>NC_138530.1:18839935-20053268 GCF_964234715.1 Podarcis melisellensis | reverse complement strand
GGCTGCCGCCGTGGGCGGTGAATATTAATGATGTATCATTTTTGTGCTTCATGCTGTGGCCACAGACATGTGATCTGATGGTGAATTTGGGGTGACCCAATGCAAAAATCCTGAGAATCCCTGTGGATCCATGCTTTGTAACCACGTTTTTGCACCATTGCAGCCCCAGGCAACAGTGGGTGTGTGATTTTTGGGGGGCAGGCTGTAGCCATGGACATGCTATGTGCTCTGATGGTGAATTTGGGGTGACCCAATGCAAAGATCCTGAGGATCCCTGTGGATCCATTTTTGTAACCACATTTTTGCACCATTGCAGCCCCAGGCAACAGTGGGTGTGTGATTTTTGGGGGGCAGGCTGTAGCCATGGACATGCTATGTGCTCTGATGGTGAATTTGGGGTGACCCAATGCAAAGATCCTGAGGATCCCTGTGGATCCATGCTTTGTAACCACGTTTTTGCACCATTGCAGCCCCAGGCAACAGTGGGTGTGTGATTTTTGGGGGGCAGGCTGTAGCCATGGACATGCTATGTGATCTGATGGTGAATTTGGGGTGACCCAATGCAAAGATCCTGAGGATCCATGTGGATCCATGCTTTTTAACCACATTTTTGCACCACTGCAGCCCCAGGCAACAGTGGGTGCGTGATTTTTGGGGGGCAGGCTGTAGCCATGGACATGCTATGTGATCTGTTGGTGAATTTGGGGTAACCCAATGCAAAGATCCTGAGGATCCATGTGGATCCATGCTTTTTAACCACATTTTAAGTGGGGAGGGAAGGAAAAACACAGAACGGACAAGGAGCACGAGAGGGGTGTGCAGAGAAGCAGCTGGCTAAGAATGCAGGAGAGGGATTTAACGGGAGGGAGGAAAGGAAGGCAAAAGTTTTCCCTCACCTACCCACCCAAGCCAGCCAGCTCTCTCTCTCTCTCCCTCCTGCATGTTTTCAGCCCTCTCCTTGCCTGGAGGGGAGGGGCTTTCCCTGCTCTTTGTTCCGTTTGAGCAAACACAGCAAGGAAACAGAGGAGGGTGGGCAGTAAGACCCTGAGGCAGAATGCAGGAAAGCAGCCGCTTCCTCTTTTTGAGGGGAAAATACGGTAATAATTTTCTTAAATTATTGGGGGGGGCGGAGCCCCCCCAAACGAATTTTTGAGGGGGCTCGGGCCCCCTCAGGCCCCATGGAGTCGGCGCCTATGATGGTCACTCCCTAATTCCCCCTAGCACAAGGAGATGGTAGCTACTGTGCCAGGAAACACATTTCACTCTTCCAAGAGGATCTGCTTTATAGGGCCTTGGGGATTCTGTATTTGGACAAACGAAGGAATTAACTTATTAAGGTGTTGGCTTTTGCCTGCAGTGAGCAGAGCATTTGAATCCACCGTCTGTTCCAGATCTCACCCAAGACGCATCCTGAGGCCTAAGCAATGGCTGAAGTGTTTTAGGATACAGTACATAGAGCAATAATTGCTTTGAACAGCTTTCCCCCACCTACTGCCCTGCAGATGTTTTGGACTACAACTCACCTCCGCCCCAGCCAGCATGCCCAGAGATGCTAAAGGCTGCCTTAAAACAGGGATGGGAAGTTTGTGGCACTCCATCTACTGCTTGGCTGCAGTTCAGATAATCCATTACTATTGGCCATGTTGGCTGGGGTTGATAGGAGTCCATATATTTTCCCATCACTGCTTTAGAATGTCACCAGTTAACCTTCAGTGCAGCAATGCCAAGCAGAGAACTCTTCTAGGGAGATGATAATCACCTGGTTTCTCAATCAGCTGCACAGAAACTTTGTAGAGTAATCGAAACAACAGATAACAGGGTGGATCAAATAATCTGTTAACCTGTGGACAAAGTGTTTATCTATCTCTCTTGCGCTTCTGAGCTTTCTTCCCCCTCCCTGCATCATGTGATGAAATGAGCATCTTATCATGTGATAAATTGCAAACCTCATGGGAATCGCATTGTTCTCTGAACCCACCCAAACTGTTCTCAGATTAAGTGAGTGGTGCTGATGAAGATGGCTTCACCAGACTGGATGGTCAACATGCCCAGAACAAAGTGGGACAGTTTTTACACAGGGATTAGCATATTTATTTAGCAAAATTTATATACCTGTAAGTTGTTTGCAAGGATTGTTAAAATTGTCAAAGAAAACAGTTAAAGGGAATTAAAAACATTTAAAGGTAAGAAGGAATAAAAGATGCCGACATCTATGTTTGGATAAAAAGGTAAAGGACCCCTGACAGTTAAGTCCAGTTGTGAATGACTCTGGGGTTGCGGCGCTCATCTCGCTTTATAGGCCGAGGGAGCCAGCATTTGTCTGCTCTGCAGACAGTTTTTTCTGGGTCATGTGGCCACCATGACTAAGCCGCTTCTGGCACAACGGAACACCGAAACCAGAGCAGTGCACGGAAATGCCGTTTACCTTCCCGCCGGAGCAGTACCTATTTATCTACTTGCACTTTTTGGGGTGCTTTCGAACTGCTAGGTTGGCAGGAGCTGAGACCGAGCAATGGGAGCTCACCCCATCATGGGGATTCGAACCACCAACCTCCTGATTGGCAAGCTCAAGAGGCTCAGTGGTTTAGACCACAGCGCCTCCCGTGTCCCACATGTGTTTGGATGTGCTTGCCTAAACGTAAATATTTTAGGCAGGCTACTCTCTGGACTTGGTCTTGTAGATATGACCAGCACCTACACAGTGCTCCCAATTTTCATTCCATGGGGCTGGTTCAGAAGAGTACCATGGTCAACGGTAACAAAAGCTGTGAAGAGATCAATAAGCAAGGTCACAGTCCTCATGCCCTGGTCAAAGTCATCCATCGAAGCAACCAAGGGCAACTTAGCCTGAACCCAGATTGGAACAGATCTAAATCAATGTCATCAAAGATTGCTTGCAGCTGTCTCCCATCACCTTCCCCCAAGGGCAGATATTCTTGACTGGTTGAAGGTTATTCCAGTCCAAGGGATCCGGGGCCTGTTTTTTAGGAGTGACTGTACCACTGTCTCTTTCAAGGCACCATGGACCAGCCTCCCATGCAGTGAAGCATTAACCATGCCCAACCAGTCAACCCCCTCTGCTAGATTGACTAAGCCAAGAGAGTCAGAGGGCATGTGGTTGGACATAGAGGTGCCAGCACCTTGTTCACATCAGCAGACTGCATAAGCTGAAACTGATCTCACACCACATCAGTGATTTGGCATTAGGGACTTCATCTGGAACTGCCAAGGTCACCCCAAAATCGATTAACTTTATCCTCAAAGTGTGTAGCTAGTTGATCACAGCGGTTTTGGGAATGTTCCTCCTCTGGTCCTTCCGAAATAACTTACTTTGCTGCTGGTTACTAGAGCATGCAACGGAAAGTGCAAAACAAGCCTTAAAAAAGAATCTTGTCCACATTTTTCTCAGGCCCAGGCTTTGGGAAAAAGAATAAAGAGGTGACCATGGAGCGGGACTTCTTCATGAGAATGAAATGCACTGTTACCAACAGAGGCAGAACTGTGAATCTAAAATCGGCCACATGGAAGGTACTTTTTTTTTAACGTATGTTTTTTGAAAGATTTAATCTACTCAAGTTGCTTTGGTTTTTTTTTAAAAAAATCAAAACCCTTGTCTTCATACAAATAGTTTCTTTATGTTTCAGGTTTTGCACTGCACTGGACAACTGAAGGTCTATAATACATGCCCTCCTCATGCTCTCTGTGGCTACAAAGAGCCTCTCTTGTCTTGCCTGATATTAATGTGTGAACCCATTCAACACCCTTCCAATACTGACATCCCCCTGGACAGCAAGACGTTCTTGAGCCGTCACAGCATGGACATGAAATTCACCTACTGTGATGACAGGTAAAAAGACCAGCTATTCGCTCATAATGCCTCTCCGGCATGATAAATTGAGAGGCACCCTTCTTTAAAGAATATTCTTAGACACCAGAGCAAAACGCAGTTACTTAGGCAAACCCCAAAGGAGACATATGGCTCGATAGGGAGAACGGTTCCCCCAGGATTAGAAAAACCCGTGGCAAGTAAAAAAAAAGAGGAGGCCGATGCAAAAGAATTTAAACATATACTCACTTCTGTATAGAATTTTGCTGCTAAACATTTTAAGCTGGCTGCTGGGAATTCAAAGTATTTTTGTCTGGTCTTGGTGTGCTATGACTTTAGAACAACCCTGTTCTTCCCTTTCGGAGAGTTTTGGAGAGTTTGTGCCTGCCCTGTATAACAATATCACATTCGCCCCATTTGGGCATGTGGGTAGGGGGCACAGGGGGTACACTTTGCCCCAGTATCCCCATCCTACATGCTTTGCCTTCATTGAGCAGGAAGACCTTCCTGCATTGAGCAGAAAGATCTGAAGTGGGCAACTTCTGCTCAACTAGGAATCCTGATCCTACACCTGAACCAGTTGATATGGTAAAAAGTCTAAAAGGTAGAGGCGATTCCTCTGTCCAACCTGTGTTTTATGCAATGTTTCCATGAGAGTAAATAGTGGTTGTCAACTGAGCACACTCCAGATGTTCTGGACTACAACTCCCATCACCCACAGCCAGCACAGACTTATTACCTACTCCCAACATGGTTGCGCTGCCTGCGGCTGATGGGAATTGTGGTCCAAAATATGTGGAAGGAATCCGATTGGCAAAGGCGGGACTGAAGCAAGACTGTGCAAGTTGTGAGATACCCAAGTCACATGCATCTGGCCAATTCATGTATTTTGTAACTTGCCTTGGCAATGACTTCTAGTCTTTTTTAAACAAAAGGAAGTCTCTTGTGGCATCTGAAAGACTAACCAATTCAACATGTCAAAAGCTTTTGTAGGCTACTGCGTAAAATTCAGCAAGCCCTGCTCACAAGTTGCAGCAGGCCTCATCTAAAGCATCCGTCTTGGCGCTAATCCTTTCCTTGCAATCCTTTTGTTTCTCTTGCCATTCCAGTACTCCCAGCAATGCCAGGTCAAGCTTTCCTGTTGCATCATGGGATTTATTTATATAATTTAACACAGGGCCTAAAAAACCAACACGGGCCCATGAGCATTCTTTTTGAGATCAACCTAGGAAAGACAATGGGACTGTTCACGTCCTGTCTGAGTTAAACATTTGCAGGAGTTCAGCTTCCGTGAGAATATTTCATAAGGCCTGGAAATAAAAGAGGGCAACATTCAGCACTGCCCTGAACCCACCATGAGAGGAAAAAAGAAAGTTGAGTGGTTGTAAGAAAGATTTAAACTAATGCTCTTATGACAAACAAAGGCAACTTGTGATGGGGATCAGAATATGCTTTAGGATTTGGCATAGTAAATATCCCGTTGCTTAAAAAATATGCCCTGAATCTGTGTTGGATGTGGGAATAAAGCAATGCAAGTCTGCACAACACACACACACACACACACAGTGTTTTTCATAGAAATAGAATGGCCAGGGCCTGTCCTACCATTAGACAGAATGAAGTAACCAGCTCAGGCAGTGAATCTGGGACATCATGAAAGGGCAGCAAAGAGTTATTTAATTTCATATTGTCTTTTTGCTGCCTCAGAGGGAGACAGACTCCTGTGGGACTTTCTGCCCCAGGTCCCAAAATAAATCAACTAGCTTTGTGTGCTGTGTAGTTTTGAGTGAGGGGTGAGTCATTTGCTGCTTTGTCTCAGCCAAGCAGCAAAAGGCCCTGGCCGGCGCTGAGGATGCTTACAATATGGTAAAAGGAAGCTGCAGTCCTAATCTTATGAGCATGTCACAGAATGGCACTGATTCTAAATTAATCTGGGAAATTATCAGATAAGGGTTGTCTGAATGTAGCCTGGGCGGTGTTGGACATCGTCATCTCTCTACAGTGGTACCTCTGGATGCGAACAGGATCCGTTCCGGAGCCCCGTTCACATCCTAAGTAGAACGCACATCTGCGCATGCGCAGGTTGTGAGTTGCCGCTTCTGCGCATGCACGTGACATCATTTTGAGTGTCTGCGCATGAGCATGCGCATGTGGCAAAACCCGGAAGTAACGCATTCAGTTACTTCCGGGTTGCTGCATTTAAACGCTCGACCTGAAGCATTTAACCCGAGGTATGACTGTATTATTATGAGTATGATTATGAGAATTTATATACTGCCCTATACCTGGAGGTCTCAGGGCGGTTCACAGAATAAAATCAAGATATAAAACCACAAAATACCTAATAAAAATAAAAACAACCCAATAGCCCTTCCCTCCCCCCAAAAAAACACATTTTAAAAGGGCATAGGATATAAATCAGATCAACCAAAGGCCTGACGAACCTCCCTGGGGAGAGCATTCCACAGACGAGGAGCCACTGCAGAGAAGACTTGTTCTCGTGGTGCCACCCTCCAAACCTCTCAAGGAGGAGACACACAGAGAAGGGCCTCAAAAGATAAGCTCAGGGTCCAGGTAGGTTCATAGGGAAAGAGGTGGTCCTTTGGGTATATCTCAACCTTAGTTAGTGTAAGAAGCTCAGTCAGTAGAGTGTGAGACTTCATCACAGGGTTGTGGGCTTTGTGCCCCATGTTCTGCAAAAAATTCCTGCATTGCAGGGGGACAGGTGACCTTTGTGGTCTTCTTGAATTATACAATTCTATGTTAAGAAGAGGGTACTGCACTGGGCCAAGGGCCCATCTCGTCCAGCATCCTGTTCCCACAGTGGCCACCCAGATGCCTGTGGGAAACCAACAGCAGGATTCAAACACAGGAGCCCACTCCCCTGCTGTGGCTTCCAGCAACTGGTATTCAGAAGCTTTTCTGCCTCTGACTGTGGAAGCAGAGGATAGCCATTTGGGCTAGTAGCCATCAATAGCTCTCTTGTCCATGGGATTTGTCTAATCTCCTTTTAAAGCCATCCAAGTTGGGGGACATCACTGCCTCCTGTGGGAACAAGTTTCATCGTTTTACTAATTTTATGAACATCTGTCATGGCATCTCTGACTTGCCTTTTCTCTAAACCCCAAATTCCCAAACGCTGCAACCTTTCCTCCTCAGGGGAGTCGCTCCATACACTTGAGAGCCAGTGTGGTGTTGTGGTTAAGAGCAGTAGTCTCGTAATCTGGGGAACCGGGTTTGCATCTCCGCTCCTCCACATGCAGCTGCTGGGTGACCTTGGTTGGGCCAGTCACACTTCTCTGAAGTCTCTCAGCCCCACTCACCTCACAGAGTGTTTGTTGTGGGGGAGGAAGGGAAAGGAGAATGTTAGCCGCTTTGAGACTCCTTAGGGTAGTGATAAAGCGGGATAGCAAATCCTAACTCTTCTTCTCCTACTTGTGCTGGGAATCACAAGTGCGACCGTGCTGAGGTCCTGTTTCCCATGGACAGCAGGTTGGCTACTGGCAGAACAGGACACTGGGCTAGATGGGTTATTGGCCTGGTTATTGGCCAGGCGGGGTATCAAATCCAAACTACTACTACTACTACTCCTACTCTTCTTCTTCTTCTTCTTCTTCTTCTTCTTCTTCTTCTTCTTCTTCTTCTTCATTGTTCTGGGGGTCCCCCTTTTTCTGAACCTTTTCCAGCCACTGACAGGGAGGGTGGTTGATGAGGACATAGTAGTAGTAGTAATAATAATAATAATAATAATAATAATAATAATAATAATAATAATAATTTATTATTTATACCCTGCACATCCGGCTGGGTTTCCCCAGCCACTCTGGGCGGCTTCCAACAGAATATTAAAATACCGTAATGCATCAAACTTTAAAAGCTTCCCTAAACAGGCCTGCCTTAAGATGTCTTCTGAATGTCAGGTAGTTGTTTATCACTTTGACATCTTATGGGAGGGCGTGCCACAAGGTGGGTGCCACTACCGAAAGGCCTGGTTCCCAGTAACTTGGCTTCTTGTGTATCTGAAGAAGTGTGCATGCACACGAAAGCTCATACCAAGAACTAACTTAGTTGGTCTTTAAGGTGCTACTGGAAGGAATTTTTTTGTTTTGACTATGGCAGACCAACACGGCTACCTATCTGTAATTGGCTTCTTGGAGTGAGGGAACTACCAGAAGGCCCTCGGCGCTGGACCTCAGTGTCTGGGTAGAACGATGGGGTTGGAGACGCTCCTTCAGATATACTTGACCAAGGCTGTCGAGGATAAAATGGGAGATCCCTGTTTGCACTGCCGCAGGCTCTTTGGAGGAAACGTGAGGGGGCAAACAAGCCTTCATCCTAAACTGAAGCAGAACCCCCTAAATCCAGCAGGGCAGTTCTGGTAAGCCTGCGTAGGGTTGCAGCCTGGCAGCAAGAGGTGAAAAGAGCAGCCCGCCCAATCTAAATGGGCACCAAGAGGGGAAAGGATATGGGCCAGCCAGATAAGTGTTTTCCTCCTGCGGAAATGCCCTGGCAGGCACTCCCAGATCAGGAAGAGGTGACGAAGAACAGGGAGTGATGCAAAATCCTCAAAGTCCCTTTATTAAACAAAGTCAGCAATGGATATTTGTCCCAAAAGCCTCGTGGTTTGTCAGGCAGTGCTGGGAAATATGCTTTCCTTGCCATTGTGCAACGCTCAGGTTTTTCCACTTGCTTTCCCATAAGATAGGATGCCCCACTTTCAAACACAGCGCTAAAACTGCTTCTGCTGCAAATACAATTAATAAATCCTTCTAGATTAATGAACTCTGCAGCTGACCAGCGCTTCCTCATTAAAGCAGAAATAATCCTTCCCCTTAACCTGCCATGTAGGGTTCCCGTATTTCAAGACGTTGTTGGGCTTTTTAAGGGGGATTTCGCCCAAAAAAGGCAAAGAGTGATACTCAAAACACACACTTCCTGGTTCTGTTGGCAAAAACCCAGACATTTCTCACCATGGAAGTGAGAGCTGCTGAAAGCATTTGGAATGCAGCAGTTAGTAAGTCTCTTTCGTCAGACATTTAAACTGAAGTTAATGGTGAATCCAACTTTAAAAGCAAATACTAGACCAGGTCCACAATGTTATTTTTCTGATTTTGGATTAGTGAGGGCCAAGCTAAGGCAGATCATCATAGGAATCAGAATCAGACTGTTTGTCCCTCTAAGCACAGCATTTGTCATACTGACCGGCTCCATCCCTCTAGGGCTTCAGACTTTTCCAGCCATACCTAGAGATGCCAAAGATTTAACCTGGGACTTTCTGCATACAAAGCACTGAGCTATAGTCCTTCTCCAGCAGGTGCTCCTGCTGGCAACTTTTAAGACCCCTGATTTCTTGTACTTCTGCAAACCATGGGGTTCCCACTAGCTGTGGGGGGTTCCCTCTTCCGCATGGGTGCTGCCCAGATGAGGATTTGCATTCTGAGAATGAGCTTGCCATTAGTATACACTGCTGACTATGAGTGCCAGACAAACAGTGGACAGTCTGAGCTTGCAAAGCATGTGCATAAAGGTAAAGGGACCCCTGACCATTAGGTCCAGTCGTGACCGATTCTGGGGTTGCGGCGCTCATCTCGCTTTATTGGCCGAGGGAGCTGGCGTACAGCTTCTGAGTCATGTGGCCGTCATGACTAAGCCGCTTCTGGCGAACCAGAGCAGCACACGGAAACGGTGTTTACCTTCCCGCTGCAGTGGTACCTATTTATCTACTTGCACTTTGACGTGCTTTTGAACTGCTAGGTTGGCAGGAGCAGGGACCGTGCAATGGGAGCTCACCCCGTCGCGGGGATTCGAACCACTGACCTTCTGATCGGCAAGCCCTAGGCTCTGTGGTTTAACCCACAGCGCCACCCGCGTCCCTGGTGATCAACTGATTGCAGGGGCTTGCAAAGTGCTGTGCAGGGGGCTTTGTATATATGGCATCAGACACAGGGCAGGAGAGCATGACTTGGCCCACATGGCCTTGCAAACTAAATGGGTGGCCCTGGCAGACCTAATTAGGTTCTCGACCACTGGTATATACAGAGTAGGCAGCATGCAACAGATTAGCTGCTGTGACGCTCCCCTGACCATGTGGCAACTCACCCATGAGTTGGAGTCATTCAAGGGGGAAAGCTTTCCCAAGGGAAAACTATATCAGACTTCAGCTTGCAGGCCATGTTATGCTTGTTTGTTGCTTACCTACATATTAGTCCATTGCTTGAAGGATAGCAGGTTGCCTAACACATCTAACACGACTTTCTCTAATTAGCAGCTACGGTCTTTTTGAAATATAGATGTTAGAAAAATGCAACAAGTTCCTGCAGGAACGGTGGCTAAAACCACATTAAAAACAACAACTGGTTATTTCATTCCATTATTTGTAAAAACTGTTTCATTCCACTATTTGTTTGAACTGGGGCCATCTTCAGAACTAAGTTCATGTTCCTGTGTGTTTGTGAGATGGAAATAAGCTTAAGTGTGGGTTCAACTCTGTTACTTTTTTATAAGTTAACAGGACAAGGGTACCATTAAGGAGAGTGAGGAAGCAATCTCCAGCAACAGATGGTATGGGGCATCAGCAAGATGTTGGGAGAATTGTGTGTGTGCCTTGGGGGCCTAACCTGCATGTCATAAACTAGCCTGCTGTCCTCAGGGATGTAAGAAAACAGTGATTTCCATTCTGGCCTGCGTTTGTCACAATCAGCACCGTTTCCCTTCCACTGCAGTTCTGTTTCCACCAAAATGCTACATTATTCATCTCGCTGCCTGCTACTGAATGCAAGCTGAACTTGCACATATGTTACGCAACAATGTAAAAAAGGTCATTAATTGCACATCGCTTGTGAACTTTTAAAAACAACAACACCACAACAGTGATGTGAACAAATACCAATTATATTCACATGATCAATTTCCATAAGAACATAAGAAGACCCCCTGCTGGATCAGGCCCATCTAGTCCAATATCCTGTTCTCACAGTGGCCAACTGGATACCTGTGGGAAACCCAGAAGTGGGACCTGAGGACAAGAGCGCTCTTCCTCCCTGTGGTTTCCAGCGGCTGCTAATTTCTGGTAATTCCATTCCTGGCCACAGGTGAACACACAAACTGCAGCAATTTCCACTTCCTTTTCCATTTCCACTGAAATTTTCAGATATCCCTACATCAGACGCAGCAGGAGATGCTGTCTGCTTGAACTGTAGGTCCAATTTGTTTCTTTATGTGGTATGGGGAAGGTTGGAGAACTGGCTTTGGCCTCATGCGACAAAATGTCTTATGCAGGCCCTGGAACTGGATATGTCAGTTATTGTGTGTGAGAGAGCTTTAAACCAGTGTTTTGGTTGTGGAGAAGGTTTCTTTCATAGGGACATACCAGTGGCTTTATCCTTACCTAAGCCATATAGCCCAGTACAGTGGAACCTCGGAAGTCGAATGGAATCTGTTCCAGAAGTCCGTTTGACTTCCAAAATGTTCAGAAACCAAGGCACAGCTTCCAATTGGCTGTAGGAAGCTCCTGCGGCCAATCAGAAGCCACGTCAAACATTCAGGTTCCAAAGAATGTTCGCAAACCGGAACACTCACTTCCGGGTTTGCGGCGTATAGGAGCCAAAATGTTAGACTCGCAAGGCATTCAAAGTACGACTATATTGCGTAAAGTGTGGCATCCACTATCCTTAGTCTCGGAGATAAATCTTCCCCGTCCTGTGCTGCACCAAATCTTTCAACTTCTGCAAAAGGTGGGCTATTAGACTACATTGGGGTGGCAGAGAAATCCCCACTTGACCGTTTGGATCAATGGAATTGTCACAGCTACAGGTGCCACATAATACCCATTCTGCGATTGTAAATATCTGATCATTTAGTGTGGCAGCGCCTGCACTTTAGAACTCCCTGCTGATTGAAACCGAGCAGGTGTCATCACTGCATTCTTTTTGGCACCTGCTAAAAACATTCTTGAGGAGATAAGCCTACCCAGGCACTTAGAGGTAATTTTAATCTACTTTTGCATCTTAACTTCCTCATGTCTTAAAGCAGGGTTGTGAATTTTTCTTTGATTTTTCTTGTTTTATCCTTCCATAAAACACTTTGAGGTTTTCTATACAACAAAGCGGTGGTATAAATTTTATGAAGAACATAAAATAAATAAGTAAATTTGATTCTGTCCACATTTAAAGGTGAACCTACTTAATGCTCACTTTCCGGAACAATACACAACCTGAAGTATAGTCATCCTTTGAAATTCACACATCTTCGAATTTTGCAATGCTTTTCTCCAGATTTGTCAGACTCACTTGTTCCTAGACTAGGCAGCCCATATTTAGGATACAGTTAGGTAGAGTTAGGTGATCCCTGCACACATGTGCATTTTAAAGGTATACTGAAAGAGGGGTTAAACTTGATGACGAGCTGCCATTTTTGATGGCAGTCCCATGTTTACTGCAATGTATAGTTCCATTGCAAAACCAAATATAAACAGAGAGACTTCTGGGCAAACTGTCTAACGTGCTGCAATGCTAAGAACATATGGACCTCAATACATAATTTCTGGTTTTATCTATGCCTGACACGTGTGCCACTTGAAAGGGACTTGGGCAAAGGGAGTGACATGACACTGGCTGGCCATTTAGCATCACATCTGGTGCTTGGTTCCACCTGCAATTGGCTAATGCAATTTCCATGCCGGCAGTCTGCGTGCATTAGGGTTGCTGTTGTTTTTTTTGAAAAACCCTGATTCTGAACGTACTACAGGTTTGGAAACAAGCAGGATAGATGCCCACGAGGCGCTTTCTGCAGACTGTTGCCGGCAGCTCAGAAAGCCAAAAATAAAACTCATTTCATGAATACAGGTTTTGGGAGTGGAGGAAAAAGAACCAAATGCATATTTCGCTTTGCAAAAATTGGCAGGGTCGTGTGTGTTATTAAGGCAGTTCTGCTAAAAGTTTATCGGCATATGGATGGTTTATCCAGTTTTCAAAAGTAGCTGTTTTAAAAACCTTAATCCCTGGATAATATTTCAATCTCGTATAGGTCAGGTTTAGAATTTCCCTGCTTTCCTCATTACCTGCTGTTTTAAGAGAATAAACACTGTTCCCTTGACATTTAGCATCTAAATAGCTGCGTGCCTACCTCTTAGTAGGCCTCAGTGAAAAGGCAACAGAACACCTCTTTCCCTAATGCATGAGACCTTGTAATCCAAGATTACATCTGATCCAGCTGAACATGACATTTTTGCAGGACACATGTACCGCAAGAGGTAATTCTGGGGTGTGAACTTTTCGAGGTTGATGTTGCATTGAGGAAGTAAAGCACAGATTGAAAGAAAAGTAATGGATTAAAAACGCACTGGTTCGGCGTGGCAGGGGCAGTCAGTAGTAAGTGCTTAATGTTGTATTTAAGTTACAGAGAAAAATGAAGGAAGTTCAGCATTCCGTCTTGACACTTTCCTGCTCAAAAGCTCAAAATCGGTGCAGTTATTCTAGTATTTAGGATGCAGTTATTCTAGCCACCTACTGCTTGGTTAGTACATCATCAGCAACTACTATTCTAGTCATTCTAGAATGGGTTTACCGATATAGTACACCCCTGATACAGACTGATTTCATAGCTCTAACCACTTTTTACTTAGAGACGATTGTAGCTAAGTGTTATAGAAATCGTTTATTATTTTATTAAGAGAATTTCATTTATAAAAAGATAGAGGGGGGGGGAAAGAAAGTGAGAATGGAAAAAGAAAAGAAAAAATATTGTTACATCACCATCATGAATGTACAGTATTTTGTTATTATCCTAACTCCGATATAATTGTCAGTAACCAAATATATTATGTGTAAACCTATTCCAAATACCATTGTATTTATCCAAAGAAAAAGCTGCTTAACTACCGGTAAATCGTTTAAATGAATAGAATAAAATATTTTCGTTGGTGCCAATGTGGGGGTTTTCTCTCGTTGCTTCGGATGAGGGAAGTTCCTCAAGACCCATCATTCACCTTCCCCTGGTTTAGCCAGCCAGTTGAGGCTGTTCCCCAGGCTGTGGCCACTGTTGCATGCTGACAGCTTCTAGGAACCATAGGTGAGAGCTGAGCGAGGCCCAGAAGGAACACAACGGGTCCCCCCACCAGAGGTACTATCTCTGCCCTAGATTGTGGGGACAAGAGCAGTTAATGAAGACAGGGTTTGGAACTTCCTCCTGTCTCCCACTCATGGGGAACAGGCTTATGCTGAGCTAGACCCATCTAGCTCAATGCTGCCTCCACCACCTTTCCTGGTACCCTCCAGAAGTTCTGGACTCCAGCTCCCATCAGCCCAAGCCAACATAGCCAAGAGACAGGGGTGATGGGAGTTGAGGTCCTAAATATCTTGAGAACACCTGGCTTGGGAATGTTGGCTTACACACACTCTGCGGTTTCAAACAGGAGACTCTCTCAGCCTTGCATGGAGAGACCAAGGATTGGACCTGGGAACTTCTACATGCAAAGCTTATTCTCCACCATTGAGCTATGGTGCTACCCTCCTAGTTTAAGCTGGGGAAGGAGATCTGTGTTCTGTTTCGGTCTTCCATCATCACAGATGTTAACCCCCGAGATGTGCTCTCAGATAATGTAATGCATTACAACGCATTTGGGGGCTCTTCTGACAGATGGGAGCCTGATTTCTTTTTCTTTCTGCTGACGCAAGTTCCAGCGTGCTCCGTGTCCTTTAAAAAAACAACAACACCCTGCGTAAAATGTGTGTGGGGTAGAAGAGCCTTCGCAGAAGTCAGGGTCCTTGTGAGAATACAGTGTTACCATCATTAGTGATAATGGCAATTACGTGCTTGCAGGCAGACGAGGCTGTGTGCTTGTTCTGAGGTTGTATTTCCTGGCTTTGTAAGGTTAACGTCATCTGGGGGCAAAGTCGTTCAGAAGGTGGGGGCATGGTGTAGCCTTTTCATTCTGCCGTTGTTCTTAAATACGTCCTCCAGTTTCGTTCTACAAGTAGCTAGTGTACGGACTCTTGACTTAGATAGGATCAAAACTATACAAAATGTGAAAATGAAACAACAACAAAAACTGCACAAAATATAGCAAGGACATCCTGAAAAGTGGAGGAGGAGGAACAAAGGTGGGGACTTTGAATTTTAATAGCAATGTACATCAATCATTCTGATACAGTATACATGCTACAATAGAGTCTTTTCTCTAATTACCTCTGTACACAACTGATGCTTTCGAAGCCAAATCCTCACAGTGGCATTTATTTGTAACCTGGTACTTGTTTGTACATTGGTGACGCAAGGAATGGAGTCACTGTGTGAAAATCTTTGCCGAATTTATGCTACGAAACATTATTGCATAAGTACAGCAGCTGGGGGAAAGCTATCATTTAACGTATTGCCTAGCATTTGTTTGTTTAATATCCGCTTTAGTAAAGGAAATACCAAAAGCAATGAGCTAACCCCTAACTATAAATTCCAATTTAGAGAGTCAAAACTAAAGAAATGATGGAAGTCCAAAGAGGAGCAAGAGTCAAAAGTTAATTGGGTCCCTCTCTGTTCCATTCCAATCTGCTCTATCAACATAAATCAGTCAGAATCATGGGTTGCGAATAGCACAGTAGAGACACAACATTTCCTGGTGCTTTAACCATGGTTAAAAAGTGACAACCGTTCTGTGAACTATGTGTTCCTTCCATCCTTGTTTGCAAATTCCTCTTGTCCTTATCTTTTTGAAGCTCACTCTGCTGTTTCATTATGTGTGTGCAAAATGCTAGCATAGCAGGCTTGCCAAAGTTTGCAAACTCTGGTTAAAGCTAACCATGGTTTAGAATGATGCAGGTGTCAAATGGTACCAGGGCTAACCTCAGCAGGTTAGCTCTCTAAACAAGGATACCTGATTCCTTACCTGTGACTGGAGACCAGCCTCCCTTTCACTCTAGTCTTAAGGCCTGATTTGCTAGCAAGGAACTGCTTAGATTTGGAAATATCATTTGCTGATCAAATACAAAGTTACACACTGATGTCGTCATTGTGTGGCACTACTCTGGGACTTCGGGCATTTTGTGTTCTTGCTGCTATGCTCAGCTTGTAAATATTGACAAATGATTCTTAAACTCTACTGAGAAGCATCTATACAAAACGTATGGTAGAATTTTGGCCATTTTATGCCTGCACGTGTTTGTATTATTCAAAACCTGATATCAGGATCTATGGGGAAGGCATAAAAGTTACGTCTTGTGGTGTATGGTGATGGCTCATTCACACACACAGGTCAGCACTTAATGCTGCAGTCATCTGGCAATCAGTATGCATGTGTGATCAGGAATGTTTGTTTATTATAGTGCAATAGTTAACAGGGGCTTAACTGAAATTGTGTACTCTAGTAGAGGTAGTTACATTAAAACCTTGGACAAATATGCTTAGACAAATGTAGAAGCACCTGCAAATCCAGCAAAAAAGAAAGTGGGGGTGGACCAGGTATTTAAAGAGATGCTCAGCCCAGTCCCATCTAGATATGTCCACACTTGTGCATTTGCCTTTGATGCAGTGAGATAAAACTCTACAGCAGAGGATGCTGCTCTGGTATGTTCTTAATGTTATGTTTTAGATCAGCAGTTGCTAATATGACTGCTTTTAGAGCTATCTTGTTGCAACCAAATGCACCACTCAGTAGGAATGTAAGAAGCTATCCTATGTTAAATCAGGGCGTAAAAGGGAGAGAAAGATGAAATCACAAAGGTGCGTGAAAGAAGGTTTATTTGTCCCAGTGAAGCTGAAGTACACTTCTTCAGGGCAATACCAATAAAAACTTACAAGCTCAGATTTTCTTTAATTTGGGAAGGCACGCCACTAAATGAAAAATGTTCGAAACCAAATATCTAATGAAAATGTTGGTTTGCTTGTTTCATGAAGGATCACTGAATTAGTTGGATACCATCCTGAGGAGCTTCTGGGCCGTTCTGCCTATGAATTCTACCATGCGCTGGACTCTGAGAATATGACCAAAAGTCATCAGAACTGTGAGTCTCATTCTAAACCTGCATTTTCTCTTAGGAATGTGTGTTATTGAGCACATTGCAAAGCTGTGAGGTTGCATTTATTTGGCAGGAGCATGATTTGCATATTTATTTATTCAGTGGGCAACGCAAATAATTGGTGCTAAGGCTCATGAGCCGCTTCAGCCCACTTTCATACAAACACCGGCCTGGTAAGCACCTCATGATAAGTCAAGCTATGGCTTATTGGGACTGTGCAAACATGCTCACTCCCAGAGAAGAGTTCGCAGAAGTTCTGCGCCTCCCTGGTCCTTTTAGCACAGTGTGCCAAAGGTTTGGCTCAGCATGTTGTTCAAATCGTTCAAATCTCTTCCCCTTAAGCATGATCTGGAAACATAGGACAAACTTGGGCTGCAGATCATGGTTAAGGGGCAGAGATCTTAGCCACAGTCCCAGGGCTTCTCTCCTCAAGGATGGGCACTTATGCTTCAACGAAAAAGAATGCAAAAGAGGACAGTGGTTTGCATAAAATCTGCATATGCTAAATTTATATGTGTAGATGCAGAATTAAAAATAATTTTAAATCATCGTTGAAATGGAAGTACGGTGCATCTCGCCATAGTTGGGAAGAGTGAGGTGATGAGGTGATCTGTGGGCCTGCTGAGTCTGCTGTCGAGGTTGCTGCTAAATTGATGGAAAATATCAAGCCACCATTTTCCTCTCCCTCCTTACAGTTCTTTACCTTTAAACCAGACAGCCGTTCAAACAGAGGACTGTCCTCTGTTAAGTAGGACACATGGTCACTCTAGTCTGTGTCATGAACTTACTCATATTGATGCAGAGCAGATTCCAATGTATAGTTAGCAGAGTAAAAACTTAAACAGAATTCCCCCCCCCCCAAAAAAAAAGACCAGAGGCAATTATATTTCACAAAGCAGAGCTTTACTGCTACTGAAGGCAGATGAGCATAATGGTCACAAATCCAATACATTCAGGATTGGCACCGCCCATAAGAAATCCAGTTGCTGCAGACTTAACATAAACTTGCAATAACTTGTAATAAGACTAAAAACCTTAACACTAAGGTGTTAAGATACAGAACACTACACCAGACAGAAAGAGAGACAGAGAGTGAAACACGGGTGCTTCTGGCCTTACTATTATAGTCAGCATGACCTTGACAGAAAAAGATAACAGAACCAGCTGTACTCAGTTTCTCTGAAGGAATAGCCCAAACATCATGAACCTTCTGCTTGTTTCTTTCACACAGACAAACTTCCAGAACCTCTTGGATTAAAACAAAAAAAAAATCCTTCCAGTAGCACCTTAAAGACCAACTAAGTTAGTTCTTGGTATGAGATTTCGTGTGCATGCACACTTCTTCAGATACAGAACCCGTGTATCTGAAGAAGTGTGCATGCACACGAAAGCTCATACCAAGAACTAACTTAGTTGGTCTTTAAGGTGCTACTGGAAGGAATTTTTTTTGTTTTGACTATGGCAGACCCACACGGCTACCTCTCTGTAGATGTAATACAAATAGCCATGTCTGCTGTCCCATGCACACATTCAGGCTTCCCCTGCTTCCTATAGAGCTCCTTTCCACCCACCCCACATCCAAAAAGC
This sequence comes from Podarcis melisellensis, assembly GCF_964234715.1. Classification (NCBI taxonomy): domain Eukaryota; kingdom Metazoa; phylum Chordata; class Lepidosauria; order Squamata; family Lacertidae; genus Podarcis; species Podarcis melisellensis. Next base: position 20,034,848 of record NC_138530.1, on the reverse strand, counting down.
TCCTGAGGGTCGGGGGTTTTCTGAGCTGCGTGCAAAATAAATTATTTTTAGTGTTGATCATGAATGCATATGTTCAATTATTTCTGTTAGTGTCCTGCCTTGTTCTTTACAGCATTTCTAGTTGCTACCAGCATAAAAATTACACTGAATACTGGAAATGAAGTTTTGACAGATATAATGACTTTTCAGAAAATGACAGAATCGTAACGTTCTTCCTTTATATATAAATTTTGATCCAGCTGCAATTGGAAGAGGTCTAGGCAAACTTTTCCAACACTGTCTTCTCAGGTGGCTCCTAGGAAGGCTTCCATTATAATAGTAAAAAGGTAGAGGGCCCCCCCCCCCTATATTATCTTGCTGGTACTGCTATATAATGTGTGGGCCACTAGTCAAGGGGAACACTTAAGATCTTTATATACCAAGGTAAGAAAAGACTCGGTGTAATGACAAAGAAAGAACTACCAGTGTAGAAAGTTATTAAACATTACCAAGTAGCCCAAGGGCACTGTACTCTTGAATGTGGATCTTTTAAAAAGGCAGATGTGTAGAAGAGAAATGTGTACTCCATTGGATTAATTAGAATAGGAAAGATCAATACACATCAGATCAATACTTTCTGTACTATGAAATGCTAACTGACATTCTCTGCACCAGTGCAAAAGATTCCTTAGTTGGTGGTGACATGTTGTTGCACTGGGAGAAATTTGTGTGGGGAGCCAATCCACAGGGCAAGATGCTACACTTGAATGGCAATTTTATTACTAAGGATATGTTCATTCATTTGGTCATTTGGGAATTCTCACATGCATGCACTCATCCGATAACAAAGGATAGCAATTTATGCATCTGATGAAGTGGGTCGTGGTTCTCACACACAAAAGTATGCTGCAATTGATCATCCACAAAGGGTTTTTTATGTTTGTTTCCTTCATACTTTGGGAACTCAGTTTTGCTGGGTCAGGAAATACCTTGTGTGTGCTACCCTAAGCTCTTTAGAGAAAGAATGAGGTGCAATCAATAATAAATGCTAGCAAGTAGCAGCTGAAAGGTACTTTCCCTTCCCTTTAGAATTTGGAGCTCCTTCCCAGCCAACGAAACAAGAAAGGGTCAGGAAGGCAGGTGAAGAACTGGAAAAGGGCTGTAGCTCAGTGACAGAGTATATGTTTCGATGCAAAAGGTTCTGAGTTTGGTCCCTGATGTCCCACCAGCAGAAGCTCTTTCCTGAAGCCAGGAGAGCAGCAGCCACTCAGTGTAGACAATACTGAATTAAATGAACTCATGGGCTCAGTATAAGGCAGCTTCCTGTGTTCCTATGAATTCAGCTGTGAGTGGCAGGCAGCCTGTCGGATCTTGAATCCACCTTTTGTTGACAGGTGTGGAGGAAAGTGATGGAGACCCCTGCAAGGGATGGCTATCTGGGAGGACTCAGGGATTTTCATGAGGCCCCATAAAGCACTGGCAGCCCCAGTTCTCAGTGAGGTCAGGATTGCCAACATCTCATGTGGCCACATTAAAATACCGTATTTTTTGCTCTATAAGACTCACTTTTTCCCTCCTAAAAAGTAAGGGGGAATGTGTGTGCGTCTTATGGAGCGAATGCAGGCTGCGCAGCTATCCCAGAAGCCAGATCAGCAAGAGGGATTGCTGCTTTCACTGCACAGCGATCCCTCTTGCTGTTCTGGCTTCTGAGATTCAGATTTTTTTTTTCTTGTTTTCCTCCTCCAAAAACTAGGTGCGTCTTGTGGTCTGGTGTGTCTTATAGAGCGAAAAATACGGTACTTGGTATAACAAACCAAATCAGCTAGATCCTCTTATTGCCTTCCTGCCATTACACTTCCATGTTGTAGGAGAGAATTTTACAGCAAGCACCGGTCTATTTTCACTCCTGTTTGCCCCATTAGTTCCTTTTCTATTGTTTGTCACTGCAACATTCTGCACAATGCCTAAAAATAGATGTAATCGCTTTGTAGCTATGTATTGTCACCCTGCAGAATGGCCTCATGCCAGGGAGCCCATGTTCTGATTCCATGCAGTCATTTTCTTCTGTAACAACTTAACACTAAAGAACAAGCCAGGTTTGGTAAGCTTGGCAGAGAATAGTCAGGACTTAGCTGTTTTCTACAAAAGATCTAGTATGTTGGCTACCTGACATCTCTTGGAAAAGGAATTCCAAGTCAGCTTTTTTTTCCACTCATCTCCAGCAAGAAACGAAATGTGTATCTCTCGAAGTGTTCACATGAAGAAAGCCAGACTATTCTGGGTATTCCTGGAACATGAATTCTCTTTATCACAACTTGTACAGCATTGGGGAAGGAGTGCAGAGTTAGCCTAACTCTTTGTGAGCCTTAGCCTGCAGTTCTTTGAGAATTACCATAGATTGTATTTCTGTTGCAGATTTTCCTTCATGCAAGTAATGTCCAACACCTCCCACCTTAAGAGTTTTGTACTTTAGCCTCAAACAATAGGATATCTTCTCCAGTTCTGCTTCCCAAGTTACCCAAGTTTTCATTTCCCTAATAGCCTGGTCCTTTTGTTTTTATATGAGCAATGGAGAAGACCCCATGTTTGCAAGGTTGCGTTCCTTTAAGTCTCAGGAGTGGCACATAGTTCCCGTGAAAAGCCTGGGGAACATTTCTTGTGGGCATTGCCTACCAGTATTCCCAGGAACAAGCATAAATCTCTTCAATCTAGAGCTTCCTTTCTAGGAAATGTGACATGCAATTTTTGAGCTGGCCGCTGTTCCTGTCACACATGGTCCTGGTAACTGCTGTGGGATCATCCTCTGATGGCAAAGAGGCTTGAATGTGCTCTCACATATGAATGGAGGCTTCTCACCCTGTAAACACAATATACAGTTCCGACTCCAAAGGGCAATGGATTTAAAGGAATGTCCACAGGCTCATGTTCCCCATTACGGTAAAGCAGTGCCATCTAGCTAAGACAGCACAGCTCCAAGGAAGGAGCAATTTCTATAAGCGAATTCCGAATAAACTTTTTCCCCTTCAAAGGGGATGTAACTTATTTGAGCTACTGCTAATTATGATCCAGAATAAATGAATAGATTGCTTTCCAAATGTGCCTTGCTCTCTTTTTTTTTCTTTGCAATTTTGCTATGAGGGTCCAGGTTTTTCTAATAATTTGGCTATGTTTGCAAAGAGTGGGAAAGAGGGAAGAGGGTAGAGACTGAGGTTTGTGGGTGGCAGGTACAGAAGTCTGGAAATAGTTGTCATGGGGACAGGGGAAGGACAATAGGGAAGGTCTCTTGCCTCGTGCAAAACTATGCATCCAATAAAATAGTCCAAAGTAGTTTAGATGGATTTGAAGAGGGATTAGACAAGTTCAAGAATGAAAGGTCCATCAGTTGCTATTAACCATTATGACTATATGGAATCTACAAAGGCCACTAAATGCTAATTGTTGGGAGGGGACAATTGGAATAGAAGACTATTTCCCTTGCCCAGTCCTTGTGGGCTTCTCCAGGGTATGTTCTCCAGGCTGCTATAGGAGCTAGCAGCAAGAGGGAAAGAAGCATGCACGCCCACACATGTATATATCGCCTTGATACCATGTGGAGGGAAGTGGAGTTACTTGTACAAGGGCACATCCTTGTACAAGCATTTCTTCCCCCTATTGTTGAGTTGTTTATGTAGCACATGTTTGCCATTATGTACAATTCGCCAAGTTCAATGGGATTCAGTCCCAGATAAACGTCTGAAGGTCTGCAGCCTTTGAACCTTTTCTATGTAGTATGTTTAAAAATTGTTTTCTCTCCACCAACCTTACAAAGTGGCTCTTGAACTACTTTACAGGTGGGAAATCAATGCGGAGAGAGAGAGAGAGAGAGAGAGAGAGAGAGAGAGAGAGAGAGGGAGGGAGAGATTTGTTTGAGGCCAACCTTGTATGTCCATGGGCAAGCTGGTAACCAGCACAGAAACTCTAAAAACAATGGAAATTCAGTCCTAAAATACAAGCCGTTCATATTATTATTGCTATATCCCACAGAAAGACTATAATCCTCCATCAATGGGGAAATAATAAAATGATTGTTCACAGGGACGAGGGGGTGGGGAGTGTACAAATTAATGAAAATATCTACATTGCCCATAAACTACACAACCCTCTGCCAAGTTAGAGCTTGCTTCAAGTTTGCAGTCCTGTATTATTGTCTTGCGATGGGGGAATGGCATTGTTCTGAAATAAGCTACAGCATTGTTTGCATTCTTGGCTTCAGATATAAAAAATTCTATACACTCCAAGAGACTTAATTGGTAGTCATCAGAGGCGATAATAGGGTTTAATTTGGCAGATTTGGCATAGATCACTCCCTGCAACCTATGGAGCAGGGAAGAAAGATAGAGGGAAAGGAAACAAAGTCTTTGTCTTATTGCATAATGTGCCCTGACAATGCGCTGTAGAACTATAGCAAGAGATTAATTATATTCCATCATTAATATTTTAGAATGATTTGGATCTGTTCCTGTTCCCACTGAATCTTGCCATTCATTTCAATGGAGAGCCAGTTGAAATTCTTTAGTAAACTGTTTAGCCAAAGACTTCTTTGTGGTCTTTAAACTGTTCAGAATAGCAGTATCTTTTATTTATTTTGTGCATTTAACAAAACATATATGCTGCTTTGTTCCTAAAAAAATAATAATATTGAAGCAATTTAAATAAAGCATTAAAAGCTTTAAAATATTCAAAGCATGGTGGAGATCAACAGTAGCTAAAAAGCCTGGATGGGCTTGCCTAAATAAAACTGCTTTAAACAGGCACTGAAAAGGACACAGTGAAGTTGTGTGCCTGATGTCAATAAGCAGGGAGTTCCAAAGTTCCTGCAACAATAAAAGATTGGTTTTTCTATAAGTGAAGGGGAAAGGAAGGGAATCCATTGAGAAATAAAGCCTCCAAATAATAATTAAATGTGGGGACTGACTTTCAGGCATGTGGAAGTCTCTGTTCCTTTTCCTTGCTGCTCAGCTTTCTTGGCCAGAGAGGACAGGTGAAGAGGCAAGGAGGAGAAGCTGGGGCAAGAGGCTCCAGGGACTGGCAATGGGCCCCTACTAGCGTGTGACCCAGTAGTGTGTTTTCCCAGTAGTGGTGTATGGAAGTGAGAGCTGGACCATAAAGAAGGCTGATCGCCGAAGAATTGATGCTTTTGAATTATGGTGCTGGAGGAGACTCTTGAGAGTCCCATGGACTGCAAGAAGATCAATCCTATTCCTGAGTGCTCACTGGAAGGACAGATCATGAAGCTGAGGCTCCAATACTTTGGCCACCTCATGAGAAGAGAAGACTCCCTGGAAAAGACCCCAATGTTGGGAAAGATGGAGGGCACAAGGAGAAGGGGACGACAGAGGACGAGATGGTGGGACAGTGTTCTCGAAGCTACCAACATGAGTTTGACCAAACTGTGGGAGGCAGTGGAAGACAGGAGTGCCTGGTGTGCTTTGGTCCATGGGGTCACGAAGAGTTGGACACGACTAAACAACGTTCTGCCTTGGTGAGATCACACCTGTGTCCAGTTCTGGGCACCACAATTTATGAAGGATCTGGACAAGCTGGAAGGTGTGCAGAGGAAGGTGACCAAAGATATAAAGGGTCTGGAAACCAAGCCTTATGAGGAACAGTCGAGGGAGTTGGGTGTGTTTAGCCTGGAAAAGAGGAGATTGAGAGGAGATACGATAGCCATCTTCAAATATCTCAAGGGCTGTCACATGGAAGATGGAGCAAGCTGGTTTTCTCCTGCTCTGGAGGGTAGAACTCAAACCAATGGCTTCAAGTTACAAGAAAGGAGATTCCGACTAAACATCAGGAAGAACTTTTTGACAGTAAGAGCCACTTGACAGTGGAACGGTCTCCCTCGGGAGGCTGTGGACTCTCCTGGCTTGGAGTTTTTAAGCAGAGGTTGGGTGGCCATCTGTCATGGATGCTTTAGCTGTGATTCCTTCATTGTGGGGGGTTAGAATAGATGAGTTGGGGGGGTGGGGGGGTTCCTTCTAAATCTACAGTTTTGTGAAAGCTTCCTAGGGTTGTTACTGGGTGTGTGTGTGGCTTTTTTGTATGTTGCATGAAAACATTAACATTCTATATGTAAATGTTCTCTCTCTCCCCCCCCCCCATGGTATAATGTATACCACAGTACAAATGTAAGTACAGGCAGAGGGCCTTCTTGGTAGTGGCACCCGCCCTGTGGAACGCCCTCCCACCAGATGTCAAAGAAATAAACAACTATCTGACTTTTAGAAGACATCTGAAGGCAGCCCTCTTTAGGGAAGCTTTTAATATTTGATTTTTTAATCTTTTGCTGGAAGCCGCCCAGAGTGGCTGGGGAAACCCAGCTAGATGGGTGGGGTATAAATATATTATTGTTGTTATTGTTATTGTTAGTTGCTTAGAGACCTTTTAGGTAACAAGCGACTGATAAGTCTAAGAATAATACAGCTGATTCAAATAGCTGCTGGACACGGACACACACACACACACAGTGTGTGACTTTAAATGAAGAGTACAAGCCACTCTTTGTTGTAACAGAACATAATGTGATTTTATTTTATTTTTTTAATGATGAAAGCAGTAACAAGCTTTTTGATAATGTAGCAGGCAACTCTCATTAGGACTCTTCGTTGCAAGTTGATTATTAGGAGGCCCATATATAATAATGTTTCGCAGACACTGCAGAACATAATTTTCTAAAACAATTTTCAGACAAAACCTTTTGATATTCCTCACACACGCATGCCACACAAGTAATCTGGTAATCAAAATGTAGTAGTCTAAAGTAAATTAAGAGCAGGGTGATTTTTAATGCAAAACCTTTGCTGACAAGGAAGAGGGAGGTGAAGTAAAATACATCATAGAAGCACTTTGTAGATGATTCATGCTGTATACCAAAAATGGTCATTTCTGCGTCATAGGCAGCCCGTTTGCTTCTGTCACTGTCTCTCAGGGCTTGTCCACACTGGAGAAAAATGTGGAGCTTTCTCCCCTTTAAACGCAGGGTTTTAAAAATCCTTTCTGTTTTGCACATTCGGAGGATCAAAAAACCCAGCGTTTGAAGGGGAGAAGGTCTGGGGAACACTGGGATGGTGAGAATGTCATGTGGATGCCTCTATGTTAATGGGGAGACAGGCCACATTTTGCTCTGATGTGGAGTAGCCCTCAACCAGAATCCTAACCCACAATTTCCTATGATGGTACCAGAAGCCAAAGATTCCATGTTCAAGATTCTTATAATAGGGCTGCTGTACGTCTGAAATTTCCCAGACATATCCGGCATTCACCTGTCGGAAACAGCGCTTGGGTGGAATTTCTGAAAATTGGTTAAAATGTGCAGGAAAATCTGGGGGTGTGGCAATCCATGTTGGAAATGTTGTTTTCTTTTGGTGAATCTCCTTTTTAAAAAAAGCTCAAAAACTGTGTCCTCATTTTCACTTTTTGAAATATGGCAACCCTGCTTTACAAGGCAAGGGATGCGGGTGGCGCTGTGGGTTAAACCACAGAGCCTAGGACTTGCCGATCAGAAGGTCGGCGGTTCGAATCTCCGCGATGGAATGAGCTCCCGTTGCTCGGTCCCTGCTCCTGCCAACCTAGCAGTTTGAAAGCATGTCAAAGTTCAAGTAGATAAATAGGTACCACTCTGGCGGGAAGGTAAACAGCGTTTCCGTGCACTGCTGTGGTTCGCCAGAAGCAGCTTAGTCATGCTGGCCACATGACTCCCGGCTCCCTCGCATGCCGGCTCCCTCGGCCAATAAAGTGAGATGAGCACCGCAACCCCAGCGTCGGTCACGACTGGACCTAATGGTCAGGGGTACCTTTACCTTTACCTTTACTTTACAAGGCAGTCTAAATACAAGGTGGGGCTGGGTGTTTCAAGTCAAACAACCCCTTTGCAGCCCAAATGATGCTTCGTCGAGAGACTAGGAGCTGGGAGGGAGTCATTGCAATTTAGATAGCACAGACATTTAATCTTCCTACAAAGCATCAAGGGTTTTTTTTCCCACAGACCCAGCTTTTTCAACCCTAACAGCTCCCAAGGCGGTTTACAGTGAAGAGCAATTAAAGCAATGTATAGTTAAGGCAATTAGAATGATATAAATCAGTTGCAGTGGCAGATGGCAGCCCGTGGTGGGTGGGTGGAGATGATGCCTTTTTTCCTAACCCCCACCAGCCCTCCAGACGTTCTGGCTGCTGCGTTGTCCCCTTTGAATGTCCTTAATGCAGCAGTTAAGGCAAGCAAAGTGTGCGTCTCAGACATCACCTCCAGTGGCTTCACAGCACTTTGAAAGCATTTCTGTGAGCAGCCACACAGGAAAGGGTAAAGTTAGCAGCTCCTACGGTCTAAACAAGGGGTGGGAATCCAGTTTCAATCCAGGGGCCATATTCTGTTCTGGGTAACTTCCCAAGGGTCACATGCTGACTGGGGCCAGAACCAGAGGCCAAAGTGGATGGAGCAAGGAGTGCGGATTTTTCCTTGAAAAGAGTTCACGACTTCCAAGTTGCAAGAAAAGAGATTCTGACTTAAAACATCAGGAGAAGCTGTCTGACAGTAAGAGCTATAGGCCACTGGAACACCATCCTCATTCTGAGAATCAACCCCTCACTGGTTTAGCAGGCATGTTCTAAATAGCGTTTGTCAGCCATATGGGCGAAAAACTTGCTTTTAATCTAAAAACAAAACAAAAAACACCCAAAGAAATCACAGGTTATCAGGAATCTCACACCTGCACATATGTGTGTATTTTTGTGGCATGCTCACAAAATCACAGGATGCAGAAAGCCCTACTTAGATTTGAAAAAGAGTATGAAATGGTATTAGGACAGCTTTCCTGGGCTGTTGCAGCAAAAGCAAACCACGAGATACTCTGTAAGACCAACAGACCTATCGCAGCATGTATTTTTGTAGTTTTAAGTGAGAGGGCTGGGAGTTTTTTTTCTGTGAAAGGGGCTATTTATAAAGTCATGTTAATGCACCTGGCAATATTTTGACTTGGTCATTCCTATTTGTTTCCTCCCTTCTCTCCCCCCCCCCAAGTGTGCGCAAAAGGTCAAGTGGTCACTGGGCAGTACCGCATGCTGGCCAAGCATGGTGGGTACGTGTGGCTAGAGACCCAAGGAACGGTCATCTACAATACACGCAACCTGCAACCTCAGTGCATCATCTGTGTCAATTACGTTCTCAGGTAAGTCCGCCGGAATCCTAAAGTAGGGTTGAGGAACTGCAGGCCCTCCAGATGTGCTGATTACAACTCCCCTCATTCCCAGCCCTTGGTCATGTTGACTAGGGCTCATAGGAGTTGGCATCCAGCAGCACCTAGAAGGTCTCCGTCCTTGTTCTAAGAGTATTATTATTATTAGGGATGTGGGTGGCACTATGGTCTAAACCACTGAGCCTCTTGGGCTTGCCCAAGGTTGGCGGTTTGAATCCCCATGAGGGGTGAACTCCCATCACTCTGCCCCAGCACCTGCCAACCTAGCAGTTCAAAAGCACACCAGTGCAAGTAGATAAATAGGTACCGCTCCAGCGGGAAGGTAAATGGCATTTCCGTGCGCTCTGGTTTCTGTCACGGTGTCCCATTGCACCAGATGCAATTTAGTCATGCTGGCCACATGATCCGGAAAGCTGTCTGTGGACAAACGCCGGCTCCCTCAGCCTGAAAGCGAGAGGAGCCCTGCACCCCATAGTCTGCACCACCTTTGACTGGACTTAACTGTCCAAGGGTCCTTTACCTTTTTACCATAGGAGTTGGCATCCAGCCACACCTGGAAGGTCCCCATCCTCGTTCTAAGATTATTAGTATTAGTATTATAATATTTGTATACCGCCCTTTATTTGTAGATCTCAGGGCAGTTCACAACATTAAATTACAACATCAAAAACACAAAACACATAGTGAAAATAAGAAGAAAAACAAACCACTAACCCCCTGCTGTAGACTATATCAACCAAAGGGCTGATTGAAGAGGAATGCTTTTGCCTTGCACCTAAGGGTGTATAATGAAGGTGGCAGGCGAGCCTTCCTAGGGAGAGCATTCTACAAACAGGGACCCACCACAGATAAAGCCCTGTCTTGTGTTGCCACCCTCCAGACCTCTCATGGAGGAGGCACACGAAGAAGGTTCTCAGAAGATGATAGCAGGGTCCAGGTTGGTTGATATGGAGAGAGGTATTGCAGCCCTGAGCTGTTTAACATAGGTCAGACCTCACACGGGATGTTCAACTGCTACTTCCTGATCTCAGACCCAGCTTTGCTTGCCCAAGAAAGAGGAGGCCCTCTCAACTCATAATGTGTGTTATGATCCTCTTGGTAGCATCCCTGTGGGAATTTGGTTGTTCCTTTCGCCCCTAAAACTGTCCATTTGCACTGATAGGTAGGCACACAGCCAACTACGTGGCAGTCAGAGCAAAGTGTGTTGTCAGAGGTTAAGCATCTAAATCCAGGTGCCTGCTTGGTAAAATTGAATTTTCGCTTTAATTAATCTCTTTGCTTGTGGACATTCTTCATGGGAGTACAAACTATTCTAAACCACCTGATTTTGTTCTTGTTAGTGAAATAGAGAACAATGATATCGTGTTCTCCATGGATCAGACAGAATCGCTCTTTAAGCCGCACATGATGGCAATGAATCCTATGTTTGATAACGGAGTCCCCGTGGCAGAAAAGAGTGGTTTCTTGTTCACCAAGCTGAAAGAAGAACCTGAAGAACTTGCGCAGCTGGCACCAACACCTGGCGATGCTATTATTTCTCTTGACTTTGGTTAGTAATGTTCTGGGGAGGTAAACCACCTTTTCTTCTGTTTTGCACAATAATTAACCAGTAGGTTATTGGTAGATTGATACATCTCTCATAAATCATTACAGTAAGCAAATATTTTAAGTGCTCAGGTCAGCTCTATATGGTACTTATTTAACTAATACAAAGAGGCACACTTGGCTGTAGTTTTGTAGCCTAAGAAAATGGATTTATATTATGGTCAATATTAGCATTCCCCAACTTGGTACCCTGCAAATGTTGTTGGACTCCAACAAACAAGCTGTTGGGAGCCTTGGGGCTCCTCTTCTGTTTTCATTTTATATCAAACTGCAGTTCCATGTTACAAATTAGCGTGAGGAACTGTGGTTTGTTCTAACCAGAATTAATGAAAACAAATTAAAATCAAACCATGAGGAATTGAACCTTGGCATCTTTGCCATTCGGTTTCTTCAAAGGCAAACCTACAAATAACCAAGCAGACTCCAGATTGGAGGCTATGTTATGAGCCAAAGCCATTTGTGGATATGACTGCATGAATATACTCTTGCATGGGCACAGGTGTCTCTAGTTAACTACATGTGATCTTTCAAATTTAATGCCTTAAGCACCCACTTCCTTTTCTGCCATGCACAAAGAATCACCTCTGCAGCAAGCAGACCCTTTGAATTTCTGAAGAGCTGAAATTCACAAGCCTATGATGTGTGTAATTCATTTAGATGAGGCATGTCCAACAGGTAGATTGTGAACTACTGGTAGATCGCGGGGTGTTCCTGGTAGATCCTGGTCGATCTCTAGCTCCTCCACAATTTTCTTCCCCCCAACAAACACACACACAAAACTTTGCCTTCCTAGATAAAAGCTCAACAATTTTAGCTTCCCAAAAAAGCTCTTTGGTCTATCCAACAACAATGGGTAGATCACTGTCAGTTTTTTAACACTGTGAGTAGATTGCAGTCTATTGGGAGTTGGACATCCCTGATTTAGATAGAACACTGTGTGGAGATCAGATATAGGAAATATTCCACATCAGCGGGTATGGGGAGGCGAGTAATGTGAGCAGCAACCGTCAATGAAGAATTATAGACACCAGTATGAGAAAGTCCTTTGTTTGCATAGTGTTGACTTCAGAGAAGCATGAATGACGATCAGATCAGGCTTAACACCTATTTATACGAAACCAAGACTTAGCTGTACTGTCCTTCGTGATGTGAGGAGGACCATCACGTCTGATGATTTCAGGCTTGTGCAGCTTGTTCTTTTCCCTAAAACAAAGTCTTGGGGACTGTAGGCTGCGCAGATGAGTTGACCTTGCATATCTTTAAATTTCAGGGACGCAAAAGTTTGAGGAAATCTCTTCCTACAACAAAGCTGTGATGACCCCAAACAAGCAGTGGCCTCCGGAAGCGAAGGCTCCAGCTCCGCAAGCTGAGAAGCTGAGTGTGCCGTCCTTTACACTGCCCCAGGTTGCACCTGGCAGCAGCACTCCCAGCGCCAGCAGCAACAGCAGCTGTTCCACTGTAAGGAAGCCCTTTGCACTGAGCGATGACCTTGTTGTTTTCACGCGCAGGGCTGCGGCCAGAATGCATGTTGTGCCTCAGGGGCATGTGTGGTTCTTTCATGGGCTACAATACCAGTTTTGTTGTTTCTTTGTTTTTAAAAAAGGGGAGATTATTTCCAGAAGAGTAGCTGCATTATTCTCCTGTAGCCAAAACCAACAGCAAATGATGACAGTAGAGAATTACTTGGCAAGATCCAACCGGTCCAGCATCCTGTTTCACAATGGCCAACCAGATGCCCGTGGCAAACCCAAAAGCATTATCCTTTGCTGGGCCCGGGGGGTAATTTGAGTAACGCAGTCCAGGTCCAGTCCCAAATCCAAGAGTTCCACGAGGAGTCAATCCGGCAGGGCCAAGGCAGGACACAATGCAGAAAACCAGGCAAGATCAGGCACAGGATCTCAGGCAGGTTCTGGCAAACAGCAATGTTGCTCCCACAACCTGGGGCGGGTTCCGACAGCCTTTTATCTTTGTCGGGGTAACGGCCGGTCCTGATCCCCCAGTGACTCACCTCCCTGTCTCGCCCGAAGGTGAGCACTCCTCTCAGACCTCAGGTCTCTCCTCTCAGACCTCAGTCTCTGCAGCTTGGGAGACGTCGGTGGGTTACTAGACCCAGAGGCCGCCTCAGCCTCTCCTGACCCAACCGGTAGTGGAGCAGCTGTAAGGGATGGTCCAGCTGAAGGCAACGAGGTAATCCCCACATCTGGAGCCAGGGCAGGCTCAGGCCCCTGACTCGGCCCAGCTGGTGCTTGTTGCAGGGGAACCTGTGCAGACTGGGGCTCTTCAGAATCAGGCCCCAGACTAGGTTCAGATGCCACCTGAGGCAAAGGATCTGGTGCGGACTGAGACTCCTCTGGTTCTGAGTCCCAGGCCATCACAGATCCGAGTGCAAGAGCACTCTCCTCTCCTGTGGCTTCCAGCAACTGGTATTCGAAAACATACTGCCTCTTAACCATGGAGACAGAGCATAACCATCCTAGCTAGTAGTCAATGATCTCCTTTTCCTCCATATATTTCTCCAATTCACTTTGAAAGCCATCAAAGTTGGTGGCCATTGCATTGGTGGAGAGGGCTCTTGTGCTCAGGTCTTGCTTGTGGGTTTCCCACGGGCATCTGGTGGGCCACTGAGAACAGGAGGCTGGACTAGACAGGCCATTGGACTCTTTGTAGGTTCTTAACATCTCCATCAGGAAAGTGATGCTGTGGACTGAGTACCACCAAGGAGAAGGCCCAGAAGGGGAGAGAGGTGCACACAGCTTCAAACTCCCTTCAGGTGCCTTGGATCAAAGGGCTTTGTATGTCTATGTGTGAGGGCTTTGCCCATATTTCCACAGAACACACTGAAATCCCTTTCCAAATGAATATAGGGGAACCCATGCACCCCTAGTGCAAGCAGGTAGGTGCTGCGTTTTTGACAAGCAGGCCTTGTAAAAAATACCTACTTCCCCACCTGGCTACATATACTCATGGCGGTCGTTTGGGTGGTGAGTTCCCCCCTCCCCCCGGTGGAAATAAAGACACATGACACAAATATTTAGGTTAATGGGCAAAAAAATGGCCAAAACTTTATTGGTTACAGGAATGAGCGGTATTGGTTAACCACCAGTAGGGGGAGTCCTGCTGATGCACATCAACTAGGAACCTAGGAACTCCCCCGGGGTCACTGCTCGGGGGCGTGCCATAGGCCCTCGTCGTCATAGGCTTCGGACAGGGCCACGCCCCCCGGAATCCTTTACTGGACTACCCTTCAATATTTGGGGGAGGTGATGGCGCTTCCTCCCCCTTCATCTACATGACAATACCCCTACCAATGCCTAACTGCGAATGCCGAGGAAGTTGTGACGATTTGCTACGGGATAGGCAAAAAACCAAGTGGCTGGTGCCAATTTGCCAAGTGGAAAAAATTCCTACCAGGCCCCTTAACGGCAACCAACCGAGTGTTGGTTTCTGCTTTCCTCTCTGTGCAGCGAAGTGCTTGTCACGAGACAGGTTGTTTACATTCCACAGAGTCTGTACTGTTGGAGGTTTTCCCACGGGAACGGGAGACTGGATATGACGTACACTGGTTTCCTGTTTTTCACTGTTCTTTGCAGTTTCAGTTTGTGATTCTCTCCGTGCTTTAGAGGAGAGATGACGCTTTCTCTGCTCCTGCAGAGGGAAGATGTTTTTCTGTAACTTACCAGCTTTGAACTGTAAATAAAGTAGTATAGAGCATGTTGGCTCATACTTCTCATCATTCCGCTGTGCACTGGACACTGCTTATCCCCAACATTTGGTTCCGGGCCCAGAAAAACGCAGTGTTTTGAGAATGGTCTCCAGAAGTCGGGCTCCTGGCAAAGGAACAAAGGAGCAAGAAACGAAGTGCCGGCAGAGGATCGGAACAGTGGCAGAGGGACAGATCGGAACGGTATCTGCTCTGCGCGTCAAGATGATTGATGAAGGTATGTGCTACTGCTCCGGGCAACCTGCCAGCTTCTAATTAATGGCTTTATGGCTGGACTTTGAACTTTTATAGCCGGTTTTGCCGCGGCACAGGCAAATGGCTCAAAGGGACGCTATGCTGGGGGAAAACGAAAGTAAAGTGCAGCTGCAGCTCTATGACGCAGCAAGAATTTAGCACAGCATAGAGAAAGCACTTGGGGACTTTCGCTTTTGAATTTGCCTTTGGAATGCAGTTTGAAGCAGCTGCAGATAAGCAAAGAGGCTCATGCTCATAGGCAGAGGCTGTTTTGAGATTGCCTTTGGATTGAAGCAGCTGTACACAGAAGCAGCATGTATACAGCAGCTTGATTTAAAGCAGCAGTGATGGCTAGCTGCAGAAGGCTGGATGAAGCAAGTGGGGAATTTGATACCACTGATCAGCCAAATGCTCAACTCACAGTAGCTTGTGATACTGCCATGATTCAGAATGAAGCAGATCGGCGGGGTGCTGGCTGCACGGGAAATGGGGAGACTTCACAGTCGTCATCCCGCAGTGCAGTGGAACCACCAGATGGCCCCAAAGCTTTGAAGGCAGTGAAATGCTACTCGTGTGGACGTCTAGGCCATATGAAGAGGGAATGCAAATATCCCAGGGCCAAGACAGAGCAGCGCAGTGGAAGCTCATCGCGTGGAAAAGGCCAGAGCAAAGGCAAAGGTCCGGTGTCCAGGACAACGCAGCACAAGGCAATGGTCTCACGCTTCGCTCCAAAGGTTGCAGAGGTTGCAGAGGTCCAGAAGACATCTAGATCTTTCTTCGTTGTTGATTCAGCTGCAACGCATCACATGTGCAACGATAAGCGACTGTTCGTGTCTTTTACACCGCAGGAAGGTGCAATTCACCAGGCGGATGACCACACAATCCCGAGTAAAGGCTACGGAACTGTTGTTCTTCACAGTTTGGCCTTATCGATACAGGACGTGCTTTATGTGCCGGACGCGAAACATAATCTGCTCAGCGTTGGACAGCTGATTGAGAAGAAAATTGACGTTTCCTTTAAAAACAATAGATGCATCATCACAAAGAAAAATGATTATCAATTGTATGCTGAATTTGTTGATCGTTTGTTTGTATTGTATTATGATGATGTTGTGCAGGATGACACTTGTTGCATTGCAGGTTCTAACAAAAGTTTGCATGCAGAATGTATTCACGATTTTCATCGAAAATTTGGTCATTTGCATTTTGAGGCAGTATCTAAAATGCCTGCCTTGGTTGAAGGTATGACTATTAAACCCTGCAGGTACCACATGAAGTGCAAGGCGTGCGCAGCAAACAAGGTGAAAATGGCTGCGAAAGGTAAGGTGTCTAGTAGGCAAGCTACAGAACCATACCAAATTATTCATGCTGATTTGGTTGGACCACTAGCGCCCTCTTTGGGTGGAAATAGGTACTTCATGGTTCTTATTGATGCATTTTCCAGGTATATTTTTGTGTACAATCTCAAGCAGAAATCAGAGGCTTTTCCTAGGTTCAAGGAATTCTGTGCTTGGTTGGGAAATGTGCATGGTAAGAAGATAAAGATTCTTTTCACTGACCGGGGGGGAGAATTCACTTCTCAGCAGTTTGAAGCTTTTCTGACTGAGAAAGGAATTCAACACGATTTGTCTAGTCCTCGCTCGCCATGGCAGAATGGACTTGCGGAACGAGCAAATCAAACATTGCTTCAAGGGTTAAAAACCTTGCTGCATGATGCAAATCTTCCAGAGAGTTATTGGGCCGAATCTCTCTCGTGTTTTGTTTACAGTTACAATCGCAGGTTATCTTCAGCGATTGGTTGTACCCCCTATGAGAAGATGTTTGGCAAGAAGCCATACATCAAACACATGAAAATTTTTGGTTCTGACATGTGGGTTCACTCACCACAAAACTCCAAGTTAGACAAGCGTGGATTGCATGGTATCTTTCTAGGTTATCAGAAAGGGTCTTACAGAATAATGATGACTGACTCTAAGGAAATTAAGCTCACAAGAAGTGTTGAGTACAATGCCAAGTGGGGGGAGAATGTGGGAATTTTCCAAGGTTATCCTGATGACAGTGATGAGACTGAGGATAGTCAAAAGCAACCGCAACAACCCACACCCACTGATGAAGGTTCTGATTCTGAGTCTGAAACTGAATCAGATGATTCAGAGGATTTCAAGAGTGCGAAAGCCTCTATGCGACCCTCTGAAAGCTCTGATCAAGAATTGGAGGAACCATTGTTCACAATAGGTCACTTTTCTCCTAAGAAGGAAGAGGAGAGCGTTGAAGACTTAAGGCTAATTCGCAGGTCACAGAGAGCCACAAAAGGCAGACCTCCAAAGAGATTTGCTGATGAGTTTGCCAAGATAGCAGTAACAGCTGTTAAAAGCTCCAAGAAGGTTTTTGAACCTTCAAGTTTCCAAGAAATCCAGGATTTGGATTCAAAGGAAGCTGAGCCATGGTTAGATGCCATGAAGGCTGAGCTTGATTCCTTGGAAAGGAACAAAACATGGGACCTAGTTCCAATAGTTCCAGGAATGAAATTGCTTGGAAGCAAATGGGTCTTCAAAGCGAAGACTGATCAAAATGGCAAGATAGTCAGACACAAAGCCAGATTGGTAGCCAGAGGATTTGCACAGGTACCAGGTGAAGACTATCACGAGACCTACTCACCCACAGTGAGGTATGAGAGCATTAGGCTTATGCTCAAGCTAGCTGCAGAGGAAAATCTACACATTAGTCACCATGATGTGAATACAGCTTTTCTGTACGGATCTCTAAATGAATCACTTTATATGCTTCCACCTGATGGCGTACAGGTAAAACAGGGATTTGTTTGTGCTCTGAAAAAGTCCCTTTATGGTCTCAAACAAAGTGCACGGTGTTGGCACACAAAACTCACTGAAGTGTTGTTTTCTCTAGGTTTTCAGCAAGGGAAAGCTGATCCATGTGTATTTGTCAAAGAGGAGGGGCAAAAGAAACTGTATTGTTTGTTTTATGTTGATGATCTTTTATTCTTTTGGAAAGATGTCACAATGTACAATAACGCCCTAGCTCAACTGAAAGAGCACTTTGACATGAAAGATCTTGGTGAGGTAAACAACTACCTATCTCTGGAAATAGAGAGAGATCAAGATGGTAACATTCTAGTACACCAGTCACAGAAAATTGCTGATGTGTTAAGCAAACTAAACCTGATGGATGCTAACCCTGTAGACACACCGATGATAACAGGTTATCAGGTAGATGACACTGAAGAAGCATTTTCTGACACTACACTGTACAGAAGTGTGCTAGGCAAGCTAAACTTCATTACCAGATGTTCAAGACCAGACATTGCTGTTAGCTGTAATTTGCTAAGCAGACAAGTCAACAATCCTACTGTTAAGGATTGGAAAGCTCTGAAACGCATAGCGCGGTATTTGAAAGGCACTATGCATTACAGACTGAGATTTAACAATCAGAAGTCTGGTGGTCTTGAGATATTTGCAGATGCAAGTTTTGGAAGTGACACTACAGACAGGAAAAGTACGTCTGGAGTTTGCTATAAGTACAATCAGGGTCTATTTGATTGGTCATGCAAGAAGCAAACAACAGTTAGCTTAAGTACTTGTGAAGCTGAACTGAATGCACTGTCTTATTCACTTAAAGATTGTGAATGGTTGTTACAATTGTGCAAAGACATGAAAATTCCTGTCAAATGTCCAATCCAGGTTTACCAGGACAACAAAGCATGTTTGGCTTTGCTGAATTCTGAAGGTTGTAAGCAAAGCACGAAGCACTTGCAATTGAAGGTGCAACATGCTAGGGAACGTATTCAGAAGGGACTCGTAACGGTGTCCTATATGCCAGGTAATGAAATTCCTGCTGATGTATTGTCCAAGATTGTATCAAGGGATCAACACTGTACCTATGTGCAGAAGTTGGGTTTGTACTGATATTGTACGAACACGCTGCCCAGAGATGTTCACAGAAAGGGGGAGGATGTTGGTTTCTGCTTTCCTCTCTGTGCAGCGAAGTGCTTATCACGAGACAGGTTGTTTACATTCCACAGAGTCTGTACTGTTGGAGGTTTTCCCACGGGAACGGGAGACTGGATATGACGTACACTGGTTTCCTGTTTTTCACTGTTCTTTGCAGTTTCAGTTTGTGATTCTCTCCGTGCTTTAGAGGAGAGATGACGCTTTCTCT
Organism: Podarcis melisellensis; assembly: GCF_964234715.1. Lineage (NCBI taxonomy): Eukaryota > Metazoa > Chordata > Lepidosauria > Squamata > Lacertidae > Podarcis > Podarcis melisellensis. The sequence goes on along the minus strand of NC_138530.1, from coordinate 20,015,906 downwards.
GCTCCTGCAGAGGGAAGATGTTTTTCTGTAACTTACCAGCTTTGAACTGTAAATAAAGTAGTATAGAGCATGTTGGCTCATACTTCTCATCATTCCGCTGTGCACTGGACACTGCTTATCCCCAACACCGAGGTCCATAGCAAGGTCAAAAAGAAAACCTAAAGGGTGGGAGGGTGGGAAACCCGATGAGCTGAGGTGGCAAAAGAGGGAGATCCCTGGCCGTGCCAGTGTGATATTGCGCAAGCCACGCCCCCCCCAGGCCAGCCGATTGGCTGGTCAGGGGATGACGCGGCCAGCAATCCCCTCAATTGCACAGAGGCTGAGAACCAGCCCCTGCGCATGTGGAGAGGGCGTGAGTTCAGAAGTGGTTTTGTGGCCAATGAGAAATCAAAGATTTGCTTTTGGTAAAGCTTCCCTGGATTAAATTCTTATGACGAGGCAGGTGGTTATTTGCAGACCTCTGATAGTCTGCTCTGTCTTTCTCACTCTGCAGCCAAGCAGCCCCGGAGACTATTACACTTCCTTAGACGAAGACCTGAAGATCGAGATGATTGAGAAACTTTTTGCCTTGGACACGGATGCCAAGAATCAGTGCAACTCACAGGTAAGAGAAGCCAGCAGGAAAATGTAACATCATCATCAGTGTGTAGCACACACATCTCTTTGGCAGCTAATGCTTACTCCTTTGGGCCACCAGCGCTGCAAGAGAACAGAGTGCAGGGGCTGTGTATTGATAGATAAAGCAAGATGGGAAGGAAACCAGCACCATTTTGAACGGGGGGAAAGCTCGGAAACCTCAATTAAGGCTATCTTTTTATTTTTTGTTACATCACATTGGGGCAGGCATAGGCAAACTCCAGCCCTCCAGATGTTTGGGACTACAATTCCCATCATCCCTAGCTAACAGGGCCAGTGGTCAGGAATGATGGGAATTGTAGTCCCAAACATCTGGAGGGCCAGAGTTTGCCTAAGCCTGCTTTTGAGGAACGACCGTAGCTCAGAAGCAGAGCAGCCTCAATCCCCACCATCTCCATGCAGGACAAGATGAGACTCCTGCCTGAAATCCTGGATAACTGCTTCCTATCAGTTTGTAGACATTACTAAGCTATAAAACCAATGGTCTGACTCTGTGTAATATGGCAGCTTCCCACTTTCCTGCTCATCAGCGGGAATAGCCTTCTCCAGCCTGGTTCCTTCCTGATTCTTTGGACTACAACTCCCAGCATGCCTGACCATGCTGGCTGAGCCTGATGGGAGTTGGATTCAGCCAACATCTGGAAAGCGTCAAATTGAGGAATAATAATAATAACAATTTATTATTTATACCCCGCCCATCTGGCTGTGTTTCCCCAGCCACTCTGGGTGGCTTCCAACAAAACACTAAAATACAATAACCTATTAAACATTAAAAGCTTCCCTAAAGAGGGCTGCCTTTAGATGTCTTCTAAAAGTTTGGTAGTTATTTTTCTCTTTGACATCTGGTGGGAGGGCGTTCCCCAGGGCGGGCGCCACTACCGAGAAGGCCCTCTGCCTGGTTCCCCATAACTTGGCTTCTCGCAGCGAGGGAACCGCCAGAAGGCCCTTGGAGCTGGACCTCAGTGTCCGGGCAGAACGATGGGGGTGGGGACGCTCCTTCAGGTATAGTGGACCGAGGCCATTTAGGGCTTTAAAGGTCAGCACCAACACTTTGAATTGTGCTCAGAAATGTACTGGGAGCCAGTGTAGGTCTTTCAAGACCGGTGTTATATGGTCTCGGCGGCAGCTCCCAGTCACCAGTCTAGCTGCTGCATTCTGGATTAGTTGTAGTTTCCGGGTCACCTTCAAAGGTAGCCCCACATAGAGGAAGGCAGCACAACAGTGTTAGAGATTGTTATAGGAAAGAGGAGGAGAAACGTTTCTTCCAGGATCATTTTTCTTTCATATTGTTGCAATCACGGTGTCTTCCCTGGTCCCTTCTCTCTGTGCAGACTGATTTCAACGAACTGGACCTTGAAACTTTGGCTCCTTACATTCCGATGGACGGAGAAGATTTCCAACTCAGCCCGATCTGTCAAGAGGAGCGGCCCCTCTCCGAAAGCGCCCAGCTCACTCAGCAGAGCTTGAGCAACATGAGCAACCTCTTCCAGCCCCTTGTTCCTCCCTCGCAGGACCAGTTCTTCCCGGAGAAATACTGCCAGCCGATGTCTAACAAAAATGTCAACACGGGCCAGGGGACTCTGCCACCCCCCTTCTTGAACGGCGGAAGCCAGCCGTCCTCTTTGCTGCCCTACTATGCCCAAGCCAGCACTCCTCTGTCTTCAATGGGTGGGAGACCCAACACACAGTGGCCCCCTGACCCACCCTTACAATACGCCCCTACGAAACAGAGAGCGGCGGTCAATAAGTGTTCGGGATCCATAGCTAGCTCTCCATCGGGGCCACCGCTGCACCTGCCTGATATGAACTTATATAAGAAAAGGTAACTCGGAGGAAAGAGTGTGTGGTAGCTGCTTTGAACTGATTCACTCATTATGTTGAGAAGGTGGAGAACTGGGCCCTTTGTTGCCAGAAACCAGCTCCCCATAGAAAGAGAGTGTGTGAATTACCGTATTTTTCGCTCTATAGGATGCACCCGACCATAGGACACACCTTGTTTTAGAGGGGGAGAACAAGAAAAAAAATTCTCCCCTTCTCTGCTCAGCGCCCCTTCAGCGAAGCGGCAGAAGAAACGGAGCCCCTTCCATTTCTCCTCCCGCTTCGCTGAAGGGGCGCTGCGCAGCTCTCCCTCTCTGCTGAAGCCAGGAGAGTCTTGCTCTCCCAGCTTCAGCAAAAGGAACCCGAAGCCTCTGGAGCGCAGCAGGTGTTCCTGCTGCGCTCCAGAGGCTTCAGGCGGCTATCCCTGAAGCCTGGAGAGCAAGAGGGGTTGGTGCGCACCGACGCCTCTCACTCTCCTGGCTTCAATGAAAACAACGCGAAGCCTCCGGAGCACGGAGGGAGCCCTCCCTCTGCGCTTCGGAAGCTTCATGTTGCTATCGCTGAAGCCAAGGAGCCAGCATTCGCTCCATAGGACGCACACACATTTCCCCTTAATTTTTGGAGGGGAAAAAGTGCGTCCTATAGAGCAAAAAAATACGGTAAATCAAAACCTTAAAACTTGGAGGGGGGTGGAACAGTCTTGGGAAACCTCCGCCCACCAGCCAGTAGCCAAAAACAAGCCACTAGGACATCTGCCCTGCCATTTGTGAAAGCCCTGACCAACCTTCGCTTGGTTCCATTTGGACTTAGAACTTTTGAAAGTGTGTCCCTAATGGGTTTCCCTAAACAGAGCCCTAAATCGTTAATGATTTTTAATAGACGAGCACGTTCAGAATAAGGTGAAACAGTGACTAGGCTTTCCGTTTTCGACCCAGAGGCCGAAAGTGGTGGAAACGAAAAGGAGGAACACCGACAGCAATATACTTTTAAGTAGAAACCTTAAGGGGAAGTTAATTGTCCCAGGAAGAAAAAACAAAAACAAAACGTTGCCAGCAGATCTGCTTTTCAAAGGGTCGGGAAGAGGTCAGCGTGTCTTCTTGGAGAGATTCTCATAATTTAAAAACCATGTGATTATAGTATGGCTGATTTAAATAAACAATAATAATAATAAACCGTAGGCATGGGCTAAGATGGGTGGGGAACTGGTGGTTCCCCAAATGCTTCAGGACTGCAGCTCCCATCAGCCTTAGGCAGCATAGCCAGTGGTTAATGGGAGTTTTAGTCCCCTCACAGGTCTGCAAGGCCACAGGTCCCAGCCTTGGCCTAAGGGTCTGTCTGCAAGTGCACACTTGCATTGGCCACTTAAAAAAAAAGTTTGCAGCCAGCTGGGGATCTTTCACATGTTAATTGCAGCAGTTTAGCTGCTGACATGGAGGGATGCGGGTGGCGCTGTGGGTTAAACCACAGAGCCTAGGGCTTGCTGATTAGAAGGTCGGCGGTTCGAATCCCCACGACGGGATGAGCTCCCGTTGCTCGGTCCCAGCTCCTGCCAACCTAGCAGTTTGAAAGCACATCAAGTGCAAGTAGATAAATAGGTACCACTTCGGCAGGAAGGTAAATGGCATTTCCGTGCGCTGCTCTGGTTTGCCAGAAGCGGCTTAGTCATGCTGGCCACATGACCCGGGAGCTGTATGCCAGCTCCCTCGGCCAATAAAGCGAGATGAGCGCCACAAACTCAGAGTTGGTCACGACTGGACCTAATGGTCAGGGGTCCCTTTACCTTTTAGCTGCTGAGATAATCCAGTACTGCTGCAGCAACATTTGATAGGACAGAATCATGTGGGTGGGGCCAGTTACACAAAGCCGTCCCACCCAATAGCTGTTCATCCAGGAAGGGAGGGAGATGATCCTATTGGAGGGATCAAAATATATAAATGTCATAAATAAAAAAACTCTGGGTGGAGGGTCTACGCGGTTCCCAGGTGGCCTCTCATCCAATCGCTGACTGGGCCAGATGTGTTTAGCTTCAGCAAAGCGGCCTTGTCTCTTCAAACCATACCCAGCCCATTGACCTCATCTACGACGTTCCAGCCTTCCAAATGTTGTCATAGCGGTGTGGGATGATGCCATTCTCACACTGCCACATGCCACCTTAGCCTGACGTGACAGGCCGTAAGGAAAAACAGACTGCCTCTGTTGACCTCGTGCCTCTGCTACCAGCAAGGCATTGTGAATTGTCTACTACAGCACAAAGGGCGAGCAGAGCTTTGGCAGCAGATACTGTCTGCGGAAAACAGCTGTGATACACAAAAACGATTAAATAAGTCTCCACGGTCAACCCACATCCTTCACTCACGCCTAAAGCATTCTTCCTGTTGGAGAGTGCAGGTTGCTATTGAAGCAGAAAGAATATAGCAGCTTGAATAAACTATGCGGGTTGGTATTGGACTCGTCAGTTGTGTATGCTACAGCTGTTCTCTACAGTCACTGAGTTGTCTCCCAGGGACAGGCATTTGTGGTCCTCCAGAGGTTGCTGGGTGGCTACAAGGTCAGCAGGGACAGTGGCCAGAGATGTTGGCAGTCCACCAGCAGCTGGAGAACCACCATCCACATCCTTGCTCAAGGAGGACATCCCAAATCTTTCCCCAAGAATCCAACAGGAACCTAAGTTAGGAACAAGAGGCCTCTCTGCAGGTCAGCAAGTCTCACTGTTCCGGTTTGAAGCTTGGCTTGAGGAAAGATCCTTCTCCAGTGTTTTGTTTTTCAAATGCAACAATGGCTTTGTCTTGATAGGTCGCTGGAGTGCCTTGGACAGCGGGGCATGGATATAAACCCTGCGCGGATTGCTCTTGCCAACAGTTTGAAGCTGAAGAGGCAGCTGGACTATGAAGAGCAAGCCTTTCAACACCTGAATGGGGTAATCTGTCCTTCACAAAGACTGCTTTTTTTGAGAAAGGGCCATAGCTCAGTGGTAGAGCATTTGCTTAGCATGTGGAAGGTCCGGGGTTCAGTCCCCAACATTTCCAGTAATCCGGATTGCTCCCTGGAGATACTTAATCAGGGTGAGCTAGTTGCTTGTCACCCAAAGGGTCTCCAAGCGACTTACATTTGTGTGTATGTGTATGTGTGTTTCATATAACACATTAGTATTCCACACAACTGGGAAAAATCAACAACAACAAAAATAGCTCCCCAACAGTGATATAAACACTGGCAGCATGCTAACAACTTGGAGTAAGACAATTTCCTAAGTTCCCTTCTATGGCCTTAAAACAAAAATAAGTTTATTTTTTTAAACAATATTCTTTTCTTGTCAGGCTTATACCGTCTCTTTCCCCTCCCCCCATCTATAGATACAAGGAGAAACATCTGGCATTAACCCAACACACTTAATGTGGAAAAGGATGAAAATCCTCAGAGGTGAAAATTGTGCATTACTTACAGAGAAGAAGTCGCTCAGCACAAGTGTCCTTAATGGTAAGACCCTTTTTTAAAGAAATAAAAGGTAATTCAAAATGGAGTCACATGGGGTCCACTATGTCACTGTTGGGCAGCTGGTGACAGAACACAAAACGTGTCCTGCAGATGCAGTCCCTCCTTTACATTTCATTTTTGTCACATCTTATGCTCACTGTCTGTGTTCTGCACTAACTTCAAGCTCCTTAAGAAGAGTATTGTGGGACCAGATGGGCAAATGGTCCATCTTTGCCAGCGTTCTGTTTTCCCAGGGTGGCCAGACCAGCGTGGATTTGATTTAAATCAAATTGATTTAAGTCACTAGTTAGTAAGACTTGATTTAAATCACTTTTTTACACAAAGACTCATTCTTGCTGGTATAAACTTACTATTTACAACCAGAGGAAGGTTTCATTTTTTGAATAATAAAGTTACAGAGTAGTTTTTACTGATTTGGTTATACTATTAGAAATACATAGAGAGATAATTATGAAATAATTATGAGGTTTAATAAGTTAACTGTTTATATTTGGACAACTTTTCTGCTGTACTTTATTGGAAGGAGAAAAATAATCATTTCCTTAATAACAATGTAAACAATCTGTTCAACTAAAACAATAGCATTATAGCATATGTACTCATGTTTGTTAACTGATGTGGTTAAATGGTTTTTTTAAAAAAAAAACTTAGACACATGAAAAACTTAAAACAAATCCTTATTTCTTGATGAATAACCTTTGGACTATAATGTAACTTAAATAGAAAACTATCTTTAGAAAGATTCCCCCCCCCCCCATTTTTTTTTATATTTTAAAAATCCAATTTAAATAAAAAAATCTGATTTAAATTTTAAAAAATCCTATTTAAATTTTAAAAATCTGATCTTTAAAAAAAAAAAATTAAGTCATTGATTTATATCCACCCTGAGCCAGACCTCTGGGGAGCTCACAAGCACAGCATGACTTGCAGCCTCCAGTGGCACCTTGCATGAGTGAATGTGAGCCACCATCATACATCCATAGATACGACTGCCTGAGATTATACAGCAGTTTTGGGAGGAAGGGCTGCAGCCCAGCTTCAGAGCACCTGCTTTGAATGCAGGAGGTCCTGGGCTCCACCTACCAGTATATCCAGGTAGAGCTGAGAATGCCAACCCCCCACCCCCGCCAGAAACCCTGGAGAGCCAATCAGGGTCAACAGTGCTAACTAGAGTTAGCAGGTGCCTTTTGTTTTAACTTGAAAATGGCTGCTGAAAGCTCTTATATTCCGCCAGTCTATGCAGGCATTTAAGAACACATCTGTCCACAATGGTTAATTGATGTATGGGGTTTTTGTTTTCTTTTTTAATTACCGTATTTATCGCTCCATAAGGCGCACCTGACTATAAGGCGCACTTAGTTTTTAGAGGGGGAAATCAAGAAAAAAATATGTCACTGTCCTGGCTTCTTCTTTAGCCACGCACAGCCTCTCCCGGGCAAGGGGAGCCTTCATCCCCTGCCTGGGAGAGGCTGCACGCGACTAAGGCTCCCCCAAGAGCTGCGCTCCCTTTAAAGAGCATGCAGCTTTTCCCTGCTTTTGCGGGAGGTGGGGGAATTCCCCCACCTCCCGCAAAAGCCCACAGGAGCCGCGCACCCTTTAAGGAGCACACAGCTCCTGCGGGCTTTTCTACGAGGAGGGAGAAGGGACTGACTGGCCGAATCAGTCCCTTCTCCCTCCTGGGGAAAAGCCCGCAAGAGCCGTACGGAGCTTGTGTACGGCTCTTGGGGGCTTTTCCTGCCTGCCTCCCCCCTGCATTCGCCCCATAAGACGCACACACATTTCCCCTTCTTATGGAGCGAAAAATACGGTATTTTATGTTTTCACTGTATGGTCGTATGTGGTTTTTTTTGTAAGCCACTCTGAAATCTTCTATGGAATAGCACTGTAAGAACATTTTAATAAATAAATCATCGTCATTATTCTTATAATTACATGCCCTAAGGTACCGTTTGGATTACAACAATCACAACACTAATATTGACATGCAATATTCCACAATATCGAAACAGTCTAAGCAGGCAGATGCTCATGCCAGTGTCAGCCTGCTCTATTGACTCCTGGACAAACGTGGAGGGGGAATCTTGTGTCCGGAATTGTGTTTCTAAAAGCGGACATCCTTTTTGAAGCCCCACTTTTTGCTTTTGATTTGCAGATGAGTTCCTTTGCAACCCGCAAAGAGGACCAGGCCAACCCCCTATGAATATGGGGCAGCAGCAACTGCAGCCACGGCATCCGCCGGCCTCTTTGAGAACCTCTGCCAACATCCCCAAAGCTGCCTTCTCCCCACACTTTTACTGCCCCCCTTATCAGGACTTCGGGGTGCCACAAGGTCATAGGATGTCAGGTGAGTTCTGTCGCAAACCATAACACAAACTTGGAGGGACTGTTTTCCAATGGGCGGCAGGGGGAGGGTAGGAGACACCAGTGGTTGCAGGCAGGAGCTCACCTAAGACTTGGTTCATGACACTTGCCTGGCCCTGATCTTGATCAGACCCTGGCCCGCCCCCCAATAAAGGGTAAATGTAAAGGGACCCCTGACCATTAGGTCCAGTTGCGAACGATTCTGGGGTTACGGCGCTCATCTCGCTTTACTGGCTGAGGGAGCTTCCAGGTCATGTGGCCAGCATGACTAAGCCGCTTCTGGCAAACCAGGGCAGCGCATGGAAATGCCGTTTACCTTCCCGCCGGAGTGGTACCTATTTATCCACTTGCACTTCATGCTTTAGAACTGCTAGGCTGGCGGGAGCAGGGACCGAGCAACGGGAGCTCACCCCGTCACGGGGATTCGAACGGCCGACCAGCTGATCAGCAAGCCCTAGGCTCTGTGGTTTAACCCACAGGGCCACCTGCGTCCCTCCTGCCCCCCACAAAACCATTTAGTAAATAGATAAATGAAGCCAAGCATACCCGCTCCAGACGCATAATTGACATGGTATCTAGGTGGACCCTCAAGCTGCAGTGCTCAGAGACTGTGGAACTCTCTGTGTTTTTCTTTCTTTGGTGGGCATTTGGTTCCTTCCCTGTTCGCCTTTCATGACTCAGCAAAGACTATCTAAATGCCTTCAATACGAGTGGCCAGCCCTATCCCTGCACTGAAGCCTGAAGTTTAGACAAGACTGCTTGGTTCTGTTGCCTTATTTTTGTTGGTCCTGCTCAAGCTGATGTGTTGTTCTTGTTGGACACTTGCAATTTTCTCATTGAAGCGGTGTGCTATTTTTCTCATCAAATAATAATAATAATTTATTATTTATACCCTGCCCATCTGGCTGGGTCTCCCCAGCCACTCTGGGCGGCTTCCAACAAAACACTAAAATACAATAACCTATTAAACATTAAAAGCTTCCCTAAACAGGGCTGCCTTTAGATGTCTTCTAAAAGTTTGGTAGTTATTTTTCTCTTTGACATCTGGTGGGAGGGCGTTCCACAGGGCGGGCGCCACTACCGAGAAGGCCCTCTGCCTGGTTCCCTGTAACTTGGCTTCTCGCAATGAGGGAACCGCCAGAAGGCCCTCGGTGCTGGAGCTCAGTGTCTGGGCAGAACGATGGAGGTGGAGACGCTCCTTCAGGTATACTGGACCGAGGTCATTTAGGGCTCAAAGGGGATGTATGGTATTTTCTTCTTGTACACTGTCCTTTCCAGGTAGAAATCTTAAGCCTGAACCGAAATAAATAAAAGAAGGCCTCTCAACATCTAAATCTTCTCATTTCAGGAGTGACAAGTCGCCTGCTCGGCTCATCCTTGGAACCTTATTTGTTGCCAGAACTGACCCGATATGACTGTGAGGTTAACGTCCCAGTTCTCGGGAGTTCGACGCTCCTGCAAGGCAGCGATTTGCTCCGAGCTCTCGACCAGGCGACCTGAAGCAGCCTTGCAGCATTCCCTGGCCTATACCGTCCAAAAACAAACAAAAACAAACCAGCTGCAGTTTTTAAATCTATTTTTGCAAGTAGACAATTTCTAATACTGATTACACTTTTACAAGATTTTACTTAACTATTGAACTTGTCCACGTCACCAAATAGTGGCCTTTCTGTGAAGTTACTCATTTTCCTTATTTGCATTTTAAAAAAGTATGCATCTACTGTATTTCCAAACCCCTTCTATTTCGATAAGACGTTCCTTATAAAATTTATATTATATGATTCTCCACCACTGTGTAATTTATGTGTTCTGAAACTTCCTCATTATTCATGCTAATAAAAGAAGAAGAAGCTGCGGTGTGCTCGCTCGCGCCTCTATGTAATACTTCGGCTCCGTTTATTGCAAAGGTTTATTTTATTTTATTGCCAAAGATAAGTGAAATAAACAAATCTGATGAAATGCACTTGTTGCCCTACCCCTAGTTTTTCCTCTGCATTCTCTAACATGGGGGGAAAAACAATAATCACAGATTATGGCCTTTTAACAATTAAAAAAAAATGCTAGCGATGAAACGTCCATAATTCTAACACACCCAACGGCAGCTTTCGTGTTGGTTGGTCCTTGCCAAGTTGCAAATTACAGCCTTTTCTCTTACGTTTAGGTCACAAATCTAAAACTTGGGGCTGTGTTTTTGTCCGAGGCGGGACTAACCTAGCCATACAGGGCTAATCCAAGGCAGGTTTAATCCAAGTGGTAGACTGGATAATGAAACAAGAGGGAAATCTGAGCCTTGTGGCTGAGTGCCCTCTGTGGTGTTGCAAAGTGATCTTAGTGTACATCTCTCAGATCATGCAATGTAGCCGCCTGTCTTGCGTTGGCCTTGGATTTGAGGATCGGTGGGGTTTTTTCTTTTTCTTTTTTTGCATATGGAAGAGCCAAATCTATCAGGCAAATAACTGCCAATGGGTTTTGTTTTGTTTTTAGCAACATCGAGGTGCCTTTCCTACCAGACCGTACCCAACTCCCAGGATAAACTCAATGTTTCCTTAATTAAACAAGTGGGATGGCGTGCCTGCTGTCTTAGATTCAGAGCATGGTACTGCGAACGAATCCCAAGACAGCCAACTGCCATCTCATTTAGGTCAGTGTCGCCCTCCTCAGAAACCAGCCTGGCAAAGTGAGGAATTTGGGAGTGGATGGCAGTTGGGGACAACTGAGAGAAAACAGAGAGGGTGTCGCTGCACAATTTGAAATACGTGGGGCGGGGAAGGAATTCAGCCCATCTTGTGTGTATTAATTCTCCATATATATATTTTTTACACAAAGTGTAACTGACTGATCCTTTTTCTCTGGGTTAAATGTTTATCATATATTGGTACTTTGTTATACCTGTTTAGACATTGATGCAGAGCCATGAGTTTTCGTCTTGGGAACCGTTTTACTTAGATCTGGTAGAGTTTTCTTATGCTGTTGCTGATGTTGCAGGATTTGTCCAAAGGCTGTTACTAAAACTGCTAATTCCCAGCTAAGTTGGGGGTTGGCGTTCATCCCCCCCCCACCTCCAGCTAGTTAGCCACTTTCTTTCTCTGCACTACTGAATTTTTGCTGAAAAAAGTAAACTAAATATATATTTGCTTGCCTACTTGTTACACTGGGGGAAATCAATGTTTTTAGGCTCTGGAGTGGCTGAGTGAGAAGGTGTTTGTTGTCTTTTTAGTTTACTTTTTAATTGTTGATAGCCTTTCAAGTGCAAATGATTTTTCTGTAGGTCATCGAAATGGCAATCTGAACTTTTCAGAAATGCTTTTAAACAAAAACAAACCAATGTTGGTGCTCAGGAATTTATTTAAAATGGAAGGAGTCTCTGCAAGACCCGTTGTCTTTGCTGGGCAAACAGGCACACTCATATATTCAATCCAGCAATAACAGAAGCTCAAGGAATTGTGGGGTGCAGATTTTAAAAATATTTATTAAAGCCTTCGAGCTTTGGTGAGAAAGGCCAGGTTGGAAGGGCTAAGGGGCAAATTCAGGGCGACAGAAAATAATGGTGATATTAGGCGTTATGCTTTATTTACCCAGATAAATGTACCTGGGGCAAACCAGCATAGATTTATAAGAGCCTATGGATTCCCTTACAAACAAGAAGCATTTATGCCTCCTCCTGAACATAGTTCCAGTTCAGAGAAAGTTACTTATAACTAAGGCCTGCTGAAATCAATAGGACTCAAAATGCAGCTAAACCATCCCACAAGTGCCATTAATTTCCACAGGACTTGAGCGCAACTAATATTCTTAGGGTGGGCTTCATAAGCACATGTGTTCGGCTGTGTGCCCCACTGTACATTTAAAGCGCATGGATCCCCCCCAAAGAATCCCAGGAACCATCATTTGCCCCTCACAAAGCTACCATTCCCAGAACCCTTAAAGTACAGTTCACGTGAATCTTTGGCGGACGCTATGAGCTCTAAATGTATGGCGAATACACAGCCTCAGCCATTAAAGGCGCTCTTCAGAGTCTTAGTCCATTGCAACCATAACAGCAATGTTATTGCTGTTAAAACAGCTCCCGTTCTGGATTGCAAACCTTTGACTTCTACAGAACTGTGTTGGAGTGCCATATGTTCTGCAATGCATATATGGAGCCCTTGCAAAGCTGCCCTTCCCCATTATTTTTGCTGAAGAGGGAAGGTCTGAACACACATCCCTTGGGGATATCTCCATAGCACTGAAGTGGACATGGAGGTCCCTGGAGGTGCACAGAACCCATAAGGAATTGTAAAGTTTTGGCACTGGCTTTGTCCATCCAAGCCCAATAATTTTAGCTCGCTCCTTTGGAGATGCCGTACCCCACTGAAAACCCAGTTTTGACGTAATGTTCATGATCCAGTCAAAATGAAGCACTTCACATTCAACGTGATTTCACTGATTTAGCCTTTCTTGTTGAAAATAAATGGAGGGGGAAGTGCTTAACTCTTAAATGAATTGTGCCTGATTTGTTGAGGATCCTCCAAGGCAGGCATCCCCAACCTTTGGCCCTCCAGATGTTTTGGCCTACAACTCCCATCATCCCTAGCTAACAGGATCAGTGGTCAGGGATGATGGGAATTGTAGTCCAAAACATCTGGAGGGCTGAGGATGTCTGCTCCAAGGGAAAGTAGCTGTGAAAGCCATTATTTAGGGAAAGATTTGTGAGCAAAGATGCTCAGGAATCTGGACTGCTCAGGGATCCATCCTGCAAAACCTACATATATATATTTCTCGCTTTCACTTACATGATGAAGGGGGAAAGGAAAATCCAAAGTTCTTTAAAGATTGCATTTGGGATTCCCTTCCGGCCTGATCCTCTCTGCTGGGTTACAGAACAGCTTTCAGGGAATGATCGTGGTTAGTGCCCTTGGAGCTTTTGTTGTCTTCAGTGGCTACAACCCCCCCCCCAAAAAAAGGGATCTGGTGGAACAGCTCCTCCCAAGAAGCTCTCCTTGCATTCTTCCTCTGTGCTCTGTCCCACTGCCACCAGGGAGAGTGGCATCAGTGAGAGAAATCCCACTGGTACAGAGGGAAAGCCTTGCCAAAAAGCCCTACTCAACGCATGCAATTTAGAGGTGGAACTTGGATGAAACAGCCAGGCCTTGTGCCGACTTAATACTTCACCTGTGCTACGTTGCACAAAGCTCGGGAGCAGTTTTCTATCTGAAGTACATTTTTTTTTAAGCAAAATAGTACGGCCCATGATATTTAAAGGACTTTAGGTTTTTGTTTTTTTGTTTTTTAAGGACATGATTCAGCCAGTATTAAGCACCGGTGAATATAGCTGACACATATATCATCAAATCGCACTCATAGGCTGCATCTTCCGGTTGAGTGTAATACAGTCAGTAGCAGATCGGAGTTTGCTTCTGGGAGATGTGTGACTTGGCTGTTTGCTGTGTTTAACTGGCTGGATGGTAGCCTGAAGTGTCTTAAGAAAGAAATAAAAAGGTAGCTAAGCCCTAGAAAGAAGCATAAATGAAGAGCGTCACCACCAGGCTGCCAACCTTGAGCAGTTTGCTTTAAAGTAATCCCATTCACGTTCAGTAGCAGTTCTGGAGTAAGCGGTCTGAAGCCTGTGGCTGCAGGAAAGCAGGTCTTTAAAGTGGTAATGATTCGTGTGCTTGAAGGGTTAATCACGCTTAAATATTGCTTTTATATTTTTAATCTCTGTTTGTAGTTTCAGCATTAAGATGTTGTACCCTAACCATTTACTAAAAACACACTGTGCGGGTGGGGAGGGAGGGAGGGGAAGGGGGGTAAAAGAAAATCTGTGCTTAAAATATTAACCGTAACTATTGTCGTAATTATTTCATGCTCTCTCTATTGTTGAATTTCTTATTTATAATCTTGTAACTGTATGGGAACTTTTAACTTGATAAGGAAATGTATTTTGACACTGATACCATATTAAAGTATACTGATCCTGAAATGTCTTGTGACTCTTGTTTCTGCCAAAGGGGGGGGGGCAAAATAAAAGAAAAAATGTCACTTCAATGTATAGTTGTAAAGCAAAAGAATTTATTAAATTATTGATAGAAAATAAATCTTTAAATGCATGGAACCAGGGAGATGGCCCATGCCTGATAGCTAATTGCAAATCGTGAAGAATTCTCATCATCACCGTAACTTTGATATAACACCTTTCAAATCTGCGAAGCATATGGCTGGTGGGATCAATCAGTGGGGCTGAGCCAGGAGGGTCATTTGGGTCAGGCCCCCAAGCTTACAGGGGCCACAAGTTTAGGCATCTATTAATTGGGGGAGGGCATTTGGCAAGTTTTGCAACATGTTCTTATCTGCAAGAGACCAAAATGTGCCACACACACTCAGCTTAGAGCTGCATATTAGTGGATTTGTGCAGAATAAAGTTAGAAAAGCATTTGTTAAATGAATAATAATAATAAAAAATCAAATTATGTGTATCTTTTGGATGTCTTGCTTTGTTTTCATGTGTATTTTTCTAAAAGCACTCTCTGGCTGACTTCTGCAGCATCTGGGAAGATGGCGGCCAAGCAGGTGGTCTCCTGTCCAGGGGAAAAGGAACACACATGGCTGCCTCCCCTCGCATCACCTTCTGTTTTGCTAAGACCATGCAGTGCTGAAGTCCATTAATAATAATAATAATAATAACAAGAACTAATAATGGCTTTATTATTTATATGCCATCCATCTAACTGGGTTGCCCCTGCCTTTCTGGGTGATGTCCAGCAAAATAGAAAAACACAATGAAACCTCAAACATTTAAAAACTTCCCTGTACAGTGGTACCTCTGGTTACCGGCGCTTCAGGTTACAGACTCCGCTAACCCAGAAATATTACCTCGGGTTAAGAACTTTGCTTCAGGATGAGAACAGAAATTGTGCAGTGCCAGCGTGGCGGCAGCGGGAAGCCCCATTAGCTAAAGTGGTACCTCAGGTTAAGAACAGTTTCAGGTTAAGAACGGACCTCCAGAACGCATTAAGTTCTTAACCCGAGGTACCACTGTAAAGAGCTACCTTCAGATGTCTTCCAAAAGTCATATAGTTGACATCTGAAGGGAGGGTGTTCCACAGGGCGGGTGCCACCACCGAGAAGGCCCTCTGCCTGGTTCCCTGTAACCTCACTTCTCACAGTGAGGGAACCATCAGAAGGCCCTTGGAGCTGGACCTCATTGAATGATGAGGGTGGAGATGCTCCTTCAGGTATATTGGGCTGAGGCTTTAAAGGTCAGCACTAACACTTTGACTTGTGCTTGGAAACGTACAGGGAGCCAGGGTAGATTATTTGGGACCAGTATTAGTTGCATGGTCCTGGCAGCCACTCCCAGCCTAGCTGCCGCGTTCTGGTTTAGAGCGCATTGCAGTAATGCAAGCGGGAGATAACCAGCGCATATACCACTCTGGCATGACAGTGCGCAGGCAGGTAGGGTCTCAGCCGGCGAAGACAGTCGCCCTGGAAACAGAATTAACCTGCACCTCCATGGACAGCTGTGCGTCCAAAAGGACTGCATTCTCCTGGTTGCACATTTCCCCCCCTTTTCTACACGTCACACACTTCCTTCTGGAAAAAAGAAAATAATTTCCAAAGCAGGAAAGTAACCATCTTTCTCTCCCGCTTTCCTTCCGCTTCTCCCCACAGCTGCCTTCTGCCTCCCTTCTGTGCTTGTATACGAGTATTGTGACATCAGCCCAGGCCAGAAGGAGTTTCTGATTCTCGGTGGGGGCAGGGGGACAAACTGACAGAACACCATTCACCTCTCCTCTGTGCATTGTTTCCGCCTTCTCTTTCACAAGAGACGCTGCTGGCTGTGAGGGACCTTCTGCTGCAAAGCACCATGGGATACGCACTTCCGACTGGCACGTGCCCAATTTTGGGATGGGGGGGGGCCCACGTCAAACTCGTGCGCTCCTTTGACAAAACAAAGGAACATTTGCAGCTGAGGAAGCCCTTCGTACAACAGAATAAAGCCCTTTTGAGAGTATTTTGAAATGTGCCATTTTCCACACAGGACTTGTCAAGAGCGCCAGGTAACTGTGGCACCAGTCCTAGCTGACCTGAACTATTTTGCGACACGCCACGCCAAACATCGCCTGCCTGCCATGTTTTGTGGCCTGCCAAATATATCGCAGTGCCCCAAAGTTGGCACCTCAAACCCAGAAGGGTTTTTGAGACCCTCCTGGTGTGCCATCATGTGCGCCTGGTGAGCTATGTTCAGATTTGTGCATCACGTCTTGCCACACTTGTTGTATCCTTCCCTCTTTCTCAGATGATCAGGGTCTGAGTGCTGTTGCTCATGAAGGTCTTTCCTGATACAGGAGTCAAGCTTTGGGCAGGACCAGGGCCTTGGCAATCTGCTCCACACTGCCTGGATTTGTTTTGCATGATGGAAAGTATATACAGTGGTACCTCGGGTTACATATGCTTCAGGTTAAGCATGCTTCAGTACTTAACCCCAGGTACCACTGTAAATATCTTTAAATAAATAAAAATGAATAGCAGGGATATATCAGCAGGTTTGGGGGAGCCATGAGGTTTGCAGAAGTATGCCCCCCAAAAAAATATTTAGTGAGTGAAAAGGTTAAGGGGAGTCAATAAAAATGACTTAGTGATAACTGAGCCAGTGTGGTGTAGTGGTTAAGAGCAGTGGACTCATAATCTGGGGAACCGGGTTCGCGTCTCCGCTCCTCCACATGCAGCTGCTGGGTGACCTTGGGCCAGTCACACTTCTCTGAAGTCTCTCAGCCTCACTCACCTCACAGAGTGTTTGTTGTGGGGGAGGAAGGGAAAAGAAAAATGTTAGCCGCTTTGAGACTCCTTCGGGTAGTGATAAAGCGGGATATCAAATCCAAACTCCTACTCCTCCTCCTGAGCGTGCTCAATGGCTGCAGAATGCAGTCAGACCATTGGGGTACAAAATCAAGGGAGAGAGTGGAAGAATGGAGTGTCCTCAAGAAGGAATGGCTGAATGACTAGAACAATGAAGACGTGCAGCACCTTTTTGTTGCAGTTCCCACTATTTCATCCTATTATTATTTGTTTAAGATATCTCAACTAAAATCCTCTCGGGTGGCTTCCTAAAGACACCAAAACAATGCAAATTAACAGAGACAATTGTTACAGTGGTATCTCGGGTTACATACGCTTCAGGTTACATACGCTTCAGGTTACATATGCTTCAGGTTACAGACTCCACTAACCCAGAAATATTGCCTCAGGTTAAGAACTTTGCTTCAGGATGAGAACAGAAATCGGGCTCCGGCCGCGCAGTGGCAGCAGGAGGCCCCATTAGCTAAAGTGGTGCTTCAGGTTAAGAACAGTTTCAGGTTAAGAACAGACCTCCTGAACGAATTAAGTACTTAACCCGAGGTACCACTATATTTTTAACAAAACCCCACTAGGACAAGCCAGTTCCATTTTCAAAAAAATGCAGTCAGATGCACTTTGGGAGAAGATCGCCTTGGCATGATACAAAGTCAGCAGGAAAGGGGAAAACAAACTTTTTAAAGCAGTCTTAAATGCTCTCAGATTGATTTGGATTGTTTTAGATGGTTTTCAGAGTAGACAGCAAAGATGAGCTTTACGAATGAGCTCTTTGACCCAGGCCACATAAACACCACACATTCAAAGCACATTTAGCACACATTTGAAGCCTATGGCTTCCTCCAGAGAAGCCTGGGAACTGTAGGTTGTTAAGGGTGCTGGGAGTGGGCAAACTATGGTTTCCAAACTTCTGGCAGTGGGGAGCCATGCGCTTTGAACATGTATTAAATGGGCTTTAAACGAATGCTGTGGGTGTGACCCTCAGGTAATATAACGTGCTGTAAACCACAGACAGAATTACAGCATAATTGATAAATAAATATACAGTGGTTGTTGTTGTTTAGTCGTTTAGTCGTGTCCGACTCTTCGTGACCCCATGGACCAGAGAACGCCAGGCACCTCTGTCCTCCACTGCCTCCCGCAGTTTGGTCAAACTCATGCTGGTAGCCTCGAAAACACTATCCAACCATCTCGTCCTCTGCCGTCCCCTTCTCCTTGTGCCCTCCATCTTTCCCAACATCAGGGTCTTCTCCAGGGAGTCTTCTCTTCTCATGAGGTGGCCAAAGTACTGGAGCCTCAGCTTCACAATCTGTCCTTCCAGTGAGCACTCAGGGTTGATTTCCTTCAGTATGGAGAGGTTTGATCTTCTTGCAGTCCATGGGACTCTCAAGAGTCTCCTCCAGCACCATAATTCAAAAGCATCAATTCTTCGGCGATCAGCCTTCTTTATGGTCCAGCTCTCACTTCCATACATCACTACTGGGAAAACCATAGCTTTAACTATACGAACCTTTGTTGGCAAGGTGATGTCTCTACTTCTCAAGATGCTGTCTAGGCCTGTCATTGCCCTTCTCCCAAGAAGCAGGCGTCTTTTAATTTCGTGGCTGCTGTCACCATCTGCAGTGATCATTGAGCCCAAGAAAGTAAAATCTCTCACTACCTCCATTTCTTCCCCTTCTATTTGCCAGGAGGTGATGGGACCAGTGGCCATGATCTTCGTTTTTTTGATGTTGAGCTTCAGACCATATTTTGCGCTCTCCTCTTTCACCCTCATTAAAAGGTTCTTTAATTCCTCCTCACTTTCTGCCATCAAGGTTGTGTCATCTGCATATCTGAGGTTGTTGATATTTCTTCCGGCAATCTTAATTCCGGCTAGGGATTCATCCAGCCCAGCCTTTCGCATGATGAATTCTGCATATAAGTTAAATAAGCAGGGAGACAAAATACAGCCTTGTCGTACTCCTTTCCCAATTTTGAACCAATCAGTTGTTCCATATCCAGTTCTAACTGTAGCTTCTTGTCCCACATAGAGATTTCTCAGGAGACAGATGAGGTGATCTGGCACTCCCATTTCTTTAAGAACTTGCCATAGTTTGCCGTGGTCGACACAGTCAAAGGCTTTTGCATAGTCAATGAAGCAGAGGTAGATGTCTTTCTGGAACTCTCTAGCTTTCTCCATAATCCAGCGCATGTTTGCAATTTGGTCTCTGGTTCCTCTGCCTCTTCTAAATCCAGCTTGCACTTCTGGGAGTTCTCGGTCCACATACTGCTTGAGCCTTCCTTGTAGAATTTTAAGCATAACCTTGCTAGCGTGTGAAATGAGTGCAATTGTGCGGTAGTTGGAGCATTCTTTGGCACTGCCCTTCTTTGGGATTGGGATGTAGACTGATCTTCTCCAATCTTCTGGCCACTGCTGAGTTTTCCAAACTTGCTGGCATATTGAGTGTAGCACCTTAACAGCATCATCTTTTAAAATTTTAAATAGTTCAGCTGGAATACCATCACTTCCACTGGCCTTGTTATTTGCAGTGCTTTCTAAGGCCCATTTGACTTCACTTTCCAGGATGTCTGGCTCAAGGTCAGCAACCACACTACCTGGGGTATACGAGACATCCATTTCTTTCTGGTATAATTCCTCTGTGTATTCTTGCCACCTCTTCTTGATGTCTTCTGCTTCTGTTAGGTCCTTTCCACTTTTGTCCTTTATTATGGAAATCTTTGTACGAAATGTTCCTTTCATATCTCCAATTTTCTTGAACAGATCTCTGGTTCTTCCCATTCTATTGCTTTCCTCTATTTCTTTGCATTGCTCGTTTAAGAAGGTCTTCTTGTCTCTCCTTGCTATTCTTTGGAAATCTGCATTCAATTTCCTGTATCTTTCACCATCTCCCTCGCATTTTGCTTGCCTTCTCTCCCCCGCTATTTGTAAGGCCTCATTGGACAGCCACTTGGCTTTCTTGCATTTCCTTTTCATTGGGATGGTTTTCGTTGCTGCCTCCTGTATAATGTTACGAGCCTCCACCCATAGTTCTTCAGGCATTCTGTCCACCAAATCTAAATCCTTAAACCTGTTCTTCACTTCCACTGTGTATTCATAAGGGATTTGACTTAGATTGTATCTTACCGGCCCAGTGGTTTTTCCTACTTTCTTCAGTTTAAGCTTGAATTTTGCTATAAGAAGCTGATGATCTGAGCCACAGTCAGCTCCAGGTCTTGTTTTTGCTGACTGTATAGAGCTTCTCCATCTTTGGCTGCAGAGAATATAATCAATCTGATTTCGATGCTGCCCATCTGGTGATGTCCATGTGTAGAGTCGTCTCTTGTGTTGTTGGAAAAGCGTGTTTGTGATGACCAACTTGTTCTCTTGGCAGAACTCTATTAGCCTTTGCCCTGCTTCGTTTTGATCTCCAAGGCCAAACTTGCCAGTTGTTCCTTTTATCTCTTGACTCCCTACTTTAGCATTCCAATCCCCTATAATGAGAAGAACATCCTTCTTTGGTGTCACTTCTATAAGGTCTTGTAAGTCTTCATAGAATTGGTCAATTTCAGTTTCTTCAGCACAAGTAGTTGGTGCATAAACTTGGATTACTGTGATGTTAAAAGGTCTGCCTTGGATTCGTATCGAGATCATTCTATCATTTTTGAGATTGCATCCCAGTATAGCTTTCGCCACTCTTTTGTTGACTATGAGGGCCACTCCATTTCTTTTACGGGTTTCTTGCCCACAGTAGTAGATATGATGGTCATCCGAACTGAATTCACCCATTCCCGTCCATTTTAGTTCACTGATGCCCAGGATGTCAATATTTATTCTTGCCATCTCATTTTTGACCACCTCCAACTTACCCAGGTTCATGGTTCTTACATTCCAGGTTCCTATGCAATATTTTTCTTTACAGCATTGGACTTTCCTTTCGCTTCCAGGCATATCCGCAACTGAGCGTCCTTTCGGCTTTGGCCCAGCTGCTTCATCAGCTCTGGATCTACTTGTACTTGCCCTCCGCTCTTCCCCAGTAGCATGTTGGACGCCTTCCAACCTGAGGGGCTCATCTTCCAGCGTCATATCTTTTATATGCCTGTTGTCTTTGTCCATGGAGTTTTCTTGGCAGGGATACTGGAGTGGCTTGCCGGTTCCTCCTCCAGGTGGATCACGTTTGGTCAAAACTCTCCACTATGACCTGTTCATCTTGGGTGCCCTGCTCGGCATAGTTCATAGCTTCTCTGAGTTCTTCAAGCCCCTTCGCCACGGCAAGGCAGTGATCCATGAAGGGGATACAGTGGTACCTCAGGTTAAGTACTTAATTTGTTCTGGAGACCTGTGCTTAACCTGAAACTGTTCTTAACCTGAAGCACCACTTTAGCTAATGGGGCCTCCTGCTGCCGCCTTGCCACCGGAGCCCAATTTCTGTTCTCATCCTGAAGCAAAGTTCTTAACCTGAGGTAATATTTATGGGTTAGCAGAGTCTGTAACCTGAAGAGTATGTAAGCCGAGGTTACTACTGTACAATGTTAAAAGGCAAGCTCCCCGTGTTAACTTCATTGACTAGCAATGGCAAAGGGAGAAATGAGATGAAACGATGCTGTGTTCACACCACCTGCAACTCTTTGGAAAAACAACAGCAACAGCTCCTTCTTCAGCCTTGTTGCCACATTTGGTTGCCCAGTTCGCAAAGCCTAACTAACCCACAAGTGCACATGGGGTTCAAATCCTGGAGGACTAACGAGAATGCCACTACTGAATGTGAGAAATTGCTGTTAGGGCCACATCCGTGGCTGAAAAGCTCAGCGCTCCCAAGCCGCCACAACAGTCATGTTTCATTTTTCACGCTTCGCTTTCCCAACTATTTAATCAGCCTAATGAGATCTGCTATGAAGAAGCCCCATTGTTTCCTGTTCAACTGCTTCCCCATACTGGATTTTTGAATGGCCTTCGCTTAGATTTTAGTTACAGGGGGAACAGAATCGCAAGCTCTGCCTCCCAGACTTTATTTAGAGTGCGGTGCTGGGGCAGGAAACCCTATATTTATTACACCTGCGAGATTATATTTGCAAAGGCAATGAGGGGGCATTAAGGCCAGAGTGCCAAGCAAACTGACGCAGCAATCCATTATTGCGACGAACGTTTCTAAAAGTGGCATTTGGGATCATATATGGCAGTGCGGAAGGAGGGGGAAAGGGGGACAGGTTTGCAAATGGGATAATTATTAACACCAGGCAGCGCATCTTCAGCCAAGATTTCCACAAATGAAAAGGAATGTGGATGCCATCGAGAGCCAGAGTTAAGTAGTACTCCAGGGGCCCATAGATCTGAATGAGAGAGAACTGCGCGTGCACCATGGAAATATATGGCATTTAGAAGCTCTTGGTTTTGCTTAAAGCATGCTGCTCCCATTTCTGTTGGCTTGCTCTGTAAGGAACTGAGACCTTTCGATTCACTGAAACATACATGATTCCATACCCTCCAACTGCCCTGAAAATGCCAGGATTATCACGAAAACCCTTAAGCCATTACGACTTCTCACAGAGTCCTGATTTTCCAGTTCCAGTGCAGTGTTCCAGTGTGGTACTGGAAGTTCAGATCTGTGTGCCCCTCCAACACATTTCTTAGATCTATGCCGCCTGCTCCCTTAATGCCCACCCAAAAAAACTCAATATGGCGCCACTTCCTGTTTTTACGAAAACAATATCTGGATCACTTGAATGCCCCTAAGAAAGATTTTCACCTGCTCCTCAGTCAGTCGGTTTCCCATAAAGAAAGTGGTGGGTGGGGGAACAAAGGGGGCAGGACCTACCCAAAAGGCCGCTGCTGGGGGTTGCGGGAGCTGAAGAGCAGCCATTGCACTCAATTGGCTCTGGTTTGCTTCACTTGGCCGCAGCGGCGTAGCATGGGTTGTCAGCAAGGCAAGTAATTTGCGCCCCCTAACCCGGGGCAAGGCAAGTAATTTGCGCCCCCTAACCCCTAACCTGCCGCCGCTGCCAGCTTCTTCTTGCTGGGGTATTTTCCTGGGCTGGGGTATTTACGGTAAGGTAGCCGCGGCGGGTCTGTGTCAGGTGATCTGAGGCGAGTTGCCGCTGGCGCTGGCGCCCAAACGAGGCCGCTTGCCCGGAGGAGGAGGAGGGCAGAGAGGCGAGGAAAATGCAACATGGCCCAGCAGCAGCAGCGGCAGCGGCGGGGCTATGAGGAGGGGCTGCCTGGCGCGCCCTCCACGGCCCTGACGCGCGGGGACCGCGGCGAGCTCTGAGAGCCGCTGCCTGCCGGACGCCTTCAGCCCGGACGCGCGCACAGCTCGTCAGTTCCGCGAGACATGGGGCTCTGCTACAGCCTGCCCCCGAGGCTCTTCGGCGACTCCGGAGGCGGCGAGCGCGCCCCCCCAGATGTTGCGCCCGGTGCGGCCGGCGCCCCCTGCACCCCCCACGCTACGCCACTGCTTGGCTGCAGTGTCTAGCAGGACAATGACACGGATGTAGAATATGTCCCTATTTTCATCCGAGGAATGTTGGAGGGTGTGTGATTCATCCTCTGCATAATGTTTTTCAGGGCTCCTGATCATAAGAGGGCGGTTCATAAGTCTGCTCCCTCCTTTCACTTCTGCCTGCCCCTTTTTAGGGCTGTGGAAACCGGACTTCAACAGCCCAGTATACCCGAAGGAGTGTCTCGACCCCAATGGTTCAGCCCGGACACTGAGGTCCAGCTCTGAGGAACAGCACAGGAAGACTGTCCTGAAACCATTTTGACTCCCAAACTGACCAAATGTTTTCTCTGCAAGGAGGGAGGGGGTGAAGGAACCTTCCCATTGTCTCAGGAATTTGGTAATCACCATCTCAAAGGAATGGCCAAACTACCAGGAAAGGCAATCAGATAAGGCATTATCAGCTAACCTGGTAGACAGGAAAAACAACAACATTCAAATTTCTGTTGTAGACCGCCTTTTCTGTGATGTGGGTATGATGTTTGTCGGGAGTGGTCTTGGTTACACCCCTTCTGTGATGTATGTACGATGTATGAAGGGGTGGTCTTGAGCTCCAGGGGAGGGAATTTAAAATGTCTATATAAGGGTGGGCACACCTTTGTTCTGGGTCCTCCTCCTTTCCTGCGTGTGAGGGGAGCACCCTGTTGCAACAGATCAATAAAGATCAGGCTTACTAGCTGCTTTGCTTCTCAATATTCTCTGGTTGGCCTCTGTTATTTTCTCCTACTGATAGAGAATCCACTTAAGGACTCTATATGGGCTCTTGGATACCCCATAATGGAAGAAGGGCAGATTTTGTTTACAACACTACCAACTGAGGTATCCCAAGGATTTTGTCTGTCCTGAATCGTCCAATGTCCCTCAAATGTAGGACAGGTGGGCTGGATCTAGACACATCAAAGAAGCGTTTCAGTTTAAAGTGTTGTAAATCTAAACAGGGAAAGCAGGTTGAGAAAAGGGGGACTCCACATCGCCATCTGGTGGCACAATGTTATATCGCATACACAACGCATATTAACCGCTTTTTCTTTGCCAGTCTAGCTGAGTCTACAGACAACCTACCTAACCCAGAATAGGTAGAGTATGCAAGCCAAGAATTATTTCCCACTACCTATAAATTACTTGGTTGCAAAGTGGGGGTTTTCTTGGGTCCTTTGCCAATTCTGTGGCTGTTGCACAAACCTCACTTTGCCAGGCCCGGGTATATAAATGTGATGGATGGGTGAATTAAAGAGCAGACCGCACATAAATATTACTTAATGTTAGAAGCAGACCTAGTACAAAACAAAGAGTTCAGCTCTCGGCAAACAGCTCTCAGCAAACAGCTCTTAGCAAAGAGCTAACTAATTACTAACCGCAAGAAAGATGTGTGACTAATGAGAGAACAATAGCATAGTGTGCCTCTCCAAAGCCACGCTGTGAAAAGGTGCTCTCCCTTTTCAGCAGTTAACTTTCGAAGAAGGCGAATGAACTGTCATCTTTCCAATATGGGAACAGAGACTCCAACCATCCAAGTGAATTCATGCAAAAGAAAAGGAAAAGGCATGTTTCTCTAGTGACTGCTACGCTGAACAACTCCAGTTACAAATTTCCAGCATTTCCAGTTTTTATTTTATTTAAAGGACAAGTTGGGTCTATAATAGAATGTTGCAGTGTGGAGTTCTGTTTGCAGTTTCACAGCGGAGGCTGCAACTTGCTTCGGTATGGCCGGAACACATTTGATTGCTCTTCCAAAGGGAAGGAAAACAAAATTAAAAGGGGCAGGTTTTTGCAGTCCCATGACTGGCAACCAATATGATTGACTCTTACTAGTTTTACTGCTTCTACTGATAATGTACGCCTTGCCTAATCAAAATGCCTATAAGTGACAAACATTTAAATACAAATGGTACAATACGACAAATAATTAAGCCCCGTTGAACTAGTTAGCTTGAGTAGACATACATAAAATCATGCTGCTAGTCAGAAACTTGCCCTTCATGGTCTCCCAAATACAGTAGTACCTCGGGTTACATACGCTTCAGGTTAAAGACGCTTCAGGTTACAGACTCCGCTAACCCAGAAATATTGCCTCGGGTTAAGAACTTTGCTTCAGGATGAGAACAGAAATCGTGCAGCAGCAGTGCGGTGGCAGCAGGGGCCCCATTAGCTAAAGTGGTGCTTCAGGTTAAGAACAGTTTCAGGCTAAGAACGGACCTCCGGAACGAATTAAGTTCTTAACCCGAGGTACCACTGTAAAAGCTTCCTAGGAGTTTTAGAGGGAGAAAGTCAACTGAAAGAGACTTTCCCATCACTGAAATATCCCGATGGGAAAAGGAGTACAGCCCACATTTCTTCTGGAGATGCAGCTGCTAAAGGCTGTTCAAATCCAGGCTCAGTCAGGGCTACACCAAATGTGTCTCCATTGGTGTGTGTGTGTTTTTGTGCCCAGTTGCCATTGCAGCCTGTCCAGAACTCGCCTCTGACTTGGGCGTTTCCCCCCTACTGCTCCAACAATCTCCAGTTTGATGGCATGAATGGCCCCAGTGTTGCTGCAAGCGCCCTTAACCCCTCTTGCATTGTGGCGAGGATTCAACAACAGACACACATCTCCCGGAGTCACGAAGGGCAGCGCGGCCTCTTTCCGTACAGCTGCAAGGCCAGCAGCTTCACATGACGGTGACCTCAGCAGGCACCACGTCCCGCACGCAGCTGAGGGAATTGGGCGCCGTGGAGCCGCACAGCTGGCACCGAACACTGCCATGCCATTATTTGCAACGCAACGTGGCCAGATGGGCAGGGCAGATGGGCAGGAAGGCAGTGATGGCGAGAAGGTCATGGGACTGAGTGAGAGATGGCAACTGGGGAGCCCGGCGGACGATTGTTGGCGGCTACTGTACATCCAAAACACGCACACAGAGTGAGCGCCCCGGTGTCAGCACCGCCGTATCTCCCGCAGCCTGGAAGGCTAAGCATAATTCGCGAGAATCTAACTGGAGATTGGTTTGCAGCCACTCTTAGGTGGGATAAAACGAGGGAGGTGGAGCGAAAGGCAGGCCCTCCACTGACGAGGAATGTGCTTTAAACATGTGTTAGATGTGCTTTCAATGTATGCTGTAGATGGGGCACTATGGTCTAAACCACTGAGCCTCTTGGACTTGCCGATCAGAAGGTCGGGGTGAGCTCCCATTGCTCCGTCCCAGCTCCTGGCAACCTAGCAGTTTGAAAGCACACCAGCACAAGTAGATAAATAGGTACCTCTACGGCGGGAAGGTAAATGGCATTTCTGTGCGCTCTGGTTTCTGTCACAGTGTCCCATTGCGCCAGAAGCAGTTTAGTCATGCTGGCCTCAGGACCCAGAAAGCTGTCTATGGACAAACACCGGCTCCCTCAGCCTGAAAAGTGAGATGAGCGCTGCAACCTCATAGTCGCCTTTGACTGGACTTAACCGTCCAGGGGTCCTTTACTTCTTTGTAGATCTGCCCAAAGTTTCCTTGGCCAGCCGCATTAATGTCTATTGTTTACTCACTCTGCTTGAAGCAAAGCGTAAAATCTCCCCTTCCATAATCAAATATTTGCATTTTATGAAAAGTTTTCAGTGAAAAAAATCATATGAAAGAAAAGAACTGCAAATAACACGAGAAGGAAGTTTTTGGCACAATTGCCCAACAAGTCACTTCTGGTGCACATACAGAATTAATACATCAGTGACACTGAAAGTTGTCATTTTGCTTCAGGTGTGATGTGCTGCTAATTAAGCTGCCAGCAAATGCCTGTTTGTTTGTTTTTTGTTTTAAGTATGTACTGAGAGAGCAGTTCCGCTACAGGGTGAGCTTTCTATTAGCAAGGGATGATCCTAAGGGCGAGCTGACAAGTTGATCGAAGGCACAACAGTCTCCATTAGCAAGCTTGGGAGCACTTGGACAGTATGTACTAAAGAGAGCATTAAAGCAGTTTTATAATACCTGCGCTGCAAATGAGAAAGTAAGAGGAGCCAGGCTGCTGGACCAAACCAAAGGCCCTTCCAGTCCAGCGCTATGTTCTCACAGTGGCCAACCAGAGGCTTGGGGGAAGCCTTTAGCAATAGGCCCGGAGTGATGAATGCCAAAATTTGAAGGCAGTAAAAAGAATATCTGAATAATCAAATAAATAAACTACAACTCAGAAGAAAGCTCTTATGCACCAGGATTTTGTAGGGACCCTCCTCTTGACACAAAACCAACTATTAATGTTTCCTTGAGGTTAACCAGGTCAGAGTGGGAGGGGCAGAAGCGATTTATGACTGCCTTTAATGAATTGCTCAAGTGGCAGAGTCTTGGCTCAGAAGAGCGAAGCCACAGCAATCTTATGCAAGCGCTAGCAGCCCTCGGGCTGAATTCCTCAGATAGCTGTAAAGTCTGGATGACAACAGCTCTCTGGTGCAAGGGGTTTGTGTGTGTGTGTGTGTGCGCGTGCGCGTGCGTGTGTGGCTCACTTTTGCTTCTGGCCCCACCCGCCACAAGCATGTGGCCCCTGCATGGTTACCTAGCAGGCTGCTGAAAAAGGTTCCCTACCCCTGGACTGGAACTGCTAGCTAGGCCTCAAACTGGGCTATATACATACCAACACATTAGACTTCCTGTCTTTCCCGTTGTATATTCCTTTTTTACAAATGAATGTGCTCTTATTATTGCATATTTCTTTACATATTATCTAATACATTCCTATATCAATATGTGCTCTTAGACTTATTTCTCAACTCTATCTCACTCCAGTGTCAATCAAATGCTAGCATAGATAGTGAACCTTTACTGTATTTTTGAACATATGTTTTATATCTATCCCACTTTTCCATAAATTTTTGTTTTGAATTGCCTCTCAGGGTATTTGTTAGCTGCGCCATTTCAGCAAATTCTTGTAGCTTGTATTTGATTTGGGGAGGGGGGGCTGGGGATTGTTTTTGTTTTTTTCTCTTTGTTCTTTCTTTTTTGTTTCATTTTCTTTCTAGGTATACATGTTGAAAATTATAGTAAGTCCTGTAATGTAATATGACAACGTTTACCGATGTAATATAGGAATGTTAACAAAAGGTAAGTTTGGTGATAGTTTGCTAAGCAAACCAGTCTCTTAAGCTTAAGCCAAGAAAGATTGAATATAAGATTGAATATCTATATACGTATTAAGACTTTGAGCATTAGACCACTGAAGAAGCCCGGAAAACTACCTTGGGAGTGTGCTACCTGCAAGCCCCAGTTAAAGGGCCCCTTTGGGGGCCAACATCGGCCTTTTGAATACTTGGACTGCTAGGGCGAAACAGGTGCAAAACGCCAGCACCCTGTCTCTATCTACAACTCTACTAGCATCTCTCAGTATTGTGAATAGCACCAAACTTATCTTTTGTTGGTATCTTCATGAACTTATCTAAAAGACTGAGTTAAGCATTTGAAAAATCTATTGAAACCAGACATTACAAGTTCATTTTAGGCGGGGTAGTTTGCAAGTCTTTGTGGCTTTGTTTAATGTTTTGGTTTTTTTAAAAAAAGATATTTATTTCCGAACAATTTTATTTTTTTAATTTTTTAAACTTACGTTTTAGGCCACCCGCATCCCCACCCCCCACAGCACAACTGTGAAAGGCCTTAAACCTGGTGATGCCTTGATTGCAAAGATATTTATTAAAGTTTCAAAAAAGGTTACCAAAAAAGGTTACAGAATAGGAAAGAGAAGAAAAGAAAAAAGAAAAAAAGAAAAAATACATAACTACAAAGAAAAAATACAAAATACAAAGAAAATAAAAAGCAGTTAAAAATAAATCAATCTTTTCATGTCTTATCTTTCATTTGCTTGTTCCCCTGACCTCCTCACACCTCCCTTTTTTGTATTCCAGTTCAATTAGTTAATTCAGCAAATCCTTTCCCTCCTTGTTTTTATCTTAATCCTTTACCTTAATGTATTATAACTTTACATTCTCACCTGATAACAATCCACTTTTACATACTCCTTTATAACATTACTGCCAAAGCCACTTAACTTCATTCCGACATCATTCTAACATTCCTTAATTTTGCATGTTTAATGTTTTGTATTTTTCTCAGAAGGTTGATAAAGCATGTATAATTATTGTTCTGTTGTATATTAGTCGCCAACGTGTTACATGAGTCGCACTACTTCTATCAGAAGCACAGGTTGCATTTTTCTACCAGAGACCAGGGGTGGCAGCAGCGGCTGCCCAGAGAACTCCCAAAGAGAGGAGGCTGAGGGAACACCCCACAAGGGAGGGTGCCTAAAAAGGGTGAGGGGCTGCCAGCTCTGCAGGCAAGGGGTGACATACCTGGGCTCCTGAGCCCCACAGGGGTGCCATGGAAAGAATATAGTTGGTCAAGGGAGCAATGGACTCAGAAAGGTTGAAAACCTCTGGCACAAAGGCTTCTGCTAGGCCAGAGTTGTCAACTGCTACTAAGAAGAGAAGCTCCTGCCTCACCTCCCTTGTGGTTAAGAATCGGTTCATAGCAGTATTGAAAATTACAGGTGCAAACACAGAGGCCGGCGGGTCTTCCCCTGCCACACTACATTTCCTCACGCAGGGAGATGTATTCTAATCATAACATTATTGCCATCAGCATAATGCATTGCTGTCAAAGCTTCCTGTAGCTGTGCATTTGTAGGAGGGGTATGCATACATGGGGACGCGGGTGGCGCTATGGCCTAAACCACAGAGCCTAGGACTTGCTGATCAGAAGGTTGGCGGTTCGAATCCCCAAAACGGGGTGAGCTCCTGTTGCTCGGTCCCTGCTCCTGCCAACCTAGCAGTTCAAAAGCACGTCAAAGTGCAAGTAGATAAATAGGTACCACTCCGGCGGGAAGGTAAACGGTTCGCCAGATGCGACTTAGTCATGCTGGCCACATGACCCAGAAGCTGCATGCCGGCTCCCTCGGCCAATAAAGCGAGATGAGCGGAGCAGAGTCGGTCACAGCTGGACCTAATGGTCAGGGGTCCCTTTAACTTTACTATGCATACATGTGTACATTAATTGTAGCTGTTTGTATGGGAATGTTAGTGTTTTATATGACTTTTCAATGATATAAAGGGCTTTATGTTTTCGAATGTGAGTGGCTTAGAGATCTTTAGGTGACTAATGAGTCTAAATAATAATAATTGTAACTGCAATAGGGGACAGGGGGAGAAAGATTTACTCTGCAAACAAGGCTGAATTTCCTCCATCTTGAAATTGCTTGAGCATCACTTGGCCCATACAAGCTACTCAGAACAAATTGTGAGAGCAATCCCAGAAGCCCCTGGGCCGCAGTTGAGAGTCTGGAGTAGAGTAGAGAAGGGTGGATCTGCTTATTCTGGGTCAATGTCAATGTCAAAGTCCATCCCATTTCCACATTAATCAGTAAGATATATGTTTAAAATGTCTATCTGAAAATTTGTATTGAACTAAGTCCTTCAAAAATTACTTAAATGCAGATTTTAATCAGAAAATACATATTTAAATAGTTTTTATATGTTTCAAAACATATTTTACCTTAAAATATACATTCTAATGTATTTGTGTGATAGATGATTGATAGATAGATAGATAGATGATAGATAGATAGATAGATAGATAGATAGATATAGATAGATATAGAGACAGACAGACAGACAGATTAGATATAGATAGATAGATAGATGATAGATAGACAGATGATAGATAGATAGATAGATAGATATAGATAGACGATAGATGGTTAGATAGATAGATAGATAGATGATAGATAGATAGATGATAGATAGATAGATAGATAAGTAGATAGATGATAGATAGATAGATAGATAGATAGATAGATGATGATAGATAGATAGATAAGATAGATAGATAGATGATAGATAGATAGATATAGATAGATGATAGATAGATAGATGATAGATAGATAGATGATAGAGATAGATAGATAGATAGATGATAGATAGATAGATAGATATAGATAGATAGATGATAGATAGATAGATAGATAGATAGATAGATAGATAGATGATAGATAGATAGATAGATAGATAGATAGATAGATAGATAGATAGATAGATGATAGATAGATAGATAGATAGATGATAGATAGATATAGATAGATGATAGATAGATAGATGATAGATAGATAGATGATAGATAGATAGATAGATAGATAGATAGATAGATAGATAGATAGATGATAGATAGTTGAGAACCATATCACAAAAATTGAAGAAGTACAAAATCCATTGGACAGTTTCATTTTGATTCATGTTGGCCTGGTGTATCAGTTCTTTTAGAAATGCAGACTTAACGAATTTCTTTCTTGTGTTCTGAGTAGCAGCGAAAGGATCAGTCAATTCCACTTCTCTCAGATTCTTATTTTTCTCATCTCAAATTCGGCTCTCCACATTTTAGCAGCGATTTGAGGGTTTCCGTTTTTAAAACCCTCATGAATATTCATCAGCGTTTTAGGGTGAATTTCTCCCAACACATTTGTCTATGTAGTTTGGACTAATGGACACGTGCTTGCAAGCCAATTTGCCCCAATAAGTGCATTTTTCTAAACGTTGCTTGATTGGACAACTACATCACAGATTTAATGAAGTGTGAACTCTGAAGGAAAGCTGGCATCCAGGCACACATTTTGCTTCAGAAAGTGTGAATTTGGTAGATTCGTCCTTTAAATGCAAACAGAATCTGATTTCCTGCCCCACCTCTGAGCTGCAGCAAAAGAAGGTTTCAAAGCTGTGGTGCTCACAATCGACCAAGGTGCTGAAAATGTGCTTTTTTAATAGAAGCTTGCCCATTATCCCACATCAAAGGTTAGCCCAAATGTTATGCAAGATGGAAAACAATTGTCATGTCAAGTTCGAAGATCTGAAACTCAAAAGTTCAGTCGTTTAACCAGACTCCACCCACCAACCCCAGTATAAGATGCTGCCAGACATAGATGAGAATGCAAAACCACAAAAGGTTGTGGTATCAGTGTGACCCATCTTTCACCTGAATAATATGGTTCCTGTAGGTTTCCTGTTGGTCTCCACAAGACCAGATGACATTGACACTCTCTAGCACGCTTAAGCTAGATGTCGGTGTCACCGGTGGTTGAGTCTTCTTTCTAAATAATAATAATAAAAAAAGAAAGAAAACCCACAACTTCATCTTAAGTTGCTGAAGCAACTTCCCCAAGGAACCGCAAAACATAAGATTCTCGTGGGAAAAACAATGGCGGTTCATGTTTCATTTTTGACAGTCCTGATGAAATTTGTGAACTTCAGATGTTCTCAGATTTTAAAATGTCACACATGGTTTTTAATTGCATGTGGGTATGTTAATTGTAAACTGCTTGGATACTTTTTTTGTTAATGAATAGCGATACGCAATTATTTTATTTTTTTACAAAAAGCAAAAGTAAGGAAATAAAATTAAAAGTCTGCAAGCAACTCCCTCCCTTCAAACTTCTTATGGATTCTTATTTATTCCATAAAATTGCACGCCGCTTGATTGTAAAAGAAGACCTCAGTTTACAAAAGATAACAGAATAAATAAATAAATAAATAAATAAATAAATAAATAAATAAATGCAACCCTACTTTGAAGCAAAGAAAAGCTAAAATACTAAAACAGATTAAAATTACCTCAACTTGGCATCTGGTTACCTCAACTTGTCTACACAGGAATGATTTTAGCAAGGACCAAAAAGTGTAAAATAAAGATGCCTGCTTGATCTCAGTCGGTGTTTACACATCACCTTGTACCACAAGGGTCTGAAGGTGACTTTCAACAAATGCAAAGAAGAAAAATATAAATTTCACATACAAAAAAATGTCATAACAAGCTGAAATACAGTAGATCGTACATTACTTCTCAACAACTGAAACCCTACCCCTTTCCTTACTACATCAATATGATAATCTGATTTGGAGGCAGCTCGAATCTACATTGCAGATCAAGCCAGTAATTATAAGAACCTTCTTGATTATTACTCCCAGGGTTGTGGGTTTGAGCCCCACATTGGGTAAAAGATTTCTGCATTGCAGGGGGTTGGACTAGATGACCCTAGTGGTCCCTTCGAAGTCTACAATTCTATGATTCAGCGATTCTATGAAATTGTAGTTATAAGAACCTTATTAAATCGGAAGGAAGAAAGAGAAAGAGAAAGAGAGAGAGAGAGAGAGAGAGAGAGAGAGAGAGAGAGAGAAAGAAAGAAAGAAAGAAAGAAAGAAAGAAAGAAAGAAAGAAAGAAAGAGTGACACACATTTCTCCCAGATTCATTTTAAGATGGATTTTGATTTCTTTCTAAGAAAGCAATTTTTTTTGTGGGGGTTGGAAAGAAAGCCACCCTTTTCATTCATCTGCTCAGGCAACAAAACAAGTCTGGAAACCTGTGACAAAAGCTAGTTATTCAGACAATTGATGGAAAATTGCAAAAGGAGGAGGCAGATCTTAGTCATTTTCTTCTACTCTCTCTAGACAACAGTGATCTATATACATGGAGCTTTTGAGAGTAAGCAGAAACGCAGCCTTGCTCTTGTGCAGCCCATTCCCAGGCATGCTCACACTTATAAGCAAGAACAGAAATCAGTCCAGTGAATTTGATTGGTATTTGCAGGTGTTGCTTTCAGTCTGCAACTGATGGTGTTTGCTACCTCCCACCCTGACTTGCCTTGTGTTTCCTTTCTGTGCAAACGAATGGGATGGAACAATGTACTGTATTTTTCTGTGTATAAGACGATGCTTTTTGCTAAAAAAAAAGGCAAAAATTGTGTGTCGTCTTATACACAGAGATGAATGCAGAGAGGGGTTGTTGTTGTTGTTGTTTAGTCGTGTTCAACTCTTTGTGACCCCATGGACCAGAGCACGCCAGGCACTCCTGTCTTCCACTGCCTCCTGCAGTTTGGTCAAACTCATGTTCGTAGCTTCAAGAACACTGTCCAACCATCTCGTCCTCTGTCGTCCCCTTCTCCTTGTGCCCTCCATCTTTCCCAGCATCGGGGTCTTTTCCAGGGAGTCTTCTCTCTTGAGGTGGCCAAAGTATTGGAGCCTCAGCTTCAGGATCTGTCCTTCCAGTGAGCACTCAGGGCTGATTTCCTTCAGAATGGATAGGTTGGATCCTCTTGCAGTCCATGGGACTCTCAAGAGTCTCCTCCAGCACCATAATTCAAAAGCATCAATTCTTCGGCGATCAGCCTTCTTTATGGTCCAGCTCTCCCTTCCATACATCATTACTGGGAAAACCATAGCTTTAACATACAGACCTTTGTTGGCAAGGAAAAAGCAGCAGAGAGGGGATGTGTGATTAATGGCAGCAGCAAGCAGGAGATTGGCAGCGGTGATTGGGTGGGTGATTGGTGGCTGTGGCGAGGCCTGCTGGCAATTGGCTGTGGCAATTGGGCAGGTGATTGGCGGCTGCGGCAAGTGTGCGGGTGGACTGCTGGTGGAGGTGAGCAGGCAGGCGATTGGCGGCTGTGGCGAGGTGTGCAATCGGTAGCGGCTGTGGCAAGCGATTAACAGTGGCGGACAGGTGGGTGAGTGATTGGTGGAAGCGACCTCCCCTCCCCAAAAAAGCTAAACAACTTAATTTCTTCATTTTGGCTTTTAAAAAATAGAGGTCATCTTAAACATGGGGGCATCTTATACACAAAAAATACGGTAGTGACAACACAACTTATGTAGTTTCACCATAGCAGACGGTGAGGCAGGTAGTTATTGGTGGAAGAAGAACTGCAGCAGAACAGAAACAATGCAACAGATACAGGGCAAAACAGAAAACAATGCCTTCTTACACCCCTGCTCTCAAGTAAATCTGCAGAGGATTCAGCCTACTGATGCCAGGACTTCAAAATGTCCTGATCTTTTAATGGGCCTTAGATCTGTGGTAGGACATCTGCCTGGCTTGCAGAAACTCACAGAATCAATCCATGGCATCTCTAGCTATCTGAAACCTTGTAGAGCCACTCTCAGCCAGTGTAGACAGTAAGTACCAAGCTAGATGGATCACGGATCTGACTAAGTATAAGGCAACTTCCTACGTATACCTAACAGGTTGGTTGGTTCATATCATAACGCAGTGGCCGAGCCCATATTTCACATGGAGAAGGTCCCTGGTATCTTTAAGAAGGATCAAGAAGCAGCTGATGGACAAGGCCCTTTAAGGAATCATTGCTCCTCAGAATACTGAGCTGGTTGGTCCCCTGGTCCTACTCTGTGCTGGTCCCGGGGGGTGGTTACCATGGGGCGAGGTCCAGGACCTGAGTCGAGGGTCGGCAGACAGTCCTCCACGGGCGAAGCAGGGTCCAAAGCGAGGAGCCGGGCAAGGACAGGAACTCTGGAGGAACAGGACTGGGTGCTGGCCGAAACAGCTCTTTAACGACATTGCTCCCGCAACCTGGGACTGGGATGACTGGCCTTTATCTTCTCTGAGGCCAGGGGCGGTCCCCGCCCCCAGGAGACCCGCCTCTCCTGGCCTTAAGGCGAGCACTCCTCCTGGGAGAAACCAGTTCCCTCCGCCTCTCTGCCCTGAGCCTCTGCAGCTCGGGAGAGGCTAGAGGGTTACTGGACCCAGGGGGAGACTCACCTTCCCCTGACAGGGCTGGGAGAAGCGCACCTGTAGGCACTGAGTCCTCAACCACCTCCGGAGCCAGAGTGGATTCACCTGGTGCCTGCTCCTGAGGATCCGGCACAGGTACAGGCGCTTCAGAATCAAGGCCCTGCCCCAGTTCAGCCGGCCCTGGAGGCGGGGACTCCTGTGCAGGCTGGGATTCCTCCGGTTCAGCCTCTGAATCGGATTCCCAGGCCATCACATACTCAGAGTAAGTGAGCATCTTTGATAGAGGAAACTGAAATGCATTCTAAAAGCAGAGGAGCGGCCTTGGAGGTGAACTGCATCATCTCCTTGCCAGCCAATCCAATTACCTTTCGTCTCGCCCATTTTCTGAAAGGATCCATGCTCAGCTTCAAATGCAATTCATCATTTTCAGCCATCTAATGCTTGAAATGTAACTCAGGAGTGAGTCGGCCCTGGAATGCCTTGCAGGCTTGTTAAATATGCCTTTGTTGGCATTTGTATTTGCGTTTAAAATCTTGGCCTGAAATGTACTCTGGCATTTGATATTATTAAGATTGAACTATTGAGAAGTTTCTCCCTGCTAGGGTGCATACCTAGATCGACACCTCAAAGTTCTCCTTAGAGAACTCTAGTTTTGGAGTGTGTGTTTCTGTGTGTGTACCTGAAGGAGCGACTCCACCCCCATCATTAAGCCCTGGCACTGAGTTCCAGCTCTGAGTGCCTTCTGGTGGTTTCATCACTGCGAGAGGTGAGGTTACAGGGAACCAGGCAGAGGGCCTTCTCGATAGTGGCGCCCATCCTGTGGAACGCCCTCCCATCAGATGTCAAGGAAATAAACAACTATCCGACTTTTAGAAAACATCTGAAGGCAGCCCTGTTTAGGGAAGTTTTTAATGTTTGATGTTTTATTGCTTTTTATTATTATTATTAGTATTCTGTTGGGAGCCACCCAGAGTGGCTGCGGAAACCCAGCCAGATGACCAGAGTATAAATGATAAATTATATTATTATTATTATTACTATTATTATTATTTGTGTCTGCAAGAGGGAGGGAAGGTGAGCAAAAGTGCTAATCCAAAAGAAGCGAGAATATCCAAAAGTGATTCAAAAGAGAGAGAAAATAACCAAACTGTACTTCTCTGATTACATATGCAAAGTCAATCCATTGATTCATCCAGGTCAGTATCTGTCATGGCGCTGTCAGGCAAGGAATGTCCAGAGTGGGGAATGAACTCTTTATTGCCAGAAGCACCCTTTCAAGTTAGGAGAAGGCATGTCCATCAGTCCTACATCTCTTAGCTACTCCTAGGTGTGCACCTGATGAGGCAGTTGCTGCAACAGAGACTTCAGCATATGTATCTTCCGCATCTGAACTGCACACAATCAGGCGAAGACTATGCCTGCATGGAACCTGTTTTTGCTCCTCCCACTTCAGCCCTCTCCTGGTCCAGGGAGACAGTGGAGCAGGAGAGGTGGGGGCAGCAGGAGGTGTCAAAGCCCTTGACTCTACACCCCCTGCACCTGTTCTTCACTCTCCAATCCTGCAACTTCTCCTGACTCTTCCTCTTGCCTCCTGGTTCTTACAGCCCCCCCTTCCGATCTCTGATCCGTTCTCCCAAGTCAGTCTCCAGCCCCCCTTCTCCCACTCCTCACTGTCCAGCCAGTTCCTGACAGTCCCAGCCACACTGACTGGTGACTCTGTATTATTTATCAATAACACAACTCCCCAGATGTTTTGGGCATCTACATTACCTTTTTTTGAAAAAGAAGATTTGCTTTTGCAAGCTTTTGCAAGTGTGCTAATGTAAATATTTGCCAAGCCAACAGGCGGTAGGCCTTGTTCTAAATTAAAGATAAAGGTTATGATGAACATGGATCAGGCAACTGAACGGACTGCGGGTTAACTTTTGCTGGGGAAGATTGCCACCTTGTGGTGAACTGGGTGCTCATCGGTCTCTGGTCATCCCAAGTCCTGTCTGCTTCTCATAGAATTAAAGAGTTGGAAGGGAGTTTGAGGATCGCCCAGTCCAAACCCCTGCAATGCAGGAATATGCAACTATCCTATCCCTTACGGGGATCGAACCTGCAACCTTGGCATTATCATCACCATGCTCTAACCAGCTGAGCTATCCAGGATGCTAAGGCACAGGTAGTCAATATGGTACCCTTCAGATGCTATATAACTACAACTCCCATTAGCCCTGACCATGGACCACGATCGCTGGTGCTGATGGAGTTGCAGGTCAAAACAGCTGGAAGGCACCATGTAAGGTAGAGGATTAAAATTACTTGTGTGCATCAAATGATGTTGCAATATTACTCTGAGCAAGGATTGGGAAATTGCTGTAGCTCACTAGCAGAGCATCTGCCCCATATTCAACAAAGTCTCATGTTCAATCTCTGGCAACTCCAGGTTGGGCTGGGAGAGAGAGAGAACCCTGGATAACCGCTGCTAGTCAAAATAGACATTGCTGGTCTAGCACAAAAGTGACATTAAAGGACCAGGCATCCTTATTTTCCCATGCTGCCATATCTAACTTGATGGGGGATAAATTCAGTTCAAATTCTGCACTTTCTGCAACAATAGGAGAACAGAAACCCAACCCTTCTTTGAAATTCGCACATATCTGAATTTTGCAATGCACTTTTCCGAACAAACCATGTTTACAAAAAAAATACATATATTGGGGGAGGTGTGCATGAAAATTAACAGGTTAGTGAGAATAACTCCCCCAAAAAATCCATTATATTTGGGGAAATTGCTTGTAAACATGTGTATACTGCATTAGCAAAACTGCATACTAAATATCTTTATTAGAAGAAATTCACATTGAAAGGCAGGTGAATTTTCATGGCGATTTATTTATTTTTATGCAGTTTGCTGTAGGGTAACTGAATGTAAGATTTCATTCCCTCCTGGGAACATGGGAATCTTTTATCCTGAGTCAGAGCATCATCCACTCTAGCTCTGTATTATCTAAACCAGGGTTTCCCAAACTTGCGTCTCCAGCTATTGTTGGACTACAATTCCCATCATCCCTAGCTAGCAGGACCAGTAGTCAGGGATGATGGGAACTGTAGTCCAAAAACAGCTGGAGAGCCAAGTTTGGGCAAGCGTAGCCAACCTGGTGCCTTCTTGAAGTTGCTGGACAACAACTCCCTTCATCCCTGACTGTAGGCCATGCCGGCTGGGGCTGATGGGAATTGGAGTCCAACAACATCTGGAGGGCACCAAGTTGGCCATTCCTGCTTTAAGTGGAGTCATCAGGGACTGAGTCTGGGGCTTCCTGTGTGGACAACCCGTGTTCTGCCACAGAGCTTTCAACCCTCCCTCTCTGGAGCCCAAGCAGCACTGAACTCAAATACACCCAACAATGTAGTAACAAAAAGAACGCCACAGGCAAGTCAAGCAATAGAATGTATAGCTTTCCTCAGATATTTGGAAATATATTTTTGGGGTCCTGAGTTTCCCAGGGTGCCAATAAGGAATTCATCAACCAGAATAAAGATCACCACTGGATTTAGGGTGGTGCGGGCTGTTCCCCTGCACAGAGTGCGGAGCTGAGGTGGTGCAAAATTGAGATGATCCAAAATTGAGAAGATCCATTTGGGGTCACCAAATTTTGGCCTCACACAGGGTGCCATATTACCAAAGATTGCCAAAGTTCTCCCCTAGACAACCAGCAACCATTTCTGATCTTCTGCTTCTCTTTGCAGCAACAGGGGTGTATTGGAAATGTGCACATAGATACACACACAACCCTACATTGTGCATTTAGGATTATTTGTGCTTATGATGGTATCTGGGCATTTATCTGCAATCCCGCTTTCCCACTTTGTGCCTGCCTGCAAAGGTTTCGGGACAGACGTACTGCTTTGTTTCCAATCTGTGTATGGCCTGTGACTTCCGGCAAAAATCCTTTTAACTTCCATACAAAACTTGTTCTGGGTTTTTCTTGTTTTCTTGTCCTGCTTCTGCTGTGCTATAGTGCTGGGTGCCCCTCCATGCAGCAATAGTGCGAGAACTTTAGGGAAGCATTGCAGAACAACTCACAAAGCAGAACGATGTGTCAGTATAAATCCATCGCTGATGCGCTATCATTGTGTCAATGACATGTTAGAAGATACACACACACAAAACCCACCAGTCTGGAGGAGTCCTTAAGTTATAAAGATTAACAGGGTGGGAGTAGAGACCTGCTAAGACCCCTCTCTTGGAAAACAACCTACACTCTAGAGCAGGGACGCCCAACTCCCAAGAGACTGCAATCTACTCCCAGGAAAAAATCTGAGTTGTCAAGCTTTTTTTAGGGGGGCAGCGCAAAATTGTTGACCTTTTTCTAGGGGTTCAGGTCAAAGTTGTTGAGCTTTTAGGGGTTCAGGTCAAACTTGTTGAGCTTTTACATTCATTTCACAGCTAATCTACCCTAGAGAACGGAAATGAGCTAGCGATCGACTGCTATCACCCAGGGCTCGACTTGTCGATCGTAGTCGACCGGTTAGAAATCCCTGCTCTAGAGGCTCCTTCATATGATCTACTCATTGAGCACCATCCTGATTTGTTTGCACCAAACATACCTGGAAGTTAGATTATGTCTGGCCTTTATTGAGCATTTGCTCTGATTTTGTTACTGGGCGGTTATATAGCACCGAGCATTCGCCCAGATTCACCACACTGAGGAGCCAGTGTGGTGTAGTGGTTAAGAGCGGTAGTCTCGTAATCTGGGGAACCGGGTTCGCGTCTCCGCTCCTCCACATGCAGCTGCTGGGTGACCTTGGGCTAGTCACACTTCTCTGAAGTCTCTCAGCCCCACTCACCTCACAGAGTGTTGTGAGGGAGGAAGGGAAAGGAGAATGTTGCCGCTTTGAGACTCCTGAAGGGGAGTGACAAAGCGGGATATCAAATCCAAACTCTTCTTCTTCTTCTGATTTGCTTGCAGGTTCTCTTTGTTAGTCATCCCTTCCTTCCACACTTTTAAGTATACAGTGGTACCTCGGGTTAAGAACTTAATTCGTTCCGGAGGTCCGTTCTTAACCTGAAACTGTTCTTAACCTGAAGCACCACTTTAGCTAATGGGGCCTCCTACTGCTGCCGTGCCGCCAGAGCACGATTTCTGTTCTCATCCTGAGGTAAAGTTCTTAACCTGAGGTACTATTTCTGGGTTGATGTATCTTTGATGTTCCTGTTTTGTTTTTGAAGAGTTCTTCAAGTAAACTTTGAATAATATTTTTTATGGGTCTGGACAAGGCTTTATTTCCAAAAGAAGTCAGTTCTTATGCTTCCAGTCGCTTCATGCTGCGCAACATTAATATCTGAAACCCTATGTACCTTAAGATGTATTCCCCCCCCCACAAGACAGAAACTGACTGCGGTATTTAATCAAGACAAACTGATGTTTCTTAAGCACCAGCATTTATATAGTAGTAAAATTAACTGAAAAAAAGTAGGAGCTGACAGTAAGAGCTGTTTGACAGTGGAATGGTCTCTCTTGGTAGGTTGTGGACTCTCCTTCCGTGGAGGATTTTGAGCAGAGGTTGGATGGCCATCTGTCGTGGATGCTTTTGTCGGCATCCGGGGGTCAAAAGGCCAGCTGGCTAGGCCCAAGCTGGATCGTCTCCCTCTCGGCCTTCATCGACCTCTGGCTCCGACGTAAAT
Source organism: Podarcis melisellensis (assembly GCF_964234715.1). NCBI lineage: Eukaryota > Metazoa > Chordata > Lepidosauria > Squamata > Lacertidae > Podarcis > Podarcis melisellensis. The sequence continues at coordinate 19,974,119 of NC_138530.1, read as the reverse complement.
CAGCTAGCCGACTTGAGCACACTATACGTAGCAGAGTAAACTGCACAACAGAAGAGGCTTGAGGCTGTGGATACATACTAAAACTACGGATTTATTTTACATATATCAGAACAAAGAAACATATCGTCTCTCCTTGCCGTCTTCTCGGAGAGAGGAGGAGTTTGGATTTGATATCCCGCTTTATCACTACCCTAAGGAGTCTCAAAGCGGCTAACATTCTCCTTTCCCTTCCTCCACCACAACAAACACTCTGTGAGGTGAGTGGGGCTGAGAGACTTCAGAGAAGTGTGACTAGCCCAAGGTCACCCAGCAGCTGCATGTGGAGGAGCGGGGAAGCGAACCTGGTTCACCAGATTAGGAGTCTACCGCTCTTAACCACTACACCACACTGGTGTAGACTCAAAAACAAAGGCAACACACACCGAGCGGAAGTTCCGCTCACGGGACCCAGCAGTCTGTGCTGGAATGTAAACAGACATGCCACACACAACAATCCCATGTCCGCAACAAAAGGTGGAATGGAATCTCCAACAGCTTGAGCTGAGATTCCTGCATTGTAGGGGGTTGGGCTAGATGACCCTCAGGGTCCCTTCCGACTCTACAATTCCGTGATTCTACGAAAAAAAAGGGTGGGCGATTTCACTCAAAGCTTTCCCACTAGCTGATATCCCTATTTAAAATAAACAAGGTAACGCACCACTTTTTGCAAGATGAACCCCAGCCCAGAGGCAGAAATGTTCTGACACAGATGATAAACATAGGAACATAAATGCACTTTGTACCGAGTCAGACACATGGTCCCATGTAGCTTAGTATTGCCTACACTGACTGGCAGAAGCTGTTTAGGGTTTCAGGCAGCAGTCTGTCACGCAGCCCTACCTGGAGAGGCTCAGAATTGAACCTGAGGACTTCTGCATGAAAAGCAGGTGCTCTCCTGCTCTGCTATGGTCCTTCCCGATACAATCCATGCATCATACAGTAGCCCCAGGAGGATGGTCAAGCAAAGAAATGAAAGCGTGAGCTGGGGATGTGGGGATTGGACCTGCTTCCCATTGACTGGTGACTGGGAGCGGCCGCTGAGACCACATAACACCGATTCTGAAAGACCTACATTGGCTCCCAGTACGTTTCCAAGCACAATTCAAAGTGTTGGGGCTGACCTTTAAAGCCCTAAACATTCTCAACCCAGTATACCTGAAGGAGCGTCTCCACCCCCATCGTTCAGCCCGGACAATGAGGTCCAGCGCCGAGGGCCTTCTGGCGGTTCCCTCACTGCGGGAAGCCAAGTTACAGGGAACCAGGCAGAGGGCCTTCTTGGTAGCGGCGCCCGCCCTGTGGAACACCTTTCCATCGGATGTCAAGGGAATAAGCAACTACAGTGGTACCTTGGGTCACAGACACTTCAGGTTACAGACTCTGCAAACCCAGAATATAGTACCTTGGGTTAACAACTTTGCTTCAGGATGAGAACAGAAATCGCACAGCGGCGGCGCAGCAGCCCCATTAGCTTAAGTGGTGCTTCAGGTTAAGAACAGTTTCAGGTTAAGAACGGACCTCCAGAACGAATTCTCAACCTGAGGTTCCACTGTATCTGACTTTTAGAAGACATCTAAAAGGGAAGCTTTTAATATTTGATGAATTATTGTATTTTAATATTTTGCTGGAAGCCACCCAGAGTGCCTGGGAAAACCCAGCCAGAGGGGCGGGGTATGTATGTATGTATGTATGTATAAATAAATAAATAAATAAATAAAATTATTACTGCAGTTTGCAAATGGTCTTATGCATGCACACAATTGGTACGCTGCAAATACGGAAGGTATGAAGCATGCACATGATGCTTATCCATGCTTCCATTTACATACTCAGGCGCTGTGTGCATAGGGGACCTTAAAAGCATGGAGGTCAGAAGCAGGGCCAGCATGGATCCTCCCAACTTTCTCAACTGCCCTCTCACATGCTCATTGGTGGGTTCGGTCCCCAGCACAGGCAAATGCAGTACCCCATCAGGGGCACAAGAGGGCATACTTTGACAGTTTTGGTGCTAGCAATGACCTCTGCAGGATCCTCACATTTCATGGAGAGATGTTCTGTGCCTTGCAGAGGCGGAAAATCAACAGGTAAAGCTTTCCCCAGTATCGCCTCTCCTTGTTGGGAGGTGCGGACCGGCAGGGGAAATCCACTGTCTCTTGTGCAGCTGTAAAAGCACAGAGTTTATGGGAAAGGCAGAAATGCTGTTTCCCACAACTCCACAACTAGATGATAGAATAACAAAGTGTCAGGAATCAGCTAAATCCTGAGCAGACAATCTGGATTTACCTGCATTCCTAAGAATAACAAGTCCTATCAATGACAACAATCATGGTTCAAGTCACATTTATTTACATATGGACCTTTACTGCAAGTATTCCACCCACGACGGGTCCACAACAGATGCAATATAAGAACTCAGTTCATTAAGCAAGTCATCAATAACTTAAAAACTTGGCAACTTTGCATCGTTGCTATACATCGCCTTATAATCCTCACGTTGACGCTGTTCGGTAAGTCAATCTTATATTATCCCCATATTACAGATGAGGAGACTGAGGCTCAGGGAACAATGTCTCACCTAGGGCCAGATGGTGAGATTTGAACAAAAGACCCTCCAGCTCATTCTCTTAGCCGGTTGGGCAGTTTTAGACTCTAGAATTAATGGCCTGACCGGGGGGGCAGGACACGGGGGGCTAATGGTAATGTATATTACATTACTTTATGCAAAATGTGGTAAGCCAAATTTTTATATTGGGAGCTGCCTTGAGATCTGTGTATGGAGGGGTAGTATACAAAAAACTAGAATAGAATAGAATAGAATAGAATAATAAAATAAAATAAAATAAAATAAAATAAAATAAAATAACAAAACAAAACAAAACAAAACAAAACAAAACAAAACAAAACAAAACAAAACAAATATCTGCTGCAACTGGAAGCCCTGACACTCTGTCTGCTGAGGGGGACTGACTCCAGACGTCTGCCTTTCATGTCCTTTCATGCCAGTTCCTCTGCTCTTAGCCAGTGCACAATATTGGCTCTTAAAGTTCTTAGGCTGACAAGCAGGTAACCAATGAACCAACTCAAGGATGCTGCTCTTTCTTCCCCTCTGTGCATTTCCCCGCAAATAAATGCCATGCAACTTACCTTTGCATCCTGGTCCCGTCCACCTAACCCTGGAGGCAGTGTTTAAAATCCAGCAGTTCCCTTTTCCCTCCGCAGTCTTGGAAGTGGAGCGTTAACTCAGCTCCTCCGCACCACAAATCATCCAACTGCTCCCCCCCCCCTTCCCTTGCTCTTAAAAGAGTTGCTGCTGCCTCTGGCTTGTAAGGGGTGGAGTTTCTTGACAGATATGCGACGCTCAGAGATGCATTTGCAAGCAGCCTTCTTCCTGTGATGATCACCTTCAAGTCAGTGGGGGATTAATTTATTTATTGACCTGATCTTGCTCTACTGGAGCTATGTAGGTCACAGAGCAGCTATGTGGGGTTTTCCTGCTCGCCCATTCACCCCCATTTCTTTTAACAGGGTAATTATAATTACCCAGAAGAAAGTTACAGATAGGTAGCCGTGTTGGTCTGCCATAGTCAAAACAAAAAAAATTCCTTCCAGTAGCACCTTAAAGACCAACTAAGTTAGTTCTTGGTATGAGCTTTTCGTGTGCATCTGAAGAAGTGTGCATGCACACGAAAGCTCATACCAAGAACTAACTTAGTTGGTCTTTAAGGTGCTACTGGAAGGATTTTTTTTTTGTTTTGGCCAGAAGAAAGTGAATCTGTTTAAAGAAAGAGTAGTCTTAAAATGATGTGTTTCTGTAATACTTTCACATCTGTGTATGATAAACCCTAGCCTTACAAGACAGTCTTATTCATAGCCTGAAACCACACTGTCACCAGATCTCTAGACCTCAATATCCTGAATAATGTAATACAGTATATTATGGTCTGTACGTGCTTGTTACTAGCAGAGAGCCATAGCTCAGAGAAATACTGCCTCCTTTGCATGCAGAAGGTCCCTGCTACAATCTCCGACATCTCAACATGTGGCTAGGAGACACCCCTGTCTAGGTTTGGGCAAAACCAGTCAATTTCAGCTCATTTTCTCATTTCCCCGACCTTAGGCTCAGTTCTACACTTTTCCACATCCATTTGTGATTGTGTGGGGTTTTTTTAAAAGCATCCTTGTGAAAATTTATCAGCATTTTAGTGCAAATGTCTCCCGAGTTTCAAGTCACAAACTGTTTCGCAAAGTGTGAAGTAGGTAAAGGTAAAGGGACCCCTGACCATTAGGTCCAGTCACGGACGACTCTGGGGTTGCGGCGATCATCTTGCTTTATTGGCCGAGGAAGCTGGCGTTTGTGGCCAGCATGTGGCCAGCATGACTAAGCCGCTTCTGACGAACCAGAGCAGTGCACGGAAATGCCGTTTACCTTCCCGCTGGAGCGGTACCTATTTATCTACTTGCACTTTGACATGCTTTCGAACTGCTAGGTTGGCAGGAGCAGGGACCGAGCAACGGGAGGTCACCCCGTCACGGGGATTTGAACCGCTAACCTTCTGATCGGCAAGTCCTAGGCTCTGTGGTTTAACCCACGGCCTTTAAATTGTGATCTGAATTGAATCCCTCCAGCCTTTTGTCTGTCTGTCTGAAACTGGACAGTGTAGATAATTCTGAGATAGATGAACCAATGGTCTGACAAAGGTGTGAGACAGCTTCCCGTGTTCCTATTGTTGCCTGTGTCCTTACCATTTCTGTATACAGAGAAATTGTGGGAACCATTTTACCCAATTTCTCCAGGGGGAGGAGAAAATTGTCAACAGTTTCTTAAGGATGGGTCTCACAATTAGCAGCAGCAATGGCACAGCTTCCTTCAACACACACACACCCAGGCTACCCCACACCAAGCAGCCGCAAATCTGTGTTGACAGACTCACCACAATTTGGAGTCCTTTACAATGCCAGAGACCTGGTGTTATTTTAGGACGTTCTGGGAGGTATAAGGAGGTTTACGGCCGCCACACATAAATTGTGGAGAATATTCAGATGGAATTCTGTGAATTAGTCTTCTTTTAGCAGACAGCGGGGGGATTGCTGAGAAAAGAAAATCTCTCAGAAATTTTCTCTCTCCCCTCCCCCAATGTCTTTGGAGAAATATTGGCTCAGCGGCTCGGCTCCATTGTGAGCCAGTTGCTACATAAGATCAACAAGCCAAAAGCCCATTATCTGGTTCTTACAGTGCCCATGCTGATACCTGTGGGAGGCCTACAAGCAAGACATGAATATATTAGGCCTCAGTTGTTATTCTCCTACTGCTTCCAATAGTGGAGGTAGAACATAACTATACTAGCTAGGAGCCATACTGGCCAAATCATCCATGTATTTAATCATCTTTTAAAGCTGTTGATATGGATGGCCATCGCTATCTCTCATTGGAGTGAATTCCACAGTTTAATGATGCCCTGTGTGAATAAGTACTTTATTTTGTTCATTCTGAAGCTTCCAAAATTCAGCTTCATTGGATAGCCCTGAGTTCTTGTATTGTGAGTGGGGAAGAAAATATTCTTCCTATCCTGCTTCTCTACACTTTATAGCACTGCTATCTCTACATTTTATCAGTGCTTCGAATGAACTAGTTCAGTTAAACAAAATTCACTGAACTAGTTCAAAAATCTCTGAAGGACACCAGAAAGTAGTTCCTATAATAGCTGAATACACTAAAGGCGAATGAAGTTCACTTTGAGGAAGAAACTTGAACAATTGCTAGTTCATCTTCATGTCCATTCTCACACACCCAGCCAACCAGCAGGAGGCCTGGACTCTTAGCCTTCAATTAAAAGAAGGAAGTGAATTGGACATCTATCAATAAGGTTAGGAAGCAAAATGTGGAGGCAACATTCTAAGGCTTATTAGGCACTTATGGAGGTACTGCCATTGCTAAGGTGACTTAATCGCTTTTGCTAAACGATTAGAAGGAAGGAATGTGAGGCATTTCCTGTATTTTCCCTGCTGAAGGGATTAACTGTCTTTCAACAGGAACTTGCCATGAGAACTATATGTACAAGTAAAAGCAAGTGATGTCTCATGCCTTTAACAGCTATGCGGCTGGCACAAAGTAAGTATTTTCTAGTATGGAAATTCAATTATGGAAACGCTTTACCTATCATAGAATCGTAGAGTTGGAAGGGACCTCAAGGGTCATCTAGTCCATCCCCGTGCTATGCAGGAATCTGTCGATATTCTGCCTACTGGACATATTACTGGATTGTCTTGAATCTCCCCCTGTCCAGCCCTTTACAAACATTTCCAGGGGCCCTGCTTACTTACCCCCCCTTTTCAGAGAAAAAATTGTGGAAATAGAATCTGTTTTTTTGTTTAATTCTAGGCCAATTTATTAACATCGATGACTGTGACAGGCTCAAGTGGGATGGCTGCAATGGATGAGCCTATAACTGAATAGCAAAGGGAACACTCAGCAGCGGCATTTGATAGAGAGAACTGCCAGTGCACTTAGACAGCCAAGCCAAATCTTGCATTCGTCGCATGCGACTGAAAAAGGGGGGAATTGTAAAGAGGAGGGAAGGGAGAGGCAATAGAACGGAGATACATAAACATCAGGGAGCTGCTTGCCCTCTTTTTTCTCTGCTGCCTAGAGTCTGCTCCTGTTTTGTGATTAGTTTCTTCTACTTCTGTAATCCAGTAAAATCTTCTTGAAAATGAAATACAGCAAAATGGCAAAGCAGAATACGTCGTGTTTCATAATAAAATAGAAAGCCAGCTCCCTGGCTGTGTAAATAATGTGGATAAAGATGAAGCAGAAAAAAAATAGGGCATACTGGTTCTGGGGCTGAAGGAGTTCGTGGAGCTCTTGCCCAATCTGTGGAGGAGGGGGGGAGAGAAACAGGGGTGGGGGGAGGAAAAAGAGGTGTCTGTTAACAAAACGCTCCCTATGGTCACCTACCCAAAGAGCCTACAATACTATAAACACCTTCCCATTGAACCCAGAGGGCTTTGCATCTTCATAGACATTGTAAATGTGCTGAACTTAAATTCCATTGATTTATATCGTGAGTGGGGGAAACAAGACCCTCCAGATGTTATTGGATTGATGGGGCCTGGAGTCCCACAACTGCTGGAGAGCTACGGATTCTCCATCCTTGATTTATATGGCATGCTCCGAAATATTTAGATTGTGCATTCAAAATACCGATTCGGAGAAATGTCAAACTGCAGAAGTCAGGCGAGCCCACAACATGGCATCTAATGTGTTTTCTTTTCTTTTTTTCTCCCTCAAACTTTTTCACTCCTGGAGGAAAAGGACCATGCGCCCCTTGCCCCAATGTCTTTTGAATGAAGCCTACAATGGGCAGTGCTTGCCTTGGGGTTTCCTATATTCTTAATGCATCAACTGTTCTGGGTGAGGACAGCAAAAAATATCTTCTTTAGACACAGCGGCAGAAGCCAAATGTGTGTTTTGGAAGCATGTTGCCAACCTGGTGCCCTCCAGATCTCCCATCAGCCTCAGCTATGAAGCAGGGGCAGTGAGAGGTGTAGCCAGGGAGAGGGCATGGCTGGGAGAAATCTTCAAGGGCCTGATAGTGGAAGCTGGTATCCATTGGATCTGGTGGGGCAGAAGATAGCTAATGGGAGACAAAGCCAAAGGGTCAGTAGAGGCAGAGCTGGGGGTGGAGGAGAATTCAATTTAGCTTGTATTTAAGGTTGAATCTGTGAGAATTTCGCTTTCTGGAGCAAGATGAGAGCTGAAACACAGCCAGCCTTCCAAAGTTGCTCTTATCCGAAATTTGCAACGCAGTTTTCCAACCAAACCACATTTGCAAAAAAAAAAAAAAGAGCATACATTAGCAGTAAGGGTGCAAAAAAAACAACAACCCCACGAATGTTATTTGCGAAAATAACATACAAAAATGCATTACATTAGGATTCTATTGCTTGCAGAAATGTTGGCCGTGGTCCAAACTGCATACAAAAATGTGTTTACTGGGAGAAAAGGGCACTCAAATGCTGGAGAATTTTCATGAGGGTTCAAAAAAAAAGTTTTTTTTTTAATTGCAAATTGCCGCAGGCATGTAGAGAACTGGCTTTAAGGTTGGAAAAATGAGACCGTGGGAGTAGAAATTAACAGATTCTTCCATCCCTAGCAGGAACTAAGCAGTTGGGTTTTTTTACAGATTGATTCCAGCACCTAGAACGGGGTCAGCAACCTAAGGCCCATGGGCCAGAAGCGGCCTGCGGAGGTCGTTTGATCGGCCGCCGAGCCACCCTCAAACTGAGCTGCGCGCTCATGTGCTGCACTAAACTGGTGCAGTGCGGCACAGGGACTCACTTCCGCAGTGCTAGAAATCACATCTGCGCAGATGTAGATGCCAAAAATCACACACACAAAAATGGAAGCAAGAAGAATTACCAATGATAGAAGAATGGCAGATGAAATTGATGGACTATGCAGAATTGGATAAATTAACTGGAAGGATTCAAAACTACTTGAAAAGTACTGTAATAGTAATGAACAGATTATGCTAGTAGGATTGCAAGAAGTTTTGTAAGGAGAATTATATGAAATATTACAAGAAAGACTATGAGGAGAGTTATTAGTTGATGACAATTAAGAGTAATAGATATATTAAGAAATGCAGAATAAGTGATAAAAGACGGGAAATCATCAGAGTTGTTGACGGAAGTCTAAAACAATGTATAAGATAATAAAAAAGAAAGAAAAGAAAATCACACGTTCATGCATGCGAGATCCGGCTCTCTGGGATCTCTGCGGGACTGATCCGACCCCGGCAAAATAAACCTTGCTGACCCCTGACCTAGAACAATGCCCAAAGTTGCTGTAGGCCAAGGAATGCAGAATTTGGTTTCCATTTTTAACGGAAAGCTCACATCTACCCCAGTGTGGTGTAGTGGTTAAGAGCGGTAGTCTCTAATCTGGGGAACCGGGTTCGCGGCTCCGCTCCTCCACATGCAGCTGCTGGGTGACCTTGGGCCAGTCACACTTCTGTGTCTCTCAGCCCCACTCACCTCACAGAGTGTTTGTTGTGGGGGAGGAAGGGAAAGGAGAATGTGAGCCGCTTTGAGACTCCTTAAAGGGAGTGAAAGGCGGGATATCAAATCCAAACTCTTCTTCTTCTTCTTATTCCCCCCTCACTTACTGATCGAGGGGTTGTCTGATGATGTAGCTGTTGCATTTTCTCCTCGTGCTGCCGCCTCTTCTCATTGTCTTCATGCCGGTACCTCAGTCTGGTCATTGCACCATCAAGCCTCATCTTCTCCAGGTCGAGATCAGCTGCTGTGATCTGCCTGCTGTGCAGCTGACCTATCCGCTCCATACTGCTGGCCTCGCCTATCCTAGAGTAAGCTTCTGGCTGCAGAGCACTGGTCCCTCGCTGGGTGCTGATGGCCAGCCGGTCTCCCTGACTCTTATTGTCTAAGGTCTCCGTCATGTCATCAGGGACGTACGAAGAGGCTGGCGTGTCCCTTGCAGCGTCCTGTAACAGGAAAGGAGGGACAGGGGGGAAGTATCAGTGGCTACTAGCCAGGCCAGCTATGCTCCATTCCACACCACCCCCAGTTTTTAAATGCCTTATTGATTGAAAACTTTATAACAGAAATGTACAATAGATGTTATAGGCAAAATGAGAAATAAAAAAATACACAATTATTTTAAATATGCGCTTAAACTTTACTTTCTCCATGTTATTTAACTTACTATAAATTTTATTTTGTAAAATTATCCTATTTACACACCGAAGCTCAATCAAAACCTGCCAATGGATAAGCCACTGATAACAAATAAAGCAATTCATTAGAATCTAATAGTAAACAGTAAAATTAAGTATCAGCAAAGAATAATTAAACACTTTACACTTATTGATTAGAATAAAGAATTACCATATTTTCCCGTGTAGAGAAGGTTTTTTTTATTTTTTAAAAAATGGGGGTCGACTTATACACGGATAGTGCAGAGTTGGGATGGGCAATTGGTGGCTGCTGCGACCAGGAGATTGTCAGGGGCATTTGGCTGCTGCAGCAATTGGGCAGGCGATTGGCGGCTGTTGGGGGTGAGCGGGCAGACTTTTTTGGCTTCATTGATGCGGCGGTCAGGCGCTCAACAAAAAAGCTCAACAAGTCTGGGCAATCCCCCCGGGAAAAAGGCTGAACAACTGTGGGCAATCCCCCCCCCAAAGCCTCAACACTGGGCAATCTCCCCCCATTTCCTCAATTTGGAGTCCCCCAAAATAGGGGTTGTGTTATACACAGGGGCGTGCTATACACGGAAAAATACAGTACTAAACTACAATCCACAAATATAACGGCAAGTCGCAGTGCATAAAATATCACAAAACCATGTGAAAGGGTTCAATGGAGAAGCAATTTGGCCACCATGAGAGCAGGATGGTGGACTAGATAAGTGATGGGCTTGTTCCAGAATTTGATGGAGGCATTTGATTGGCTGTTATGTGAAAAGCTGGTGCTAGAGTGGCTGGTCCTTCAGCTGGGCTCTTCTTAAAACTCTTGAGAGATATCAGCCCTAGCATCTACTGTACTATAGATATATGCTCTATCATTATTTGTCTTGGAAACATCCAAGGTATCCACCATATGGTATACACCTGCTGTGGGGCTGAATGTGATGTGTGGTTGCAAAAGAACCTAAGAAGAGCCCTGCTGAGGGTCCGTCTACTCCAGCACCGGCGTTTCCTTAGTGGTCAATCAAATGCCTCCATGAAGTCTATAAGCAACAGCCCTTACTAGAAGCTGGAGCAAGGAGTTGTCCAGGGATGGCTAGTTCTATCAGCATTTTAAGGTTATTTTTAAAGCTTTTCTTATTCCACCAGCCATTTGTGAGGCTGAACCGGGTTAAATAAATTTCCAGCTTCTTCTGCTGTTTATGTTGTGATTTCATGAGTGGTTTGAAACAGATCTCTGCTTGAGTATAAGGGATCAGATGGCCCTTAAGGTACATTATTATTATTATTATTATTATTATTATTATTATTATTATTATTATTATTATTACTACTATTATTATTATTCCTCCCATCTGATGATGATGATGCCTCCCATCTGACTGGGTTACTCTATCCACTCTAGGCAGTTTCCAACAAATTAAAACACAGCAAGACATCAAACATTAAAAACTTCCCTCAGCAGGGCTTCCCTTCAGATGTCTTCCAAAAGTCAGATAGCTGTTTATTTCCTTGACATCTGATGGTGCTCTAGGGCTTTGCGAATTAACACAGGAACCTTGAAGCTTTCCTGGCAGCAAATTGGCAACCAGCACAGCTGTCTCTGCAGCAGAAATCATGTTGCCAATAATCTGCTCCCATGAGGATTGTGACCACTGCATTGTGTACTAGTTGCAGCTTCCAGATGAAATATAAGGGCAGCTCCACACAGAGTGTGTTCCAGTAATCAAATGTTATAAGAAGGGACCTTACGTGAGTCCTGATGAACAGATACTTCTCTATGTAAAGAAAAGGATCCTGAATGGCCCAGGAACCCCAGCTGCAAGGAGAAACATTAGGCATGTATGGCTCTTTTCTCACACTTGCTGAATGCGCAGCTGGGTCAAGGCTGTTTTTCCTCACATGCCTCACATTGCCCTCATTGGTTGCAGATGTAGCGTCATGAGGAAAGGTGACCGCTGGATCTGTGAAATTGTCAGCTCCCATCAAAAGGACAGGAGTTCAACTGGATTCCCAGAGCCAAGGAATCCCTGCCCCACATCTGCTGCCACTTACCATCCTCTCCCGATGCTTTTTCAAATCTTTAATTGGGGTTATCTGCACAGCAAACTCAATCTCGGTTTGCATCTCCTTGAACCCTACACTGCCTCCTTGGTAAGAATATTCAGACCCTTCCACATTGCTGGTGTGATCCAGATCTGCTTGAATCTCCTTGTCTGTTTGGTGCACAGACTCCGTCTCAAAGTTGGAGAAATCTGATGAGGAATGGGGTTCTCTGGATACTTCCTGTTATAAAACAGATGGGGATTTAGGGCAGTTTATGTTTGTTTGCTTTTTCCTATAATTTCGATTAAATTTTCTGTTTTACATTTTGGAACATTCATTTCAACAACCTTAAAATATCAATGACTTCCGTTCTTCTCTTTCCATGGTTCATTTTGCATAACATAAATCCATGCATATTTATATAAACCAAACCATTCAGTATTCCATTATTACATCCATCAAAACTTATTTACACTGTTGAATTTATCTTAATGCTGCCCACGGTTTCAAATAAACACATTTTCCTTCCATATATTAAATGAACATTTTCCAATCTTCTTTAAACATATGTTCTTCTTGTTCTCTTATTCTACATGTTAGGTCTGCAAGGTGCGCATGTTCCATCAGTTTAAGTGGCCATTCTTCTTTAGTTAGGACTTCACTCATTTCCCATTTGGGGGCTTACAAAACACGAGCCGCGGTAGTGGCATACATAAATAACCTTTTAAAACAGGTGTGTGTGTGTATGTGTGTGTGTGTGTGTGTGTGTGTGTGTATGCACTCAAGGATAACTGATTTTTATTTGTTTTGCCCATTACAATGCACAAAACAACAACAAATGTCCATTTCTAATACAAAACCACACAAAGTCAAGCAGATGCAATCAAAACCAGCAACAAAAATAAAAAGGGGAGAAAGGGAGAGGGAAGGACAGGGAATATGTTCCAGCAGGTTAAAGCGATCGTTCAGGAAGAGAAAAGGCATATAGGGCCACCCCATTGTTACCTGCCTGATTCAGAGCTTGCCACTCAGCTCTTCCACAATGCCATCTTTCCCCCAGTTTTGATACAGGGGGTACGCTATAAAGTGAGTTTCTCATGTGAGTCAGCCTCCTCCAAACCTCCCTGCCACTGTTGATGGCGGGGAGTGAGTCCCCTGAATATGCTTTGAACCCAGAATGTGCCAACACAAAAAAACAGTGACAATTTGTTGTTGACAAAGGACAGCTGGACATATAAAGGGCCCCATTACCTTCAGTAGCTGAGGGCCTCATCAAACCTAAATCCAGCCCTGATTTCAGTGAGAGAGTTAAGGAGGCACCTAATTCTCCCACTCATTGATTGACATAGCTATAGCTCTCTCTCTCTCTATCACTTAAAAGGTATTGACTTGGGAACATCTCCACCCTCATCATTCAGCCCAGATACTGAGGCCCAGCTCCGAGGGCCTTCTCACTGCGAGAAGTGAAGTTACAGGGAACTAGGCAGAGGGCCTTCTCAGTTAGTGGCGCCTTCTCCGTGGAACACCCTTTCATCAGATGTCAAGGAAATAAAGAAATAAACAACTTTAGAAGACATCTGGAGGCAGCCCTGTATCCAAAAGCTTTTTTATGTTTTGATGTTTGCTGTGTTTTTATTATGTTGGAAGCTGCCCAGAGTGGCTGGGACAACCCAGTCAGACGGGCAGGGTATAAATAATAAAATTTAGTAGTATTGCTAGATCATGCCCTAAGCTCCTTCTCACCTGTCTTGAGCCCATCTCAGGTTTGCAGATAAACATGATATTAGGAGTGGGCTGCATTTTCCCCATTAAGGGCCACATCTCCTAAGGATAAATCTGTCAGGAGTCATATGAGGAGAATGGATACAGCCTTGTCTTGCCCTCTCTGCCCAGAGGGCTGATGGGAGATGAGCAGATTGCTCCTTTCAGAGGTGTGAATGGATCCCTTGCAAAGCAGGGAGAGGCCTGCATCTTGCCCCCGCCCCTTTGTTGTTGTTTAGTCATTTAGTCGTGTCCAACTCTTCGTGTCCCCATGAACCAGAGCACGCCAGGCACTCCTGTCTTCCACTGCCTCCCGTAGTTTGGTCAGACTCATGCTGGTAGCTTCGAGAACACTGTCCAACCATCTCGTCCTCTGTCATCCCCTTCTCCTTGTGCCCTCCATCTTTTCCAACATCAGGGTCTTTTCCAGGGAGTCTTCTCTTCTCATGAGGTGGCCAAAGTATTGGAGCCTCAGCTTCACGATCTGTCCTTCCAGTGACCACTCAGGGCTGATTTCTTTAAGAATGGAGAGGTTTGATCTTCTTGCAGTCCATGGGACTCTCAAGAGTCTCCTCCAGCACCATAATTCAAAAGCATCAATTCTTCGGCGATCATCCTTCTTTATGGTCCAGCTTTCACTTCCATACAACAGTGCTATTTTTCTAGAAAAAGAGTTGCCAGAACTTACTATGAACACCTCCCTTGCTGTGGCACCCACCTGAGTTCTGACTGAAAATAAGCCCTGCTCATTACCTCCAAGATTTAGTATCCACAAATACAATCTGTTTAAATACATGCTTCCCCCCAAAGAATCCCGAGAACTGTAATTCGTTGACGGTGCTGGGAGATGTAGCTCTGTGAGGGGGAAAACTACAGTTCCCAAGATTCTTTGTGGTGGGGACCTTTAAATGTATGGCCTTAGAAACACTAGGGCAGATGTGGGGGACCTTTGGCCCTCCAGATGTTGTTGAACTACAGCTCCCATCAGCCCCGACCAAGGGATGATGGGAGTTGTAGTTCAACAGCATCTGGAGGGCCAAAAGTTCCTCAGACGATCTTTCCCCATCCTGAAACAGAAAGAACTTACTGGGATTTCTTACCATAGCAGATTTTGTACTGGGAAGGGAACATACATCAACATTGGATGCCAAGGCAGGACCCTCTATATCCCCACCTGCCCCATGTAGAAGAACCGAAACCAGCTGCCCCAGTTTGAAGCAGACACACACTGCTCAAACACCAGCCACAAGCTCTTTCCTGAACTGCCACAGTGATGTCAGAAAGTTCCGCACTGGGATGATGTCATAATTTTCCAGTTACCACAACAGTTAAGACAAGTGTTGCTAAGAGGCCTTTGTGGATTGTCTGTAGGCCTGCTATATATTTTATTTGAAAACAGTACTGGTAACATCATATGTGGCCATATCAATAGATGACCCAAGAAGGGTGTATTTTGCTCCTCCTCCCACAGCACACACTGTAATCACAACATTTGTTTATTGATCTTATTGGACACTATTAAAAATGAAAAGTAACTCAAAGCGACTTACAGGAAAAACCCCACATACATTAAAACTAACACAAAACTAACACAGTGTGAAAGCCTCAATGTTTTATTCAAGTTGGCATGCTTGGTGAGGAGTAAGGCAGCTGCCATAGGCGAAAGTTGCTGGGGGGCAGGGAGAGTCATCAAGGGGGTCAGGGGCCTCCATTTTAGATGCCACCTGGAGTGCCCCTATGCCCCCTAAGCAAGGCTGCCACCCTCAGGCGCAGCGAAGGTCACTGCTCTGGTGTTGATTCAGTTGCCAGTCTTGTTGGCTTCTGAACATGGAATTGGCAGCATCATCTTCTAGCCCACCTCAGCCAGGTAAATGTCTTGGGTTAGACCTTATTCTGATGATCACCTGAATGCTGCCCCACCTGTGCAGGTGGGGTGGGAAGGTTGGCCTTGCTTATTCCACCACTCCTCCCCTTCATTTTGCTCACTGTTTTTCTTTCCAACGTATCTTCTCAGTATCTGCAAGTATCTGTCGGGCTGCAGCAGCAGCAGCACACCTTCCAAAGCCACTATTGTAGAATCTGACAGAGAGGAGAACACTGTCTTTCATTTCCTTATTTGCTGACGTTTTATTTCCCTTCCTTTCCTCCCCGGTAGGAAACTGCACTTCATTGCAAAATAATACTCAGGGTGCCTAGTTATGGAAAGGTTCCGTGCTTCTGTGGATACACGCCTAATTGAAAACACATTTTTAAATAACGCTCTGCAACCATAAATATTCCACTGAATTTATATACTGCGTTAATTGTAACGTATTACATTACCTCTGGTGCCAAAATTCAACACTAATCTGGTTTGAAAACAGCCACGAGAAGTAGGAGTGAGGACCTTGGAGCTGGCCATCAACACTGGACACGACTGAGCAGAAATACAGGTCATTACCACTATACTGAGGTGGGTTGTATTTCGATTTAAATTAAAGTGATTGTTTCTGAATCGGCATCTGCTTGTTTACTTAGTATATCACACTCTTTCTTCCAAAGGACCTCAGGATGGCAACCATTGAGTGAGAAGAATTTTTTTTTTTAAATCATAAAAACAATTCCAATGCAGGTGAAGACTAGAAAAGATATCAACTTCACAGACTTGATGAAAGAGGAAGGTCCCCAGTAGATCTACAAAATGCAAATTTTATGCAAATGTGTGACCCCTTTATCCCCTCTCTCTCTCTGGTGTGTGGTCTTTGTGGTCACTATTCAGCCTATTCCACATGAGAGCTGTACCATGGCAGTTATGAACGAAACTTTGCTGCAGTAGCTCAGAATGGAACATCCATGTTCAGAGGCAGTTTATACTTCTGATTAGCAGATGCTGGATGCAAGCAAAAAAGGAGTAGCTTCCTTCAGTGAGGATCTTTCCAGCATCATGATCTGGCTGACTGCTAACTGCAGATAGATAGATTTTCCATCTGACCAGAAATAAAAGTAGCAGGGCAGGGGATACACTCAGCTTGACAGAGACCCGTGCAGTGACAAAGAGAAGGCTGACCTTGTAAAGAAAAAGAAGGAACTTTTTATCACATGTGGTGGGAATGTAAGAAAGTGAAAAGCTTCTGGGAAATGATATATAATGAGATGAAAAAGATGTTGAAATATACATTTATTAAAAAAAACCAGTAGCATTTCTACTTGGCAATGTAGGGGAGGATATTAACAGACAGGATAGTAAACTGTTTTTATATGCAACAACGGCAATAAGAGTATTATTGGCACAGAAATGGAAACAAGAAGAACTACCGATGAAAGAAGAAAGGCAGACGAAATTAATGGACTATGCAGAATTAGATAAAATGACAGGAAGGATTCGAAACCTGCGGGATCAGAGATTCTCAGAGGACTGGAGTAAATATGTGAATTATTTGAAAAGCAAGTATAATCAACAGATTATGCTAGTAGGACTATAAGAAGTTTTGTAAGGAGGATTATGTGAAATATGGCAGAGAGAAGAATGAAGAGAATTATTAGTGAAGGACTATTAAAAGTAATAGTGAAACTAATGAAATGCAGATTAAGTGATGAAGACTGAAAAATCTTCAGATGTGATTGATGGAAGTCCAAAATATTGTATAAGATAAGAAAATATGTTGTATGTTTTTTGGAAACTTTATGTATATATATGACCCACAAAAATCTGCAAGTGAAGCTTCTCAAGCAGAGAAGAATGGTAACTTGTGAGCGTTTGCTGATCACACTGCTCTGGCACAGGTTGAAGTGCTAGAAGACAAGAGGGCAACCCTACACTAACTTGGCAAAGTGTTCTGAGCTTGCGTGGCTGCTCACATCTTCTCAAAGATGTTGAAAAGGTCACCTCGCTTTGCATCAGGTTTCTAACAGAGGGTCTCAAGATCCGCTAAAGAACTTAGGTTGGCTGCTTCATGTGGAATGAGACCATTGGTCTCCTCTAGCCCAGCACTCTTGAGATGGACAGCAGCTCCCCGAGGTCTCAGGAAGGGATTTCTTCCATGGACTTTTAAGCAAGAGATGCACTAGGGATTCAGCCTGGGGGCTTTTATGGGTCTGGGGGAGAAAATCAATTTAGTTTTCATTCAAAGACGAATCGACCCAATTCGCACTTCTTGAAACAAAACCTGAACCAAAACAAACCCTTCCAAATGCTCACGTCTCTGAATTTTGCGGTTCGCTTCTACAGTCAAATAATGTGTGCAAAACCACATGTGCTAGGACAAAGTGTACAGCAAAATATTATAGAGAGGAGGAGCAGTGGTCTGCTCTCTACTTATTCTGCCCCAGCACCACATCAAAGTGTGAGTCAGTCAGTCAGTGTGTCGGGGAGAGAGAGAGAGACTGAGTGTTAGAGATCGTGTGTATAGATAAGGTTGCTGCTAAGAGCAGCTGCAGACACTCAGTGCAGTGCAGCATTCTTTATGCTTAGAACCCATTAAGCTCTGTATATAATTGTATAATAGTTGTAGACAGAATAAAGAAGATATTCTACAGAGCTGCTCTCCGAGTCATTTATATACTCTGCTAGACTCTGCTAGACTCTGCTGTGCGATGACTGTCTTCTTGTTGGAGTGAATCCGGTGCTCACAACTCTAAGCTGTGAGTCCACAGCACTTTGACCTGTTCCTGTCCAGAAGGTGGTCTCTGGAAGTGCTACCCAGCTCGCCTAGCCCAGTCGGGCTGAAGTGCATGAGTCCAGTTGGTGGTACGGGCTCAAGGGCGATGCTGACATAGCCTGCTTAGTATCATCACTATTTCTTTTCAAGTGCTGAGCAAAAATGTTCATATAGACCCATATCTTTAGATCTTAATTTTCTAGTTATCTTTTAGCAGGCTTGGATTTGTTTCGTGTGTGTGTGTGTGTGTGTGTGTGTGTGTGTGTAAGTTGCTTTCAGTTTCACTTTTGAGAGGGAAACATAATAACTATAATGCACACAAAATTGTATATTGTGTGCATTTCACCCTCAAATGCCAACCAATTTTCACAAGAGGTTTTTTTTTTTATTTAAAGAATTTGCAAACTGACATGGAAATGTGGAATCTACAAATTATTATATTTGTTAATGTGAATTGAAGTTAATTATTGTAGCTGTGGTATAAGTGATTTTATCAAGAATGGATTGTTTTTGGTTTGAGTGACAGTCTTGAGGCAGAATTAAAGGGAATAAGACCTTGAAGTACAGCACGTGGGAAGCCACCCAAAATTTATAATTGGCTATGTAACTGATTTGTATTTGAGTTGGTATTGCTATTTGGTGTTAATATAATATGGTGCATATTGAATTTTTGTAATTGAAAATTAATTTTTAAAAATGTAATAATAATAAAAAGGAAATGTGGAGAACAGGCTCTAAGACTAGGGAAAAAAAGAGAAACTGAGAGAAGATGAAATTGACCAGATTCGCCCACATGCTCTACTAATGAGCAGCTGAAGGAACTCTGGGCCAAATTGTTAGCAGCTGAATGTGTTTCTTGCCGGAGTCGCTTGGGAGGGTGAGGAAGAAGCTGAGTGCGGAATCTCGTGACATCATCACGGCAGTTGGCCTGGAATGTGGATTTGCATGGCCTGGTTTTGCAAAGTGGGGCAGCTGGTGTCCGATTGAGGGGGAAATTATATCTCTGCATGTGCCGTGGTTAAGATTCTTGTCTCCCTGGGCCCAGTTTCGCCATGGTAAGATCCGTCACTCTCATACCTTTGTCTTTCATTTTTATTTCATTTATATCTCACCTTTCTTCCCAAGCATCATACAATTATTTTTCTCTCCCTCCTGCATTTTATTCTCACAATAGACCTGTGTAGTAGGCTAGGCTGAGAACTAGGGGCTGGCCCAAGCCCAGCCCAGCGATTTGAACCTGGGTCTCTCACTCGCAAAGTGAGCCTAACGGGCCAGCCACTTTCTCTCAGCTTAACCTACGCCACAGAGTTGCTGAGAGGATTTTTTTATATATACATATAAAAGGGTAGGATGGGGAACAATGAATACCACCTTAAGCTTCATGGAGGAAAGGTGGGATATTAGCATTATAAATAATTAAATGTGAAATGAAAAACAGAGTATTTTATCTCCATGCACCCTAGAAAAACACTCAAGAATGCTGATGCAGTTTGTTTGTTAGTTTGAACAATTTATACAGCCATCTTCAAATATTGAAAGGGCTGTCACGTGGAAGATGGAGCAAGCTTGTTTTCTCCTGCTCCGTAGGGTAGGATCCAAATTAGTGACTTCAACTTACAAGAAAGGAGAATCCAACTAAACATCAGAAAGAACTTTCTGACAGTTAAGAGCTGCTCAAGAGTGGGACAGACTCTCTCGGGACTTTCCTTCCTTGCAGGTTTTTAGGCAGAGGTTGGATATCCATCTGTCATGGATGCTTGAGTTGAGATTCCTGCATTGCAGGAGGATTGGATGAGAAGTCAATTGGCCTCCTCTTGTTCCTTGATCTTCTTGACATTTGGTATTTTTTGACTCTGTTGACTCCTCCTCCTCCTCCTCTTCCTATCTTGTCCTTCATTGGACCAAAGATATACCCACCTAAACTAAGAAAATAAGAACTCTGCTGGATCAGACCAAAGGCCTAGCTAATTTAGCATCCTGTTTCCTACAGTGGTCAACCTCTGGAAGGCTTGCAAGCAGGATATGAGGTCAACAGCTGTCTCCGGATGATAGACCTTACAGATAGCATATCCCTATCGTGACTCATAGCCATCTAGCCATCGATAGCTTATTCTCCATGAATTTGCCTTATCTTCCCATGTCATCTAAACTTCCCATGCCATTTCACTATTCTGACACACTTTCACATCCCTCTCGAGAAAGATGGGTGCCAACAACAAAATTTTGGCACATGTCTCAAGGTAATGTGCAAAATACAATACCGGGGGGGGGGGGAGGGACAGCTGAAAGCAACATAAAAATAACAGCAGATAAAATTTAATAGTAATAAAATATTTGCACCCCACCACTCTGGGTGGCTTCCAACATACAGAGAAACGTAATGAAACATTTAAAAACTTCCCTATACAGGGCTGTCTTCAGATATCTTCTAAAAGTCAGATAGTAGTTTATTTCCTTGACATCGGATGGGAGGCCATTCCACAGGGGAGGTGCTACTGCTGAGAAGGCCCCCTGCCTGGTTCTCTGTTACCTCACTTCTTGCAGTGAGGGAACCGCCAGAAGGCCCTTGGCGCTGGACCTCAGTGTCTGGGCAGAACGATGGGGGTGGAGACGCTCCTTCAGGTATACAGGACTGAGGCCATTTAGGGCTTTAAAGGTCAGCACCAACACTTTGACTTATGCTTGGAAACGTGCTGGGAGCCAATGTAGGTCTTTCAGTATGAAGTAGGCACCCACAGCAGAGTCCCATCCATTCAGCTGTGAATCTTGTTAGGAAAAAAAGATGTCTTCCATTGTTTCTGGAAAGCCAACTGTCGCATTTTTAGTGGGACATCCTGTATCCAAAAGCCAGTCCTGACTTCTGTTTCAATCTCAGAATGTCCTGTTTTTCAGTCAAAGAGACACTCACTCTGGCAATTGTCAGCAGAGTCGCGCCAAAGCGCCTTCCAGACCAGTGATCTGGCATGACTCTGCTGAATGCCAGAGCGCCGGGTGAGAGCATCAAGAGTGAGGGTGAGTAGCGCAAGCAAGCGATGAGTGTTGGGAGGGTGAGGACAAGTAGTGTGAGCTGTGAGAGGTGGGGCAGGGCAGCATGGTGGGTGTGGATATCCCGGATTTTGTTCAAAAAAGTTGGAGCATTTGGGAAAGTGAAGATAGTGGGTGCCTTCATATTTGGATGAGGATGCTGTTCCACAGAACAGGAGCAGCCAAACTAAGAGCCTTGCTCCAAGTTGCTGTGGAGTGGGGCCTTTTTGTGCAACACAGCCATTTTGGCCTTGCTGTCACGGACCGTGCTGAGGAGTGTTGCACTGAGGAGGAATCGTGGGAGCCACCCCCTCCCCCTGCTCCTGAATCTTCCCAGGAGCGGGAAGACAGTATAGATTTGGAACAGTGGTTTGCAGAGGGGCACAGTTCAGAAGGCAGAAGCTGGGAAATACTGGATGGGGAACAGCTAGCAGAAAAAACACTGGGAGAGAGAGGGTTAACAGATTCGCAGTCATTGGACAGCATTTATCCACTCTTCTCAAGGTCAAGAAGAGCTCAGAAAGTCTCAGAACAGAAAGTGCAGAGTCTACAAACTCAGATTACAAAACATAGGAGTTATGTAGATTAATAGGAATGAAGGGGGTGTAAGCCTTAATTGTGAGCACCGCCATTCTGGGTAGACCCTTTCTTTTGTCATTTGCTGTGTTTAATAAAGAAACTGGTAAAAATTCCCTTTTGTTTGATCTGCTCATTTATGGCTACAGGGGAGGAGGTCGATTCCCCAAAGCCTGACACTCGTGCATTAAAACCAGTTGAATTTCCCCCCCTTAACTTTCCTGCCCCCGATGTGATATTTGTTGATGATGTCTTCTCAGAAAAGCGTGTGTGACTTCTCCCTTCCCCACCCGCTATCTGTTTCAGGATGCCAACAGTTCAGGGTCCCCAGCCATCCCCGCGATTGTGACTGACGCGCTCGCTAATGGAGACCAACGAACACCGTTAGCGACCAGAAGGCAGCTAGAAGCCGCCAGCAACCCTCTGCCTTTAGACGCGGTTGCCAAAGAGGAGAAGGATGAGCACAGAGAGGAGAAGGACGGCCAAGGAGCCAAGGAGCAGGAGCAGAAGAACGCCAAGCAGACCCAGGGAGCCGATAGCGAAATGGAGAAGATGCGCTTAGACTTTGAGCTGACCCTTCTGAAGCGCCAGCACGAGGAGAACGACAAGCAGCGGCAACACGAGGAGAAGATGGAGAACATACGCCAGCACTTGCCATGCAGAACGCCTGGCCAAGGGGACGAGGAGCAGCTGGGGAGCAAGTTGGACCCCATCACGGAAATTGAGCTGGAGAAGATGCGCATGGAATTTGAGCTGGCCAAGCTGAAGCAAATCTCCGAGGAGAACGAGCGGCAGCGGCAGCATGAGCGGAAAATGTACGAGGACAAGGAGAAGCAGCGGCAGCACGAGGAAACCATGGAGAAGCTGCGCCTGCGGCAAGGGAATATCCGAGTGCTGGGCCCGAAGGCGACGGGGAGCAAGGCGGAAGCTGCAACTGAGTCGTTTTCTGAGACCTTTGGTGAGGTGGGGAAGATGAGGATAGAACTACAGCTGGCCATGGAAGTCTACTTGCCAGATGTGACTGAAAAGAAGTCCCACTCTGAGCCTAGTGGGCAACAGGAAGGCCCGAAGCCTGAACAGCCACTGGAGAAGATCCTGGAGGCAAGTAGGCCGCCAGTGCCACCGGAACAGAAGACCGACGAGGTGACTGAGCACCTGGGTCTGCAGGTGCCCCGCATTGTGGTGAGCGGAGCAGAGTCGGAGTGGTCGAGCAGCAGGTTGGACTTAGCCATCGAGACTGAGCTGGAGAAGAGGAGGATGGAGTTTGAGCTAACGAGGCTCAAATACGAACATGAAGAGAACGAGAGGCAGCGGCAGCATGAGGAGAAGATGGAACAGCTGCGTCAGCAACAGACAACACCCAAGGAGGTAAAGGGGATACTGGGAGATAAGAAGGGAGGTTGTGGTCATACTGGATCGCAAGCCTTTTTCTAGCCCTCTTGTACACAGAGACCCTTTCGCTCTGGCTCGCCTCTTACCTGCTCTTGTGGAAAGGACTGTAAAATGCAAATAATATCCTTTGACAAATACAGGCTCCTCCAGATGGGTGCTTTATTGCAGGCGGATTCCACAACAAGTTATTGACACAGTGACAGCTCCCAAGTGGTGGGGTTTTATCCTGCTCTAGTTTGTTTTCTGATGTTCCCACAGTGCTGTCACTTTATTTCAGTCTGGCGGGACCACAGCATGACAAAAGCCAGGCAGAAATAAACCAGAACGCTTGCGCTATTTAAAAAAGTTTCAGGACGTGAGCAGGAAGCTGAGGGATCGGCACTAATCAGAAATGAACCAATGTGACTGCTTGGAAATTTTTGTAGGCACAAACGGTATTGAAAGCAGGGTCTGTATGACCATCCCAGTAGCATCATGAGCACAAATCAACATGGGAAAAAACAAACATCTGCATTGTGGGGAAAAACAAACATCTGCATTGGTCTCCGGTTAACGCAGCCTTTTCCTCTGGTATCTTAGAGTTACAGAACTGTTTTTACTATAATTTGACCTTTATTTTATGGCATTGCTTTTATATTTTTATAGATGCACACTGCCCTCAGACCTTATTGGCAAATGGTGGCATATAGTACTGATTTTTAAAATTAACTATAATCCCCCACACACCTCAGAAATGAGAGAAAATGGGAAGATGAGATAATGTAGTTAAGAGTGTTGGAGGTAGTTTGATGGTACTGCCTTCCAAGTTTACAATTTTCTGTAGTTGGGCAACGTTTGGAGGAACCCTGGGTTCCTAACCCTACTGTAGGGCCTATGTCAAAACATCAAATACACCGTCAGATACCTGTGATCTAATCAGCACAGGAGCCATCATTTTATAGGTGACATTCCACTGGTGCTCCTGAATGTTTCTAGGCTTATTGCTATTTCACTGCTGGTCACTGGGCTTGGGCATTGGTGGGTTTAAACCTTGAATGGAAATTTGAAAGGGACCATAGCTGTCAACTTACAGATTTGAAAATAAGGGACCAGCAGCCTCGAAAATAAGGGATCAGCAGCCAAAATGAGGGATTTTCCGGGCACAGGTATGTTTGACTTCTGAGCCCCTCCGAGCCAAAGGCAGAAAGCCCAGCCAGCAGCCAAACAAAGCCTCATCAATAAGGGACAGCAGCGGGACATGGCACTGGGATAAGGGACTGTCCCGCCAAATAAGGGACGCTTGACAGCTGTGAAAGGGACTAGGTTTGACTGTCTGTCTTCCGAATCCTGTTCATGCAACTCTTTTTCTTTCTTCCACAGTCTGAATGAGGAACCTGTGCCCTGTCTATTGGCTTCCTTCCTTCCATAGGCTGGGCTATCAGCAAATACACACAGAATGTCTCTCCCTTATAACCTCTGCTCTGCATTGCCTGTAGTATACTTTGATAAAACATGCTAGACTCTCTGCCTTGTGTTTTCCTCCATGAGATGTGTACAGGGAACGACCATGTTGCACGAGCTCAAAGCATGAGCAACCATACATGCGCATGCCATTTTTGGACCCAGAAGAGGGCGGAATGGGGACAGGGGCAGAACAGAGTGGGGTAGGTAGACTTATGTCTGCTCCGGCGATGTGCACAATGACCTGGAACGCAATCCCTGTGCAAAACAGTACTTGCATAGAGTCAATTCAGCAAATACAGGTCTGGTTTTATGGGTAGGCGAGTTGGGAGCTTGTGCCAAGGGCCACACCGAAGAGAAAACAGGATTGAGCTTGGTGACTTGATGTTTGCTGAGTGTATTGCCTGCTGTGAGCTAGAGCAAAATTACTGAGAGCTAACTTTGGGTCGGGGCGCTGGCTATAGGGGGCAGGAAGGGCTTCTGCCCCCTCAACATTTCATGGCAGGGGGCTGACCCCCCCCTATACTGAGAGTGCTGCCATCTCCCACTGCCCCTAGGCATGTGCTGGCACTCCCTCTGTGCCCCCCACCACAATCGCCAGAGCATTTCGGCAGGCACCCGCACATCCCGGCAGGCATGGCCCAATGGGGGGGACCAGGGCGTCGCACGTGTGACATCATGCATGCGCAACAGACTCTCCAATGTTGGGCCCAACTCAGCATGCCTGTTTGGGGTCCTTTTCATGAACATTTCTAGGGAAGCCTGAGCACAGCAGGACACTAGGTTTTGCTGTCCTGAGCAAGCCATACCACTTGGCAACACTGTAAAACTGGCCATGGGAGGCAGGGCCAGCCCTGAGAAGATAGAAGTGTTAGACCATTAGACTCAAGTCCTGGTTCATCTCCCAGCTCAAGCTTGAGCTCTGGGAGTTTAACGGAGAGTCTACAGGTGCTTTTGGCATGTACATAGTACCACAACTATGCTGCAGAAGTAATACAGGCTCTGCCGGACTGTATGTATACTATTTGAGCTCGTCTGGGTCAGGAGGTGTCATAATGCAGTGATGGGAAGCCTTTGGCCCTCCAGATGTTGCTTGGCTCCAACTACCATCAGCCCCAGCCAGCATTACCCATGTTCAGGGAAATAATAATAATAATAATAATAATAATAATAATAATAATAATTTATTATTTGTACCCCGCCCATCTGGCTGGGTTTTCCCAGCCACTCTGGGCAGCGTCCAACAAAGATTAAAAATACATTAAA
Source organism: Podarcis melisellensis (assembly GCF_964234715.1). Classification (NCBI taxonomy): domain Eukaryota; kingdom Metazoa; phylum Chordata; class Lepidosauria; order Squamata; family Lacertidae; genus Podarcis; species Podarcis melisellensis. The sequence continues at coordinate 19,948,237 of NC_138530.1, read as the reverse complement.
ATGTCACACATTAAGAGCTTCCCTAAACAGGGCTGCCTTCAGATGTCTTATAAATGTCAGGTAGTTGTTTTTCTCTTTGACATGTGGTAGGAGGGCGTTCCACAGGGCAGGCGCCACTACCAAGAAGGCTCTCTGCCTGGTTCCCTGTAGCTTTGCTTCTCACAGTGAGGGAACCGCCAGAAGGCCCTCAGCACTGGACCTCAGCGTCTGGGCAGAACGATGGGGGTGGAGACGCTCCTTCAGGTATACTGGGCTGAGGCCATTTATGATGATGGGATGATGGGAGCTGTGGTCCAACAACATCTGAAGGGTGGTTATTTTTATTTTTATTTGTTTAGTCGTTTTTCTCACACAGTGACCAAAACGATTTGCATTAAAAACCAATCACGAGCAAAAATAGAAGTCTAAGAATACAGCAAAAGAGCTATAAAGTAAGAGCCAGAAGCATGGGTACAGAGAGAAGTGTTTGCCTAACTAGATAAAGATGGTGCCAGGTGTACCTCCTTGCGGAGAGCATTTCACAAGTGGGGGGCCACCGTGGAAAAGGCCTGTTCCTGTGCTGCCACTTTCTGAACCTCCCATCGAGTGAGCCCACAAAGAAGGGCCTCAGATTATTATCACAGGCGTTGGTCAGTTCATGTCAGGAGACGTGGTCCTTGAAGTACCACAATCCTGAGCCACCTATGGCTTTATCAATCAAAACCAGCACTTTGAATTAAGGCTCTCCATCTCTGCCATAATGGAGAATCAGGTTGCCATTTATTTCACAGTGCATGCCTAAATGGAAAGGTAAAGGTAAAGGTAAAGGGACCCCTGACCATTAGGTCCAGTCGTGACCGACTCTGGGGTTGCGGAGCTCATCTCACTTTACTGGCCGAGGGAGCCGGCATACAGCTTCCAGATCATGTGGCCAGCATGACTAAGCCGCTTCTGGCGAACCAGAGCAGCGCACGGAAACGCCATTTACCTTTCTGCCGGAGCGGTACCTATTTATCTACTTGCACTGGTGTGCTTTCAAACTGCTAGATTGGCAGGAGCAGGGACCAAGCAATGGGAGCTCACCCCGTTGTGGGGATTTGAACCGCCGACCTTCTGATCGGCAAGTCCTAAGCTCTGTGGTTTAACCCACAGCGCCACCTGCGAACCTACATGGAAAGTAGATCCCACCATATTCAGTAGGGCTTACTCCCATCCCAGGTAAGTATATAGGGGATTGCAGTCACAGCCTGTTCATATCCTACCCCTTCTCATTTGTTAACAATATGTACTTTGGGCTCCAGTTTAGTTAATCACTCTGTTAGATTAATCTGTTCTCAACATGTTGATCAAGTAAAAAGGTGCCTGCCTCCATTCCAATTTTGCTCAGTAGATTTCAGCCGAACTCAACCCAAAGGTCATATACACCACTTCCAGATGACGCCCAGCTCCTCTTCAAGCAAGAAAATAAAAGTAATGCAGGAGATGTCTCCGAAGTTTGGGTCCCTTGTAAATACTGCATGCAAAAGGTAGCCCATGTTTTTTTGCAAGCGCATGCATGCAATTTCCAAATGCAGCTGGATGTTGAAGTTTCAGGCTTTGAAAAGCTGCAAGGCAGAGCTTGTGGTTCAACTGTGGATCGACTAATTGTGTTGTTCTGCTGAGATTACGGAGTTCTTTTTGCCTTTTACGCAGTTGGGTCACAGAAAGGCTGTTGGAGAGGAGTTTGTCGTTGCTTTTAGAAAACTTCATTTATATACTGTATATATAAAAAGGTTTAAGAAAATGGGAGGTGAAACTTGGGTGGAGTTAGTAAGAATTACTGTATTTTTTGCTCTATAAGACTCACTTTTCCCCTCCTAAAAAGTAAGGGGAAATGTGTGTGCGTATTATGGAGCAAATGCAGGCTGCGCACCTATCCCAGAAGCCAGAACAGCAAGAGGGATTGCTGCTATCACTGTGCAGCGATCCCTCTTGCTGTTCTGGCTTCTGAGATTCAGAATATATATTTTCTGGCTTTCCTCCTCCAAAAACTAGGTGCGTCTTGTGGTCTGGTGCATCTTATAGAGCGAAAAATACGGTAAATATGTGCCTCTGTTTCCATAGGGAAATCGTTCTGTGTGTGTGTGTGTGTGTGAGAGAGAGAGAGAGAGAGAGAGAGAGAGAGAGAGAGAGAGATATTGAGGGACTAGAAACCATGGAGAGCTGCTGATAGCCATTGTTGAAAATACTGGCCTAGATGGACCAATGGTCTGATTCAGTATAAGGCAAATTCCTAATCTCCTTAGTAAACACTCTTCTCCCTCTCCACAGCTGTCTCTAGCAATTCTGCAAATGTATTTTTCAAGGCTTTTTAAAAATGACTTAAAAAGGAGAAGTGGAACTCCACCTGTCTGCACTCACAGTCCTTTAAAACAGGCCACACAGAGAGACAGAGACTCTCCCTTCCAGCATTCACCGTTCAATAACATTTTCTCATTCATTCTTTGGCGAGACGTGCGCGGCTTAATTGGGGTGGATAAATAAATAAGTAGTTTGCCGAAGTTCCAGCAAGGGAAGGAAAAGTTGCTCGCTCACAACTCCGAGACAAAGCATCACATTGTTTAACTCGCAGATGAGGAGGAGAGGAGACCAGATAAATATGAAGTCAGTGGAGACAGTCAGCATGCCTTTGGCTAGATCTCCTGACAAAGGGGCTTGTTGTCCTCCTGGCCGCCTGGTCTGTCGTGAATGAATAAGGCAACAACTCCATTCAAGACACAGACTGCCCGTTACACATACAGCTGGCTGCTTTGTGCCCGCAGATCACAAAGGCAATGAGGGGAGGAGACTGGGATCAGAAAAAGGAAGCGGTGGCCATTGTTCCAAAAGATATATGGGGTGGTAGCCAACTCTTTCAAGGAGGAGGAGGAAACACGTAGCCCAACAGCCAGTTGCGCTCAGCTTTCAGACCACAGGAACACAACCATACCCAATCTGAGGAACCATCATCAGATGTTCTTTTCTCAAGTGGCACCTTCCTGTACTATCCAGCATACTCATGTGTGAGTTAAAGATACTGTAGTGGTGTGGCAAAACTAGGGAAAGGGCTGGGGCTCAGTGGTGAAGCATCTGTTTGCCATGTGGAAGGTCCCACATTCAATCCCTAGCATCTCCACATAGGACTGGGAGAGAACTTTGCTTAGAAGCCTGGAGTGCCTCAACGGGCAGCCTGGGCAGACAATACAGAATTGGATGGACCAATTGTGCTGACCTTTAAAACCCTAAACGGCCTCGGCCCAGTATACCAGAAGGAGCATCTCCACTCCCTTCGTTCAGCCCTAACACAGAGGTGCAGCTCCGAGGGCCTTCTGGCAGTTCCCTCACTGCGAGAAGCAAAGTTACAGGGAACCAGGCAGAGGGCCTTCTTGGTAATGGCACCCAACCTGTGGAATGGCCTTCCACCAGATGTCAAAGAAATAAACAACTACCTGACTTTTAGAAGACATCTGAAGGAAGCCCTGTTTAGGGAAGCTTTTAATATTTGCTTAATTATTGTATTTTAATATTTTGCTGGAAGCCACGCAGAGTGGCTGGGGAAACCCAACCAGATGGGTGGGGTATAAATAATAAATTATTATTATTAGCGGTAGTAGTAGTATGAGTAAAAGGCAGCTTCCCATGGTTACATGTCTTTAGGATATATGGAATTATTTATACATACAGTATATATTTCCTGAGCATAAGATGGAGGGGCTCACGAAAGATTGCAAGTCTGAGGGCAGGGACCGCCTGATCGCAAACATCTCGTAGCTATTCTGGGAGCTTTTCTTTTCCAACAAGCAAAATTAAAATGCTTTAAATAAATATAAAACAACTGAACGCATGCATCATCTTGTGGGCTAAGACAGGGGGAGAAGTGCATGTTGCGCTAGAACTATTGTTTATATTCATATACAATTAAAACAGTTAATCGAATAAGATTCCTTTAATCAGGTAACAGATCTATTTTTTTCTGAAATGATGAAAATTTATAGTTTATGGTGGCAATCCAATAGGCCTGCTCATTTTTATCACTGGGATGATAGGCTGGGGTGATAGAAAAGAAGGATAAGACGGAACACAAAACCTCCACCATATAAATATTAGGGTATTTCGCAGACACAGCCGCCATGTTTATATACCAATCTGGGACTCAGCTACATTAGTAAAAAAAAGAAAACCAAAAGTCATAAATGTGTTAGAACACTGTGGCACCAGATGGCGCTGTAGAGCTGAAATTGGAACTTTATGAAATTTTACATTGTGAGCTTTAAAAAGCTTTTTTAAAGCAATTTCAGAACATTTTTTTATAGCTGTGTAGATGCAGCCCAGCATTACAACAGACACTATAAATGAGGCTTTTAAGCTAAAACCCACTTCCTTTTGCCATTTGCTCAGCATTCAGAGTATGGAAATCAGGTTCTCTACTACTGAGTGATGAGCCAGTTGTAGCAACAGGCGGGCTGTGATGTCACAGTGAGGCATCTATGACATCAGTTTGGCAGTTGGCTCTGTTAAGTCTGGCATTGTTTTTTATATTGTCTGGGGTGGCGGGTTGCAGAAGTGCATCATGGGACAGTGAGAGCCTAGTGAAACGAAAGGCTGCCTAGTGTGGTGTGCAGCCCTGTTATTCACACGCCTACTGCCTTGAGCTTCAGTCGCTTATGGTAAGAATGGTTGTTCCTCCATTATCTTGCTCTTCCTTCAGGAAGCTCAGAGCTGTTTGGACAGGGCTCTGAAGGAGCCTTCTATCCAAGCACTGACTGCAATGAGAGCTACTCAATTTTAAGAAGAGGCCCAGCCACACTGGTGTTTTATTGTTGGTGCACTCTGGGCACAACAGTAGTGGACTAGTGATGGATTTGTCCTGCTTTAGTTTGTTCTGCAATGCTTCCCCAGTGCTACCACATTATTGCTGCCTGCAAGTGCTACAAATACAATAAAAATGGGACAAAAATAAACCAGAATTCTTTTGGGTGTTAAAAAAACAACAACCAACCGTGATTTCAGCAGGAAATTGTGGGATATACACTGACTGGAAAATAAGTTGTGTCACCATTGTGACAGACACCCTCACTGAAGTTGAGTGCTGGGTAGTGTGACCAATATTATAGGAGTGTTAATAGATAAAGCTACCGGCAGCAGCCCATATTCACACAATTGAAGTCTATAATTAACTATTTTATGGTAGCGCCTGTGTTTACCAATAGCATTATAGTTCTGTGAAGCTTCCCAGTGTCCACTCACGTCCCACCTAGAGTTTCAAAGTGTGAGGAGGGAACAAAACTGTCTGCCTGTTTAATGCTTGATGGTTTCCCATGTGAGGCACAAAACCTAAAGATACACCCTCTTTATACAGAAATTTTTAAACAGCACTCTTTATCAAACCAATTCTCAGGTAGATCTAGAATGGCTATCACTGTTCTAACCAGCGACACCCCCTCAGGTCCTTCTAGGATTTGACTCTCTGCTGATTGACTGTTGGTCCCACCAGCTCTCACTGGTTCTTGGGACGCCAGGAGGCAGACCCAGGGCCTGTCCGTCACAGCCACCCCAAAGCTTTTGCAGGCACAATTGGCATTGAAAGTGATCTTGCATAGAACCATCACTTCTAGAGCATCATGATGAATTTGCAACAAGAAGTTGTATACTCCCCCATTTTTCTCTTGTGGTTAGGGGATATAGGTTGTTTTGCGTCAGCTGCCTAAATTGCTTTTGAGTATGCAGCCTGTTAGCCAACTTAGGTACAATTTCCAACCTGAGCAAGTTGTGAGCAGTGGCGTAGCGTGGGTTGTCAGCACCCGGGGCAAGGCAAGTAATTTGCACCCCCTAACCCGTGGATTTGCGCCCCCTAACCCTAACCCCCAGATGTTGCGCCCGGTGCGGCCAGCCCCCCCCTGCACCCCCCCACGCTACGCCACTGGTTGTGAGGTCAAACCCCAATTTCAAAAGTGATAAAGGGTGAAGATGCATCATTTAAAAATAAGTCACAGTTAGTTCTTCACCCATGAAGTGAGCATGGCTACCTGCCAGCTTAGAGATTAGCATGAAAGATATAGGTACCAGAAAATCAAACTATAGTTAAGTCATAAGTCGTGCCTTTCCTGTGATGCCTCATGAGAGCTGCTTGTTTTTTTAAAAAAACATTTAAAGCGCTATATTGTGTGTTTATTCGTTTATATTTTATATACCCACTTATTTTTATTTCAAAGCAAAAACGAAGAACAAATTGCAATTTTGTTCTTGGAAAATGGGGGAGGAAGGTGATGGGCTTGTGTCATCAAAAGCAGGTTAGATACCCTTTCCGTGCTAGGAGGACAACCCTGAAAATGTCTCGTCTGCTGCCGACAATGTGACTGAGCCAACGTCGGCCCCCGACGACCTGACCGAGCCGCCCTGCACCCCTAACGATGTGACGGACCCTCTGGACATCCGAGACGAAGAGGCACAGCTGAGGATGAAGCCGCAGGTGGAGCTGGAGAACCTGCACCGCGGCCTGGCCAACACGGAGGGGGAGATGGACACCTGGGTCCAGATGGAGCAGCCAAGCCACAAGCAGGCCCGCGCCCTGGCGACTCAGCTGGAGAAGATGCGCCTAGACATGGAGCTCACCATGACCAGGTACCGCTACGAAGACAAGGAGAAGCAGCGGCAGCATGAGGAGAAGATGGAAGCCATGCGCCAGCAGGCACTGTCAACGGCACAGGTAAGGGCTGGCAGGTGGAGGTGAGAAAAGCAGAGGAAGAAGGCGGAAGAAAAGATACAGGCCACGATCCAATTTGCATTTTCTGTACAGTGGTACCTCGGGTTACATACGCTTCAGGTTACATACGCTTCAGGTTACAGACTCTGCTAGCCCAGAAATATTGCTTCAGGTTAAGAACTTTGCTTCAGGATGAGAACAGAAATCGTGCTCCGGCGGCGTGGCAGCAGCAGGAGGCCCCATTAGCTAAAGTAGTACTTTTGGTTAAGAACAATTTCAGGTTAAGTACGGACCTCCGGAACGAATTAAGTACTTAACCCAAGGTACCACTGTAGTTTTTTAAAAAAAACACACACCCTTTTTTTAGCATTTCTGTGTTGTATTTTCTGTGGCAGGTACAAAGCAGTGCAGGGCTTTCAGCACATTTAATAGCTATGTCTCCTGAAGGGACGCGAGTGGCGCTGTGGGTTAAACCACAGAGCCTAGGGCTTGCCAATCAGAAGGTCGGCGGTTCGAATCCCCACAACGGGGTGAGCTCCCATTGCTTGGGCCCTGCTCCTGCCAACATAGCAGTTCGAAAGCACGTCAAAGTGCAAGTAGATAAATAGGTACCGCTCCCGCGGGAAGGTAAGCGGTATTTCTGTGTGCTGCTCTGGTTCGCCAGAAGCGGTTTAGTCATGCTGGCCACATGACCCGGAAGCTGTACGCCGGCTCCCTCAGCCAATAAAGGGAGATGAGCGCTGCAACCCCAGAGTCGTCTGCGACTGGACCTAAGGTCAGGGGTCCCTTTACCTTTACTAATCCCTGTTGAGGTTTCCTTTTCTATATAATAAATAAATAAATAAATAAATAAATAAATAAATAAATAAATAAATTTTATTTATATCCCGCCCTCCCCAGCCGAAGCCGGGCTCAGGGCGGCTAACAACAATAAAACAGTACAAAAGTACAACACAACACAACACTCTAAAACCATTCATTATAAAATTAATTCAAAACAAACCACTGGCTACCATTGGGCCAGAGCTCCGTGAAGATTGCCAGAGGAGGGGGTCAGGCTACGCCCTGACCAAAGGCCTGGTGGAACAGCTCTGTCTTGCAGGCCCTGCGGAAAGATGTCAAGTCCCGCAGGGCCCTAGTCTCTTGTGACAGAGTGTTATAGAGGTGATATAAAGGTGTCACAGCCCTGTCCTCTTATGAGACTCTACCCTATTTCCACAGCCAGGAACGGGCCCCCCCTGGCTGTTCTGAAGAAGTTGAATTGATGGCCAAACTGCATTTCGCAAAGGGACCATAATCTTTTGACACTTTAAGAAACAACAACCCCAAAAACCTGAAAGGCAGCCAGGGAGAGGGGTAGGAAGCAAAATTGCTCACAGCAGCATGGAAGTATTTCTTTCTCCTCCCCTGAGGTCTTTTCCTGATCAAAATTCCCTCCCAAGGCTGCTTTTTGCTGTATTTGTAGCATTTTTCCTTCCCAGGGGAAACAACAGTGGGGGGAAAACAAAAAAATTCCTTCCAGTAGCACCTTAAAGACCAACTAAGTTAGTTCTTGGTATGAGCTTTTGTGTGCATGCACACTTCTTCAGATACACTGAAACAGAAGTTTCCAGACCCTTCTATATGTAGTGAGAAGGTGGGGAGGGGTATTACTCAGAAGGGTGGTAGGAATGGGTGATTGGCAGATAGCTGTGATGAGCCTGTTGACGACTCTTAACGACTGCAATAGGTCTTACAGGAAAAAGCAAGGGGTGAGAAAGTGAAAAATGGCTTTGTCATGTATAATGAGATAAGAATCCAATGTCTTTGTTCAGACCAGGTCTCTCCATGGTTTTAAGTTTGGTAATAAGTTGCAATTCAGCAGCTTCTCTTTCCAGTCTATTTCTGAAATTCCTTTGTAGTAAAACAGCTAGTTTGAGATCTTGTATAGAATGTCCTGGGAGATTGAAGTGTTCTCCTACTGGTTTCTCTGTCTTGTGATTCCTGATGTCAGATTTATGTCCGTTTATTCTTTGGCGTAAGGTTTGGCCAGTTTGTCCAATATAGAGAGCTGAAGGACACTGTTGGCATTTGATGGCATACACAATGTTAGACGATGAGCAATTAAATAGTCCCAAGATGGTATGTGTGATGTTGTTGGGGCCAGTAATGGTGTTGTCCGGGTGTATGTGGCAGCAAAGTTGGCATCTGGGTTTATTGCAGGCTCTGGTGCCAGTGTCCGTGTTAAGTCTGGTTGTAGTATTATTGTGGGTTAGGAGTTGTTTAAGATTGGGTGGCTGTCTGTAGGCAATGAAAGGTCTTCCTCCCAGAGCTTGAGAAAGAGAACTGTCATTGTCCAGGAGAGGTTGTAGATCTCTGATGATGCGTTGTACTGTTTTAACTTGGGAGCTGTATGTGATGACTAGAGGTGTTCTGTTATTTTCTTTTTTGGGTCTGTCTTGCAGCAAGTTCTCTCTGGGTATCAGTCTGGCTGTTGATCTGTTGTCTAACTTCATCTGCTGGGTATTTATCTCATTATACATGACAAAGCCATTTTTCACCTTCTCACCCCTTGCTTTTTCCTGTAAGACCTATTGCAGTCGTTAAGAGTCGTCAACAGGCTCATCACAGCTATCTGCCAATCACCCATTCCTACCACCCTTCTGAGTAATACCCCTCCCCACCTTCTCACTATATAGAAGGGTCTGGTAACTTCTGTTTCAGTGTATCTGAAGAAGTGTGCATGCACACGAAAGCTCATACCAAGAACTAACTTAGTTGGTCTTTAAGGTGCTACTGGAAGGAATTTTTTTGTTTTGACTATGGCAGACCAACACGGCTACCTATCTGTAACAGTGGGGGGTGGGGCAATAGTTTGATCAAGTAAACAGCAAAGGGAAAGTGTTCAACATCCTTCTCTGCTGCTAGCAACTCGCTAGTTTCGGTTTTTGAGAGAGAATTCCAGTGACAGATCTCATGCAACATGTAATTTTGACCCTTAGTAGCTTCTTTCTCCTGCTGATGCTTTTAGAGATTGAATTCCTCAAAGGCTCCAGTCACTCACCACGAGTTCCCAATTCAGTTTGAGAACTGAGAAACTACAGGAAAACGAAGCCACTTGGTTGGCCAGCAGATAGAGCAGGAATGATTTTGGCTACTGCCTTTCACATTCCAAAAACAAGCAAATAAGAATAAAGTTACTGCCCATCCCCGCACCCCAAAAAAACCCCACAGAGGCTGGTGCATTTCCTGTTTGTCAACTCACAAGGCCACTGCCAGTGGCTTAATATAATTAAAACTTTGCCAACCAGACTAATATCAAATGACTCAGCTGGTGAAAGGGGCCACTCTTGAAATAATCAAATAGAGAAGTGCTCTGAACTTGAACAGATGGCAAGACATCGTTGGCTTGGTAAGCTCTCGGGAAGAGTAATTTGTAATACTGCTCAGGGACTGAAGGCAGATAATGGTTAATTTCTTCCTGAGAGCAGAACACATTGATCATTATGCAATGTTCCTGGAGGACAGAGGTGTCCCATTCCTGTGAAAGAGGCTGGAAACCAGAATGACTGGAAAAGGTTTCCTCATGGTCAGGACCCAAGCATGCCAGTTTCATCTTTTGTTAAGATAATCACAGGCAAATGGTCCAAAATGGGTAGGAAATAGTTGCGATATCTGGAGAAGGCAATTTGTCCCACCCACTTCCAACAGCATGGGCTGGGTGTTGACTTGAGGTCCGTATGTGAAGACAGGAGAACTCCTGAACAGAGAAACCAAAAGCAGATCCACACTAGCCATTCAAAGACCCCAACTTCCCCCAAAGAATCATGGGAACTGTAGTTTGATAAGGGCACTGGAAATGATGGTTCTTTGAGGGTGGGAACTGCAGTCCCCAGGATTCTTTGCGGGAAGCCTTGTGCTTCCAATGTGCACTGAATAGGCTTTAATGCATAGTGTGAAGGATTCAGAACGAGGACTGTGCTATCGGGGAAGAACTAGATGCAGAGCAAAGACAAGGATGTGTTGCAGTGGAGACTCGGCGAGTGGATTAAGCTCGGAAACTATGAATCAGAATATAATGCAAACTACGTTGAACATAAACCCAAATTCTGCAGCCATAGAGAGCACGTTCTGCTACTGGGATAAATTCTGCAAGTCAGGTGGCTGGCAGAGGCAGAATAACAATAACAATAACAATAATTTATTTATTATTTATACCCTGCCCATCTGGTTGGGTGTCCCCACCCACTCTGGGCGGCTTCCAACACAATATTAAAATACAGTAATGGCTCAAACATTAAAAGCTTCCCTAAACAGGGCTGCCTTCAGATGTCGTCTAAAAGTCTGGTAGTTGTTGTTCTCTTTGACATCTGGTGGGAGGGCATTCCACAGGGCAGGTGCCACTACCGAGAAGGCCCTCTGCCTGGTTCCTCATAACTTGGCTTCTCACAGTGAGGGAACCGCCAGAAGTGTCTGGGTAGAATGATGGGGGTGGAGACGCTCATTCAGATATACTGGACCGAGGCCGTTTAGGGCTTTAAAGGTCAGCACCACACTTTGAATTGTGCTCGGAAATGAACTGGGAGCCAATGTAGGTCTTTCAAGACCGGTGTTGTGTGGTCTTGGCGGCCGCTCCCAGTCACCAGTCTAGCTGCCGCATTCTGGATTAGTTTTAGTTTCTGGGTCACCTTCAAAGGTAGCCCCACATAGAGTGCATTGCAGTAGTCCAAGCGGGAGATAACCAGAGCATGTGCCACTCTGGCGAGACAGTCTGCAGGCAGGTAGGGTCTCAGCCTGCGTACCAGATGGAGCTGGTAAACAGCTGCCCTGGACTCAGAATTGACCTGCGCCTCCATGGACAGCTGTGAGTCCAAAATGACTCCCAGGCTGCGCACCTGGTCCTTCAGGGGCACAGTTACCCCATTCAGGACCAGGGAGTCCTCCACACCCACCCACCCCCTGTCCTCCCAAAACAGCATTTCTGTCTTGTCAGGATTCAACCTCAATCTGTTAGCCGCCATCCATCCTCCAATAAACAGCGCAGGAGGGTTTCACTATGGAAGTGTAATGTGGGAATTACTGGCGCTTGTAAAGGAGAAAGAGAGTGCGTCTTTGTTCAGCGAGCCTTTTGGTGACCTGCAGCAACATGACTGGAACTTCACACCTTTTCCCTTTGCTCTCTCCACAGCCTTCTGGGGGAAGCCATCATTTCCTGTTACCTCAGGACCAGTTCACCTTGTTCCTGTATTGCTTCATCTTCATACACGTCATCTATATAGCGAAGGAACTGGTGTTCTTCTTCATTAAGAAGCACGAGATGTTCGCCATCGGTGTCATCCTGATATGTGCCATTAAAATATTCTGGAAGTAAGAGTCTTTGGCATGTATGGCTCACAGGGCCCCGGCAATGCACCCAGAACCAGCATTTTCACAGACTTTATTTAATGCAACCTTCCTCTTTGCAGCCCGGTCGCCAATACCCACAACACATGCACAAAATGCAAGCCTACCCCATGCACTGCAAAAAAAAAAAAAAACCCAGTTCTGTCAATCTTTCTCTGCCCCCACTTTACACACATGTGTGACACAATAAAGCATGCAGACTAAGCACCCTGATGTACTTTTAATTGAGTTTTAATAAATTATTTTAATAACAGAGTTTTTAAAAATTCTCGTTGCTGAATTTGCTTAGCACCGCATGAGGTGGGGATCCTTACCTCTACTTTCTTCTTCCCCAAAAGTTCACTAACTTCCTAAATGGTCCACAAATATGGTTTTCCTTAAAAAAAAAATATGGCCCCATTTTTATATCCTTTGAAGCCTAAAAGTCTGTAAACTGAAGAAGTAAACAGATTCCTGACATGGAGTCAAAGAGACTGGACAAAGCTGCAGCTGCTAAGTTGGTTTGCAGTGCTCCTTTGCACATGGTCCAGCTTGTCAATACCCTTCTTAAATTGTGGTGTCCAGAACTGAACACAGTATTCCAGGGGAGGTCTGACCAAGGTAGAATAGGGTGGTACTTTGATTTCCCTTGATCTGGACCATGGGTAGGCAAACTAAGGCCCAGGGGCCGGATCTGGCCCAATTGCCTTCTCAGTCCAGCCTGTGGACGGTCTGAACGTGTTTTTACATGAGTAGAATGTGTGCTTTTATATAAAATGCATCTCTGGGTTATTTGTGGGGCATATGAATTTGTTTTTGTTTCCCCCCAAAAAATATAGTCTGGCCCCCCTCAAGGTCTGAGGGACAGTGGACTGGCCCCCTGCTGAAAAAGTTTGCTGACCCCTGATCTGGACACTAGACTTCTGTTGATGCAGCCTAGAATAGCCTTAGCATTTTTGCTGCTGTATCACACTGTGGGCTCATGTTAAGCTTGTGGTCTACCAAGACCCCTAGCTCCTTTTCACACATATTACTAGCAATCCAGGTGTTCCTCGTTTTATATCTGTGCAGCTGGTTCCTCCTGCCTAAGTGTAAAACCTGAGATTTGTCCCTATTGAAACTCATTTTGTTAGTTTGGGCCCAAGATCTCCAATCTTTATATTGAATCCCGACTCTGAGATTCTGACTAAACATTTGTAAAAACTTTCTGACAGTAAGAGCTGCTCAGCAGTGGAACAGACTCCCTCGGGCGGTGGTGGACTGTCCTTCCTTGGAGGTTTTAAGCAGAGGTTGGCTGGCCATCTGTCACGTATGCTTTAGCTGAGATTCCTGCATTGTAGGGGGTTAGACTAGATGACCCTTGGGTCCCTTCCAACTCTAAGATTCTGTGATTCTATGAATTGAAAACATTTTGATCAGCTACTTCAGTAGTATCGATTCAGATGGTGAAATCTATAATTAAAAATATTGTATTTTTTTTTTAAGTACAAGGACAAAAATATGCAAAGAGAACATGGGGTGATACTTTAGAGCATGGGTAGACGGACGGTCCGGAAATCAGTGTGTTTTTACATGAGTAGAATGTGTCCTTTTATTTAAAATGCATCTCTGGGTTATTTGTGGGGCATAGGAATTTGTTCATATTTTTTTCCCTTCAAAATATAGTCCGTCGGCCAATTGGTGCCAAAGAAGGGCAGAACTTTTTTAATGTATGCTACAACAGCAGCAAGAATACTCATCGCAAAGCATTGGAAGACACAAGATCTACCCACTCTGGAAAAATGGCAGATGAAGGTGATAGACTATATGGGACTGGCAGAAATGACCGGCAGAATCCGGGACCAGGGAAAAGAGTCAGCGGAAGAAGATTGGAAGAAATTTAAAGATTATCTTCAGAAATATTGCAAAATTATGGAATGTTAGAATGATGTTGGATAGAAATTAAGTGGTTTCCAGCTGTAATGCTTTAAGAGATATGAAAAATAAGATTTGGGAATAAGCAAAATTAATGGCGAGAATTAATAATTTGCTGAGTTAACAATTTGAACTGGAATATAAGGAAGGGAGGTATGAGGAGGTCAGGAAAATAAGTTAAAAGAAAATAAGTAAATGGAAATTTTATGTGTTTTTATTTTATTTTTCTTTGTATTTTATGTATGATGTATTTTTTTTGTTTTTTTCTTTTACAATGTATTTCTTTTGAGAGAGTTTAATAAATATTTATAAAAAAACAAAAACAAAATATAGTCCGGCCCCAAGGTCTGAGGGACAGTGGACTGGCCCCCTGCTGAAAACGTTTGCTGACCCCTGCTTTAGAAGCACGTATGTAAGACAATGCATGGAGAAAGGGAGGGAGAAGCGTTTCTCCCTCTTTCTCATAGCATTAGAATTGAGGGCTGAATGAAGTTTTCGGTATTACGCGCTTTGACTTGGGGCTGAGGGGGAAAGTTGCTGTTTGCTGCTCCACCTCAGCCAGAAGACACGTCTTGGGCTGAAAAGAGCCTCTTTGCAAATGTGCAGAAATCTGCCCCCCCCCTTTGCCTTTGACAAAGCAAAACAAAAATAGCAGCCAGCAGGCGCAACTCCCTCTTCACAAGCACACAGAGCCACGCTTTTGTGAAGTTGAGGGTTCCCAGCGCAAGCCTCGCCTCCGGGAGCCCCCGACAAAGCTTGGCGGGGGCGCGGGAGAGAGGGAGGCCAGAGACGCGAGACGTGCCACGTGAGGCGCCCGGGCTGCTGCTGCTGCCGCCGCGGAGCTTCCTTTGGTACGTGCAGACTGGGCCTTCCGCTTCCTGAGGCCTCGGTCGCTCCTGCGGCTCGTACGTGATGCGAGGCAGCCGCTCAGGCGCATGAATTATGGACGGGCTCCGTGCCTCCCCGGACACGAGGCGCGGAGACTTTCCACATGTACTGCTAGTGATTCACATGTACTGCTGCCGCCGCCCCGGCCCCCCCAGTTTGATGAGCGTCCCCTCAATTCCTTCATTCAAGTCATTTATAAAGATGTTGATTGACGGGATGAAGGAATGCTCATCCGATCTGCAGATGACACCAAACTGGGATGCAGAAGACAAGAGTCGGGATTCAAGAGGCAGATTGGAGAGCAGTGCATGTGAAAAGGATCTAGGGGTCTTGGTGGACCACGAGATTAACAGGAGTCAATAGTGTGATGCAGCAAAAAAAAAAGGGGGGGGGAGCTGCTATTCTAGGTAGCATCAACATTCCCCTACCCCCTACCCCCAAGTCCACTTCTGAATAAGAGATTGTTTTGCACAGTCACTCCTGTTGCTGCTGCTGCTGCTGCTGCGCTCTCTCTCTCACACACACACACACACACACTGCATACATCCTGCCTGCTGCTGCTGGAGAAATGAACATACCTACTAGGCTCTCTGTGCATGCTCCAGAGTTGCCAACTGATCAGGCAAAAGCCCCTGGCCTGCTGCTGCTCTGCCTATGAGTTTAAAGGTAAAGCAGACAGCTTTCCGGGTCATGTGGCTAGCAGGACTAAACCGCTTCTGTGATGGAAACCAGAGCGCACGGAAACTCCGTTTACCTTCCCACTGCAGCAGTACCTATTTTTCTACTCACACTGGTGTGCTTTCAAACTGCTAGGTTGGCAGGAGCTGGGACAGGGCAACGGGAGCTCACCCCATTGAGCAGATCTGAATCGCCAACCTTCTGATTGTCAAGCCCAGGAGACTCCCTTCCGCGACGCTGAAAAGTGCATCTGGGCAGACACCGAAAATCACATCTACACAGACGCTGAAAATCATGGGGGCGCACGCTCATATGCGCACACAGTCCAGCCCACGGAGGGATCTCCGCGGTACCAATCCGGCTGAGGCAAGATAAACCTTGCTGACCCCTGGATCACGCTATAGCGTGGCAGGATACTGGGAACTGGCTTACTCCTTCGAACAGAAGACTCGGCTGATGAGTGCCGCCATCTGCCAGGACTTATATAGCCAAAACAACAGGGAAAAAGAGGGAGGTACTAGCAGCCGGGGGGGGGGGCTAGCTTTTGCAGCAGTACAAAAGCGCTTTAGGGGGGAAACCTAAGAAGGTAAAACGGCAATATGAAAACAGCTGAGTAAGGACTAAACATGCCAGTTGCCACCGAATGCTGAGTGTCTGTTGGGGTGGGGGAGTGGAAACCCAAGGAATGAAGCACTCTGCACACTGCAACATTTTGTTGCAGGTCTCTCTTGTTTAACAATGTTGCAGGGATGCCAAGATTCTCTGCCACGTGAGATTTATGCTGGGCAACACAGCTTAGCATTCAGGAAGTACCGTGCTGCTATTGTTGGCAAAACCTCTGTGTTTTCACGGATGGAACAAGGAGATGTGCCCAGGGAGATGCTGCAGAGCTCAGGCTGCTGAAACAGAGGTGGAAGATGACCCAGCAGGTTCTTGGATGTGCCTCCATAAAACAGATTAATGGGTGAGAGACTCTGATGGGCGATTGGCTGCTCAGTTATATCAGGCTCTCTTATATATATGGAAATCAGGCCAAATAATGTCTAGTTTCAGTCTGGGGGAAAGGGTCCCTATTGCAGTAAGAGGTGATAAAGCTTAGTGCATGGTTTCCTAAGCTTCTGGGTCATTGACGAGTCCTTGATAAATGCATTTGTGAAGATGCCTTTTGGGGTGTTCGTTCCTGAGCCGTGGAAGCAACGATGCACAACACCACCTCTTAGCTCTTTCCCCCCATGATGCAAATGATGACTAGGATTGCCAGATTATGAATATGTCCTTGTCGATGTCCCTTCAATAGCGGTTTGTTCTAGCAATTGGCAGCGGGTTCTGCTTGGCGGTTTCCCCCCATGCTAAGCATCGCTTGCTGAGGTCTGCCGATCAAATTGGGAACAGGAATGGCTTTGAGGTGTGCGGTTTGTCCTAGCCAGTTGGCAACCCTTCGTGATGCTGATGTAGATTTGAGCGCTTGGGTACCTGAGAAAATTTAAATTATGCCACGTTGCTGTATGTGGCAGATGCTTTGAAAACAAAAACTAAAGCTGCTATGATCCATGCACAAGATTCCATTGCTCTCATAGAAAGGTGTATTACGGCCCCCACGTGCAGTGGACACAGTGGCGTAGCGTGGGGGGTGCAAGGGGGGCCGGCCGCACCGGGCGCAACATCTGGGGGTTAGGATAAGGGGGCGCAAATCCACGGGTTAGGGGGCTCAAATTACTTGCCTTGCCCCGGGTGCTGACAACCCACGCTACGCCACTGAGTGGACAATGTTCTCGTGTATACATGTAACATAATAGAATTGTAGAGTTGGAAGGGACCACAAGATTCACCTAGTCTAACCCCCTAAAATGCAAGAATCCTTTGCCGAATGTTATGCTTGAAGCCGCAACCCTGGGATTAAGAGTCTATCCAAGCGAGTTTTCCTGACTATCTCAGTATCATTAAGCTTATATGTATGTATGCTTTTCCAGATAATGCGCAAAGCAGCTCATAAGAACAGTAAACAATATATAGGTGCAACAGGAACATAGGCAGAAATATACAATAATATATCCTGTTATAAGCATAATATATCCAAACCTCCCGTTTTAACAACACCACAAACTTAGAAGAGCTTAACTACAGGAACCTTGTAAAAACTGCTTGTCTCTAAGGAAGACACTAGGGGTCCCCAGTAGACAAATGTTGCGATTCTCACAAGAACTACAATTCCCAAGGCTCTCTGCAGAAAAAAGGAACAATTGCTGACAAGGTGGTGGTGATGTTGTAAAGCGTAGCTGAGGCTAATGATTTATGGCTCTGCTTTAGCTTTTCCTTCCATAGGAGTGAAAGAACTAAGCAGTGATAAATGTAAAGGAAAGTCTCTTTTCTCTTCCAGCTGTTGACACAAGTAGCAGTAGAATATAAAACTTGTATGTATGCCATCGTAACCACAAGAATTTAAAGCCAGGAATAAGTCTGCCACCATTTCCCCTGGCAGGGCTCTGGTGCCTTTAATGAAATTCTGTGGGTGCAGCTTCAACAGATAGAGCTTCCCCCTTGTGGGAAGGGATGGAGGGGGTTCACCAACAGCTATCTGTCAAGCGGGGATTGGTGTTGTATGCTCAAACCGTCTCGTCCCAGTGAGCAACCTGGCTGCTGAATTCTGCACTAGCTGAAGTTTAATAATAATAATAATAATTTTATTATTTATACCCTGCCCATCTGGCTCGGTTTCCCTAGCCACTCTGGGCGGCTTACAACACACATAAAACCACAGAAAAACAACCATTAAAAACTTTCCCATACAGGGCTGCCTTCAGATGTCTTCTAAAAGTCGTGTAGTTGTTTATCTCTTTCACATTGGGCAGGGGGGCATTGCACAGGGAGGGTTTCCGAACCGTTTTCAGAGGCAGTGTCACATATACAATGGTACCTCGGGTTACAGATGCTTCAGGTGACAGATGCTTTGGGTTACAGACTCCACTAACCCGGAAGTAGTACCTTGGGTTAAGAACTTTGCTTCAGGATGAGAACAGAAAGCGCACGGCGGCAGCGGGAGGCCCCATTAGCTAAAGTGGTACCTCAGGTTAAGAACAGTTCCAGGTTAAGAACTGACCTCCAGAATGAAATAAGTTCTTAACCCAAGGTACCACTGTAATGTGGACTGTAAGAAGATCAAAGCGATCCATTCTTAAGGAAATCAGCCCTGAGTGCTCACTGGAAGGACAGATCTTGAAGCTGAGGCTCCAATACTTTGGCCACCTCATGGGAAGAGAAGACTCTCTGGAAAAGACCCTGATGTTGGGAAAGATGGAGGGCACAAGGGGACGACAGAGGACGAGATGGTTGGACAGTGTTCTCGAAGCTACCAACATGAGTCTGACCAAACTGAGGGAGGCAGTGGAAGACAGGAGTGCCTGGCGTGCTCTGGTCCATGGGGTCACAAAGAGTCGGACACAACTAAACAACAAATCTAACCTAGAGATACAATTTACCACTTGTGTTTCTCTAACTTGCCCTGGGATCATAGGGTGAAGGCAGGGGCGTTTTACCCATAGAGACTAGTGGCACGGAGCGCCAGGGCGCCAAGTTCTGGAGGGTGCCAGGGAGGAGGCGGAGGCTGGATGCGGCGCCTCCCCTCGCCTGAAGCAGCGCCATGCCTGGAGCCTCCGTCTGCGTGGCCACCATGGCACGAAGTGGCCAGCTGAGCCGGGAGGCGCCACATCCAGCCTCCGCCTCTTCCCCACCAGAGGAGCTGCCCTCCAGCCGCTGCCCGTCTCCTCCAGCCCCGCCGGCAGCGCCGTTCTCTGGGAAATGGGGAGGGCGCCAGAGGGAGCTTTGCACCATGGTGCTGGATATGCTTAAGATGGCCCTGGGTGAAGGGTAGCTAAAAAATCTAAATAATGATGATGATGGTGCTAATGTTAATAATAATAATAATAATAATAATAATAATAATAATAATGGCATAGGATTCTTCTTCATTCCTCCACACACAAAAAGTAGCGACCAGATTTGAGGTAGAAGCTTATACAGTGGTTCCACGGGTTAAGAACTTCCCTATTAAGTGGTACCTTGGGTTAAGTACTTAATTCGTTCTGGAGGTCTGTTCTTAACCTGAAGCTGTTCTTAACCTGAGGTACCACTTTAGCTAATGGGGCCTCCCGCTGCCGCCACCATGCGATTTCTGTTCTCTTCCTGAAGCAAAGTTCTTAACCTGAGTTGCTATTTCTGGTTTAGCGGAGTCTGTAACCTGAAGCGTCTGTAACCTGAGGTAAAACTGTATTTTAAATGCCTGCTGGAACGAAGTCCTTACACATAACTCAATAGATGTGTTTCAATGCAAAATATTTTTTACTAAATGTACACAAAGAAGCGGCTTTGTAAAGAACCAGTTTCCTGCTTCAGTGAGAGCATTCTCCTTGGAAAATCCTTGGCTTTTATGTGTTAATTTTACGTTAATCTTTTCCGAGCCATCTTGCCGTGGCCTGCATTTTGTAACAGGGTGCGCCTCCAAATGATTTTAATATTCTCCATTTGGTGGTTTGCAAATCTTGCTCCTAATCTCCTGACTCGTTAAAAACAAATCCTTGTATCTTAAATTAAGCCTCTCCATTAGGATTATGCATTCAGTTCTCGATGCTGCATCCCCCAAAGTATCGCTTTCCTATAATCCTCAATTGTGCAACTCAGATTCGCAAGGCGATCTTAGGGGACAGTGATTGCTCTGGGACCTCACTTAGACCCTGAAGTCCTAATAGGAACACATGGCTGTGGAAGGAGCGCAGGAAAAGGGCAGATCCACTGTTTGCTTAGATGCACTTCACATGTTACTGCAAAAACACCACTCTGTGTTTTTCTACCTATATAGGATATTTGTCTACCCACATAAGCCTAGCTAAGGAACTGATCTTTGAAATAAGCCTATGTTTCCAAAAATGACAATGCTATTAGAATGCTGGAGCCTCACCCTGCACCGGAAATAGAAAGGCCCTCTGTTTCTGTGTAATGTGTGAAACAGTATAATAATAATAATATATTATTTATACCCCGCCCATCTGTCTGGGTTTCCTCAGCCACTTTGGGTGGCTCCCAACAGAATATTAAAAACACAATAAAACATCAAACATTAAAAACTTCCCTAAACAGGGCTGCCTTCAGATGTCTTCTAAAAGTCAGATAGGTGTTTATTTCCTTGACACTCAAAGGGAGGGCATTCCATAGGGCAGGTGCCACTACCAAGAAGGCCCTCTGCCTGGTTCCCTGTAACCTCAGTTCTCGCAGTGAGGGAACCACCAGAAGGCCCTCAGAACTGGACCTCAGTGTCCATGCTGAACGATAGGAACAGAGACGTTCATTCAGGTATACTGAGCCTCCTTCAGGAGGACTGCAGCCTCCTCACTTCCCCTGGATTGCAATATTTAATATCAGCCAACGGCATCCTCTTAATCCATGCAGCCACCACATTGTAATAGCATAAGGCTGCCCCCCACTGCTGTGGAACACCCTTACCCTGGAGACTTGCCAAAGTCCAAGTCCAAGTCTGGGCATTTTCCAGCTGCACTGCAAGACACATTTATTTGGCAGCTCTTGAGCACAAGTTAAGCAGGTCAGGGACAATTATAATTAGGATTGAGGTATTCAGTTTTGTTTTCTATGAGATAACAGCACACTTCGGGTTTTGGCACACCTGTCTAATATTTCTTGGCGAGTGGCATGAAATTAGCTGAGCCGGGAGGGATAAGGGAGGAGCAGCATATGGCCCTCTTTTAAATGATGAACTTATCTTCAAGCAGGCATCTTAGCCTTCCCAGCCTTAACAGCATGGTCCTAACCATCTCTGCTGAGAAGTAAGCCTCATTGGAAATCAGTGGCATATCCTTCTAGCTAAGTTCTCCACATCCTAAAAGGACCATTGCCTCCTGGCGACGCACATGCCTTTAAAATTATTATTATTGTTATTATTATTATTATTTTGTGGTGCTTTATTTTTATTTTTTTATAAATGATTTTTATTGGTTTTACATATAATCATATTACGTAAAATCAGACCCCCTTATTTTATCTCTTTGGCTCAACTTAGCCTAACGACTTCCCTCCCTCCCGTCTGATGGTTTACAAAATTAAACTTTACATCTTTACATTTCACTTCATTTCCTATCCTTGTTATATCATGACCTAAAATATTATATTGCTCAACCTGGATAGGTAGCAATTTCATGTTACAAATATTCAGATAACCCTGCCAATGATGTTAATTGCTTACAGTTGTCTTTCAAATATAATATAAATTTGTTCCAGTCTTTTGGAATGCTTGGTCTCGCTGGTTCCGGTTTCTTCCCGTCAGTTTTGTCAGTTCTGCAAAGCCCATCAGTTTCATCTGCCACTTTTCTTTTGTTGGTAGCGCCTGTGGTTTCTGAGGGACGCGGGTGGCGCTGTGGGTTAAACCACAGAGCCTAGGACTTGCCGATCAGAAGGTTGGCTGTTTGAATCCCTGCGACGGGGTGAGCTCCCATTGCTCAGTCCCTGCTCCTGCCAACCTAGCAGTTCGAAAGCACGTCAAAGTGCAAGTAGATAAATAGGTACCACTCCAGCGGGAAGGTAAACAGTGTTTCCGTGCGTTGCTCTGGTTCGGCAGAAGCGGCTTAGTCATGCTGGCCACATGACCTGGAAGTTGTACGCTGGCTCCCTTGGCCAGTAAAGCGAGATGAGCGCCGCAACAGTGCCACCCGCATCCCATATATAAACAAACATAGCTGCCCCCTAATTGTGTTTAGTTTGACCCTAAGAACTAGGCTTGCATCTCAGACCCTCCAAGTGTCCCTATTTTCCAGGGATGTCCCTATTTTCCAGGGACGTCCCTGATTTAGAGAAGCCTTCTGGGTTTCTGATTTGATCCCGGAATGTCCCGCTTTTCCTTAGGACACCTCTATTTTCATTGGAGAAATGTTGGAGGGTATGGAGTTATCCAATCCCAAGTTGTCTGAAGGCATTCCTGTATAGGAAATGTTTTTTTCATGTTTGATGTTTTATTATGTTTCTATATATGTTGGAAGCTGCCCAGAGTTCTTGGGCAACCCAATAAGATGCGTGGGGTATAAATAGTAATATTATTGTTATGGAATGGGACGTCCTTATTTTCAGCAGAGAAATGTTGGAGGGTATGGCCCCTTCCAAGCTTGCATTTCCACTTGAAGCAACCTCCAAACTTGTATGATTCCTCTTTCTGCTCACTTAAATCCTCTCTTCCCGGCACTCCTTCTTGCACGGGACTTGGAGAGAGAAAACAGAAGTATGAGGTCATATACTGGTCATATGGCAGCTGCAGAGTCCACCAACAGAGCTACAATTACTAGGGCACAACTGTGTGTTTATGACATTCAAGCATGCAAAAAGAAGTCTCTCTCCCCCCCCCCCCACCACTCCACTTCAGCCTGTGAGTCTTTTCTGGACTTAGGGATCGTCATAAAAATTACTTAAGCAATGAGCAAGACACAGTTCCTTAATACTAAATTCTACTTTGTAAATGTTCAACGGTTTCAAAAAGTGTTTTCTTAGCAAACATGGTTTCCACTGAAATGGAAATGATAGAGGATCTCTCTCTGTGTCTTTCTTTCTTTCTTTCTTTCTTTCTTTCTTTCTTTCTTTCTTTCTTTCTTTCTTTCTTTCTTTCTTTCTTTCTCTCTCCTTTCTTGATGAAACAATACATGAGCTAAAGCATTGCTATCCTGCAAAAATTGCACTTCTCCAAATCTTGCAATGCAGTTCTCCAGCCGACGTACATGTACAAGAATACATATCCTAGGGTAAAGCATGCACATCAATGCTTCTATTAGGAAAAAATAGCATAAACCTATGCTTTATAATAGGGAAAATTGCAGACAAGGATGTCTGTATTAGGAGAATTT
The DNA here is from genome assembly GCF_964234715.1 of Podarcis melisellensis. Taxonomy (NCBI): domain Eukaryota; kingdom Metazoa; phylum Chordata; class Lepidosauria; order Squamata; family Lacertidae; genus Podarcis; species Podarcis melisellensis. Next base: position 19,924,807 of record NC_138530.1, on the reverse strand, counting down.
GATGCTAAGGTGCTGATTAATTTGCATGAGGTTTTTTTTTTAATTAAAAAAAATCACAAGCTGATGTTGAAATGTGAAGAGCTGAACTGCATAGCTGTCAACTTTCAGTTTTGAAAATAAGGGATCAGCAGCCTCGAAAATAAGGGATCAGCAGCCTCACCTGTCCCGGGGACAGTCTCATAGCTGTCAACTTACAGATTTGAAAATAAGGGACCAGCAGCCAAAATAGGGACCTGCAACCTCACCTGTTCTAGGAACTCCAGTCTTCCTGTCCTCCTGCAGTCTGGTCAAACTCATGCTGGTAGCTTCGAGAACACTGTCCAACCAACTTTGTAACCAGAGGTTCAACTGAATAGAATCTGAATCACATGCACCACAAGGCCTATGCAGCCTCAACTTAAGATGGCTCCCCAGCCTGGCTTTGCACTGCAAAGTTTGCAGCAGCACGTGCAACTAAATGGCGTCCAGCATTCAAAAACCTCCTCAGCTTGCATTAACTAGCCACACACAACGCATGCAAGCTCCACCCCCCTGTCGTTCTTAGACTTCTTATTGGGTGAGCAACACAGCCAAGCAACACAGTTGGAGCCTCCCTCCTCCCTGGCTGGCAGGGAGGGAGGGAGAGGAGCTGCTTCCTTTGAAATTTAAGGGACATCATTTAAGGGACATCCATCAATAAGGGACAGCAGCAGGACATGGCGCTGGAATAAGGGACTGTCCCTTCAAATAAGGGACACTTGACAGCTATGGACAGTCTACGGAATATCTAACAATCCGGGATACCAGCAGGAAGCAGTGGGAAATGGCGATGGAATAAGGAAATTTCCCGCAAAAAAAGAGAAGGTTAACAGCTATGCTGGACTGGAAAACTGGACTGGAAAACAAGAAACCAAAATGGACATATTAGCCCATCCCTGCTTCTGAGTAAACATGTTTAGGATGGTCCTGCGAGGTTCCAGTTCCACCAAATCCGCATTAGTATTTTGACTTGCATCAAAATTTGTATTATTACAAACAAGGAGGTGTAGAACATTCTGTGTGCTGTGCTTCCTTAACTTTCTTTTTTAGAAAAAAATTCAGAACAGCAGTCATGCAGCAAAGTGACAAGCATGCACTGCAGTGGGTGGGGAAAAATGCCTTTTCTCTCTCTCTCGTAACACTTTCCTTCGCGACTTCTAACAAAGTGCAAATTAATGCAGAAAGAGGAAATCCTGAGACTGTAAGGAATACTGCGCAATTATAGGAGGACAAGAAAGCCTACAATGGTTATAGTTACAGAGGGTTCCCCCCCCTCTTTTTTTGTCAGTTGGTGGTGAAAATATATTTCAGGACAAGATTACCACCAGCAGAACCTTCAGAAAACTACATCAGTCCCCACCTGCAGGAGATTCAAGGTTCAAGGTTTTGCTCCTGCATTAGAAAATCATTTCTCTCCATGTTCCTATCCCTTTTATAACAGCCTCTTGATCTGCAGTTGCAAGTAGAGGCTAATGCTTATATCAACATTGCAATCTTCAAAAAGTGCTAAGAAGCCAGGGGTAGCCTATTGATGGCCTCCAGGTGTTGTGGACTACAATTCCCATCAGCCCCAGCCCATAGGGATGATGGGATCTGTAGTCCCCAACTCTGGATAACATCGCATTGGCCACCTTAAAGTCCCAAGGCATGTCAGGCTTTGTGTAATAGTAAAGGTAAAGGTAAAGGGACCCCTGACCATTAGGTCCAGTCGTGACCGATTCTGGGGTTGCGGCGCTCATCTTGCTTCACTGGCCGAGGGAGGCGGCGTACAGCTTCCGGGTCATGTGGCCAGCATGACTAAGCCGCTTCTGGCAAACCAGAGCAACGCACGGAAACGCCGTTTACCTTCCTGCTGGAGTGGTACCTATTTATCTACTTGCACTTTGACATGCTTTTGAACTGCTAGGTTAGCAGGAGTGTGTACTAGTACTTACACCTTGAATTGGGCCAGGCAGCTCATTGACAGCCAGTGCAGTTCTTTAAGGATCAGGGTTATACGATCCTCTCTCATTGCTCCGCACAACAGCCAGGCAAGCATCATTCTGCACCAGCTGCAACACCTAGGCCATTCTCAAGGGTAGCTCCACCAATAGTGCCTTGCAGTAGTCTAGACAGGAGGGAATCCATGCTCTATGGATAGCCAAGGTCAGATTATCTCAGTCCAGGAACAGGTGTGACTGTTATGTCAGCTAACCCAATTCCAAATTTCAGGTCTAACTGAAAAGGAGAAAGACACCAAACAGGATTTGCTTAAACTTCACGCAGCCTGGAGTGAAATACAACTGGACAGAAAGATCCATGTTTAACTCAAGATGAGTCAAACTGTCATTGCCCTGGAGGTGGAGCAGCTAATTTACCAGACACAGAGCCAAACTGGACTTGATGGGAGCAGCTGTATTTATTCCTCATGTGTCCATCACATTCTTTCATAAAAGCAGGGGAGGCGGGATGCCAGGAGCTGCTGTATATATGTGAAGCTTCTGCATACGGCAAGCCATTGAATGGCAGGTGGCAAGTGAAGAACCTTCAGACTACGGACTGACTCTGCCGAACTAGGCTGGCCCTTGGAAACTCCAGGAAGAGGTAGAAGAAGGCTGAGCTATGAACTTGAGTGACTTGGGGCTCCTGAGCTGTGTCATGTTTGTGTGATTCTTCCAGACCCTCCAGGTGTCCTTATTTTCCAGGATTTACAAAAGCTGTCCCAGTTTCAGATTTGATCCTGGAATGTCCCACTTTAGGACGTCCCTATTTTCATCAGAGAAATGTCGGAGGGTACGGAGTTCTGTGACCCTCGAACCAAGGAGATAAGTAACGGTACAACCTTTAGAAGACATCTGAAGGCAGCCCTGTACAGTGGTACCTCGGGTTACAGACGCTTCAGCTTATAGACGCTTCAGGTTACAGACTCCGCTGACCCAGAAATAGTAGTTTGGGTTGAGAACTTTGCTTCAGGATGAGAACAGAAATTGTGCTCCGGCGGCGCAGCGGCAGCAGGAGGCCCCATTAGCTAAAGTGGTGCTTCAGGTTAAGAACAGTTTCAGGTTAAGAACGGACCTCCAGAATGAATTAAGTACTTAACCCAAGGTACCACTGAATAGGGAAGTTCTTAAATGGTTAATGTTTTATTATGTTTTTATATATGTTTGGAAGCTACTCAGAGTAGCTGGGGCAACCCTGTCAGATGGACGGGGTATTATTATTATTATTATTATTATTATTATTATTATTATTGATGTCCATATTTTCATTGGAGAAAAGTTGGAGGGTATGTTATTCTTCCATGCTGATGTCTGGCTTGTCCACAAATTCTGATGCAGGCTGAAAATCTAAACCCACTTAGCTAGGGAGAAACCCCACTGAACTCAAACGGACTTACTTCTGAGTAGACGTGGCTAGAATTGCACTGTCACTCCTCAGTCCCCTGACTGCTGCTCATGGGCCAGGCCTGACAGGATGTGGGCAGTTGAATCTTCCCACATGGTTATCTTCCCATATTGGATCATTTCAAGCTCCTTAGCGCTGAGCTGGGGTTGAATACAGCAAGACTTATTCCCAACTGTGCTGCCCACTTCTTGAAAACTGTTACTTCACTGGGGCCTGATTTATCAGGTGATTTCCAGCAGGAAGATGGCATGGGGGGGGGAGGATTTAAACCCCACTCCCCCAGGGCTGCAGTCCTGATCTGGATGTGCAGGCTCCCACAGCTGTGATTTGCAAAAGGACAAAACACACCACATGGCATGGGAAGGGTCAGGCATGAGACTTCTGCATAATGTCACAACTTAATCACCTCTCTCTCTCTCTCTCTCTCTCTCTCTCTCTCTCTCTCTCTCTCTCTCTCTCTCTCTCTCCCTCTCTCTCTCTCCCTCCCTCCCTCCTGCCCCAGGAATCCTGGGACTTGTAGCTGGCTTATACGGAGTCAGACCATTGGTCCATCTAGCTTAGTACCGTCTCATAATAATAATAATAATAATAATAATTTTTTATTTATACCCCGCCCATCTGGCTGGTTTTCCCCAGCCACCTTGGGCAGATTCCAACAAAATATTAAAATACCATAATGCATCAAACATTAAAAGCTTCCCTAAACAGGGCTGCCTTCAGATGTTGTCTAAAAGTCTGGTAGTTGTTGTTCTCTTTGACATCCGGTGGGAGGGCGTTCCACAGGGCAGGTGCCACTACCGAGAAGGCCCTCTGCCTGGTTCCCTGTCACTTGGCTTCTCGCAGTGAGGGAACTACCAGAAGGCCCTCAGTGTCCAGGCAGAACAATGGGGCTGGAGACGCTCCTTCAGATATACTGGACTGAGGCCGTTTAGGGCTTTAAAGGTCAGCACCAACACTTTGAATTGTGCTCGGAAACGTGCTGGGAGCCAATGTAGATCTTTTAAGACCGGTGTTATGTGGTCTCAGCGGCCACTCCCAGTCACCAGTCTAGCTGCCGCATTCTGGATTAACTGCAGTTTCCGGGCCACCTTCAAAGGTAGCCCCACATAGAGCACATTGTAGTAGTCCAAGCGGGAGATAACCAGAGCATGCACCACTCTGGCGAGACAGTCTGCGGGCAGGTAGGGTCTTAGCCTGCGTACCAGGTGGAGCTGGTAGACAGCTGCTCTGGACACAGAATTGACCTGCGCCTCCATGGACAGTTGTGAGTCCAAAATGACTCCCAGGCTGCGCACCTGGTCCTTCAGGGGCACAGTTACCCCATTCAGGACCAGGGAATCCTCCACCCCCGACCACCTCCTGTTTCCCAAAAACAGTACTTCTGTCTTGTCAGGATTCAACCTCAATCTGTTAACCGCCATCCATCCACCAACCGCCTCCAGACACTCACACAGGACCTTCACCGCCTTAACTGGTTCTGATTTGAAAAAGAGGTAGAGCTGGGTATCATCTGCCTTTTGATGGACCCCCAGCCTAAACCCCCTGATGATCTCTCCCAGTGCCTGCATGTATACCTTGAAAAGCATGTCTACACTGACTGACAGAAGTTTTCTGGGGTATCAGGCAGGAGCCACTCCCAGACCTACCAGGAGCTGCCGGGGATTGAGTAAGGCAGTTTCCAAAGTTCCTATGTTCCGCGCTACTGGCACAAATGAAAAAACTACACAGTGTGGTTAAGTGCTGTTGTTGTTGCCATTTATAATAAAATATAATTTCCCCTTTGCTCTTTTGTGCAGGATTATGTAATGCAGAATATGATTATAATTCACAGCTCCATATAGCAGAGAGGAATGGTGCACCAGACATTAAACCAAGCAAACTGCCTGGCTACAGAGCCCCACTTGATCGCCAACATTTATTCCGTTAAGTAAGATCCTGGCAACGCTTCCCAGCACTTTGCAACCCTTCTGCTCTTGCAACAGAATGCCTTCCATGCTGGGCTTGCTTATCCCACCAAGCATGACCTCAGGGTATATTTTGATATCATAGTGCAGCAGCAACCGCCATGAAACCATGTGACAAACCAAATTCAAAACAACCCAAGACAGAGATGATGAGATACATTAGCTCATGTCCAGTAATCATCACCCCTGCCAGAAAATCTCTTATCCTTTTGCCCTGAGCTTTCCAGTCATCTTCCATTTCACCCCAAAGGGAGTAGCTGGAAATACTTGCTGCTTTGGGGTACCCAGATGATTGGATATAGCCATCCCAGTGCAGGGGGGGGAGCTCACTGCTGACACTTTCCCTGCCCCCCTTTTTTCCTCGCTCAACATTTTGAGCAGTGCCAGGAGGAGGCTGAATTTCCCACAATGCCCCTGGCCAACAGTTGCTGTGGGGCACCGTGGGAAATTCAAGGGTGGGTACATCCAGGCACCCAGTCCGCCAGGGACTCCTGATAAAGGAGGGGCCTCTCCTGGGCTCATCTTGCCCATGGCTGTGCATTCCCTTGAGATCGGAAACTTGGACTGTCTCAACCAAGTGGAACCACGTAGCACCTGTTCTGAAAAACCTGCACCTGTTATATGGTATTGAGCCCAATTCAAGAAGTTAGCACAGACGTAAAAGGTCCTCAGGAGGGACGCAGGTGGCGCTGTGGTCTAAAACACAGAGCCTAGGGCCTGCCGATTGGAAGGTCGGTAGCTCGAATCCCCGCGATGGGGTGAGCTCCCGTTGTTCGGTCCCTGCTCCTGCCAACCCATCAGTTCAAAAGCATGTCAAAGTGCAAGTAGATAAATAGGTACCACTCCGGCGGGAAGGTAAACGGCATTTCCGTGCGCTCCTCTGGTTTGCCAGAAGCAGCTTAGTCATGCTGGCCACATGACCCAGAAGCTGTCTGCAGACAAACGCTGGCTCCCTCGGCTAGTAAAGTGAGATGAGCGCTGCAACCCCAGAGTCGTCCGCGACTGGACCTAATGGGCCTAAAAAGTCCTAAACAATAACGTAAGACTCGGATATCTGAAAGAACTTCAGTCTCAACAAAAATTGATCGAGGTGTTTCATGTTTTCTTTGTACAGTACTGGAGTACACCACATTTGATAGAATCTAGTGCTATGCTGAATTTTCTCACCATTCTCCATAAATGAGAAAAGAAATTGCCTTTAAAAACTATGAAATGGGAGAGAAAATGTCAGTGGACCTCGAGGTGCAGGGAGTGCAATCCTGTTATTGTCCTTACCTTACTTTTGAGGCAAGGGGTGCCTTTCCTTTTTTTCACTCACTGGTGGTCTGCACTCCACAGCCTTCCTAGGTGCCTGCAGTTCAAAGAATCATTGTTAGTTCCCACCCAGATGAGGAATTGCGGGCAGCCAGGGAGGCTGCAGAGTGTTGGGTAAATGTTTCTGGGGAAGAAAAAAATACACACCAATTTGGCCAACTTGCAGTGTGAAAGGATAACCTCAAAACTCTGCACTCACAAAAATCCTAAAGAAAGAGGCCTGGGAATGATACATTTTTTAAAAAACACCTCCCAGCATTAAATACACAGTGATTCCAAATTAAAGAACTAACAATTGCTTTGCCTGTTACAGATAGGTAGCCGTGTTGGTCTGCCATAGTCAAAACAAAAAAAATTGTATCTGTGTATCTGAAGCGTGTATCTGAAAAAAGCGTGTATCTGAAGAAGTGTGCATGCACACGAAAGCTCATACCAAGAACTAACTTAGTTGGTCTTTAAATTGCTTTGCCTGTGTGTTTGGGCTATTATTTATTCAATTGCAGTCCTGGGCTCATTGAATTCACCTAGGACACCTTCCTCAATAATGTTCTTGTCTTCTCTTCAATGCACCTTTTGAAAACACTGGGCATTTCCTGACTCTCTGTCATGCATCACTCTCCTTTATTGATTTAACACTCAAGCTCCTTTTATAGAATGGAAGCATTTTGGCTACCTCTGGAATATAGTTCATTCTCAATATATGCTTTGTGCTCTTCTTTCTGTCTCCCAGTTTGCATGAAGATAGCAAGGGGCCAGTGGTAATATAGTGAAAGTTGCAAGATGTCCCAAGTAATATTATCATTTCATTCTTGTAGGCTTCAGAGCTGCAGGAAAGCAGCATGAAATATTTCAAATGAATATAAACAGGGGGAAAGTAAATGAAAGGCCACTCCTATGTGAGTTTACTCAGAAACAAATCCCACTGAGTTTTATTTGACTTACATGTTAATTTTTGGAGACTTATAGCCTTGAAATCAGAATTTTCCGCCCTCAGTAAATTTCTGTCACCTCAAGAAAGTTTAGTTTAAAAATAGGCTCATAATCCTCAATGCAATCATCTCTTATTATCTTTTGCTCATGCCAGGCTAATAGGAGGTTCTGGCCGGTACAGATACACTTCTTAAAATGATTTTTAAATGCAAGGCATTTTTCCTCCATATATCGTGCACTGATTTCCAGGTCCCTTTGTGGCACGTGTTGAGAGTCCACTACCACAGTTCAGTAATTGTGTAAACTCTGTAGAAAGTATTTCCACAATAACCTAGTGAAAGGCCACTATTTTGCACAAAGGTAATTGCACCTAAGGGATGCGGGTGGCGTTGTGATCTAAACCACTGAGCCTAGGGCTTGCCAATCAGAATGTCGGCAGTTCGAATCCCCGCAATGGGGTGAGCTCCCGTTGCTCGGTCCCTGCTCCTGCCCACCTAGCAGTTCAAAAGCACCCCAACAAGTGCAAGTAGATAAATAGGTACCGCTCCGGCAGGAAGGTAAACGTTGTTTCCGTGCGCTGCTCTGGTTCGCAGCTTAGTCATGCTGGCCACAGGACCCGGAAGCTGTCTGCAGACAAACGCCGGCTCCCTCAGCCAGTAAAGCGAGATGGGCGCGCAACCCCAGAGTTGTCCGTGACTTGACCTAATGGTCAGGGGTACCTTTACCTTTAATTGCACCGAAGCTTATTGATTTCAAGTTTTTGGCATGTAGAGGATTGGCAGATAATGCCCCAGGAGACGATATCATAGTCGCTGCTGTGAAAGAAGTGGTGATGCCCATCCCTGTTCCACTACAGGAGGGTTAAGGAAGGAATTTGATTCAGATTGCATTAAAAGGCATGTCTACCCAATTCACACTTTCTGAAATGACACATGAACTGAAGCATAGCCATCCTTTGAAATTTACATTTCTCTGGATTTTGAGCTGCAGTTTTCCAGCCAAGTAATGTGTGCATTTAATAGGGTAAAGTGTGCATAGAAATGCACATATTCGTCACAACGATATACATGATTATTTATTTATTTATTTATTTATTGCATTTGTATCCCACCCTTATGAAAATTCATCAGGATTTTAGCGAGAATTTCTCCCAACAGACAAATTTTTATACGCAGTTTTGGCAAATATACACATTTTATTTGCAAGCACTTTCCGCTAATTTAATGCAACTGTGTTTGTTATTTTCACATAGGTGCATTCACACGCACACTTCCAAACCCCAATATATTTATTTTAGTACATGTTGCTCGGCTGGAGAAACACATTGCAAAATTCAGAAAAGTGCAAATTTGTAAGAATGGAGGTGCTTGGTTCATACATTGTTAAAGAAATTGTGGATCTGGTAGCCATTAAGTGCGAACTGAATCTAATTGCTCCCCTATCCCTTCTCCCAGCCATAGCAAGAGATGCTGGGGATTGAACCTAGGATCCTCTGCACGCAAGGCAGATTCTCTACCACTGAGCTGTGGCGCTTCCACAAATTAATGCTGCTCCCACCACCATGACTTTATAGTGCTTCAATCTATTACACACACACACCATAACCAACCACTGTTTTGACTGTCATTGCTTCCTGCGTAATACTGGTGCCAAGATCCTCTGCTGCTGCCTTTGGGGCGTTTTGCTAGTTAATAAATATAACTGAAAGCACTGATTAATTCATTGGTACAATTTTATGGTTAGTAATCATGGATACTAAAGTGATTTGTGAACAGGCTTTAATCAGGGCTGTTTGGCTTTGGAACAGATACACAGTGCTGATGAGTTTTCGGCAAACAGTCTCTCGATTTGGGAGTTTCATAGCTTTTAATTCCATGCTGCCTTCCTACCCCAAAATGATACATGATAGCTCAAAAGAATATATTCATTAAAAGGTTATGGGACCTCTGACCATTAGGTCCAGTCGTGGCTGACTCTGGGGTTGCGGCGCTCATCTCACTTTATTGGCCGAGGGAGCCGGCGTACAGCTTCCGGGTCATGTGGCCAGCATCACTAAGCTGCTTCTGGCGAACCAGAGCAGCGCACAGAAACACTGTTTACCTTCCTGCCGGAGCGGTACCTATTTATCTACTTGCACTTTGCACTTTGATGTGCTTTCGAACTGCTAGGTTGGCAGGAGCAGGGACCGAGCAACAGGAGCTCACTCCATCACAGGGATTCGAACCACCGACCTTCTGATCGGCAAGTCCTAGGCTCTGTGGTTTAACCCACAGCGCCACCCGCGCCCCTATCTTCATTGGTTAATCTTAAAAAAAAAAAGATTACCTGGATGGAGACATTGTGTATTAGTAGCAACAACAACAATTATAACCCAAACAGATTATAGCCAAAAAGCAGAAAAAGAAAAGAGGTAAACAAACAATCTCAGAAGCATATTAAGTGCAATAGTACTAGTTTTCTTTCAAAGATTAGCTTGTTTTCATGTGTGAATGCGCACCCCAGTCAATCACAAATGAACAACCACATCCTAGGCCAGCGGTTCTCAACCTGTGGGTCCCCAGATGTTGTTGGACTACAACTCCCATCATCCCTGAGCTCTGGCCTTGCTAGCTAGGAGTGATGGGAGTTGTAGTCCAACAACATCTGGGGACCCACAGGTTGAGAAAGGCTGCCCTAGGCCAACCCCAACCTCTCTCACCACCAAAGGAACACAATTGAATAGCAGGGAACCTGCACAAGCGACGCTGACACAAAACCCGACACATATATTAAGTAAAACAGAAACATTGCCACCTGACCCCACCCCCACTCATCTTTCCCCCCTCCACCTCTTCCCTCCATTTCTTCTTAATATAACACTAATGTCTCAACAAATAAAACTAATCTGTAAAAATGTTACTTGGGGGGAAAAGAGAGAGCAAGAGATTGCTCATACTTTTGTAAACCAATAAAATCTTTAATAATAATAATAAGAATAAGAATAAGAAGAAGAAGAAGAAGAAGAAGAAGAAGAAGAAGAAGAAGAAGCTTGTGTGTCATCTCAGTTCTAAACATAGTGGTCATGATCCCAAGGAAAGGGAGATGAGTGCAAATGAATGCTGCACTCGAGTTTTCCACAGGGGGCGGGGAATCAGATCCCAGAGCTGGGATTGTGTCCAGTTATCGTCTGCTTTTGGGTAAAGAAGAAAGATGCCAATGGTTGAGTTCAGCTCCCCATCCCTAATTCCAGATTCACTTTGGAAGAGGCGCCGATCAGCACTGTTTAAGAGAATCTTACTGCAGTTGTTTGATCACAGTTCAAGCCCATGCACCATAATCTATGCATTAGAATTAGTACATTTAATGCAGCTCTTGTGTCTTCTTATCATTCTTTTTAGTGATGGGTTTTCCATATTTTTGGAGACGAGTAAGCGGCCACCTCAGAAGAGGAGGATGTGGAGAAGACAGCAAGATTACAAGGCAGCAAAATGACAACGGTCACTAAATAGAAGAAATCAAAATGTTAACAGAAAACAATTGAAGTCTGGGTTGTATTCAGCCAAGTCCTACTCAGAATAGAACCAATGAAATAAATCCACCTAACTTAGTCATATCCATTAATTAGCTTAAATGGTAGGACTAGCGTTGACTACCAACCTTTGTGGAAGGAAGGGCCCAATTGCCAGTCCGAATGCAATAAATGGTGTGGTGTGTGTGTGTGTAGAGGTGCAGGGGAGGAAAGTTTTATTTGAAACACCTCCTTAAATTTAAAATTAGCAAACTGGTGTGTTTTGTTCCCATGACGGATTGTTTTGTTTTCGTGCAATCCATAGGGGAAAGAACTTGCAGACTAAGGAAGAAAAGTTCCAGGAGCAAGTCAAACACACAATTAGCAGAGAGATTGATGATGGTCTCTAACCTGCCAGCTCCCATTCCTTGGGAAGGGAAATGCACAGTTTGGTTTCAAAGTGATCTGGGAAACGTTTGCGAAGAGATCGTATTGGATGCACCACTGGAGCCCTTTTAGCACTTAGACTAAGGTTGTTCCCAATACGTCTGTGATGAAACACCATGTGGATTGGACTGGAACTTAAATGCTAAAGAAATGTTTTGAGGGTGGAGCTCTATTGGTGGATGCACCAATGTCTTTTAGCCTGGAATGCATCGCCTGTGAATGCTGCTAATGCAGGATAGCCACAGATAATCACAGTAGCACAGTGGACAGAGCTGGACATGGACTGGAGACACCTAGGTTCATATCCTCCTATTCAGCTGTGAAGCCAACTGAGCAACCTTGGCCCAGTGACAATTTTTCAACCCAATCTACCTTCTAGGGCCGTTGTGAGGATAAAATGGGATTCTTCTTCTTCTTCTTTGGTGATCACTAGTAGCCAAGTAAGATTGTCTTCCATAAACACAGTTTTAAAAGTGAGTCCGTAAGTAACTGTGGAGGCTAGTTGTGGATCCACACATCCTTCCACAGTGGGGACATAGATTTCCAGGCGGGAGTTGATCATGGTGAGAGTTTGCCAAAGGTACCTTCCTCTTTGTGCATTTCTCCCTTTCATCCTGAGTTTGAGCATCTTCAGAACTCATGACACCTTTGGTAAAGGCTGTTCTCCAACTGGAGCATTCGCAGGCCAGTGTTTCCCAGTTGTCAATGTTTATACTACATTTTTTAAGATTTGCCTTGAGAGAGTCTTTGAACCTCTTTTGTTGACCACCAGCATTACGCTTTCCATTTTTAAGTTTGGAATAGAGCAGTTGCTTTGGAAGACGATAATCAGGCATCCGCACAACATGACCAGTTCAACAAAACAAAAAAAATTCCTTCCAGTAGCACCTTAATCTTTAAGGTGCTACTGGAAGGAATTTTTTTTGTTTTGACTATGGCAGACCAACACGGCTACCTATCTGTAACAGTTCAACAAAGTTGATGTTGAAGAATCATTGCTTTGACCAATTTGTACTGACTTGTCAGACCAGCCAAGATGTGTTGCTTGTGTGTAGATATTAATTCTAGTATTATAAATAATTATACTGTGCAGGGAGGGTTATTGTTTTCATTTATCATTACGGTATGTATTTTTGTGTTTTCATATTGTAAAGTGCCCTGTGATCTTTGGATGAAGGGTGGCATAGAAAATAAATAAACAAAATAACATAAAATAAGTAAGTCTGAAAAGCTGGAAAACATATCTGATACTTTAGCTATTGTCATCTTAACTTAAGAAGACTGTGGGGCAGTTTAAAATTTTGATTTTCTAGTCCTACACTCCACTTGACAGCCTTCTCCCGCTTACGTTTAAGAGGGTTTTTAATAATAATAATAATGTTTCCAAATATATTCCTTTTTTATACTACACCTGCCCAAAGGGGGGGGGGGACCAGCAGTACCAAAAAATCCTTATCCTCCCAAACTCTAAAATGTTTCCTTAACGGCCAGCGTAAAAAATTAATAATCATAATAATAAAAAAGTGGAAGAGACACAACACAGCGAAAAACCGGAACAGATTGCGGCAGCCTTAACTTAGTGTCTTCCAGCTGCTTCCCACCGCTGGCCGAGGCTGCTGGGAGTTGTAGTGCCCAGCAGCTGGAAGAGGGCGCCCGGTTGGGGGAGGCTGCGTGGAAGTTCCGAGGATTTATCGATTACATCATCGCCGGGGAAAGCGCGTTGCAAAAAAAAAAAAAAAAAAAAAAAAGGGAAAGGGAAAACTGTGGACGCTTCTCGGCGCTGTCGGCTCTTTGGAGAGGAACCCTCAGCTGCTCTCCGGCAGCGATTCGGCATCGCTCCTCCTTTCTCCGCTCCAGCTAGTCGGAGGTGGCGGCGGCGGCGGCAGCAGCAGCAATAGGACGGCGGGCGGGCTCCTTCATTTCCCCTTTATTTATTTCTTTTTCGGAGAAGTGGCGTTTGCAGCCCGGGGTGGGGAGGGAGGAGTGTGTGCGTAAAGATCCGGCCGCTCCGGAAAGTCAAAGTGGGCTCAGCGCAGTTCCTCTCTCCGGGAAAAGGGGAGAGTCGGCCTTCCCTCCGCCGAAGGAGGGAGGAGGCGGGCGGCTCGGCTGTTGTTTTTTGTTTTACGCGGCGCCCGGGAAGCCCCCTCCTCGCCCTCGGGGCGCAGCGCCGCGGAGACCCGGCGCCGCGGTGCGGATTGTGCGCGCACGGCGCCCAACCAGTTCCTCTTTCCGCCGCCGGAGACACTCGGTCATCGTGCCCGCCGGAGGAGGAAAATCCCTGCCAGCCAAGTTTGGCACCGGCGGGGAGGGCGACGGCGAGGCGGCGCAGGGAAGGAGGGAAGAGGGCGAGCCGAGAAGAAATGCCAGCGCCCGTGATTTGTGGCTGAGCTGCTCCCCGGCTGCCAGCCAAGCCGCCCGCTTTGCCCACCGCTCGCTCCCCTCGCCTGGCACCGATGCGCCCCCCCGGGGGTCGTCTCCTGCGCCCTTCGCTGCGCGGCGCCCTGTGATCTCTGCGCCTCGACCACCCCCGACGGCGTCCTTCTTCGCCCCGCTCAGCGCACTTTTATCATCATTATTATTATTGGAAAGAGGGAGTCTCTTTTTTTCCTCGCCGACTGTTCCCCCTCCTTCCTAAAATGACGGTCGGTTTGGGAAGCTCCTTCTCATCATCATGGCCAACGGGACGGGGGCGGCGACGGTCATGCTGAAATGCGTGGTGGTGGGCGACGGGGCGGTGGGCAAAACCTGCCTGCTGATGAGCTACGCCAACGACGCCTTCCCGGAGGAATACGTGCCCACCGTCTTTGACCATTACGCAGGTAAACGCGCGTCTCGCCGGGAAGTGCTGAGTAAGGGCGCTCCGGCTCCGCCACCCTCTTCTCCGCCCCCCCCCCCTACCCAGCTTCCAGCACCCCAGAAACAGCAGCAACAGAGCCGAGCAACTTCGGCGAAAACTTTTCCCTTTCCCTAATTCTGGTCTCCTATCCCCCCTCCCTCCCTCCCTTCCTTTCCCCCTCTTTTCTCCTGCCTTCTTGTAAAGCAGAGGCTGCGTTTATTTTTATTTCTTTGGCGGCGGGGGGACGACTAGTGTTTGCAATCCCGGGGATCCCCGACGACACCCTTTTTTGCAAAAGGAAAGCAGCTCAACATGACTCCTCTAAAGCGTACTCTTCTTCTCTTCCCCTCAATTGGAGGGGTCTGGTTATCGAAAGAGTGGAAAGGGGGAAGGACGATTGGAGACTGCAGATGCCTGACCACTCCAAAATTGTCGCATTTTATAGATATACATATACATGTGTGTGTGTGTGTGTGTGTGTGTGTGTGTGTGTGTGTGTGTGTGTGTGTGTGTAAAGGGACTGGAATATATATATATACTGTATATATATAGTATATATATAGAGAGAGAGTGTGTGTATTTAATTGGTGGGGGCAGAATAGGGTGGCGAATTGCCGTTATGACGGGAGCAAGGATTTAATCCATGCCCGATAGGACCTTGACAGACAGCAACTGAAAGTTGGGGAATAAATGGGACAGAGGTTAAATGGGGGGGGGGGACGACCCAACACCCTCTCACTAGCCTCTGAAGTCCTGTTATGAGCACATGATGTGTGTGTATTGACACACACACACACACACACACACACATCGAGGGCACCTTTTTGTAGGCTTCAGCATGTTAATAGGGGAGTGTAGTTCTGTTTTGCTCCATCACAAAAGTGCTTCGAAGGTGTATATCTGGGCAGAGACAGGGATCATTGCTAGTTTTAAAAGGTTGCCTACCCATTTGAGATGTCTGTGCTTTTTTTAAAAAAAAAATAATTGAGTTTGGGAGAGTAATAGAATCCACTTGTTTGCTCCTTGGTCTAGAGAGGAAAGAGGGAGCTTGAGAGAGTGTGTGTGTTGCTCTGGGGCCCCTGCCTGATATTCTCTTTCTCTCTTTGCAGTCAGTGTGACAGTCGGTGGCAAGCAATATCTGCTGGGGCTATATGACACTGCAGGACAGGTAAGGGCTTTTCCCCCCTGACCCAGCAGCTTCAAAGCAACAGGGCGGGTTGCTTTTTAAAAAGGGGGAAATAAAAAGTGATCAGCATATGGTGTTTTCCAAAGCTTGAGCTCTGTTCATGCTTACTTGCACACGCTGAATTATTCAAGGACTGTCGTTTATGTTGAGGTGTCTCAATACGGCAGCTTGTGATAATTGCCTCATTTACTGCCTTGTCGCAGATCTTTGGAGAATGGATCGCCCTCCCCCCAGTATTTTAAAATACTATTATTTTAAAAATCAATAATTGCAAGCAGCCGATTTCGTGATCCCAACTCCTCTCACCCAGGGAAAAACAACCAGCCTTGTGAGATACTTTATTTTTAGTTCCAAATGGCTGGGTCCTCTTTTGAGTTCTGCCTTGCTTCTCATTGGTGGACGGGCAACATGAGCCTCTGGCTCTGATTGGAGAATAATGGCATCATCTAATGTTATGGGAAGGCATTTTGTCTGATTGTGTTTATTATGGCCCCAGGGACACATTGCTTCCTATCCTGAAATCATTCCTTTGAGTCAAAACATTTGCAAGGAATGACTGAATAGTTTTGGAGCACAGCAGAGAGGGGAGGTTTCTCCCTCTGTTTCAAATTTGTCTGCGCAGGAGAAGGAAAACAACAAGAAGAGATCCCAAACTACAGCTTTTGCATCCAGATCAGACATGAGGAATTGTACTGTTTCCAGTTTGCTAGTGCTTGTTGGTTTGCATTCTTTTAGCTGTAATGGGCTGGATGCAGACTTTCCTCTACTTAAAAGTGGACCTCCTCATGGGACTTAAGGTCAAGTCCTATTCATTTCAGTTCTGGGGCTGGGCGATATATCAATATATCATCCAAAACTGGTTTGAAGGCCATGTTGTGATGCTGGTTTCATAATTTTTGACCTGGCAATATATTGTGAATCATGTGTGTGTGCTATGCAAAAAATCACGATGCAGGAGAAACTAAGAAGCCACTCAATGCCTCTACAGTACATAGGTCCATCCTTATTTCATACATCATGATATATCAGTACAGTGGTACCTTGGGTTACATACGCTTCAGGTTACATACGCTTCAGGGTACAGACTCCGCTAACCCAGAAATAGTACCTCGGGTTAAGAACTTTGCTTCAGGGTGAGAACAGAAATTGTTCTCTGGCGGCGCGGCGGCGGCAGCAGGAGGCCCCATTAGCTAAAGTGGTGCTTCAGGTTAAGAACAGTTTCAGGTTAAGAATGGACCTCTGGAACAAATTAAGTACTTAACCCGACGTACCACTGTATATCACGATGTTTAAGCTGGTGATATATCACGATGTTGAAAACCAGATATCACCCAACCCAACTCCATTCTCAGCATGACTAAAGCCACAATCCTAACCCATTTACCTGGGAATTCCTTCATAGTAGACGTGGTTAAGATAACAGCCTCCTTAATCCAGCCCATAGGTACTCATCTTCTGTGGTATTGAACCAGTAAAGTAACTTGATACTGTGCCTTCATGCTTTGAATGCAGGTGTTCTGATCAAAAATGTCTCTAGGCCCCAAAAGAGTCTGCCCAAAATATGTTTAGAAATCAGTTATGCAGTCTGTGATGACCCTCTTTTTTATTTCTGTACATCATTTCTGTATATCCACATCACTGTGTGGCACCATATACAATTTATAAGAACGTAAAATGAAACACTGCTGGATCAGGTCGCTGAGGATAACATACAAAGAGGCTGCTGGATCAGGCCAGTGGCTCATGTGGTCCAGCATCATTTCTCTCAGTGGCCAACCAGATGTCTGGTGGAAACCCACAAGCAGAAACCGAGCATAAGATCATTCTCGGTTCTTGAGGTTTCTAGTAACTGGCATACAGAAGCAGAAGCATTCTGTAGAGGCAGCTTCTGTATGTGGGGGTAAAGTATAGCTTCCACCATGGCTGGTAGCCACCTCCATAAATTTATCCAATCCTCTTTTAAAGCCGTCCAGGTTGGTGGCTATTGCTGCCTCCTGCAGGAGTGAGTTCCACGGTTGTAACTATGCGCTAGGTGAAAAAGACCCCATTTCCCACAGCGCCAAAGCAGACGCCTTGTGGAATCCCATAAGCAGGACATGAGATCAATAGCTCGCATGCTGTCTTCTCCAGCAGCTGGCATTCAGAAGCATGCTGCCTCTGATCTTGCCCCCAGTGGCCAACTTTGAGCCTTCAAGTTTCAGCGGCGCCTTGCGTGATGCCACAATTTGGCGTCTTCCGTTCGAAGCGATTGTTGCAGCACCCTCTCGGCTCAGCTCCCAGTATGGGAAAACCAGTTGCACCCCCCTAAATCTGCCTCTGCTGCCACCATGACTAGTAAGGTAAAGGTAAAGGGACCCCTGACATTAGGTCCAGTCGTTGCCGACTCTGGGGTTGCGCGCTCATCTCACTTTACTGGCCGAGGGAGCCGGCGTTCAGCTTCTGGGTCATGTGGCCAGCATGACTAAGCCGCTTCTGGCGAACCAGAGCAGCACATGGAAACGCCGTTTACCTTCCCGCCAAAGCAGTACCTATTTATCTACTTGCACTTTGAGGTACTTTCGAACTGCTAGGTGGGCAGGAGCAGGGACCAAGCAACGGGAACTCACCCCGTCGTGGGGATTCGAACCGCCGACCTTCTGATCAGCAAGTCCTAGGCTCTGTGGTTTAACCCACAGCACCACCCGCGTCTCACCATGACTAGTAGCCAGAGATAAATGTTTCTGCCACAAATTTGTCTTGATTCCATTTTTAAAGTTGCCTAAGCGAGCAGTCACGGCCACATATTGGGTCAATTACTCAAATTAAATGATTTAACCGTGGAAGCTGCCTTATCAGATGATTCGTTCATTCTAGACTGTCTCCATGCAAAACAGATGTTCTACTACTGATCTACACCAGATGAAAGTTCTACCTAGTTTTTCTGAATATTTTGGGGGGTGAGAAGGACGTGTTATCCAAAATGTATGGCTAACCAGAAATTTGAATAATTAGAATTGCTCTATAGGAGCTGCTGTCATGCAAAGGTGGACTTGAACTGTCAGAAGGTATGATTTGGATTGATAAGGTTTTATCTTTTAAAAAGTAAAGGATTAATGTACATGGGACTAGGCATTTGGCTAGAAACTCAGAAGCAATAAAACAATGATGGCGTTGGTTTAAGCCGTCTAGATTTTAATGGCACACACTGCAGCTATGCCATCAACAACTTTTCTCTAGAGCTGCGCTTGCTATAAAACTTTCACAGTTTCAGCAGCTGGAACATTAAGTAAATGTCTGAAAAAGAACGGAGGACCTTCTGTAAAATTGCAAGAGGCTGCGGTTCTTAATTAGGAACTCCAGGGGAGCAATATGAGATGGCAGACCCTTACAAGCTCATTTTTTAAAAAGAAAAGAGAAGAAAAAGAGAGAGGAGGAGAAGTCAGACAAAACTTCTAAAATGGCATTGGTATGACTTGGAAATGTTGTTGAGGAGAGTGGTGGCATAAACAAACATAGAATTGTAAAAAAAGAAACAAAACTACAGTAGCTCAACAGCAAGAAGCCCACCTGAGATACATATGACTTCTGTGGCAAAAAAACCAAAACAAAACCCAGTGGGATACCATATTGAGTGTTATACTCTGTGGTATTTAGAGCAGTAATGGGGATCCTGTGGTCCTTCAGGTGTTGAACTACAGCTCCCATAATTCCTGGCCATTGGCCATGATGGTGGGGGTTGATGGGTAAAGGTAAAGGGACCCCTGACCATTAGGTCCAATCGTGGCCGACTCTGGGGCTCATCTCGCTTTATTGGTCAAGGGAACCGGCGTACAGCTTCTGGGTCATGTGGCCAGCATGACTAAGCCGCTTCTGGGGAACCAGAGCAGCGCACGGAAATGCCATTTACCTTCCAGCCAGAGCGGTACCTATTTATCTACTTGCACTTCGTGCTTTCGAACTGCTAGGTTGGCAGGAGCAGCGACCAAGCAACGGGAGCTCGCCCCGTAGCTGGGATTCGAACCGCCGGCCTTCTGATCAGCAAGTCCTAGGCTCTGTGGTTTAACCCACAGCGCCACTTGCGTCCCTGGGTTGATGGGTACTGGAGTCCAATAACATCTGGAGGGCCACAGGGTCCCTACTCCTTTTTTTGGAGGCACAGATTCCCAGGTTCAGAATCTCCAGTTAAAAAGGAAGTCGGATGGTAGAGACAGAAAATTCTGAGTCCTTCAAGATGTGCTGCTAGTGAGAATAACACAGGGCTTAGATGAGCCATAGGTCTGATTCAGCATGAGACAGCTTCACATGTTCATCGCTGAGAGAGATCATCAGTGGCATTGGGCTGGGTGTTCTGCAATATGCAAATGATACCCAGCTCTACCTATCGGTTAAATATGAGCCTGTGAAGGTGGTGAATGTCCTGTATGGGTGTCTGGAGGCGGTTGGAGGATGGATGGCAGCCAATGGAGTGGGTTGAATCCTGACGAAACCGAAGTGCTGTTTCTGGGGGACGGAGGGTGGGCAGGGGTGGGAGTCTCCCTGGTCCTGAATGGGGTAACTGTGCCCCTGAAGGACCAGATTCACAGCCTGGTGGTCATTTTGGACTCACAGCTGTCCATGGAGGCACAGGTCAATTCTGTGTCCAGGGCAGCTGTCTACCTGCTCCCTCTGTTACACTTGGACTGCTGCAATGTACTCTACATGTGGCTACCTTTGAAGGTGACTCAGAAATTACAACTAATCCAGAATGTGGCAGCTAGAAAGGTGACAGGAAGTGGCCGTCGGGACCATATAACACCGGACCTAAAGGATATTCACTGTCTCCCAGTACGTTTCTGAGCACAATCCGAAATGTTGGTGCGGACCTTTAAAGCCCTAAATGGCCTCGGCCCAGTATACCTGAAGTAGCGTCTCCACCCCCATCATTCAGCCCCGGACAATCAGGTCCAGCTCCGAGGGCCTTCTGGCGGTTCCCTCACTGCGAGAAGTGAGGTTACAGGGAACCAGGCAGAGGGCCTTTTGGTAGTGCGCCCTCCCTGTGGAACACCATCCCATCAGATGTCAAAGAGATAAACAACTTTCTGACTTTTAGAAGATATCTGAAGGCAGCCCGGTATCAGGAAGTTTTTAAAATATTTTGTTGGAAGCTGCACAGGGTAGCTTCAGTAGCTCAGTCAGATGGGTGGGGTATAAGTAATAAATTATTATTATCATCACAGTTCTTACCTTAGTAAAAGAAAGAAAGAAAGAAAGAAAGAAAGAAAGAAAGAAAGAAAGAAAGAAAGAAAGAAAGAAAGAAAGAAAGAGAGAGGTTTGGTGGCATTTGTAGGGTAGACCACCAGACAAGAGTAAAATGGGCTAGAGCTAGCCCAGGGTCTCGTTCCCCCTTGGGGAGCCACATACGATTGGTGGGTGGGGCCAGAGGCAACGGTGGGTGGAGACAGAACTAAAAGTAGGTGGAGTTATGGATGAGACCCTTAGCTTTTTACAGCAGGCTACATTCCAGCCACACAAAAGTCAGATTTCACAAATGCACACCTCTCTCTGTCTTCTACTTCTGCAAGCAAGAGACGTCATCACAAGTCGCATCTCAGCCAGGCAGAAGCACTTTAGGAAGGCATGGATCAGGGCCAGCATAGACTCTCTGGGGCCATATCCAGCCTTACTTCATTCTTCCTTTAAAGTCTTACCAGTACACAATGAGCAGCAGGGGAGGAAACTGATATTTTCATTTCTAATAGTGGGGAAGAGAAAGTGATAGGTCTGTTATATCAGCCTTGGCCAATTCCGGTGCCCTGTAGATGGTGTTGGACTATGACTCCCCTCATGGGAGCTGATGGGAGTTGTAGTCCAACAAGATCTTGAGGGCACCAGATTGACAAAGGCAGTAAGACCTGAGGTGTTAGGAGTTCCATGCTCCTAACAGATAATGAGAAATAACAGACAATAGCAGATAATGTGACGTTGTGAAGCTTTACTTGACGAAATCTGGAGGTGGTGGTGGTTGCTGCTGTTGTTGATAATAATACTTACTGTTTTTAAAAGCATATTTCACATGCAAGGCCTTTAAATGGCTTGTCCTGCAACGGAAAGGAAATCCAAACCTCTGAGGTTAAGTGATCTGTAAGGTCACAAGGCAAGCTGAAATCCTGTCTTTTGACCATCAGGGCAGGCTTCCTGTACATTTTTAGATTGCTTCTCAGCCGCTGTTCTGTCATAAGGTTCCACTGGCTTGAAGCCAAGCTGAGGCTGGGGACTTCTCCCCGCTTCTTCTACCCATTTTCTGAGTGTGAGCTGTGAGCACTGGCCTTCCTGCTCCCTTTCGCATCAGACCCAGGGATTTTTCCATACAAGCCTGCGTTTGGCGGTTGGCATGAAGTCTGCATCTGCAGTTAATCACATGCCTTGGGGAAGTAGTTCTTCCCTGAAGGGAAGTCACTTGCCAGGCCTTCTGCTAAAGCTGGCCTACACCACACGAGTTCGTGTGGGAAGACGGGCTAGTAACACTTCTTTGTCTGTTGGGCAGGTGTTTGTACTTCTCTGATTAAGTCAAAGCATTTCTGCTGCCGTCTTTGAGCTAAAGTATGTCTGGCCTTGCTGATGGCATTTTGAGTTTGCACTTTAGTATTGCAACCTGTGCATATGCTTGGGATTGCATCGTTCAGCCTGGACACTGAGGTCCAGCGCCAAGACCTTCTGGTGGTTCCCTCATTGCGAGAAGTGAGGTTATAGGGAACCAGGCAAAGGGCCTTCTTGGTAGTGGCGCCCGCCCTGTGGAACACCTTCCCATCAGATGTGAAGGAAATAAGCAGCTATCTTATCTTTAAACGACATCCAAAGGCAGCCCTGTTTAGGGAAGTTTTTAATATTTAATGCTGTATTGTTTTTAACACTCGATTGGGAGCCGCCCAGAGTGGCTGGGGAAACTCGGCCAGATGGGCGGAATATAAATAATAAATTATTATTATTATTATTATTATTATTATTATTATTATTAAACTGAAAACAGTGCTTCCAAGTAACATTTTTCTCCCAAACTTCCTTAAATGCTATTTCCCTTTTGTTTTGTCTTTAAGTTGTTGGTGACGGTTGTTTCACCTACAGCTGCCGTGGGTTTCTCTCCCCCTGTCCCAGGCCTGAACACCTTTTTCCTCACTAGAGAGATCCCAGCCAACCAGAGACCATGGACTGAGTGTCAGAGGTGGATTTAAGGGAGCACAACCGGTTTGTCCAGACTAGGTTCCAAGCCGAGAGGGCGCGCTGCGGGGGGTGCCACAACAGTGGCTTAGAACAGAAGGGGAGAGGTGGGGAAGGGTGCAAAATTTTGGCATTGTGCAAGGTGCCGCTGAAAGCCCAATGTGATGGTTCGGGAATGCTGTGTTGCCAACTAGATAGGGCTGTGTGCTCAGGCACTCATCACAGTGTCCCATGGCGCCAGAAGCGGTTTAGTCATGCTGGCCACATGACCTGGAAAGCTGTCTGTGGACAGACGCCGGCTCCCTTGGCCTGCAAAGCTAGATGAGCGCTGCAACCCCATAGTTGCCTTGGATTGGACTTAACCATCCAGGGGTCCTTTTTCACCGTTTACCTTATGTGTTCATCTCACTGATGGCAAACAAAGTCAATGAACAGTGAGGTTCCCATAGTGAACATAATGACACCATCAAGGACAAACAAAATCTTGTCAGAACGACACTCTTTCAGTGATTTTTGCAGCAACCCCAAAGAAAAGGGGGACTGAACGTTAGTCAAAATCTCTGTGAAAATCTATACACCCCCTCTCTAATTTCAACCTTAGGAAAGAGCATCTCAGCGTTCGTCGACTCAGAGATAGAATTCATATTCTCTCCATCTGTAGCTCTAACACACTTTCAAGAATGCCCTGAATGAGGTTTCTATTTGATTTCTGCCATGTGTCTGAGAAAACCCTAAAGCAGGGGAAGCCAGCTGCTTTATTCTCAAGAGTCGCTTCCTTCTCCAAGCTCCATATGGAGCTTTAAAGGTGTGAAAAGGTAAAAGGTAAAGGTACCCCTGACCGTTAGGTCCAGTCATGGGCGACTCTGGGGTTGCAGTGCTCATCTTGCTCTATAGGCCGAGGGAGGCAGTGTTTGTCCAGGTCATGTGGCCAGCATGACTAAGCCGCTTCTGGCGAACCAGAGCAGCACACGGAAACGCTGTTTACCTTCCCGCCAGAGCGGTACCTATTTATCTACTTGCACTTTGAGGTGCTTTCGAACTGCTAGGTTGGCAGGAGCAGGGACTGAGCAACGAGAGCTCACCCCGTCATGGGGATTCGAACTGCCGACCTTCTGATCAGCAAGCCCTAGGCTCTGTGGTTTAGGCCACAGCACCACCCGCGTCCCTCTTTAAGGTGTATTTTGTCATAAATGCAGACCCTTCTCGTGGAGGATCAGAGAATCTATAACAGCGTTCCCAAACCAGGTGCCCTCTAGATGTTTTGGATTAAAACTGACACCCCTGTTATCAGCAAGGATATGCTGGTGGTTCCTGTCTTCTAGCCACAGGTTCAGTGCCTTATGTGTCTTCACCAGGGCCTCGTCCCGCACGTGGCTTCGCATTTGGAGATGTACTCACTACCACTGCTGCCCAAATTGCCTTCTCCGATATCTTAGTGGCATGTATGCTGGACTTATTCCTGCCACACTTGCATGTCACAGCACACACGGCCATGCCATCTTGTAAACCATGGGTAGGCAAACTAAGGCCCGGGGGCCGGATCCGGCCCAGTCGCCTTCTAAATCCAGCCTGCGGACGGTCTAGAATCAGCATGTTTTTACATGAGTAGAATGTGTCCTTTTATTTAAAATGCATCTCTGGGTTATTTGTGGGGCCTGCCTGGTGTTTTTACATGGGTAGAATGTGTCATTTTATTTAAAATGCATCTCTGGGTTATTTGTGGGGCATAGGAATTCTTTCATATATTTATTTCAAAATATAGTCCGGCCCCCCACAAGGTCTGAGGTACAGTGGACCGGCCCCCTGCTGAAAGAGTTTGTTGACCCCTGTTGTAAACAGTTCAGCAATTCCAGTTTCTCCAGTATGGCCACCACTCGCTCCAGCTGTTTTTGTCTAGCAGGATCAGTGGTCAGGGATAATGGGAACTGTAGTCCAGAAACAGCTGGAGACCCAAGTTTAGGAAACCGTTTTTTAGTGTTTGACTCAACTCCTTGCCCCTTAGAAGCAGAATAAATTTTGCAAACTGCTTTCTCCCCGCATCCCTTGCTAAAAGCAGAATGAATTGGTGATAATTTGCGTGACTTATAATGGCAGCAGGATTCTTGTCTGAGAATATGTTTAATGTTGGCATCATTATTATTATTTTAGCTCCCAGAGCTCTGCCTCATGAATGTCTTGCTCCCCTCTTTAGGGGTTCCTTAGCCTCTGACTTTTCCTTTATTTATGTAGCAGCCTTGGAAGCACTGTGCTATTTTGGTTTTCAAATGCAGAAGATTATACGCTCGCTCTCTCTTTTCCCCCCAAAGAGAAGCAAACAATCTGCGGCGCAGGACTTTTCCTCAGCACCTTGAAAGATAACTTTGAAACTCCAGCTTGGGGCCGGGGAGGGAGATTAGGGAGGGTGATTTGTCTTGCCTGAGGATTTTGCAGGCTCTCATTAGTGAGCGCTGTTGTGGAAAGAGATTATAAAGTGGATCTGTAACTGGGAGTCTTGCCTTCTACAGCAGCCAACCTCGAGTACACATGAACTCTTCCCAGATACCCTTTTTAGCAGCGCTAATGGCTACCCTTCGCAACGTGAAGGTTGGCTTCCTTCAACAGCTCTGACCGATATCTATTTTTGGTTCCTCTTCTAAAAACAGATGGTTCTGATTGAGAGCCTTCTCTTAGGACTCCTGCCCATAAGCTGCAAAGAGCAACAGATGGTTCGCAGTGTGGCGATTACAGAACCCAGAGCGGGTCTTCCAGAGCGTTTGATCTCGTGATCTCAATTGCATTTCCTTGCCCCAACTTTTAGCTCCCTGGGGCTCCTCCAGACAAACTGTTTACTGAACATTCGTCCCAAAAAGCTTGCATAGATCCTGCTAGACTGTGTCCGGTCTACATTGATATTGGATTTGTTTCCCGGGCAGTTATATGACAAGGAGCATTCATCCTGATTTGCTTGCAGGGTATTTTTTGGCTTCCTGTTAACTGTTTGTTTATCCCGCACAGTTCAGTGCATTTCTTCACCATCACTTTATTTTTCTTTTCTTTTTTTAAGTGAATTTGTTGCACTAGGCATCAGTGTCCTTCTCGGTGGTGGCACCTGCCCTGTGGAATGCCCTCCCATCAGATGTCAAGGAAATAAACAACTATCTGACTTTTAGAAGACATCTGAAGGCCGCTCTGTTTAGGGAAGTTTTTTATGTTTGATGTTTTATCATGTTTTTAATATTCTGTTGGGAGCCACCCAGAGTGGCTGGGGAAACCCAGCCAGATGGGTGGGGTATAAATAATAAATTATTATTATAAATAAAAAAGGCTTTAGCTGGCATCTAAAACAAGGTAGTGAAGATGTTTCTCTAATGCCAATAGGCATAGAGTTCTGCAGCTTCCTTGCTGCCACACAAAGAGATTTGCAACTTTTAAATGTGGAACATACGTTATTTGTCACCTGTAAAGTTCTATGGATGCCTTTTTTCGGACTACTTAAAGAAATATTACAGTATGATAAACTCGGGATCAGGAGTTGAGCTGTGAGCGACAGAAGTGATTAGTTTATATTATTGTGGGTATGATTTAATACAGGCACCCCCAAACTCGGCCCTCCAGATGTTTTGGGACTACAACTCCCATCATCCCTAGCTAACAGGACCAGTGGTCAGGGATAATGGGAATTGTAGTCCCCAAACATCTGGAGGGCAGAGTTTGGGGGTGCCTGAATTAACAGATAGAAGTTAGGGTGCAGCAGAAGGGGAGAAACAACAAGTCCATATAAAATGGGGGAGGGAAGTCAACCAAAATAAGAGCATGTAGTTGTGTGTTGAATGTATATGTTGAAAATGTTGAAACTTGTTAAAATATAATGGGGGGGCGGGAGTCCAAGTTCTGCAGAACAAAGCGGCCAAATAGGCACATGTGGAGTAAAATGGCATCTCAGGTAAGCTGGTTCCAAGCATTTAAGAGTTTTCTATACCAACAGTTAGGGACATGGGTGGCACTGTGGTCTAAACCACTGAGCCTCTTGGGCTTGCCGATCAGAAGGTCGGCGGTTCAAATCCCTGTGATGGGGTGGGCTCCCATTGTTCTGTCCCAGAACTTAGCAGTTCGAAAGCACACCAAAAAGTGCAAGAAGATAAATAGGTACCACTCCGGCAGGAAGGTAAATGGCATTTCCGTGCGCCGCTCTGGTTTCGGTGTTCCATTGTGTCAGAAGCGGCTTAGTTATGCTGGCCACATGACCCGGAAAAACTGTCTGGCTCCCTCGGCCTGTAAAGCGAGATGAGCACCACAACCCCAGAGTCATCTGCGACTGGACTTAGCTGTCTGGGGTCTTTTACCTTTACCTTTTATACCAACAGCAAAACCTTAAATTTCACCCAGCAGCAAATAGGCAGACAGTGAAGATCTCTGAACACGGGTGCAATTTCCTAAAACCAGCTCACTCCTGTCTGCAGCTGTGCTACAACATTCTGCAGTCACTGCAGGGAACTCCAGACCAACTGCAAGGGAAGCCCCGCATAGAGTGCATTGCAGCAATATAAAATAATAATAATAATAATAATAATAATAATAATAATAATAATCCATCTGGAGTACTGTGGTCAAGCAGTACTAGTGCAGCCATGGCCGCAGCTGCCGTACCAGCTGAAGTTGATAAAAAGTGCTCCTAGCGACAGAAGCCATCTGGGCGTCCAGAAACAAAAGCTGGATTCAGTAGGTCAGATTCTCAGGCATGAGAACCATTCTCCAACAGAGCCCATTTATTTTTTTTCACCCAGCCCACCACTGCAACCAGGCACCGGTCCAGGGCCAGCACAGTCTCTCCCGATTTAGATACAGTGAAGAAATAGAGCTGGGCGTCATCAGCATGCTGATGGCAACTTGCCCCGAATCTCAAGGCAACTCCCAGTGGCTTCATATAGAGGTCAAATAGCATTGAGGGTACAATAGTGCCCTGTTAGCACTACCAGGGGGCTGAAAACATGGGACTTTGGCCCGTAGGTCAGACTGCAACCCACAGCTTTCCGAGTGATGTGGCCAGCAGGACTAAACCGCTTCTGGCGCAACTGAACACCTGTGATGGAAACCAGAGCGCACAGAAACACTGTTTACCTTCCCTCTGCAGAGGTACCTATTTATCTACTTGCACTGGTGTGCTTTCGAACTGCTAGGTCCACAGGTGCTGGGACAGAGCAACGGGAGCTTACCACTCCTGGGGATTCAAATCACCGACCTTCTGATCGGCAAGCCCAAGAGGCTCAGTGGTTTAGACTACAGCGCCACCCCAAGATACCCATTTGATGGAGCCTGTCCAGCAGGATCCTGTGGACAATGGTCTCAAAAGCCGCAGAGAGATCGAGAAGAAGGAGCAAGGTTGCACTCTCTCGGACCCGTTCTCAATAAAGGTCCTCCATCAAGGCAACTGGCAGGGACTGGCAGGGTGAGAGTGCACTGGGGGAGTGGGGCTGGAGTCTGTCTCAGGAGAGGGTCACGGTGGTTTGTGGGGTCCTGTACCAGCCAGGTGAGAAGAGAAGACTCCCTGGAAAAGACCCTGATGTTGGCAAGGAGAAGGGGACGACAGAGGACGCGATGGTTGGATAGTGTTCTTGAAGCTACCAGTGTGAGTTTGACCAAACTGCGGGAGGCAGTGGAAGACAGGCGTGCCTGGCGTGCTCTGGTCCATGGGGTCACGAAGAGTCGGACACGACTAAACAACAACAACAACAGCACCAGCCAGGAGACAAGAGTCAGAGGAAGGGAAGGCTCAGGGCTGGAGGAAGAGGGCGATCAGGCAAGTGAAGGGTTGCCTGCTTCCCCAGCCTCTCTTGCACCACTGTTTCCCAGAACCAGGAGAGGATTGAAAAGGGATGAGCAGAGGCATAGTCTCCAGCTGCATGTGCCCAGCCTGTCAGGGGAAGGTACATCAACTGGTGTAGGGGGAGGGGTCCCCTGTTGCTCCATAGGGCACAGACCTGGGAATAGCTTGTTAGATGCTAGGCATCTAGAGTTGTAGAAGCAGCTGTGTTATTGTTGACAATAAAGGGCCTTCTCGGTAGTGGCACCCGCCCTGTGGAACGCCCTCCCATCAGATGTCAAAGAGATAAACAACTATCTGACGTTTAGAAGACATCTGAAGGCAGTCCAGTATCGGGAAGTTTTTAATGACTGATGTTTTAATATATTTTTAATCTTTGTTGGAAGCTGCCCAGAGTGGCTGAGGAAACCCAGGCAGATGGGTGGGGTATAAATAATAAATTATTATTATTATTATTATTATTATTATTATTATTATTATTAATGAGTGAACTCTGCCGTGTGCATTCCTTTGGCTGGGAATTGCCCTTGACGGAAACCAAGGCTGAATCAGGCCCATGACCAGACTGGAATGAGTCTTCCTTTGTTAGATTTCACAAGCGAAGAGGGGAAGGGGTCAACTCAACATGGTTCGAGTGGGAAGCTGCAAACACCTTGTGCACATTGCCAGGCTGCATAAACTGAAAAGTGATTCACAATAGACTGCAGTTGGAACTGCAAGAGGCACAGAACTGAGGTTTCTCTGAAGTTGAGCAACGTTGTCCTGGAAAGGTGCAGCCCGGTTTGTCACAGCAGGGTTTTGAGAGCGCTAGGGGTATTTCGCCTAGGGCAGCCTTTCTCAATCTGTGGCTCCCCAGATGTTGTTGAACTACAACTCCCATCACCCCTAGCTAGCAAGGCCAGAGCTCAGGGATGATGGGAGTTGTAGTCCAACAACATCTGGGGACCCACAGGTTGAGAACCGCTGGCCTAGTGGGAGTCATCAGCCTGTCAACCACCAGAAAGAGCTCCGCTGGCTGGTTGTTGGAGGATCCCTTGTGAGGTGCAAAATGTGCCTTCTTAATTCTGCAGTAGTTCTGGTTTCCCTGTTGTTTGATAGTTCAGAGTTCACATAGGTACAGAAGTTCATTACGTAAGTGCCAAACAGCTAGCTGACCTGCTCCCTTGCCCTCTTCTAAGCCCTGAGGCTCAAGTTCCCATCCTCAGCTCCTCTCAGGTTGCCGCTGCAGAGCTCAACAATCTCCTTTCTCTCCTGTGTGGTTTTTGGCGGCGAGTGTCCCATTTGACTTCACTGTTTGCAAAATGAAGCAGAGGTTGTTGCTGTGCATCCTAGAATCATAGGATTGCTTTGTTCTTTTTATTTTATTTTATTTTCTTAATATAGCTTTATTGTTTTAAAATAGATACATTTATGCCAGGAAAGCAAACCAACCAACATACAATCCAATAAACAAACTATAAATTGACAAAGAAACAATAGCAGTATACGGAACAACATAATTCTTATAACTAACATCATTTGTACTCCCAATGATGTGAACAATTATAGAACTTATAAACCAAGAAATTAAAAATGACTTCCAGTTAGTCTCGCTGTACTTTATCTGTTGATTATCTTATACCGCACAGTTACATATTTCTTATATAGTGTCTTTTAACTTCCCTACAAACGTATATTTATACAATGCAAGGTTCAGTCTAATTCTGCCAAGAAGTTTCCTTGTATACCATAATTTTTAAAGTATTCTTTAAAAATTCTCCAATCCTTATAGACTATTTGTTTTGTTTGGGCTCTTATCCTTCCTGTCGTCTTTGCTAGCTGCAGGTATTCTACCATTAGGATTTGCCAATCTGCCGTGTTAGGTATTGCTGTATTTTTCCAATTTCTTGCTACTAAGATTCTGGCCGCTATTATCCCATACATAAACAATGTTCTTTTCGATTTCCCTATTTCTTTTGGCTGCTCCAGCTCTGATTAGTAGGGTCCCTGTGGCCTTACAGATGTTGCCGTACTACAACTCCCATCATCCCTGACCATCCCGGATGGGGCTGATGGGACTTGGAGTCCAGCAAAGCACCAGGAAGGGCATTCAGGTTGCAGCAGACTGGCATAGAGTCTGCTCTTGTCTTGCCTAGGTAGAGGAAGGTAGCAGTCTGTAACCTCCAATCTCTCAGCCAGCGTATTGACACACTTTGCAGCTCTTGGAGGGTGGCAGGAGGGCACATAGTGACATGGAGCCTAACTGGCTGGAAGCTACCATGTTTATTTTTTTTAAAGACTCCTCACACAGTTACAAGCTTGTCACACAATTTCTAGACAGCTAGCTCGTGTTCTTGAAGCTACCAGCATGAGTTTGACCAAACTGCGGGAGGCAGTGGAAGACAGGAGTGCCTGGCATGCTTTGGTCCATGGGGTCACGAAGAGTCGGACACGACTAAATGACTAAACAACAACAACAAAGCTTTGCATCAGCGCAAACAGCTCCAGAGATAACGCTATACAGTCATACCTCGGGTTACAGCCGCTTCAGGTTGCGCTTTTTCAGGTTGCGGACCGCTGAAACCCAGAAGTACCGGAACGGGTTACTTCTGGGTTTCGGCGGTTGCACATGCGCAGAAGCGCAGAATCACAACCCACGCATGTGCTGACACAGGTTGCGAATGTGCATCCTGCATGGATCACATTTGCAACCCAAGTGTCCACTGTACAGTGGTGTCCCGCAAGACGAACGCCTCGCAAGACGGAAAACCCGCTAGATGAAAGGGTTTTCCGTTTTGGAGGCGCTTCGCAAAACGAATTTCCCTATGGGGTTGCTTTGCAAGACGAAAAAATTTTGCGAGTCCCCGCGGGTTTTTTCCGCTCCCCCCCTTTCCTAAGCCGCTAAGCCGCTTAACAGCTGATCCGCTGATAAGCCGCTTAACAGCTGATCGCTAGAAGCCGCTAGACCGCTGTAGTGCTAATCCGCTAAGCTGTCAATGGGCTTGCTTCGCAAGACGAAAAAAACGCTAGACGAAGAGAATCACGGAACGGATTCTTTTCATCTTGCGAGGCACCACTGTATTGTGTTTACCTGAAGTCAGGTTTATACAGCAGAAGGGCGCCGATATGCTGTAGTTCCCAGCTGTTTGGGACTATAGCTCTCGGCTGTGCTGGCTGGGTGCTGCTGGGAGTTGTAGTCCAATGCATTTGTAGAGCAGCATGTTGATTGCTCCTGGCTGCTGCGATTCCTTGTGCGTATATTTCAGAAATCGCAATCTGATGTGAAGCCATGCGCAAACTGCTGCTGCTGCTGCTGCTTCTCTCTCTCTCTCTCTCTCTCTCTCTCTCTCTCTCTCTCTCTCTCTCTCTCTCTCTCTCTCTCTCTCCTGCATCCTTTCCAGCCAGTGCAGAAAGGCAGCCTTTGAAGCTGTTTCTGTGTCTCGTTTTTGAGAGCTTTTGCTGTCGCTCCTTTTTCTAAGGCTGCTGCTCCAGCAGGACCCCTCCGTTTCCCAGCCAAAGGAATACGTGGGTGGGTGCTTCAACATGACTTCATCCCCTTTCGCTTCTTCCCCGTGTACTCAACATATTCCACTCAAGTTCTTTGAATATTTTTCATGCCTCAAGAAGCCCACTCCCTCCTCCTCCGAGCTAGAAAGTCAGTCAAATGAATGTCTCTGTGTGTGCAAATGCGGTTGGGGTTTTATTGGAGATTGCTTCCTGGATCGGGGCCTGGTTTGAACGCCTGAGAACCTGAATGTGTCAGAGGAGTTGTGTGCATTTATTTATCTGTGGGAAGGTAGCTCATGGTTAACCTCCAGATATTATTTGGCTGCAAGTCCCGGCAGACCAGCCAGCATGGTCAGGGATTATGGGAGTTGTAGTCCAATAGTTGGTAGAGCATGAGACTCTTAATTATTATTATTATTCGGCATGAAATCTTTCCCATTCAGTTTTGTTTGTGGGATTTCTTTGTTCTGTTCTGTGGAGTAGTAATAATAATAATAATAATAATAATAATAATAATAATAATTTATTATTTATACCCCACCCATATGGGACGCGGGTGGCGCTGCGGGTTAAACCACAGAGCCTAGGACTAGCTGATCAGAAGGTCGGCGGTTCGAATCCCCACAATGGGGTGAGCTCCTGTTGTTCAGTCCCTGCTCCTGCCAACCTAGCAGTTCAAAAGCACATCAAAGTGCAAGTAGATAAATAGGTACTGCTCCAGCGGGAAGGTAAACGGCATTTCCGTGCACTGCTCTGGTTCGCCAGAAGCGGCTTAGTCATGCTGGCCACATGACCCAGAAGCTGTACGCCGGCTCCCTCGGCCAATAAAGCGAGATGAGCGCCGCAACTCCAGAGTCGGCCACGACTGGACCTAATGGTCAGGGGTCCCTTTACCTTTACCTTTATACCCCACCCATCTGGCTGGGCTTCCCCAGCCACTCTGGGTGGCTTCCAACAAAATACCAGGGAGCAGAATGTGAGCACAAGACCACTCTCTCCTCCTGTTGTTTCCAGCAACTGGTATTCAGAAACATTGCTGCCTGCAATATTGTGGAGGCAGAGCATAGCCATTGTGGCTGGCATCCCTCGATATACCTCTCCTCCATGAATTGGTCTAACCCTCTTCTAAAGCCATCCAAGTTGGTGGCTGTCTCTGCAGCAGTGAGTTTCACAGTTTGGCTATGTGTTGCATGAAGAAGTACTTTTTAAAAAATCTGTCCTGAATCTGCCAACATTCAGCTTCCTCGGCTTCTTCATGCCCATAAGTTCCAGTGTTAGGAAAGAGCGAGAATTTTTCTCTCCGTCCACTTTCTCTACACTATAGATAATATTGTAATCTTCTATCATGTCAGCATGTGGCCTATTTTACTTTTAAAAGACCCTGTTTAGGGAAGTTTTTAATGTCTGACACTGTATTGTTTTTGTTATTTGGTTGGAAGCTGCCCAGAGTGGCTGGGGAGACCCAGTCAGATGGGCGGGGAATGAATGAATAAAACAATAATAATATCTCTTACTTCCCTTTTCTCTAAACTAAAAAGTCCCAAATGATGCAACCTTCTTTCATAGGGGAGTTGCTCCACCCCCCACCCCACCCCGATCATTTTGGTGGCCTTTTTCTGAACCTTTTCCAACTCTAAAATATCCTTTGTGACATGAGGCCACCAGAACTGTTTACGGTACTCGAAATGCGTTCGCACCCCAGATTTGTATCAATGACATTATGATTTGGGCAGATTTGTTTTCAGTTCCTCTCCTAATGATCCGTAGCATGGGTTTTGCCGCTGCATACTTCTTCTTGTTTCTTTCCATTTTCCTGTATTGCCATGTTTTTATTATGTATTATGGTGAAGGGCTTCAAATGCTGGAGCTAGAACCGGCCTTTCTGGACGTTTGAGAGGGCCTGGCCTGACCAAACAGGTTTTGCTTTTGTATTCTTTCAAAAACCTGCCAAACCTATTTGCTCAGAGGTGAAAGAGGGACAAAAGAACAATATATGTATACCCGGGTAGCGCTGCCCCTCTCAAATCACTCTTAGCTCTCTCACAAACCAATGTCTTTCATCTTACAACAGTCTGAAGACTGTATATTTTGTTAAGAAACCTAATTTGTAGTTGGGAGGTTACTTTTAGATTTTCCTGTGCTCTCCACCCATTATTCTGACTTTTGCCAGTATAATGACTGGGGGTAGAAAGAACTAAGGCATGCAAAAATAGGGATTACCATGTGATGTGTGTCACAAGTTAGGTTTACTGTCTTTTTTACATGAAAGTTTGCATCTCTTGTTGTTATTGGCCAGTGACCTCCATGAACCAATGCTACTAATTTTTTTAAGCCATCAGCAGCCATCACAATATCCAGTAGAATTGAGGTAATTCAGTAGATGACCTCAAAAAGTACTGTATTTCGGAAGAAATGTTAACAATGATCTTCCTCAGCTTTGTTCTCTACCAGACATAAAGATGGCAAAAGGTGGAGGCTGACGGTCTTGTGTCGAAATGAGCAGGTACATCACAGCCCTTCTGTCTATACACACAGTGGCATAGCGTGGGTTGTCAGCACCCGGGGCAAGGCAAGTAATTTGCGCCCCCTAACCCATGGATTTGCGCCCCCTAACCCTAACCCCCAGATGTTGCGCCCGGTGCGGCCGCCCCCCCGCCCCCCCACGCTACGCCACTGTATACACAGCAAGTGCAAAGCTGTAGAACAGGTTAAGGCCATAAACCTGCCTAAGAGGGCAGTGTGGTATAATGGTTAAAGTGTCAGCCTGGGGCTGGGTAAGCACAGATTTAAAGACCATTTAAAGGGCCATAAAGGTCGCTTAAATGAACTGCCTGCTAGCTTAAATGAACTGTATTTCAGCATGCGCCATCTTTAACGGAGGATAAAATGGGGAACGAACTCCATAGCTTTGTGAAATGGCCGTAGCTGCATAGTAAACCCATCAGGTTCTATCCCAGGCAACTCCAGGTAGGGCTGGGAGAGATCTCTTGGCTGAAAACCTGAAGAGCAGCTGCCAGTCAGTGCAGACAGTATTGAGCTAAAGGGGCCAATGGTCTGACTCAGTAGAAAGCATCTTACTATATGTTCACACACACACACACACACACACACACACACTGCCTTGAGCTGCTTGGAGGAAAGATGTGATTTTTTGGTATTTAGTTTATTTGACCAAATGGATTTACCACTAACGGCAAAACAGATATCAAAGAGACCCAAACATAAGGTACTGTTGGAGAAACGATGAATTTCTAAAAACATCCTTCTGTCGTCAGGAAGACTATGATCGCCTGAGGCCGCTGTCGTACCCCATGACTGACGTCTTCCTCATCTGCTTCTCGGTGGTGAATCCAGCTTCCTTTCAGAATGTGAAGGAGGAGTGGGTGCCGGAATTGAAGGAATATGCACCGAATGTACCCTATTTGTTAGTCGGAACCCAGGTAGGTCTGGATGTTGCGTGTTTTATGTGAACGAATGCAGAAAAACACCCCCACCCTGTTCTGTTATACTCAGCCCAGATCCCCTTCTCTGAATCTTTTCCAGACCACGGCCCACATTCCCTTTGGGGCAGCCTTTCAAGGGCCGCATGCCAGTGTGACGGGCAGGGCAGGACAAACGTGGGGCAAATCACTGATTGTGACTGTTACATAAGACTCATTTCTGCACACACACAACCAGTAGCCCGTCTCCCAATGTCCATGCAGGCAAACAAGAAGCATTACCAGAATTCACAGGCACGTTCCAGCCAGGGAAAAACACTCAAGAAGAGGGGCAAAGCAGGGCTGGTAACAGGTTTAGCTTGGGCGAGTGTTTGGTCCAGGGTGGTGGTTCCCACACTTCCCTAGGCTGAACTGACACCCCTAGGCTCTTGCCTGACCTTTCCCTTCTTCACTGCTTCTCTGCCAGCCTGGCTTACATTCCCTCCTTCATCATGTTTCTTCATAGCATCCCTTCTCCGCCGCAGTTCAGCTGTGGCTCAGCAGTAGAGCAATCTGCTTTGAGTGCATGACTTCCCAAATACAAGGTGGTTCTTTTAAAATGAGATTCAGAAGCCATACAAAACACAAGTGAGTGAGATTAAAGATTTTATTCTAAACTTACCAAGCAGGCACTTCAATCTGCCACTTGGAAGCTTCAGTTTGCACGGCCCCACGGCTGATCAGTCCGTGCACGAGCATCTCAAAAACTCTGCCCACAACCATCCGATTTATAGCTAGCTAGCCTATGTGACTCGCCTGACTGGCTACATGCAGATCATTCATTACCGGCTACGTGCACATTATTCATTAGCCACCCCCTCCTATTGCCTCATTAGGGACGCAAGTGGCGCTGTGGGTTAAACCACAGAGCCTAGGACTTACCAATCAGAAGGTCGGCGGTTCGAATCCCCGCGACGGGGTGAGCTCTCGTTGCTCTGTTCCAGCTCCTGCCAACCTAGCAGTTCGAAAGCACCTCAAAGTGCAAGTAGATAAATAGGTACCACTCTGGCGGGAAGGTAAACGGCGTTTCCGTGCGCTGCTCTGGTTTGCCAGAAGCAGCTTATTCATGCTGGCCACATGACCCGGAAGCTGTACGCCGGCTCCCTCGGCCAATAAAGCGAGATGAGTGCCACAAACACAGAGTCATCCGTGACTGGACCCTTTACCCTTTAGGGGTCAGGGGTCCCTTTACCTTTACCTAATGCCTCATTTTCTCAAAACAATGTCCAGCATCAAAGAAGGCACCTACCACTATCACTTCCTCTCAGCTCCTTGAAATACAATTTATCTTCCGGATTGATTGCCCATACAGTGCAGAAGGTCCCAGGTTCAATCCTGGGCATCTCCAAATACGACCCAGAGAGATTCTCATCTGAAATCTTGGGTAGCAGTTGCTAGGCAATGTGGACAGCTCCGAGCTGGCTGGACCAATGGTCTCACTCAGTAAAAAGACGGATTCCTTTGTTCCAGCCTGGTTCCTTCCACCTCCACTCCCCATTTGACCCAGCCCCTTTCTTCCATGTCTTTCATTGATTTCACTTAATTAGTCGCTTGTAGCAACTTATAGCACGTGTGTGCGCGCACACACACAAACCTATTACAGTGGTACCTCGGGTTACATACGCTTCAGGTTACAGACGCTTCAGGTTACAGACTCCGCTAACCCAGAAATAGTACCTCGGGTTAAGAACTTTGCTTCAGGATGAGAACAGAAATTGCACGGCGGCAGTGGGAGGCCCCATTAGCTGAAGTGGTACCTCAGGTTAAGAACAGTTTCAGCTTAAGAACGGACCTCCAGAACGAATTAAGTTCTTAACCCGAGGGTACCACTGTATTTCTAGTCTGCAACAAATAGAGCAGAGGGTTATTCAAGAATAATCACATTTTAGAGGTGATAGAGTCCTCTATTCCTTGTGTGACCAGCACACAACAATGAACCCAGGGAATGGAGAAACTGCCCTGAGGAGGAATTCAAAATTGTGTTGCAAGCCGTGCTCTTGAGTTGGATGAACGTCCTTTGTACAATGAGACCCTCCCACGCCCCCAGCTAATCTTAAAACCGATGCCAAAATTTAGGATGCAAGCAAAGATCCGCATCTTGGATGTGCTCTGCGTATTGAACACTGGGTGATAAAAGCAGCAGTTGCGGGATGCAGGCGGGTGACTCAGGCAAGGCTCTGTATCACATCCTGCGAGAGATGGAAATAAGATCCTCGTGGTCATCGGCCAATCTTTGTTGTCGCTGGGGGAGGGGGGAAATCCAAGCCTCTTGTGTGAGGTGGACAGAATAGGTTCTGGGCTGCTGGCCTATCAGATGGAAGGCAGACCTGCCTGGGGGCGGGGGGGGGGAGGAGATCCACCTTCTTCTGAGACACTTTGCAGTTATATATACTTGAGTGGTCGCTGCAGCACTGTAAGGTCCAGCCCTTACAAAGTTCTTAATGCCAGAGGATTGGAAAAAGAAACTGATTTGCAGGTCTTACTGCTTTTATTATTTTCTGTGTTGAAAAGTGTGAAACTGCTTTTAGAGTCAGGATGAAATGACACAATAGGATGGAAAACACACGTTTCCAAAATATGGGTTTGCTTAATAGTAGCAATGCAGAGATTCAGGTGGTGCTGTGGTCTAAACCACTGAGCCTAGGGCTTGTGGGTCGGAAGGTCGGTGGTTCGAATCCCTGCGACAGGGTGAGCTCCCGTTATTCGGTTCCTGCTCCTGCCAACCTAGCAGTTCGAAAGCACAAAGTGCAAGTAGATAAATAGGCACTGCTCCGGCAGGAAGGTAAACGCCGTTTCCCTGTACTACTCTGGTTTCGCCAGAAGCGGCTTAGTCATGCTGGCCACATGACTCGGAAAAACTGCCTGCGGACAAACGTCAGCTCCCTCGGCCAGTAAAGCAAGATGAGCACTGCAACCCGAGAGTCGTCTACAACTGGACTTAACTGTCAGAGGTCCTTTGAGAACCAGTGTGGTGTAGTGGTTAAGAGCGATAGACTCGTAATCTGTGGAACCGGGTTCGTGTCTCCGCTCCTCCACATGCAGCTGCTGGGTGACCCTGGGCCAGTCACACTTCTTTGAAGTCTCTCAGCCTCACTCACCTCACAGAGTGTTTGTTGTGGGGGAGGAAGGGAAAGGAGAATGTTAGCCGCTTTGAGACTGCTTAAAGGGAGTGAAAGGCGGGATATCAAATCCAAACTCTTCTTCTTCTTCTTTACCTTTTAGCAATGCAGGGGAGAAATGACTGAGGGTCCTACCTCTAGGTGTTTTCCTTCTCAGCTCCTTTCTGAACTTGGAGCTGGCTGGGATCTCTCTCTCCCTTTCCCCCCTCCCCATGTATAAACATACAGCCAGGGAGTTGACCCCCCACCTCTCGTCCCACTAATTCTCCCCTACGAATGCATAGGGTTCCCAGGCATTGTCCCATCAGAAAGATGTTTAGATCCAGACCTGCTTAGATATAGCACAGGGGTAGGCAACCTCAGGCCTGGGGGCCGGATGTGACCCAATCACCTTCTAAATCCGGCCCACAGACGGTCCAGGAATCAGCATGTTTTTACATGAGTAGAATGTGTCCTTTTATTTAAAATGCATCTCTGGGTTATTTGTGGGGCATAGGAATTTGTTCATATTTTTTCCCCAAAATATAGTCCGCCCCCCCCCCCACATGGTCTGAGGGACGGTGGACCGGCCCACGGCTGAAAAAGGTTGCTGACTCCTGCTATAACATCATGGGACCTTCATCCTGCAGCAGACCCTGTCCTAGGCTTAGGAAACCCTTATGTTTTCATATGTGTTGGAAGCTGCCCAGAGTGGCTGGGGCATAATAATAATAATAATAATAATAATAATAATAATAATAATAATTGCAACTTCTAGTTCCATCTGCAAAAAGGTATGTTTTCTACCTGTTTCCACTCAGAACATAGCATAGCTGTCGCAACTAAGAGAGAACCCCGATTTGCTCTCAGATCTTGCCAACTGAACTCTCAGAATATGGGTTGGGTCCAACCTAAGTTAGTTGCTCTTCAGACCGCTAGTATTTAATGCGAAGTTAGTAATGACTGACTCAAAGTCCCATTCATTTCCCTGGGACCTAAGTGGATTCAATCCTATGTGTCTGGTTTTTGTTGTTTTTAAATATCTGAAGTGGATTCTGAAGTGAATGTAAGAAAGTATGCACATTTATGTCCTAACAGATTGATCTCCGTGATGACCCCAAAACTTTAGCGAGGCTGAATGACATGAAGGAGAAACCAATTTGTATGGAGCAGGGACAGAAATTGGCAAAAGAGGTAAGCTGGCCATTTATATATTTGGAGGCACCTGGCCTGGAGTTTCCTCCTCTGTTGCGTGCTGTATTCTCTCCTTCCCTCTTCTCTTCACCTTTTCTCTCTCACTTAAAAAAAAAAAAAGTGTATCAGTCTTTAACATTTATTTTATTCTTGCCGATGCATCCAAAACGATCTGCAAGGTCCTTAACATCAATATAAAAACAAGACATATAAAAACATAAGGAAACAGCAACACCATCACACCACCACCAGCAGCAAAACAGAGCTGAATAAGGACATGAAGACAACTTGTTTTCTGTTTTCCCCAAATGCCCCCCAAACTGACACAGCTCTCTTAACCCCATTTGTGAGGGAGGTGCCATCACTGAGAAGGCCCTGTAGTTCTGCAAATGCAATGTAATTGTGTGTGCCTACCTAGATAGCATTATATGACATCATTGGTCAATACTGTACTGATAACACTTGGAATTGGCATTTCACTTTGAGGTGGGGTACCAGAAATAAACCTCTCAGCGCAATACCATGGGGGAGTGTCATATCCCAAGCCCTTGCGGATAGTTGTCCTTTGCCAATCAAGTGACAGATAGATAGATGCCCTGTCAACCAATTATTTGCATTTGTCATGTGGCACTGATTGAAAAACTAGGAAAATATTTGTGCCTGTTTGTTTTTTTTTAAAAATTGCCTTGTTTCTGAAACAATTTTAAAAATTGCACCTGAGAATGGGAGTTGAGTTCATGACAGCACAGGCACCAGCCAATCAGTGCTGTAGCATGCCAGTTTCCACTGTAAGCTTTCTGATTTTGCAGAGCCTGATCTTGGAGAGCAAATGGTTTGGGCAGTAATGTCGCAGAGAGTGCATTTTCATGATGACCCCAGTGCTCAACTTCATTCTGGATGGAGCGTGAATTCTCAAATCAACAAAAATGTCAAATGGCACAATTCTTCTTTTCAGACCTATTTAGTGGAAAACCTTTTCGCAGAAAACAGCAGTGATCGGAGGTTGCTGGATTTGGTGCATATGGAGATAGCCGAATTAGTGAGCACAGCACAATATTAGCCGTTAATGAAGCCGGCTTGCTCATGAATAAAACATAGCCTTAATATTCCTGACGAGGGTGGCCCATTTAATACTTTTCTAATAATTAGAAAACAACTCTTCACAACGGAAAGCAATAAAACACATTAACGAAGCGAGCCATTGAGACTTAAAATGTTTAGCCTTACCTTTAGGGCATTCCAAAATGAATATTACTTAAAATATCAGTCGAGGTGATGCCGGGTTGCCAGAGCTACTTTTGTTTATCGGCTTATTCCTGCTGGAGAGTTTAATCTCTACAAAATTGCCTCTATGATTTCTTTTGCCCGCTCTGCGTTCCTAAAATGCTTCAAGATCACATTGCCAACCGTCAAACACACTAGCAAAAACGTCACTGCTTGGGTCTTACAGTCCTAAGGTCCCATCCCAGGGAAGTCCCTCTCTGAGCATGGAGAAGATCTGAGTCAGATGCTTCCTTCCCGCTGCTGTGGAAACCACCATGGCCCTTGTCCTAAATTATTAATAATAATAATAATAATAATAATAATAATAATAATAATAATAATAATAATTTATTATTTATACCCCGCCCATCTGGCTGGGCCTCCCCAGCCACTCTGGGCGGCTTCCATAGAAACCAAAAATACAGTAAAATATCACACGTTAAAAACTTCCCTTAAGATGTCAGGTAGTTGTTTATCGCTTTGACATCTGCTGGAAGGGCGTTCCACAGGGCGGGCGCCACTACCGAGAAGGCCCTCTGCCTGGTTCCCTGTAGCTTTGCTTCTCACAATGAGGGAACCGCCAGAAGGCCCTTGGCACTGGACCTCAGCGTCCGGGCAGAATGATGGGCGTGGAGATGCTCCTTCAGGTATACTGGACCAAGGCCGTTTAGGGCTTTAAAGGTCAGCACCCCATTGATTTGACTGATTCTGGGTGGCTTCCAGCATATACAGAAACATAATAAAATACCAAAACATTGAAAACTTCTCTATACAGGGCTGCCTTTAGATGTCTTCTAAAAGTTGTATACAGTGGTACCTTGGTTCTCAAACGTAATCCGTTCCAGGAATCCATTCGACTCCCAAAATGGTTCGAAAACCAAGGCCCGGCTTCCGATTGGCTGCAGGAGCTTCCTGCACTCAAGCAGAAGCTGCGTTGGACGGTCGGCTTCTGAAAAACGTTCACAAACCAGAACACTTCTGGGTTTGCGGCGTCCGGGAGACGATTTGTTCAACAACTAAGCCGTTCAGGAACCAAGGTACCGCTGTAGTTACTTATCTCTTTGACACCTGACGGGAGGGTGTTCCACAGGGCGGGCACCACTACCGAGAAGGCCCTCTGCCTGTTTCCCTGTAACCTCAGCTCTCACAGTCAGGGAATTGCCAGAAGACCCTCGGAGCTGGAGCTCAGCGTCTGGCCTGAACGATGGGGGTGGAAATGCTCCTTCAGGTATACAGTGGTAGCTCGGGTTAAGTATTTAATTCGTTCTGGAGGTCTGTTCTTAACCTGAAACTGTTCTTAACCTGAAGCACCACTTTAGCTAATGGGGCCTCCTGCTGCCGCCCCGCTGCCAGAGCCCAATTTCTGTTCTCATCCTGAAGCAAAGTTCTTAACCCGAGGTACTATTTCTGGGTTAGTGGAGTCTGTAACCTGAAGCGTATGTAACCCGAGGTACCACTGTACAAGGCTGAGGCTGCTTACATTAGAGCTCCAATGTTGATAGAGACCAACTGGAGGCATGCCGGTGGTGGAATTAGGCGTGTGGGGAAATGTATCAGAACATGATCCAAACCCTTCGCAGCCCCCCCGGCACACTGACAAAATAGGGGGGGGGGGACTATGCCAGCCACGGATCTTTCCAATGGGAGGGAAATGGTTGAAGAGGGAGAAAAATCCCAGAAAATGACGAAGGGGCGTAAGAGTGCTGCTCTGCCCTTTTTCTCTGTTTTGCCCATGCAAGTCCAGCAGGGTGTTGGATGTGGCGCTATGGCCTCCTTTCGTTTCCTCACGCCCCCTTTAGGAGTGCAGCCTTAATGTGTTTTCTTCAGAAACTGCACCTAATGAAAAGAATTCTAAATCTGTCACCGAAAGACAAAGTGAAGGCGTAACCTCTTTTCCTGGAGGGTTAAAACAGTAGGATGTTTTTCACAGGGCAAAGACAAAACAAACCTTGATGTGTTCCATAAAAACAAAGGCGCCCACAAGCCGGCAAAGGGAGTTTGGGGAGGAGGGAGGTGTCTTTGCGTGCCTGTGCAGCTATTAAAGACATTTGTTTTCTTGACAGATAGGAGCCTACTGCTACGTGGAGTGCTCGGCTTTAACCCAGAAAGGACTGAAGACAGTTTTCGATGAAGCTATCATAGCCATTTTAACTCCAAAGAAACACACGGTGAAAAAACGGATAGGCTCGAGGTGCATTAATTGCTGCCTGATCACGTGAGACCCGCCGGGACGATGGCCACACATACTGTGAAATATTCAATACCGTGCAAACATACACTTAAAACAACAACAACGCTCTATCCACAGATCCGAGATCAATTGGGGAAGCTGATTTTAGGAAAAACTGGCATCAGGCAAAATCCAGAATGTGTGGGAGGGAAATCCCAAATCAGTGAAGGAGCAAGCGGCATCTGTTACAAACACTTTATTCAGGCTGGAAGGAAAAGTACAATCTCTCAGGGGTAACATAATTTAGGACAAGCGACAGATGCATCATCATGTTGCCACAGCATGCAAAACGTGCTGTGAGGAGGAGGAGGAGGAGGAGGAGGAAGGCCTGACGATGCTCCAAAAGTGTTTCGATCGCCTTCTGCTTTGACCTGGTCTCTGCGCAGTCATGATGCCAGGAATCAGCACAGCAACAAAATACGCCTTCTCTCTTTGCGCCAGCTATCTGCTTTTGTACGTAAGCTGCTTCCTGTTCCAGTATATCCACAAAGGTGCAATAAGGAGACCGGCCACGTAGCCAAAGGTCGCTCCGAGCGAACAGGAAATGGGCCACACCTGAAGGAAGAGAATTGCCACGTAGAGAGAGGAGAGAAAGGAAGAGGTCAGACCCTCGATTTACTTTTAGGAGCACAATTTTCCCGTGCAATCGAACGAAGAAACCAAAACGCGGTACAGGATCCATTGCAGAGCTCGACCTGCTTTCTCAGAGAATGCCAAAAGTGTTAGCGGTTCATCACGCATCTATTACGTGAACACTAAATGTTGTACAGTTTTTAAACATGCGTGCATTAAAATGTAACTAGGCTTTCTGGCTATTGCAGATGATGACACTTGACAATTCCCAGAACTAACGTGGAGCGTTTTAACCCGCCAGTTTTGGGGCCTGGGCTGCTGATGTGCTCCTGCTTTGCTATTATTATTATTATTATTATTATTATTATTATTATTATTATTTCTGTAATAGTGGATTCTTAATATAGCCTGTACTTCTTCCTCCCTGCCCCCCAAAGTCATAGCATATTTTCATTGCTGAAAAGCTGTGACAAAGCGTTTAGCCACAAAGCACAATTTGAACGAAGCATTACCAAGAAAGACCATAGACAGAAAGTAGATTGAGATCTACTAGCAGACTTCTGGGTGCTTACTAGTAGATCACCAAGGATTTCTGACTCCCAATTGTTTAACAAGGCCACAACCTGGCAGCCAAACTAAGTTGCTGATGGGTGTTGGGGAAAGCCTAGGAATGGATAACTCTGTGAAAGGTCT
Source organism: Podarcis melisellensis (assembly GCF_964234715.1). Classification (NCBI taxonomy): domain Eukaryota; kingdom Metazoa; phylum Chordata; class Lepidosauria; order Squamata; family Lacertidae; genus Podarcis; species Podarcis melisellensis. Next base: position 19,880,252 of record NC_138530.1, on the reverse strand, counting down.
GTGAGATGAGTTCTGGCCTTGAAATGAATTCTTAAGCTGAGATGGAGCCCTTAATTCTTTGTTCCCCTCTATTTCTGAGCTACTCTTCTTCACTTGGTGCTTGCTGGTGGACACCTGGGGATTCTAGAAGTAGAGGGAGAGGGGAAAGACCCCAAAGTAGATCTGCAAGCTTGAACTAAGTCCATCTCTGCCATACACCACGAGGAAAGCAAGATTCGGTTGACGACAAATTGTCACGCTCTGCTTGAGTGGTTGCTAACAGTTGGGGGAGGAAGTCTGCAAAACCGGCCTCTGCCTCCCTGCCAGGAAGCACGTTGTCTTCCCAGCATCTTTGGGGTTTTCTAACTCTCTCCTCGCCCCTTTACCCAACAAGTGCTTTTCTCCATTGAAAAGGCTGCAAGTGCCTGGAAATTGGTGAATGAGGCCCAACAAAATTAGTCAGGGAGCCAAAAGGGAAAGCAGCTTCAAGGAGATAAGATGCAGAAATGCAGAAACACACACACAGCCAACAAGCTTAATTCAGATTTTGAAAACAAAGTAGGAACTGTCTGATTAATCAGACAGGGTTCCATTCTAATCCCAGCATCCTAACTAGTGGCAAAGAAGATGCCACTGACAAACTGCACTACAAAGTAGTCCTAGTTTTTACTCACGAACAGCTACTGTCCTGTGATGTTAGAAGTTACAGCAGGCAGTATTTTAAATGAGGAATTCCCTCTGGTGTGAGAGGAGAGAGGCCCCCTTCTAAGATTTTATAACGTCTTACATAAAAATTAAATTAACATAAAAACATAAATTAACATAAAAATTAAATTAACATATAAAATAGTGGGTTAAAAAAAATATAAAAATCATCTTTAAAAATGGGTGTATTGCAAGTGAGGTTATGGCTGACTTAACTCCCACACTCTACGTATCAACTAACGCTGAACCCAACCCAAAGTAAATGTAAGAGATAAATGTATGTGCAAACGTTTTTGAACCCCAAAGTGGTTGGCGTAAACTAACCCTGCTCAAATTTTGACTTCCTAAAGGATCAAACTAATCCAAGATTTAAATATCTGCACAGATATAGAGGAGCAAAACTTAATAAAAAATAGGCATTTAAATGCTTTATAGCTCCTAGCAAAAACGCTCTTCGCCTGTGACTGCAAACTAGTGACACACTACTTGGTTGTGTTCCCTCAGTAGTGCTCCACAACCATGAAAACGACAAACTTTCTACTTCTAAAGTCTCCCGAGATCATGAAATCTGTGCCAGGGAACCAAATTTGCACTCGCACACTGCAAAAGTGTGGAATACAGATAATCCCGGGTGCAAGACTGACGTATTCCCTGCCCAAGCAAGCATCAAAGGAACAATTGTATGCAGTGTCCCCCAACCTTGCAGTTATTATGCCGGGGCAGTCATTGCTGTAGATTAAAACATAATGGCATGGTTGTGTGCACTGATGGCGAACTGATGCCAAATGCTGATACTGTCCCAGTGGTTCAATAGTGGCCCACATTTGTTCTATGATGCCGAAGCCCTATGCAAATATTCTAACCAAGCGCACTGTCTTGGCTCCCTGCCCTGACAGTCAGGTGCTTGGAGTCACATTCAAATCAAGGCTGTTGCACGAAGAGCCCAATGGGCATTGCTCTGATCTGCACAACTCGTGCTCCTCACAAGTGTGCACATACAGCGACCACACAGAAAGCATCTTCATGGGTCGGGCCCTACGGGGTGTATCAAGCAATGTCTAAGCAGACATCCCAGGCATGGGACACAGGGTGAGGCTATCCCAATCCATGCATAGGGACGGCATTCGAATGAACATTTAAGAACTCTGGAGTGGTGGGAAAGTGGTGCCTTGCAATTGAATGCTGCAAGCACCAACATGCAGGCAGCTAGCTGGGCAATGAGCAATTATTCCAAGTAATAGGTTAGAAAACGTTCTTGGTGCCAATGATTCATTCCGACCTTGACTTGAATATTCTGGCAAAACAGAAGGCTGATTTTCAACAGTGAGTGAAAGAAGTAAATGATAGACTCCCCCACTTTTGAAACCTGATCGCCTCCATCACAACATAAAAGGCCAACTTTTATTAACTTAAAAGCCACAACTTGTCGAGAGGCGAGGGAGCAAAATACTGTGCTGCAGTCCAAGTTCTGCTGTTTTATTGCACACTCTGGGTACAGACCATCCTCACTGTGCATTGTGTTTTTCTGAAATGAGTATATGCTACATTTCATTCATCTTTACAACAGGCACGATTTGTTCTCCTCGTTTCTCCCATTCTCCCATCTCCTGGACAGCAAACAAAGTGCAACCCAGGCATGTGAGAAAATGGGCTTTCGTTCTCCAGCTTTTCGCTTCTGCCCCAAGCTTGCATTGCACAAACTCCAGGACGGAAGTATTTGAGGTGAGGAGGCAGGGGAAAGAGCTGGTGGCTTCCACTTCTGCAATTTTTTTCTTCTAGCCGTTAATCTTTTCCTCACGACATGTTAATAAAACTTTTTATTTTTGCTACCCGGAATTGACGGCGATGCGGTCTTCCTGCACTTAAGCATCACATTCCTCGGCTTGCGTGTTTAGTATAATGGAGCATTATTTGGAGGTCTTTAGGAGTGTAGCGAAGATGACAGCAATCATCTTTTCATGAGGTGCCTTAGGTACTCTTTATTGACCTTGCTTCCGTTTTTCTAGTCCTGGTTTCAGAAAAAGCTCATGGGTTCTCTTGCAATTGCTTTTCAAACCAAAGATGTGCTTGCTCCCATGCGTTAACAATGGTGCCGCGTATTTTTTTGCAGGAGACTTATACGTAAGCCAATGCATATTCAACGCTAGTATGTTGTGTTCTGTGGCCTAATGAAGGCTGTAACTCCACTGGACATTTTCATTCAAAATAAAACTTAATTTCAACAGGAATTGACTAATCGTGATTAGAGGATAATCTGGGCGCTGATATGCTGGTTTTTATGAAATATTGAGTTATCTTCCGGTGCCATTTATCGTCCAATGGTCAAGGCGGGGGGAGACTATGTATATTTGAACCTAACCATGACTCCTTCTCTTAATATGAGCGATGGCTTGATGCATTCCTAGATATCATCACTGCTGGGTTAAACCCACTCCTATCTGTCCATCGGGAAAGGACAGGGCAAATGGAACAGCTCTGATCTTGTGGGCACAACTCAGAGGGCAGATTAAGGCCATGGGAAATGTATATTTCCTCCACCCGCTGCTATCCATGCTTAAGGGAGATGTTGGCGCATTGGCCAAGGCTGGTCTAGTCCCCTGCTTGACCAGGATTCGTAACCCACTTGGCTAAGTTTGTTTAATGCTCAATTAGGCAAGGAAAGGGAATTTGCTGAAGGAAGAAGAGGCAGGTATAGTTTTAAGATCCTGCAGCCTTCTCTTAGTCGTGACATAAGAGATGGAATCCTGTATCTGTGCATGAGTCCAAAGAGCTTAGCGATACACTAGAACAGCTGTCGCTAAGCCAGTGCCCTCTAGATGTTTTTTTGGCCTACAACTCCCAGCAGCCCCAGCAAGCACATACTGGCCGAGGCTGTTGGGAGTTGTAGGCCAAAGCCTCTGGAGGCAACCAGAATGGTGAAGACTGCAACAGAAAACTAGCAATGCCTAGGACGGTTTTTGGAAAATTGGAGTCTTTTTGGCTTCTCTTTTATGAATCAGTTGGGGCATACTTGCTATTTCATCAACGTGCGCTTCAAAACAAAAACTGGAGCCGCCAAGTGCTACCGCAATGATTTCTAGAGGGTATAGCTTTTTTTCTTTTTTGCCCCTCTTGCTGGAAAAAGTGCTTTCCGAACCAGAAAAATAAAAATAACTCCCCCATCTTTTCATATGCTACAGTCATCGTTTTTACATTCACCCACATCTTGCTCAGTTATAAATGCCAGAGGCATTGTAATAGGAACAGAGCCTGGTCTTTGGGCGATAAGCTTAGGAATGTTCTTTGACAAGCCAGTTCCAAAAAAACAGAAACAAAAAAACAGCGGCATAGCTTGTTCAGTAAATAAACCTTGCCATAAACCTACTGCTTCCTTTTGTTTTGCACTATTTTGGGCAAGGGGAGATGGGATGGCCAGGAGCCACAGACCTACACAACTTCTGTGTGAATGCCCAACATGGATTTGAAGTAGGATTTCCTATATGAGTTTCAGAGGTAGCATGGGGAGAAGACAATTAATTGATAAATTAAATATTTTTAAACCTGGTGAGGGCACACACAAACTCTTGGGTTCGCTCCCGTTGCTCGGTCCCTGCTCCTGCCAACCTAGCCGTTCGAAAGCATCAGAGTGCAAGTAGATAAATAGGAACCACTCCGACGGGAAGGTAAACGGCGTTTCTGTGTACTGCTCTGGTTCGCCAGAAGCGGCCTAGTCATGCTGGTCACATGACCCAGAAGCTGTACACCAGCTCCCTCGGCCGATAAAGCGAGATGAGCGCCGCAACCCCAGAGTCGGTCATGACTGGACCTAATGGTCAGGGGTCCCTTTACCTTTACCTTTTATGCCTATAACATTCACCCATGAATCCCAAACTTTGGCTCCATTTCTCTCTCTGGCTACAGCCACCCCGAACATTCAAAGCATGCTTATACCCTTTAAACATTCACGGCACCCTGCTCCCGAAAAATATTGGGATCTGTAGTTTGTTAAAGCTTCTGGGAATCATAGCTCTGCGAGAAACTCTGCTAACAACTCTCAGCCTTTTAACAATAGATAGTTCCCAGGATTCTTTGAGGGAAGCCATGACAGTTAAAGTGCTTTAAAGTGTATGATGTGATTGGGACTGCAGTCTCATCCATGCTCATACACTGATTTCCTGTGGTGTGTTGAGCACATAGGAATATCAGAACCACAGGAGATGGTGTCCCCACTGTGGCTGGCCCCATCCGCATCAGGTTGCGAGATTCACCCATGCTCCCTGCTACTGGAGACTCTTGTTCCCACATCATATGGGGGGGGTGTCTTTACCACCAAGCAATGTTAAACCAGAAAAGCTTACTTGGCCCGGTACACAATACCGAGCTGCCACTGTTTTTAAAGGTTTCAAAAGCTCTCCCCATCACACAGATAGGTCAGAAAGACTAAATCTCCAATCCTCATTATGGAGAAGTTCAAGTGCTTTTCAGTTGTACTCAGCTGTTTGCCAGGATGTCAAAAGCAGGTGTGGAGCTTTTGAAGATGACATAAAACAGATTTGGTGGGCAACGTCAAACGCACGGCATGCAGGCAGCCTTTACCTTTCGTATACTTTGTGTTTATGCAAGACTTGGTAAGCTCTTCTCCTGTAATGAAGGCGGCTGCCTCACACAAATAAATCAATTTATATTTATTGAACTTTGCAATTTTTAAAGAAAATCTATTGATGATACCTTCTTTAACTGTCTGCCCCAAATCACGCTTAATAACGCCATTCTTGGTTCCAAATGAATTCATGTCATAGTTTTGGTCCACAATTTTACAAGCTATATTAGCCTTAGCTGAGAACTAAGTTCGCTAGCTCCCTTTCAACTCTAGGATTCCAGAGGAGCACACAATCATTTTTTACTAAACTTTGCCATCTTTTTATGTTGTGAACCGCCCCGAGATCGACGGATGAAGGGTGGTATACAAATTAATTAAATAAATAAAAATCCTTTTTTTCCCATTTCACAAAATAGAAGAATAGAATTTTTTCACTTGCCATCTCCTTACTGAGGTTTGCAAGCATTGCATTCGGTGAAGAGACGGGGTCTCCTTTTCATGGAACGCACTGAAACATTTGTCTAGTTACTGAATAAAATATGTCATTACACTAAGTGGTTTCACATCCTGGAATGGACAGTATTTGCATGTAATGGGCAATTCAGGTTGAAGACTACAAAGAGATATTTGACAGTTTTGAGATTTTTTTAAAGAAAAAACTTGATAGAATTCTGTTCAACAGCAACTAGAAGTAGAATAAACTATAGAATGCCACCGTCTGGTTGGATTTGCAAGCGGCAAGGGCAAATGTTTAGCTTTTTCTTGGATATGACAGGAAAAATTAAAATTTTTATTCTAAGGGCTGCCTTCAGACTTGATCTCACACCAATTCCTATGTAATATTTTTTTTTTTATTTATACCCTGGCCATCTGGCTGGGTTTCCCAAGCCATATCTAAAAACGTAATAGAAAGATCAATCCTTTAAAACTTCCCTAAACATTAAAAACTTCCCTGAACAGGGCTGCCTTCAGATGTCTTCTAAAAGTCAGATAGTTGTTTATCTCTTTGACGTCTGATGGGAGGAGCGGGCACCACCACCGAGAAGGCCCTCTGCCTGGTTCCCTGTAACTTCGCTTCTCACAGTGAGGGAACCAAAAGACCCTCGGAGCTGGACCTCAGTGTCTGGGCTGAGCAATGGGGGTGGAGATGCTCCTTCAGGTATACTGGGCTGAGGCCGTTTAGGGCTTTAAAGGTCAGCACCAACACTTTGAATTGTGCTTGGAAACATACTGGGAGCCAGGGTAGATTATTTGGAACCAGTGTTAGTTATATGGTCCTGGCAGCCACTCCCAGTCACCAGCCTAGCTGCTGCGTTCTGGATTAGAGCGCATTGCAGTAATCCAAGTGGGAGATAACCAGCGCATATACCACTCTGGCATGACAGTGCGCAGGCAGGTAGGGTCTCAGCCAGCGTACCAAATGGAGCTGGTAGACAGTCGCCCGGGAAACAGAATTAACCTGCACCTCCATGGACAGCTGTGCGTCCAAAAAGATTGCATTCTCCTGGTTGCACATTTTCCCCACTTTTCTACACGTTGCACACTTCCTTCTGGAAAAAAAGAAAATAATTTCCAAAGCAGGAAAGTAACCATCTTTCTCTCCCGCTTTTAGGGCTTTAAAGTCAGCACCAAAACTTGAATTGTGTTTGGAAATGTACTGAGAGCTAGTGAAGATCCTTTAGGACCAGTGTTATATGGTCAGTCACCAGTCTAGCTGCCACATTCTGGATTAGTTGTAGTTTCAGAGTCACCTTCAAAGGTAGCTCCACATAGAGTGCACTGCAGTAGTCCAAGCGGGAGATAACCAGAGCATGCGCAACTCTGGCAAGACAGTCTGCAGGCAGGTAGGGTCTCAGCCTGCGTACCAGATGGAGCTGGTAGACAGCGGCCCTGGACACAGAATTGACCTGTGCCTCCATGGACAGCTGTGAGTCCAAAATGACTCCCAGGCTGTGCACCTGGTCCTTCAGGGGCACAGTTACCCATTCAGGACTAGGGAGTCCTCCACACCAGCCCGCTCCCTGTCCCCCAAGAACAGTACTTCTGTCTTGTCAGGATTCAACCTCAATCTCACTGGTTCTGAATTAAATGAGAGGTAGAGCTGGGTATCATCTGCATACTGGTAGACACCCAGCCCAAACCCCCTGATTACCTCTCCCAGCAGCTTCATATAGATATTAAAAAGCATGGGGGAGAGGACGGAACCCTGAGGCACCCCACAAGTGAGAGCCCAGGGGTCTGAACACTCATCCCCCCCACACCACTTTCTGGATACGGCCCAGGAGGAAGGAGCAGAACCACTGTATAACAGTGCTCCCAGCTCTCAGCCCCTCTAGACGGTTCAGAAGGATGTTATAGTCGAAGGTATCAAAGGCCGCTTAGAGATCCAGCAGAACTAGGAAACAGATTTCACCTTTGTCCCTAGCCTACCAGAGATCATCAACCAGCGCAACCAAGGCAGTTTCAGTCCCATGATGAGGCCTGAATCCCAACTGGAAGGGATCCAAATGGTTTGCATCCTCCAGGAGTGCCTGGAGTTGTTCAGCAACCACTCGCTCAATCACCTTGCCCAAGAATGGAAGATTTGAGACTGGGCGATAGTTGACCATATTGACTGGGTCCATTCACCATCCCACGGAGTCCATCGCCCAGCCCTTCCCAGCTTGCTTTTATGAGCCAGGATGGGCAAGGATCAAGGAGACAGGTGGCCAGTTTCATTCGTCCAAGCAGCAAATACAAATCACAGAAGCATAGAATTGCAGAAGAACCTCAAGGGTCTTCTAGTCCAACCCTCTGCAATGCAGGAACCCCACTTTTTAGTGTCTTTAATAGGGTTTCCGTTCACATGCATCTTGTAGGTTTAAAAAAACTAGCCTTTGGCCATGGATTTCTGAGCGGTGCATTGTATGCATTTTGTACTGAATTTGTTCGTGAGCAAAAAATAGCATTTGAGGCAGCCCTGAAATGAAAGCCTTAGAAAGTCTGTGAAATAAAGAGTTGGTGTAGCACAGTGGCTAAAAGTCTGGGGCTCAGATCTCGCATCTGCCATGAACTTGCTAAGCAGCCTCGAGCAAACTATTCTCCATCAACCGCAGCTGCCTTCATTACAGGAGGAAAAGGGTTTACCAAGAAAGTAATTTTAAAGGCGGGGGGCGGAATGCCACTGATTATGTAGATAGGTTTAGGTTTTGAGTTGTAATCACGGGCCTTACAGAAATTTCATAAAGTTAAAAGAGCAACGTCTTTTTAAAAGACTGTAAACATTATTTTAGAAGAAAAAGGAGGGATTCGAGACAGCAATCTATTTTTGGAAAACATATTAAGTGATACTTAGCATGACACATATTTATGAGGCCTAACTATTTCTATTTTCAGCCCATTTAATTTTATTTCCACTTTAATTTCATAGCTCATATTGCGTTATAAATACTCCCCTCCGCAGGAGCCAAATTTTGCTGAAGGCAGCAGTTTTTATGTCCGCATTTGAGGAAACAGGCTGATTTGTGGGCGCGGGAAGTTACCTGACTTACACAAATCTTTCTTCGTTTCGTGAAATTTACTGCTTGGTTGCAAGAAAGGAAAAGAGTGTTGAGGAAAACCCCCAAACAAATCACTAAAGGGGAAAATGAAAAGTAAGGGTGGATTCAACTCATCAGTCACGTCAGTGGAAGTCTTGCCTAAGGACTTCTGTTTGTCCAATGGGGCTTTTGCACCTCCCCCTGAAATTGGGGTGGTGTGCAGGGGGGGGCAGGGGGGGTCATTCCACCTGGCAAGTTGCAACGCTTGCAGAGATGGAATGGTGAGGAAAATGTGAGATTTCAGTAGAGATTTCAGTAGCCTTTCAGGCACACTCTTTTATTGCCCCTTTTTTGATGAACTGACATCAACTGTTGGGAAGGACGTGTTTCAAAAATGAAGCTGGACAAGCATATTTGAGAGATCCTTTAGACCGCGGTGGGAGGGGGTCCCTTTTTCAGCCAAGGGCCACGTTACCCTGGCAGAAAGCAAATGACATTTTGCAAAGAAGAAGAACAGAGAACAGCAGTGAGCTACCACCATTAATTTCTACAGTAGAGCCCCATCTCTTGGAATGGTCTCCCCAGAGAGAACCGCCTGGTGCCCTCTTTGTCATTGTATTGAGCAAAACGCCTGGGGGCATGTTGCAGTGGGAAACAATGCATGAATCCATTAAAACCTAAACCTTTTACTGTAACTGGAACATGAAGTGCCATAAGTTCAAAAGGAAGCCCTCCAGACCTATGTTATTTGGGCACAGAATGACAACACTTGCTGTTTTTGACACGGCTTACATCTCAAATCCGTCTGAGCCATTTAGGGGCATTTCCAAATGTCCTCACACTTCTCTCTTGATTCACAAGCAACGTATTTTTGGGAAGCCTCAGATCTCCCAGGAAGGCAAACTTCCGCAACCAGTATTTCTTTTGAGTTCTGAAAGTCTGTCATTGATACAAGTTTGGCTTTTCCCGATAAAATTTTCCACTCCAGTGGCTCCCCATCTATTGCATCGCCTTGGTCTAGTACAATACCAAGACGAATGCCCATTTACAAGCTGCTTTTGCATCGTAAAAAAAGAAGAAGACATTCTTTCCATTTCCCCTATAAAAGAGGATAATAAAGAAAACAAAGCAATAACTTTCCCAGGGGGAGCCGTGTTGGGTCTGCTGTAGCAAAACCAGCAGAGAGTGATGTGGCTCCTTCAAGACTAAGAAATGCTATTGTGGAATATGATTTTGTGGACAGAGCCCACTTCACAACTGCATGCGGGGAAGAAACCAGAATTGGTTTTGGTAGTGATGAATATGGAGCGATTCAACGTGTTGGGAACCAGCGCAGCCCCTTCCAAAAGCTTGGGTGGGGTGGGAGAGAGGGAGCTGGTCTTATAGGAAAAATATAAAGGTAAAGGGACCCCTGACCATTAGGTCCAGTCGTGGCCGACTCTGGGGTTGCAGTGCTCATCTCGCTTTATTGGCTGAGGGAGCAGGCGTACAGCTTCCAGGTCATGTGGCCAGCATGACTAAGCCGCTTCTGGCGAACCAGAGCAGCGCATGGAAACGCAGTTTACCTTCCCGTCGGAGTGGTACCTATTTATCTACTTGCACCTTGACGTGCTTTTGAACTGCTAGGTTGGCAGGAGCAGGGACCGAGCAAGGGGAACTCACCCCTCGTGGGAATTCGAACTGCCGACCTTCTGATCGGCAAGTCCTAGGCTCTGTGGTTTAACCCACAGCGCCACCCGCAGCCCTAGGAAAATATAAGTGCAATGCAATTTCCTAAAACAGCAAAGAGTTTTGCAGGACCTCAAAGACTAACCCATTGATTTGGGCATAATCTTTCATGGACTAAACCCCCCTTTGTCAAGTACACAAAGTGGTCTTAAACCAACGATTTCATGTTACGAGAAAGGAGATTCCGACTAAACATCAGGAAGAACTTTCTGACAGTAAGAGCTGTTTGCGACAGTGGAACGGTCTCCCTTGGGAGGTTGTGGACTCTCCTTCCTTGGAGGTTTTTAATCAGAGGTTGGATGGCCATCTGTCATGGATGCTTTAGCTGAGATTCCTGCATTGCAAGGGGTTGGACTAGATGACCCTTGGGGATTCCTCCTTTCAAATGCCGCAAGACTCGCAAGAGCCCTGCTGGATCAAGCCAAAGGCCTATTGAGTTCAGTGATGAACCAGATGCTTGCGGGAAGCCTGCGAGCAGGACCTGGGTCCAAGAACACTCTCCCCACTTGTGACTGTCAGCAGCTGGCATTTGGAGACGTCTGGAGGAGGCTGAATGCAGCCAACACAATTGTTCTTGCTGCAATGGACTAACAGGACTAGCTCTCTGGAGACTGCTGCTGAGATCCCTAAGGGAGCCTCCCATCTACTTCTCTTTGAAGCTCTCCATCAGCAGTAGAAAGGCTTCTCATAGTTCAGCCCACATGCTGTGCAGACTGTGCCACCCAATTGCCACCCCTTCTGCTTGCAGACCAGGCTTAGTGTCCATTCCAGGTCCTGCTTCCTGCCCATCAGCTGATTCCCAGTTTGCTTTGTATTTAGATGCACACAGCCCCATGTACATGCATCCTCTGCTGGTATGCCCCATGGATGACCTTAAGGTCCATAAATAGCAACACCCTAGAGGTTCCAGGCCCTAAGGAAGTTAGATCAGCCTCAACCAGAGCCAGGGCCTTCTCAACACTGGCTCCAGCCTGGTGGAACGCTCTGCCTCATGAGACCAGGGCCCTGCAGGATCTGATTTCTTTCCGCAGGGCCTGTAAGACAGAGTTGTTCCGCCTGGCCTTTGGCTTGCAGTCAATTTGATTCCCTCCCCATCTTTCTTTTTTCCTTTCTCCTCCTGTGATGAGGCTAAATTTTAATGTTTTTAATGTTTTAATGTTGTATTTTAATCTTGTTTTTAAGTTGTACTCATTCAACTTGTTTTTATTATTGGTTGTTAGCCGCCCTAAGCCTGGCCTTTGCTGGGGAGGGCGGGGTATAAATAATAATAATTATCATCATCATCATCCTAGCAAGGGTGAAGAGTGTGGAGGTGTAGAATTAGACCTGGGCCTCTTTAAAAGACTTGAAAGCAGTAACTCAATCCTTCTCTACTAGCTACTTTGGAACTTTCTAAAGATACTTGTGTGTGCCCTTTACACTTGGAAGGGTGTCTGGGTGTCTGTGTGTGTGTGTGTGTGTGTGTGTGTGTGTGTGTGTGTGTGTGTGTGTACTGTGCTTATGTATTCATAGAAAGGGAGACATTAGAATCAGCTCAGGTTTATTTTAATCTGAAATAAAGTCTGTGTTGATGCCACTAAGAGATCTAAGTTGCAATATGGCTAAAATAAATTCCTTCCCTGTGGTTGGAGCCGGGAGAACAGGTTCATCCATTTTCACGGACTATTCCCTCTCCCCTCCACTTGCGAAAGGAGAAAGAAACTGCTTTAGATTGGTTTTAAAGTCAGAAAGCTCTTGAACTGACCTGCAGGGGTTATGCAACTCTGAAAATGGCATCAATTGCCAGTAGCCGCTCAGCCAGCTGCATTTACAGCTTTCCTGCAAGCCTCACATTTTCCTCACCGGCAGCAAAGCTTGCCAGGGCTCTGCTTTTTCGAAAACTGCAAAGTATTGTTTTCGGGCACAGGGCTTGGCCACGCCACTTTTGCAGATCAATTTGGCGCCAATAGCCTGCTCCAGATGCATCTTGTTAAGTGCTTTTAATGGGGGGAAGCTGCAGCAGTGCAGGCCACGTTCTCAGATGGCAGAAAAAACACGTGGCTCCCCCTGAGACATCGTGGGAGCAGCGCTGAGAGGTCACGTGGACTGAACTCCAACAATGACATTCCTGGACCATTAACAAAGCAACCTGGAGGATAAATCTATCAATGGCCATTTCCCCAAAAGACGTAAATCTCCAGGTTCAGGGACAGAATACACCAGGGGCTTGTGGAATAGCAACAGGGAAAGCCTGCTTCCAAGTTTCTCAAAGGGGGTACAGCCGCTCTTGGAAACGGCACAGAAGACTTAGAGGCCTGATCGGCCAATGTTCATTCACTTATAAGATGAAGAAACCAACCTGCCACGGCCGATCCCAATCCAGTGGAATAGGAAATGCTCCAAGCCACGCCCCCACCACGCTGCACATCGAGGTAATCTGTAGACTGCTATCCCAGATGGACATTGCCCTGGGGGAGAAATGTAAAAAAAAGCTCAGTAACTTTAGCGAGAGGTGGGGTGCATGCATTAGCCTGGGGAAGAGGAGACTGAGAGGAGATACGATAGGCACCTTTAAACATCTAAAGGGCTGTTGCGTGGGAGATAGAGAAAGCTGGTTTCTCCTGCTCTGCAGGGTAGGACCCAAACCAACAGCGTCATGTTACAGAAAAGGAGATTCCAACTAAACTCCAGGAAAAACGTTCTGGCAGTAAGAGCTGTTCGGCCATGGAACGTACTCCCTCGGGAGGCTGCAGACTCTCCTTCCTCGGAGGTTTTTAAGGAGAAGTTTGACGGCCATCTGTCATGGAAGCTTTAGTTGAGATTCCTGCATTGCAAGGGGTGGCGATAGATGACCCATGGGGTTCCTTCCAACTCTCCAATTCTATGATTCGCAGCATTGGGCCTGTCTAGTCAAGGCTGCAACCCCAGAGATAAAGGTAAAGGGACCCCTGACCATTAGGTCCAGTCGTGGCTGACTCTGGGGTTGCGGCGCTCATCTCACTTTATTGGCCGAAGGAGCCGGTGTACAGCTTCCGGGTCATGTGGCCAGCATGACTAAGCCGCTTCTGGCGAACCAGAGCAGTGCACAGAAATGCTGTTTACCTTCCTGCCAGAGTGGTACCTATTTATCTACTTGAAGTTTGATGTGCTTTCGAACTGCTAGGTTGGCAGGAGCAGGGACCGAGCAACGGGAGCTCACCTTGTCACGGGGATTCGAACCACCGACCTTCTGATCGGCAAGTCCTAGGCTCTGTGGTTTAACCCACAGCGCCACCCGCATCCCACAAATCCCAAAGACAGGGTCACAGAATTGTAGGGACGGAAGGGGTCCCGTGGGTCATCTAGTCCAACCCCCTGCAATGCAGGAATCTGTTCGCCCAATGTGGGGCGCGAACGTATCACCCAGAGATAGAGTCTCATGCTTTACCAGCTGAGCTGTCCGAGTGCGCTATCCTAGTAAACATGTTTACTAGGAAGCAGGTCCCACCAGCTAAGTGAAATGTACAGGGTCAAGCTGCAAAACTGCAGGCGTATGTACTAAAAAATAATAATAACAGTCGCACTCGATTTACACACTGCCAGTGGTCCCTCTCATATGTCAAGCCATGGGGTTTAAAGTGAATTCTTTTTAAAGCCAGCCATCGCCTGGATCCTACATAACTAAAGAATACTGTGAGTGTCTTCCTGATTATAAAAGTAATCACAGTAGAACTTCTTAAAGGATCCTTTGCCCAAGGGGGGAATCAATTAGTGATTATCTTCTCCGCGGTGCTCTCAACACTGTGGATTTCGCTCTCTTTCTCAAGGCCCATCAGGCTGCATCTTTACTGCGTTGAAAGGAGCTTATGAAAACACTGCCATTTTGAGAGGCATTTGGAACATATGCTTTGCCTACAGTTTTACTTGGTTAATGTTGATTTATATAGTTACTCAGGGTTGTAAGCGCAACATTGCTAATACCTACAGAGATCAGTGGCTTTAATATTACTGCTGAAGTTCTTTGTTTAAATTTCTGATGTTTAATTTCTGCTTAAAATAGTTTGTATACAGTCGTACCTCGGCTCCCTTGGGAGTTGAACATTCCAGCTCCCAAATGATCTAAAACCAGAATTGAGTGCTCCGGTTTTCAAACATTATTTTGGAAGCCAAACATCCGATGGGGCTTCCGATTGGCTGCAGGTGCTTTCCACAGCCAATCACAAGCCGTGCTTTGGTTTCTGAATGTTTTGGAACTCAAACGGACTTCCGGAACAGATTCCATTCGACTTCCAAGGTACAACTGTACTGTATATGCCTAATGTTGTAAGCATACCCTCCAACATTCCTCTGAAGAAAACAGGGACGTCCAATTCCATAAGACTAAAGAATTTTATTACTTATACACCACCCATTAGACTTGGGTTGCCACAGTCACTCTGCACGCCTTCCAACAGATATAAAAACATAATAAAACCAACACAGGGCTGCCTTTGGATGTTTTCTAAAGGTTGCATAGTTACTGATCTCCTTGGCTCAGGGGGTGACATAACTCCATACCCTCCAACATTTCTCTGAAGGAAATAGGGAAGTCTTAAGGAAAACTGGGACATTCTGGAATCAAATCAGAAACCAGGATGGCTTCTGTAAATCTGCAACTGTCCCTGGAAAACAGGACACTTAGAGGGTCTGTTGTAAGCTGCTTTGAGACTCAGGTGGTGATAAGCGGGATATAGGTTTAAAAATACATAAATATTGGCTGCGCACATTTGCCTCTGCTTCACCTGCAAAGCAGTACAGAAAGCTCATCAGACGGTTAGAGTCCAGAAAGCCCCACGGCTGAAACAGCCCAGGGGCAACTCTGCATCGTGGGACGTGGGCTGAGCGAACTGCAGATCAAATCAATGGGGGCAAAGCCTCACCCCTTTCAGCAAAGTAACAATAAAATTTCACCAGCATTGGTACCCTTCTGGGACTCTGTGTGGCACCAGGGGCTTTTCCGAACCCTTGTGATTCACTGTTCACATGCTGCCATTCCCCCCACTGTGCAAGCTTTTTAATTAAGTTCAGCGGGGTATCAAAGGCTCCTGGCTGAGGAATTCTAATCACATTGGAGGGAAATCTAATTCAAATCGTTGACATTTAATTAGATGTAAATCAGGATCCTTGCATTGTTGTCGCCCAAGTCCTGATAGAGACTTATGCGCAAGAACCACAAGGGACTGCCACTTCCTGGAGCTAGACCCAGATGTCTATCCACACGAGTCTGATGAGATTTACGTTTACTTACATCGGGAATCGGATTTCACTTAAAATTGGTTTGGGTTTTTTCCGCCCCCGCTGAGAAAATTGCTGCTTATGTAACCATAGGGTTGGGGGGGGGGGATGAGAGAAAGTTTTCAAGTTGTCAGCTATCTAAATGGCGCTGACAAAAGTGCAGGGCGTCTCATGCAATGGCATCCCATTCTAAACTGACATTCTGCGCCCTCTCTTTGTTTGACAGCAGGAACCTGTGACCATCCACATGTTGGCGGACTCCACCTCCCATCAGGCTCAGCCAGCAGAGCCAATGAGAGTCCAACAAGAGCTGGAGAGCCACAGGATTCTCCATCCCTGCCTGACATATGGAAATGCAACGCACTCTTCTATCCTTGCACCTGGAGCCGGATCATTTGCAAAAATGGACCAGCGCCCCCGAAATATCCTGCCGATTATCTCCAATCAGTTGGCAAAGCTCTTTTGCACATTGCACACTGAGGTGTGGGTGGTGGGAACACATGAAACAGCTTTCCCTATCGTGGCCCTCGGTCCATCAAACTGCGTGCCCCCATTTGGACCCCTCACTGCTGGTTAAAAACTTTTGGGTTCTGGCTGGCCTATGGTTTCTGCAGTTCTTGATCATTTCCCCTCCTAGCTCCCTCAGTTCCTGTCATGGATTTGCTTGGATGCAGAGGAATGGTGGGAGGCACCTGTTGGGGAACCCCCCCCCCAAGGGAACCCCCAGGGAAAGATGGCTCAGAGCCAGGAGACTGGTGTTGGGATGACCATGAGTGGCCAGAGGGAGAGGAGGGAGCAGACTGGGAGGAGAAGGTGTGGGAAGCAGAAAAGGGAACAGGGTTTGGTGAGCAGGAAGAGACAGAGGGCAGTTCAGAGGGCAGAGGGCAGTTCAGACTCGGAGGCAGAAGAGGAGGAGGGTCAGAAGACAGAGAGGCCGGCTGCTGAAAAAGCCATGAAGTCTCCCCCTCCTGCTACGACCAGCTCCCTTCTTTCCTGGTCTCCTAGAGAAATGAAGAGGGCAGAGCAGAGGGAGGTTGTGTACAGGCGCAGTTTGCGACTGCTTGGGAAAGACCCTGGAGAGGAGGAGTCTTAGGAAGTACAGTGGTACCTCGGGTTACAGATGCTTCAGGTTACAGACTCCGCTAACCCAAAAATAGTACCTTGGGTTAAGAACTTTGTTTCAGGATGAGAACAGAAATCACACAGCAGCAGTGGGAGGCCCCAGTAGCTAAAGTGGTACCTCAGGTTAAGAACAGTTTCAGGTTAAGAACGGACCTCCAGAACAAATTAAGTTCTTAACCTGAGGTACCACTGTAGTGGGAAGATAGGGAACTTCAGTCCTCACAACTGCCTAACCCTAACCCTAACCTTTTTATTTACTGGTCCTGTCCATTTTGGTATAATATTGTTTTCAATCATGCTTGGGTGTGTGTGTTTTTTTAAAAAAATTATATAGCTGTTTCCAACTATGGGCATTTTGCAAGAAATGGGAAGGAAACGACATTTTATTTTTAAGCACATAATTCACAGATGAGTGCACATGTGTGTGCACACAGAAATGTAACATAGGGAATGAGCTGTAATTTAGAGAGCCAGTGTTTTGGACACATCTCTTAGGGGACACCGTAAACCGTGGACTGCAGATACCAATTTGGGGGAAGGTCATAGAAGAAGAAGAGTTTGGATTTGATATCCCGCTTTATCACTACCCAAAGGAGTCTCAAAGCGGCTAACATTCTCCTTTCCCTTCCTCCCCCACAACAAACACTCTGTGAGGTGAGTGGGGCTGAGAGACTTCAGAGAAGTGTGACTGGCCCAAGGTCACCCAGCAGCTGCATGTGGAGGAGCGGAGACGCGAACCCGGTTCCCCAGATTACAAGACTACCGCTCTTAACCACTACACCACACATAGCTCAGAAGCAGAGCATCAGCTCTGCAAGCACAAGTCGCCTGGCTCAATCCTGAGCATCTCCGGGTTGGGGATGAAAATGTCCCAAACCCTGGAGACCTACTGACAGCCAGTGAAGACGATATTGAGCTAGATGGATCTATAGTCTGACTAGGTATAAGGCAACTTCCTATGTTCCTATGACTGAAAACACAGGGGGGTAGATATCCTTAGAAGGCTCTTTAATCCAGCTTGTACCAATTTTAAAGTAGTAAATAAAAGTAACCACAATGACTCTTAGCTGTCACAGAAAGGGCATTGTTGGAGCCTCAGTGTTTACAGACACTTTGCCATCTGCTTGCAACATTATTACCCAGGCTGTATGCACAGAAAGAGGGAACACCCAACTTTTCTCCTAGCTCAAAAGCATTCACGGCGGACACAAAATCAGCCCAAATCACCAGGCTGGAATAACATTTCAAATTCCTTAAGTACAGCGGCGCCTGCAAAATCAGCTCCAGCATAAACAAACACTTCTGCGCAGACGGCAAGAGAATATCTCCTGCTTAGTCTGTAGCTGAATTTATCGCATTAGAGGCTTTGCTTAGACATGGGAAGAGAGAAGCAACCTAAGCAAAACGCCCCATTGTTATTTTTTTATATGTCAGACGTACACTGCGAAAGCCTTGCAGCATTTATAGCTCAGGTCCTGAAATACTTATTGCTTGCTTAGGTTTATGCACCTTTTTCATGACTAGACAACTGGCCAAAGCACATTCTCTCTCTCTCTCTCTCTCTCTCTCTCTCTCTCTCTCTCTGTGTGTGTGTGTGTGTGTGTTACATATGGTCAATTTCTATAACGGAGAGAACTAGCAACAACAGTCTGAGGATCCGAGCTGCAAAAAAGTGTCAAGGCAGCTAAATGTGCAGATGACATAGAAACAAATCACAACGGCTAAAAATCCACAACAGATTGCGAGGAGCTGCAGAAAGCTTTCATAACACAGAGTGTGGGCAAAGAAACAGCAGATGATATTCCAGGTGGTAATGGGGCGAAGGGAAGACACACAAAATACATATACACATTCCCCACCCCAAGTTTTAGCCTCTGAATTAGCAATTGCCACTCAGGAAAGAAATCCTGAAGTCATTGTGAATCACCCGGCACACTAGGGAAAGTCTTCTGCAGCAAAAGAGGGAGAAAGACCTGGGATTTGACAGCAACGAAGACACCACAAAATGTGGCTCCGTAGATATGAGTGATGCATCCAAATTCTAACGACCGCGTCTAAGGCCACATTTACGCCATACATTTAAAGCACTAAGATGCCACATCAGACAGCTGTGGCTTTCTCCCAAAGAAATATGGAAGCTGCCGTTTGTTAAGGGTGCTGAGGATTCTTTGGAGACAACTATTCCCCTCACGTGGGTGGCGCTGTGGGTTAAACCACAGAGCCTAGGACTTGCTGATCAGAAGGTCAGCCCTGATGGGGTGAGCTCCCTTTGCCTCGGTCCCTGCTCCTGCCAACCTAGCAGTTCAAAAGCATGTCAAAGTGCAAGTAGATAAATAGGTACCACTCCGGCGGAAAGGTAAACGGCATTTCCATGTGCTGCCCTGGTTCGCCAGAAGCAGCTTAGTCATGCTGGCCACATGACCTGGAAGCTGTGTATGCCGGCTCCCTTGGCCAATAAAGCGAGATGAGCGCCACAACCCCAGAGTTGGCCACGATTGGACCTTAATGGTCAGGGGTCTCTTTACCTTTACTATTCCCCTCACAGAGCTACAATTCACCAGTTCCCTGGGAACAGCATTCAAAATTTGCCAGGCGCATTTTGCACCTGTCTGTCGGTCGCTTGCGACCAAGTGAAGATGCCCAAGAGCCAGGATGGCACCTGATGTCTCCACCACCTGGAGATCATTGGATCTGAACTGTTTTCACACACCAGCAACACATCCTGTAGAATTCGATCTGTTATATTTTATCTGTACAATCAGAATGAATTTCAGGAACCAAAAAGTCGTGTTGAAAAGCTGGCCCTAGGAAGCTGTCATATACAGAGTCAGACCCCTGATCCGTACTGTCTGGGCTGAGAGGCAACAACTCTCCAGGGTTTCAGAGTGCAGACATTCCCAGTCTTATCTGGAGACGCCAGGGATTGACCCCAAGACCATCAACATGCCAAGCAGACACTGCTACCGAGCTGTGCCCATTCTCCATGCCAAGGAGAAGCAAGGGCAAGCACTCCACTTTTCTCATTTTTCCATTTTTCTTTTGGCTCAAGGAGCAGCCAGTCATGCAAGTCCTCCCCTGCAGTCTGGAGGGATAGAGCCCAGACACAGATTTACCACTTCACTGCAAACTAGACCATAATTACAAGGAGGCAAAGAAATACTACAAAAGACCCTAAGGACAAAAAAAGAGAAAGGAAGAAATGAAAAAAAAGAAAAATACATCTCACAGAGAAGCAAGAGATAGTACAGATTTAGGATCCCAGTCTAGTTTGCACAAGCACACCTGGAATCAACAATGCAACTAAATGGCCCTCTGGAAATGCAAGGCAAGCTCTGAGCATAGTCTCTCACCTACACGCAATATTGCTGAATTGGGACAGGGGAGACTTACTGGGATTTTAAAAGGCATGGGAGGGAGACGAAGGGTTGGAAAATTTGATGATCAACAATGGTCAACTATGGTTCAGCTAGCTTCAGCTAAGCCAGGCATAGGCAAACTCTGGCCCTCCAGATGTTTGGGACTACAGTTCCCTTCATCCCTGACCAGTGGACCTGTTAGCTAGGGATGATGGGAATTGTAGTCCCAAACATCTGGAGGGCCGGAGTTTGCCTATGT
The DNA here is from genome assembly GCF_964234715.1 of Podarcis melisellensis. Classification (NCBI taxonomy): domain Eukaryota; kingdom Metazoa; phylum Chordata; class Lepidosauria; order Squamata; family Lacertidae; genus Podarcis; species Podarcis melisellensis. The sequence continues at coordinate 19,859,774 of NC_138530.1, read as the reverse complement.
CTGAGCTAAGCCGACTGAGTCACAGCTGAGTCAGGACGAGAAAGTTACGCAGCCTTATCTTTGACCAAGACGGGGTTGGGGTCTTAACACCGGATGAGTTGGGAATCAGCAGGCTGAGGCAGAGATCCACTGCCTCCTAAACCGCTCATCCTACTGGAACCCACTATAAGACTGACTGCTAGGTAAGCGTTTATTGCTTTGAGTCATGCCGCCTGGGTCACCATGGGGAAAGGGGGGTTCCTTTAAATGGGGTTGGAGCAACTGTGCCTTTTCTTTGCTGTATTCCTTTTGAAAAGTGAGCAGCTAGCCCGGGCAGGGGGTTAGAGGGAGGTAAGAGGTGAGAAAGGCAAAGAAGGATTCAAATAGCAGCAGTAACAAAATCGCCAATTGTCTGTAAGACAAGCAAGGACTTTTTGTGCAGGCTGCTATTTTCGCCAAACAATGCTTGAGCAGTTTTCCAAAGAGGTTTCCTCTCCTGCCTCCATCAGCCCTGACAATCTCTTCACAGCATTTCTTCCCTGCTTTGGGCTTGTGACAGCTGGCCATTAGCTTAGTGACACCGGTTACAATACAGAGATGTCAGAGCACAAAGCAAAGACCAGGAGTGGCGAGCCGAAGGCGTCTTGTTCCTCGCAGACAGAACTACAGGAGACAGGAGCCATGAGGAGCAATTATTTAAAGCACAGGATGTGGCTTATTTATATATAATTCTCTTTGTGTGCGTGCACAACACACTCAGAAAGACTGCACCAAACAATGAAAACTCTTAGCATTCTGTGCGCACACTCCATGCACCCCTTGCAAAAAAAAGGGTGGGGGTTTATTTTTAAACGTTTGAGTTCCCTGGGACAGCTGGCGACTTTGATGACATGGAGTATGTGTGCAAAATGTCCTTTCCACACTACTAAACCACCCCCATAATACTTGTGCCAACATGGTGCCTGGAGACACTATTGGACTGCAACATCCACCAGCCAGCATGGCAAATGACAGAGTCAGTAATCCAACAACATCCCCTTTGGGGATCCCTGCCATAATACCTTCTCTCAGCTCCACCCCAATAGCAGGCAGCTCTTCCTACCTGCTCTGCCCATTCTTAGCTGCAATTCCTGCAGGGGGTTGGGTGAGAAGACCCTTGGGGTCCCTTCTGACTGTATGTTCCCCATGATAGAGAAATGGAAGCTCCAGATTCAGAGGCAGCCTACCTCTCAACAAGAGGTGCTCTTGGACAAACCACAGAGGAAGTGAGATCGCCTTTGGTCAGTGCTTGAATGGCTAACGTTGGAAGCAGAAAGCTGGGCCAGATGGAAGGAAGTCTTTGGCGATCACTCGTAGCCGAGGAAGATTGTCTTCCATAAACACAGTTCTAACAATGAGTCCGTAAGTGACTGTGGAGGCCAATTCTGGATCCACACATCCTTCCACAGTGGGGACATTGTTTTCTGGGCGGGAGTTTATCACGGTGTGGATTTGCCAAGCGTGCCTTCCTCCTAGCACGTTTCTCCCTTGCGTCCTGAGTTTGAGTGTCTTCAGAGCCCATGGCACCTTTGGTAAAGGCTGTTCTCCCACTGGAGCGCTTGCACGCCAGTGTTTCCCAGTTGTCAGTGTTTCTACTACATTTTTTAAGATTTGCCTTGAGACAGTCTTTAAACCTCTTTTGTTGACCACCAGCATTACGCTTTCCATTTTTAAGTTTGGAATAGAGTAGTTGCTTTGGAAGACAATCATCAGGCATCCGCACAACATGACCAGTCCAACGAAGTGGATGTTGAAGAATCATTGCTTTGACACTGGTGAAGGAAGTAACTTACCTAAGACAACAGTAGGGTCTGAGTCCACAACACAGGTACCCAGTACATACCCCACCACCGTTGGTTTTCCCTCTGCTTTCTCATCCCATAAAAGGGTAAGAATCAGAAGAGTTAGAACTCAGCTGCAGAGCACATACACGGCAGGCAAAAGATTGCAGGGTCAATCTTTGGCCTAGGCAAGACTCCTTGCTGAAACCCTGGAGAACCACTGCCAGTTCAGAGTATGAAGAGTAAGCTAGATTGGCCAAAGATAACTTGGCATATGGCATAAGCCAGCTTCCTATGAGAAAAACCACAGTTTCTCTCAATCATCCATTAGCACTATTTCGCCTTAAGACTTATCCCAGTAGCATCTGAATTCTACATATAAAACATCAATGTAAGGATACAAAAGGAACTTGGATACAGAAACCTGGGTCATTGACTAATCAGCCCATCTACTTCTTCCACCACCACCACCCCTTCCTCACTCCATGCTGCCCAAGCTTATCACCCGTAGAGACAGGCAAATCCATTTTTGCACCTGCAAACATGTGCCAGCATCACCAGTCATGGAGCCTTATTGAGTTCACGCCAACTGTGCAAATGTTTAAGGAAAACCTCGCCATTTTTGCCCTTAAAGTGGTGGTCATGCTGAACTGGGATGACGCGGGTGGGTGCACATTAAGACAGAGTGCTTTAGTACACCAGCGTACGTCCCAACAGGCCAAATCCAAATGCTCAATTGACTGAATAGTTCATCCACTAGAGACTTCCAACAATATGCCCATATTGCTGGCCGGGGAACAGAGAATTCAGATTGTTCAGCATGTTCCGGCCAATGCCTTTTTATGCTTAATAGGGAGTTTCCAAATTGAGTGTTTTTCCAAATGCATTAAAAAGAACATCGCAAAATCATTTCACTCCCCAACTATTATTTGCCACTGAAACATTATAGACTTTTAAGGGGGCCGTGGGAATTAAAGGTAATGGGTTGTGCTCCAACAGGTGTTCCATTAGCACAAGGACTTTCACCTGCACAATGAACATCTCCTTCCTCTCCTCTCCCTGCCCTGACCCAATCTGTTCTGAGGTCTCCCCTGACCTACTGGAGCAGAGAGGGGTTACACAGGAAATGGAAGTTTATGGGATGACTTTGTTGAATACAACCCGAGAAATATTTTATTTTTTTGCAAAGAAAACAAAAATCAGTTAAAGTCGAAGACTGTCAGTGAAACACTAAATATCTTGGGATATTTATCTGGAGAGATTCTACCAGAGTCATCTCACCCCATGTGAGTTTGTCCTTCTGGCCAAATTACCAGAGCTTACTTTACAGAGCTGGACAGCCAAAGTGTGGAAGATGGCCGAGTTATAGCTTGATATAACTTGAACAGATTTCATATGAAACGGACATAAACTGGACTCAGACTGGATGGCCAGAGAATGGAAGTTGGCAGAGTTGTAACTTCATAATCCAGGTAGACTGCCAAACTAATGACTCCTCATAGTCCTACAGTTTAGTGAAGAACGATCCATTTTATGGTGGTGAGTGCTTAATCAGATAAAAACGTGTGCTTATATCCCACTAAATCATACTTGGGAGTAGAGACCCCTTGAATTTAATAGACAGGGCTATCAAGCCCATGAATGTCAGTGTTTTGCTCTCAATACTTGGATGCAACCCACAATTTTTCATGTGCGAAAACATCAAAACACACACACACCAGACTGTGGTCAACAGCACAATTTCTGCATCTGCCTTCTAGAACTACTGTACACACTGACCCCCCAACAGAACAAAGCAAGCGCCTCTTTAGCAGGAGACATGTCAATTGTCACTACTTGAAGATGCGTGAAATAAAAAGGACAACTATTTGTTGCCGCTATAGGAGGACTATAGCGAATGTATTCTGTAGAGACGATTCAAGCATAATAATATGTCACTGAACATATCTACCCAATCCAAACCAAACGTACACAATAACACCATTTGCCATTATCTTCGGGTTTTTCCAAAAGCGGTGCCGAATGACAGAGCTGAACCATAGCAACGTTGGGGGGGGGAGGGGGAAGGAGAAATCAGAAAGTAGTTGTTGCACTCCTTCTGTCACAGAAGAGCCCTCTGCTAGCGTTTCTTGAGATGACAGATGACTTGTTAACAAAAGCACTTGTTAACAGTGATTTTGACAGGACCAAACCACGTGTGAGGCGGGAGACAAGGGGAATATCTCCCCACTTTTCCACCACTCTAATGCAGCTGCCAGGCGGAGCAGTGCGGCGGGGAACCTCCAGATTTTATTACAGCAGCTGTAGGAGCAGACAGAGATGATTCCTTCTCCTCAAGCAGTTTGCCTAATCCAAAGCAAGCACTTCAAGGAGAGGTTGGGGGCAGGAGATCCATAGCATAAATAAATAAATAATAAAAACAAGATTCCAAGGAATCTCCTGGGCTTCCAGTCCTATTATTAATAATTCCTCCTGCATCTTTTATGATGATCCAAATCTTTTACATCTCCGTTGTGTCCAGAATCCACCATTAAACTACAAGTGATATTCCAATCCTATTAACGATTTTAACTGTTTACAATGGTCTTTAAGATAAGTTATAAATCAGGAAGACCAAAATTTTAATAAGGAATGGGGAAAACCGCTTAGGGCAAATTTTCAGCGTGAACTGGATTTTTTTCTGACGCCCTAGAGCAGCAGAGGGGCAACAGGCCTGTGCCCCCCCCCTTTTGAACTGGGAGAGCAAGCTATGCCCACTTTCTCTACATGTGATGTCATATGCGGTATTAGCTGTGGGGCAGATGAAGACATTGCTGAGCTGAAAGGGGACTAGCAGGAGCCGCCAATCAGGTGACCAGTGGTGCAGGCAAAGCGCTGTCTGCCTGGCTTTTGAGAGACTCCGGCAGCCAGCTGACTGTCAGATTTTGCAGAGTGCTACACCCCAGGGCTTGGCAAGGCCTAACAATGAGTTGATTGTCAGCATCCTGTGGGTTGTGCCTTTGCCTGCAGAGTTTGATTTCAAAGTGTGGGGATGAAAGCCGGCCACCTGATGGCATTGTGATATCAGGCAATTGGCAAGTGGGTGGCTCCGCTCACCTGTCAAACGTGACTCACGCACAGTGTGGGGACATAAGGATCCGGCCCACTGGCAGCATACCTCCCACCCCCACCTCAGCACGAAAACTTCCCTGTTTTGCAAAGGCCTTCAGAACTCAGGAAGGAGGGATAAAAGAGGTTTGCAAGATAGGATTTCAAATTGTCTGGGGACAGGTTTTTATTGTATTTTTTGTCCTAAGCTACTGGAAAGTCTGATGGGGTCAATTTAAGCAGGGTGTAATTTAAAACAAGGACATCAACAACAAAACCCGGCACGCTCGTGTTCAGTCCCTCTTTCCACCTGATCAGCCATGCGACCAAAGCAGTCTGCAATCTTTCCTAAAAACATTTCTTCCAGTCTCTTTTCCATGCCAATATTGAAAGCCTATTCAAATGTAATAGATGGAATCCTTCAGCAAAATAATAACCTGTTATTTCCTTGTATTTGTAGCCTGCCTTACTTCCATCTTGAACCCCAAGGTGGCACAAATGTAGTTCCCAGGCAATAACCATTCAGGCAATAACCAGACCCAATAGACTTTTCAGACTGCACCAATTTACTCCAGAAAATAAAGCTAAACATTCACCAAAAGTGTCAAGGGTAGGGGTGAGAACTGCTTTCTTGTTGCTGTTTGCCACTTTAAAAATAAGAAAGAGAGGATGAAATCCCATGCTAAAGTTATACAGGGTCTGTCTATGTTTGCGTCCTCCTATGCTTTTGAATTATGGTGCTGGAGGAGACTCTTGAGAGTCCCATGAACTGCAAGAAGATCAAACGTATCCATTCTTAAGGAAATCAGCCCTGAGTGCTCACTGGAAGGACAGATCGTGAAGCTGAGGCTCCAATACTTTGGCCACCTAATGAGAAGAGAAGACTCCCTGGAAAAGACCCTGATGTTGGGAAAGATGGAGGGCACAAGGAGAAGGGGACGACAGAGGACGAGATGGTTGGACAGTGTTCTCGAAGCTACCAGCATGAGTTTGACCAAACTGCGGGAGGCAGTGGAAGACAGGAGTGTCTGGCATGCTCTGGTCCATGGGGTCACGAAGAGTCAGACACGACTAAACGACAACAACATTAACAATAAAATAAGCACAGGTACAAAATGAAGCAGGCTCAGTGGATCACATCTAAGGAGGAAAGGCTATAGCTCAGTGGTAGAGTATCCAATTTGTATGAATATGGTCCCAGGGTCAATTCTTGGCATCTCAAGGCAGGGCTGGGAGAAATCCTTGTCTGAAACCCCATAGAGCTGCTGCCGGCCAGTGAAGGCAGTACTGAGCGAGATGAACCCCTGGTCTGACTTGGTATGTGGCAGGTTCCTATCAGAAATATCACTGATCACAAAACTGCGACGTTCTGCCTGATTCAGCTCAATAGGAAGTCTAGCTTTCCAAAACGAAGTGATAATTTTAGCAATAATTACAGCCCTTTCATGTTTTGGCCTTCAGGGATGCGAGGACTCCCTTTTATCCACGTCAATACGCACACAGAAGAACATAAAGGAAACAAGGCAAACTGTGAGAAATGCAAGCTTGATCTCACACTTTTCGGTTTGATTCCAATCCTTGAATTTCTATTTAAATGTTTCAAGCTCCCCATCCCTGCTCAAAATGAGTTTTCAAACTAACATGTACCACATTTCTCCAGTTTTCCAAACGACAAAAAAATCCAACAGTGGACGTTTTAATAAATTTAGACACTGTTTTTACTAAACCGACCACCCTTGGTGAATAATCTGCTGTGCCTTTTCCACCTGTTCACATGTGGTCCTTCCTTTCTTCAGAAGGTTATAATCATACGAGATTGCTTCGAGGATAATGATTGGGTGTTTAAGAGATGTTAGCTACACTCAGCTTGTTTTAATCTTAGTCTTTAATTGGATTTAGTAGAGTTTCCTAAATATAAGAGCAATACACTCATGGTAATGCAAAATTAGGAAACTGCTCATTGGTATTTAACTCCTGTGAAATTATTCAGAACGTATAAAGGCATTCCAAATGTTTGCTGGAAGTGTGAAAAATATGAAGGGAGATTTTGCCATGCTTGGTGAAGACATAAAAAAGCTAAGAAATATTGGATACAAACAATACAGAAGATTTAAAAAGATTTCAACTGCAGCCAGAACTTTTCCTTTTAGGACCATTGGATATACAATTAGAAAAGGATTATGGAAGATTATTTCATTAAATGATTACAGTGGTGAGACGTTTATATGCACAAAGATGGAAAGATTTATCATTACCTACTATGGGGGAATGGTTGCTGAATAGACATGGAGAAGTTGACACGTTTAATTAGAGAAAAATCATTGTTGATATTTATTAATGACTGGACCACCCATTATGGAATTTTTGCACGAAAAAGAAAGTGAACTTGTGATATCTGCGTTTGAGGATTGAAGAAAACACTGTTTTATAGAAAGTAGAATAGTTGGGGGTTACCTTGGAGTGAATGTTTTGAATACTTTTTTTTCAAAGAATCAGAAGCCCTATTTTCCCCCTTTCTCTTTCTTTGTTTTTACTTAGACTGGCTTTTTTATCTTTTTGTGTTACAAAAGATATGTTGCATTTGATATTAATCTTTGTATATCTTCTTTTAAGCTTTAATAAAATCTATTGGAGGAAATTAGTAAAATTAGGATACTGCATGCAACTTACCCGTTTTTACTGAACACCCTGAGCCACATGTGGATGTTTGGCCCCATCAAACACAAGCAGTGCAATGTAGTAAACGTGGACAGAAGAACTGCAAATAGGAAGGTCTCCAGCACTGACCTGGAAAAAAGGGAGGCAACAGCATACGGGTCAGTGAAGCTCTCTTCCAAGGTCTGCCTTGGCAAACACAACAGAAAAGATACTTCAATGTGGATTTCAATTTCCCTAAGTTCTGTAATAGAGAGAGGACCACACACCATCGTGGACCACCTTCCAGGGACCATATGTGAGATGTGATTGGGTCCAGAGCCAAAAGCAGACAGAGTAACAAATGTTTCTTTTACCTTTACACAGGAGGCTATAGACAAAGACACACACATTCATCCATACAAGCAAGAGGCATCATCACCCACTCATAAGAACAGCCGTGCTGGATCAGACCAAGGATCCACCTAGTCCAGCATCCTGTTCCCACAGTGGTCAATGAGAGAATCTCAGCACAAGAGTATTCTGCTCTCCTTCAGTTTCCAGCAACTGGTATTCATAAGCATATTGCCTCTGCCAGTGGAGATGGAACATAACCATTATGGTTACCGTATTTTTCGCCCCATAGGGCGCACCTAGGTTTTTTTGGGGGGGAATAAAGGGGGGATTATTTCACCCCCAGGCAAGGGGCTGGGGCGGGGGAAGCCCGAGCTTCCCCCGACCCCAGAACAGGCAGCTCTCCGCAAGCCGTGGGAGCCCAGCGCGAAGTCGCGCCGGGCTCCCACGGCTTGCGGAGAGCTGTGCGAAGCTCGAAGCCTGGGGGGCGCTGAGCTCAACGCACCCCAGGCTTCGGGATGCAGGCAGCTCTCCGCAAGCCGTGGGAGCGCAGCACGAAGTCGCGCCGGGCTCCCACGGCTTGCGGAGAGCTGCGTGAAGCCCAGGGCGCGCTCCGCTTTGTGCCCCGGGTTTCGGGGTGCAGGCTGCTATCCGCAAGCCTAGGGAGCCCGGCGGGAACTCCCACGGGCTCCCCAGGCTTGCGGATAGCTTCCTGAAGCCTGCTTTTGCCCCATAGGACGCATACAGATTTCCCCTTCATTTTTGGAGGGGGAAAAGTGTGTCCTATAGGGCGAAAAATACGGTAGTTGCCACTGGTGGCCTCATCCTCCATGCATTTGTCTAGTCCTTTTTTTTAGGCCTTCCAAGCTGGTGGCCAAATTCCATAGTCTAATGTTCTGTCTGAAGTAATTTTGTCCTGAATTTTCCAACATTCCGTTTCACTGGGTGTCCACAAAATTTAGTGTTATGAGAAGGGGGGCGCGAACCTTTCCTCTTATCCACTTTCTCCACACCAGGCGTAATTTTGAACACCTCTATAATGTCGCCTCTTACTCCCCTATTTCCAAAACTAAGAAGTCCCAAACGCTGCAGCCTTTCCACCTAGGGGAGTTGCTCCATCCCCTCGACTATTTTGTTGGCCTTTTTCTGAACCTTTCCAACTCTACAATATCCTTTTTAAGGAGAGGTGACCAGACCTGTACACAATACGTCAAGCAAACGCCTGGGTCTACTATGAAGCATGCAAACTTGGGCAGACCTGGGTCCAAATGACTCAATGCAGTACAGGACATTTGGCTTTGTGATTTATGATGTGTTTCACATAAAGCAACTTACTCTATCAGCGGCGCTCCATAAAGAACAATTATTCCATGAAATAGGATGCAAGACATGAAGAAGTATACACAGCATCTTAGAAACCTTGCCACCTTTGACAGAAAGAAAGAAATTATATAGTGCCCATGGCACACATGACACTTTATATAAGCAGGGGAGGACAGGTCCCTGCCCCAAGAAGTTTACAATCTAAAATTTGACACAGGGCACAACAACATAGGAAGGAGAAGCAGGGGTAAACAATACTCAGCTGTTTCAGCTGCATGTGCTTAAGCCTTGTAGTATTACTGACATCTGGCTGCATTCAGCCAAGTTCTGCTCAGGTTAGATCCACTGAAATTAATGGGTGTGACTAACTTAGATTCAATAACTCCCAACAGTTCCTGCTAGTCATGTCCATTAATTTCAGTGGGTCTTGCCTGACTAGAACTTAGTTAGATGAGAACCCTTTCTGGGCACCACAATTTAAGAACGATACTGACAAGCCGAAACATGTTCAGAGGAGAGCGACCAAGATTATCAAGGGTCTGGAAACCAAGCCTTATGAGGAACAGTTGAGGGGGTTGGGTATGTTTCGCCTGGAAAAGAGGAGACTGAGAGGAGACATGAGAGTCACCTTCAGATATTGAAAGGGCTGCCACATGAAAGATGGAGCAAGCTTATGGTTCTTCTGCTCTGGAAGGTAGGACACAAACCAATGGATTCAAGCTACATGAAAGGAGATCCCAACACAACTTCAGGAAGAACTTTCTAACAATAAAAGCTGTTCGACAGTAGAACAGATTCCCTCGGGAGGTTGTGGACTCTCCTTCCTTGGAGGTTTTTAAGCAGAGATTGGATGACCATCTGTCATGGATGCTTTAGCTAAGATTCCTGCATTGCAGGGGGCTGGACTAGATGACCCTTTGGGATCCATTCCAACTGTATGATTCTATGAATTCTATGAAGATGCACAGCAACTACTATTGTTCATTTTGCAAACAGGCATGTGCCAGTGAAGTCAAGTGGAACACACATCAGCAAAAACCACATAGGAGAGAATGGAAATTATTGAGATCAAACAGGGATTAGTCCTAGCGGCATAGGCAAACTCGGTCCTCCAGATGTTTTGGGACTACAATTCCCATCATCCCTGGCCACTGGTCCTGTTAGCTAGGGATGATGGGAGTTGTAGTCCCAAAACATCTGGAGGGCCGAGTTTGCCTATGCCTGCCTTAGATCTATAACCTTTTTGATAAGTGAAAAATCAAAGAACTCAACATGGGACATTATAAATACTCTCCCATCTGGCATACCTTACAAGACTGTCTGAAGGACTGCAACAAAAAAATGTAGGAGATGCATATTTAAAAGACGTAAAAGGTACTAAGTGTCATTATTATCCGACATTCCAAACATTATGTTTTACCAAGATTAAAACTTACCTTATGGGCAAGTGAAGTTCTTCTATTAGATGGATTTGGTTTAAGAATGAAATACAGGACTATATTTACAGTGCCAACACTTGCTGAACAGATGCATAACCAAGTCAGGTGTGTTCCCAAGATTGAGAAGTTTTCCAAAAACAGAGAAGGAATGACAGTTGCCACAATAATGGAGAATATACAGATAACATTGGCAGACAGCAGTCTTTTTATTTCAGTTTCTTTCATGGTGCCTTTAGTCCTGTCTTCAATTTCCACCTGTTGAGAAGCAAATTAAGGTAGTTATATAACGGAAATTCTCTTTTTGCAAGAAAACATGGTACTGAAAATGTTGCATATTATCAAGGTTGCCCCTAAATCTACAGGCATTTCTACAGGCACCTTTAGCTCAGATTTAGGTTCACACAAGAGCCCTGGAGAGATCGACAGTAGCAGCAACAGTAGATGAGAACCATACAAGGTGAAGGAAGGGCTAGGTAGAATAAGAGAAACTACATGCAGGATAAGGAAGAATAATAATCACAGAGGGCTATGGGCTCCACAAAGGAAATTTGGCTCTGGGGTCCCAGGTAAGCTGATTCACATGAAAAAGATCGCAATGGTTTGAAATGATTGGTCACTATTGCTTCTCAGACCCTGTTAAAAGAGTAGCTGCCAGAACAGTGACTCAACCCATCTCTAACCACCCTATGCTTTGGGGTGGATTAATTCCAATGTGCCTTTGCCTTGGGCAGGATCAGAACAGACAACCACTTCGGATGCAGAGTCACAATAGAGTAGCTTGCTCTTAGGAGGATGCAAGTCACTGGTGCAGGCTATGTGTATGCGCGTGTTAAGTATCATTATGCCCTGGCTTTGCATTGAGTGTTTTGAGTATGCCAATGGGGGCTTGTTGTTTTTATTTTGATTATATATTTTGTGGCTTTATATTTTGATTTTGTTCTGTGAACTGCCCCACGACCTCCGGGTATAGGGCAGTATAGAAAATTCAATAAATCATAATCATAATACTCCCCTTACAAAAACTCACCTGCACTACCAGGGGTTCCTTTCGGAAACTTATCAAGGGTTTTCCAACACAGCAGAGGAACAAACAAGGAGACGCCAGCCTTCCTGGCAGTTCCTTCCTTCACTCCACCCTCCCCTGCACATACAACCGAAGGGAAGTAACTGGGTGTGTTCTTGGGCAAGCCTGGGCCGACCTTAATGGCAACCTACTGGCGGATCCCTGGGTGATTTGCAGTTAGATCGGCAAGTCTTACAATTGAATTTTGATGTCAGTAGAAAAGTTGTCCGCAAAAAAACAAAAGACGACTCTCCTACTTGGCTGGCTTTGCGTCTCTGGCTGGTTTTTAGAATCAAAATCCTGCCAGGGTGCATGACATACCTGGACCTGTGCATGCAGTTTCATCCCAAGACACGGCTCCCAAATCCCGTGTTTCCCATTGGCAGCCCTTGGGAATCTAGCAGGAAGGGAAGCCAAGCCGGTCCTGCAAGCCTTGAGCTCGCCCACGTCTGTCCTCTAGGGAGGGAGCTGCGTAGAAGAGGCGAAGGGGGCTCGTCGCCGTCCACAACCCCGGAGACAGGGAACTGGGTTTCGGAGGAGAGGAGCCGGGGTGGGGGTCGTCACCTGCGTCCGCCTTACCTGCCCGTCCCTTCAGGAGCCAGTGGGCGGGGCTTCGCAAAGACGGCCCTCCATCCTCCTCCAGCCGGCAGCGCCAAGCGCCTCCCGTCGTGTTCTCTGTGACGTCACAACAAGCGGCCCGCCCCCCCCTTTTCATCCATCTTGACCAATAGGCGTGCGAAAGGGAGGGACGGAGGGAGGAAATGGGAGAGAGCGGCGGTTGAACCCGGAAGGGGAAGTGCCGACGCTGAGGCGGCTGCCGGAAGTTGAAAGGACCCGACTCGGTTTGTTTTGGTGGCAGCTGACGGGGACGGCGCTTCTGTTCCGCAGGCTTCGTCGCGGGTGGTTCGCCATGGTGTGCGAGAAGTGTGAGTTTGTTCGGGGAGGGGGCTGAAGGAACGGTTAGCGGAGAATGTGACGTCACGGGGCGACGTTTTGAACGGCCGTTGTTTTGAACGGCGGAGCGCGAGACACCCATAGAGCGACGCTTGTCAGAGAGATGGTGTAAGGAGGCAGTTCTGGAGTTTTGTGTGCCCCTCCTCAAGGCATTGCCCTACAGAGGAGGAGGAGGCGTCTCTGTATGAGTCACTGTTCTAGCTTTGCCTCCCTTCCAAACATAAGTTAGAGCCCTGCTGGATCAGGCCCTAAGGCAGGCATGTCCAAAGTCCGTGTCGGGGGCCTAATCCGGCCCGCCGGTTGGGTTAATCCGGCCCCTGTGGCAGTTTATTTCCTGTGGTAAAATCCTTAAAAAAAAACTTCAACTTCAACCCTAAAAAAAGCACAACACCTTCAATCCTAAAATAAGCTCAACAACTTTGGGGTAAAATCCTTAAGAAAGGTTAACAACTTCAATCCTAAAGAAAGGTTAACAACTTCAATCCTAAAGAAAGGTCAGCAACTTTGGTCGGCCCTCAGGGCCCTTCACTTCATCAAATCTGGCCCTCTTTGAAAAAGAGTTTGGACACCATTGCCCTAAGACTTGCCTGCTCCAGTATTCCATTTATTTACAGGGGCCAACCTGCTTGGCCCTCTGCATCAGTAACTCATGCAGAACCACAAGTGGATTGGCTGCTGATGGGCAAGTGGTTTCTTAACTCATTTACACACTGAAGCAAAACATTTTGGGGCTAAAGAGTGAGGTGTGCCTCCAACTTCTGTTCAGTAAAAGCATGGGGTGGGGTAGGAGTTAACTGTGAAATCATGATGAGGTGCATCATGCTATTGGTGTTCTGAGAATTCATTGTTCATTTATTAGGCAGGCTGGATGCATTGACATCTAACATGCAAGGTTAAAGCTATCAGTGGCTACTAACAATGAGGTATGCCTCTGAATACCAGTTGCTGGGACACAGCAGTGGGACAGGGCTCTTGCTTTCATATCCCACTTCCATGGGAAATAGAGTGCTGAACTAGTTGGTCTTTGGTTGGATCTGGAAGGGTCCTTTGTATGTTCGTTGATGATGACCACTCAGCCTGGTAGGTCTGCATGAGCTTTGTTTATCAGCTATGGATGTCTACTTTTCAAAGGGAATTGTAATAGTAGTGGATTAATAGAATGACCTATACTGTATTACCCAAGTTCAAATAGTTGAACTAATTTGAAGGTGGGCCTAATGAAATATGTGGTGTGTTCTCAAAAGACTTCCAAAACAGATTGGAATATCACAGCCTTTGCATTTCTGTTTTTCCATAGGTGAGAGAAAACTTGGTACTGTAATTACACCTGATACATGGAAAGATGGTGCAAGAAACACCACAGGTATTTCTAAATACTATCTAATCACTTCAGTAGATATTCTTTCTAACATTTATTGATAAGCAAACCTTGAAATGTGAGTAGTTTACCTTCAAAGTGTTTTTTTTTTTTTTTTGCAATCTTATTTCAGATGCTTATATGCAAGTGTTTGTCTCATTTATGTTATGGTCCAGAGATTCAATTTGCTACAGATCTGTTATTTTGATGCCAGTAGCAATTTCATTAGGCAGGGTAACAAATAGGGGAAAAAATGCCTCCTTCATTCACTCACACACCCCACACCTCTGTGAGCACTGCAGACTCCTCTTTGGGCCGGGAGTGATGGCCCATACGGCTGCCAAGAGTAGTGCAAGTGTGCGCTTACAAACTGAGATAAGGAGTAGGGCTTGGGAGAGACAACTGGTTTTGTGGTGAGCTTTAGGAAAGAGAGAGAAGGGGGTAGTGAAAAAAGCAGTTATATAGGCAGTAGGAAATGGAGAAAAGTGGACAAGTGGGACATACTTATTACTTGAAAGTTTTTTACAGTAGCACAGAATTTGGATGATGCTTTAAAGTTCTTTTTAGAACTTCCATCAATTTTCTCATTCATTGGATATTACTCATTCACTCATTTTATCAACTCCAGTAGCAGAGATCCCACTGCCCATCTCCAGGCTCAAAAGAAGGATAGGAAAACTCCTTGTTTGTCTGGAGAACCTCAACAGGAATCCTGGGTTTGGTGCCAATAACCTGGGAGCTAAAGAAATATGTCTGCAAAACTTTAATTGATTTAATTAGTTCAGTTATTCAAAGAACACTGAAGCAAACTAATCAAAACTAAATTTGTGAAATGTTCTGATTGAATCATCTGTATAAAGGCAGCATATTTCTGTAAACATAGTACATCATATAGAAAAACTGGGCACCGTGAACACTTGTATCCCCCCCCCCTTTGGTTGTATTCTTGGAAAATAATGGTTATGTGAGCACGGGTCTTAATTTATAATAGTTTTGCAAATTATGTATATCAAGCAATAAACTTATTTGTTCTTTTTAGAAAGTGGTGGAAGAAAACTAAATGAAAACAAGGCATTGACATCAAAGAAGGCAAGGTAACTGAAGTATTAAATTATCATCATCATCATCATTACCCACTCTTCACATGCAGTTCCTAGGGCAGCTTGCAGAAATTAAAATTCAGAATGGAAACAGTTAAATTAGGGTCACAGAAATAGAGTGGGTCCAAAGGCCTGGGTAAAGAGGCGCATCTTCAGGACTTCCTTGAAACCTGCATAGTGAAGGTGCCAGATGCACCTGTGTGAGGTGGAAAGCAAAGACTTAGTGGTGGCCCAAGAGAGGACATTCTCTGTGGCAGCCCCTACCACCCAAATCTCAAAGGGTGCTGAAACTACCAAGAGGGCTTCCTTTGTTGATCATAACAGGTAAGAGGATCTTGTCAGGAAGGTGGTCTCTCAGATATTTGGGGCTTAATTTGTTTACGGCTTTAATAACTAGTTGAATTGAGTCTGGAAACAAGCTGGCAGCCATTGCAGATGTTTTAAAAGATGGGCTTTGTGAGTTTTATAAGCATCCTCAGCCACTAATCTGGCTGCTGCATTTTAGACCAGCTGAAGTTTCCAAGTCATTTTCAAGGGTAGCACCACATGGAGCACATTGCAATAATTCAGTCTTGAAGTTACCAGAGCATGGAGTACAATGGCCAAGTCATTTCTGTCCAAAAAGGGTCTGTAGCTTTCCCCCCTTCCCTCTGCACACATACACATATCACCTTACTTTCTGCCACCTTTGCAGCCAGCTATTGTGGCTGCCATTGCTTCCTTTTTGTGGGCTCCAGAGATGTAGCTAGAACATCTGCAGAGATGGAATAGATGAACGGTGAAGGTACCATGAGACACTGGGGAAATGAAAGACGGATTGGGAAAGACCTTATTGTGTCCTTTTTGAAACCAGTTTTCAATCTTTTCTTCTCTGCCTCCTGGTCCTCCAATCTGGAGCATGGAAGAAGTGAAATGCAGCATTAGCAGTTGACTTTTATATCTCAATTACATAGCACTTGGCTTTCAAACCATTTTTCAGTATCAATTATGCAAAAATCCTCTGGGCAGGTTTACCTGTTTTGTGCAAGAGGTGTGGTAAGAAACTTTTTGAAAAAGATGTCAAGTATACCTACATAGTTTAAAGATGTTGATGTGCAAACTAGTCTACATTTGATAAAGCTGAAGTGAAGAACTGCGTCTGATCCGCTTTGTAACTGGGAAGTTGCTTTTGAAGATTTTGTTATCAGCCAATTCTGTCTTCTCTCTTGTCTTCCTTCCCCCTCCTCATGTGCTCCCAACTGTATGAAAGTATGTAGGAAAGCTTTCCATGAATAGGCAATTCAGTTACTTTTTTTTTTCTTCCTAGGTTTGATCCTTATGGTAAAAACAAATTTGCAGTATGCCGAATTTGCAAAAGTTCAGTTCATCAGCCAGGCTCCCACTACTGCCAGGGATGTGCGTACAAAAAGGGTGAGACATTTGGCATCAATTCTTTTCTCTTGTTCAGTTGCTTTTGTACTTTTGGACTAAAATAAAACGTTTCATTCTCACTGTTCTTCTCGTTAATAGGCATCTGCGCAATGTGCGGGAAGAAAGTGTTGGATACAAAAAACTACAAGCAAACATCCGTTTAATTATATACTACGAACTTTTTCCTTGACCAGCTTTACTTTAAAAACAGTTATCAATGTTGGGAAAAAATGTAAAAGATGGCAGGCACCGTCAGAATTTGCGTGGACCTTTAGTTGCACTTTGTTAGCGCTGATTGTAAACCTGGATAAATGGTCCAATTCATACCTGTATAAATTTATAATAAGAAAACTGGTGTATTGGCAACCTGATATGGTCACATTTGGCGTTTTGATCTACTGATATTAATAGTGATCTGCTAGTGACGCTTAATGTTATAAATAGAAAAAATGTTTCAAATCAACTCATTAGGCTAGTTTTGAGGAAAAACTCAAAAAAGCCAGCAGATCAGCTTTTTTCTTCACCCCACTGCTATAACAAGAATTTGTAGATTGCAAGTCTACCAGCAGAGGGATTGATGAAATAAAACTGGCATAAAATGATTTGTTTTTTTAAATGTAGGTTTACTTGCAAATTTATAAAACGATGCACAACTTGGAACCCACCAAGCCAACCACCAGGAGCTCTGTAAGCTTCCCGGATTTGTTGTCTGCCTATAACTGCAAAAACAAAATGTTCTCAAGAAGCTGAGAGGTTAAAATACATGGTTGGTTGGGGTTGGCTTCATTCAACTAGACGAGTCCAACATTCTTAGAACCTGGTATATAACAAGTGTGCTATCGTTGCCAGCATTATTTCTTTTAATCTGGTTTTATTGGGGTGAAGCTTGAAGTCGAATGAAGAAACCTGGCATAAATTAGCCTTTAACTTCATGATTCAAAATTGGCGTTGGAGCATTACTTGTGCATGGGTGAAAAATTGTATATAAAGTGTTTCCCTTTTGTTGTGCTTTAAAAAAAGAGGTGACTGCTATATAATCTTGGTTGAGAGGGTGTTCTTGTATGTTATTTTTGTTTCTTAGTGTGTTATTCTTTGATCTGTTCGATAGTTAATACATCCCTTGCATAGTGGTGTTGCCATGCTGTAGAGAATAGAAGCGATAATAATCCAGGATTTGATTCTGAAGGAGGAAACCCACCTTGGTCTGGCTAGATGTGGCAACAGGGCATATCACTTGCCCTCTTGGCTGCCCATACTTTGGAGTTTGCTTGAGAGGCTATTCTCTGGGAGTCATCCATCTTCTGAGGTTAGAGAGGTGATGGCTGAAGAGAGGGCCTTTTCAGCAGTCTCACTCCAACTCTAGTATACAGTCACCAGGAAAGCTTGCCTAGCGCCTGCTTTCAGTGCCAGGCAAATATATTTTCTTTTTCAAGGTTCTCAGCACCTTCTGCATATATATTTATTTTATCTTTCTGCTTTTATAATCCTTGGAATTTCAATTCCTGGTTTAATTTCTGCTTGAGATGTAAATGGCTGGAACAAAACTCAGATGGCAGAAGACTTGGACCAGATTCATGCAAACATGTTTCAGAGCTCATGTGAAAGTTATTCTGTGGAGCCAGAACAGCAACTCATTTGTAAAATGTTTTTAAAATAAGCACTTTGACCTGAATGCCATGTTGATTAGGGAACTTGGAATCAAAACTGTTACTTGGATTATTATCAGTTATTTCATGGACAAGGTGCGTAAGTGCAGTGTGAACCACAAATTGCATCTCAAACTTCGTCCTTTCTGGCTTATAACACCTAGCAGGAGAAATTGGCAGGCCTGGTGGACATGATAGTCAGTGCACTTTTTGTAGCAGGATTCATGCTGGTGGTCTCAGAAAGTCATTGGGCCCCTTAATAAAAGAATCATCCCCTGTCCCTGCTGATCTGGGCAAGACTCTGTGGCGGGGGTTTATGACCAGAGATTCCTATGGCCCCCCTCCCTATTACTTTTGAAGACTTTAAATATCTTTATTTTCTTATGCTTTTGGTGGTTGAATTTTGGTTCTTGCTGTTTACTGATTTCACTGGTTGTTCCATTATTTTATTGATGAAGCAGTTTGTACATTTTTATAAATTTATTTTAAAAATGTAACTGCAAGGCAACATTCCTAAACACTGGATTGAAGTGTTCCGGAATTTAAATGATGTGTTTGTAAAAAAATAAACGCTGGCCAAAGATGCTTAATGTGATTGTAAAGCAGTTTGTGAATTGGGTGAGTTCATAGCTCCATCCAGTGGTCCAAACAAAATGGCTGCCACAGGTTCTCTGCTTGTACCCATGCAGTGCTAGTAGGCTTTCTGTCCAAATTGTGCAAATATGCTTGCCATCCTTTCCTTTGCTCTTGCCATCCTTTCCTTTGCCCTTCTTTACAAAGGCAATTCAAGGATTTCTTCACTGATTAGGTTAGTTTGTGCCCAGTGCTGACTCCAAAGCATACATTCCTTGGACAAAAAACTACTATTACAATTAATTCAATCTTAAATTTCTTGCATGGCATTAAGGGGTAATGCAGATACTAAAACACAAGGAAATACAGTACAATATGCAAACCTAAATATGAAGCATGTAATATGGCTATTTTTAATATTTTTGGTACAATAAAACTCTTCAATCTTTTCAGTACAATAGCAGAGCTGGAATGCCAAACTATAACTCTGCATTATAAAGCATTTAATAAATCTAGTAGTAACACGACTTTTTCAGTTAGTATACATTTTAGCACCACTTTTACGCAGCTATTTTCTCTTACTAAATATAAAAATCAAACTATTAAGAGGAAAAGGAGATAGTCTCACACTGCTAGAGAGTTCAAAGTTTCTGCTGCTGGTGTGTGAATGGGCAGGTTCCCAATGTGTTCCTATACAAAGAGCTACTCGGACAACATACAGGTCAGCGCAACCCTGTTTTCCTCTTAAACATCCGATTTAAGTGAAGTCCTGTGTGTATACACAGTATGTATGACATAACAAAGGAATTTTCTTCAGGAAATGCCAGCACTTTCTGTGTTGTCTCAAGTCTCTAGATCACAGGGCACATCTCAAGTTTTGTTGTACAGTACAGATTTGATTGTGTTTACAATACTTTGTATAACATAAAAAGCCACAGCCCCCCAAATGCGGTCATAATGGGCCATGAAACACTTAGCAACAATTCCAGCTAAAGAGAACCGATGGAAAGAATCCCTACTTAAAACAGGTTTTCAAGAATACCGCAATGCTGTATGTTTTACTCAGAAGGGAGTCCTGCCGTACGGTGTGGCAGGAGGGATTGGCAAGTGTGGTAGGAAGTCTCGAGGACAATCAAAGAAATATTTAAACATTTCAGCGTAGTATAGTATAGAATCATTTTTTTAAAAAAATTAGTTGTGTTCTATGTTATAAATCAAGCACTGCTAGCAGCTGTTTCTTTTTGTTTTCCAATGTATTATCAATAAAAATTTCAGTGTGTCAAAAGCAAATTTTTATTCTGAAAGTGTGGCCCGGAGAAAAAAAATTGAGAACCAATCCTACTGTGTCTAGTGGGACTTGTTCCCCGGTAGGTGTGCACAGGATTGACATCTCGATAGTCAAGATTCCTCATCCCCATTTTATTTGTGCCAAGGCACAAATCCCAATTAGAAAACTGGCAACAGTAATTGGCTTGGTACCACGCACTGGAAAGCCTTTTGTGGACATATCTGCATTGTACATGTGCAAACATGGGCGTAGCCAGTATTTTTGTTGAGGGGGGACAGGACTCTTGTTATGGGGGGCCAGAACCGACGTGATTGGTCAATTAGTTAAGTATTTCTATTGTTTTACTTGATTGGGGAGCGGGCAGCTGCCCCCCATGTAGCACAATCTAATGCACTCAGCCAAGTCATTGCGCAAGCAGAACAACTAGGGGTTCACAAGTGCAATAGAATGTCTCTTCCCCCCAGAAACCCTGGGCCAGATTTGGCTGGTGCAAGGGGAAGAGAGAGAGGGAACATTCTGTTGCACCTCTAAAAATCATTCCAGCCATGCAACGACTTAGCAGGATACAACCCTGGCTCCGAAGCAAACATGCCAAGGTTTGCCACCATGAACTAGTTAACCAGCAATTTATGTTCCCTGGACAATCCCAGGGGGGAATGGATTGACACGTTATCTTTTAACATAATTCTCAGCACCCTAACCAAACTATCATTTCCAGGATCCCTTAGAGCAGGCATAGGCAAAATTGGTCCTCCAGAAATCTTGGGACTACAACTCCCATCATCCCTAGCTAACAGGACCAATAGTCAGGGATGATGGGAGGTGTAGTCCCAAAACATCTGGAGGGCTGAGTTTGCGTATACCTGCCTGAGAGTAAGCCAAAATGAGTCAGTCAATATTAAACCAATAAAAGTTGGTAAGGTAGATGTTTTTTGACTGGTATTTGTGCTTTTAAAAAATAAATAAATGTGAGGCTCTCATGCCACAAAAGTACCTAAGGAAGACACAGAGTGGGACCAGTAAGCAGTGGGGCCTGGGAGAAGGGGCCTGGCAGGCTTTCCAGAACCAGAAATACGAGACCTAGGAGGCCACATTTGGGCCTGAGGCTCCCCTAACCTACACTAGAATAACAGGCCACACCTGGACCATCCACTGAGCATACAGCTGACAAAGAGAACTGGAGCCAATCCTAAATGCACCTACACAACACACCTTTGCAAATAAGCATTTCTTGCATTCACATTTTATGTGCTTCGACGTGTGGCTCTTGTGATGCATGAAAACTCACAGGAGAGGATGGATCTCTTGCTTTGTTCTCAAAGGGTTAGAAGATGCAGGGTGCAAAGGGGCCCTCGGCTCACCATGTCACAAGATGCTGCCGGATCAGGGATACCCAATTTCTTTGCTGCGAAATGGGAGTTCGGTGCTTGTGCTGCCTAGCTAATGTTTAACGACACTCTTAAGGTGTTACCCAGAAGCGAGAACAAAGCTGTGGTGCAGTTATTTATTTTCTTCTCTTTTTTTGCTTTCACCTTTTTTTTGTCTTCCTCTTCTTTTATGGCACAGATTCTGGCTCACAGAAGGCAATTATGTCTTGGTAACTGGTTTCGAGTGTGGGATCCAAACCCACGGAGAGCCGCAAGCTGCTGCCGTTTAATTCTTGATCAAGGCGAGAAACTCCTCCCTGGTTTTGGGGTCTTCCCGCAGGACTCCAAGCATGGCGCTGGTGACGGTTTTGCTGCTCATCTTCTGAACTCCCCTCATGATCATGCACATGTGCCTGCCGGGGGACATTCAAAGAGGCATTTTTAGTATCAAATTAGCAGCAGGAATCGCTAACACCCATGCCATTGTGGTTTATTTTCCACGGTGAACGATGTCCAAAACAGCTGACAACCTCAGAAGGTCAAGAACCGCACAATAAAATAACAGTCAGATTGCAAAGAATAATTCAGAGCTTGCTACACATTTTTGTAAAAAAAATAAATAAATGCTGAGTTACATAAGCTGCAAAATCACATGGCGCTATACCACTGCAGGGGTGCGTATGAATTTTAAAATGTTGCCCACAGACATACAATGCCTCCCAAGCTACTTTACAGTGCAAGCCCATAAATATCTACTCAGAACTCAGTCCAGTTATGGCTATGTATGCATTTTACACTGTTTTACACTTTACACTGTTTACACTGGCTCTGGTGCACTTCCATCGGTGGTGTCCGAATGTATAGTTTAATAGGTGTTTGATTTGAAATGTAAAATTTGAAAAGTAAAAAATAAAAAAGCATCCATGATAGGTGGTCATTCAACCTGTTTTGTGTACAGCAACATGCAACTAAGCAAGATTGTAATCCTATTGCTCAACTTTGAGTGAGCCGTATTGAGATCAATGGCACTTCCTGAGTATAGGATCATGCTAGGTTTCTTAAATTGTTTATAGCGTGTGTTTTTAGTAGTGATGATATGCAAACTCACACCCCCCCCCCAGCAAAAGAGGGAAATGGGGAAAATGCAATGAAGGTGTATGTGATGCAACAGTCCAAGCTGGACAGGACATGCTGAACTTACGATGCTTCAATGACCACAGCCACTCCAACAGGCTTCAGGGCTTCAGTAATTGCCAGGGCAATCTGCTTGGTAAGCCGCTCCTGGACTAGAAAAATAATGGTGCTTTGTGAGAGAGAGAAAAAGGCTATGGTCTTTAATTGGTTGGCAACTTCAAATACATGCTCACTGTTATTTTACGGATATGTGCTTTGGTTAACTTTTGAATACATTCTTTTCCTTAAAACAGTGGTACCTCGGGTTACAGACACTTCAGTACCAGAAATAGTACCTCAGGTTGAGAACTTTACCTCAGGATGAGAACAGAAATCGTGCTCTGGCGGCACGGCGGCGGCGGGAGGCCCCATTAGCTAAAGTGGTGCTTCAGGTTAAGAACAGTTTCAGGTTAAGAACGGACCTCCGGAACAAATTAAGTTCTTAACCCGAGGTACCACTGTAAATTGCTAACTTTGGAATAAATGAACTTACTGACTTCTGAATCAATTTGGTCCGAGCCAATTGTTCTCAAAAGAGAACTTTCAGCTAAGCTGGGGGGAAGGGGGCTTTCACAGGCAAAGGGGGGAAAGACTGTCTCCTTCCTCACATTCGGTGTGTGTGTGTGTGTATCAAATATTGAGCGAAAAGGACAAAACTCACTAGTGCTCCCAGAGGCGGCACCCAGAACAGCGCGCATGCTGCACACCCCAGGGTGGGGTGAGCATCCCAGGGGGTGCCGCCCGGGGGGGGGCAGAGCTGCTTCCTGGGCGAGGGGGGAGGGAGCCGCGCCACTTTGCCAGCAGCCTTCTTCCCCTCCCTCTTCCTTTTGACAGCATGGAGGAGGCTCCCCCCTCAGGAAGCAGCCCAGGAGCGGGGGGCAATGGCCCGCGGCCCGCCCGTGACTCCTAAACCTCCCATAAGCTGTCAAAACAAAGGAGGAAGAGGGGAAGGCCACCGGCAAGGCGGCGCAGCTCCGGCCCTTCCCCCGATGGCTCGGGGTAGGCTTGGGAGTCACGAGCAGGCAGCACACCAAATGTCACCCCCCTCCGTGATGACACCTGGGGCACACTGCCCCCACCGACCCCCTTCCTCTGCCCCTGAGCGCTCCCCTCTGACTTAGAATTAAGCAGAACAATTCCTCTGAGGAGATACTCAGCACAGGAATTTGCTTTCAGCACTCAACGTGATTTCCCATTGACAGACCTTTTCTAGCTATCTTTATTATTATTATTATTATTATTATTATTATTATTATTATTATTTGAAGATAAAAACCTTTGCCACTCTGCTGCGAATCAAACAGAGACTGACCAGCTTGTTCTGATCTGCACATTCCTGTCTTGGAAGATTTGACTGGCGGGGCTGCCATCTTCCCATTCTGCTGTTCCTGCAACTGCATGAGCACTGCGCTGACCTCCCACTGCCTTTCCCCTCCAGCTCTCAGGATGAAGCGGATATGGGGGGCATTTGGAGGACCGGAGAGCAAAGCAGCCCTGCTGGCAGTTATCAGGGATGGGGAACCTGTGGCCCTCCAGGTGTTGTAGGGCTACAACTGCCTTACTGTCACAGCTAAAAATTGGCCGCTGTTTCTTTAATGCTAAAAGAACTAAGTCAGCATGAGTCAGTGGCCTACAATGACTCATGCAACCTTTCACCAAATGGTGCCTGTATATATAGAGTGGTCAATGTTAGTGTGTGGTGTGGGTTGGTTGGTTGGATGGATGGTAGAAAGCTGGTTGCGTTTGGTGTGTGTAAAAGCTGTCGGTCGTGGTTGGAGAAGAAGACTTTTTAAGAATAAAAGCAGCAATACTCTGCAAGAATACTCTTTCTCAAGGACTCTTTTGTGCCAACTAAAGTCTGAGGATTAGGCAAAGGAGTAAAAAGGAGGTCAGAACCTTTTTCCTTTTCTAACACTGACACTTTACCATTGGCTATACTGGATAATAAGGCTGATGGGATTTGGAATTCCACAATATCCAGAGGCCCGCAGGATTCTTAAAGTAATTTTATTTCTCACAGCACACTGAGAAGGGGTGCCTAGCTTCTGCCCCTCCAGGTGGTGTCAGACACCAACTCCCAACAGCCCCAGCTAGCATGGCCAACAGTCTGGGAGTTGTAGTTCAGGAAGGTCTAGATCAGGGTTTCCCAAACTTGGGTCTTCTGCTGTTGTTGGACTACAACTCCCATCATCCCTGGCTAGCAGGACCAGTGGTCAGGGATGATGGGAAGTGTAGTCCAAAACAGCTGAAGACCCAAGTTTGGGAATCCCTGCTCAAGATGGCCACAGGTTAGCCACTCGTGCCCTAGAGTGACTCCTAGGGGTGGCATTAGAGGAACATAGGGGAGTTAGCAAGAAGGCAGAGCTGCATCATATGGCAGAAAGGATACAAACCTTGAAGCCTTCGGCTGAATATTTCAACGATTCTGGAGGGAGAAAAGATAATGGTGAGAGAAAATAAATGGCATGGTGTCAAGAAACAGACGAGCAAATGGAATGCAAAACGGGAAGAAGCAGGACTCACTCTCAGGCTGCAGTTGTCAAGGTTTTACCTTTGGAGTACAGTCGTACCTTGAATCACGAACGCCCTGGAACTCGGACATTTTGTCTCCTGAACATCGCAACCCCGGAAGTGATTGTTCCGGTTTGCAAACGTTCTTTTGGAACCTGAAGATCCAACGGGGCTTCTGAGGCTTCTGATTGGCTGCAGGAGCTTACTGCAGTGAATCAGAAGCCGCAATTTGGTTTTCAAATGTTTTGGAAGTCAAACGGACTTCCAGAATGGATTCCATTTGACTTCCAAGGTACAACTGTACTCATGCTTTCAAATAAAAACATGAGGTAATCGCTTTTCTTGAGGGTGGGGCAGGGTCAAAACACATCAGCACCAACAGCTTCTCCCAACTGGAGACTGCCATTTGCGGTCCCCAGAATTCCTCAGAACAATAATATGTAGGAACTTAAGAAAAGCCCTGCTGGATCAAGTTAAAGACCCATCTAGTTCAGCTCTCAGGTGCCTCTGGGAAGCCTGCCAGCAGGACCCGGAGTGCAACAGCTCTCTGCCTACTTGTGTTTCCCTCAACAATGTCTAGGCAACACAATGACCATATACATACGTAATAGATAATCTTTAAAATCATAAAATGTTCAAATAATGCAGTGACTTGATATTTTCATTTATATACATTCATTCAAAATAAGATGGTTTTATGAAGCATTCTATATCCACCCACCGCACTGATGAAGAATTCGAAACGGTAGTCAATATCCGGAATTACCGTTCAGTGTTGGACATCATTGTTGAATACACAAAGCTTCACAGCTTGTCTTCCAGTGTACAAAGTTTGGTACCTCACTTCATTTAAAGATTTTCAGAGACTTTGAGACTAAAGATTTCATTTTGAACTTTTTGTGATTTGAAGGAAGTCTATAAAGATTGTCTATTACGCATGTATATGGTCTTCGTGTTGCCTAGACATTGTTGACATTCTGTTTGCAACACAGGGGTTTGTTTGGCTACTTGTGTTTCCCAGCCACTGGCCTCCTCCTGGCCTCATACCTCCTGGGCAAGGCAGCATCACTGGACTGTTGCAAAAACGAAAGAAGAAAAGGGATAACCCCCATGTGTGTGGTCCTGAGCTCAGCAGTTTAGGAGGCACCCGTGGCCAATACATGAATCATCTCACTTATCAGTGTTAACATCCCAGATCGCATGTAACTTCTAATTTCACATACACACAAAATGCACATAAGTGTACACTGATGAATGCTTCAAAAACCTAAGAAGAGTCATGATGGATCAGACACAAGGTCGAGTTGGTAGGGATCCCAAGGGTCATGTAGTTTAACCCCCTGGAATGCAGAAATCCTGCCCACAGCCATCCCTGGGTGGGCTTGAACCACCAACCTTCTGATTAACAGCTGGACGCAATGGCGCCACAGAGACAGCAGGTTGGTCCACCGGGTGCAACACCCCATTTCCCCACAGTGAGCAAGCATGGTCTGAAGACAATGATTTCTTGTTATTGCTCTCCAGCAAGTCTTATTCAGTGATAAGCTGCTACTGAACCTGGAGGTTCTGAATGGCCATGCTGGCTAAGAGCCACTGGAACAACCTCTCCTCCACAAATTTGTCTTAATTCCCTTACAAAGCCACCTGAGACAGCGGCCGTCGGTACACGTTGCACCAGTGAATTCCATAAATAGACAAGAACGTAAATTGAATAATAAGAACCTTGCAAGTTTGCTTAAGCCAACCACTTTCTTCTTTGGTAAGTATCCGATGTGGACCTGCAGATTCAAATGGAGAGGGAAGAATAATTAATACTGGGTTCACAATTGGAGTCTATCCCCACCGCAACACACCAGTTATGTTGCAGGGAATAGGTTTCTCCAACACACTCCCTGCTCTCATCTCTAATGCTGCGATTCTGAAATCTTGCTAATGCACAATTCGTTCCAAAGGGAT
Source organism: Podarcis melisellensis (assembly GCF_964234715.1). Lineage (NCBI taxonomy): Eukaryota > Metazoa > Chordata > Lepidosauria > Squamata > Lacertidae > Podarcis > Podarcis melisellensis. The sequence goes on along the minus strand of NC_138530.1, from coordinate 19,832,740 downwards.
TTGTGGATTTGCCTTGTTGGTCTGTGTTACAGTGGCCTGTCTGATCTGACTGGCAAGGGCAAGTAAAATCAAAACAGTCCTCTTCCCCAAAGCAATTGAGGACACCCAAATCTCTGTCAATGATTCAAACTCACAAGTCTTCAGTGCTATTGGCTTAGATACAGCGGTTCTCAACCTGTGGGGCCCCAGATGTTGTTGAACTACAACTCCCATCATCCCTGGCTAGCAAGGCCAGAGCTCAGGGATAATGGGAGGTGTAGTCCAACAACATCTGGGGACCCACAGGTTGAGAACCGCTGGCTTAGAAGCAAACGTTATCCCAGTGGCATAATGTGCAGGATGCGGGGGGGGGGGGACACAAAACAGGCACCCCCACAGAGATCCCCATCACCTGGCAGCGAGGGCTGGGGGAGTGCAGAGGGTGAAAAGACCCTCTGTGTCCTGCCCAACACAGGAGCATCTGCCACAGGTGCTGGCGGACAGCGATACACCCCTGCGTCATCCCCTTAAAAGAAAAGCAAGATAGCACATCTAACAGGGTGGAGAGAATAGGGGTTTTTTTTAGTAAATAAAAAATATGCCATGTTTGTAGTTCAACACAGCAGTGTGTCAGGGACAGGGCAGAGGAGGAATGGTGGAGACCGCCTCCCCAGCCTGACCCTTCCAGAGAAGAAGCAGACAGTTCAGAATTACAACAGGGGTTTGAGGGAGAGGCAGAAGAGGGGAAAGAGCCAGTGCAGCGTAGTGGTTAAGAGCGGTGGACTCGTAATCTGGTGAACCGGGTTCGCTTCCCCGCTCTTCCACATGCAGCTGCTGGGTGAACTTGGGCTAATCATACTTCTTTGAAGTCTCTCAGCCCCACTCACCTCACAGAGTGTTTGTTGTGGGGGAGGAAGGGAAAGGAGATTGTTAGCCGCTTTGAGACTCCTTCGGGTAGTGATAAAACGGGATATAAAATCCAAACTCTTCTTCTTCAAATAATGGGAGAGGAAGAAGCAGCACCAGAGAGGGTACAGCTGACGCACTCAAATGTCTTTAGAAAGCATTCCAGACAGCCCCCCTCTCCCAGAACCTGGCAGGCATTGAAAGTAGGAGAGCAGAAAGCTCAGAGGCAGAAGGCACAGCTCAGCCACCGTAGTGATGATGCATAAAGGGAGAAACGGAGGGGATGGGGTTTGATGCGTTTCTAAGCCTCTCTCTGTGAATATTGAATAAAAGCAGATGGCAAGGACTTTCCCTTGTCTTGTCCATTCTTGGCAGCCTGCCGTAGGGGTTGGTTCCTCTGCTGCCTGACACAGTGCAAACTAAAGGTCACCCAAAGAACTCTGAGCCACAGAGAATTCCTAGGGATCTAGGAAGCTGCTACTTGCCTATCCAGTTCAGTATGATCTGCCAAAGGACTAACTCTTTTGGACACCAAGGCCGTATTCAATGCTGGCCAAGCCTTTGCGGGTGGTGATCCAAATGACCACCAAACCTACATGCGTGGGCAGTGTGCTTGCCGTGAATGCACGCGCACCACAAGCAAAATGAATACACACTAATGCACACACACAACAAACAGATACTCGCCACACATGCATGCCGCAAAACATCCAGGAAATAATAATAATAGTAGTAGTAGTAATAATAATAATAATTATTATTATTATTATTATTATTATTTATAATTTATACCCCACCCATCTGGCTGAGTCTCCCCAGCCACTCTGGGCAGCTCCTAATCAAATGTTAAAAACAGTACAGCATTAAATATTAAAAACTTCCCTAAACAGGGCTGCCTTCAGATGTCTTTTAAAGATAGGATAACTGCTTATTTCCTTCACGTCTGAAGGGAGGGTGTTCCACAGGGTGGGTGCCACTACCGAGAAGGCCCTCAGCACTGGATCTCAGTGTCTGGGCTGAACGATGGGGGTGGAGACGCTCCTTCAGGTATACAGGACCAAGGCACACACTCTCCTCTCTTTGACACACACACACTGAGGCACACGCCACTCTCACAAAGACACAAACACACATCCTGCTTGCCTGCATCACACTGCCAAATTTGGCGGAGAAGTTTAAAGCTCAGTCGAATGGGGAGAAAGGCGGGGGCTGGCAAGCCACTGCCAAAGGCTTTGCAGCACAGGTTTCCTGCTCCTATTTCCAGTCCTATTTCAGACAGGAATCTTTCCCAGCCATCAGGGGAAATGTAAGGCATTGAGCCCTTGGCATGTAAAACACGGATTCCTGGATATGTCTGCAAAGGCTGGGCAATGTGCAGTGTGGACGGCAGAATCTTCCGTCTCAAGCAACTTGGCTGGGGAGAATCCAGCACACACCTGTGAAGGCAACTCAGGCTAAATAATAATAATAATTTTAATAATAATAATTTATTATTTATACCCCGCCCATGTGGCTGGGTTTCCCCAGCCACTCCCGCAGGGGGCCAACACTGGTTTAGACCACAAAGCGTTTCAGGTAACCAGTACCTTGCCGAAGAAAGGTACCAAGTGATGTTCACAGAGGGAAAACATATCAATGTCCTTCACGATCACCATCTCGTCATGGTCCTCGTCGAAAACTGCATCGTTGAGTATGTCTGAAAAGACAAAATAGAAGCTTTTCACGGAACAGTGGGCAACAGCACTTTGTTCCATCTACCAGTTCTGGCCTTGACTAAAGAATAATTAGTAATATTGGGGTGTAGATAGATGCTAGGAGAGGATATATTTATTAGATATTATCCTTCCTTCCTCACGTTTGTGAGTTCAGCAGGGTGCCACCCATTTGCCAGCTTAAAAGGGGAGCTTAGTATTAGAGGTTAAGGCCCACACACTTCCACTGCGCTTTTCTGCTTGTGTGGTGGCACCTTGGTAAAACCACTTCTTACTGATTGTAGCAGAGTTTTCCCCAGAGGCAGAGGACAAGAACGAGAGTCATACTCAAATTCACAGTCAATAGCTTCTTTATTGCTTGACTGGTTGCACAAGCATTTCTGTTACTATTATATACAAGCTATTTACACTGGTACCTCAGGTTAAGTACTTAATTTGTTCCAGAGGTCCATTTTTAACCTGAATCTGTTCTTAACCTGAAACACCACTTTAGCTAATGGGGCCTCCTGCTGCCACCGTGCCACCGGAAAATGATTTCTGTTCTCATCCTGAATCAAAGTTCTTAACCTGAAGCACTATTTCTGGGTTAGCGGAGTCTGTAACCTGAAGCGTATGTAACCCAAGGTACCACTGTACATTCTTTCTTTATCTCTCCAGCACGATATAATCTCAGTCCAGTAATTAACAATCCTGACACAGCAAAACTCACAGTTATCAGCAGCACACACACCAACCTTGTTGTCAGTGTGTGTGCTGACAGTGTGTGTGTGTGTGTGTGTGTGTGTGTGTGTGTGTGTGTGCTTTCCTCGTGCGGAAATTGCACCCTGCAACTTCCTCCCTTTATTTGCACCTCCAGCTGACACCAATCAAGTCTGGAGTGCCACTCGTACACCCTAAAGTAAAAATCTGGAACCCTCTTTAAAGCTTGCAGGAACTTTTATCTGTTTCTTAAAGAATGTTTTCCTAACACCTAGATAGGTTAGTTTTAGCCTTTTAGCTTAAGGAATCCTGCATGCTTTAAGGCAGACTGGATTCTCCTGGTATTTTCCCCATTTCTCCCCCTTGAAACAATAATTACACAGTCTTGTAAAAGGTGAAAAATAACATTTGCTCACTCAGAACAGAGTAACAGAGATAACAGCTTTGTCCAGGCCGGCTTAAAATGGTAATTCAGCTACAAAGATGTGCTTTAGTCTAGTTTTAAATGCTGTCTGGGCATTGGACTTAGCAGATGCTCTCACATTTCTGGCTTGCTGATGAAGAGATGAAGGAGAGAGAGAAAAGAGAGGCTGTGCCCAGGCAGGTAAGTACCGTATTTTTTGCACCATAACACTCATTTTTTTCCTCCTAGAAAGTAAGAGGAAATGTCTGTGCGTGTTATGGAGGAAATGCCTACGGGTGGCATGCCTACGGATTTTCCTCCTCTAAAAACTACGTGCGTGTTATGGTCGGGTGCGTGTTATAGAGCGAAAAATACGGTAAGTAAGTATATATAGCTATGCCCTTCCTCTGTCAGGGCACAGTGGGAGTGTCTCTCACAGAGTTCTTTCTAGCAAACTTACAGGGAAACTCTGTGAGCTTCCGTTCCTATTATGTGCCTATCTAGCAAAACATGAATTGTTCGTTTGACTGCATTTAAAATACCCCACAAGTAACAGACCAAGAATGTTTAGGTCAAACTAGATAGGCAGGCCTAGAAAAATATTTCACATTCCTAGCAGCCACGTGCTGCAGCAAACTGTAAAAATGTTCTCTCTTCCATTCATTTCAATTTCTTTTCACTCCACATTTCCACAAAAGTGATCTAAACATCAAAACGATGAAAACCAAAGTATTAAAAACCAGTAAAATGAATCTAAAAAATGAATTTAAAAGCTATCAGTGGCCCTAGAAAGAGCATAAAACAATTTTTGTTGTTTAGTTGTGTCCGACTCTTCGTGACCCAAATAAAACCTCTCAACAAGTGGGAGAAGATTATTTCTCCAGGGAATGGCTTTCATTAGTCCGGCGGCACCATCACTGAAAAGGCCCTGTTCCTAGTACAGTGGTACCTCGGGTTACAGACGCTTCAGATTACAGACTCCACTAACACAGAAATAGTACCTTAGGTTAAGAACTTTGCTTCAGGAGGAAAACAGAAATCGCATGGCGGCAACGCGATGGCGACAGGAGGCCCCATTAGCTAAAGTGGTACCTCAGGTTAAGAACAGTTTCAGGTTAAGAACGGACCTCCAGAACAAATTAAGTTCTTAACCCGAGGTACCACTGTACCTGCCAATCACATTTCCAGTGAGAATGAGCTAAAGGAGCAAAGCCTCCTTCAGGGCCCAGGCAGGTTTAGATGGGTAAAGATGGTCCCTAAAGTACAGTGGAATGTCAGGTTGCGGATGTAATCCGTGACGGAGGCAGGTCCACAACCTGTAGCGTTCATAACCTGCAACGCTGTGTCTGTGCACATGCATGACGCGATTTGGCGCTCCTGCACATGCGGTGAAACCCAGAAGTAACCCTTTCTGGTACTTCCAGGTTTCCCACGGTCCGCAGCCTGAAAACACGTAACCCAAAGCGTTTGTAACCCAAGGTACCACTGTAACCTGGTCCTCAGCAAGGAAATTGCTAAGTGCCAGTGTCACATTTTTAGTTGTCTGCTGGCATGGTGCCTTCAGATTCTGGGGTTCTGCCTTGGGGATGGGAGCTATTTTAGTCAAAGTAGTACCCCAAATCCCACTGAACCACTAGGATGGGGAGTGTGCAATGCTCATGTAGGATCAGGGCTCCTGCTTCAGGATCCTCAGCCATGTTCTACAACAAGTCTTATCCCTTGCAACGAGAATTGTGTCTGTGTGTTCAGAGTTGCACATAGCTGTAAAGCAAATGCAAGTAAACTTTCAACGCTTACTGAGTTATAAACTTTATTCATTCATACACACACACCCTCAATTCCCAGATAGTGTTGAATGGCTACATTATAGAAATAATCCAGTAACCCTGGAACAACGTTTAAGAGGATTGCTAATCAACTTGCTTCCAGGCAGCAAGAACCAAGGAGCTGATTGTTATAGCCAGAGATGAATGTGGCCCTGAAATGAAAATGGCAAAAGTCTGTATATTTGCTATGTCCCTCAAGGATTGGCAGTAAAGAATAAAGAGATATGAAGTGTGTCAGCTACGGCGGAGAGAAGGTGCATGTTTACAATTTTTTATTGTTGATTTTTGTTATTTGTGAATTTACTGACACGTTCCGTATTTTGTATAATTTTATTTCCAAGTGTTCTCTATTTCGAGGTCTCTGAATGTTTGCTTTAAGTCAGTTTGGGCACAAGTTTGCAGGAAGGTAAACGGCGTTTCTGTGCGCTGCTCTGGTTCGCCAGAAGCAGCTTAGTCATGCTGGCCACATGACCCGGAGGCTGTACGCCGGCTCCCTTGGCCAATAAAGCGAGATGAGCGCCAGAACCCCAGAGTCAGCCACGACTGGACCTAATGGTCAGGGGGCCCTTTACCTTACTATTCTCATGCATGTATAAAATCTTTTTTAAAATTTATTTTTAGAAATCACTAAAGCTCCAAGCATGATCAATGGTGAGGCAGGATGAGAATTGCTGCTGACTAATTGCGAAAACCCACTTTTTAAAAGAAAGAAAGGCATGCGAAAGAGATCACACAGTTGCAATCTTCTAAGAGGAGGAACAATACTGGATATACTTAATAAAGTGATGACCAGATTGTTCTTTGCCAATACAAAAGAAAATGCCTTTAGCCAGTGGCGTAGCGTGGGTTGTCAGCACCCGGGGCAAGGCAAGTAATTTGCACCCCCTAACCCGTGGATTTGTGCCCCCTAACCCTAACCCCCAGATGTTGCACCCGGTGCGGCCGGCCCCCCCTGCACCCCCCACGCTATGCCACTGCCTTTAGCTCAGTTGGTAGAGCATGAGACTCCTAATCTCAAGGTCATGAGTTCGAGCCCCACTTTGAGCAAAATATTCCTACATTGCAGAGGGTTGGGCTAGATGACCCCAGCATCTTTGGGTCCCTTGCAACTCTATGATTTTATGAATATATCAGCAGCATTGCAGATTATTTTTAGGGCCCATCCTATTCCCTGGATTGCAATTTGTTTTAACTGATTTCAATACCGTGTTTTAAAATTACTGTAATCTGCCCCAACACCTCACTGCAAAAGGTGGGTAAGAAATCTAATATAGTAATATTTATTCGTTCATTTAAAGTATTTTTAGATCGCCATTCATTTTTTAAAAAAATACCAGAGTGGTTTACAACAAAGCTACGGTATATAATAAATATGTGCAATATTTTCTTTACAATAAAATAATATCTTTTATTGTAAATAAAATAAAAATAATAACAAAAGCCATACAGTCAAAACATAAAAAGTTTTAAAATAAAGACATTATGGGAAGGTGAATTCTTAATTGCCTGCATTTTTAAAATCAGAAAATTGTGGGAAGGTGTACAGTATTCTGAATTGTTCCCGACGGAACAGAAGTGATTTTAGCAGGTCTTCAAAAGATGAAACGAGGAGAGGCACTTATTTTTACGCAGCTGATCTAGCCCACGAAGGCTTACGACTTAATAAATATAGGAAGCCTTTAAGGTGCAACAAGACCATTGGCGGCTGTTGTCAAAACGAGAAAAGAAAGAAAGGCGGGGGGCATCTCACCTCCGACGGTTTCGCGGTAGCCCTTGGTGAGGAACTGCATGGCCTTGGCGGCCCGACGGGGCGTGAGCAGCAGCCCTTCCCGGGTCGGGTCCTCGCCCAGGCCCTCCAGGATGGTGGTGTACGCATCCTCCAGGGCAGGCAGCCCGTCCCTCTCTTCCCGCTCCTCGCCTTCCCGGGCCCGGCTGCCTTTGTCCGACGGCGGGCGCGGGAGCTTCGCCACCGGCCTCCGGATCTCGCAGGGGTTGCCGCCGCCAGCCGCCAGCTCGCTGAAGCCCCCGAGGAGGCGTCCGGGGTGGCAGTCCCCGTTTCGGTAGCACTGCGCCTCCAGGCGCGGGCGCTCCATGGCGCAGCACGTGCGAGGCGCTTCGGAGATGGAGGAGCGCCGGGGCGCAACCGACGGCACAGCAGAGGCTTCGAGGGGGAATTTACGACGGAGATTTTCTAAGGCTGCGCCAAAGTGCCTGGCAAAGCTGCGGCGGCGGAGTTTGCAAGGGCAGCGCGCTGGTGCATGCCAAGGGGAGATCTAAGGGTACCTGGGTCTCCGACGACGCTGGGAGCCGAGGTTTCTGCAGGGGTCTTTGGGTCCCCGCCTTTTGCAGAGGTGGAAGGGTGGGCTGCTTTGCTGCGGAGCTGAGCTGCGGCGCGCCTTGCGCCAAGGAGTGGAGTGGACGGCTCGCCCGCGGCGTCAGGGTTGCGCTTGGTGCAGGGCTGCTTGCGCGCCGGCCATCTGGTATTTATCGCGCCGTTTTGCCACGGCAGCCCTCCTCTCCTCTGTCAGAAGGCGACGTCTTGGGACTGTCAGCTGGGCAAGCTGCACTGAGGCGCCCTTTGCCACCTGCCGTCCCTCCTCTTCCTCGCTTGTAATCGCAGGAAACAAGCTCCGGACACGAGTGTTATGCACGCTGCACGCGGCTAATGCGCGAAACGAACGGCAACAGCAAACTCACCGCCTTTGCGTATACGATAGTAAAATGGTAGCGTTGGAAAGGGCACCGAGGGTCATTCAGTCCAACCCCCTGCGATGCAGGAATCGGGTCCGCTTCCCTCTCCGCCACCGTGGCAGTATTCCTCCCTCCGAGCTCCGTCTCCCTGAGTCCTGTCTTTTCCAGATGCTCAGCTACGGACCTTCTCCAATCACTCAGCTACTGCCTCGCCCCAGAAGCAGAGATGGCGAAGCTGCGGGCCTCCAAGTTCTATTGGACTCCAACTCCCATCAGTCTCAGACAGCGTGGCCAATTTGAATGAAATATGGGGGTGGGGAGGTAAGCCCCACATAATTGATCACAAGACCTGGTGCACACACACCATTTGAATGGAAATGCCCGTCAACTTTGGGGGGACACACACACACAAACATTTTATTGGGGGAGCAAAGGGATCTCAGCCCCTAGGAATTGGCTCCTATGATTTCAGCTATTTGGACGTTGGGAATTTTATTCCAAAGAGCAACCAGAGAATGCCAGCTTCCTCATTCCTGCTCTATTCTGCCTTGGTCGGAACACACCTGGATCCCTGTGTCCAGTTCTGGGTACCACAATTTAAGAAAGATATTGACAAGCTGTGCAAAGGAGGGCTCTTGCTTTCTGGCATCTGCCTACAGCCTGCTTCCAGCTCTCACACACCACTGCCCTCAATTATTGTCCTTCTAACAGCTAGTTGAAGGGATGCAGGTGGCGCTGTGGGTTAAACCACTGAGCCTCTTGGGCTTGCTGATCAGAAGGTCGGCAGTTCAAATCCCCGCAACGGGGTGAGCTCCCATTGCTCGGTCCCAGCTCCTGCCAACCTAGCAGTTCGAAAGCACAGCAAAGTGCAAATAGATAAATAGGTACCGCTCCAGTGGGAAGGTAAGCGCTGCTCTGGTTCGCCAGAAGTGGCTTAGTCATGCTGGCCACATGACCTGGAAGCTGTACATCGGCTCCCTCGGCCAATAAAGCGAGATGAGCACCGCAACCCCAGAGTCGGCCACGACTGGACCTAATGGTCAGAGGTCCCTTTACCTTTTAACTCCTGTCTGAACCACAGAGCCTAGGGCTTGCTGATCAGAAGGTTGGCGGTTCAAATCCCCATGATGGGGTGAGCTCCCATTGTTCGGCCCCTGCTCCTGCCAACCTAGCAGTTTGAAAGCACATCAAAGTGCAAGTAGATAAATAGGTACCACTCTGGCGGGAAGGTAAATGGTGTTTCTGTGCGCTGTTCTGGTTCGCCAGAAGCGGCTTAACCATGCTGGTCACAAGACCCGGAAGCTGTATGCTGGCTCCCTTGGCCAATAAAGCGAGATGAGTGTCACAACCCCAGAGTTGGGCACGACTGGACCTAATGGTCAGGGGTCCCTTTACCTTTTACCTAACAGCTAGTTGAGGGACGGGCTCCTCCATTTGTCTTCTGGCACAGAGCAACTTCTTTTGTTATGCTAACCACAGTACATAGGACCTTTAACTCACCAAAGAGTTGCCTAGCTAGCTCACCAAGAGAATCCTCCATTGGATTTTCACCCTGGCTGGATCCAGAATCCTAGGAATTAGAAGGGACCCAAGCGTCATACAGACCTACCCCGCAAACACAGACAAACTCACAACAATACGTTTGAAAAGCTATTGCAGCAGCTGACACTCTTGTGGTCTGAGACCATATGAAAAGTGTTCCAGAGGATTTAAGAACCTTGTGTTGAGCTAGGCTGAATTCACCCTGTGTTTCATGCTTTCCAAATTGCAGTGGCACATCCTGACACTGGAATGTGGAATCCCATAAAAGCATCCTTGACTGGAACATCCATTAAACTGGCAGAAGGACACTCCACTCCCTAAAAAGGGAACATTCAAATTAAGTTCCAGTTCGAAGGAAGAAGCTATAATCTTCAATTAAAAAAAAAGGAAAAAGCCCATGCTTGTATAAGCATGTGAATGTAAATACTTTGCTTACTTCGTCTTTAGCTTATGGTTACCAGACGTCCCCATTTCCTGAGGACAGTCCCCGGATTTACAAATTTATCCCTAGACAAAACCCATCCAGGGGATGTCCCTAGATTTCACTTAATGTCACCGGATTTATATTTTAAGTGTTGTGGATTTATTAGTAGGGAGTGAATGTTGTGTGATTGGTTCAATGGCACAAGACACATCATTTGGGGACTTATGGCGAGGCAAAATGGCGGACGCCACGGCAGCGAGCAGCTCCTGAAGTCAGCCAGAGCCAACTGCGCTACCAGGCTGGCTCCAGGCTGCTGAGACTGCCGCTGCTGAGGGGGAACCGAGAATGCCTGGCACGTCAACTGGGGGAACCACTGACCCCCCCACAACCCAAATCAAGCCGGGAGCAAGAGTGCCTGGCCACCCGGCCGACTGCCCAGCAGTGCTCCGGGGCCAGGAAAACTCAAGCTGCTCCAAGGGAGCAGGCCGGGGCCCAGAGGAAGGATGCACGACAGAAGAGACCACAGAAGAAAAGATCTTACTTCACACCAGTGGCGTAGCGTGGGTTGTCAGCACCCAGGGCAAGGCAAGTAATTTGCGCCCCCTAACCCGTGGATTTGCGCCCCTTAACCCTAACCCCCAGATGTTGCGCCCGGTGCGGCCGGCCCCCCCTGCACCCCCTCGCTATGCCACTGCTTCACACACACACACTTTTTAAATAACTTTTTTCTCTCTTTTTTTAAAAAAAAATTGTCCCCAGATTCTTTGAAAAAAATCTGGTAACCTTCCTTTAGCTATATGTTCTTCAAGTAAAAGCTTTTGAACAAATGTTTGGACATTGTTTTAATTTCAAGAAAAGAGTTAGTATTGCAGAAGATTGGGCTTCCTAGCTGTGATTTAGCTACTCTGCCAACACAACACCTTCCTATGATCCTATGACAGTGTCATCAGTGATCCGCAAACAAAGGGACACAGGAGGTTGAAGCAGTCCTTGGCTTGCTGCCTTTTGGCCTGAAATTCAGTGGAGGTGCTCTGCGTTGTGTTACCTTTGACTAAACATGTGAGCATGGGCTGCAGGCACACACATGTGAGAAACATGTGAGGACGGGCCTGCGTAGATGACGTCCACGAGCCTTCTGCAAAATCGCACGATGCAGGCTGATCAAAAGATGAGGCTTGTCGTATCTCCCCAGACTGATGCGGCCTGAAATGGAACCATAATTGAGTTTGCTTTTCAGCACACTGCGTGTATATTTAAAATTAGTAACATGTACGCTTCAGAAAAGCACATCTTAAACCCATCTTTCTGTGCGTAAATTAGATTGCATATCACTGAGTTCCTGCCCTGGCAACAGATTATAGGCATAGTATGCCAAAGATAAGCACTTTCCACTGACTTCAGTCACAGTGGTCACAACTTTCTTGAATTCCTCTTTCAATCAGTAATACTGAAAAGTGCTTGATTTTGTGTGTATCTGAGGCACACAATCCATGGTAGTAATAAAACTATTATTATTTTAAAAATTTAAAATTGACATTTTGCTGCTCTTCAATGGTACCTCATAATGTAGCACCTGCCCTAGAATCATAGAATCATAGAGTTGGAAGAGACCACAAGGGCCATCGAGTCCAACCCCCTGCCAAGCAGGAAACACCATCAGAGCACTCCTGACATATGGTTGTCAAGCCTCTGCTTAAAGACCTCCAAAGGAGACTCCACCACACTCCCTGGCAGCAAATTCCACTGTCGCCCTGTGATTGTCTGTGTGAGTGGATTAACAAAAAGCTCTTTGGTACTTCAGAAAGGGAGCCATTTCAGCCACCAAAGTGAAAGCATTCTTGCTTAGTTTTAGCTAGCAACAGTTCATGTCTATAGGGCTGCTCAAGATTTGGCTGGTCAGCTGAGGGCATAGATTGCTAGTCCCTCCTCTGCACAAGATACATGATGTGGGTTGTCCAGGAAAGAGACTTTTTGGTGGTGGCTCTCCGTGTGTGGAACTCCCTCCCAACTGAGGTGCATCTGGCCCTATCCCTCTGGGATAGTTTGAGTGAAGACTGGGGATGGGGAAGTCCATCAATTTCAGTTTATATCTGCGTCTCGTTTCCCCCATCTTTCAAATCAGTTCTCCACGTTGCCATGACTATTTGTGGTTTGTTTTTGTTTAAAAAACAACAACCTAATTTTTAAAAATACAAGTTGACATTGCTTGGATGATGGCATTGTGTGGGTGCTCTCTAAAAAGTGAGTCAACAAAGAGCGACAATTCCACATTAAACTCCCCAGTGTGGAAACACCCAGAGTTTGGAGATTCGTGCTATAGTGGTAAGGGTTATGAGGCAAACAAGCAAATCCAGTGAGTTTCAGTTGGTCGTTCAGAAGAAGTTAAACATTTTGTAGACTTTCGTAGCCTTTGCTATATTTCTTGTTTTGTAGGCTTGCTGTAGGCATGTCCTAAAACTTTCCACAGAATACCAATAAGACATACCACAAGCCTACTGATGCTTTTACCCATAAAGACTCCTATTGATGGAACAAAAGGCTATGGAAATGTGATTTCCTCTACCGTACACCCTCTACCAAAAAAAAAGGACTTTTACAAGAACTTAAGGTTTGGTTACAGAATGGCATATAATGTGGTGCCTTCTCATTGAAGCCACTCTCAATTATTGCAAATGGGGGGTGAAAAGAAGCATGAAATGGTCCTGGTTTTATGAAGTATTTCATTCAGAGACCAAACAGACCATGTCATACTCGTGAGGTCTATTCTCAAACTGCCGAAACTAAGTTGTAATCAACCTTCATGCATGTTGACATATTAAAGATGGGTGGAAAGTTGAAGAGGGCCTTCCAGAAAAATTAGAATGAATCCACGGAATAAACCAGGAACATAGATGGAGAAAAGTTATTATCAGCTTTATGTATACATACTTATTACACAATAATTTTTGTTGGTATCCATCTGTCTCAAGAGACAATGGAGTGCACCTCAGAGGGGTGAAGTCAAACCAAAAGACCTCTCTGGGGTGCAAGCCTGGGCAGTGTGTATGAAGGCTCTGGACCGCCCAGAGAACAAGACACACACCCCTTGGCCTTGCCAATGTGGTCCAAAGGAGAGCACAGCAATACATTTGGCACCAGTCTGGCTGCAGGAGTTTCCAGAAGGAGGCATACAAGGCACCATCCAACCATCTTAAGTCTCTACTCCAGATTTGTGTAGGGTTTACTCCTTAGCCTTTTCTTCTTCTGAAGATATCTCCTGAAGATATACTGCAAGACAGGATTTAGGAGATTTAGGGCCAGAGTTTTCCTTCCCCTAGATGGGCTACCTTAGCAGGTTGACGAGCCCCATCTCCCCCTCACTTCCGCAGCAGTTCTCAACCTGTGGGTCCACAGATGTTGTTGGACTACAACTCCCATCATCCCTGAACTCTGGCCTTGCTAGCTAGGGGTGATGGGAGTTGTAGTCCAACAACATCTGGGGACCCACAGGTTGAGAAAGGCTGCTCTATAGCATGTGCAGAAAATGTCTTCTTGACCGTTGGACCCACTATTGGTCTTGTCTGCTCCATCTGCCAGAGTCTGCCTTGATATGCAGGGGAAGTCCTGGGGTGTGGCTACCGTCGCATCCTGACTCATCTCTGCCTCTTAGCCCCACTCCTCTCTTGCCTCTGAGTCTGAACCATTCTCTGCCACAGTATCTTCCTGCTCACTAAACCCAGTTGCCTCTTCAGCTTCTGACATCTCCTCCTCCCCAGTCTTCTCCCTCTGGCCGCTCATTGTCGTCCCAACACCAATCTCCTGGTTCTGAGCCTTCTCTCCTTGGGGGTTCCCCAGCAGCTGCCTCCCACCATTCCTTTGCATCCAGCCAGCCCATGGCATCTGGCTGAAAAAAACATCCCACACCTTGGCTTAAAGGGCAGCAGCAGCATAATCAGATCACCTCCACCATTACTAAAACGTTGCATCCGTCCCCTCTCAGCAAAACTGAGGTGCAGGGAAGAAAGCAGGGAATGTGCACAGCTCTTGGATAGCTAACACGTTTTATCTGTTTACACCAATTGTACTGAGCAACAGCAGTTAAAGGTTCGGGTGTCCCACATGCCGAGATGAAGAGGGGAGCATCTTGTGACAGCTATTTGCAGGAACCCCGTTGCAAACATGCTTATACATGCTGTTGCATCCAAGAAGCGTAGTTCCATTTAATGTGGCTCTTTTCAATCCTTTCAAAATCCCTTTTCTTATAGCACTTACAGTCACACTGTGCAGTTAATGGACATCAAGCCAAGAGGTTTCAGGACGACGAAGGCAAGGTAAAAGGGATTACATGCGCAAGAAACATAACAACATTTTATACTTGTCAAAGCATGGAAGGGGCAGGAATCACAAGGTCTTCCCATGATACTCTTTCTCTCAACCCTCCAGCAAAGCACATTCATCTCCCGAGACTTTCCTTGGTCTGATAAGCTGATGGCTACACATTCCCCGATTAGCATACAGAGTTCCGCTTCTTTCATTTTGAAACTTTTTGGAAATACTCAGATGGAAAGTCTCTTAGGATCCAGAGTGATTTATGCAGCAGAGTTGCAAGAGACTCATTGGTAGTAACGAAAAGCTTGCTCATATGGAGTCAAATGTTCTCGGCTGAACTTCTCTGCTACGTTTAATGCAAGACACATGGGACGCAAATTACTAGAGTGAACTGCACCGCTTCCACCCAGAAGGTATGGTGGTGAAGTATAACAAACAGAAAAGCCAGAAAACTGGAAGGCTGTTTTAAAATATATTTGTAGGCTGCAATCCAATAGCATAGGGTGGGATGCAACCCTAAGGTGGTTGCACACTGCCTTCTCCTGAACCATCCTTTAAATATAATAATAATAATAATAATAATTTATTTATACACTGCCCTCCCGGCCAGAGCCACACTCAGGGTGGTTAACACCAATAAAATTACAATTAAAACATAAGGGGGGGGGACACACAAAAACCAGATTATTAAAATATGGGTTAAAATACAATTTAAAATGCAGCCTCATTTTAATAGTAGCCCATAAATCAAAGCCATAAGGGGAGGGAAAACATAAGGGTCAGACTGAGTCCAAACCAAAGGCCAGGCAGAACAGCTCTGTCTTGCAGGTCCTGTGGAAAGATGTCAAGTCCCACAGGGCCCTAGTCTCTTGTGACAGAGCGTTCCACCAAGTCAGGGCCAGTACTGAAAAGGCCCTGGCCCTAGTTGAGACCAATCTAACCACCTTGCGACTTGGGACCTCCAAAATGTTGTCATTTGTGGACCTGAAGGTCCTCCACGGGGCATACCAGGAGAGACGGTCCCGTAGGTACGTTGGTCCTAGGCCTCATAGAGCTTTAAAGGTCAAAACCAGCACCTTAAACCTGACCCTGTAATCCACCAGGAGACAGTGCAGTTGGTAAAGCACTGGATGACTGTGATCCTGCGGCAAGGACGCAGTAAGGAGCCTCGCTGCGGCATTCTGCACCCGCTGGAGTTTCTGGGTCAGCTTCAAGGGCAGACCCGCGTAGAGCGAGTTACAATAATGAAGACTGGAGGTGACCGTCGCATGGATCACTGTGGCCAGATCAGGATGAGAAACCACATCCCCAATCAGATGTTTTGGATTAACCCTAGTTAGCAGGGGTGATGAGCCATGTAACCCACAATGTCTGGAGGACACCAGATTGGGAAGTCTGCCTAGGTTGGCAGAGGAGTTTTACGTTGGCAAAAGCTGGGCTAATGAGCAAGGTGGGGCAAAGGGCTTGCATCGCCATCAGTCCCCAGGCGTTTGAATGAGAATCAAACTCATCCATTTGTTAATAAATGAGATGTCCGAACCACAAGTGGCAAAGCTCTGCAATATATGCTTGGCCTATTGTCAGAGGAGGAACGGTGGAGACCTCCTTCCCATCCTGACCCTTCCAGGGAGGAGGAAGAAGAAGACAGTATAGATTTACAACAGAAGTTTGCAGGGTGAGCCAGTGTGGTGTAGTGGTTAAGAGCCTACACCACTGGGGAACCGGTAATCTGGGGAACCGGGTTCGCGTCTCCGCTCCTCCACATGCAGCTGCTGGGTGACCTTGGGCCAGTCACACTTCTCTGAAGTCTCTCAGCCCCACTCACCTCACAAAGTGGTTATTGTGGGGGAGGAAGGGAAAGGAGATTGTTAGCCGCTTTGAGACGCCTTCAGGTAGTGATAAAGCAGGATATCAAATCCAAACTCTTCTTCTCAAAAATAATAATAATAAAACACACACACACACAGAAGTTTGCAGGAGGTCACAGCTCAAAGGCAGATGAGAGGGAAAGTTGGGAAATCATGCGAGAGCCAGAGCAACACCTGGCTGACACGTCATTAGAAAGCATTCCTGACCCTCCATCTCCCAGAACCCGGCAAGCCTTAAAAGTAGGAGAGCAAAGAGCTCAAGGACAGAGGGCATGTAGCAGCACCCATAGAGGAGGTGATGAGAATGACGAATGAGGAAGTGGGAGAGACGGGGGGGGGGTAGAGTTTCACTTGGGACGACACCATGAACCAAGAGGTTGTCCTCTATAGCCTCTCTCTGTAAAGACTGAAATAAAAAAGGACTGTAAGAAACTTTTCCTTGTCTTTATAATTCCTGGCAACCAGCCGGGAGCCGCTGACAGCATCCTGATACCTATATGAAGTCCTAGGAGTCTTGTTCCTGCCAGGGTGCTGGATATAGGTGCCAACTCTCTGAGGTCCTGGATACCCAAGCACCCACGAAATTCCCCATGAAGGGTCCGGGCACCCACAAAATGTGGTGCCAGTACCATGCATGGTACCCATAGCCCATGGGAACCCATGGTCACGGGGCCAAGTTGGCACTCCTGGTGCTGGTTTTTATGGTATTTACAGGACTGCCTCTCCTGGTATGCCCTGCAGAGGACCTTAAGGTCCATGAATAATCACAGTTTAGAGGTCCCAGGCCCTAAAGAAGTCAGATTATCCTCCACCAAGGCCAGGGCCTTCTCAGTGATGGCTCCGACCTGGTAGAATGCTCTGTCCCATGAGACCAGGGCCCTGTAGGATTTAACTTCCTTCCGCAGGGCCTGTAAGACAGAGCTATTCCACCTGGCTTTCTGCCTGATCTTTTATTCCCCTTCCTTCCCTCTCCCTCCCCTTTTTATGAAGATTACCCGCTCTGGGATCCCACAGCTAATTCTCCCCTGGTCTCCTCGCTGGCCCAAATAGGACTAATTTAGCCAGCTAGCCCTGGTGATCATCTAATGTTTATTGGATGGATTTCCCCCCTAAATTGATTTTTGAATTCTGAATTTATTGTTATTCACGTTTTATACTGTATTTTATGCTTTTTTTGTTGTTGCATCAATTAAGTGTTTTAAATTTGTTGTTAGCCACCCTGAGCCCGGTTTTCTGAACCGGGAAGGGCGGCGTATAAATAATAAAATATTATTATTATTATTGGGATCTGGGGAACATGCCCGAAGGCAGTCTGTAACAGGAAACAGATACAGCTGCAGGTACAGAGCGATTTGTCACTTTAGGAGAGTACAGGACCTTGGACAGCAACCAGGAACAACAGCCGGTTGAATCCTTACCACCCAGGAATGGCTTCCAGATTCTTTGGGAGGAGGCAGCTCAGCCCCCAGCCCCTGCGTTAAGGAATGCTTGTTGAGCTGGATTGGGCCCCTGGGCAGGCAGTTAGCCACTCCTCCCAGGCAGAACCACTGAGTGAATATCAGGAACCCAAGATCCAGGAAGCATGATTTTTAAAGTTAATGGACTATGCCGTCATGGCAAAAAAAGGTAAAGGACCCCTGTTAAGTCCAGTCGCAGACGTCTCTGGGGTTGCGGCGCTCATCTCACTTTACAGGCCGAGGGAGCTGGCATTTTTCCGCAGACAGTTTTTCCAGGTCATGTGGCCAGCATGACTAAACTGCTTCTGGTGCAATGGAACACCGACACCGGAGCAGCGCATGGAAACGCTGTTTACCTTCCCGCCAGAGCGGTACCTATTAATCTACTTGCACTTTTGGACTGCTAGGTTGGCAGGAGCAGGGACCGACCAACGGGAGCTCACCCCGTCGCGGGGATTCGAACTGTGACCTTCTGATCGGCAAGCCCAAGAGGCTCAGTGGTTTAGACCATAGCGCCACCCACATCCCTTGCCGACATGGCAAAATTGACAGCAAAAATAAGAGAGCAAAAAGATGAGAACTTTGTTGAAGAGTAGAGATTCTTTTCAGACTATTTGAGAGAAAGAAACTGTAGTCAAATGAAACTGCGAGCTGGATTTGAATAATAGGCAATGGGTCATTGGTTTGACTTGGCAGTTTCTTGAATCATTTGCTTTCTTGTATACACGGCTGCTGAATTTGTATTCAAGAAGTTTGCTATGGGTGCTGAGAGGCGGGCCCCTATTCCCCCCACAGAGCTACAGTTCCCAAAGTTCCTGGGAAGAAGGATTGATTGTTCAACCACTCTGGGAATTCAAGCTTTGTGAGGGGGAATAACTCTCAGCACCCTTAACAAACCACGGTTTCCAGGATTCTTTGGGGGGAACCACAACTGTTTAAAGTGGCATAACAGTGTTTTAAATGCACAATGCAAATGAGGCCTAAGTCTGGCCCATTTATTTCAATGGGCTTACTCTGCATAAAATTTAGCTGACTGCCACCCAAATATTAATAAAGATGTGGGTTTGTACTTGGGTCATTATTCTTATTCATCATTACTATTTAGGTGTATTAGTCGCTTGTTCCCAAGATACGAATCCTTTCATAAGCTGGCATTTTAAGTTGCATTACAGCCATCACCAGAAACATGGCATTCCTTCCCCCCATTTTACATGCTGGTGAAATAAAAGCTTGCTTTCCCATAATACAGTCATACCTTGGAAATCAAACAGAATCCATTCCGGAAGTCTGTTCGACTTCCAAAATGTTCGAAAACCAAATTGCGGCTTCCGATTGGCTGCAGGAATCTCCTGCAGCCAATCAGAAGCCACAGAAGCCCCGTCAGATGTTCGGGTTCCAAAAGAACGTTCGCAAACAGGAACAATCACTTCTGGGTTTGCGGTGTTTGGGAGCCGAATCGTCTCAGTTCCAGGGCGTTCGGGATCCAAGGTACAACTGTACTCTGACTCCTTTAAGATTAGGGACAGGAAATCCACCCTCTCCCTCTTTTGCCACACAGTTGTCTCAATGTGAACAAACCTGCCAGTGGAAAATATGTGGGGTTTCCTTAGAATGAAAAACAAAATGGGGACAAATTGTTTTCCAGCAGAGGGAGGGAGCCTGTGAATCTCATAATAATAATAATAATAATAATAATAATAATAATTTATTATTTGTAACCCACTCATCTGGCTGGGTTTCCCCAGCCACTCTGGGCGGCTTCCACATAGACCAAAAATACACTAAAATGTCACACATTAAAAACTTCCCTGAACAGGGCTGCCTTAAGATGTCTTCTGAATGTCAGGTAGCTGTTTATCACTTTGACATCTGATGGGAGGGCATTCCACAGGGTGGGCGCCACTACCGAGAAGGCCCTCTGCCTAGTTCCCTGTAGCTTTGCTTCTTGCAGTGAGGGAACCGCCAGAAGGCCCTCGGCGCTGGACCTCAGTGTCTGGGCAGAACGATGGGAGTGGAGATGCTCCTTCAGGTATACAGGGCCGAGGCCATTTAGGGCTTTAAAGGTCAACACCAACACTTTGAATTATGCTCGGAAACGTACTGGGAACCAATGTAGGTCTTTCAAGACCGGTGTTATGTGGTCTCAGCGGCCGCCCCCAGTCACCAGTCTAGCTGCCACATTCTGGATTAGTCCTAAGTGTTGCCTGGACTACCACTCTCCTTACCTGTAACTATTTGCCATCCTGGCTGGGGCTGACATGTTTTGGAGCCCAACAGCATCTAGAAGGACCCTGGTTCCTGATACACTTGAGCACCTTGCCCAGAAACTGCCTGCCTTGCATTTCCTTCTCTTGCTTCTTTCACATGGGAATAATAATGGCAAAATGGGCTCACCTCCCACTTCCCTGCTTCCTCCCTTCCACGGATGGAGAGTGTCATCTGCTGACCGAGAAGTTAACTGCGAGCATCACAGACAGTGTTAGAAACTCAGATAGATAAGCTAGCCAGCAAATGGCTCTTTAAACCAAGGTTATGTGGGATGTAAACACAGGAGCAGTCAATGACAACATTCTTAGAGTGTACATGTTAGAACATGGGGGGGGATGTCTGTCTAGCAAGTAGGTAAACTTCCTGGGGACGGACCTCCTCTGCATGTGACCAGAGGTGGGTGTGGGCTCACCTGTGCAGGTAAATGATAAAAGCACAGGGCAGGCAGCCATATCTCTCTCTCTCATCTTCATCTTCTGAAGGAGCAACATGCCCTCTTGGCTCTCAGCCAAGAGAGGACAGTACTATCTTCCTATAAGGTAGATTCTGAGTGTATTTACCTTTTTTAAGCTGTCTGCCTTCTGGGATCATATTGAGAACAGAACGTGAGTAAACTCTTTTATACTTTTATGAAGACTGTGTCGTGTCTTGTATTTTAAGAGGGAACAAAGGGGAAACTACCAGAGTAATTATTATAGAGGTTCTAGCGAACCTGTGCAGACATTACCGTTGCAAACTTAAAGGGGAATGTCTATAAACTCTGCTGATATTTTGGGAACTTGTTAGCACAAGTTGGATAAGGGTATAATTAGT
Source organism: Podarcis melisellensis (assembly GCF_964234715.1). Lineage (NCBI taxonomy): Eukaryota > Metazoa > Chordata > Lepidosauria > Squamata > Lacertidae > Podarcis > Podarcis melisellensis. Next base: position 19,811,844 of record NC_138530.1, on the reverse strand, counting down.
CAATATATCCTCTCCTGCACCCCAGAACATTTCCACAGGTTACAGTCGGCCAAAACAGAACGTCTGGTTGCTCTAAAGTCTTATTTTTCACATGATGGACTGGCTCTGATTGATTCTTCAATTAAACACCTGCCAAGTTCAGATGACTACCTTGAGTTAGGTTAAGAGCTTTGAGAACTTAAAGAAGTTAGATGATCAAGAGACAGTCCACTTATTGGCCTATTCCAGCCTCTTTTTCTTAACGGCTCCTGCTCAGGCTGCACAGAAGAAGCAATTTGGTTCCGGAAATTTTGAACACTGGTTACAGGTGTTAGAATTTCTGCTCCATGATTGCAGTCATATAATTGTTGTCTATCACATGACGGTATATGTTTTGACTCCACAGAATGGGAAGTGATGGAGACAGGATGTTTGTGTTACTGTGTTCTGGGAAGTGGGATTGTTGTCCTTTGTTTTCTCTCTCTTTGCTGTCTGATGCTAGAGAGCAAGTGAGCCATGTTGCAGTGCTCCATGTGTGTTTATATGTAAATAAAGTAGATTAGCCAAAATGCTGAGTTGCTGAGGTCTGTTACACATGATGCGCAAACTCTGCGGATCCCTGAGTGTGCCAATGTCTGTTGGCATTGGTCGCTGTGATGTTTTGGCTGAAGAAAGCTTTTGAAGCTCCCGAATGATTGACCAGGAGGGAGAGAACATGTCTGTCGGGCATGTGTCTCTACCAGGGTCTTACTCGAGTGTAGGATGAGCTCCTGACAACAGGTGCAGTTCAAAGTGATATTTCTGTTTATTTGAAGCAATTGTACTCAGCTCCTCATCCAGAGTGGCTTACATGCAATGAATTAAAACAAGGCAGGCTTACAATATTTAAATAAATAAATACGACATACAAGGGGAAAGGAACAGGGAGGAGAGAGGAAAGAAATCAAAACTTTTCCACAATAAAATGCCCTGTATATAGAAAAAGAATAGCATGTTAGCACACATACGCACGAAAGGGCTGGACTCAACCTTTCTCCTTGTCATAACAGTCTTGTATGTGCAAGGAATCCATTTTAGATCTTACAAACAAAGCAGCCTCAAGGGGTGCAGTGCAGGCCAGGAAAAACTTTTACCACTTGATCCTGCCAAATGCACAAAACCTAAATTCAAGCGTCACTGGAACAGGCATTTCAGGCTGTTGGGGGCAAGCAGGGGGCAGCTGTTGTTTCTGCGAAAGTCTCTCTCTTTGTATTAAAATCGAGCATGTGTTTTTCGTAAGCATGATACGCCTAGCGGATGACTCAAGACCAAAACTCTGGCCCCTAAATAAACAGATCATTGTTTGTCGTCCCGCTTAAATCCCAACGGGTTATTTTTATTCACAGCTTGGATCTCCCCGGAATATTTACAAGTTCGCACTATGCAAGCTGATTAACTATGTACACTTATTATAGGCCAGCACTTGAAAACAGGGAGCTCTTCCAAAGGACTGATTTAATTGCCTTTGGATAACTATTTGAGCCTTGCGGGACTCCAAAGTGCTTGCCCAGATCTCAAAATGAGCTGGTTATAGAATCTCTTGATGTTACCCCTTTTTGACCCTGAAAGAAGGCTGTTTGCTGATGCTTGTGCCAATAAACAATGCATGTTTCCTTAGGCAAATAGAAGAGATTTATTATTATTATTATTATTATTATTATTATTATTATTATTATTAAACAAACACTTGCAGAGTCAGATGTCAGGAACTCTCACCTGGTGGGACTGGAGTGGCCCAAAATGTAGGCATTTTTGCAAAGCATTTTTGCAAGTGCTTCTGAGGTTGTTTCGTTTGGAGACTGAGGCAAAGCTTGGGTTGGCATTACCTTCATTTTGTGGGCGAAATAAAATTATAGTGCATAGAATTCTCTGATGGCTCATCTCCTCGCAGCTGCTCATATGAAAATGGTGTGCCATTGAAAAACTGCAGGAGCCTGCACTGTTCAGAGATGGTATATGACAGAATTTGGTATTTAGAAGAGTTTGGATTTGGATTTGATATCCCGCTTTATCACTACCCTTAGGAGTCTCAAAGCGGCTCACAATCTCCTTTCCCTTCCTCCCCCACAACAAACACTCTGTGAGGTGAGTGGGGCTGAGAGACTTCAGAGAAGTGTGACTGGCCCAAGGTCACCCAGCAGCTACATGTGGAGGAGCGGAGACGCGAACCCGGTTCCCCAGATTACGAGACTACCGCTCTTAACCACTACACCACACTGTAGTATCTGACAGACTTACACGATGACACAGCCTTTCTAGAGGTTAAATCCCACAGGGACACTTTTGAAGCAGACTGGATGAAATTCCCCACCCTCCAACATTTTTCCGTTGCAAATAGGGGAATTCTATTCTGCATCAGAAAGATTCTCCCGCGTTTGATGTCGCCGCACACAATAGAAGTCATATACACATAGACATCTGTCACCCTGAGCCAATTACAACCTCTCAGCCTAACCTACCTCACTGGATTGTTGTAAAGTAAAAAAAATGTATGAGGGAAGGGATTATGTACAACACCTTCCACAGATAAACAGAATAGAACCTTGCCCGGGAAAAGGGCAGGAAATAATACTAATACTAAGAATACTAATAATAATGGAAACTGTGAGAATTATCAGAAATATTGGTAAAGGTAAAGGGACCCTTGACCATTAGGTCCAGTCGTGACCGACTCTGGGGTTGCGGTGCTCATCTCGCTTTACTGGCCGAGGGAGCCGGCGTACAGCTTCCGGGTCATGTGGCCAGCATGACTAAGCCACTTCTGGTGAACCAGAGCAGCTCCCGGAAATGCCGTTTACCTTCCTGCCGGAGCGGTATCTATTTATCTACTTGCACGTTGACGTGCTTTCAAACTACTAGGTTGGCAGGAACAGGGACAGAGCAATGGGAGCTCACCCTGTCGCAGGGATTCGAACCGCCAACCTTCTGATCAGTAAGTCCTAGGCTCTGTGGTTTAACCCACAGCGCCACCCGCATCCCATCTGATCAGGAACATACCAGAGAGTAAATCCTATTGAACTTAGTGGGACTTACTTCTGAGTAGAAGTGCTTAGGATTGCAGTTTAAGGCTCCACAGTCTTTACCTAGTTACCTGGGAGTAAGCTCCACTGAATACAGTGGGACTTGCTTCTCAGTAGACAGCGTAAGACTCCATTCACACTCTGTGTGTTTTCTAAAAAAAATGGCCGGCTGCTGAAGTATTGCAATTAAGGAATTGAAAGTGAGTTGGTGACATTTTCCTTCACAATTATGGGAAGGGTTTCCTATGCCAGATTCACCATTTCCTTCATTTTTATTTTCAGTATAAACAGGACTCTTTGCATCTACACACACATGTGCCACTTTAAGTTCTTCAGCGAGACGTGGAGGGGAGAAAAAAATGGAAAACAGGGGCATTCCGGAATCAAATCAGAAACTGGGACGGCTTCTACAATTCTGAGACTGTCCCTGGAAAACAGGAACACTAGGGGGATGTGAAATACCAGGACAGAGAAAATAAAGAACTTTGTCAGACAACGGAATGTGCTCTGTGTAGACCCTGTGGCTAGAGGAGAATGCAGCAACTAGGCCGCTACAAGTAACACCTTTGTTGATGGATTTGCCCTGGCTGCTATTATGCTGCCGGGCCACATCTAAGGTTTCTGTGTTAGTATATAAAGCCCTTAACAACCTGAGAGGGGGATTATGTTGCTGTTTGTATGGTACTGTATTGCCTTAAATGGAGGTGGGAGAATGAGCTGGTTGCAAAAGATGCTTTCTGCTGCCAGGGGTAGGTTTGTTTTTGTAGACTAGACGTTTGGAGTTTTTTTTTCTCTCCCTCTCTCGTAGCATTAGAACTCATGGAAATAAAACGAAGCCGAATGTTGGAAGATTCAGGAGGGATAAAAGAAGGTGACCCGGAAACTACAACTAATCCAGAATGCGGCAGCTAGACTGGTGACTGGGAGCGGCCACCGAAACCATATAACACCGGTCTTGAAAGACCTACACCGGCTCCCAGTACGTTTCCTGGCACAATTCAAAGTGTTGGTGCTGACCTTTAAAGCCCAAAATGGCCTCGGCCCAGTATACCTGAAGGAGCGTCTCCACCCCCATCGTTCTACCCAGACACTGAGGTCCAGCACCGAGGGCCTTCTGGCAGTTCCCTCACTGCGAAAAGCCAAGTTACAGGGAACCAGGCAGAGGGCCTTCTTGGTAGTGGCACCCGCCCTGTGGAATGCCCTCCCACCTGATCTCAAAGAGAAAAATAACTACCAAACTTTTAGAAGACATCTGAAGGCAGCCCTGTTTAGGGAAGCTTTTAATGTTTAATAGGTTATTGTATTTTAGTGTTTTGTTGGAAGCCGCCCAGAGTGGCTGGGGAAACCCAGCCAGATGGGTGGGGTATAAATAATAAATTATTATTATTATTATTATTATTTATTATTATTATTATTATTATTAGTGCTTCATGCAGTGCATAGTCAAATTATGGAGGTCACTCCCGCAGGAGGCAGTGATACCCACTAACTTAGCACTCTTACCCCTCTCTGCTTGTGCCAGACTTAGAAAGCATGGATCTGTGTGGGTTTCTGCTTGAGCCTCACTTTCCAAGCATGGGTCTGAGTGGCTGTCCCCTAGCTCCATTCCTTTCCAAAGGAAAACCTGTGACAGATGGCAATCATTGCGGGGGACGGGACCCAAATTACCGTTGGGTCTGATGGAGTGCTAAAGAGCCGTTTTCCCCAGGGGGAAGCAGCGAAGTGTGGGTAAGCCCTTAAATGGCTTTAAAAGAAGATTGGGAAGATTAATGGAGGATAAGACTGCTAGCCACAAACGCAATGTTCATTGCACGCTTTCTCCTCCGAAATCCAGATTCCCTTTGCAATCGGCTCTCCTGTTTGGATTTCCAAGGCATAGGGGCTCTCTGGATTTAAGGAGGAGGAAGTATTGGACAGGGACGTGGGTGATGTTGTGGGTTAAACCACAGAACCTAGGACTTGCCGATCAAAAGGTCAGCGGTTCGAATCCCTGCGACAGGGTGAGCTCCCATTGCTCGGTCCCTGCTCCTGCCAATATAGCAGTTCGAAAGCATGTCAAAGTGCAAGTAGATAAATAGGTACCGCTCCAGCGGGAAAGTAAACGGTGTTTCCGTGTGCTGCTCTGTTTTGCCAGAAGCGGCTTAGTCATGCTGGCCACATGACCCGGAAGCTGTACGCTGGCTCCCTCGGCCAATAAAGCGAGATGAGCGCCGCAACCCCAGAGTCAGGCACGACTGGACATAATGGTCAGGGGTCCCTTTACCTTTAAGTATTGGACAACAGTAGTTGGAAAAGAATACAGCAATGGCTGATGGAATTAAATCAGGCACAAGTTGTTCAGAACCTACAGTAAGCCGAGGTATGGATGAGGCCAAAAGCTGTGCTGTGCAAAGGCCTTGCCACCATATTGCAGGAGGGATATGTATGGCAGAATCCCTGACGGAATTCTTTGGCCAAATACTGAAAGATGTTCTGCAACATTTGAACATACCTTCCCAACGTCAAGCCCTAAGCGTGCTGCTTGTTTTGAAATCCAGTCAAAGGCAGAAGGAGCGCCATCTCGTCACGCCTCCCTTTGAATCTTGGATCCAACAGAACAGCAGCAGCGTAAATTGGGTGGCAACAAAACTGAGTTGCTCTGAACTTCCTTGCACTCCTGGTCCTTTGAGGCCCAGTCAAGAGGACAGAGACAAAGGGGTCGATTGTTTTCTAGAACGAAGACTGCCTAGAATTCTTATTCAAAGAAACGCAGTCAACTTTGCTAATGAGTTGCAGTCCCTCAAAACCAAGTTGGCTCCTTTGCAGGAACATGAAGGCAAACTTCTCAACGTTTTCTTTGGAAAGGGAAGAGGAAATGAGCAAGCATATTTAATTGGAGTAAACGTCTTGAGAAAGGAGTGCCATGACCCAAAACACTCAGAGGTGCTGTCTGACTAAACTTTTACAATCCAATTGCTACTTCTAAAACAGAACAGTACTTAGCTGGAAAGGCTTGCTGGAATTTAATGAGAGGAACACTGTAAAGGCAAATGAAGTTGACCCACAGGTAACTCGGCTGGCGTTACCAGGATAACTGAGTGGTGCAAGGCACTGCATCAAGGTTGCAGTCTCAGACCACAGCTGTGGGTTTGAATCCTGCTCCTGTCAGTTCCACCACTTATCCGGATGACCCAATGGTCCTGGATGCTGTGTTTAGACCAGCCTCTTAAGGGGCAAGTTCAGATCCCGCTAGTTCTGAAGTCCTTCTCTCCCGATGTGGAGTTGTGGAGAGCCAGTGTGGTGGGAGCGGGTGGTGCTGTGGTCTAAACCACTGAGCCTCTTGGGCTTGGTGATCGGAAGGTCAGCGTTCAAACCCCCGTGATGGGGTGAGCTCCCATTGCTCTGTCCCAGCTTCTGCCAACCTAGCAGTTCAAAAGCATACCAGTGCAAGTAAATAAATAGGTACCACTGCGACGGAAAGGTAAACGGTGCTTCTGTGTGCTCTGGCACTTGTCACAGTGTCCCATTGCACCAGAAGTGGTTGAGTCATGCTGGCCACATGACCCAGAAAGCTGTCTGTGGAGAAACGTCTGCTCCCTTGGCCTGAAAGTGAGATGAGCTCCACAACCCCATAGTCGCCTTTGACTGGACTTAACCATCCAGGGGTCCTTTACCTTTTTATAACAACAATAATAAATAATAATAAATTTTATTTATACCCCGCCCTCCCCAGCCAGAGCCAGGCTCAGGGTGGCTAACATCAGTAAAATTACAGTAAAATCATAATGGGGGGGGGGACCAATTTAAAATACAGGTTAAAATGCAATTTAAAATGCAGCCTCATTTTAAAAGTAGCCCATAGATCAAAATCATAAGGGGAGGGAAACATAAGGGTCAGACTGAGTCCAAACCAAAGGCCAGGCGGAACAGTTCTGTCTTGCAGGCCCTGCAGAAAGATGTCAAGTCCCGCAGGGCCCTAGTCTCTTGTGACAGAGCGTTCCACCAAGTCGGAGCCAGTACTAAAAAGGCCCTGGCCCTAGTTGAGACCAATCTAACCACCTTGTGACCTGGGACCTCCAAAATGTTGTCATTTGTAGACCTTAAGGTCCTCCGCGGGGCATACCAGGAGAGGCGGTCCCATAGGTATGAGGGCCCTAGGCCGCATAGGGCTTTAAAGGTCTAAACCAGCACCTTAAACAGGACCCTGTACCCCCCCGGGAGCCAGTGCAGTTTACTTTTACCTAGTGGTTAGACCTAGGACCTGGGAGACCGGGATACAAATTCCCATTTGACATAAAGCTCACTGGGCGTCCTGTGGCCAATCACTGCCTCTCAGCCTAACCTACCTCACAGGGTTGTGGTGAGGACTGAAGGAGGAAAACAATGTACAACACCATGAGGGTTTGGAGGGGGTATAAATGCGATCTAACAAACAAACCAATTTGCAGGGAATTCTTCCAGTGAGTGTGCCTTCTTTCCATGTGCCTGTCTGGGTGGGTGCAGCCACGTGGGGTGGATCTGAAGTGCTCTGAATGCTTGGCAGCAGGATACAGATCATGAGCTTTATTGCCAACTGAGCGAGAATAGACTGTTTTTTCTAGTGCCTACAATAGCTACTTGTACATCACCAGAAAAGAGGGCAGAGATTTGTATGGAAATTGCACAGGCTAATTCCTAAATTACAAATTTAGAAACTACAGTAGTATCTCAGGTTAAGAACTTAATTCGTTCTGGAGGTCCGTTCTTAACCTGAAACTGTTCTTAACCTGAAGCACCACTTTAGCTAATGGGGCCTCCTGCCGCCGCTGTGCGATTTCTGTTCCTCATCCTGAAGCAAAGTTCTTAACCCGAGGTACTATTTCTGGGTTAGCGGAGTCTGTAACCTGAAGCGTATGTAACCCAAGGTACCACTGTATTCCTAAAACTGAAATGCAACACATCTCCGGGGAAAACTGTGGCCTGAAGACCTGTATGCTTGATCATCCAGCTGCTAGCAGCTCATGTGCCAACCCTTGGCGAGCAACTTCAAGGCTCTTCCTGCTCTTCTTTCTTAGGGGTTGTTGTTTTGTTGTCTTTCAAGCAGACTTGGACTGTACAGCCCTCCAGACAGAGGTCTGCTCTCTGTATAGTGAGGCACACAGCTACCTTGCCATCAGCACTTGGGCAGAAAACAGTGGAGGCAGGAGGCACCTCAATGCATATTCTTGCTAGTGAGCATGTGATGGCGTTAAGACCATAGAGCTGTAGACTCAGGCCACAGCAACATACAGTGGTACCTTGGTTCCCGAACTCAATCCATTTTGGAACTTCCAAAATGTTCACAAACTAAGGCATGGCCTCTGATTAGCTGATTGGCCCTGGAAACAACGCCAACAGCTGAATCGGATGTTCGGCTTCCCAAAAATATTTGCAAACCAGAATACTTACTTCCGGGTTTGCGATGTTTGGGAGCTGATTTGTTCAGGAGCCAAGCCGTTCGGGAACCAAGGTACCACTGTAATTGGTAGAGAAGGCTATGTGTGATGTCATTTCCTCTCCTGTTCCTTCTCTCTCTCTCTCTTCAGCCAAGTTTAGCCACCTGCTCCATAATAATAATAATAATAATAATAATAATAATAATAATAATAATAATTTATTTATACCCCACCCATCTGGCTGGGTTTCCCCAGCCACTCTGGGCGGCTTCCAAGCGAATATTAATAACAATACAGCATCACACATTAAAAACTTCCCTAAACAGGGCCGCCTTCAATTGCCTTTTAAAAGTAAAATAGTTGTTTATTGCCTTGACATCTGCTGGGAGGGCGTTCCACAGGGCAGGTGCCACTACCGAGAAGGCCCTCTGTCTGGTTCCCTGTATCCTCACTTCTCGCAGGGAGGGAAACGCCAGAAGGCCCTTGGTGCTGGACCTCAGTGTCCGGGCTGAATGATAGGGGTGGAGACGGTATACAGGACCGAGGCAGTTTAGGGCTTTAAATGTCAGCACCAACACTTTGAATTGTACTCGGAAATGTACTGGGAGCCAATGAAGATCTTTCAGGACCGGTGTTATATGTTCTTGGCGGCCACTCCCAGTCACCAGTCTGCTGCCGCATTCTGGATTAATTGCAGATTCCGAGTCACCTGCAAAGGTAGCCCCATGTAGAGTGCATTGCAGTAGTCGAAGCGGGAGATAACTAGAGCATGCACCACTCTGGCAAGACAGTCTGTGGGCAGGTAGGGTCTCAGCCTATGTACCAGGTGGAGCTGGTAAGCAGCTGCCCAGGACACAGAATTAACCTGCACCTCCATGGACAGCTGTGAGTCCAAAATGACTCCCAGGCTGCGCACCTGGTCCTTCAGGGGCACAGTTCCTCCATTCAGGATCAGGGAGTCGTCCACACCAGCACGCTCCCTGTCCCCCAAGAACAGTACTTCTGTCTTGTCAGGATTCAGCCTCAATTCGTTAGCTGCCATCCATCCTCCAACCACCTCCATACACTCACACAGGACCTTCACTGCCTTAACTGGTTCTGATTTGAAAGAAAGAAAGAAAGGCAGACCTGGGTATCATCTGCATATTGATAAACACCCAGCCCAAACCCCCTGATGATCTCTCCCAGTGGCTGCATGTAGATGTATCAGGAATACATCTCTCCCACCAACCCCCATTTTATTAGCACAAAAACCCTGTGAGGTAGGCTAGGCCGAAGGTGAGTGACTGGCCCGGGGTCACCCAGTGAGCTTCATGGGCTGAGTGGGGTCTTCTGTCTAAAACTCTGGAAAGCTACTCTCAGCCAGTGCAGGGCAGACAATACTGGCCTGGACGAGGTCAGTATAAGGCAGCCTCTTGTCCTTCCTCATCAAGTCGGACCGCAAGCTGCTCTGCTGCCTGTACGGAAGCCCTCTTTGCTTTGGCACTCAACATGGTCCTAACCAAAAGCATCCCCAAAATATGCTCCCTGACCCCGTCAGACTCCATCCTGAGGCCCTGCTCAGGTTCCTCTGTGCAGCTCTGAGCTTCTGGGACACCTGTCCTGGCCAGCTGGGGGAAGCCTGCTTCTCATTCCCTGGGGATTACCAAGAGCACTTGCATTGACAGAGCCTTTATTTCAACAACTTTTAGCAGGTTGCAAGGCAGACTGTGGCAACATAATACATGAGTGCAGGGAGGCATGTGGACTTTTGACCTCAGAACGAAAACTCAAGGGCCATCCAGAGAAATGGAGCATTGGAAGATTCATCATCATCATCATCATCATATGCCACCTTTCCCTAGTTAAAACAATGCTCAAGGAGGCTTACAGCATGGCAAGATTTACATAATTACCAACATGACAAAAGTCATAAACAATAAATAAAGCGCATCAAAAGGTACACAACCAAATGGAAAACCATTTCCACATAAATCATAAAATCTAAAACTAAAAAATACAACATTAATATTGTCAGATGCTGTTGTGGTTGCTCGAGAGTAACCAGGCAGGAGTCTGACCTGTCTTTAACAGGCTTTATTTTGGTGCAAACTATTTACAGTGAAGATTGTCATAAGTTCATGTCTGGCTCAATCGCTAGCAGAATCCAGGAGTGGTCTGTTTTTGTACCTCCCCCAGCATAAAGGTCTCGTCACCCCCAGCCTTTTCCGCCCCTCCCTGCGCCTCAAATTACTGCACAGGATGGGCAATGGCAAGGGCGTGCTCCCCGCCTCTCTGGCTTGCTCAGGCTCAGTGTTAAGGCTCTCCCTAGCATCCTCTGGTCCTTGCACCTCTTCCCCACTGGAGGTGGGGCTCTCCTCCACACAGGAAGAGGAACTGCTTCGCAAGATTTTCGGAGGCTCCCTGTAACATAACTGCCCTTCTATCTCTTGCCTCTGAGCCGATGGCAATTCCCTGACAAATATCAATAACAATATAAAATGGCATAGATAAAAAATAAAAAGGATCCATCTCTGTTGAGCAGCAGCAACAGTCCCTTATGGAGCCCTTCAGGCCCAGCCCCAAGTCAGGTGGAAAGAGGCAGGGCCCTTCAGGCTCCCAGCAGGTCAGATTCATGATGGGCAAAAGAATACAGTGAGTAAATGAGCTATGGGATGTGATCCACCAACATGTAGTGATGACCACCAACTTGGATGGCTTTAAATGAAGACTGTGCAAATACGTGGAGGTGACTAGTGACCACTAGGCATGATGGCTATGCTCTGCTTCCACTATTGGTGTAATGTGAATAGTGGGTTAAATCACGCTGTGCTTAGGCTCATGTCTTGAGGAGCACACCCACCACATCTGGGTGTTCTGAGATAAGGATGCCAGGTGCACTGGGTTGTCATAGCAACACCAGCGAGGTTGAGCATATGACTTGCTGAATCATTTACCCTCCCCTATCGCTTCAGGAAATATGCGTACATGCAGAGATGGACATAATAGCTTCTAGAGCATTGCTTTCGTTATGCCCTGGTCTTCTCCTGGTTCTACGTCCATGTCGTGTCCTGATGCTGTCCTGTTTGCTATCATGGCATAGCTGTCAACTTTTCCCTTTTATTGCGAGGAATCCTATTCAGAATAAGAGAATTTCCCTTTAAAAAAGGGAAACGTTGACAGCTATGTGTCAGGGTTTGAGTCGGGAAGATGTCGTTTAAATTCTACACAATATTTATCCAGAGTAGATATTCCAATGTATAGTTAGCAGACTAAAAACTTAAACACATTGCAGTATTCCCAAAAAATAGACCAGAGGCAATTATATTTCATCCAGCAGAGCTTTACTGCTACTGAAGGCAAGTGAGCATAATGGTCACAAATCCAAAACATTCCAGATTGGCACTGTCTATAAGAAATCCAGTTGCAGCAGACTTAACTTTAACTTATAACAAGTCTAAACCTTAACACTAACCATACTACGTACAGAACACCACACCGGAAGGAAAAGAGACAGAAAGAGACAGACTCCTTCTGGCCTCTGCTTTGATAGTGAGCATGACCTTGACAGAAGAGATAACAGAACCAGTTTAAGCCAGCTGTACTCAGCTTCTCTGAAGGTATAACCCAAACATCACAAACCTTCTGCCTGTTTCTTTCACACAGAGAAGCTTTCAGAAGCTTCCAGAACCCTCTTAGATTAAGTAAAATAGGAAATATCTCTACACACCAGATCAATACTTTCTGTACTAAGAAATGCAAACTGACAGAAGAGGTTGTGGGTTTGACATAGCAGCATTAGCTAGCATGCCGATAGTGTTAGCGGATCTGTATGTATGTATGTATGTATGTATGTATGTATGTATGTATCTTTACTTCAAAAACCAGAAAGTAGGTAGATGTCATGGACTGGCGCAGGGCTGGATTTAGGTTTGATGAGGCCCTAAGCTACTGAAGATAATGGGTCCCTTTATATGTCCAGCTGTCCTTTGTCAACAACAAATTGTCACTGTTTTTTGTGTTGAATATATCCTATATGGTAATTTATGGACCTAGTAGGTATCAAAAGCCATTTGCACATAACAAATAGGAGCCTACACAACACAAAACACTGTTGCTGTATGTAGGTTTTATTTTATTTGTTTTTCATCTTATATTTTGGAAATGTACAGGGGGTTTTTCCCTTTAAATTTTTTGGGGGGGGGCAAGAGAGTGGGGCCCTAAGCTATAGCTTGTTTAGCTTCTACGTAAATCCAGCACTGGACTGACTGGTTCTGTTTTGACTTTTCCTCCTTCTAGCCCATTCAATCTGCTGGAGGCAGGAACCTTAAATCACTGGCAAACAGGCTGCATGGCTCATTTTTGAAATATAACAATTTATTAATTTCCCAAAAACATAAAAATAAATATAAAAACAAAAATAAAATAATCATAATCAATATTTTTAAAACATAATTTTTGCTTGACTTCCCTCCTCTCCCCCTCTCGGTTTCATTGTTTAATGCTTGTTCACACACATCCTTATAACCTTATAATCTTAATAATCCATTTTTTAGACCTTTTTCATCTTAATACAAGTGAGTTTTTAAAGTTATACTATCGTAATATTCTATACACAAAGCTTGAAGGATGAGCATTAAACCTTTGCCCCCTTTTTATTATTCAAAGTCCTCTTTCTGTCATGGGTTCTACGTAACTAGTTTATCCTGTATAGTTCAATAGTTTAGTTTGCCAACCTTCTTCATCTTTAACAACCATTTCCCACATTGCTTTGAGATCTTTATATATGTCTTATCCCAGGCCTTTTTAATTATTTCACATTGTTGCTGTTGTTTAGTCGTGTCCGACTCTTTGTGATCCCATGGACCAGATTTTACATTGCCACCACATATGCTTTTTGCTCTTCCTTTCTGTTTTTTCTCTATCGCAGTCAATCCTCCCAAATTCTTCTACCTAAGATTGCATTCTTGTCTGCCAAAGACTCCCAGATCATTTCATATGTATTACCACTTTTATCTAGGACTCTTACTCTCCCTTGTATTTTCTTCAAACCTTGTCTCTCTACCATTTCGACCTCTGTAGCTTGCGGCCTGCACAGCTCATGTAGCCAAGATGGCGCCCTCCCAATGTCACTGGGCTCCCAACTCCCATTAGCCTCAGCCAGAAGGACCGGTGGTTGGAGGCGATGGGAGTTGTAATCCTGCACATCCAGAGAGCCCCATGTTGGCTATCCCTGCCACGGAGGATGAACAAAACAGCTTCTGTTTTTGCTCCGGCCTGTGACCTTAGACATGGCGAGATGTAAATCACCCTCTCTCCTCGGGCTAACTTGGCATGAAATATAGGAGGCAAGAATTTATTGTTCAATTTGCAGCCTGCTGATTGAAGAGCGACTGTATTCATTTCAGGACCAAGCTCTAATTTTAGATCTTGTCTGAGAACAAGGGGGTTGGAGAGCTTCAGGCCCACGTTTCCAAACTGAGTTGTGCTTCAGGACATCTGCCATATTTCAGGATTATCAATTAACCCAATAACAACAATATTAAAAAAACAACCACCAAAAAACACCACCACTACATATATGACCGTATCAGCACCTTGAGCTGAAGATCAGAGAGCAAAGCATCTCTCACCGTTTTACTACAATTCGTAACATATATCAGTGCTTTTTTCTTCTTCTAAAAAATGTTTAGGGGTACTCTCATTTTTCTACTCATATTGAAATAGTGCCCCTCAATGAGCCCAAACTTAGATTCACAAATTTTTTAGGGGTATGCATAACCCTGCATTCCCCCAGAAAAAAGCACTGACATTTATATACAGCTTGATTGTAAGTAAAAAGCTCAAGGAGGTTTGGAACAAGGAAACGATTGTTGTAAAAAGAAAAAAAAAGAAAAAGTTAAAAACTATTCAAAACCTTCAAAAAGAATTAAAATCAGTAAATTAAAAACAGTAAGCTAAAAACCAGATGAAAACTCATCAGTATTCTACAAATCTGGATCACAGAATCCTAGAATTGTAGAGTTAGAAGGGACCACAATGGTCATCTAGTCCAACCCCCGGCAAGGCAGGAATCTTTCCGCCCAATGTAGGGTTTGAACCCACAACCCTGAGATTAAGAGACTCATACTCTATCAACCGAGCTATCCCAGGGCTTCGATAGGCTTCCCTAAATGAAAAAAAAAACATTTTTAGCAGGTGCCAAAAAGAGTACAGTGAAGACACCTGCCTATTGTCAATGGGCAGGGAGTTCCAAAAGTGCAGGTGCTAAATGATTTCTTACAAATGGGGAACAAGTATTATGCGGCACCCATAACAGCAGCAGTTCTGCAGATCAGAGCTATCGAGTGGGCGCATATAGGGTCAGGTGATCTTTAATTTACCCTCACAGCATGCAATTTAAACTCAGTCTAAAGGGGACACGGGTAGTGCTGTGGGTTAAACCACAGAGCCTAGGACTTGCCGATCAGAAGGTCGGTGGTTTGAATCCCTGTGACGGGGTGAGCTCCCGTCACTTGGTCCCAGCTCCTGCCAACCCAGCAGTTCAAAAGCATGTCAAAGTGCAAGTAGATAAATAGGTACTGCTCCGGCGGGAAGGTAAACGGTGTTTCCGTGTGCTGCTCTGGTTCGCCAGAAGTGGCTTAGTCATGCTGGCCACATGACCTGGAAGCTGTCTGTGGACAAACGCCAGCTCCCTCGGCCAATAAAGCAAGATGAGCGCCGCAACCCCATAGTCACGACTGGACCTAATGGTCAGTGGTCCCTTTACCTTTACCTAAATCTCACAATCTGGTGTGCCTGCTCAGTCTGCTCTCCATGTACTTAACTTTATTATTATTATTTATTGAATTTATATGCCACCCTATACCCAAGGGGTCTCAGGGCGGTTCACAGAATAATATCAAGATATATAAAACCACAAAATACATAATAATTTTTTTTTAAAAAACGCAACAGCTCCTGCCCGGCACACAAAAACCCCACATTTTAAAAGGGCATAGGCTACCAATCAGATCAACCAAAGGCCTGGTCAAAAAGGAACGTGTTTGCCTGGCACTTAAAGGTGTATAATGAAGTCGCCAGGTGGTTGATGGGCAACTTCAAACCCTCCCCTGTTCCCCCTTATTGTTGTTTCTTATTTTTAAATCAGACGCCGATGGACGGTCCTTCAAATGGGTAGGCAACCTATTTTTTAATCTTATTTTCCATTAAAACTAGTATACTTATTTAAGCTTAACTCCTTAAAACATTTCCACTAAGGCCATAAAATTTCATTCCAACATTTTTCTATCACTCATTAATTTTACAATATTTCTATATATAAACTTTAAATTTTCCAATCTTCTTCCACCATCTCCTCTCCCCGGTCTCGGACTCTGCCAGTCACTTCCGTCAACTCCATACAGTCCATCAACCTGGAGATCTTATGTCCAAGGCTCTTAACTCTTTTCCACGTCCCTTCTGCAGGTCTTCTTCATATTCTTTGATGCTAAAGAGCAGATCTCGGGGAAACTCCGACCTAACGAGACTTTTATTCCTTCTCGACAGGTCAGCCAAATTTCCATAGTTAAAGCTAAGATCCATAAAGTATTTCAGGGCATGTTTCAAGATTCCTGCAAATCCAAAGGCCCCCAGAACACCAATCTGTCATATAAAGACATTTATATGACAGAAAATAGAGAAAGAGGGAAAGGAATTGCTGAGACAACTAATAGAAATGGAATACAAAAAGGGAGGTGAGAGGAGGTCGATGAAACAAAGGAATGAAAAATAGAATATGGAAAAGGTATGATGTATGCTTTTAAATTGTTTTCGTATTGTTTTGTTTAGTTTATTGTGTTTAGTTTAATGTGTTAAGGTTGTGTTTTGTATAGTTTATATATTGTATTGTATTGTTTTTTTTCTCTTTTTTGTTCTTTCCCCCCCTCTTTTGTCTTCTTTCTTCTTTTTCTTTATTGTAAGTTTTAAAAGTAATAAATATTATTTTTAAAAAAACCACAAATGGGTAGGCAACCTGTTGCCATCCCATAACTACAACTCCCATCACCCCTCACCATAGCCATATCAGCTAGGTCTGATGGGAGTTGGAGCCCAACTTCTGCAGGGCACCTGGCTGGCTACCACTGAAACAGAGGGTGGCTTTAAACAGAGGACTGCAAAGAAAGACCTAAGGCCACTCTAGGTAGCTAGACTGGTGACTGGGGGCGGCCACCGAGACCACATAACACTGGTCTTGAAAGACCTACATTGGCTCCCAGTACGTTTCCGAGCACAATTCAAAGTGTTGGTGTTGACCTTTAAAGCCCTAAGCGGCCTCGGTCCAGTATACCTGAAGGAATGTCTCCACCCCCATCGTTCTGCCCGGACGCTGAGGTTCAGCGCCGAGGGCCTTCTGGCGGTTCCCTCATTGCGAGAAGCAAAGCTACAGGGAACCAGGCAGAGGGCCTTCTCGGTAGTGGCGCCTGCCCTGTGGAACGCCCTCCCATCAGATGTCAAAGCAATAAACAACTACCTGACATTCAGAAGACATCTTAAGGCAGCCCTGTTCAGGGAAGTTTTTAATGTGTGACATTTTAGTGTATTTTTAGTCTCTGTGGAAGCCGCCCAGAGTGGCTGGGGAAACCCTGCCAGATGGGCGGGGTACAAATAATAAATTATTATTATTATTATTATTATTATTATTATTATTATTATTATTATTACTACTACTACTTTGGGACAGGGGTGGAGACAGCAGCTCTCCATTGCCCTAACTGAAAGTGGTTTTTCTGAACAGGGAAAACTGACACCAGGGCTCTGCAAATCTGGTTGGAGGTTATCAGAGAGAGGCAGTGGTGGCTGGTGTCTATTGGAACTGACAGGAGAGGCAGGGAGACCAACAGCAGGTGGCGCCAGAGCCAACGACAGGGAAGCCAACAAATTCTAATTTTTGTCCCTGGCCTTTTCTAAAAAGGACAAAGCTGAGGCTGAAGAGGAGGAAGCTGACAGCCACCCCCTGGCAGACTTGTTGTAAGTAAGAGGGCAGGCAGGTGAAGATCAGATGAAGACAGAGGTCAGTGAGGCAGTGCCTCATTTGCCCTAATGGACCAGCCCCCTGAGAGAGGGCCTTCTCAGTGGTGGCACCCCGGTTTGGGATTTCTCTCCCCAGCTCCAAGTTTTTACATCCTTCCAGTGCAAGGTGGAGCAAATCTCTGATCCTCTCAGGTTTGGTTTTGTTTTTGTGTGTTTTTAAAATCTGGTTTGATTTCTATTTTCTGCTTGTGTTTTATGCTGTGCTGCTTAACTGCAATGTTATTGTTTTACGGCTTGTCAATGCTGTTGCTCCTGTGATTTTAAACTCTATTGTGACTTGCAAGCCGTCCTGATCATATTATTGGGGGTGAGGCATTAGGTTTTAGAAACAGATAAATAAATAAAACCTACTGATAGCCCCCCCCCTCAGGAGTTTTATGTTGACATTGTGTATCAGTTCCTTAATAAGAATTCCGCATGGCTGGAAGCCAAATAGCTGGTAAAGGTCTGGTACATCAACACCAATGCCTTTATTAACTTAAAATGCCCGGTCTTATCAGACAGCATGACTTGAAAGCAGCAATGTAATTTAAAACTTTGTGCTATTATTGCTTAGTATTTCAGAGCAAAAAAAGAAAAAACCTAAGGGCTCTGGCAAGAGGAGCTGGTATCTCAAAATGAGCAAGGTTGCAATCCAAACAGATTTGCAAGTGAGCCTAGGACTTGCTGATCAGAAGGTCGGCAGTTTGAATCCCTGCGACGGGGTGAGCGCCTATTGCTCTGTCCCTGCTCCTGCCAACCTAGCAGTTCGAAAGCACATCAAAGTGCAAGTAGATAAATAGGCGGGAAGGTAAACGGCGTTTCCGTGCGCTGCTCTGGTTCACCAGAAGCGGCTTACGCATGCTGGCCACATGACCCAGAAGCTGTACGCCAGCTCCCTCGGCCAATAAAGCAAGATGAGCACCACAACCCCAGAGTCAGCCACGACTGGACCTAATGGTCAGGGGTCCCTTTACCTTAACTTTATTCAGCCCATTAAAACTGGGTGAGACTTACTTCTGCATTATGTCAACTAGGAAGGACCCAACTTGAATATTGTCTCTGCATTCCTTTTGGGGAAGGCGGCCTTCACCAAGTCACTTTATTTATTAAACGTATATACTGCCCTTCATCCGCAGAACTCAGGTACAGTTCACAACATAAAAATACAATATATATTAAAAAAATACAGTGGTATCTCGTTTTAAGAACTTAATTCATTCTGGAGGTCCATTCTTAACTTGAAACTGTTCTTAACCTGAGGTACCACTTTAGCTAATGGGGCCTCCCGCTGCCACTGCACCACACCGCACGATTTCTGTTCTCATCCTGAAGCAAAGTTCTTAACCCGAGGTACTACTTCCGGGTTAGTGGAGTCTGTAACCCGAGGTACCACTGTACATAATAAAAAGAAGAGCAGAAACAGATAACGCCCCCCCCGCCCTGCAACACATTTTAAGGGGTTAACACTTTGTCTCAGCCTCAGTTTCCCCATCTGTCTGCAATATGGCGGTAATAAGACTGACCTACCTATTGCAAGCATAACAGCAAGATAACACAGAGTGTTTTGAAACCTGAAAAGGACTACAGTATACCAGAGGTAATGCTCAATTCTATACGCACTTAGTCCTACTGAACTCAGTTGGACTTACCGTACTTCAGAGGAGAGGTGTATAGGATTGCACCATATATGGTATTACAGTATTAAATATGCTGTAACAGTTTGTTGAGAAAATCACTATATAGCCTGCCTCACAGGTTCAATCCCTAGCAGGGCCGTCTTTACCCGAGGGTGCAAGGGGTGCGGGGCACCCGGGCGCCAAATTCTGGGAGGGTGCCAGTAAGCCGCCTATCTACCTGTTATGCAATAATAAATAATTTTGATCAAGCTAGAAAAACAAAATACATATATACCTAGGTATTACTGAAAAGTATACCTACTGTTTCACTAAAGGACTTTCGACTTTGTGCACTCATTTACCAAAGACATGCCACGCCAGCAGCAGCGCTTGTCATTCACAACAGCACCGTGCATGCGGAATTAACTCTTACATCAAAATATTATGTTACGTATTGTATTGAGCTGCTATGTGGCAGCGGAGTCAGCAGCACCTTTGACACGACTGATGTTTCTCCTAAGTAGGTGTCTAAACAATACTTATAAGTTTAAGCGTGGTGGTGTTGTATACCGAAGTATAAGTGTATCGTAAATAAATGAGCAAATTAAAAAGTTTTTCTTTTTTCTCCCTTCTTTCGTAAACAAGAGACAAGGCGTAAGCGTGGTGTCTGACATAAGCATAATAAAAGTGAATTTGGGGGCTAAACTAAATTTAGGTGCACTGGGCGGATCTTTGCACCCCGGTGGCGCAATATGCTAAAGACAGCGCTGATCCCTAGCATCTCCAGGTGAACTGGGATAAGTTCCTTGCCCAAAACTCTGCAGAGCCACAACAAGTCACAGCAGTTAGTACTGAACTAGTTGGACCAACAGTCTGATTCAATATGAGGAAGCTTCCTACATTCCAATGTCCATGTTATTTTAAAAAAGCACTAGAAGTGAAAAGGGTGAAGGCGTATTTGCTCACCATCCCTTAGTTTTCAGTTCAGGACTCCAAATTAACGGATTAATCTTCTGCAGCTTCACTGCAAGTGACATAAACAAAATGCAGTTCCCATTTAGTTTTCACTAGATGGCGCAAACAGTAGTCATCCTATTTTTTGGACTGGTTGCGTTAGAACAATGAGAGTGGAGGAATATAAATCTATAAAAATCAATAGAAGAACGGCCTGGCTGCCTCTTCTTGCGTCTGTGTCACAATGAACACAAAGCTTCTCCTTCACAGCGTGGGAGAGAAATGTGGCAAAGTCCCCAGAAACTTTGCTATAGTGAGCATCTGCAATAGTGAGCTTTCCCCAGACATTCAGCCAATTTTTGGCCAGATGCTGCTGCCAACCGCAGTCTTCCATATATGTCTGGGAAATTCCGGATGTATGGCAACCCTATTGGCATCTCATCATGTCTAAGGGCAGAGGCCAAAGCAATAACTTACGTGCCACTAGTCAGTAAGACTTGATTTAAATCTTTTTTTTTTTTACAGAAAGACTCATTCTTGCTGGTATAATCTTAACATTTACAACCCACTGAAGGTTTCATTTTTAATACTGTAATAAATTTTCAGAGTAGTTTTTACAGTTATATCAAAAGTTAGTGGTATAAGCTTCCGTCTGCATGCACACTTCTTCAGATACACTGAAACAGAGGTCACCGGACCCTTATATCTAGTGGGAGGGTGGAGTGGGGCTTTTCTCAGAAGGGTAGTAGGAGATGGGTGATTAACTCAATGGTTATGATAAAGCTGTGGATGACTGTTAACGACTGCAATTAGTCCTACTGGAAAAAGCAAAGGATAGTATGCAGATGACCAAAAATAGCTTTAAGAAATGTAACGAGACAGGAATGCAATATCTCTATTCAGACCAGGTCCCTCTATAGTTTTCCGTTTAGTAATACTAATGCTTCAAGAGGTTATGGTGGGCATGTCCAAAGTGCATTTTGGGGGACTAAAAAACTGAACAACTTTAATCCTAAAAAAAGGTCAACAACTTCACTTCATCAAATCTGGCCCTCAGATAACCGCAGTGGGTTATGGCGTCTCACCGCTGTCACAATTTGTTTGTGGCTGAATCACAGAGCCTCTTCGGCGTGATACCACCCCCACGATAAATGGGGTTGCAACGTTTTTGAAGAGAAATAGGCCAACCTAGCAGTTCTAAAGCACGTCGAAGTGCAAGTAGATAAATAGGTACTGCTCCAGCAGGAAGCTAAACAGCGTTTCTATGCGCTGCTCTGGTTCGCCAGAAGCAGCTTAGTCATGCTGGCCACATGACCTGGAAGCTGTACACCGGCTCCCTTGGCCAATAAAGCGAGATGAGCAGCGCAACCCCAGAGTCGGCCACGACTGGACCTAATGGTTATCTTTCCTATTTTTCCGCACCTTTAAAGCCTGCTTCCCCCATGCTCACAGCATTATGGGGCTATGCAAATAAGCACCGAGACTCTCCCTGCAGCAGAAGTGGAGGAGGAAACGAGGCTTGGCGAGTGAGGAGGACCTTAGTGCTGCAACGCCAGAGTGAAAAGGAGGCACTTCTGAGTAAACTTGGTCCCCACTGCCACTTTTGGTGAAAGAAATTCCTGTTGACTTTCAAGAGCTGTGCACTTTTATGACAGCAATAATCAGGGCTGCAACACTGGCTTCATTCGTGCAGAGTTTCCAAGCAGAATAGTTGTGAATCATTTCACACTAATTCAGCTTAACCAAAGTTTAAAGGAACTCCTTTTAAGCACTGGTAACAGGACGAAGTTTAGAATGCTCTGCTCTACCTTTCACAACCATTAGCGGCCCGCCATTGGGCCTCCAAAAATTGAGGCTAAAAGCCTATCCAAACAGGACATATAGTCCCGTTCATACTTCTACAAACTTCCTTTTTTGCGAACATGGCTACAGAACCCGCGACTCTTCTTCATATTATGGTGACATATCCGGGATTGTTCATTGCACACTGAATCCAGGAGCCACGGAAGCAGAATATGGCCCAGTTGTTCCCTAACGTGAAAGAAATCTCCAGAGAAACATTAACATTGGGGTTTTTTCCCGCTTCACGGGGCGCGCAAGGAATCCTGGGCAATGCAAATTAGCCGCTGCGACCCTCTGCGCAGGTCCGAGGAGCAGTGTGGGTGGAAGTAAAGGTTCCTCCCTGAACTGGGCTCGACTGGCAGATCGGTGGATTTTAGACTTACCGGATGTAGAGGAGCTTGCTTCAGAGCAAACGTGCGAATTCAAACGCCGCAAAGCGCTTTCTAATTACAGAATTAAAGGGGTGCGCGAGAATGAACGCCAAGAAAACTGTAGAGCAGGCAATCGGGATTCTCACACTTTGACAAGAAGCATCCTGCTAAATAAATTGCAGTGCTATAAAATATAATTTCTTGCTTCCCCAACAGCCGCTAAAATCAAATTTAAGTGGAGCAGACGATCTTTTCCGATACCTGCAACCTTCCACTCAAATACTCTACTTTCCAGCTCAGAATTTTCCAAACTTCTCATGTAAGCGATCACTTCTATCAATTCCAAGATTAAAGGCTCCGCCTTCTAGGTTTACTAAAAGCACAAAAATCACAAAAAAACTACCCTATATATTCTAACTATTGCTAGCCTGCTATTCGGCCTCCAAAAATTGGATTAGACATGAGGTCCCAATCCACAGACCTCAGGATCCCAAATTCACAAACCGAAACCTCAGCCAAAACAAAAAAAATCCTTCCCGTAGCACCTTAAAGACCAACTAAGTTAGTTCTTGGTATGAGCTTTCGTGTGCATGCACACTTCTTCAGATACACAGAAACAGAAGTTACCAGACCCTTCTATATAGTGAGAAGGTGGGGAGGGGTATTACTCAGAAGGGTGGTGGGAATGGGTGATTGGCAGATAGCTGTGATGAGCCTGTTGACGACTCTTAACGACTGCAATAGGTCTTACAGGAAAAAGCAAGGGGTGTGAAGGTGAAAAATGGCTTTGTCATGTATAATGAGATAAGAATCCAATGTCTTTGTTCAGACCAGGTCTCTCCATGGTTTTAAGTTTGGTGATAAGTTGCAATTCAGCAGCTTCTCTTTCCAGTCTATTTCTGAAATTCCTTTGTAGTAAAACAGCTACTTTGAGATCTTGTATAGAATGTCCTGGGAGATTGACGTGTTCTCCTACTGGTTTCTCTGTCTTGTGATTCCTGATGTCAGATTTATGTCCGTTTATTCTTTGGCGTAATTGGCCTGTTTGTCCAATATAGAGAGGTGAAGGACACTGTCGGCATTTGATGGCATACACAATGTTAGACGATGAGCAACTAAATAGTCCCGAGATGGTATGTATGATGTAGTGTAGACCAACACGGCTACCTAGCTGTAACCAAAACCTCAGCGTTTGCGAACGTGACTACAAAACCGGCGACTGTTCTTCATGTTCATTGCACACTGACTCCAGGAGCCACTGGAGCAGAATACGACCCAGCTGTTCGCAAGCGTGAAAGAAATCTCCAGAGAAACACTGCTATTATGTCCCCCCCCCCCTACACGGGGCGCGCAAGGAATCCTGGGCAATGCAAATTAGCCTCTGCGACCCACTGCGCAGGTCCGAGGAGACGCGGGGGTGGGATCGTGGCAAGGACTCGCCAGGTGTAGAGGAGCTTGCTTTAAAGCAAACGTGCGAATTAAAACGCCGGTCACTTCCTCGTAATCCTTGCAGGTCATTATTACCATCCAATCGGTTTATTTCTAATGCATATTTTAATAATGCAACAATACTTTTTTATTCACCCACCGAGGCTGCGCTTCGTCCGCTGCCAGAAAGGCCCTTCGAGGACCGGTCCTCTTTTGCCCGCAGAACCCGCGATGGCCACCAATTCGGATGGCTTTAAAAGAGGATTAGTCTAATTCATGGAGGAGAGAGGGATGCTAGACGGGCCATTGCAAGCACTTCTTACGTAGCGGGGGGGGGGGGGGAGAGGGCGCTTGTTCTTTCAGGGATCCCTCATTAAAAGTGCTTAGCTTCCTCACTGTGTCCTTGTCACAATTTTTGTGTTTCCAGGAGCACGGATTGATACCGCCGCTTTCTTACTACATGCTAATAAACTTATAGCTGTCAACGTTTCCTTTTTTTAAAAGGAAATTCCCTTATTCCGAATAGGATTCCTAGCAAGAAAAGGGAAAAGTTGACAGCTATGCTTATATTTCACGTTAGAACAAGGCATGGCCCACTCTCTGGCTTCCAAAAACTGGGGAAGTCCTACAAAGGAATGTCCTCCATCCCATTTGTCAACTACCCCAGTATATTTTTGCAGGTGTCTCCTAAGAATGAGGGTCGCTTGTGCAGCGTTTCCCGAGCTTGGCTAGCCAGATTTTTTTGGGACTACAATTCCCATCATCCCTGAGCACTGGTCCTGGTAGCGAGGGATGATGGGAGTTGTAGTCCGAAAACTGCTGGAGACCCAAGTTTGGGGCACACTGCATTATGGCAGTCTCCCCACGGTAACTGCTCGTTTACCACGTAGCCGCGCCCTTAATAAAGCAAGACCCCGTTCCCACCAAGCGCGGTCTTCCCGCTGGCAAGAACGCAAAAAACTATCGCCGGAATAGTTTCATTTCACTTTCCCCGTCGCAGAGCATCATGGGATATGCCAACGATTACTGTGCAAGACTTTCCGGACCCCTCCAAGAGGGCAGTATTTCGCATTCAGGTTTACTAAACAAGTCATTTACGAGGCTTACTCCTTCGTAACCAAGCAGTTTCTTCTTTAAAAAAAAAAAAATCGCCGTCCTTCCGGTCAGCCGTGCCCCATTCCAAAATGGGCGCTGAAGCGACACCGTCCTACTGCCCTGGCAATCTGCCCTCAGCCAAGATGGTCGCTGGGGGGCGGAGAAGAGCGCGATTAAGAGAGAGAGAGAAGGGGAGGGAGGGGTGGGCGTGGCTTGCATATTACTTATTCCCACGATCGGGGATTGGCTGCCCCGCTTCTAATCGGGGGACGTCGAAGAAGGCTGCGTTGCTACGTTTCTCTCCAGTTCTGCTCCCCGCCTCAGCCGAGCTTAACGGTTGGCCGGAGGACGCGAGGCTGCCCTTTCGTCGCGATTGGCTTCGGCGCCGTCACTCCACCCTTCCGCCCGCCCCCTGTCTCCCCCGCCCCATCCTCCTCCTCTACAGTGTCTCTCGGCTCGCTCGCTGGCTGGGCCTGAGGCAAGAGCCGTTTCGCAGGCCGCGTGAGGGGAGGGGGCTCCGCGCTGCTGCTGCCACCGCCGCCACCGCCTCTGCGACAGGCCGGGGGGATGCTGGGACCGAGGAGGGAGCCGGCGCGGCGCTGAGGAGGAGGCAGAGAGATGCGCCGGCCTTCCAGCACCGCCAGCCTCCGCGGCCGCCTCCAACGGCCCTGAGCCGCCGCTTAGTAGGTGAGCTCGGCTGGGCGGACTAGACCGAGGGGGGGTCGCCGTGAGGGGAAAAGAGGGAGCGGGGAAGCCTGGCCGGCCGGCCCAACAACCCCCCTCCTTCCCCTCAGGAAGGCCCCGTCGTGGGAAGGGCGACCTGCCTGGGCTGGCACTTCCCGCCCCCGCAGGGAAATGTTAACGGGACGGGAGGGAGGCGGCCGAAACACCCACCTCCCCCCTAAAAAAAATAATTAATGCAAAGGTTTTGCAGCTTTAAGGGGCATAATGCTCCTGACTGTACCGTGGCCATGAAAGATAAACTTTATACTGCAGAACGCCGCCTTTCATTCATTCATTTTGCAAGTTGGAACGGTGAGGAGGGGGCTTAATGTGAAATTAATGCTGCCTCTGGTCTTGAGCACGAAGGGGCTGGAGGAAGACGTAAGCTGAAATAATGTCAGCGGGGTGGGCGGAACTGCACAAATATCCTTTCCTCCGTTTTGCTGACGGGGAGTCCGTTTTTGTATTATATTTATTGGTGGTAAGTGGGGGTGGCCGTTATTGTTGTGGCCTCTGAAGCCTTGATTTGACATCTGAAGGCAGCCCTGTTAAGTTTTTAATATTTATTGCTGTATTATTTTTCACAGTTGATGGGGAGACTCAGCAGATGGGCGGGGTATAAATAAATAAAAATAATAATTTATTAGTATTGATCTGCGCGGTCGGTGTGGGAGTGAGTTGCAATCAGATGCATGTCAAGATTTTAGTAGGACTCGTTAGTAGGGTTTTCTTAGGGCTCTCCTATAAATGTCCCGGTTTTCTTTGCTTTGAAATTCAATATCGGCAGGTGTACTCCAGCCAGTTTCTTCAGAGCTGGTAGCAAGCTTTCCCCAGAGGTGGTTATGGTTATTCCAGGGGTGAGTCCAGCAGTGGATAGGTGCCCATTCCGTCCTTAATAGTAGCCTGCTCTTTCCTTAAAATCACCCCAAGCCTTATTGACCTGTTCAGATACTGCATTTGATGAGTTAACAATCATTGCAACTGATAACTCAATATGTAGTATTCTTACCAAGTAGGGTATATAAGAAATGGCTGTAATGAGTAGATAGTGCAAAGGAATGAAAAATCCATCCGAATGTAAGAAGCTGCTTTATGCTGGTTAAAGCTATTACCCTGTCAAGCCCAGATTTCTTATTCAGTCTAGCAGCAGCTTAGAGAATTTGTCCCTTTCCCAGGTTTGCTGAGATTATTTAGCCAGCACTTTAGTACTGTACATACAAAGCATGGGCTTTGGCACTGAGATCTAGTTGCCCCCTATTGTGGTTCTGTGCTTGACAGGATTGGTCTTCTATTGTATTCTTCTCAGCCATGGATAAACTGAAGGTGACTTCAAATGTGATGGATTTTGTGCCCCTAAGCCCTGCGGTGTAGGGAGAAATGTGCATATAGCATGCATATTTTTTAATACAGTGATTAGATATAACAAACTGGATGTGTATGAACTTGAATGGGGAGGCTGCAGCCATTTTCAATGGCACGGGTCTGTGATTGTTGCACACCACTACATGCAGTTTGTATTATAGTACTGCCTGTACAAAATTTGTCCTGCTAGAAGCAGTCTTGGATAAGTCACTTTGTTCAGTCTGTCCCATTATCTGTAAGACTGATATCACACCATATCTCAGAGTAGGGTAGTATCATGAGAATGACAGAGTTGTTGTGTTCAAGTTCTCTGTACATGGTGCTGTATTAAAGACTGCTATATTAATGCTTAATGCAACTTTTTTTGTACTATGCCCTTTTAAAATGTGGGGTTTTTTGTAGGGGGTTACTGGGCTGTTGCTGTTTTTATTATGTATTTCGTGGCTTTATATTTTGATTTTATTCTGTAAACCGCCTGGGACCTCCGTGTATAGGGTGGTATAGAAATCAAAACATAAATAACCCTACCCAGTATAATGTGAACTTTTAAAGTGAGTTAGCACATAATTTCGCTTTAACATGAGCCTTAAAGTGTGATGAAGTACAAATTTATAACCAGTTTACTAACTATGTGATAGGAGAATCTAATTCTTCTGTTTGATTATGACTTCTAAATGCCACAGCACTTGCAGCATAAATAAATGTTTAATCTGAAGTACTGCTATATTCTCTTGGTCATGTTGCCAGGTATGTGTATTGGATAGCAGTCTTATTTTTTAATAAAAATAAACCTTCTGAAGTAGGTGTGTTCTCTCTCCCCCCATTTAATCAGTCAGTTAATTTTTTTATTTATAGGCCTTCTTCCAAGGTATTTCAGAATGCATTAAAATGACATAATATTGCAAACATAAAATAATGATGTAAAACACAACACAACTGAAAATAGAATTGCAGCCTTGGGTTTGGAAACCATATGATTATGCCTGATGTCTAGATCCAATTGCTCAGAGCCTTATAAGCCAATATATTTAATCAGAAGCAGGTTCATTGATTTCATTGTGACACACTTGCATATGAACACGTGAACCTGCCTTAAACTATCAGAGCATTGGTCCACCTCACTGACTATTGTCTGCTGCTGACTAGCAGTGACTTTCTAGGGTTTAAGTGTACATTGGCCTTAGAAAGAAATAAGTAAAAATGTTGTGTCAGGAAATATGTTCCATTATAAAACTTTTGCCTTAAGACACAGTGCTTAGTCAAGCAAAATAGCTTTCCTAGTTCAATTTTATCTTTGTAGTGCATATGCATACAATACTGACTTGGTTTTAGGTCTCTTTCACACAAGATGGCTTCACAGGCATAACCAGGAGGGAACATGATGCATGATATTTCTGGGATAAAAATATCCAGGAAATGCTTTAACCCCAAGACAACCTGAACTCTTAATGAGGAGCATGATGATTGCTTTTCTTGCAGATTACCATGCAAAATAAATTGTTCATTCTGGGTCACCTGTAGGACAGTGAAATAGAGCAATGTGGAAGTGCCCGGAGGAAATACCCATTTGTGCAAAAACACATCCGGCTTTTTAGTCACTAAGACTTCGGCCAGGAAATTCTTCATGTGAGTGCTGGAATGTTTTACAAAATTTCATAAATTGCAAACGAAAGATGTTCATAAACAGTAATATATGTAGATTTGTGGAACACTTTTAATATCCTTAAATTTTTATATACACAAGTGTGTCACAATAAATTTAGGACATTAAATATTCTTGAATGAAGACCCCCTGAAGAAGAGGAGGAATCTTTCACTGTGGATCTGTCATAGTGAAATATGTTGTAGATAACCTTTCTGTGAATATATTTCAGTTTGTGAGAGTATAGTATTGACATAGTTTTTCATTAAAGCAGCCAAAGGGGAACAGAGCAGGGCATTCTCTAAATTAACAAGGTTGCTGTGAGCCTTATGAATACTTAACACAGTAGAAATTGCATTGTTTCCCTTTGTTCTCTCTGTTTACCGCATGTATGTAGTTGGAGACTAGTACTGAATTAGTCCTAGAAATATTGTAGAGAATTCAGTGCAGCCATGAGCTAAGATCACATGCAGCTGCTGGGTGACCTTGGGCCAGTCACACTTCTCAGAAGTCTCTCAGCCCCACTCACCTCACAGAGTGTTTGTTGTGGGGGAGGAAGGGAAAGGAGAATGTTAGCCGCTTTGAGACTCCTTAAAGGGAGTGAAAGGCGGGATATCAAATCCAAACTCTTCTACTGAGTTGTTTTATATAACATTGGACAAGTTGTATGCAAAGTGTTTCAGATTATTTTCCTTTCAGAATTAAAACAGAATTTCCTAGAAGGCCAGGTAATTCTGAGGAAGAGATGTGTTCAGTGGCTTGGCACTTGATATACTATATTTAAATTTATTGAGGTTAGGCAAGTAAGTCTACACTGCTGTCCTTTTATGGTCATGTAACAGATTTTCACTCCAAATACTAAAACTATTGTGTTAATACTTAGTTTTTGGTCGAGACCCTAACTGTGCTAGCTGGATAGAAACTTAAAGGACATTGTTAGTGTTTGGCTGTTCTCATCAAAACATTCTGACTGAAAGTTTCAGGCTTAGTTCAGCTGTAACATTGAAACTTTGCTAGTAAATCCTTTCTATAGCCCACATAATATTTTAAGCCTAGTCAGCCTTGTAACAACATTTTATCAGTATGTGGCAAGCTAAATTCATGTCTCTTCGTGGCTGAGAATGGATTTGAACCCAAAGCCAACATACTAGCCACTGATTGGACACAAAATGTGATCCTGAGAGTAGTTACAGAGTTTGATAATAGTTCTTAAAGCCAGTGTGGGATTTACATTTACATTTACCTGGTAATATTGGTCAGCAGTTTGTTATTAGCAGAGTTTGGGTTACAGAAGTTGCACAGACAGCTGACTTGGGTATACTTGCTACATTTCTACTTTGCTCATTCCTAAGTCCTTCACTGCTGAATTGTCATATTTCATGATCCTTAGTTTGTCAGAAGTAGACTGTGTATTAAAAAAAATATACTCTAAATCACCCTTCTCCAATGCGGTGTCTTCCAAATGTTCCAGGCTCAATTCCAGCCAGTGTGGCCATTGGCCAGGGATGATGGAAACTGTAGTTCAGAATATCTGAATGGCACTGTGTTGAGAAAGGCTTCTCTAAACTATTTACTCTGCATTGTTACTTTAAATTCTGTGTGAGTTTGTGGCTCCTAACCATACCTCTTCCTAGAAAGTTAGGCTGCAATGCTAACCCCATTTATCTGGGAGTTAGTCCTGTGGATTTCAGTAGGACTTACTTCTGAATAGATACGACTATTCTGTTAAAGTCCTATTAAAGACAGATGTTTAGAAAACAATTTCATTTTAGGTTCTAAAACATTTGTACTCATTGAGCAGGGACATATACCACACATCTTCTTGAGCTGCAGCATAAATTTCCAAACCAAAATGTTAATTTTGAAGTCCTAAGGCCAGTATTTCTGTTCATGCTCATTCTGACTTTGCATTTGGATCAAGCTGTAAGGCCTTCTAAAAAGTAAATGCTGATAGTTTAAAGCCACAAATCCAGTGTACACTTTGAAGCAAATTCCATTGAGTAAAGCATTTCCCTCTAAAACAGGTATGTGGATTTTGTGTTAATTTACCTAAAATGCCTGTTTTACAGGGCCAGATAACATGAAACCATATATGCTCATATTTTTGTCACTTGCCATGAAGCAAAGGCTCAAACCACTGCTTGTTGTCTTTTTTCATTCCTATTCTGGATTCTGTCCTCCATGTCCTTTTTTGGCTTTGGAAATGGCCCTGCAGCTTTCTCTTTTCCTACCTTTTTAAAACAAACTTTCACTATTACTTGTCCTACTTGTTTAGTTGACCTCTGTTGGCAATTCAAACAGTGTTTTATACTTTTTGGTTTGACTTACACTACTGTGTAACGAGCAGTTTGGATTATCGAAAATTCTGCATAAAGGCAGGAACATCCAGTCATGCTTGGTTAGTGCCATTGAAATTGTTATGCCTAAATAGGTGCAACATGGCAAACCTGCATCTTTAAATTGTATTTTCCTTATTTAAAAAAGATGCTTGAAACTAATAAACATTTAGACTGCCTTGGTAATACATTTCACTATATGAAGCAGACAGCTTTTCCAGTGACTGTTGAACAACCCAAATAGTTGGATTCATTAGGACTGGTTGTTACAGTTCTTTCTTCTGAGTCATTCCCCGCCAAATCACCTGGTGCCATATGCTCTCACGACTCAGATTTTGCTCAAATTTTTAAATGTGTAGATACCTATAAGATAAGCTCAAAATAATATTTTAAGATTTTTTGGTCCAAAATTTTTGGTCCATATTAAATATCTTTTGGATGATAGGTCTAATGATATTACACTGGCTGTGGCAAAGTTTCTTTCGGAAGTTACAGTATAAGAATCAAAGATCATCATGTTTGAGACAAAACAAAATGACCGCCTCGGTTTCTCTCTCTTGTGTGGTTGGCTGTCTCAATTGTATTATGTTCTGAAATTGTTCTACGGGTTTTTGGACTGCAATAAAGATTTATATATATAGAATATGCAGAAACTCACGGGAAGACTCAGAGACAATGATAATTAAGACTTTAAAAAAGACTGGGAACCGTTTATGATGTATCTACAGAAATATTGTAAAGAAATGGACTCAATAGCAGAGTTTGATTAAACACTTAAAAGTAAGAAAATAAGTTTAAAGGTCAGGAAATAATAATATGGAATGTAATTCAGTGCAAGATATAATTATGAAAGAAAATTTGGTATAAAAATGATAAGAATTTAAGTATATTGAGAGGTATAAGGTCGTAAAAATAGGACAAAAATTAAGCAGAAGTAATAAATATTTAAAGAACCAGAAGGGGAAGTTGAGGGAAGTCATGGTTTTTATTTCTTTTTTGTTTATATGACAAATGTTACATTGTGTTATTTGGTTGTATATTAAATTATAAAATCCAATATATATCCACCCAGCATCATTGACCATATTACATGTATGGGAAACAAAATAGCTTTGACCATATCATTGCAGGAGTGTTTTACACAATAAATGAACAAGGCCTCTGAGACGAATTTTGTTTTTATTAAATAATCAATAAAACTTAATTTTTAAAATATATTAGATGACATTGTAACATAAGAGGGTACAGTTTTAACTATTCTCATGAATGTGTGAGTTATTTCAGGCTCAGAGAGACATTAAACCTGTACAAAAATAAATAAAAATTGTAAAAAATTATAACTGCAAAAAACACCCTCCTTATTATTAAAACATAACAAGTACATGGTTAGCGCATTCTACAACAAAAGTACGAAATATATGTTAGTTGTGGTTTGCATGCTGTGGCTTATCGAACCTACCGGGAATAAAATAACAAAAATTCACTTTGGATGGTTGGTGACCCTTTTCTGTTAAGGGTAATTTTTATACCTTATTTTGAAAGAGACCACAATTAGCTTTATTTTGATACCAAAATAAGCCAAATTGGTTGAAAAATAAGCGAAACAGGAGGTTTTTTCTACACTGACGCAGAAATTCCATTGGCCTAAATCGCACAAAAATTGAAATTTTCAAAAAATTCTCCTGCGCCCAAAATTTGGACCAAAAAAATCTTGAAATATTATTTTGAGCTTATCTCATGGGTATCTACATTTTTTTTTTTAAATGGAGAAAATCTGAGTCGTGGGAGCACTGTCGACTATTAAAATCAGGTGATTTGGCATGGAATGACCCTTCCTATAAAAATGGAAGAGCTGGTCCAGTATTGTTGACATCTATGGGATAGTTCTTCAGTTTATTTACCCGAGTGTCTCATTCTTTATGGGTAACTGTTATGTCATCCATAGCAGACAAGTAACACCAATTAATATTTTATGTACAGGTTTTGTTTTGGTAGTAATGGTTATTAACTCAGTTGAGCACTAGGCCTAAATTAAGCCACTTATAGAAAATGTATGTTCTTTAAAATGTGATTTATTTTGAATTGAATACATTTTAATTTTAGTAATGCAGTGACTGCAGCAGTAGTCTGGAAGGTAGTATTCAACTTAAGTTTAGCTCAGAATAGACCATTGAAATTAATGAACATTACTAAGTTAGGTCCATTAGGTTTACTCTGATTAAAACTCAGGGTGACAAATGCTGTATTTTGGGTCAACCTGGAATTCTGGTGTGCCAAGTCCACTGCAGTTTTTAATATATATCTTATGTGCTGATGCCAAAAAGAGGCTGTGCCACTCTATAACCTTTGGGCAATTTAGAAATTTTTGGCTCCGGCATGACCGAGAAATCTGTTCAAGCAGCAAATGTGAAAAGCTGAAAAGAAAGAAAAGGGGTGGGGGGGGGAGAAGAAGTCAAGGGACTGAGGGGATGAGAACATAGAAGGGGAATTGAGGGAATGGAAAAATGAAACTTAAACATCCAGCTTTAATATAAGGTTTCCATTTGAGTTGCTCAGCACTTTCAAATATATCGAAATTAACTAACAATAGTGTGTACGATTACTGGTCCCAGTGTTCAAGTAAACTAAACCATTTCTAGCTACATAAGAAAACTACTCTACTTAATTGAACAGCAGCTTCAGTATTTGAATGAAACCATATAAAACTCCATCTTTCCAGGTCATCTGTTCAACTCTTTGCAATAAGAATGGAGGTTTAAGCCATACTTTAACAGATTAAAACCCAATATGCTCTTAGAAACCTCCAGAGAAAGTGCGTCTATAACTTCTCAGGGCAAATTGCTCTGGTTTGCTTGGTTTTAAATTTCCATAATGCTCCTTACCAAAGCTTTATTATCTGCATTCTGGGCATAGATTTTTATTTTCATGTGATTATTTTTGTTACAAGCTGCCCAGAAAGTTTTGTTATAGGGAGCCATATAAACAATAAATCAGTAGCAAAAATATGTCTGAGCTTTAAAAAAGAAACTTTAGGTAAATAACGCTAGTTCGATTATATTAAGAAGCGCAGCAGCTCTTTCTATACACTGAGTATGATAGAATCAATAGCAAATTCTAATATAATCTTAGCTGGTTTAATCAAGCAAACTATATGGGTATTTTCCCAGCAGATGAGTTCTTCCAGCAATCTTGTCTCCATGTAGATGCTGTTGATTCACTACAGTGCCAGAATATATTCTTAAGAAGAAAATTTATCTCCTGTCAAAGTAAAATAATACAATTTTTGATGAGGAACCTCTCCTCCAAAACTATGAATTTTTTCATGATAGGGTAGTGGGTTTTTAAAAAAATGAAAATGGTTGACTGATTTGGAAGTAGCTGTTTGAAAGCTTTTCACATTTATGTGTTTGAAAAATACTTATAAGCACTAGCCTGGGAGTGGGATCCTGTCAGATTTCTCTGTAAACCTGTATAGGATGGGGGTGCAAGGCTTAAACTATAAATTAGGCTTCTACATAGGCAGTAGTCTGGCCATCATGCTGCGATAAGTAAGAATTAAGTTTTAGAAAAACATAATATTTTTTGCTTTCAGTCCACAAATGACTAATACAGGTAAACCGTGGGCAGGCAGGCTAGTAAAAACAGTGGGCTAATTTTTCCCCCACATGTCTACCGTTTGTTTCAATCCACAAAAGCTGCTAGACTAAAAATTGTAGGCTAATTTTTTACAAGTCTTCCATATGATCACAAAAGTTGCTGGATCACCAAGTTTTACTAGCAAGTCTGTCTTTGAATACCCATACTCATTTTTTTGCATATCTAGCATCATGAAAGAGAAAATCAACTTTACAAAACCTTTCTGATTGGGTAGCAAATTTCTGTTTACTGGTGGTTATTTATATGATTTACAGCATACAATATACAATATGTAAAACATACAGTATATTAAAACATCAGTAAATAGAAACATTGGGACATGGGTGGTGCTGTGGGTTAAACCACAGAGCCTAGGACTTGCCGATCGGAGGATCGGTGGTTTCGAATCCCCGCAACGGGGTGAGCTCCGTTGCTCGGTTCCTGCTCCTGCCAACCTAGCATTTCGAAAGCACATCAAAGTTCAAGTAGATAAATAGGTACCGCTCCGGCAGGAAGGTAAATGGCGTTTCCATGCGCTGCTCTGGTTCTCCAGAAGCGGCTTAGTCATGTTGGCCACATGACCCGGAAGCTGTACGCCGGCTCCCTCAGCCAATAAAGCAAGATGAGCACCGCAACCCTGGAGTCAGTCACGACTGGACCTAACGGTCAGGGGTCCATTTACATTTAAATAGAAACATTAAAACATCCTGCATAGTAAAAAGGCCTTCTGAAATAAAATGGTTTTAGCCTGATACCTGAAACTTAACCCAGACCATCTCTGCCTAATTCCTAATGGAAGGAAGTTTATAGAGTTGGGCCCACTACACCTAAGGTATGACTTCTTGATGACACGAGTTGTGCTTCTGATC
Organism: Podarcis melisellensis; assembly: GCF_964234715.1. Classification (NCBI taxonomy): domain Eukaryota; kingdom Metazoa; phylum Chordata; class Lepidosauria; order Squamata; family Lacertidae; genus Podarcis; species Podarcis melisellensis. The sequence continues at coordinate 19,776,506 of NC_138530.1, read as the reverse complement.
TACAGGGGAACTGCTGATAGGGTACTCACTCACTGGATTATCACCTTGTCATGGTGAGTGGACTTGCATGTTCTTATGACTCTTGTGAGCGAAGCCGTCGGGAATCTCGTACTCCCAGCAGGGTCACCCAAGGCAGTAATGTCAAAGGAAAGGAGCTAGACAAAGAATGATCCAAAAAGTCCTCAACGGCAGAACAGGCGGATAATAACAAGTGGTATAACAGCTGTAAAGGCAGATAAAGTCTGCAACAGATAGCAATCTACAGGTTGTCGTGACTACTCATGGCATCAGAACAGAACCTTACTGCTAAGACTGTGTGTTGGTCAGTGTGCACTGATCTACACACATAAATCAAATTCATGCACAGGTGTCTTCCAAAACCCAAACCTATACCCCAGAAGTCTCATGGCAATCGGCAAATGGTAACGGGGGCAGGATCGTGAAATCTGGAAGCCCCTAGTCATGAACCGGCACATGGGCGGTGTATACAGATTCTGTCGTTCTGACTCAAGGTACGAGGCAGTTGAGCAGCTCGGTAGCTGTATCCATGACTGAGTAGCCCTTTTTAGGAAACGCCGTTGGGTGGTGGAACCCTTTTTAAAAAGAGAGAGAGAAGCAGATGCCGAATGTTGAAAGTTGAGGGTGATAAGACTGTTTAATAACTTTCCCTTGCAAGTGTTTTTCTTTTCAGAATTAGCTCCATAACCCCTGTTGTCCCTGTGAGCAAAAATATTAGGGGTGTCTGTATTCTTCTGCCTCCTCCTTAAAAGTGAGGCAGAAACCAGAAGGGTAGTGATTTCTTAAAACAGCAAATAAAAAAGAACTTCACAGCTCCTCCCCATCCATACTCTGCTTCTAATTCCAACCTCCTCTTGGTGCTTTTTGCTTATAAAATAAATAAGTCATGAAGATGGATGTGGGGCTGCTCATCACTTGTAGTCTCAGGGCCATTTTTCAGATTGCTTGGAAAGTTATCTTAGATGGTATCTTTCCAGCTATACTCTGTCATGAAGCCACTGTGTTTTAAGTAGTTGACCTTTTCAGTAGTTAATTGATAGCTCCTTGATTTCTCCCCTGCCCAGCACTAGGAGACAATGTGAGTCTGCTGCCTAAGGCAATTGGAGCAAATTTCATGTTGTTGTTTTGCCTTGATTATAAGCGTTCCCATTTTCTACTGATGTGGATGTGACCATTTTGTTTGTTTTTAAACTACAGTAGTTGGTGAATTGTATGTTATGAAGCTAGTGGACGCACTATAGGTATTTGGGAGGCTTTTAAAAAACAAAGTACTAAAATGAACATTCTTGCGGTGCAATCCTATACTTGTTTCTCAGCAGTTCAACTATTCTCAGTGGGGCTTGCTCCCAGTTAAGCATGCATAGGATTGCAGCCTGATTGCACTTTATTGTCAAGTAGTAGATGAGTGAACTAGAACATACTTGCTCTCAAATTATTGCTCTCAATAAAGAGGTCATCAAGAGTTCCGCCATGCTTTGCTTGCAGGCTGAATGACCCTCTTGACTCTGCCCACCTGTTTTTTATTTTAACCATAGCAGATTACAAGCTAGGAAACTTAAATATAGCAGTACAAAAAACATTATTTCAGTGACTCATGCACAGCTTTCTCGTCCAGAGCAGAATATAACTTGAGGTGTATGCACTTCCATGGAAGCAGAAAACCTTCAAGTGGGGGAGGGGCAGACTGAATATAGTTGTGTTTCTTTCAGCTACTTTTTGAATTCTTGGACTAAGAGTCTGGCTTTAAATCCTATAGACAGACAGACAGACAGACAGACAGACAGACAGACAGATAGATAGATTCATTTGTCCTGATAGCTTTTGGGAAGAGGTCACATAGGCACTAAAAAACTATTCACAGTTGTCAGGTTTCTATCTTGGTTGATAGAATTCAACCCCTAGCATAGAATTCTGAAACATTGCTTTGAGTGCACATAGCATTTATTGAGTTCTCATTCTTATAGATTGAAACAAGAGCTGTAGCTATTTCTCACTTTTGTGACATCATTGCAGCTCATCCAATAGATACAGGCTGATAATCACTTTTATTTAGTAGTGGAATTCAAGGAAAACTTTCCTTATATAAATAAAAACATCACTTTTTGGAAAAGGTCCTAGAAATAATCATTATTTTCTGAAATTACATCACAGGTGAGGAACTTCGTTGAAAGATGGTATCTGGCAAAGAATTAGAACATTGTCATATTGGTGCTTACAGCTCTGATCACAGTAGACTGTGTGTGGAAAATACTGTTTTCAAAAAAAAAGTTATGCTAAATTGAAGTAAGAATATTATTGTCTGAGAGAGTTCCTCACCTCATCCTGTGCTGGTTGCCCTTTCCTTCCCTGCTTATTCTTCATATAATAGTTGTTATGTCTCTGCAATGGTGTAATTTCAGTTATCACACATCTAGAACATTGATCATTTTAGAAAAATGACCATCTGTTGACTGACAGTAAACAAAGTGCTAAACTTTCAGTGGCCAAATTCTTGCCTCTTTTTTTTTTTTAAAGCCAGTATTTGGTCTAAATTTCTTTTCTGATGAACATGCAGCATCAATACTTTGTGGGACAGCAGAAGCCAGGTTGCATCTGTTCCCAGAACTGTCATTGCTGGGGACAATTGATGCCTATGCATCAGGCTGATAAGATGCATATCCTTATTTACACTGCTATAGCCAATTTTATCAGGGAAGGATAGCATGTTGTAGGGTTTATATGTGCTGGCCATGATTCCTGTCTCCGTGTAGGAGGCAGTTATAGGGCACTTATTGGAGGGAGGTGATGAGCAGGTCTTCCCTTACCTTGTGTGGGTGTGAGTGTGTGCTGATATAAATGTGTGCATATGAGGGTGTACTTGCAGGAGAGTGGCAAAAGAAAATAACTTTTCCCACTCTCTGCCCCTGTGCCTCCTGCAAATTCAGCAGGCACATTCTGTGCCAACTTTTAAAAGTCTGCTGAAAACTTTCATATTCTGTTATGCCCGTGCAGGCAGTTAAGAGTACACCTCCCACACACAATGGCCCATTTATGTTTGTTTTCAATTTATTTTTGCTTTTCACTTGTTTTTAATTTTTAATGATTTTATTATTTGGCTTTGTGTTTTTAAATTGTTGCAAGCTACTGTGATATATTATTATGATACAACGGTATATAAACTTTTTTATAAATAAATGTGGGGCCCTATGTATATATATATAAATGTAATCTAAACACAGACAATTGGGAAACACTGGCCTGCGAGTGCTCCAATTGGAGAACAGCCTTTACCAAAGATGTCATGGATTTTGAAGACGCTCAAACTCAGGACAAAAGGGAGAAATGTGCTAAGAGGAAGGCACGTTTGGCAAACCCTCACCATGATCAACTCCCGCCCCGGAACCAATGCCCTCACTGTGGAAGGATGTGTGGATTCAGAATTGGCCTCCACAGTCACTTATGGACTCACTGTTCATGGAACTGTTCACGGTCTTGTGTTCATGGAAGACAATCTTACTCGACTACGAGTGATCGCCAAAGAAGAAGATAGATAATAGCAAATTCATTCTTTGAGTGTGAATCCTTGTGTAGCAGCATCCACATACAAGGAAGGTATCAGCAGATTTGGGAGGGACCTGTGTTTTTTCAGAAGTAAAAAATAAACTATAGGGGGGAAAGACATGGAGAAGAATCCAGTGAAGACTGAGTATGTTCATTTGCAACACAATACTGAGTGTCTGGGGAGGAAGGGAAAATAGAAAATCTGTGTGGGTGGGGATTCAATGGAGTATTCTGGAAAATGACATGACTGATTAAAATCCTGCAAAGGTACCTTCCGCACTGCAACATTAATTGCAGGTCCCACATGCACAGTTATCTTAGTGAAAGTCACAGCTGTGAGGTCAGGACAAATGCTTTTGTGAGAGGAATGAAAGTTGTGTTTTATTTTCCCGGTTCAGATATTTATTGACTGCATTCACATAAGCGATACTAGACATTATGTTACTTTTATTTTTGTTATATTAAATGTTATTATTCCAACCACTAAATCACACTGGCTTCTAGGGTTCTTCTGCTATGAGGCAGCTGTCTAAATTAAGTAGCTAAATAAAGATGAGGAAAGCAAAATGCCACTTAGACAAGGATCTGAAATATTTTCCTTGCAGTTTGCATTTGTTTTATTATGGATTGTTTTATTTGATGTTCTAATGTTTTGTAAACCACTTTGAATTTTTTTCTCTAAAATATAAAGCAGTACAGAAAAGAAATAAATAATAATAATAAATGCCACTGCAAAAAAAAAGGGTGCCTAGACATACCATTGTGGCAAACACAATATGGGTTTAAGGTTCCATTTGGCGATTAGTTTATATATCTGAGTTTCTAACAGTGCTCGAAATTATGAAATATAATGAGTGAATTGGTCTACTACTGAACTAGTGTAGTGGCAAAGAAACTGAGCTTGAATCAAGACTCATACTTGAATTTTGCTTCTGCCGTGAACTTACTAGGTGGCCATAGGCACATTCTCAGCCTTATTCCCCCCATAAATGGTGGGGCCAGGGGGTGTTTCATAATATTGAAAGCCAAAGTGTCTGCTCTAGAGTCCTTTAGGGTAGAGGTTAAAATTTTATATCTAAACCAAAAATACTGTGACTTTGGAAACAAAAACTCTAAAATGCAAGCCGATCAGATTTTTTAAAAAAGGTTGCCCATAGAAGAGTGCTGCGCAAATATTTTGGCATTTTTCAATACAAAGAAAAAGACAAATGTGAATTATTTAAGACATCTTATTTGGACTTATACAGTTCACTGTCAATGTCTTTGTTTGCTATCAATGAATATTAAAATAAACTTTGTTTACTACAGTTAGAAATGCAGTCTTTGAATAAATCAATTGAATTGAAGGAAGTGCAAATGACTATTTAAAAAAACTAAAAGGATACAAAGTACTGGGTGGTGACGGTTTTACAGGAGCATTCTTTAAACATATTTACAATGAATTCTATCCCCATCTAGCCAGTTGTTGAATGAAGTTCTTTCAGGGAAACTTCCAGGCATCAATCTAAAATAACAGTACTACTGAAAGTTGAAGAAAAACCTTGACCTAGTGGAATCATATTGTCCAATTAGCCTGTTAAACCAGGATGCTAAGCTATATACAGTGGTACCTCAAGCCCAGGGTCACTCAGGTTAAGTACTTAATTCGTTCCGGAGGTCCGTTCTTAACCTGAAACTGTTCTTAACCTGAAGCACCACTTTAGCTAATGGGGCCTCCTGCTGCCGCCGCACCGCCGGAGCACGATTTCTGTTCTCATCCTGAAGCAAAGTTCTTAACCTGAAGCACTATTTCTGGGTTAGCGGAGTCTGTAACCTGATGCATATGTAACCTGAAGCGTATGTAACCTGAGGTAGCACTGTACAGGCATTTTAACAAACTGGTTAAATACGTTTATTACAGGTTATATCTCCCCAGACCAGATGAGCTTTATGCCTTGCTGGCAGATAGTGGTTCCAATGTGACACCTATTGAATGTCATTCATTATAGTAAAAAGAAAGGTAACACGCTTGCAGTAACCTCATTAGCTGTTTATAAGGCCTTTGGAAAGGCCGAGTTCGACATTTTTAAAAGCACTGATACATAGACTTAACATGGGAGATCGATTTATTAATTCAATTTTTGAAGTATACATTTTTTGAAGTTCTTATGCTACTGTCAGTGTAATTTTTCTCGACTCAGAAACCCCTATAAAAAGAGGAGTAAAACAAGGGTGCCCTTTGTCCCCACTTTCATTTGGCTTGTCTATTGAACCATTGGCAGTAGTAATTAGAAACAATGTGAATGTAGAAAGTGTAGAAAAAATAAAAGTAAAATGCATACTATTATCCTTTTTTTGCCAGTGACATAGCTCTCATGTTATCAAAACCAGAATTTGCATTACCTGAAATTATCTAAGAATTGAATAATTTTGACAGTGGCAAGCCTACACATAATGAAACCAGATATGAAATTATGTATATTGGGGTCCTCACACGGTCTCAAGTTTTCATACAAAGCATTGTGGGAGCTCAAAAGCTAGAATACCTGGGAATATTCATAACAGAAAACTTGTACTCTTTAAGTAAAGCAAATTTTGAGCCCTTGTTAGGCAAGGAACTAAAATCCTGGGAGGGTCTAAACCTTTCTTGGTTGGGCAACATTGTGGCTGTGAAGATTTTAATCCTCCCACGTTTCACTATTTCAGGTCCTGCAAATAACTATAATAGGAACGCGGGTGACACTGTGGTCTAAACCACTGAGCCTTTTGGGCTTGCTGATCGGAAGGTCAGCAGTTCAGATCCTCACAATGGGGTGAGCTTCCTCTGCTCTGTCCCAGCTTTTGCCAATCTAGCAGTTCAAAAGCACACCAGTGCAAGTAGATAAATAGGTACCGTTGCGGCGGGAAGGTAAATGGTGTTTCTGTGAGCTCTGGCACTTGTCACGGTGTCCCATTACACCAGAAGTGGTTAGACATGCTGGCCACATGATCCGGAAAGCTGTTTGTGGACAAACGTTGGCTCCCTCGGCCTGAAAACGAGATGAATGCCGCATCCCCATAGTCGCCTTAGACTGGACTTAACCGTCCAGGGGTCCTTTACCTTTCACCTTTCACCTTAATAAGTATAATGCTTTAACAACAAGTTTGGCAGAGATTATGGGGTAAATTCATTCATAGTGGAAAGAAAGCTTAGTTATGGGTAGTGGCTTGTTTCTGTGCTTTGCTTCATAGACTTTTAGAGCTCCTTAGAAACAGAAGAGAAATTTCAGGGTCCTGCAGGACCATTCTTTTTAACTTTGGAGTAAGACAGTTTGGCCCCATAATGACTGTGCTGTACTTCCAATGCAGAGTACAGTTATGTGAATAACCCCTAGCTCCAAGGTTAGGTGGGAGACTAGGGCTTACGTTTGTGGTTGGTGGCCGGTGGCCCCTGTGAATTGTGGACCCCTGCCAGTTGACATAGCATATTGGGCGCCAATATCTCTTTTCAAGCCGTGCTCTGTCAAAGTATATTACGCCTTTACAGTTTCACATTTATTTCAAATTCATTGTTTCTAAGCTGAACCCATAATATCCATTTTCTTCCTGTGTTTTCCTATTGGGCTGAATTCTCTGAACTTGGGAAATCTATGTTCACTTTACAGCCATCATTATCTCAGTCATCAAATAACTACTCTTAGTGTGCTGTCAAAGCCTAATGTGGTTGGGTTGTAGTGGGGAACCATTTTTGTCTGTCTGTGTGTGTATTCTAGGTGTTTATATGATAATCTTAAACTATTATATACTTTTTTTAATAGTTTAATGTATTTATAATTACAGTGGTACCCCGCAAGACGAACGCCTCGCGAGATGAAAAACTCGCAAAACGAAAGGTTTTTTCGTTTTCGAGTTGTCTCGCAAGACGAATTTCCCTATGGGCTTGCTTCGCAAAACGAAGCTTGCCCCGGGGACAGCGGGTCTTCTCTTTTGAAGCAAGCGGCTGCGGAGAGAAGCGATCTCCCCGCAGCCGCTTGCTTCAAAAGAGGTCCGGGATCTCTTTTGAAGCAAGCGGCTGCGGAGAGACGCGATCTCCCCGCAGCCGCTTGCTTCAAAAGAGGTCCGGGATCTCTTTTGAAGCAAGCGGCTGCGGAGAGACGCGATCTCCCCGCAGCCGCTTGCTTCAAAAGAGGTCCGGGATCTCTTTTGAAGCAAGCGGCTGCGGAGAGACGCGATCTCCCGCAGCCGCTTGCTTCAAAAGAGGTCCGGGATCTCTTTTGAAGCAAGCGGCTGCGAAGAGACGCGATCTCCCCGCAGCCGCTTGCTTCAAAAGAGGTCCGGGATCTCTTTTGAAGCAAGCGGCTGCGGGGAGATCGCGTCTCTCCGCAGCTGCTTGCTTCAAAAGAGATCCCGGACACCTGCCCCAGCCGCTGGGCTTCGTAGCGCTGCTGCGAAGCCGGGCGGGGGGGCGGGAACACCTGCCCCAGCCGCCGGGCTTCGTAGCGCTGCTGCGAAGCCGGGCGGGGGGCGGGAACACCTGCCCCAGCCACCCCGCTTCGGAACGCTGCTCCGAAGCGGGGTGGGGGGGGGCGGGAACACCTGCCCCAGCCGCCGGGCTTCGTAGCGCTGCTGCGAAGCCGGGCGGGGGGGCGGGAACACCTGCCCCAGCCGCCGGGCTTCGTAGCGCTGCTGCGAAGCCGGGCGGGGGGGCGGGAACACCTGCCCCAGCCACCCCGCTTCGGAACGCTGCTCCGAAGCGGGGTGGGGGGGCGGGAACACCTGCTCCAGCCGCCGGGCTTCGTAGCGCTGCTGCGAAGCCGGGCGGGGGGGCGGGAACACCTGCCCCAGCCACCCCGCTTCGGAACGCTGCTCCGAAGCGGGGTGGGGGGGCGGGAACACCTGCCCCAGCCGCCGGGCTTCATAGCGCTGCTGCGAAGCCGGGCGGGGGGCGGGAACACCTGCCCCAGCCACCCCGCTTCGGAACGCTGCTCCGAAGCAGGGGGGGCGGGAACACCTGCCTCAGCCGCCGGGCTTCGTAGCGCTGCTGCGAAGCCCGCGCCCCCCAGCCTTCAGAAGAGGTCCGGGGACAGACTGTCCCCGGACCTGGTCTGAAGGCGGTTTCCCTAGGAACGCATTAATTGATTTTCAATGCATTCCTATGGGAAACCGTGCATCGCAAGACGAAAAAACCGCAAGACGAAGAGACTTGCGGAACGAATTAATTTCGTCTTGCGAGGCACCACTGTATTGTTTTACATTTAAGTTGCTTGGAGACCTTTTAGGGAACAGGCATCTAATAAATCACAACGTATGCACTACTCACAAGTAACAAGGAAAAACTGACTAAGTGCTGGGGAGGGAGGATGAATGGTGAATCACACAATGGTATTGATTAGACTGACTCAATAAAGAGTTTGTCTTTGAAATGGCCCTGTTGCTAGGGGGAAGCTGCCTGCTCAGCCAATACCTTAATGGAAGGTTGATCACAATTTACAGTTGCAGAAATTAGAAACATTCAGCTCTAGTTTTCATTCTAAGAGCAAGTATTGGGGTAGATAGAAAACCCTGACAAAGCATCAGGAAGTTTGTGCCATCTGCCCATCCAATGTGGCTCCCCAGTTAATTTGTGCTCTGTGGGCCTCAGCCACACAAAAATGGCATGCATGATACACTGATGCAGATATCTGGCTGACACACTGTGCTCCTCCACCTTCTGTAAGCAACTTTGACATGTTGGCAGGGCTGCCTACCTGTGAATTCCCTGACATCACCACCTTCATGCTGCCTTTCCATACAGTGGTGCCCCGCAAGACGAACGCCTCGCAAGACGGAAAACCCACTAGACGAAAGGGTTTTCCGTTTTGGAGGCGCTTCGCAAAACGAATTTTCCCATGGGGTTGCTTCGCAAGACGAAAAAATCTTGCGAGTTCCCGCGGGTTTTTTCCCCTTCCCCCCTTTTCCTAAGCCGCTAAACAGCTGATCCGCTGATAAGCCGCTTAACAGCTGATCGCTAAAAGCCGCTAGACCGCTAATAGCGCTAATCCGCGAAGCTGTCAATGGGCTTGCTTCGCAAGACGAAAAAACCGCTAGACGAAGAGAATCGCGGAACGGATTCTTTTCGTCTTGCGAGGCACCACTGTAGTTATAGCAATGCCCAAGGCTGCTTACAACATGAAAAGATTTACATAATCACAAACACAACAAAAGTCATTTATAAATAAAACACATCAAAAAGTATACAACCAGGCAATTTTCACATAAATCATAAAAGATCTGAAGATAAAGATACAAAGAATTAATACCCATAACAGTGACACAAGTCCCCAAGCAATACCCCAAACCAAGAGTCTGTTCAGCAGCCTCAGCTTTTGTGACTGGAATCAGTCAAACCCCCCCCCCCCCCCCGTCAGGCTAGGTGGGAAAAGTCCAGCAAGACAGGGAGCAGGAATCCCAGGACTGGCAAGGCACCAGATGATCAATTTTACCTTTGCAGTGCAGCTTGCATTCAAGCCAGTGGCGTAGCGTGGGTTGTCAGCACCTGGGGCAAGGCAAGTAATTTGCGCCCCCTAACCCTAACCCCCAGATGTTGCGCCCGGTGCGGCCGGCCCCCCCTGCACCCCCCATGCTACGCCACTGATTCAAGCAGCTTTGCAAAGGAAGGTCCCAGCCAATAGAAGTGGTGCTTGGAAGTTACAGCTGATCAGCACTGCCCTTCAAGCTCCATTTTTGGCAAGGCATGGCTGCACTCAAAATCAGGAACCCTGAAGTACAGCCAATCGCAGTGGGACATGAAGTCACTAGTGATCAGCCTGCGATTAGTACTGGCTTCAAGTCCCCCTTTCAACATGGCTCTAATTGGGGGCTTCCGAGTGGAACCAATGCCACCCAAAAGGGGTTTGCATTTGGTGGCAGATCTTAAAAGTACCAAATACAAGACTTGCTTGCCAAGGAGCAATTGGGAGCACATTTTCAGGCTCCCCGTGGTTCCTTTTCACCACCCGTGTCTTTATCTTTACATATATTATGTCATGTGGGGTTGATGGATGTGACTTAGGGAAAATAGGATTGTGGCCCAAATTAGGATGCCTGCTGGGCCTAATTAGGCTGAAGGCTCCCCACTACTGCTCTAATGCATAAAGTGACTATAAACAGATACTAGATGAGCATCTGTCAAATAACAGTGTTAAGCGTGGGACAACCTGATGGTGTAGTGGGTTGAGAACAAAATCTGCTGTATTACAATGTTATATCATTTTAATGGCAACTACAAAAATTGCTTACCTGGAAAACTAATCTTAGAAAAGGGATGTATATTTAGTAGTATTTTGATGTTGAGCAGCAGCTGGGGGAGAAGCAGGCAGCCAGCTCAAATGATCAGCCAACTCAGATCACCCACTGCTTTGTGGGTCATCGTTCAGAATTGTTGCTTCAATGTACTTGCAGATTGACAGGAATCTTTTCGCAGAGTTTGCTAATACTTTCAAGAATATTATGGATCCTGTTGTTTTTAGCTCTGCCATCGCATTCTCCTAGCTTTGATATTTTCTACTCAAAAGTCCAGTGTTGCAGAAAGACTATCATTTTTTAAAACATATTTTTTTGTGGTACATTAGAATGAAACTTTCTGCTAGTGAACACCTAAAAAGCTAGTAAGCTGAATTTTAAAAAGTACTAGTCACAGATAATCCAAAATCTCTTGTTCTATAACTTTATCCTTTACTAAAGATGGGAAATCTAAATGAATATGAATGCTCAGTTTAATTGGGAACAGTAGCTGAATAACATCACCATGGAGGTTGTATGAGCATGCATGTTATCCTACATTTTTTAGTATTTCTATCTATTTGCAGAAAAGAAGGCCTATGAAATGAATATTTTAATAAGGGAAGGGTGACACTAATGTTTCTTTCTCAGTTTCAACCTTATACATACACCTGTCCAAAGCCTATCCTATTTCTAAAATTATAACTGAAACCTCTGCACTCCATTGCATAGAATATCATAAAAACTGAAGTGTTCATTATAAATAGAAAATCCTAAATATTTTGGGTGTAGAGTATTTAAACAATTTGTTTTATTGTAAGCTACCATGAGGGCTCCATTGGGGTATATAAGGGGGAGCGATAAAAATATAAACATTCCCCCTTAGCTTCTCATTTTGTTAATGAGTTGTCTTAATAAGTGTTCAGAAACTCATTTTGAGTCTCTCTATTCAGCAGATGACTTGACTAAAATATTGTCTTCCTGTGTTTGATATTTAGGTAACCTAATCCATGGGTAAAGTTGGGAACATGTGGAACAGCTTCAAGTACAGATGCCAGAATCTCTTCAACTCTGAAGGTGGAAACAGAAGTGAAAATGTAGATGTAAACTCGAATTGTTCTTCTGTTAGAGATAAAAGTGTGTTTGTTCCTGATCCAGCTGCGCAACGACCCAGCAGCCCTTTAAGAGATGTTTCTTTACAACTGAGTCTAAACCCTTCAAAAGGCTCTGCAAGGAAAAATCAAAACTGTGCCGCAGAGATCCCGCAAATTGTGGAAATAAGCATTGAGAGGGAGAGTGACTTGGGTGTTGGCACAGGAGCTAGACTTGCCCGAAGAGATTCCTACTCAAGGCATGCACCATGGGGTGGGAAAAAGAAACATTCCTGCTCGACAAAAACCCAGAGCTCTTTGGATAGTGATAAAAGATTTGGCCGTTCTCGCTTGCAAAGGAGAGAGAGAAGATACGGCGTGAGCTCTGTTCATGACACGGACAGTGTCTCAAGCAGGACCATTGGGAGTCGCTCTCTGCGACAAAGACTTCAGGATACCGTTGGCTTGTGTTTTCCTATGAGAACGTACTGCAAACCATCCAAACCTCTCTTTTCTAACAAAAGAAAGATCCATCTCTCTGAACTAATGCTAGAGAAATGTCCTTTCCCTCCTGGGTCAGATCTGGCTCAAAAATGGCATCTAATTAAGCAGCACACAGCCCCAGTGAGCCCCCACTCAACTCTCTTTGATGCATTTGATCCTTCCGTGGCTTCTACAGAAGATGAAGAGGACAGGCTCAGAGAAAGACGAAGGCTCAGTATTGAAGAAGGGGTTGACCCTCCTCCCAATGCTCAGATACATACTTTTGAAGCTACTGCACAAGTTAACCCGCTATATAAACTGGGACCAAAGTTGGCCCCTGGCATGTCTGAGCTGACTGGAGACGGGAGTTCAACCCCACAGGGAAGTTGCGACCTGGAGGAGGACACGACTACTCTCTGCTTGCAGTCGCGTAGGCAGAAGCAGCGGCAGGTATCTGGAGAGAGCCATAGCCACACCAGCAGACAAGGAGCTTGGAAAGTACATACTCAGATTGATTATATACACTGCCTTGTCCCAGACTTACTGCAAATTACTGGCAATCCTTGTTACTGGGGAGTGATGGACCGCTACGAAGCAGAAGCACTTCTGGAAGGAAAACCCGAAGGCACTTTTTTGCTCAGGGATTCTGCTCAAGAAGACTACCTCTTCTCTGTGAGCTTCCGCCGTTACAACCGGTCTCTGCATGCACGCATTGAACAATGGAACCACAACTTTAGTTTTGATGCTCATGACCCCTGCGTGTTTCACTCCTCCACTGTTACAGGGCTTCTAGAACACTACAAAGATCCTAGTTCTTGCATGTTTTTTGAACCTTTGCTTACAGTCTCCCTAAACAGAACTTTCCCTTTCAGCTTGCAATATATCTGCCGGGCAGTAATCTGTAGGTACACTTCGTATGATGGGATTGATTGTCTCCCTTTGCCATCAATGTTGCAGGACTTTCTCAAGGAATATCACTATAAGCAAAAGGTCCGAGTGCGATGGTTGGAGCGGGAACCAATAAAGGCAAAGTGAACAGAGTTCAGAGTCCCCAGTAAGCTCACTAGAAATATGTGCTTTTTTGTGCAAATACAGTATAACTGTGGTTAGCACATCAGTGTTCAGCTGCTTCTTCGTCTTCTTTTGCAATATGGTACTTTAAGTTTAATGTGTTTCTGAGTGTGTTCAGATGCTGCCTGCTATTAATCAAGCTTAGTTATGAATATCTCTTGAAACAATATGTTGAACACAAATTCACACATTTTTAAATGCGGGCTTGCAGATTATAATTGTCTGGTTCAGAAATACACTATTTTCTTTCCGCAATTCCTATAGTTATTATGCAAAGCAGCCATTGAGTATTTTCTAAGTTCCATTCAATTTCAGGAGTCAGAACAAAGTGAGTTGCTGACTTTTTTCATTTTTGAACATTTGAACACCAGCAGTTGTGTTCCAGTGTAGTTGCTTTCTTAGTACATTTTAAAGTTCAGTTTTCCCCCCATGACAATTTTCACATTAAAGCTATTCTAAAATGAAAAATCATGAGCAACTAGGGAAACTGCTGTCACCTAGCACTTCTAAGAATTGATCACGTACATTAATGAGCACTTATATGCATCTACTCGGCACCAAACTCTGGTTTTTAAAAGGGCTGTATCCCAATTAAGTATACTTTAGTGTATGATTGTTTGAGTGCTAATAGATTAATCAGCCAACTAAGTTTGCATAAATTTGCATATCACTAAAATAGTAATCATATGCAGGAAAAGGAAACACATACTTTATTTTATAATGATGCTTACATGTGCCTGCTGTGATACCTTGAAAGAGGCATCTCTTATAGCAGTGGTCACCAACCTTTTTGGATCTGGGGGCACATTCTGAATTTTGAGAAGATACCAAGGGTACCAGTTAGAAAATGGCTGCCACCGGGGGTGTAGCCTAACACATAATGGCTGCCACCTTCAAAAGAGAAGAAAAAGAAAAGAAATGGGAACATAAAATAGTTCCAATATGGGAAAATCAGTTCAGGTTTTAAATATATATATGCGTAATCAGAGATAAAAAGACATAAAGCTGACTCATAAGTATTTTTCCCTATCTTTATGGAGAAGAAAATAATAGAAAAACAGAAAATACAGAAAGGACTCACCAGAGAAGTAGTTGAACAATACTGTTGCAGAGTAGTGTGATTTTAAGGCTGACTCATCTACAAGCATCTCAAAACTAGGGGTGTATGAGGAAATGATGATAATGATTTTTCTGCCTTTGCACTAAGCCCTCTTCTCTCCAGACAACCTGGGAGCAATCCCTGTGGGCCAGGCGGGGGGGGGGGGAGTGATAACACTGATGCCTCTGAAATGACTCCCTCCCAAAAAAACAACAACTTGGAAACAATCAGGAATAATGTGGTGAGGATGGTGATGTTGCTAATAATGATGCCTCTGCATTACCCCACCCTTCCAGAATGTAGCAACTTGGAAACAACCAGGAAAATTCTTAGCATCATTATTATTACCACCACCACCATTATGATGTCTCTGTACTGGGCTCCCCCCTTCAAACAACTTTGGGACAATCCTTGCTGTAGGGCATGTAGCAGGGAGAAAAAGGGTTGCCATATCCTTACCCCCTCCCTGAGTTCAACAGAGGCTTCTCTCAAGCAGCTGTGTGATCCACATGCCGGCAGGCAGCAAACAAGTATGCAACAATGGGAGGCTTGCCATCTTGCTCCCCCACCCCACATTTTCAAAACGTTTCTTAAGCAACTATCCGCAGACAGTTTGACGTGGCCAGCGGGCAGCAAAACTATTAATTCTAGGGCTGCTTCCTCTACTCCAAACGTATTTTTAAAAGCCTCTCAAGTAGCAGCCTGTCAACTGCTCTATGTGGCTGGCAGGCAGCAAAGTAAACGTAGCTGCAAACCTTCCAAGGACCAGGAAACAAGACAGGAACAGGAAAAGTGCAGGAAGCAGGAAACGGCACCTCTTTGGGACCCTTTGCCTGCTGCCCAAACAACTCATTTATCAGGCACTGCTCTGACTACACTCATTGACTAAAAACACTGTCAGGTGGGAGCAGGCGGGCTGGATCATTTCACGTCGGTTGCTTAGAAGAGCACCTGCACCTTCTGCTTCATAACTTCTTTTCTAGGATGGCTAGAGTCCTGTGAAAGAAAGAAAGAGTTGTGGGTAAGGGCAGCCTGGAGGTGCCAGTGAAGGCCGTCTCAGGCACCCAGTTGGCACCACCCCTCCCCCCAAAATCCTACAATATGACTCAGAAGGATGAGTTCCTCTTCTGAGATGTTGCACAGTTTGTGGAAGTGCTTAAAACTTGCACATTTTCTAAAAATCTGCTATACAGTTAATCGGGGTCACCTTAATCAGATGGCTTGTAGTCAGTTGTCCTAAGCATTGCAGCCCTAATTTTAAAAAAGTAAAGTTTAGTATACACAGTGTTTCAGTAACTTCTGTCTAATGCTGCAAGCCTTCACAGAAGTAAGATTCATTAAATTCATTGGGACTAAACTCCTAGATAAGCGTGTGTAGGATTGCAGTTTAAGTCAACCGCTGCTCGTAAGTCGTGATGATGAACTTGACTCAACTGTAAGAAACCTGACAAGTAGTAATTGGAGCTTTGCATTAACTGATTTTTTGAAGGGTTCAAAACAGTATTTTTAACTGTCTGCTAAAAACTAATGGCCATCTAGCTTAGTTATGACTTAAAAGCTGATCCAGAAAAGATAATGTTCTGTTCTGCTTCTTTCCCTCCACCCTACTCAACGCATCATACGTAAAGTTTCAGGCTTCATATAGGTACTGTTGTATTTGTGAATGGTGTAGCACCTTCTTTTGGTAAGTTGTAGATTGTGTTCTCCTTGAGCAAAAAACTTTTGAAACTTGCTCTTTTGCTTCTGGTTCTCCCCCCCCCCCCTTTGTGGACAGAACATAACCTGTTTTGTCCTAGTTGTGTTTGCACTAAAATTTGTGTTGGAGTACAGAGTCCCTTGTTTTTTGCTTGTGTATCTTGTACCAATGACTAGTGCTCCCTAGGTTCTTAACCAGTTGACAGTGACTGTGAGGTAGGAAAACTTCAAAGCTGAGTATACAAGAAGAGTTATACTTGTATGCCAACACTAACCAGTTTATCAATGTGTGTTTTTTCTCCGCTTGCTGTGCCTTGTTACAGCTTTTTTGTGCTAATAAAGTACAGTATTTTCAGTGTTATACTTGTATATTTGCTCTTTTATATTTGCAGAGCTTCTCTTGTAGCAGTTAACCTTTTTTTTAAAGAAAAAAGCTTTATCTTACGTTTAGTTTAGCTTGCACAAATGTACAATTGAATGATTACTTGACATGTCACCAAATTTAAGCATAAATGAAATTCTCTAGAACACCCAAATACAGATGTTTCCAAGCATTTGGGGCCATTTCACACATTGCATGGAGGCAACTGTGGGTTTTCCATGGGATACGCTTGACAACTGGTGCAAATCCCAGCTCTCTAGTGTGGATCTGAATGGGGTGTGCTTTTTACACCCACACATTTCATTTTTTGATGTGTGTTTCTATCAAAGGTGTGTATCTGAAAAACAACAATATAATACTTGAAGTGGCCTTTGGTTTTCATTGCAAAACCATAGAATAGTGGGTCTGCAGTATCTGGCCACTTCAAAAAGGCAATTATATATGGAAAACCCTTCTAGGTAAGAAGTATAAACACTATGTGTACATCATCTCATGTACACAAACACAGGTTTTGCCTGTTACACTTGTGTTTGTCCACACATTTCTTAAGCTAAATATAGATTCTTCACAAGATGGATTCATTCAAAGGCTTTTTGGCACCTTGGAATGAAATGCAATTCATTTTTTTATTTTTGCTTTCTTTTATTATATAAAAGAGTCATAAGTTACTGTGCATTATATTTGAAGTTTGACGTAATAGCTTGTCATTTTTGAAGTGGACCTAAGATCAGGTGATGTTTCTGGATATAATTGGTTAGCTGTTTGCCATGTGTGGCAGTGGTAAAGGGCATTATTTATACCTTTCCTCAGCGCCTGGCAAAACAATTGCATTTTTATTTTTGCACTAATGAGTTTGCAAGGAATGGATTGAATAGATGCTACAGAATCAGTGGTTAAAAAAAGGTTTTGAAATGCTGTTCCAGATATCTTTTATGGTAGATGGCTAGGCTACAATCCTCTAATGTCCTTCCTGGGAGTCCAACAGAACTTGGTGAGTTTTACTTTTGAGGGATCATATATAGGATTGCACTGTAAATTGAGTTAATTTTTCAGTATTGTCCACCTGCGAGACAAGTAATCCATATAGAAACATTTGCCTGGTATCCTATTTTGTGTAATTTTTCTTTCAGAGAAGAACAGAGAGGAAAGAAAGCGTGCATCAGGCCGCTGCATAGATAAGATTCGCATGTCGAGTGCCCCCTGTATTTTAGATATTGGGTTGGCGAAACTTGTGTAGCTCACAAGGATTGGTGCTTGTAAGTGTCTGAACCTGGCCAGATTCTTTTTACCAAAGAGGTTGAAGGAACATGTTGCTGCTTATAATCCAAACTAAAACAATTGAACCAAAGTATCTTCAGCATAAGCTATTTGGGTATAATATGCAATGCCAGAGATCATGAAAATGTATATAATTTAGCAGCAGTTACTCATAATTTTTTTTAATGCAGTGTAGTCTCAATATACAGAATTGTCCAAAGTCTGTCTACTTCAACACCAGAAGATCTGTATACACCAGAAAGCTATTGAAAGGAGTTTATTTAGACTCCCAGAGAGCACTTTAAAAGGGTTAGTTTGGAAAAATCTCATTGGGCTAGGGCTGAGGAGAACACATAAATGTATAGGAGCCAGCATCAAATCTGAGGTTTCCGGGCATTTAGGATTATCCAACTTTGCATTCATTGTATCAAATGTGCTTTCAAATGTCAGATTTCCAATGTGGAATTTCTTTTTGCTCTGAACATGTAAGTACTTTTCACTGATGTTAAATGTAAGCATGTTATAACTGTTGGGTTTGTGTGTGGGTCTGTATTACTGAATATGCAAACTTTTGGTTTATGAACTGCTCTAAAACTAGCTGCTTACATTAAAATGGAAAAAAGTAACCAGCATGAAATTGTGCCCAAGTGTACTTTCCCTGCTTTTTCACGCTCCGTCAATTTATGTTAAATTCTACAATGGTTGGGTTTTTCCCCCTGTTGGTGAATGTGTGTTTAGTGTGAATTCCTTCAAAACGATTCAAATCAGGGACTTGGTTTTTGTACTACAAGAAACATGTTAAAAGTGTCATTCACATTCAGTGGAAATAATTGCACTTAATTTTTGTAGGAATTTGTTGCTATTTTACATGCTGCAGTACCCTTCTTGTGCTTAGCCCAGTGGCTCACAAACTGTGGGGAGAGGGCCCCCTGGTGGTGGGAGGGCAGAATTCATGGAGGGGGGGGATCTTGCAGAATGCAGAGCAACAGACAGGTCTTCTTCCAGGTAACAGGTTTTAGCATCTCAGCTGCTGCCAAAACTGTCATGCAAAGTCTGGAAGCTACAGAGAGATTCGAAACATAGGAATGCTTCTGACCATAGCAACTGCTCTGCCTTCTTTCCTGGCTGGCTAACTTTTGTGTGCGAGTCTTGAGATGCCTTGTTTAGTTCTCTAATAATGGACCAGTGCCCTGACCAAAAATCCTTTTTATTTTATTGAAAATACTCATGCACCACCTCTCTGCTATCTCCAACTCTCCCCACCCCCCAGGTAGCTTTCAGTCACACTTAAAAACAGCTGTCATAATAAACAAAATGGACGCGGGTGACGCTGTGGTCTAAACCACAGAGCCTAGGGCTTGCTGATCAGAAGGTCGGCAGTTCGAATCCCCACGACGGGGTGAGCTCCCGTTGCTCGGTCCCTGCTCCTGCCAAGCTAGCAGTTTGAAAGCACATCAAGTGCAAGTAGATAAATAGGTACCGCTCTGGCGGGAAGGTAAACGGCGTTTCCGTGCGCTGCTCTGGTTCACCAAAAGCAGCTTAGTCATGCTGGCCACATGACCCGGAAGCTGTACGCCGGCTCCCTCGGCCAATAAAGCGAGATGAGCGTCGCAATCCCTCAGCCACTAAGCGAGATGAGCGTCGCAACTAGACTTAACGGTCAGGGGTCCCTTTACCTTTAATAAACATAAAACGGTGAATATAAAGCTAAGAAGTCCAAACAGCCAATAAAATCACCAAACATCTCAAATGGTGCCCAAAGCCCTGGTGAATCAAAAGAGTTTTAAGAAGCACCCGGACATCAATTGTGTGGGTACCTGACAGATTTTTCTGGAGAGAGAAACCTGACTGACGCATGAAATCAGACATTAGTAGGGGAAAAGAGGAGAGCTCAGCAGTTGCAGCTGTATGCAAAGATAGCATTTGCTTTGCTGTGGGATGTGTGTGTGTGCACTCAAAGGTCGGGATTTAGAAGGGGGGCCCGTGCCCAGAAAGTTTGAGAAACACTGGCTTAGCTATATACAAGCCCAGTTGCATTTTGATTGACTTTATTTCTGGTGCTGCACTGTAAATTTTGAATAACAAGAAAACTATTAAGGCCGTGCTCGGAAGGCTGTCCATCTTGTGAGAAGGAATCTGAAGTCGAGGCCTCTTCTGTACATGCAGTGCTTCAAAGTTGGTTTTGGTCTGCTATGTACACTTTTTTTTTCTACAAGTAGTTAATGTTTTCATCTGTGGTCTTGAAGCTTCATATTGTTAATCAGGACAAATTGGGCATTACTATTTAGTCTCCAGTAAATTAGGGGCCAGGATGAATGTGTTCCTTCTGGAACAATAAACCATTAGCAAAACTTTTCCTCGGATTTTTGGAAGAAGGTTTTCCGCCCCCTCTCTCTGCGCCATGTCAGAAAGAGGTAGAAACAAGTGTGACCTAACTCCTGAGAAGTCTTTAAGAATACCATAAAGTAGGATGTCTCACTGAACTGCAGATACCGTATTTAAAAAACAAAACACAATTTGAGGCTAATGTCACATTCTGTTGATTCTTTTTGATAAATATGTACAATATGCACAATGGTGGTTTTTTTAAAAAATGCAGACCTACTTTGGCTTCTTGCTGCAGGTAAGAATTTGGGCTCAGTTTAATAGAAACCCCTTCATTTTTGCAGAGATCTGATTCCTTCCCCTATAAGGTTATGTTGCTCTAGAGGTGTGGAATCATTATTCCTTCAGATACGTTAAGTATGGATAATAGGTCTGGCAAAAGCTGACTTCCCTGCCCCACTTCTTCCTGTTGGTAGTCCCCCCTCCCATCAATAATTTTGGGGAGCTTGGGGGGTGCTGCCAGCAGAGGGAGGCAGGAAGTTCTGCCAGTCTGCTTATGCAAGTTTAACTCTGTTTATAGCATGATGGGTTTTTAACAGCATCGTGCCTGGTGTTTGAACTAGATTGGTACAGTTTTACCACATGGGAATTGCAATCTCAGGCTGGTTTAGAGGTGTGTAAGATGTGCATTATTGTGGAAGAACTGTGATCTTTATTGTACATGATGTCAGAAAAGGGGATTTTACACTGTTGCATTGGAATGCTAGCCTTATTAAAGCATAATTGCTAAAGGACAATGCATATTTTTTTCTATCTATAAAAGCAAAACTTCAGAACATACACACACTCACCCACCCAGACTATGCAGTTCTATTGTGAAGTTCTGGCAATAACGTCGTTATGAAATCGTCAGCAGCTCTGATAAGCTACTTATGCATTTGAAACTCATTTCCTAATAAACAAATAAATGAAAATAACTAAAGTTGTTTGAACCTCTATCACAACGACAATTTTACTACCAGTATGCTTTATTTAAGTGTGAAGGTAGATGCAGTAATTGTGGTTTTTATATTGCTCCTGTATCTATCTATCTATCTATCTATCTATCTATCTATCTATCTATCTATCTATCTATCTATCTATCATCTATCTTTGTTTCTTTCTTTTGGTCAAAGGTAAATTTTGAATGGTGACGTTTTCCTCTTTCTCCATTTCATAGCTACAGCTTGTATTAAGTCTAAACTTTTGCCAGACATGGCATTGGCCTCCAAGCAATATCATAGATGGCATTGCTCTTTATTCTTGAATACATAGTTCCATCTAGCACATTTTTAAAAGTCTATTCAAACCACACATACATTGCGTTATTTCCATAGTGCAGATTTGGGAAAGGATGGCATTGAGGGATTTCCAAAGACTACCAAGTTCATGATGTTAGATGGATTCCAAACTTAAATCCTAGTTCATCACTCTCTGAGACAGTATACAGTACTAGCACAGTATGGAAGCTAGGCTCTAGGATGGGGAAGTATTTTGCGGGAGGAGATTTTCATTCCATGAATAGTAGAATTGTGGGCAAGGTCACCTAATGATTTGGTGACTGAGGTGAGCTTCAGGCTAAGGCCTTTTTGGCTCACATTCTCAGTCGCTCCTTTCTGGCAGTGTTTTATGCCAAAATGACATTGGTAGAGAGAGAGAGCCACTTTATTGTGTACGGTATAAACAATAAAAATATCAAAACACAACTTTGGAGAGAGAATTCTTACCGCGTTGTAGTAATTGTCTAAGATTACATTGGTGTGAAGACCTTAACACAGTAGCAAAGTGGCTTGAGAGTTCATGGTATTACTTAATAGGGTAATTAAAAGTTGGATAATCGCATGGTTGTGGGTAGAGAGGGCATTTTGCTCTGCTACTGCTACCATCGGCAGCAGCTGAACTTTACAGCTGGTAGGTGATACTTAGTGATTCCATCTGAACACAGGAACTTCTTGGCAATAAGCAACTGGTCCTTCGTTCAGCATCTTTCCGTTCATTTCATGTCGTTTTTAACAAGTTTGTTCAATCAACTTTTGTTGCCTGGATGTATTAAGGTGCATAACAAGTTTTAAAACAAAGTGTTTCTCTAGCCCTTAAAAATTTGGGATCTGATTGTAAAACACCGTATTTCCTGAAAATTAATCAAGTTATTACTAACAGGTTTTCTGAATGGTAGAGCTGCTGCTACTGCTGTCCCTTTTAATTTAAGCTGAGCCTGCAATCCTCATCATGAAAAAGCCCCACTGAACCCAAAAAAAATATTTTGCAGCGAACATACAAAGGATTTCATTGCAAAATAAGTGTGAGGTGGTGCACTGTTTGAGCCCGCTATTTCTGTTTGGAAGAATTAACTTTAGTAGCTAGCCTACTTTGATTGCCAAAGTGATCTAGGAAAAAATAATATCCTGCTTTATCATCAACAACCGATTATGAGCCCTACTCATAAAAATAAACTATGGGGCAGCAGATGCATTAACTGCTTTGCTCAGTACGAGATGACGGAAGAGCTGGTGACTGGTGTACAGGGCTGCCAAGTTGGTAGAGCCAATTTAAAAGATGCTGAAAAATGAACATAAGAATAGCGCTGCGAGATCAGGCCAAAGGCCTGTCTGTTCTCACGGTGGCCAACCATAGATCCCTGTGGAAAGCCCACAAGCAGGACTCGAGGGCAATGGTGCTCCCTGCAGTTTCCAGCAACTGGTATTATTTATTAAATTTACATTTCAGGATCACAGGACGTTTTACAGTAAAAACAGAAAACAAACCCACAAAATACATAACATCCTCCCATCATTCCTCTTCCATGAATTCCTCTAATCCCCGCTTCAAAGCCAACTGAACTTTGCCACAAGCCGACTGGGATGGCTTTAAAAGGGACCGAGCATATTTATGGAGGAAAATAGGGCTATCGATCTTGGCTAGCCGTGAATGCCAGTTTCTGGGAGAGTGCTGTTGTGTTCGTGGCAGCAGCAGCTGCCAAATGGTACTAGTAGGGCAAGTGGCATTTGACCCTTGAGATGGAGCACAAAGCATTATGGCATGTAGCCATTAATTTCTCTTAATTCTCAAGTTTGGAGCAACCATTACATCTTGTGGAAGCCATTTCCTTGAGCTATGTAAAAAAAAGATACTTCTCCCCAATCTCCCAACAGTCAGCTTTGCTGCATGGCCCTGAATTCTCATATTAATGAGGGAAATAGAAAAACTTTCTATCTACTCTTCCCCATGCCATGCTTCAGCCTTTGCATAAATGCACTTACAAGTGGAGGTGGGCGTTCTGTCTGCAGGCAGGTATACAAGATAGTAGGAACTTCAGACCACTGTGTTTCCCTGATTATTGGCTGGTTTTCTATTTGTTGGAGGCAGAGGCAGCGAAAAGTCTATGCCATCATCAATAACGATGGTCAATCAGCTTCTCTAGTGCACTTCCTGATTGGTTTATCTGCAAGTGCTTCAGTTTGATATTATATATAGTGAGAGCTGGACCATAAAGAAGGCTGATCGCCGAAGAATTGATGCTTTTGAATTATGGTGCTGGAGGAGACTCTTGAGAGTCCCATGGACTGCAAGAAGATCAAATCTATCCATTTTGAAGGAAATCAGCCCTGAGCACTCACTGGAAGGACAGATCGTGAAGCCGAGGCTCCAATATTTTGGCCACCTCATGAGAAGAGAAGACTCCCTGGAAAAGACCCTGATGTTGGGAAAGATGGAGGGCACAAGGAGAAAGAGACAGCAGAGAACGAGATGGTTGGACAGTGTTCTCGAAGCTACCAGCATGAGTTTGACCGAACTGCGGGAGGCAGTGGCAGACAGGAGTGCCTGGCGTGCTCTGGTCCATGGGGTCACGAAGAGTCAAACATGACTAAATGACTAAAAAACAACACAGACACACACCCCAATCATAGTTTGCAACATACCTTCTGTCTTTCTGGTAATGGTGTATATTCCACCTTCATTTTTCTCCCCCAGAAGCTGCTGCTTGAAAAAAAATAAAATTCCTTACTGTTCACCATATTTGGGAAAGGAATATATATTTCACCCCAAGGTCAAGATTAGCTAGCAATCAGTGGGTGGGTTGGCCTTAATTATGAAATATATTCCTGAGTAATGTGCTTTGCAGCACATTCACTATGGCACAAATCTGTCGCTCCTGCTTTCTGTGGCCTGAAGTGTCGACTCAATTTAGGGAGAGGTATGAATTATGCACTTTGCAGAAGCAAGGAGATGTGGGCTTGGATCTTTTTAGCTTTCTCATGCAAAACCATTTGAACTTCGATTTTGTACTTTTGTAATTTAGATAGTTATAAACTCATTTTGCTAATGGCTGCTTCAAGTCCTAGATTATGTAAGTAAGCATTACTTTTACTTCTTCACAAAACAATGTGTTTGTGATTGTTATTTTTAAGGGGGGATTGGTAATGCCAGGGAAAATTCAGTCTGTCTTAAAGCATCCTAGTTTATTGTTTCTAGAAGGTTAACCCAGCCTTGTCTTAGTTTCCAAGTTTAAAGCTGCAAAGTATGGTATTCTGCCGATCTCACGAGGGATAAATAACAACAATATAACCTCTCCTTGTGCCTAAATCCATTCCTACAAAGAGCACATTCCAGCAAGGCAAAAACACGGGGGTTGAAGCAGGCGCCAGTGACGTTGTGGCCTTGGGAAGGAGATGTTTCCTGGAGATAATTCTGAAGGCCAGGCAGAGAAATCTGCAGGCTTGGGGTTCCCCATCGCTGAAGTCCAGAATATCTACACATTTCATACGAGATCATCTGCCGAAGCTACACATGCTTTTGTAGCCTCTATGTAGTTTGGTTTTTCAGTTTGCTTCATTTCAAAAAGAAGAAGCTTTCATCTTTGGTCTCTCCCCCGCACCCCAACCCAGCCTTAGACAAAGATTGCAGTGTTCCTTCAAAGTCTGAACATGAATCTACATCTGGAAACACTTAACTGCAGTTTTTTTAAAAAAGAAAGCCTTATTCCAGAGAGTCAACATTGAAAATGTGCTTGGTGCTTAAAATGCAAACTAATAAACTGAGATTTCCAGTTAGCCTCCTTGAGCAGAGCTGCAAGCCAGGAGCTTTCTAGGGAGGTGGGTACAAAGTCTGCCTTGAAAGCCACTCCAAGCTACTTCCTCGGGAGACTAATAACCCGCCGTTGATTAAAACTGAATGTCTGGCAATAACTTTATTCTTGTCCTTATAGAAAGCAAATAATGTGCTGTTTTAAGCTGGCTTGAAAGATATGTCTATCATCAGAAAGTAAACTTTGGCCTTTAGGATGCACAGTGACCTTTGTGCCCTAGTGGTCAGTTTCTGCCCTGGTCACTGACACCGTATAACATTTGCACAGTGCAGAAACAGGCATTTGAGTTGAACTAAATAGGGTGATGATTACAAGAGATTACTAGTTTCATCCCAGCAGGCTTGCAGCTGTATGACCCGAGTTCAAATCCTGACACGTCCTGTAAGCGAGTGGACAGTGTGCAGGTTGTCAGCTTTCAGCCTCTCCTTCCACTTGACACCATTCTCCAAGGAACTGGGCAAGCTTTTCCCTAGATGGCTGAGACTCCCCACCTCAATAATAATAATAATATTTTTTTATTTATATCCCGCCCTCCCCAGCCAAAGCCGGGCTCAGAGCGGCTAACAACAGTAAAATAATACAGCATTCTAAAATCAATTCATTTTAAAATCAGTTCAAATCAAATTAATGGCAACCACTGAGCTAGAGTTCTGTGAAGAATTACCAAAGGAGGGGGTCAGGCTGTGCCTTGGCCAAAGGTCTGATGGAACAGCTCCATCTTGCAGGCTCTGCAGAAAGATGTCAGGTCCTGCAGGGCCCTAGTCTCTTGTGGCAAAGCGTTCCACCAGATCGGAGCCACAGACGAAAAAGTCCTGGCTCTGGTTGAGGCCAGCCTAACCTCCCTGTGGCCCGGGACCTCCAAGAAGTTTTTGTTTCAAGACCATAAGGCTTCTGCACTCTCATTTAGCCAAGCGCTGCTCAGGAACCCTGGGAGGCAAGTTATAAAAGTCTCTGCCAAGTCACTGTGTTCAGGCAGCAATGACGAAGCAAGTAAGCCCATGGGATGGAGAACCGGTTCTTTTGCAAGAATGACAAAGGCACACACTGAAGTCTGGAGGGTCTGAAAGAGCCGGTCAGATTGTATTAAGTTCAAGGGGCTTGGTAAAGGGTAAGATCACGAGGGAGGTGCAGGCATTTCTTGGAGACTATTTACATTTTAAAATAAGGCTCCGGATACTTTTAATGGGGGGGGGTGTATATGGAGCTGCTTTGGGAAACTATTCAGAAGTGGCAACTGGTGGGAAATGCAGCATCAGACCTTCTGTAGAATATTGGGCCAAGAAAGAAAGCTGGGCAGGCACAGTGTGTTGCCAATCTCTGTCCCCCCTCGCCCTACCCTTTCTCCATTTATTTGCCTTTAGCCGCGCTGGGATTTGTAGCCGTTTGCAAAAGCTACAGCTTATGTCTGCGCTGTTGGGAAACTTCCTGTGCCGGTTTTGCAGACCTCTGGATGAGCTGTGAAAGGCAGAGGAATGGGTCGAGCTGTTCTTCCACACCCAACAGCTCTCCTGTTTTTACTTTGGGTTAATTTCAGGAAGGCTAGGCATGTCAGTCTGTTGCAGTAGAAGAAACAAAGGGGCTCACTGGTGTCTTTTTGTGAGTTCAGCTGTGGTGGGCAGGGGAGATTGGGTTGGATGAGCTTTCAGAGTCCCTAAAGGTAAACGGACCCCTGACCATTAGGTCCAGTCGTGGCCAACTCTGGGGTTGCGGTGCTCATCTTGCTTTATTGGCCAAGGGTCATGTGGCCGCTTCTGGCGAACCAGAGCAGCGCATGGAAACGCCGTTTACCTTTCCGCTGGAGCGATACCTATTTATCTACTTGCACTTTGATGTGCTTTCGAACTGCTAGGTTGGCAGGAGCAGGGACCGAGCAACGGGAGCTCAGCCTGTCGCGGGGATTCGAACCGCCGATCTTCTGATTGGCAAGCCCTAGGCTCTGTGGTTTAACCCACAGCGCCACCCGTGTCCCTTCAGAGTCCCTACAACCATCTGATTCTTTGATTGCAATGGTGGGATTTACAAACCTGGTTGAACCAGTAGGCCTGCTGGGGGATAAGGCTTTCAGCGGCTACAAGCTATAATGGCTCCATGGTCAGAGTGACATAACACCCCAGAAGTCCACATTTCCATCAAGTGTAGACGTGAACATGGAAAAAAACCAAACTTTTACCATAGCACATTACTTTGTTTTATTCAAAACTAAATATATTTTTGTCCATGGAGTTTTCTTGGCAGGGATACTGGAGTGGCTTGCCGGTTCCTCCTCCAGGTGGATCACGTTTGGTAAAAACTCTCCACTATGACCTGTTCATCTTGGGTGCCCTGCTCGGCATAGTTCATAGCTTCTCTGAGTTCTTCAAGCCCCTTCGCCACGGCAAGGCAGTGATCCATGAGGGTGAAAGAGGAGAGCACAAAATATGGTCTGAAGCTCAACATCAAAAAAACGAAGATCATGGCCACTGGTCCCATCACCTCCTGGCAAATAGAAGGGGAAGAAATGGAGGTAGTGAGAGATTTTACTTTCTTGGGCTCAATGATCATTGCAGATGGTGACAGCAGCCACGAAATTAAAAGACGCCTGCTTCTTGGGAGAAGGGCAATGACAGGCCTAGACAGCATCTTGAGAAGTAGAGACATCACCTTGCCAACAAAGGTTCGTATAGTTAAAGCTATGGTTTTCCCAGTAGTGATGTATGGAAGTGAGAGCTGGACCATAAAGAAGGCTGATCGCTGAAGAATTGATGCTTTTGAATTATGGTGCTGGAGGAGACTCTTGAGAGTCCCATGGACTGCAAGAAGATCAAACCTCTCCATACTGAAGGAAATCAGCCCTGAGTGCTCACTGGAAGGACAGATTGTGAAGCTGAGGCTCCAGTACTTTGGCCACCTCATGAGAAGAGAAGACTCCCTGGAGAAGACCCTGATGTTGGGAAAGATGGAGGGCACAAGGAGAAGGGGACGGCAGAGGACGAGATGGTTGGATAGTGTTTTCGAGGTTACCAGCATGAGTTTGACCAAACTGCGGGAGGCAGTGGAGGACAGAGGTGCCTGGCGTGCTCTGGTCCATGGGGTCACGAAGAGTCGGACACGACTAAACGACTAAACAACAACAACAACAAATATATTTTTATGCAGTGCTTTTTTTCTTTAAAAATGTTTAGTGGGTACTCTCATTTTGTCTCAAGAAAACCACCATTTTATAGTTTAAATCGGGGAAAATAAATACAGTAAATGGACAAAAGTACAAAGATTCACAAAATGTTTCGGGGTATACGCCCCCCCAGAAAAAAGCACCATTTTTATGGCTTTTCTTCTTAAAAGCTGAACAACTAGTATGAAACAAAAGAAACGCTCCCTCTTCGTAACTATGACACACCACCAAATGCAGCCGTTATATAGCACATCAGAGAAAAGGGAGAATCCAGATGATCCAGCACAAGAAAAGAAAAATAACAACACAATGTCAGAAATCAAAGCAGCCAAAATATTTTATATGCTTTAGGAACCCACCTGTGGTTTGCCTGGTTCAAATGTGAAATAAAACAGTTCAGTCCCACCATAAATTTGTCCGTGGATGTATTTTGG
The DNA here is from genome assembly GCF_964234715.1 of Podarcis melisellensis. NCBI lineage: Eukaryota > Metazoa > Chordata > Lepidosauria > Squamata > Lacertidae > Podarcis > Podarcis melisellensis. Next base: position 19,747,617 of record NC_138530.1, on the reverse strand, counting down.
ATTCATCTTCATCTCTGGGTTTCCAAGAAGAATTCAATTTGGAGCCACCACAGTACTTTGGAGGTGGTAAAAATCCATTGGGAACTTGGTTGTTTGACAAAGCTATAAAAAAAAGATTATGAAGTACTCAGAGGAAATAAAAATGGAGTACATGATTGCCTCATGTATTTTAATTTTAATTTTTTGGATGATTTCCCCTAGATTTTTGTGTGGTTAAATCTCATCTTCCATTTACTGGAGACAGTTGCTGCTATCTTTGTCCAGCATGTGTCTCTTGATTTGTCGGTAGCATTTAAATCAACGGTACTGGTGAGCTGAACTCTTGAATTGCAGTTGCTGCTTTTGGAACACCTGAGCAACCTGCTGTAACAAAAGCACCAAATATCTTAATTCATAGAATTGTAGAGATGGAAGGGTTCCCAAGAATCATCGAGCCCAATCTCCTGTGGTGGGGAGGAGTGTGAGGTGCTGTCTTTGCTGCAAAAGGCAGTGGCATAGCGTGGATTGTCAGCACCCGGGGCAAGGCAAGTAATTTGCACCCCCTAACCCGTGGATTTGCGCCCCCTAACCCTAACCCCCAGATGTTGCGCCCGGTGCGGCCGGCCCCCCTGCACCCCCCACGCTACACCACTGGCAAAAGGTAACAGGCAGCTCAGAGCATCTGGGATTAGCTGAGGCTGTGCCATCAACTCTGTGCATGCCCCAAATTACAAAGGCGAATTGGAGTGATTCAGAGCAGGTTCCTGCTTTTCTAAGCCAGATCTTGCCATTACCAAGGCATCTCGAGGCAGATCAGGGACTTTAGCACTTTGGAGTGGCTCTGTGGCTTTAGATTTACCCAAAAATGCATGGCTCTCTTTGACCCTTTAAGAAGCAAAACCACAATTGGCCGAGGAAATGCTTAGAGGTCAGAGAGGCAGGAGGGATCTTGCATAGTTAGAGGAAGGTCTAACTTCCTTAATCGCTGCAAATTACTTTCTGATACCACTCCAGTTGCTGCAATTATGGGCAGGGATGTTGAAATGAACAAACCCAAGTTGTTCTTCCCATGGGTTCACATGTGACTTTGCCAGTTTTGTACTAACCAGGGTTAAAATCACCTAGCACAATAGCTGCTGGCCTATTTGTCTGAAGTTTGGCAGGTTTCTCATCCAGGGTCCACCTCCCCTTATGTCTATGTTTCAAACTGATTGCCCACAAAGAACTAAGGGAGAGAATGAGATGCTTGCTAGGGCTGATGGGAGTTGTAGTTCAGCAACAAGGGGAGGTCCAAAGCACCCACACCCACAACCTGCTCCATTGGAACATCAGATCTCCCTGCAAAAGACTTTTGCTAGTGTGGCTGCATCTTCTGATAAACTTCAGGATGGGCTTTTGACGACAGGTGACTTGGCTTTCCTGTTTATTTTGCAAACTCACTTTTTCTATTTTGGTATAAATATTTTGCAGACACACTTCACTAAACATACTCTTTACTGTTTGAACAAGCTAGTCTTGGAGAGGCAGCTTGTTTCTACCCAATGAGCAGGTCTCACCCCTCCTCCTGTTAAGGTTACCAGACGTCCCCGTTTCCCGGGGACAGTCCCTGGGTTTACAAATAAGTCCACATACAAAATCAATTGAAGTTGAAGAGTGTCCCCGGATTCATTGGAAAAAATCTGGTAACCTTATGTGAAGTGCCTGTTTCCTCTTCTTACAGATTGATGACCTATCTGTTTTCCCCCGATTTTTTTTTTTTAAGAATAGGAAATAACAAACTTTGAAAAAGACAGTCCTTATAGACTTTTTTTTTAAAAAAAAATCTTTATTGATTTGCACTTTGCTTTGTATATCCAAGGAGATACATATTAAAAAACAGGGAAAACAAACAACTCCCTATGAAAAAAAGAAAAGCTTTGTGATATCAAAAATGGAAACCACATCCCATACAGCTTAGAGAGACAAGCAGTAGTGGTGTTAGTAGTGATACATAAATCCAGTAGCCTCCTAAAAGGAAAGTCACTATTAAACCATATGTAATCAGAATCACTGGAATTATTATTCATTTCAAATCCTTGTTTAATATGATAGGTGATTTCTATTGTTTTCCTTTTCTTTTATTAATGCAAGTAATAAAGTCATGGCACACATTTAAGCATTTTCAGATATCGAAAGGCTTTTTAATATCCTAAGCAAAATGTGTCTTCCGCACCATGAATAATTTTATAAACCTCTTATCAGGTCTTCTCCTTGAAGTTGTCTCTCCACCCCCCTTAAAACTATCCCTCCAAGTTGCTCAAAGTGTCATCCATGATTCTTCCTGTTCTCCTTTTTATCCTCACAACAGCCCTGTAAGGTAGGTTGGGCTAAGAGACGGCCTGAGGTCACCCAGCTGAGTTTGGCCTAGAGTCATATAACTGTAGATTTGGAAGGGACCCCAAGGGTCATATAATACACACACACACACACACACTGCAATGCTGGAATCTTTGGCCCAACATGGGGCTCAAACCCAAAAAGTCTCATCTGGCTGCCCTTCAGATAAACTTGGAAAAGATATGCCTTCTATTTTCTGAACCAAAAGACAATAGAGGAATTGTCATCTGATAAGAATGCACATCATCGAAACTGTCTCTGAACAAGGCCTATCTTCGGGTGATGGGCAGCAGAAGCCTGAATCTAAATTTAAGCCTTTTTTTTCTCCCTCTTTTCATTTCAATCTGCCCCAGAGGAGTGAAAAAATGGACACAGACTGGAGGGGGTGGGATGACCGAAGGCCTTGGCACAAAAGCAACGTGGCTTATTTATGAGAAAACAGTGAGTTGTCTTCCTGAAGGCCAAATTTTCTTGGAATTGAACCCGCAAAGCAGGACTGCTTTAATGGACTACACACATGGCTGGCTCCCCCCTCCCTTGAAGGATTGATGGCTAGAAGATCATTGTCCTTGTTACTGTGCAAAATACAGGAACTTGGAAGCCGACATTCCCTGCTGTTGGTGAAGAAATGAGCTGAGTAAAACAAGTGGAAGATGCAGTAGGGTGACGCTGTGGTCTAAACCACTGAGCCTCTTGGACTTGCCAATCAGAATCCCCGCGACGGGATGAGCTCCTGTTGCTCCATCCCAGCTCCTGCCAACCTAGCAGTTCAAAAGCACACCAGTGCAAGTAGATAAAGAGGTACCGGTGGGAAGGTAAATGGCATTTCTGTGCGCTCTGGTTTCCGTCATGGTGTCCCGTTGCGCCAGAAGTGATTTAGTCCTGCTGGCCACATGACCCGGAAAGCTGTCTGTGGATAAATGCCATCTCCCTCGGACTGAAAGCGAGATGAGCGCCGCAACCCCATAGTCGCCTTTGAGTGGACTTAACCAACCAGGGGTCCTTTACCTTTACCTTTGCCTTTACCATCCTCTACTTTGAAGGGCTGTCAGAGGACTGCCTTTACTTTGAGCATGTCCTCTTGTTTGAAGAGCTCTCCATAGAGAAAGGACTCTAAGAAAGGAGAACAAGAAGGGCTTAGAAATCGCCCATCAGCACGTAGCACCTAGGGAGCAGACTGAGCAGGTCAGTGGCAGCTCACAGTCTTCCCCAATAAGGAGAGATGTACAGTGGTACCTCTGGTTACGTACTTAATTTGTTCCGGAGGTCCGTTCTTAACCTGAAACTGTTCTTAACCTGAAGACCACTTTAGCTAATGGGGCCTCCCGCTGCCTCGCGATTTCTGTTCTCATCCTGAAGCAAAGTTCTTAACCCGAGGTACTATTTCTGGGTTAGTGGAGTCTGTAACCTGAAGCAACTGTAACCTGAAGTGTATGTAACCCGAGGTACCGCTGTATTGTTTTGGGCATCACATGGCAAGGTAGAGTCTCAAACCAAGATGTGCTTTCCCAAGCCCTCATTCCTCACGTGTTCGCACTCCTGTCTCAGCGACATCTACGCTGCCTTGGTCATGTCCACAGAATGGAAGATGGCAAGATCCCCAAGGATGTGCTTTACAGAGAGCTGGCTTCAGGCACCAGGCCCCTTGGCAGACCAACTCTGCGTTACAAAGATGTCTGCAGACGTGACACAAAGGCTGGCAACATCAATCCCGTCGTGTGGGAATCCCTTGCAGACGACTGCAGTGCCTGGAGACAGACAGCTAAGTACAGTGCCACCTAGTGACTAAACTATATAATGTCATTATCCACACAAATTAAAGAAATTGGAGTTGATTAATTGCACAAGTTTTTCGTTGATTAATCTATTTTAAATTTGCACACAGGCAAATGAGCAAAGCATGAAACATGTTTTTTTTTAATATATATAATATATGTATGTGTTATAACAGCCAACTTAGAAGAGGCATTCTCTGCTATATGAGAGAAGGGGTAATTCCTTTTTAATATGGTCATTGCCATCTGTAGTTTTTTATAAGTAGCTGCATTAAAAACAACTTTTTAATGTGAAATCTGCTGCCTTAATTAAATTGGTGTACTATTTTAATCAGTTAAATCTTCTTTAAGACTGCACACTTATTCCCACTAAGAAAGCCTCACTGAATTCCACGACACTTGCTTCTGAGTAAATACACACAGTATATTGGCTAATATAACTTTTAATGATTATTTGTCATAGCCTTGAAACAAAGTTAATTTACATTTAATAGCCACGTGTGTGTATTTTATGTTTTTAGACAAATGGAATCATGGTTTCAATCACTAGTTTGCTTTTAAGTATATCTCCGGGATGATGTGAATAATTTTAACAGGGCTCCTGTCTCTTTAATTGCTAAAACCCCATCTGCTCCAAGACACACCTGTCCACCTGTGCCAAAGTGAATGAATCATGATGCATTTCAGAAGACATGCTGGGCTACATCTGCAGACTGATGCTGCTGGAAATAGTTTTGATAGCAGTTCTGAGCCTTTTGCTCTGCAAGAGAGTGCAACGGTTATACTCCTGTGGCTATGAAACCTAAATGTAAAACTTGCTCCGCTCCTATTTATTTTATAGCAACCTGGTGTCCTGAAACCAGCACATCGAGCTCTCCAAGCTGCAGAGATAAGTGTTACGATTTGCTAGCATCTGATGATCAAGCTGCTCCTAAAGGCCCAATAATTAAGTTATTTTCAGGTGGGATTTACTTACATACCTGAAAATTCAGGTTGTGCAGTTATAGTCAGTTGGGTGGTCTTGCACTACTCCTGTTTCCCCAAAATATCAGACATTTTGTGACCTGGAAAGTGACAGGAATATGCAGTGGAAACTGTGGGATAACACTTGGGGTTTGACACAGTGTCATCTAACCTCCCCAAAAGCAAATCAGAATTACAATTAAATAGCCAACACTGTCTAATCTCCCTGCAAACGGATCAAGAAACAGGTTGTCTGGAAAGCACCCTGGGTGTCCCTATAAGAACATAAGAACCCTATAAGAAGCTTGTATTGATCTTATAGGGACATCTTCCTGAAACCAAACTTTGGTTCAGACAATAAATGGGTCTGCTCCTTCCATACAGCACCCTGAAACCCAGAAAATAAATCTAACAAGGTCACAGTGAACACATCTTCTAAACAGCCACCAGGAAGGTTACTTCAATCCAAGCAGCAATTCTGAATGTCCCTTCTGCGCTAGAAGTTAAACTAACTCTTGTTCCTACAACAGAGTGAGCTTTTCATGCCGCTGGTGTGTTTCTTTAAAGGTCAAGAGATCTCCAAATACTTGTCTCTTTCCCTTCTTGGTCTGACCTAATTTCCTCTCTCTTGACTGGCAGACTCAACAAAGAGGAAGAGTCATTTCCTTTCCAATCACTGGTGGCGCGGTATTTTGTTTCATCACTGAAAGTGCTGGATGATTTCCCACTCAGAATTTTCCACCTCCACTGCAAAAGCCCTTTGAGCACAGGTAGGCAAGCTAAGGCCCGAGAGCTGGATCCGGCCCAATCACCTTCTAAATCCAGCCCGCAGATGGTCTGGGAATCAGCGTGTTTTTACATGAGTAGAATGTGTCCTTTTATTTAAAATGCACCTCTGGGTTATTTGTGGGGCATAGGAATTTGTTCTTCCCCACCCAAAAAAATATAGTCCGGCCCCCCACATAGTCTGATGGACAGTGGACTGGCCCCCTGCTGAAAAAGTTTGCTGACCCCTGCCTTGGAACTTTCCACGCAGGCATGCTCTGTAAGTTTCTTAGCTGGTATCCCAAAAGGTAATAGGAAAAAGGTGAAACTATATTTGTTTCACCAGGTGCTGGTAGGTCACTGAGATGGTACCCGACTGCCCTATGAAGACATCAGACATCTAGACATGCTTGGTTATAACTCCCACTATCCCTGACCATTGGCAATGTTGGCTGGAGGCGATGGGGATTGTAGTTCTCAGGTCTCCAACACCTGATTTAATTTGTGTCCTGCTAAATATATGACCTACCTCTCTGATATCCCAGTCTAGATGCAACGCTGCTTGAAATTTATGGCCCAAAGTCGAAAGAAAGTTAGTTATGCTAAAGCAGGCATCCCCAAACTCAGCCCTCTGGATGGTTTGGGTCTACAACTCCCATTATCCCCAGCTAACAGGACCAGTGGTCAGGGATAATGGGAATTGTAGTCCCAAAACATCTGGAGGGCCGAGTTTGGAGATGCCTGTGCTAAAGTCACTCCAAAATTGGTTACAACCAACTGGCCCTCTGGAACTTGAGTGTGGCTTATTTTTCTCTGGATTGTGGCCTGCAATGTCAAGCAACCTTATGAATTCATAGCAATTCTTTTTCACATTCTTGTTGTGGGTTGGGGTGGGGTTTGTGACTAGATAGGGCTGCCACCTTTGGTCAGGCAAAATTAAAGACAGGTTGGCGGGTGAGGACTGGAGGACACACACACTCCCATGACACCATGGGAGGGGGGTTCCCCACATTCAGCCTCTCACCACCCCAGCCCCACTTTCCCCCTTGACTCACATAGATGGGCAGGGGCCAGGGGTAGACGGCCAGCTCTCATGGGCAATTTGAGCTGCTGCTCCAGCCTCTTGCTGATGCTGGTGGTGAAAGAGACTTGAGCATGGACAAAGAAGAGGGAGGAGGAGATGTCAGATCGGGGCAGCAGAGGGGGCAAAGCGGTGCTGGGCCTGCACCATCCTAGCCTGGCAGGTAGCAGCTGCGGAGGAGCACCAGTGAGAGGGGAGGAAAGAGGGAGAGGAGGTCTCTGTTGTCGCTCAACGCTGGTTCAAGCTCCTCATCAGCCGCACCAACAGCAACGCAACCAGGCAGAGGGCCTTCTTGGTAGTGGCACCCACCCTGTGGAATGCTCTCCCATCAGATGTCAAGGAAATCATCAACCACCTGACTTTTAGACAACATCGGAAGGCAGCCTAGTTTAGGGAAGTTTTTAATGTTTGATGTGTTTATCGTGTTTTCAATATTCTATTGGAAGCCACCCAGAGTGACTGGGGAAACCCAGCCAGATTGGTGGGGTATAAATAATAATAATAATAATAATAATAATAATAATAATAATAATAATAATTACAGCCATTTTGGGCTGCCTGAGCTTGAATATGGGAAGAAAGGCATCCCGTTTGAAGTCTAAATGGGACCAGGAACACTTTTGTCCCAAAACTGGACAATCCCATTTTTCTAGGGACAGGTGGTAACCCTAGATTCAGGTAGGGTAGCCGTGTTGGTCTGATGCAGTAGAAATATATAAAAAAAATTGTCCCGTAGCACCTTAGAGACCAACTGAGTTTGTTCTTGGTATGAGCTTTCGTGTGCAAGCTCATACCAGGAACAAACTTAGTTGGTCTCTAAGATGCTACTGGACAATTATTTTTTATTTTTTTTATATATTTTGGGTGGCAACCCTTATGACTCTTATGACCTCAAGATCTCACACAACTCTGTATATCTGTTCTTGTAAGAGTTTGAGCTGGGCAAAGGGAAGACAATCTGGGCAAGTATGGTCTAAGGTAGCCACTGACACATTGCCAACAAAGTGGAAATGCACCACTGAAAAAAAGACAAGGGGACATTGGTTACGTAACAGTTGCGCATGCTGAGTTATATGTCCACATGCAACCTTGTATTGTAATATTACATGCCGTTAGAGTGGAGGAAGCTGTTACCTGGTGAGCTGTGTGGCTGCTCAGCTGGTGTCCAGTTGTGGTAATAGTTGATGGCCTCTGCGTAAAGGCCTCTGCTCTCCCTTTGCACTATTCTTCATCTTTAAGTGGGACTTGGACCCACCAGCTCTTCAAATGGAGAACTGGCAACCCTTCAAACAGAGGACTGTAAAGTAAGATACATGACTAACCTAGTCTGGCCTGTTCCATTTCTTTCTTAGGCAAAGGCCAGTGATACGTTGCCATGGGAACCAATAGGGCCTATGAAACCCTAGTTGGTAGACAGGGCCTTGGAAACATTCTTAGGGTACTGGCTGCCTCCTCGGAGATTGATGCGAGGGAAATGGACTTTGGATGCCTGTTGGCGTGTTCCAGCTGTTATGATTAATTAGAGGAATCTTAATTTTATATAGCTAGATCCTAGAAAGTTGGGTATGGATGAAAACCCCCATTCAGTTGGCAGGAGAATGCTGATTCCCTCCCCACCTTCTGCATTTGCCTGCCAAAACGAAGGATCGGTTTCATGAAAGCATAAATCTCATTTTCCTGCTTTGTGTGTGTTGAACTTATTCCCAGTCATGGAAAAGATGTGGCTTCTTGTAACCCCAGCTGGTGTTTTATTTTTAAAGTGGTGCATCGATTTTTTTTTTTTGTTTAATTGTGGTTTTAATTTGGTGCTGTTGTGTTTTGAGTATGTCTCGAACGTGCCTTATGTCTTTTGTAAGATGATTTGAGATCAAATAAATAAAAAAATATCTTAACCAGCCAAATCTGTGCTTGGTTGCAATCTCCAAAAACTGTTTGTAAGTTGCAATTCATCTCAAGCATGTGTAATTATTTGTTTTGTTCCTCAGTAATAATGATCATAATGTAGCACGCTACCCCAATCCCTGACTGATGCTGTAGGTACGTGGGTCCTAGACCGCATAGGGCTTTAAATGTCAAAACCAGCACCTTAAACCTGACCCTGTACTCCACCGGGAGCCAGTGTAGTTGGTAAAGCACTGGATGAATGTGATCCCGCGGCAAGGACCCCGTAAGGAGCCTCGTAAGGAGCATTCTGCACCTGCTGGAGTTTCTGGGTCAGCTTCAAGGACAGCCCAGCTTCAAGAGTGAGTTACAATAATCAAGTCTGGAGGTGACCATCACATGGATCTCTGTGGCCAGATCAGGGTGAGAAAGGTAAGGGACCAACTGGTTAATATGGCAGAAGGAGCCATATTAAGCCATTTACAGAAGGAGCTCATGCTCGTTCCTCCTTTCCTACCCTATGTAATTCAGGGTGGTCCTCTGACTCCACAGAGTGAATAAAAGTTTGTGGGGCTTCTTTCTTGTAGCAATTAGCAAGCCTCCAGCCAATGAACAATACAACCATTGTGTCCTCATTTGGGAGTCAAACTTGACAGTGACTCATCTCCCTCTTCTTAATTGGGTGCATTTGCCAAGGAATGTAGCTCTTTAGCTGCCTCAGCGCGACATTTGGGCAGGTCTCTCACAGATCCGTAATTAAAGACATTGCAGGAATAAAAGCCGCGCTTCATGCGTCAAAATCATTTACATGTGTTTATGTTCTTAGACATGCATGAGTTTCGTTTTCATGTTGCTCCACACAGGACAAACAGTTCTCATGCGAAGGTTGATGATGAGCCTGATGAGTTTTGAATAAGTCCTTGAACCGGCTGCTGATGTTTGATGGCCTCAGATAAAGCAGCTGCTAAATGAACGCTTGCATTCTGCTTTGTTGGGTGCCTTAACCTTAACCAGAGAGTTTTCCAAGAAAATTCCTATGAATAGTAGCAGGCCAAGCTCCAAGGGTGTATGAACAGAAGAAGATTCCTGTGGCCTCGTTCATACACATAACTGGCAGCGTAGGAGGCACGGCTGCGGAAAGGGAATCAAGATGCAATCTCGCAGGGGGCGGGGATTGCTCATTCTTACAATGCGCTGCCTCATGTGTTGACTGCCATTCCCATGTGCAGCCCAGGATTCTCCACAGCTGCTGTGGAGATGGGAGGGTGGATCTGAGTGGGCTGTGCCACAGTGGGCCACATCTGCCGCATTGTACACTTGAAGTGCTCTTCACACTGCTTTTAACAGTCATCAACAACAGATTGGGGTTGAATCCTGACAAGACAGAAGTACTGTTTTGGGGGACAGGAGTCAGGCGGGTGTGGAGGACTCCCTGGTCCTGAATGGAGTAACTGAGCCCCTGAAGGACCAGGTGCGCAGCCTGGGAGTCATTTTGGACTCACAGCTGTCCATGGAGGCACAGGTCAATTCTGAGTCCAGGGCAGCTGTTTACCAGCTCCATCTGGTACGCAGGCTGAGACCCTACCTGCCCACAGACTGCCTCGCCATAGTAGTGCATGCTCTGGTTATCTCTTGTTTGGACTACTGCGATGCGCTCTATGTGGGGCTACCTTTGAAGGTGACTCGGAAACTACAAGTAATCCAGAATGCGGTAGCAAGACAGGTGACTGGGAGCGGCCGCCGAGACCACATAACACCTGTCTTGAAAGACCTACATTGGCTCCCAGTACGTTTCCAAGCACAATTCAAAGTGTTGGTGCTGACCTTTAAAGCCCTAAAGTCCAGTATACCTGAAGGAGCATCTCCACCCCCATCGTTTAGCCCAGACACTGAGATCCAGTGCCGAGGGCCTTCTGGCGGTTCCCTCATTGCGAGAAGCCAAATTACAGGGAACCAGGCAGAGGGCCTTCTCGGTAGTGGCACCTGCCCTGTGGAACGCCCTCCCACCAGATGTCAAAGATAATAAAGCTATGATAATAATCATAATCATAATCATAATCATAATCATAGCTTCCTCCAGTGGCGTAGTGTTTGGGGGGGTCACAGGGGTGGCTGCCCTGGGCACAACTTTGTTGGGGACACAAAATGTCAGCACCTGGTGCTGCCTCAATACAGCTGCACACTTCCATTGCTGGGCTCTGCTAAAAATGCCTTCTCCATGTGAACCACGGAGTGACCTCTTCAGACACTCTTCTTTTCTTATCTCTGTGGCTGCGATTTCCTGGGCGACATGGACGCCATTAGGCAGTTGAATGCACATGTGTACTCTGTCCGTTCCCCTCTCTCCCACCCTCCTCTGTGTGGCTCCCGGAAGCTGGCAACCCATGCTACACACTGGCTTCTCACAAGAACCCGGGAACCGTAGTTTGTTAAGTGTGCTGAGAGTTGTTGGTTGATTCCCTCACAGAGCTCGAATTTAACGCTGTCCAAGTTGGTGGGCACTGCCACTTCTTCCAGAGTATAACTGTGCTGTGTGAAGAGAAACATGCCGAGACCACATAACACTGGTCTTGAAAGACCTACATTGGCTCCCAGTACGTTTCCGAGCACAATTCAAAGTGTTGGTGCTGACCTTTAAAGCCTTAAACGGCATCGGTCCAGTATATCTGAAGGAGCGTCTCCACCCCCATTGTTCTACCTGGACACTGAGGTCCAGTGATGAGGGCCTTCTGGAGGTTCCCTCACTGCAAGAAGCCAAGCTACGGGGAACCAGGCAGAGGGCCTTCTCGGTAGTGGCAGCTGCCCTGTGGAACGCCCTCCCACCAGATGTCAAAGAGAACAACAACTACCAGACTTTTAGAAGACATCTGAAGGCAGCCCTGTTTAGGGAAGCTTTTAATGTTTGATGTATTATAGTATTTTAATATTTTGTTGGAAGCCAGCCAGAGTGGCTGGGGAAGCCCAGCCAGATGGGTGGGGTATAAATAATAAATAATAAATTATTATTATTATTATTATTATTATTATTATTATTATTATTATTTCTACTACTTTCATCTCCCCTGAATCTGCCAACTTCATTGGATGACGCCAGGCTGTAGTATAACAAGAGAGGGAGAAAAACGTCTCCCTGGTCACTTTCTAAACATCATGCATAATTCTATACACCTCAATCACAATTTTATACACCTTACTTATCTCCACTGTCCCACCCCCTCAACTAAAATATCTCAAATGCTGTCACGTTTCCTCATAGCTAGAGTTGCTCCAGCCTCTTGATCATTTTGGTCAGTCAAGAGCTCGGGGAAAAGAGAAAGTGGGGTTTTCTTTTTTGTCCAAATCTGGTGCCTTTGTCTCAAAGGAATTAGTAGGGTACTAGACGTGAGGAAGAGAATGATTTAATTTGCCAAAGGTGACACGGGAAGGACGTTAGCCATGTTACAGAGGACTGTCCTCTATTAGAAAGTGCCCTTTATTCTAAAGGAGTCAAGGTTCTGGAAGATGCAAGCAATTTTATCCTCAAAACGCTTTGCAAACAAGTCACAGAGAGTTACCATCGGTTCTGTCAATAACCGCACATACATTGTATGAGAATCAGTCTCCTCTCCTTTTTGGTGACATGTTTCCTCTTTGTGGGCAATGCAAAACTGACCGCCACCTAACTGGAAGTCTGTTTCATCATTTCAGAAGGGAACAGTGGGTGGTGGGTTTTCCTACCCTTTAGGAAGGGGAGAGGGAGTGTCCCTGATCCCCTCTGTCGTGTTTTGAATCCCAAGCAAGATAGAGATAGGTTTTCCTGCTGGTTCTGCAGCTCCAGAGAGAGACAGTGTCATCTCTCTCACACTTGCCATTGCACCCCAGTGGAATGTGAAATTGAGTAAAGTTAGCCATCATTATGGGCATTTTTTTAATGTAAGTAATTTTATTGGGCACAAGTGACTGTGATCAGGACAGAATGGATTTCTTTCTGCGCATTCCTCACAGATGGTAGAGGTGACACTGCTGATTAAGACAAGAGATCCAGCCAGGCAGAAAAGCCGTGCTATATTTTTACATTCGTTCGCTTTAAATGTCTTAAGAGCAGACACAGCGAGGGGCTCTTATGAGAGTCTATGGTTGAATCCACTTTTCTTGTCTTGCTTAGCTTGACTGCGAGTACTCCGTTCAATTTAAGGGTGGGGCACATCAGGCCTCAGTATCTAATGCAAACCTCCATGGCTCCATTCACACTATGCATTTAAAGGACTATGATAGCACTTTGAACAGCTATAGCTTCCCTCAAAGAATTCTGGGGAATATAGTTTGTTAAGGGTGCAGAGAGTTGATAGGAGGCCCTATGCCCCTCACAATGCTACAGTTCCCAGAGTTGTGGGCAATAATAATAATAATAATAATAATAATAATAATAATAATAATATGCCGCCCATCTGACTGGGGTGCCCCAACCACTCTGGGGGGCTTCCAACAAACTGAAACATCAAACGCAGTAAAACATCGCACATTTAAAACTTCCCTATCCAAGGCTGGCATCAAATGTCTTCTGAAAATCAGAAAGAAGATTGTTTCCTTGACATCTGACGGGAGAGTGTTCCATAGGGCAGGTGTTGGAAATTCAAGCCCTTCTCATGAGAAGCTGGCAGCAGTCCAGGCACCCGGCTTGATTCCCTTTTGACCTCCCTGGCTGCATTCCCCAGCAGACGCAGGCAAGGTCTCGATCAGCGATTCTTCTCAAACGTGAGAAGAACACACCCCTCTTTCCTGCCTCCCCCAGGCAGGGGAAAGAGATAGACAGAAACGTATTTACATGCTTTTATTTCTGTCTTTGCAGCGTTACAGAAAACGTGACTGCTCTCTCCAAATTCCAGCAGTGTTGAGACTAAAACTTCCTGTACATCCTGTACAGCTCATATTACACTGTGAGGTAATTCCGGTGCTGCGCACTGTGAAATGACTGCCCCTCTGTTCCCACAGCAGTCCCAACATTCCCATCATGTTTACACTTCAAGCTAGGACTTTGCAGCTGCATTGCTTCATTATCGTAACAGCAGGTTCCACTACCAAGAAGGCCCTCTGCCTGGTTCCCTGTAACCTCACCAGTGAGGGAACCACCAGAAGGGCCTTGGAGCTGGACCTCACTGTCCAGGCTGAACGATGGGGATGCAGACACACCTTCAGGGCCTCTGGGGACTGTAGCTCTGGGAGGAGAATAGAGGTTTCCTAAGAATGCTCAGCACTCTTCACAAACTACCGCTGCCAGAATTCCTTGGGGGAAGCCATGGCTGTTGCTTTAAATGTGCTTTAAACTCCCCATGGCTACATGCCTCGCCCACCTAGATTCACACCTCAAGTGTTTCTGCCTGGCTGGAACATGTCCCCATACTCTGACAATGGAGAATACAGAAGTGTTTGTGCATAGAAACTAGCCTACTGTACAAAGTGCAAATGTATACATTGTATTGTATTGTATTGTTTTTTTCTTTTTTTCTCTTCTTTTTTCTTTTTTGTAATGTTTAAAAGTAATAAATATTATTTAAAAAAAATACAAAGTGCAAATGTGCATTTGTTGCTCCACCCACTTTGCCTCTGGCCCCGCCCACCAATGGCATGTGGTTGTCGGAAGCTTGCCCAGAAGGAAATGCGACTCTCCGGCTGAAAAAACGTTCCCCACCCTTGGTTTAATTGAACACACACCCAGATCCATGTCCTCTTTTCACTCTTGGTTCTCCACAAGACTCGGGGGGATTCTTGCCTTCTTGCAACGTTGCCATGGGCACGAAACAAAAGAGCTTTTAAACAACAATCAGATCTTCTGAGAAAATAAAAGCCAGCTCTGGTACAGTCTCTGGAGGAGCCTCTCATGGTGCCTCAAAAATTTTCTAGAAGTTTTGCAGGGTAATGCTTGCAAGGATATGGAGAGCCGGTGTTATGTACTGAATTGAATACGATCCAAAAGGCAGCAGTCTGATTGGTCCTAGAACAATAGGGTCCAGAATGCAGCAGTCTGATTGGTCTACAGGAGCCACCCAATCCAGCTTCAGGTGGAAGTGAATCTGCAACCTGACTGGCCTACAGGTGAATCCCGGAATTAGCCAATCGCGTGGGGCCCATTGTGTAAATAATGCATATAAAGCAGACATTCTGGGGGAACTTCCATTCCTCCTCACCACTATGAGCTGAATAAAGAGCATGAAATCCACTCTCAACTGCGAGTATATTTCAGCCAGTGTGCTGCAATGTTCAGAGTGCTTGACTCGAATCTGTGAGACCTGGGTTCAAATGTGAACTCAGCCACGAAGCTCACTGGGTGACCCAGAGTCAGCCATTGTCTCTCAGTCTACTTCACAGGGTTGTTGTGAGGATAAAATGGGGAGGAACAGAACCAGGCATACCACAATGAGCTCCTGGGTAGGATATAAGTGGAACAACAACAACAACAACAACAACAACAACAACTTATTCCCCAGCAACCACTAATGCCTCTGAACTAATTTGTTCACATGTCTATGTTGGCGAAGTTAACACAATGTGCAGGGCAGGAGGAGTTACACCTCAATGACTACTAGTTGGCTCTATTCTATTCTCAATGCTGGCTATACTCTACCTACGCACTAGTCAGCTTGACACTGATACCAGGAAAGGTCCTAGAACAGATAATGAAACAGTCTGTCTGTGAGCACTTAGAAAAGGATGCAGAGATTACAAATACCCAGGATGGGTTTCCCAAAAACAAGAAATGTCAGACGAACCTCATTTCTTTTTTTTGGTAGTGACAAGCTTGGTGGATCAGGGGGATGCTGTGAGCATAGTGGATCTTGATTTCAGTCAGGCTTTTGGCAAAGTCTCCATGATATTCTTGTGGAGAAGCTGGTAAACTGTAGGCTAAATAATGTTATTAAGTGGGTTTGAAACTGGTCAACTGAATGAGTGCTCACCAGTGGTTTCTCATCACTCTGGGGGAAAGTGGCAAGTGAGGTGCCACGGGCTGCAGAGAGCCAGTGTGGTGTAGTGGTTAAGAGCGGTAGTCTCGTAATCTGGGGAACTGGGTTCGCTTCCCCGCTCCTCCACCTGCAGCTGCTGGGTGACCTTGAGCCAGTCACGCTTCTCTGAAGTCTCTCAGCCCCACTCACCTCACAGAGTGTTTGTTGTGGAGGAGGAAGGGAAAAGAAGAATGTTAGCCGCTTTGAGACTCCTTCGGGTAGTGGTAAAGCGGGATATCAAATCCAAACTACTTCTACTTCTTCTTCTTCTTCTTCTTCTTCTTCTTCTTCTTCTTCTTCTTCTTCTTCTTCTTCTTCTTCTTCTTCTTCTTCTTCTTCTTCTTCTTCTTCTTCTTCTTCTTCTTCTTCCTGGAGAACCCTTCCAGGGCACCTCAGAGTCTTTAGAACAGTCTGAAAACTCTTCTTCTTCTATAGCTAAAGGATGAAAAATTGACAACCTTAGAATGTGTGGCAGTTGCCCACAGGAATATGACAAGGAATGCCCACAGAATGATCCCAAACAATGCTGGCTTCAAGGTTTTGACCTCCTTGACCAAGGCAATATCTCTTAATCTGGATACGGTTGGGTGTGTGAACTGAAAGTTATCTCACATCACTTTGCTCAGTGCAAAGTGAGCTCCATTGGTGGAATGGGTCTTTGGAGCCTGAGCAAATGCCCAAATTTACCTCCCCCTGATTCAAGCTAGGCAGCAACATAAAACATACAGTTGTAGCCTTAGCCTTCAGGGCCTTCTCTGTGGTGGTTCCCAGGTTATAGAATGTTCTCGTCTCTGTGGTACATCTTGGGCAATTATTGAAAAGCATATGATGATAGTGCAAGACACACTATCTTTGGATAAGTGGCTGTTTTCCGTCCTCCTGCTCTGTGTTACTATTCTGTAAGTTTTATTTTGGCTGGTTCTGCAGTTTTTAATTGTCTGATTCTAACGATACTTTATCTTGCTTTTAATAGTGATGTTTTTCTAACCTGCCCTGGGACTATTCAGTGCAGGTTACCCGTATAAATAAAGGAATAATACCCACAAAACTTGTAAAAAGTGTTGGTCAGGGCGGTTTTCTTCGCATCCTTTGTTTGCACATCAGAGGCTTGAAATGCAGCCCAGATTTCTTGAGATTGTTAACAGTGAGATTCTTAACAGGCAGAGCACCATCTGAAGACAAACCAACCTTTGCTCTTACACCCACCAATTCAGCACCTCCTCATTCCATTCGCCTTTCCCATTTGCAAAAATTCTTAAAATGCATCTTCAAGCTCCATCTCTGTCTCCCTTTAACTGAGAAACCACACCAGATATGGAAACAGCTCATCCACTTGCTCAGCTCTAAGCAGAGGTTAGATGGCCATCTGTCATGGATGCTTTAGCTGAGATTCCTGCATTGCAGGGGGTTGGACTAGATGACTCAAGGGGTCCCTACAATTCTATGATTCTATGAGGCATGGGGCCTGTTTTTTCAGAGCAGATGGAGTACTCATGGGTGAGTGTGATAAAAACCTTCCCCTGCCTGTTGCTCACCTCCTTACAGGCCATCTGTGGTCCCTTCCCCATACACTTTTCTCCTCTGCTAGGCTCCACTGCCAGACGTTGACTCAACTGAGAGAAAAGCAGTTTGGGGAAGAGGCTACAGGACCCTTCCTGAACCTGGTGCCCTCAGATGCTTCAGACTGCAACTCCCATCAGCTGCAGCCAGCCTGGTCAATGGTCAGGGATGATGGGAGCACACAGGGCAGGGTGAACCATTAAGCAAAATAAGCACGTCAAGGGAAGGAGGGCACCACAGAAAATTTCCATTGCCAGATTTTTAACATTCATGGTCACAGATTGCTCAGCTGAGCATTCATCTTCTCAGCTGAAGCGTATTAAAAATCCCAACAGAACAAATGTGCAACAAGGCAGGGCCGGGTGACTTATTTCTCCCAAGTACAGAAGCAGATATGTTACGTAAGATTCATTTTGAGGATCTGATCAAAGACCTTGCAATTAGAAAAAGTCGGAGAAAATTTTTCAAATATAGTGGAAGCATACAAAAATAGATATTATTTTTCCACCCTACTTTAGGTTTTGTTTCATTTCGAAAAATTAAATTTTATTTTACGATTTATTATTGTTTATACAGTGGTACCTCGGTTTTCAAGCGTCTCGGAAGCCGAATGTTTCTGTTTTCGAAAGCTGAAAACCCGGAAGTAATTGCTTTCATTTTTTAACGCTTTTCAGAAGTCAACCAGGTTGGCAACCGAGGTACCACAGTATTTTAAATTACATTGGTACCTTGGTTTGCAACCATTTTGGATTACAACCATGTCAAACCCTGAAGTGTGTGTCCCTTTTTTTGGATTATGTAATGGTTCTAGGGGTTGCTTGTGTGTAGGTGGCCGCCACTCCTGGCTAGGTTACCTGGTTGAACCCTTTCTGTCTGGACAGCCCTTCACTTTGTGGCTGTCTCAATCGCTGGCAGAATCCGTCAGTGGGGGTTTCTTGAACTTCTTCCAGCAAAGAAGTTCTTTGATGCCAAGTCTCCTCCTACTCTCCCTGCGCGGAAGTCTTCTGCGCAGGGAGGGTGTGGGCAGCGGAGGACCTGTGCTCTCCCTGCTGGTCTCCGGTGAAGAGTCCTGGAGCCTCCTCTCCGATTCCCCCATCTGCCCCCCTTCTTCACTGGTGTTACACTGATTTCCTTCCCCAGCAGATGGGCTACCTCTCTGCCTACTGGGACCCTCTCCAGCATCCCTCTGGAGCCTTCACCTCTAGCTCCAATGGCAGTTCCCTGACAGATTACAACCCTTTTTCCCCCTTTTCCTTTTTTTTTGAGGCCCCAATGGTGAAAGGGCGCCTTGGGTTACAACCTGTTTTGGTTTACAACCAGACCTCTGGAACGGATTATGGTTGTAAACCAAGGTATCGCTGTATATATATATATATCTATGAGGGGCACCAAAATCTTTTAAGTGCTTAGGGCTTCTAAAAGTCTTAATCTGGCCCTGTGAGAGTAGCAATCCAGAACTTAGGGAGGCCACCAATTTGGGAAATGCTGGGTTATGAGGAAGGGGCATGTGGGGAGGTTGCAGCTGCCCTCACCTTTGTGCTTCTGGTCTTTTGCTCCAAAAATCATATTCATACATCTCTTCTTCATATGCTCTTGGAGCATACCCAGTTTTAAACCAATGCGTTTGCTGCTGTCATGCCTAGTTTGGAAAAGAGCCTGAAATCTGGCTTGCAGCCAACCACAGTCGGTTGATTGCCATCCTGGCCGGCATACAGCCCTGGTCTGCCTGCCCCATCTGCTTCTCATAAGCTTCCTGAATCCTCTTTGCAGCAAAGACAGCTCTGCACCTGAAGTTCTGGACCGTCTTCAGTCGCATGGCTGTTCCAACCGTCCGGTATTTTATTAGCCTTATTAAAGCATGAATGTCAATTAGGTTTGTCTTGTTTTTTCTTTTCTTTTCTTTTCTTTTCTTTTCTTTTCTTTTCTTTTCTTTTCTTTTCTTTTCTTTTCTCTTCTCTTCTCTTCTCTTCTCTTCTCTTCTCTTCTCTTCTCTTTCTCCCATTCATCAGGAAACTATCGCAAGAGAAGGAGACGGATGAAGTAGTCAAACGACTTCAAATACATGTGTCCTAGTTAAACAAGACTTCCACTGTGATCGTGATCTAATCAACTGCTCCAAAATGAATTTTTTTTTTTTAAAAAAGCCAAGTTGCTAAAAGCCAGCTAAGTGTGGTGGCTAAGAAGGAGGGTAGCATTGAAAACAAACAAACAAACAAACAAAAACAAGTTCCATTTCTGAGTTTAGCCAAGGCTTTTGAACTTTTAGAATAAGACGTTGAAAACATTTTTATGTATTTGCTTGTGTTTTCTCTTAACAACATTGAAAAGCAGTCTGTCAGACAGAATGTAGAAAAGTGTAATTAAAGCCATGAATAAATATGAGCTTGTGTTCCCTTCTTCCCCCGCAAATTATTTCCAAGAATGTGAGCACAATTTGACTTAATAATTCAGAAGTACAATCTTCCATGTACATAGAATGTGGCATGTATGTGACCGAAAGGTGAAGACAAACCAACTTCTTAAATGAGATGGAAGTAGTCTGAGCACATTCATTTTCTGCCCTGAACAAAACTCTTTGAAGTTTCAAACTCAGAACCACATCAACAACCCTGTAGAATGTCTGCCGGTCTTCACTCACAAGCCTGATATATATTAATAGGGACATATCCAATCAGAGGAAGGCTCTTATTTTTTCAGTTTTACAAAGAACACAGAGATGGCCCTCAACAGGTGGGCAATTTTTAAAGAAACACATTTTGGTCCAAGCACACCTTAGAACAAAGTAACATGATTGGCAATCACCAATCATTAATCACACATTTGTGAGGCTCATGAGCTGTAGGTTCTGCACATGTTTGCTGATGTTCTTTTAATGTAAAGGTAACAAGCAGAAAGTTCACATTTGCAGGGAAACCAAACTGCTTGTTTGTACTACCAACCTTACTGTATGCTTGTGAAACATGGACCATTTATAAACGCCATTTCCAACTCCTCAAAAGATTCCATCAACCGTGTCTCCAAAAATTTTTACACATCACTTGGGAAGGCAGGCAAACTAATATCAGTGTACTGGAAGAAGCAAAGATCACCAGTGTCAAAACAATGGTTCTTCAACATCTACTTCGTTGGACTGATCATGTTGTTTGGATTCCTGATTATCATCTTCCAAAGCATCTACTCAATTCCCAACTTAAGAATAGAAAGCAAAATACTGGTGGACAACAAAAGAAGTTTAAAGATGTTCTCAAGGCAAATCTTTTAAAAATGTAGTTTTATGCACTGATAACTGGGAAACACTAGCCTGCAAACACTCCAACTGGAGAACAGCCCTTACCAAAGGTGTCATGGACTTTGAAGAAGCAGGAACTCAGGGCGAAAAGAAGAAACAAGTTAAGACGAAGGCGCATTTGGCTAAACCTCACTGTGATCAACTCCCACCCAGAAACCTATGTCCCCACTGTGGAAGGATGTGTGGATTCAGAATGGCCTCCACAGTCAGTTATGGACTCACTGTTAAGACTGCGTTCATTAGAGACAATCTTACTCAGCTACAAGTGGTCGCCAAAGAAGGAGAAGGCAAGCAGAAAATTCTCCAGATGTTATTGGAGTCCAACTCCTACTAGGCAGAGCCAGCATAACAAATGATGTTGTGACTCTGGACCAGGACTTGTCAGAGACAGAGTCTTCCAGCAACTGCAGCCCAAGAAAGAGATGGCTCTACTCCCTGGTCTGTCCCTTGTGGGTCTGCAGACCCCTGAGTCTCCCTTACTCGCTTGATCTCTGACTCATGGGAAGCCATCTTACATCTGTTGAGGTTACATGCCCATCTCCCCCAGTATTGTCATCTTGGACTGGCAGTGGCTGTCCAGGGTCTCAGGCAGACTCTACCCCATCACTTGCTACCTGTTCCTTTAACAGAAGGTGCCTACATGGAACATGGAATCTTCTGCATGCAACGTATGCGCTCTACCATTGATATGTGGCTGCTCATCATGGAAAGCCTTTACTCAAATGAAGCTCCAGGACTTAGTCCTTGCAGGTGACTTCCGTGAAACCACTCATGTGGCTGAAAACTACATCATGAGATGTTACACAATGGATGAACATGCTGCCAGCCCAGCCACCCTTCTAAATTATGATTATTATTATTTACCGCTTTATCTGCTTAGGTAGATTTCTTTCCCCTGGGAATGAATCACATCCAATTTCGTTCCCGATTTAAGTAACTCACAGGGATGGGGGGTTGGGTTGTAAGATATCAGTGGTGTCCAGTTAAAAATGGGATATATGAACTGTCTCCCTCATTTTTTTTAAAAAAAGTTCATCTGTAGTTTCAAAGGCATATTCATCTTCTGTAACTAAGACTCAGCTCCCATTGGAAGTGATGCAGTCCTAAAATAGACGTGGAGCAAAAGTTTTGCCATTTGAGATTTTTGCAAGGATAATATGCCTTCTGGAACATCTTCTGGCAGAAAGCCTCTCACAGCAAGGCCTTCACTAGCACGGGGGGGGGGGCATGTGCGCATTTCCTGAGGAGAAAATGTCATCTTTTCCCTGGAGGAACCGGTGCCATTTTTCATCGCGAAAAACAACTCTTGCCTTTTTTCATTTTGTAAAAAATGTTAAGTTTTAACTTGCAGGTGTCTGCCAAAATGGAGTCTCACATTCATGTGTGTCAGGCAGGATGTGAAGGGCTCTGTGTTAGCTGAGAGTTTTTAAATATATAGATGCAATCACAACCAGATTTTTTTAAAAAATTGTAAACCTTGTTGAAGGTTCGACAGAATGAAGAACGAGGACAGAGGGTGGGGTGGCAGGAATTGGTTGCCGACACAGGCGTTGGTTTGGCTACGGGAGCAACCTAGAGGTAGACTAGAGGTACAAAATTGTGGCAGGAAGCCTGCTGTGAAAAGGCACTCGCTGTGGCCCCATCTGCACAAAACATTGAAAGCAGTATCACACCACTTTAAACAGACATGGCTTGCCCCAAAGGAGCATGGGAGCTCTGTTTTGTTAAGGGTGTTGAGATTTGTTTGGAGACACCCCTATTCCCTTCACAGAGCTGCAATTCTCCGTGGTTTAACAGTCAATACCTCTTCCCAGGGAACACTGAGAATTGTAGCTCTCTGAGCGGAATAGAAACCTCCTAACAACTCTCAGTTTACATAGAATTGTAGTAGTTGGAAGGGATCCCCAGGGTCATCTAGATTAGTCCGTGCTATGCAGGAATCACAGCTAAAGAATCCCGGACAGATGGTCATCCAACCTCTGCTGAGAAACCTCCAATGAAGGAGAGTCCATCCCTTCCCAAGGGAGTCTGTTCCATTATCAAACAGCTCTTACCGTCAGAAAGGTCTTACTGATGTTTAGTCAGAATCTCCTTTCTTGTGATTTAAATGCAGTGGTTCAGGTCCTACCCTCTGGAGCAGCTATAAACAAGTTTACTGCATCTTCCCTGTTACAGCCCTTTAGATCTTTGAAGATGGCATCATATCACCTCTCAGTCTCCTTTTTCCCAGATTAAACATACCCAGCTCCCTCAACCATTCCTCATAAGGCTTGCTTTCCAGACCCTTTATCATCTCCAGCTTATCTTTTTTTAAAAAAAAATATTTTATTGAATTTTGACATAAATATATTTCACAGACGTACAAAAGACAAAATGAAAAAGAAAAAACAGAGAAAAGGATAAAAAGAGGAAAAAAGAAAAAAAGAAAAACACGAAAAACATACAACTTTAAAAGACATTGATCGACTTCCCCTTATCTCGATTTCGGAAAATATTACCTTGTTTATCTATCTGCTGTGTCTATTCCTTAATAAAACTTTTTACGTAGTAAGCGTTATCTCATGCCTACTGTGATTTCTGTAAGTACATATGTTTCTGATCAACATTTTGATTTTCCCTTTATCTCTATTTCCATATATATCCTCAATTTATCCCATTCATTATTAAATTTTGCACTTCTTTGATTTCTTATTTTCTGTGTCAATTTAGCCAACTCCAAATAATCGGATAATTTAAGTTGCCACTCCTTTAGTGTTGGGATTTTTGGTGTTTTCCAGTACTGTGCTATGAGGGTTCTGGCGGCCGCCATTGCATATTGAAAAAAGGTTCTATCTTCTTCTTTGATATCCTTACCAATTATCCCCAGCAGGAAGGCTTCGGGTTTTTTAACAAACGTATATTTGAGAATTTTTTTTAATTCATTATAGATGGATTCCCAAAATTTTTTGAGAATCTCGCACGTCCACCACATATGGATGAAATCGCCCTCCTTGCTCTTACATTTCCAACACAATTTATCGCCTGTTCTATACATTTTATGTAGTTTTACCGGCGTTATGTACCATCTGTACATCATCTTATATATGTTTTCCTTTAGTGTCGTGCATGCTGAGAAATTCATATCTTTACACCACAATGCCTTCCATTTGTCAAACTCTATGTTGTACCCTAGGTCTACCGCATCTCCAGCTTATCAATATCCTTCTTAAACTATGGCGCCCAGAACTGGACACAGTAGTCCAGGTGGGATCTGACCAAGGCGGAGTACAACAGTACTATTACTTTCCTTGAACTGGATACTACACTTCTGTTGATGTAGCCTAGAATTGCATTACCTTCCTGCTCCCCCTGCTGCATCACACTGTTGACTCATGTCAAGATTGTGGTTTACTAAGACACCTAGATCCTTTTCAGATGTACTGCTGTTAAGCCCACGTGCAGAAGCTTACATTTGTCCCAATTGAAATTCATTTTGTTAGTTTGGGCCCAGCTCTCTAATCTACTAAGGTCATTTTGAATCCTGATTCTATCTTCTGCATTACTAGCTACCCCTTGCAATTTGGTGTCATCTGCAAATTTGATCCTTTGCAAATTTCCTTCATCCAAGTCATTTATAAAGATGTTGAATAGCACCAGGCTCAGGACAGGAAGAAGAAGAAGAGTTTGGATTTGATATACCGCTTTATCACTACCCAAAGGAGTCTCAAAGCGGCTAATATTCTCCTTTCCCTTCCTCCCCCACAACAAACACTCTGTGAGGTGAGTGGGGCTGAGAGACTTCAGAGAAGTGTGACTGGCCCAAGGTCACCCGGCAGCTGCAGGCGGAGGAGCAGAGATGCGAACCCGGTTCACCAGATTACGAGACTACCGCTCTTAACCACTACACCACACTGGCTCCCAGTAAGCTCTCATGGTCCAGCACACTCTGCTTTCAGAGGAGAGAGTCTGATGATACAGAGAATAGGGAAAGGTACATTCAGGATCCATCCTTGGAGACCATCCCTGAAGCAAATACTCTGGCAAGTGCCTCTCACAGAAGGGAATGTGCTGCAGCCACTGTTGCCTGCATACTCTCTGCTTGAGGAAGTAACTCTGCCCTGCTACTCTGACCCACAGAACTTATCACCTGAACTAACGTGCCCGGAGGCAGCAGGAAGCTTTGCAACTCCACTGAAACATGCTCTTGAAAAATTAAGCACCAGCAGTTTCCCTTTGAGGAGGAAAGAGATAAATTACTTGCTTCTCTGTACCACTACACAAGCTCATGGCTGACTCCAGACTACTGCTGGAGCACCACTTCAAAGCTCTGTGTCTGGCCTTCCCCTCAACTTGACCTTGAAACCAGGTGTCATAGTGATCTGTCCATGGTCCTGAACGTCTCCAGTCAATCCTGGACAGCTGCCATCCTTAGCTGGTAAATTCCCATGGGCTCCAGTCTGGTATAGAACAGAACATCAGCAGATGCTCAAAACAATGACAACAGACAGGTAGCTTATATGCACAGGCACACACTGCTGACTTTCCTCTACATGAAGGGGTTCAGGGGAGAGTTTTATAATAATAATAATAATAATAATAATAATAATAATAATAATAATAATAATAATAATTGTTTAGTCGTTTGGTCGTGTCCGACTCTTTGTAACCCCATGGACCAGCGCACGCCAGGCACTCCTGTCTTCCACTGCCTCCTGCAGTTTGGTCAAACTCATGCTGGTAGCTTCGAGAACACTTTCCAGCCATCTCGTCCTCTGTCATCCCCTTCTCCTTGTGCCCTCAATCTTTCCCAGCATCAGGGTCTTTTCCAGGGAGTCTTCTCTTCTCATGTGGTAGCCTAAGTATTGGAGCCTCAGCTTCAGGATCTGTCCTTCCAGTGAGCACTCAGGGCTGATTTCCTTAAGAATGGAGAGGTTTGATCTTCTTGCAGTCCATGGGACTCTCAAGCGTCTCCTCCAGCACCATAATTCAAAAGCATCAATTCTTCAGCGATCAGCCTTCTTTATGGTCCAGCTCTCACTTCCATATGTCACTCATTTAGTACTACATCCCATCCAACTGGGCAAAGGGGGAGAGATCCAGTTTTCAAGAAAGGGTGGCATTTGTGTGACATCAGTCTGGGCATGACACTGACACAATGATCAAGAGTCAGGGGTAACGGAGGCTGGAGTCTAATATCTGGAAGGCCACAGGTTCCCCATCCTTGATACAACATGTAGTTCACTGGGCATAATCCAGCAAAAGGCAGGTACATTTAAGTATTATTTGTTCCAATGGGAGGGTTAAAAAATGCAGGCTTGAATCAAGGCAGGCTGAATATTCTTCACTTTGGCTGGATATCACATGGCCAGTCATTGGGTCACAACCCAGCCCAACTAAGCCATCACATCTGCAGCTGCTCTGGTTTCCCCCTTTTCATTCACCATTTCTTTGAGATCAAATGATCAGAAATTGCACAGAGAGGCATTAAGCCCATGTTCTGCCTTGCCTGGCACAAACCTGCAGCTCCTTTACAGAGCTAGCTGTCATATATGCAGGAGGTGGGGGGGCAATCAGAAAGAACAATGCCTATATTCATAAGGAAAACATGTGACCCGAGTAATTACTTTGCGAGTGTAAAGTCACTCTCAGCAACTGCAGCTGGCTTGTGTTATTCCAGGAGTCCTCATGAAGTCAATTAGCCACTGGAAAAGTTGTCTCATTTCGTGGCACTGCTCCAAGTTCAACAAGGATGATACAGCAACGTTTTAGACCATGGAAAGAGCACACTTCTTTCATCATGGCTCTTGGCCTGGAGAGGTAGCCGTTTGTCAGCAAAGACTCCCAGCAGCCTTTGCTAAAGACGTTGACTATAGCTGTGAGCTCGTTGACACTCCTTGCCATCTCAGGCTCTCTACACCAGTGAAAAGAGACCCAGTGTGGTGTAGTGGCCAGAGGGGCAGACTAGGACCTGGGAGACCAGGATTCACATCCCTACTCATCCATGAAGTTCAGTGGGTGAACCTTAGGCCAGCAACTGTCTCCCACCCAAGCCTACTTTGCAGGACTGTTGTGTAGATAATTGAAAAGGGTAAGAACCATATACACCGTCTTGAGTTTCTTGGACAAAAGCTAGAAAGAAACGTAATCAACAAGTAAATAAGAAAGAGGCGCACACTGTAAACAGAAACACATTACAGGAAGTTGGGCAGCCATCAGGCAATAAGTGATGGAACGAAGGAGACAAGAGGCATTTCATCAGTAGAAGCAGAATTGTATATTAAACAGGCTCTGTCTCTGTTATCCTTTTGGCACCTACTGAAGACCTTCCTTTCCCAATGATTTTTTTTAATAAAAAGTTGAGATCTTTCCCAATCTGCATCTGCACTGGAATTGTTTTAAGATGTTTTAAATAGTTTTGTTGTTGTTTCAGCCCTTGCTGTTGCTGCCCTGGGCTTCTTTGGGAGAAATGGCAGAATATACATTTAACAGATATAACTGAATAAATGTTGTCAAATTCAGGCTCTGTCATTTCCGTGTGTACCCTTACTGCCATACAACTGGCTCTCTTCCGCCTTTGGAATGTAATATCCATCAGTGGTGAGGAAGGGACAGAGAGAAAATGAGAAGCAATGTGTTTGCATTATACGGTAGTTTAAATTGTTAGAGGACTGTGAGTGAGTTTAGGTGGACGGGAAGCAACCTGAAGGGCTGTGGAGGTTGAATCAGTTGTTTCTTCAGAATCCTGATGCAGGACCTGTGATTTTAACTGCTTCTGGAAGGTGTTTACTGGTTTCCATTATGCTCTGCTTGTATATTTGTAAATACAGTGGTACCTCGGGTTAAGAACTTAATTTGTTCTGGAGGTCCGTTCTTAACCTGAAACTGTTCTTAACCTGAAGCACCACTTTAGCTAATGGGGCCTCCCGCTACTGCCGCACGATTTCTGTCCTCACCCTGAAGCAAAGTTCTTAACCTGAGGTATTATTTCTGGATTAGCGAAGTCTGTAACCTGAAGCGTACGTAACCTGAAGCGTCTGTAACCTGAGGTACCACTGCAATAAAGTACCACTGTATAAGTTATTGTAAAGACACCTTAACTCTTCTGGTATTTCCAAAGGAAACTGTACGTATTAGGAACACAGAGCTACAGTGCCTAGGACACTTAACAAACTACAGTTCCCAGGATACTTTGGGTGGAAAGTCACGTGATTTAAGTGTGTGGTGTGTGCACTTAGACACTGTGTGTGTGTGTGTGTGTGTGTGTGTGTGTGTGTGTATGCGGCTATGTCAAACAGCAGTTTTCTGTTTCAGCATCAGAGTGAGGATGTCACAGAAAAAGCAGTGCAAACAAAACAGTCCTAAGCAAAGCCGGAACCCGGTCCATTTCCAAATGCAGAGCCAGCAGCCGTACACGCTGCAATCAGTATTATTTTACTGATCTGTTTTCCACCGCCCTTCCCCTTCCTTTGCCTCCCTCCCCACCGGAAAGTTATCCAAACTCAAGAATTTGCTGCACCCTTGGTAATTTTCCATATGCATTAACAAACCTGGCGCTTATCATAATTTGTCAGAGTGACACTCTGGCCTTTCCGTTTGGCAGCCCCCGTGATTCAGTCGAATGCTGAGAAGTTTCACCCAGTGTCACCAATACAAACAAGAGGATTAGTTTTGTCTGGGGAGAAATATGTGCGCTTTCTTCTGATCCTTATAGCTAAATACGCCCTTTTGACTTTGGCAGTAAAATGCAGGACATCCGTAAAAACAAAACAAAACAAAAATGGAAGGGAAAAGTGATGCTGGTGCAAAATGGCTGCAATGCCCTGGATTAAATCCTTACACAAGAGATGAAGGAGAACTGTAAGTGAGAGCGATGGGGATTTGAGGTTTTCCATTTGTGCATCTATGGAGATAAAAATCCGGTTCCTAACCTTCCAAATGTGTTCTAAGAACCAGCACCTGCATTGCATGCAGAAGATCCTAAGTTTCATTTATTTCAGTGGTTTCCAAACTTTTTTCAAGGAGGGCCAGATTTGATGAAGTGAAGGGCCATGGGGGCCGACCAAAGTTGTTGAGCTTCTTTTAGGATTGAAGTTGTTGATGGTTTTTTAGGATTTTACCCCAGGAAATAAACTGCCACAGGGACCGGATTAAACTGACTGGCAGGCTGGATGAGGCCCCCAAAACGGACTTTGGACATGCCTGATTTATTTGATTCATTCATTCATAAAATTTCTATATGGCTGGATTGTGGAAGAACAACAAAAACTCTCAAACCCAGCCATTTCCAAGTAGGGCTGGGCAAGACTCTAAATCTGGCCCTCCAGATCTCTCTGTCCTGGCCCTCCAAGCTTTCCCCAGGCCACCCCACCTCACCAGACCCCCTTGCTAGTCACCCTGCTTTGCAGTCTCCTTGAATGATTTTGCACCTCTGGAACGTGTCCTTAAACTCTGACTCTTGCTACCCCGGATAGAGGAGAGGGAGGGGTGTTTAACTAGAAGCTCGCCTACTGTAGAGAGGTAAAATTTACATTAACTGCTCCACCCACTTTTGACTCTGGTCCCGCCCACCACCAGTGAATCACCCACTCGCTCCCAGAAGGTTGCCATAATTAGGCATGGGTGTTTTCCTTCTGTCTGCACAACACAATAAGTTTTTCCCAGAAGCACAGGCTATGGGATGCTGCAGAGCAACACAACGGGGCACAACAATGTGGAGAGGCATATTCACTGCCTTCTATATTGCTTCCCTTCCCTCCTCTCCAAAAACATAAGCTCCGGAGTGACTCAGGATTGCATAAGTAATCAAAACATGCATGGATGGAACCTCAAGCTGCATTAGTTACCATCAATTTGCAGTGCCCTGTTATTCAGAAGATGAAGGCAGACACACAAAACCATAAGCAGGGGCACAAATATGGTTTGTGTTGTTGCAACTATAGGATGGAGGATCGGTGGGACTGGATGTCACCTTTGGGTCTCCTCCAAGCCTCCATGATGGATTCCGCAGAAGGAAAGGCATATAAAGAGGTCAAACCAGTCTCTCTGTTAAACGTTACTGGCTCTAGCCAAGTCTGTTAAGGATCTCATTGCATGACTAATCAGCTGGCTGGTTGCCATGGAAACTACTAAGCTGGAGATTCTTCCCAAACGGGGCAGGCCTCCCCACCACTTGGGGTGGTAATTGGGAAATCTAAAGAGAATAGACCTGTGCCAGTATCGTCCAAGGATGGGAAGACACAGAGGTCGGACTTTCTCTCTGAGATGGACCTCAAAAAGGATATTGGCAAAGGTTGAGAAAATGGCCTCCAAGATTATTGAGGGGATGGAACGACTCCCCTAGGAAGAAAGGATACGACATTTTGGTTTAGAGAAGAGGCGAGCAAGAGTTGGCATGATAAAGGGTTTATAAAATGATACACAGCATGAGGAAAGTGGATGGAGAAAAAGTTTTCTCCCTCTTGCGTTACACTAGAACTCATGGACAGCCAATGAAGTGGAATGTTGGAAGACTCAGGAGGGATAAAAGAAAGGACACAGCACATAGTTAAAAAGGAAAATCAACGGGAGGCAGAGATGGCCACCAACTGAGACGGTTTCAAAGAGGATTGGACCAATTCATGGAGGAGAAGCTGTCAATGGCTAATAATAATAATAATAATAATAATAATAATAATAATAATTTATACCCCTCCCATCTGGCTGGGCTTCCTCAGCCACTCTGGTCAGCTTTCAACAAAATATTAAAATACAGTAATGCATCAAACATTAAAAGTTTCCCTAAACAGGGCTGCCTTCAGATGTCTTTTAAAAGTCTGGTAGTTGTTGTTCTCTTTGACATCTAGTGGGAGGGTGTTCACAGGGTGGATGCCACTACCGAGAAGGCCCTCTGCCTGGTTCCCTGTAACTTGGCTTCTCGCAGTGAGGGAACCGCCAGAAGGCCCTCGGCGCTATGCTCTGCCTCCATGACTGCAGTCAACAATGCTTCTGAATACCAGTCACTGGAAACCACAGAAGGCGAGAATGTTCTTGTCGTCAGGTGCAACTTGCAAGTTTCCCACAGGCAAATGGTTGGCTACTGTGAGAAAAAGATGCTGGACTGGATGGGTCATTGGCCTGATCCAGCAGGTTCTTCTTATGTTATCAGGAATGGATTTGGGGTGGAAGCGACTGATAACCTTATCCTCCATGAATTTCTTGTAACTTTCTAACTTACTTTGTTGTTGTTTAGTCGTTTAGTCATGTCCGACTCTTCGTGACCCCATGGACCAGAGCACGCCAGGCACTCCTGTCTTCCACTGCCTCCCGCAGTTTGGTCAAGCTCATGCTGGTAGCTTCGAGAACACTATCCAACCATCTCGTACTCTGTCGTCCCCTTCTCCTTGTGCCCTCAAACTTTCCCAACTCCAGGGTCTTTTCCAGGGAGTCTTCTCTTCTCATGAGGTGGCCAAAGTATTGGAGCCTCAGCTTCACTATCTGTCCTTCCAGTGAGCACTTAGGGCTGATTTCCTTCAGAATGGAGAGGTTTGATCTTCTTGCAGTTCATGGGACTCTCAAGAGTCTCCTCCAGAACCTTAATACAAAAGCATCAATTCTTTGGCGATCACCCTTCTTTATGGTCCAGCTCTCACTTCCATACATCACTACTGGGAAAACCATAGCTTTAACTATATGGACCTTTGTTGGCAAGGTGATGTCTCTGCTTTCTAACTTACTTACTTACTTACTTTTCTCAAAGGAGCTGAAAGTGGCATTCATGGCTCTCCCCCTCAACATCTCCACAGCATCTCCCCTCAACATCTCCACAACAACCCTGTGAGGTAGGCTTGGCTGACAGACAGTGAGTGGCCCATGGTCACCCAAAGAGCTTCATCATCAAGTGGGGATTTGAACCCTGGTCTTCCAGGTCCTATTCCAACACTACACCAGAGTTGTCCTACTCCTGGGCCTTAAGCCTCTAAGGCCCTCATAAAATGAGCACGGGAAGCTTTTCCTGACATGCGGCTAAAACGGCGAAGAATCTTCCACCCGCTTCGTTTCCGAAAGCCCAGCTGCTGTTGAGGGCAGAGTACTGCCAGTTCAACCAAGTGGCCACCTCAGATTGACTGACAGGAAGAGATTGCTCCGGCTTTTGCTTGGCGGCGGCACGCTGCATATTTTTCATTTTCTTTCTGTCTGCTGAACTTCTTTTTCCTTCAGAAATCTTGGCTACTGCAGTGGGAACCACACAGAGAGGCTAAGTGAACAGAAAGCTTTTTTTGTTTTGCTTTGTATTGGAATGCTGTGTCACCATTTCCTGTGACCCGAAGCACAGATTTATATATCTCGCAGTCTTCTGTGTGAAAGGCCTCAACCAACGTTCACCAACCGGGTGCCCTCCAGATCTTTTGGACTACTGTTCCCAGAATCTGGTTGGTGAAGTCTGGCCTAAAGTATCCCACCATTTCTGGAAACGGTGGAATATACAACATAAACTTCTGCCATGGCCACGGTCTCCCTCATTCTGTTGTTTGCTGTTCTAGCACTCTGCAGTCCCATTCACTCCTTGAAGCCGGATATGGTAATACTCTCTTTTTTTGGTTGCTATTTGGGGTCCATGTTGCCAACATTTAAATTAGCCAGTGTCCGGCATCAGAAAAAGCCCCACACATGGGCGACTGTCTTTATCACTCACAAAGGAATGCACTCCTACACATGCCGGCACGCTCATACTTTCTAGGTGTTGTCACATGTGTGAGGCAGAAACGGCCTTTGTTTTCAATCACTCTAATGCAAATGGAAAACCTGCTTTGGCAGCAAAGCCCTTCTGATTAATCTTCAAAGACACTTTTTTTTAGCATCGCAGAACATGTTGTCTCCCTCCCTCTCCTTGCTCTCTCACTCCTAAGAACATGAGACAAACCTGCCGGATCAGGCCCATGGCACATCTAGTCCCACTTCCTGTTCTCACAGATGCCTGTGGGAAGCCTGAGAGATGGACACTAAAGCAACAACAACAACACAGTGAGACGCTGTAGGGTTGCCATATTTCAAAAAGTAAAAACCAGGACACCCCAAAATTGTTGAGCTTTTCTTT
This sequence comes from Podarcis melisellensis, assembly GCF_964234715.1. NCBI lineage: Eukaryota > Metazoa > Chordata > Lepidosauria > Squamata > Lacertidae > Podarcis > Podarcis melisellensis. The sequence goes on along the minus strand of NC_138530.1, from coordinate 19,714,919 downwards.
CAGATGACCCCCAAAAAGTTGAGCTTTCCATTCTGTGTTATGAACATTAAGTAAAAACATACATTTGAAAGACAAATTACAGTCTAAAAGAATAAGGTTTCTCAGCCCATTATGAGGAGATGTGTGGGGAAATTCCCACGTCTATCCACCCTTCGCAACTGAAATTTTAGGGGAGGTGTGCCATCTTTTTAGGGTCTTCTTGTTCTCTCTCTCTTTGGCCACATCCACACCTTCCATTTAAAGCAGTACCATGCCTCTTTAAACCGTCATGGCTTCCTCCAAAGAATTCTGGGAGCTGTAGTTTGTTAAGGGTTCAGAGCTTTTGTCAGGAGACCCTCGTACAATACCCAGAGGTCCCTGTGAAGAGGGATTGACAGTTAAATTGTACATCTGAAAATTGTACCTCTGGGCAGGGAACAGGGGCCTTTAAACAGTCATGGCTCCCCCCAAAGAGTCCTGGGAGCTGTAAAAACTCTCAGCACCCTTTAACAAACCATAGCTCCCAGGATTCTTTGGGGGAAGCCATGACAGTTTAAGCAGCAGTCAGCAAACTTTTTCAGCAGCGGGCCGGCCCACTGTCCCTCAGACCTTGTGGGGGGCCGGACTATATTTTGAAGAAAAAAATATGAACGAATTCCTATGCCCCACAAATAACCCAGAGATGCATTTTAAATAAAAGCACACATTCTACTCATGTAAAAACACCGGGCAAGCCCCACGAATAACACAGAAATGCATTTTAAATAAAAGGACACATTCTACTCATGTAAAAACATGCTGATTCCCGGACCGTCCACAGGCCAGATTTAGAAGGTGACTGGGCCAGATCCGGCCCCAGACCTTAGTTTGCCTACCCAAGGTTTAAAGTGATATGCTACTTCTTTAACTTTTTGGTGTGAATGTGGCCCCTCTCTTGGAGCGAAGACGAGAGATAAGGGTGCCCTTATATTTAAAACGGCCAAGCCATTCAAGCAGGAAAGCGTATTGCGTAAGCAGGTAGGTCAGAAAGTTACACAGATGGGTGTTATGCAAAGTGCTGAAAAGGGAAGGGGAAAACAATGGTTTCCTTGAGAGCTTAAACCCTAGCAGCGTCATGAGTTCTGAAAAGCACACTTCTGTGATCTCACACTAATAAGAACATCCTGCACTGTTTGAAAAGCGATTGGATAAGGCCTGGGAACAGGGTAGATTTGATTTAAATCAAGTCAATTTAAATCACGATTTGAATCACTAGTCAGTAAGACTCGATTTAAATCACTAGTCAGTAAGACTTGATTTAAATCATTTTTTTACAGAAAGACTCATTCTTGCTGGTATAATCTTAATATTTACAACCAGGAAGGTTTCATTTTTGAAATAATAAATTTTCAGAGTAGTTTTTACAGTTATATCAAAAATTACTGATTTGGTTATACTATTAAAAATACATAGACCAATAATTATGAAATTATTGTGAGGTTTAATAAGTTAACTGTTTATATTTGGACAACTTTTCTGCTGTACTTTATTGGAAGGAGAAAAATAATCATTTCCTTAATAACAATTTTTTTAAAAATAACTAAAGCAATAGCATTATAGCATATGTATCCATGTTTGTTAACTGAAGTGGTTAAACGTGTTTTTTTAAAAAAACTTAGACTGAGTTTTAGCACACATGAAAAACTTAAATCAAATCCTTATTTCCTGATGAATAGCCTTTGGACTATAATGTAACTTAAATAGAAAACTGTTTTTAGAAAGATTTTTCCTCCAAAAGCATTTAATTTTAAAAATCCAATTTAAATTTTTAAAAATCTGATTTAAATAAAAAAATCTGTTTGTTTTTTTAAAATCATTTGTTTTTATCCACCCTGCCTGGGAAGCTGACAGTTCAAACTTAGAGTTTGGGGTGCAGGAAAAGAGTGGCAATGATGAAACAGACCACATGTTTCTGGTTCCCTGCGGCCTAGCTCCCAAAATTCCAAACTGCGGCAATCAATGCCGTCATGCCTTTTCAGCGGTTCTCAACCTGTGGGTTCTCAGATGTTGTTGGACTACAACTCCCATCATCCCCGAGCTCTGGCCTTGCTAGCTAGGGGTGATGGGAGTTGTAGTTCAACAACATCTGGGGACTCACAGGTTGAGAAAGGCTATGCTATAGGGTCATAGGAAGCTCAGTACTTGCCTACACAAACTGGCAGGATTTGAGACACAGGACATTCCCAGCCCTACTGAGCAGATGTTGCGCTGCTAAGCTACAGCCCAGTTTCCTATAGTTGCTATGAGTCAACTATCACACATCAGGAAAACCTTGTGGTTTTTGACCACAGGGATATCCCTTGGGTGGAGGTTCTGATGCCTATGTCCCAGTTCCTGTTCCATGTCAGGAATGCCACCTCCTCAATTGCTCCATGACCTTGAATGAGACACAACACTTAGAACTGCTTTTGTAGCCTTGACCCCGGTGCCTCAAGTCTCGCTGCAGGGGGAAGCCAGATGGCAGCAATCGTCATGTGGAAAAGGCAGAGCAGACGAGAGAGAGAGAGAGAGAGAGAGAGAGAGAGAGAGAGAGAGAGAGAGAGAGAGAGATACAGAATGTGTCTTTTACAAATTAGTCATGTGCTTCATGACTGGTGTCTTGCTTAATATTCACAAAAGCAAAATTCATTGGTGCTGCAGAGTAATTTAGGCCATGCCATTTTAGGGGGTGAAACTTAATTTTTGCAAATTTATTCAGTGAGGGGGTCTTAGAAATGTGTTTTGCGGTGTGAATAATTCGAATCTGCTATTCATTTTGCGTCCGGACATTTATCTTGGTATGTCAGTGTTTGATGAAGAAGCATATAAACTGTTTTTTTGTTTTTGAAAACCAAAGAATTTTGATTTTACCTTCTGAAAATAGCAATATATAATATAACTGCAAGTCCTTGGCAATCATTTTTAAGGATGCCATTTTATACACATGTTACTTGCCAAGCAAAACTAAATTATATTAATTTAACCAAACTATCTTTTCAATTCCCAAGCCCTGATACAACTTCTTAGCACCCCTCATTTCTGGAATTTGAAAGCTGAAAAATTCAACGTGGCGTATTATCTTTTCCTGTGCCAGGAACTGTTTTCCAAAGTTCGTAATTCATATAAACTTATGGTCAAGCCTACAACATGCTTCCCATTTTGAGGGGAGTCACTGAAGGAGATTTGAAGGTTAACAGCCAAACCCTTTGTGCTGTTTCGCTGGTAGTGGGATCCATTTGCATAGCCATCTTTGAGCTGGAAAAGTCACCCGAAAGGTAACTTTTCCATTCAGTGTTTCCGTGATAAAATGGTCTTGTGAAAGAGGCCTGAAGGCTAATAATAATAATAATAATAATAATAATAATAATAATAATAATAATAATGTGCTTGAATCCTCCTCAGTGAAATTGGGGGAGATCTTAAAATGCTATGCTTTGTGGGCACATTGTCCAGTAACTTTGAAATTATTTCAGATTCACAAAAGATTGGAACAGAACAATTATGTTGCCATTTTGAAATCACAGGCTTCCCCAAACTCTGAAAACATTCCCTCCCCCTCTCTCTCTCTGTCTTTTTTAAAAAAGCACAAGGCAGAGAAGAGTCATAGCTCTGGAGCAGCTGCATCATCACCCCAGCTGTTGGCAATGATGGGAGTTGGAGTCCAATGATATTTGGAGAGCACCGCATTGGGTACCCCTGCTCCACGTTCTCCTTATTTCCGTTCTGTCCCTGTCGCCATTAAGTCCAACAGCACAGAAGTAAATTTTTGTTGACGAAGAGCAGCCATCGCAGATTGCACAGCAAGACCCCGTGAATTCGGCTTATCTTTGTTTATTAGACTCAGGCAGTAAAATCAAGCACAGACGCTTGCATGAAGTATTTATACCTTCCAGCTGAGCTGAGAAAGGAGAGCAGCTTGGAAGCATAGCAGCAGCACGTAAAAGCTGTAGTCCTAGGCGCACCGACACCTCAGAGTAGATCCCATTATACCAAGTTCTACTCAGGTATTTACTTATTGAAATATTTATGCCCCTTGGTTCCCATTTGGAAGAAATCTCAAGGTGACTTAACAGCATGAAGTTTAAAAAAAAAAAAAACCCCACAATCTTCTTTCACTAAAAATAAATTTTAAAATCAAAAGGAAAGAAAGAAACCCAGAGACTTCCAACTGCAGGTTGGAAAGCCCCTGCAGAAGAAGTATTATCCGGTACTGAAACTTCATTTAAAAATGGACCAAGCCCTCCAATATTCCTCATATGAAAATAGGGACCACTACACCTCTCCCCTTCCTCGCCTGCTCTCCAGCAACCACTATGAGCTGCCCAAGGCAGAAGTCCCTCAGAGCTGTGGCAGCCATGAAGAGTAAACAGTACCAAAAGTCCCTTCGTGCGTCGCCATCTGTTGTAAACAAAATCTGCCCTTTTCCCCTTATGGGGTATCCAAGGTAAAGGGACCCCTGACCATTAGGTCAAGTCGTGACCAATTCTGGTACTGCGGCGCTCATCTCGCTTTATTGACCGAGGGAGCCGGCATACAGCTTCTGGGTCATGTGGCCAGCATAACTAAGCCCCTTCTGGTAAACCAGAGCAGCACACGGAAACGCCGTTTACCTTCCCGCCGGAATGGTACCTATTTATCTACTTGCACTTTGACGTGCTTTCGAACTGCTAGGTTGGCAGGAGCAGGGACCGAGCAACGGGAGCTCGCCCCGTCACGGGGATTCGAACCGCTGACCTGCTGATCGGCAAGTCCTAGGCTCAGCGGTTTAACCCACAGCGCCACCCGTGTCCCTCTAGATATATAATAAATGTTCACAAATGTACCAGCCAAGCGCGTACAGCACAGGAAGACCGACCTGAAACCATTTTGACTCCCAGACTGACCAAATGTTTTCTCTGCAAGGAGGGAAGGGGGTGAGGGAACCTTAAATATATCTAAGACCTTAAATTTTATTATTACAACAGGATACTCCTTCACAGCTGCCACTGCTGCCACTCAGAAAAAGCACCGGTTCCTCTGGCCGCCCACTCCCACCCTACAAGTCGAGCTCAGCGGTGGCAGCACTGGAGGAGGAAATAGGGACATTCTAGGATGGCTTTCGTATTTCCGGGACTGCCCCTGGAAAACAGTGACACTTGGAGGGTATGTTAGAGGGAGCTCCAGAGTACCTGACCTGTGTTGTAGAGATGTTTTTTGGAGGGGGTCAGGGCATTTAGGGTGCATATCACATGGCTTCTTGCATTGATGCACGCAGAGTTGCCTGCTTAACATCTCCTCCTTCAGCTTCATTTCTGCAGCAGACCAAGGCTCACCCCACTCATACGGGGCCCCTAGGCAGCTTCACACACAAATCCTGTTATTTGTTAGCAGGATTAGTGTAAGGAAGGGCCGGCTGACTACACCGAATATCCCCTGGCAGAGCAGTTTGTCAGGTCAAACATTCCAATCTGCAGTGACTGCTCTTGTTTGCTCCGTTCTCTCATAAATGGCGCCTTTGATGCGAGATCCGCTCTCCTGACATCTTTCTAATTCAAGAGGCTGGCTGGGATCCTGCAGCGGGGATTCAAAGAAGGATCCTTTAAAAGGCAGTGCAGAATGCACATCTCATTGCTTTGAGGCTATGGCTTTCATATTGACCCATATCTTGATTGCCCTAATGGGTGCCTTCCTTTGGAATAACTCAAAGATCGTTGCAGACTTAAACACAAATGACTTACTGTGGATAGCAGCAGGGCCAGATTTAGGTTTGATGAGGCCCTAAGCTACTGAAAGTAATAGGGCCCTTTATATGCCCAGCTGTCCTTTGTCAACAACAAATTGTCGCTGTTAGAAATGAGCAAACCAGTGATATTTTAGGGAGCAGGCTAGCAGGCGGGGCCCATTTCTTTCACCATAGGAGCCTACACAACACAAAACACTGTTGCTGTATGTAGGTTTTATTTTATTTGTTTTTTATCTTATATTTTGGAAATGTACATCCAGTGTTTTCCCTTTAAATTTTTGGGGGGCCCCAAGAGAATGGGGCCCTAAGCTATAGCTTGTTTAGCTTATACGTAAATCCAGTACTGGATAGCAGCCAAGCCATGTTTTGCAGTTCTGTGGTGGGAATAGAGTGGTCAAATGCAGAAGAAATAGGTAGTTGCACCTGCTGAAAGCCCCTCTTTTCTGCAACTACTGAAGGTTCAAGAGTCCCACACTCTTTTGAATGTGCTTTAGATATATGGTGAGGCTGTGACACTCCCATTTTTGTTTAGAACCTGGATGGTGTGGACTGTAACGCTTCTATTCATCCTTTTTCCTCCACAGATTTGTCTAATTCTCCTTTAAAGCCGTCAAAGTTGGTGGCTGCAGCTTGTTAAGGTTGCGGAGGATTGCAGCTCTGAGAGGGGTAAACTACTGTTAAGTATTGGGTGTGTGAGAAGGAGTAAAAAGGTGTGCCTCGAACTCAGTTGTAAATTCCAGAGTTGGGCTGTTGTAAATTCCAGCGTGGGTTCGGCTGCAGGGGAGCCAGGTCAACAAGATAAGGAAGTAGAAAGAGTCTCTAAATAAGGTTAGGTTTAGAGAGTGTAGAATGGATGATGTATTAGTACCATGTCTTTGATGATTAGACAGATTGTAAGCCAAGCTTCGAATGAAGGGCGGCAGCAATAGGGATAAATACACTTGCCCGTCCATTGTTCGGGGCTCTTCGTACCACCCTGGGACGGGGAGCCCGCCTTTGCAAACGCGTTATAATAAAAGGGAAGTAATAGACCTTATCTCGGTGTCTCCTTGTCTCATTGTAAGTCCACGTAAGTAACTTCTCACAATTTTTGGCGCCCAACGTGGGGCTCTCGACGACCTGCTCGGCGGGGGCTGGGGAACGGATCAGCCGGCACTCCGATTTTCGGAGAGATCTGTTGCTCAGGGCCCGCGGTGACAGGTTCCGGGAGCTGGAAGGACGGAGAACCGACTTAAGATATTCTGAAAGACTGGTGGTCTGGGACCGCCGCAGTCGGGGACTGCCTCGCCCTGCAGGGACGCCTGCCAGTTTACCAGCCACCGAGAAGGAGGCACTAGACTGAAGGGGGTGAGTATCTTGGTAATATATCCCTGGGAAGGGGAATATTGGGTGTTGTTGGTGTGTGGTCTCTGTATGAAAGAGAGGTTCCAAACGGACGCGTGAGTGTGGACCGGGGGGCCTGGGACCCCGGCGGGAGGATTAGCTTGCGGTTCCGTTCTCCCGCGAGGGAAACGGCCAGGCGATTCCGCGTGATTGTGTGAGTGAACGAAAAAGAGACATAATAGAGTATGGGAAAGAGTCAGAGTACATGTAAAAGGGGCCCCAGTAATGGGACCAAAGACCCCATAGATCCAAATAGTCCTTTGGGACAGGTTTTGTTGGCTTGGGATGATAAGGCAATTAGACCCAGATAGAGTAAAAGGGATCATGGAACTACGACCACCTAAAGATAAAACTGATGTAAGAAGAATGTTAGGATTATTGGGATATTGCAGATTGTGGATAGATCAGTATTCAAAGTTGACTCAGTTTTTGAATAGGAAACTGACAGGAAAACAAGAGGAGGTGCAATGGGACGAGGAAGATAAGGCCAGGTGGGAAGAAATTAAGAAAACTTTAATAACTAGTCCGGCTCTGGCCCTGCCAAATCTACAGCAGCCGTTCCACTTGTACGTGACAGCGGCTGCTCAGACGGCAGTAGGAGTCCTGGCTCAGAAAAGAGGGGGGCGATATCAGCCAGTAGCTTATCTAAGCGCAACCTTAGAACCAGTGGTTAGAGGATGGCCGGCGTGCATTCAAGCGGTGGCTGCAGCGGCCGAATTAGTATTGGAAAGCAGGAAATTGACCTTTGGGGGAGCACTGATAGTGCACAGCCCTCATCAGATAGGCGCAGTACTGACAGGTGCTGCACCCACCTGGATGACGGACAGGCGCCTAGTGCAATATGAAGGGATACTCAGAACTGGAAATGATATAACCATAGGGACAGATAGAAATTTGAATCCAGCGGAATTCCTAAGAGGGGAGCGGCAAGAATGGGAACTAGAGGAGCATGATTGCCTTAAAGATATAGAATTAATGGCCAAAGTTAGGGAAGATCTAAGCGAGGTACCTCTAACGGAAGGGGAAAGATGGTTCGTAGATGGATCTAGTTATGTGAGGGAAGGAAAAAGAAGGTCGGGATACGCAGTGGTCAAGGAAGACGGGGAGACGATAGAGAGTGGGGCCCTCCCTAGCACGTGGTCAGCCCAGAAATGTGAAGTAATGGCGCTAACCCGAGCCCTGGAATTGGCAACCGGGTTAGATGTGACAATCTGGACTGACTCAAGATATGCATGGGGAGTGGTGCATACTTTCGGTCGGACCTGGAGAGAAAGGGGCTTCATAAAGGCGGATGGGAAACAAATTGAACACGTTGCTTTACTCGAGCGGCTACTAGAATCCCTGATGGGACCTCGGAAGATAGGCATTGTGCACATCCTCGCCCACACCAAAGGATACAGTTCGGAGGAACAGGGAAATGCATGGGCTGATCTCCGAGCGCGAGAAGCGGCGGAGGGGGAACCAAGGAAGGAAATATTTAAACAATGTGTCCTGCAAGTACCTGTGATTGACCCGCAGGATGTAAAAGATTTAGTGTTCACTCAAAAGGAGAAAGAATAGATGGAAAAGGAGGGATGGGAAAGAAAAGGAGAAAGTTGGGAGACTCCGGAAAAGCAAATGGTCCTTCCAAAATCAACTATGTTAAATATATTGGAGAAAATACATGAAGGAAGTCATTTAGGCACGGAGGGAATGGTGAATTTGGTGAAGTCAGTGTATTGGAGTAGAGACATGTGGCCGATGGCGCACGCCATCGCATGGAAGTGTCTGATATGTCAAAAGGTTAACAAAGCCCGGGCAAGGAAAACTGAAAGGGGTGGGCGGCCTCTAGCGGTATGGCCCTTCCAGAGAGTACAAGTAGATTTTACCGAACTGCCAGAAAGGGGGGGGCAGAAGTATTTGTTGATATTTAAAGATCATTTGACAGGTTGGATTGAGGCCTTCCCTAGCCGTAGGGCCACAGTTCAGGTGGTTAGCAAAGCCATTCTGGAACACATTCTTCCTCGGTATGGAATAATAGAAGTCATAGACTCTGATAGGGGAACTCATTTCACCAAAAAAGCAATGCAGGAGGTACTGTGGGGATTATGTGGAGTTTCCACACGTCCTGGCACCCTGAGAGCAGCGGAAAGGTGGAACGGGCGAATGGGGAAATAAAAAAACATTTGACTAAGTTATATCTTGAAAATGGGCTGCCTTGGACGAAAAATCTCCCTTTGGCACTATTAAGGATGAGGGTAGCTCCCCGAAAAGACACTGGTCTGTCCCCTTTTGAGATGATGATGGGTCACCCATATTTGGTAGTATTAGGAAACCCTCAAATCGAGTTCAGGGATCAGTTTATCAGGAAATATTTGCAGTCACTGTCCCAGTCTCTGTTATCTTTCCACAGACAAGGCATACTAGCACAGCGGCCCCCGCTCCTGGAGCAACAGCACACCTTTCAGCCCGGAGACCTGGTCCTGATAAAGGCTTGGCGGACGGAGAAACTCAGCCCGAGTTGGGAAGGCCCATACCAGGTCCTGCTCACAACCGAATCAGCAGTACGGACCAGAGAGCATGGATGGACCCATTACCACCGGGTGAAAAGAGCTCCACCTGAAAATTGGACAGCAGTGACTAGTCCAAATAATCCGCTGAAAGTTACGCTTACCAAATCAGGAACCGGGATCCAGAAGGGCGCACCTAGACTGTGATGTGTTTGTTTTGTACCTGTGTGTGTGTTTTTTTTGAGTGCTGTTGCTGTCAACATTGCGAAGGGTGTGTGCAGTGTGTGCATTGTACTGAAAGGTGCAGCATCATCTTTATAGAGGACGTTATACTCCAATATTGTGAAGTGAAATTAGGAGGGGAGGTAACGTGCCAATTAGCAGAAACCCCAACGGTGAGGCAAGCTTTAATCTATTTGAACCCCACACATGAAAGGTAACTGGCAAGTATTAGGAATAGTATTAATAGGATGGGCCACTTCATGGGCAACCCAATCGGAACCCCAGTGCACCGAGTGCATCCAGACAACCCGAACAGGCAATAAAATCACACAGACCCTAATGTATTATAATATAGCGCCAGAATGTGTTCAACAGTTAGATCCTTGTGTTCACAACCAAACTCAATATTATAGATGTAGGGTAAAAGGAAACAAGACGGAATGCTATGAACCCCTGGCGGTGGGACCCATAACTTCCAGTATATATGTTTACGGATATAAGGGCGGAACCGCTAATCAAGCTGGTGAGGGGAGAAGTATGTTTTCCTTGGCCCAAAACCGACAGGGTTATATAGCACATAATACAACAAGGGGAGAGGGCAGGATTATGGTCTGTTTTGATGCTTGTATCGCAATAGATAAAGGACAGGGCCCAAATGGAGGGGCAGGGGTCTGGTGTGGAAATCGTGGATGGGAACAATCATATTTACAGGAAAGAAAGTACCTTTTCCAGAGAATAAAAGGAAGCAACGTGGGGGCTGGGGCCGGGGTATATAATTATTGGTACTCAGAGGGAGTTAATAAACAGCCCACCTATAGAGGCCCTGAGGGAATAAATCTCACTAGGGGAGCTGCCTCCACCGACTGCTCCACAGGAAAATGCAACCCAGTATGTCTATGGGCGAGCGAGAGACCTTCTACTTCGCCTAAATTTGTGCACATAGGTATAGGCATTGATGGGACTGGAAAAGATCCTTATGGATATCTCATCATACAAATACACACAACTAAGGTAACAAGACAACCCATATCAGTATTCGAAGATTTTGAGGAAGAAGTACAGCATTTAAATACCCTTCCCCTACCCCCTAAAGCCCATAATATGTTCCTGAGTTTAGCTGAGACTATAGCCAAGGAATTAACGGTGAAAAATTGTTTTGTATGTGGAGGAACAAATGGGGGATCAGTGGCCATGGGTGGCTCATGAAGTAAACTATACGGAGGTATATAAAACACAAAACAATTACACTTATAAGCATTTGGGTAACGAGGTATGGCAAATCTCTAATCACCTAGTTGGGACAGAATGCTTCACCAGGAACACCAGCCGAATAAATGGAACGCATGTGGGGACACTCCCTTGTATAGGACAATGGGAGGACAAACAGTGGTGGAGTCAAGGGAATAATAATAAAACTTGGCCCTCTCCCCTCGGAAATATTACCAATATGAGCTTTCTCCTAGACCCGGAGAACAGAATGCTAGAATGGACAACCCCCGATGGGTTTTACTGGGCTTGTGAGAGCTATGCTTACAATAGGTTACCTTTAAATTGGGTCGGCTCATGTGTATTGGCAACCTTAAGGATATGTTTGGTTCATGGTTCCCTAAATTACCTGGTCTGCAGGCCATAGTGGCCCTAATTGGGTTAATTGCGGCAGGATGCGTACTACTTCCATGCGTTCTGCCAATCTTTGTTAGAACCATCAATAATTCTTTGTCCCTCCTAGCGGAACGGAAGGTATCCACTTATTTCATGAAGATGCAATATGCCTCAGTACCCACATCCGATGAGGAAGTAGAAATAACAGCCCAAGAATTATTATGTGAGTTCGAGACAAGATACAAAAAGAGGGGGGATTGTGAGAAGGAGTAAAAAGGTGTGCCTCGAACTCAGTTGTAAATTCCAGAGTTGGGCTGTTGTAAATTCCAGCGTGGGTTCGGCTGCAGGGGAGCCAGGTCAACAAGATAAGGAAGTAGAAAGAGTCTCTAAATAAGGTTAGGTTTAGAGAGTGTAGAATGGATGATGTATTAGTACCATGTCTTTGATGATTAGACAGATTGTAAGCCAAGCTTCGAATGAAGGGCGGCAGCAATAGGGATAAATACACTTGCCCGTCCATTGTTCGGGGCTCTTCGTACCACCCTGGGACGGGGAGCCCGCCTTTGCAAACGCGTTATAATAAAAGGGAAGTAATAGACCTTATCTCGGTGTCTCCTTGTCTCATTGTAAGTCCACGTAAGTAACTTCTCACAGGTGAATATATCAGACGACACAGCGATTCTTCAGACAGCTCTTGATTATTCACAGGCCTGAACAGAACTGAACTGAAGGGTTCAGCCAGCCTGTTTATATAGAGCTCAACTACAAAGCAACAGTAACAACTTTCTGTAACTATCCAATCACTGAATGTCACTTTCAATTCCTTATTTGCATATGCGGACCTGAGTGAAAACTATTCACAGTATCCCCCTGCAGGCCCAGGGTGAGAACAACTACAATTCCCAGGATTCTTTGCGGGGGAAGCCATTTGCTTTAAATGTATGGTGTCACACAGGCTAAGGCACGCAACGAATGTGTTTGTCCTGCAATGTCATTTAGTGGCAGCTATTAAATACTGTCATGGACTAAATGCTATTCAGTGTCTTTGGCAAATACTGTAAAATATCCACTATTGAAATGAAACATCACACCGTGTCAAATAATGAGGAAATGCATGGAAAGTCTGGGCGATATTCAGCACCTAATACTGCAAAGGAGAATTTTGAAGAGAATGTTTGCAAGTAAGTTCATTTAAGCTATAAATCTATTCAGGACCAATTTTTAAATAGAATTTCCCATGTTCATGAGAGTCTGGCCTAGCAATACCTTTACAGTGCTTTATGGCTGGAACAGCAGCAACAACAACAACAACAACAGTATTATTTAGTTGGGTCCCCCCCCCCCGAAAAGTAAACTCAAAGCAACGAGTGCCAAAGCTTTAAAAGCAAAAATAAAATAATTGAAAATACACCAATAATATATATGAAAGAGTAGATACAACTTAACCCCACCTCACTGGAAGATAAGCAGAAAATTACAACACAAAAACCTGGGAAGAATAATGTTTCTGCCTGGTGCCTCCTGGGGAACAGTATTCCATAAATGGGGAGCCACCACTCAGAAGGCCTATTTTTGTGTTGCCACCCTCCACACATCCCTTCAAAGGGGCACACAGAGTGCTGGAGTGGCATACAAAGGATGAACAAGTTAAATCTGTGATGATAGATTGGGCAAGAGATGTTGGACATAACATAATGTTTGAAGACTGGGAAAGGTTGTGGAGGAAAGGGGTCAAGTTCACTGCATGTACGGTGTTAAAGGAAAATGTTATGAAAATGACGTATAGATGGTACTTAACCCCTGTAAAACTAGCAAAGATTTACCACAAGAGTGATAATCTGTGTTGGAAATGTAAAGAAAAAGAAGGTACCTTTTACCATATGTGGTGGACACGTCCCAAGGTGAAAGACTTCTGGGAAAAGATTTATAATGAATTGGAAAAAAATGTTGAAATATACATTTATTAAGAAACCAGAAACCTTTCTACTTGGACTAACAGGTCTGGAATTGCCCAAGAAAGATGTTAGATTGTTTTTGTATGCCACAACTGCAGCTAGAATATTGTTGGCCAAAAATTGGAAATCACAAGTACCAACAGTGGAGGAATGGCCGATGAAGATGATGGAGTTTTGGGAGCTAGATGCCCTGACCGGAAGAGTCTGTGACCAGAAGGAGGAGGAGTATCAAGATGAATGGATGAAATTCAAAGAATATTTAGCTAAATATCTTAAGATAACTTAAATGGAATTTCTTGTGAGTACCAGATAGGCCTAGGATTTAACTACCGGTATATTATATTTTAGAATACTATGTTAAAAGTTAAAATGAAAAGAAAGAAAGATGTTAATAGACTAAGTAAATTTTATGTGCAACTAGTTTTGGAAAACTGCTACAAAGATTTATATGGAAACTCAGGCAGGGGGATTCGAGAAAGTCACCCCACAATGTTACAAAATTGGAATTTTTACAGTCAGGATAAATGTTTGTATGTATGTTTGTTTGTTTTCAATGTCTTTTGTTATAAATTTGTGGGGGGGGGGGAATCAGGGAAAAAAATCAAAGGGGCACACAGAGATGGGCCTCAGATGAAGAACACAGTGTCTGGGTTGGTTCATGTGGGGGGAGGTGTTCCATAGTGTATTGTGATTCGAAGCTGCATAATGTTTTATAGGTCAAAACCAGCACTTTGAACTGGGCCTGGAAACTCACTGGCAATAGGCAGAATAGCTTGCCTTTCCTTCCCTAATTTTCCATATCTATCTATCTATCATCTATCTATCTATCTATCTATCTATCTATCTATCTATCTATCTATCTATCTATCTATCTATCTAATCTATCTATCATCTATCTATATCTATCTATCTATCTATCATCTATCTATCTATCTATCTATCTATCTATCTATCTATCTATCTATCTATATCTATCTATCTATCATCTATCTATCTATCATCTCCCAAGCAAGGTCTCTTCATTTAAAAAACAACAACAACACAGTCAGTCGTGACATTTTCTGTAGCCCAAGCCATTTCGTAAGTGCTAAAAGGAGTTCAAAGCAAATCAAAACCAGAGATTGGGAAAGAACCCGCCAAGAAAATATCTCCTTTCTGTGTCATAGAGATTCTTGACTCTCCTCAGACAAGGCCCAAAGGGATGTGGGTGCAACAGCTCAGTGAATTGCTGGTTCCAAGCATCAGACTTCATTTGGCTGACGTGGTGACGATCATGGTCTGGCCCCTTCCCAGCTGCCATTCCACAACCAATACTATTTGGAGGAAGAGGCTGGTTTGCTTTCCATGCCCCGGGTCTGCATTTCGGAGCAAGAGTTAGTGAGCAAGCTCTGACACACGAACAGACCGTACATTTTAAAGCACATCCTGCCCCACAAGAACAAACCGAGATTGGCTGTGGAAGGCACAGTGTACAAAATTATTCCTGTCACTCCTCAGAGGAGGAAGAAATGTGGGGTGGTGGTAACAAGGTGTCCTGGGAGGTGTGCTGTTTTCCAGGTGCAAAGATTCACAATGTGACAGTGAAGCTGCTCAGTCCTATGACCTGACATGGATGCCTTAGCCAAGATTGTAGGGGGTTGGACTAGATGACCCTTGGGTCCCTTCCACCTCTAAGATTCTATGATTTTGTGACCTGGAAAGCATAAGTAAGCTGACCCTTAAAGAGCACATCAGCATGATGTTAGAATATTCCATTCCACCTTAAGGGACAGGCATGAGACTGTTGTATGTCCCGTCTGTTTACATTCCAGCACAGCTTGCTGGGAACTTCCATTTGTGTATAGCTTTTGATTATGCTGTCTTGCTTTGGACACGAAAGGGATCAGACATGTTTCCTTTTGTCCTGATGTATGCTGACGCAGGTGGTGCTGTGCGTTAAACCACAGAGCCTAGGACTTGCCGATCAGAAGGTCGGCGGTTCGAATCCCCACGATGGGGTGAGCTCCCGTTGCTCAGTCCCTGCTCCTGCCAACCTAGCAGTTCAAAAGCACGTCAAAGTGCAAGTAGATAAATAGATACCGCTCTGGCGGGAAGGTAAACGGCGTTTCCGTGTGCTGCTCTGGTTTGCCAGAAGCGGCTTAGTCCTGCTGGCCACATGACCTGGAAGCTGTACGCCGGCTCCCTCGGCCAATAAAGCGAGATGAGCGCCGCAACCCCAGAGTCGGCCACGGCTGGACCTAATGGTCAGGGGTCCCTTTACCTTTATGCTGAATAAACTGCTTGTAAATATGCTTACACAACCTCTCCTGCCACTTCTGTTTGTGTGTTATCTCTGCTGAGTTGCGTGCCCCGGCTTCTGAAGCTGTGGGTTGCAGATGCCACGACAAGGACTGGAGATGGCCCGGCACACCAGCCGGTGGGCTGGAGCCAGCTGGGGGCCTGCCAATTGCCCCCGTTTCCTTGGTTGTATGCCAACACATATGACCTTAATCTCAGGGTTGTGAGTGTTATATACTGAAGTTCTCACCCTGGGCCAGCAGGGGGATACTGTAGATAGTTTTCACTCAAGTCCGCATATGCAAATAAGGAATGGAAAGTGACGTTCAGTGATTGGATAGTTACAGAAAGTTGTTACTGTTGCTTTATAGTTGAGCTCTATATAAGCAGGTTGGCTGAACCTTTCAGTTCAGTTCTGTTCTGGCCTGTGAATAAACAAGAGCTGTCTGAAGAATCACTGTGTCGTCTGATATGTTCACCCACAACTTAACAGTGAGCTCCACGTTGGGCAAGATTCCTCCATTGCAGTGGGTTGGACTAGATGACCCTCATGGTCCCTTCCAACTCTACAATCCTACGATTCTTTTAATCTATGTATTTCCCAGGAGACTTAACCATCACCTTCCTTGATGCGGGACCCAGACTTCACACAGACAATGAAAATCAACAAGGAAAGTGTCTGGGAAAATACGCTGGGAAGTTCTGGACAATGCTTGCTTTGACACAACACCATCTAAACTCCCTGCAAACAGAACAGGATGAATGCTTGATAAACGGGTCTTCTGAAAGTCTTGTCTTTGAACAAAACCAGCCCCAGTTCACCTCTGCACAATGCATAGAATCTGATTGTCTTTTTTGCAGCTCCCTTTTTGGAAGGCGTTACTGGAAGGGGGAAGAAACATATAAAGAGACTTTACCAGCCTATAAAGTGCTACACAATTTTAAGTAATTTTAAAGTAAACATAGGCAATCTCAAGATTGTACAGTTCTGATGGATGGGATGAGGGTGAAACTCTTTTTTTTTGGAGGAGAAGAAGAAGGTAAATGTCAGAAAATTAGATTTCACAATTTCGATCCAAACGCTTCCGATAGACTGGCAGGTCAGCGTTAGTTCAAGTATTATAAATAGCACAAAGGTAGTTGCACCAGATCCTAGCCTTGGTGGTCTCCACTTGGGAAGTTTTCTAGCAGGCCGAGGGCCAAATATTTCTCAGCCCTGTTAATTCAGCAAAGAAGAAATGATCACCAAGAATGACTCAGAGCCACTAAATCAAGTGAGCTTGCACTGTAAGCCCTTTAAATGCAGGAGTTCACATTTTACAAGCAGATGGGTATGTGTTGGATTGAACAGCTATTTCCAGGCAGGCCTCTGACATGACGGATGAAGGAAACGCTTGGAAGCCAGGCTCATGATGTGCAACAGGCCGTGCCAGAATAAAGCCTAGAAAATGATGTGTTCCTTATGCATGAAATCCCAGGGAAAAGGTGGGCGAACGATGAACTCTTGCAGCTCCTTGTTGCGGCTTATTGGGAAAAGAGCACCCAGTTCCTGCTTGGTGGTAACGCGGGTGGCGCTGTGGTCTAAACCACTGAGCCTCTTGGGCTTGCCGATTGGAAAGTCGGCGGTTTGAATCCACACAACACAGTGAGCTCTGTTGCTCCGTCCCAGCTCCTGCCAATCTAGCAGTTTGAAAGCACGCCAGTGCAAGTAGATAAATAGGTACCACTGCGGCAGGAAGGGAAATGGTGTTTTTGTGTGCTCTGGTTTCCATCACAGTGTTCCGTTCTGCCAGAAGCGGTTAAGTCATGCTGGCTACATGACCCGAAAAGCTGTCTGTGGACAAACACCAGCTCCCTCGGCCTGAAGGTGAGATGAGCGCCGCAACCCCGTAGTCGCCTTGGACTGGACTTAACTGCCCAGTGGTCCTTTACCTTTTAGCTTTGGGCTATGCTAGCATCTACCTACAAAGCTTCAGGTGGGAATTTTGCATGCAGAGGACTGAGGTTATAACTGATGGGAGTGTTTAGGAAAGACCTTGACTTCTCCTGGGCTCGCAGTTGTAACCAGTCATATTTTGTTCATTATCGATCAAATTCTGTGCAGGAATCGCATAGTATCTTAGGCTAAGAGATGGCGAGTCACTGGCCTAAGGTCACCCATTGGACTTCATGGAAGACCAGGGCTTTGGATACATAGCCAGGTAAGCAGGAAAGAGGATCAGAGTTCAAGGACACGTTCCAGCCAGGCAAAGCCGACTTGAGGACATTTCAGAACAGGATCAGTGAGGGCTGTGGCTTGGGGAGAGGGAAAGTCCCAAGGGACAGATGGAGACGCCTGGAAAACTGCATTCAGTCCCTGAGATTGAGACCTCCTTTCAGCCAGATCCTCAGCCATCTGAAATGCAACATTTGGCTTTTAATTAGAAACGCAAGCAATCTCACAAAGAAAAGTTAGACTGCTAGCCTGAAGAAGAATCTCTGTTAAAGAAAATGGGAGACGTCTCTATCCAGCTTCTATGTGAGTGTTTTCCTTCCTCATTCTATGGACTTCCTCTATGCCAGCTTTTCTCAACCTGTGGGTCCCCAGATGTTGTTGGACTACAACTCCCATCATCCCTGAGCTCTGGCCTTGCTAGCTAGGGGTGATGGGAGTTGTAGTTCAACAACATCTGGGGACCCACAGGTTGAGAACCGCTGCGTATGCTAATCTGTTGTAAACTATTTTTAAACTTGAAGGCCTCGTTATTACCATACTCACTTTCCAGACCAACGAGGGCCAGTCGGTAACCCTGGTGCTCAAGACAGATAATGCCATTGCTCTATCTCTACAACAGTAGCCACCAGCTCTATAGTCTGACTTTGTTGTCAGTGGTGCCTGGCATCCGTTGTGTTAGCAAAGTCACTTAAATAATGCGGACAGAGAAAATAAATCCAGAAAACACTTTACTGAGGAAAACTGGACAAAAGCAGCATATAATTTGAGGAGAAAGTTTTGTCCTTCTTTTACATCAGGCCTTGTACACAGTAGGAAAGCATCCAAACAAATGCACAAAGGAAAACTCCCTCAGAACTACACAGTCATTCAGAGCACATGCTACCTCAGCAAACATTGTGTAACTCTGCCTGGTTGCTAAGCAACACCTACACCCATCACCCACTTGGCTAGTTGATTGTAAGAATTAACCCTTACAATGCACAGGAAACAAATCTCTACTTTTGCCTTTTCGACATATTGGGACTGGTAGGGCAGAAGACTAGGAGTCCAACACTAGGTGGAACCAGAGCCAATGGCAGGCTGAGATAGCTAGGTCTAGTTTTGATCCCCCTGCTCCATTGGTGCTTTAGCTGAGATTCCTGCATTGCAGGGGGTTGGACTAGATGACCCACAGGGTCCCTTCATGAAGGCAAGAGGCAGTACCACCCCTGGATTCATGGTTAGTAAGAAGGCAGGGCAGCCGAGGGAAGTCTGAGGTTGGTGGGGCAATGCCCTCTTTGGCCTAATGGACCCAACTCCTCTTTTTGTTGTTGGGTTGCGAGGGGTGAGAACTCCTCCCGCCCTTCGCACAAGTCTCTTTTTAAGCATTCCTGCAGCCGAGAACATCATGTCTTTTCTCTCATTACAAGACAGACAGGGAGGAGCAGCCGTTCAAGTTTCCAGATGCAGAGAGATTTAGCACAACTGCTGGCTGTCCTGCCAAAACGAAGAAGAGAGGAAGCAAAAATAATAACTCTGTACTGCCAAAGATTTTCAGGGGCAGAGGGAGGTCTGCAGCTGCACCTATACCCGCTTCTCCTTTGGCAGCAGATATACATACATACATACATACATACATACATACCGGTACATACATACATACATACATACACACACAGGAATGACATGAGAAAGGACCTTTAATATGGCTCAGGAGTGAGCATGAATTCAGTTTCCTGCACACATCTCTGAAACCGAACGTATTTTTTTCCACCACCCCGATGGAAATTTCGGCCGACTTATTTATTTGTTTTACATCCCTCCCTTACTCCCAAAGGAGCCCAGGGCAGCAAACCAATCATTAAACAATTTTTAAAAACCACTTTAAAACAATTCCAATAGAGATGCAGGCTGTGAAAGATCTCAACTTAAAAGGCTTGCTCATTGATTATTACTTATCATTAAAAAGGCCTGTCTATTTCTGGCAACGACTCACCTTGAGAGTCGCGCAGTCATCTGGCCTGTGTATTTTACTTGCTTGTCTGTGCAATATGTTTTCTTATTAATGGCAGTTTAAAAAAAACCCAACAACCTCTGAAACTGGCTTCAGTTCTCAACAGACACTGGCTTCCAGTAGGAGAAAGCAGCCAAACTAATAAATATGAACAGTCAGGTGTCAACCCCTGGCTGAGCCCTTCTTGACAATCTTCCAAAGGTGGCTAAATGTCTTCCTCTAAAGTCCAGCTTTAAGTCAGACTCTAACGGAGGCATGGATAAGATCTCCATTGGTATAATCAAGGTGTTGTTGTTTGGTTTTAAAACAAAGGTGGATTGCCAGAATCACATCAAAGCAAGAGTCCCAGATAAAGACCTTGGTCACGATCCAACATTAAGAAGATTTAAGCCTGTTGGTTTCAATATTATTTGGATGCACTATATTTCACTCTGGGTTGCGATCTTTGCTTATTTTCCCCAGGGGTTGGGGGCTTTCGCCCCACTAGTGTGGGGGCCAAATTCCCTTCTGGTCTACTTTCTGAGTGCTGTGGGAACCCTGAACTACACAATGCAACATTTTGCTGAAGGTCTCACTTGTCGTTTTGTATGATCAGATCCTCATTCCATCTGTCGTTTTAATTTGTTGTTGTTGTTTAGTCATTTAGTCATGTCCGACTCTTCGTGACCCCATGGACCAGCGCACGCCAGGCACTCCTGTCTTCCACTGCCTCCCGCAGTTTGGTCAAACTCATGCTGGTAGCTTCGAGAACACTGTCCAGCCATCTCGTCCTCTGTCGCCCCCTTCTCCTTGTGCCCTCCATCTTTCCCAGCATCAGGGTCTTCTCCAGGGAGTCTTCTCTTCTCATGAGGTGGCCAAAGTATTGGAGCCTCAGCTTCACGATCTGTCCTTCCATTGAGCATTCAGGGCTGATTTCCTTAAGAATGGATACGTTTGATCTTCTTGCAGTTCATGGGACTCTCAAGAGTCTCCTCCAGCCCCAGAATTCAAAAGAATCAATTCTTCGGTAATCAGCCTTTTAATTTGTGGCCCACATTAAATATGAAAATATCCCAGCACACCACTCACTGATGCATGCATTACTTGTAGTGAAAGGCCAGTAGCAATGTGGTGAAATGTGTGTGTGTGTGTGTGTGTGTGTAGGGGAACAGTTAGGGAGAGAGGTGTCAGCTTGCGAGGGCAATTGGGGGCCTCTCTGTTGTGTGCATAGCTGGGCAGAAGCTTCCTGGGCTTTGGGAAGGAAGCGCAGGGCTTTAATACTTTAATACTCTAATTTACCAGTAACATTTTAAGGACTAATCCCCCTAGTCCACTGACCGCACGTCCCTGTGAGAGACCATTGGTGTGTAAGTTTAAAGGTACCTTCACTCGTTTCTGCTGAAATGGATCCTTCTTTTTTTCCCTTTGAGGAGGAACATTTCAAGAATGGAAAATGTGAATATGGCAACAGGCCTTAATGGAAAGACTGACAAAGCAAGTACAAAGAGACAAACAAACATGGGAGATGATGTCATATGACCGTGGGGCGGGGTCATTCTGTGGGCAGCTAGTAAAACTGGGACCTCAACACCCGCTTCAGGTCAGAACTTCCCTGGAGGGGCTTGATAGGCTGAGATGAAACAATGCATTGCTCTTCCCTGTTCTTTCTCCCTACAAATTATGAAATACAGTGGTACCTTGGGTTAAGTACTTAATTCGTTCCAGAGGTCCGTTCTTAACCTGAAACAGTTCTTAACCTGAAGCACCACTTTAGCTAATGGGGCCTCCTGCTGCTGCTGCTGCGCCGCCGGAGCACGATTTCTGTTCTCATCCTGAAGCAAAGTTCTTAACGTGAAGCACTATTTCTAGGTTAGCGGAGTCTGTAACCTGCAGCGTATGTAACCTGAAGTGTATGTAACCTGAAGCGTATGTAACCCGAGGTACCACTGTAATAACATAAAAGGTATGTGTTGTATACCAACCAAACCAAACCAAACATCATTTTAATGCATTGTATTTTTTTTATTACATGTTCTTGATATATATGAAAACATTTTTTGAAAGTTGTTTAAAAATAAAAATATTATGGTAATTAATGTTCGGGGTCCTGAACATCCTCAAAGTGCAATGCATTTTATGGAGAAGTGAAAGATTCCGCACACTTACATCGGAGTGGCTTCGTTGAAGCAAGCCTCATTCATAAGCTTGTAAAATGTCACCTTGGAAATGTTGCTAATAGGATCGTATTCCAGAAAATGGAGTAGGGGGCAGAGAGGGAGATGAGGCGCAGAAACTTGGACAAGGTGTTTAAGAGATGCAAGGGAAGAAGGAGAAAATGAGGTCACCTCGTGCATTTTTTCAAAAAAGCGTATTTGGCTTGTCATAGCTCAAGCGCTTTGGACTCCATGCAAAACTTTTGGCTTCATCTATTGGTCTTGGAAAGGACAGGTGATTTTGAAGAGCCTTGGCCTGTTTAATGACAGAATTACTGAGAGAGGGGTGTGTGATGCAGTGATTTCGATGCAATGTTCTGAATGCCTTTTGTCGGTGTCAGCTGCGTTTTCATAATACAGTAAGTGTTGAGAGCGCGTAGACCGGGGTAACCTTGCCTTGTTACAATAGTAACAGGTGATGAACCTGGGGCCTTCTTAAGGCCAGTAAAAAACAGTTTTTTGTTCTCTTCCTTTCAACAATTCCAATTTACAAACCCTAAAAGCAGCAAATGTAATCTGTCGTGCCATCTAGTGGCTACTGCATGCATTCCCTTAGCACTGAATCCTCTCAAGAGAAGGAAAACTCTGATCCTAAATCTCTGCTAAATCTGTGGCTATGATCATTCGTGAGAAAGGCTTGGGGAGTAAACCCCAAGGAAAATTCCATACCTGATGCCTCGCAGGACATCTTGGGGAGAAAAAAAGGGCAAGGGAGTAAACCCTACACAAATCCGGAGTGGGGTCTCCAAGATGAATGACGCCTTGTAGGCCTCATTCTGGCAACTCCTGCAGCCAAGCTGGTGCCCAAATCATTGCTCTGCTTTCCTTTGGACCACATCAGTGAAGTCCAGAGGGGAGTCTTGTTGTCTGGGTAGCTCAGGACCTTCATACACACTGCCCAGGGTTCTGCACTTTGGTGCGCTTAAGGCAGGGGGAAAAAATGATGTGGGAGGCTGCAGTTACCGATGAAACTCGAAAAATTAGAATATTGTGGAAAAGTTTATTTCAGTAATTCAACTTAAAAGGTGAAACTAATATATGAGATAGACTCATGACATGACATGCAAAGCGAGATATGTCAAGCCTTTACTGCCGCATTGAGGCAGTAATTGATGCAAAAGGGGCCCAAACCAAGTACTGGGTACATATGCATGCTTCTACTTCTCAGAAGTCCAATATTGCTGCATTTGCAATCCTTGTTTTGCTGATTTCATTTAATATTCTAATTCTTTGAGACTGCTAATGTGGGATTTTCATCAACTGTATGCCATGATCATCACAATTATAACAAAGGCTTGACATACAGTGGTACCTCGGGTTAAGAACTTAATTCGTTCTGGAGGTCCGTTCTTAACCTGAAACTGTTCTTAACCTGAAGCACCACTTTAGCTCATGGGGCCTCCTGCTGCCGGAACCCGATTTCTGTTCTCATCCTGAAGCAAAGTTCTTAACCTGAAACACTATTTCTGGGTTAGTGGAGTCTGTAACCTGAAGCGTATGTAACACTGTATCTCACTTTGCATGTCATGAGTCTATCTCCTATATTAGTTTCACCTTTTAAGTTGAATTACTGAAATAAATGAACTTTTCCATGATATTCTAATTTTTCGAGTTTCACCTGTATGTGTTACTGGTCTCTGTAGCCACAGTGATTCTGCAGCCGTTTGGCTTCATCCCCAGAGGAACACTCCACTGTCTTTCGAGACAGATGGGTACCAAATGCCCAAGAGAGTAAATGAAGGAATGGCTTGGTAGGGAGAAAATGATTTAGCACTCATCTTTTCACTTCTAGGACCTGAAGAACCAAGCGGGTACTTGTGGCTTTCTGAATGCTGCTGAACTTTCTCATCAACCGCAGCAACCTTGGGATGGTCAAAAGTGGGAGCCCAACAAAGTCTGAAGACACAGGTTGCTCCCCCCCCTATTTTAAAGAAAACAGTTTGAAACACAAAAGTTAGAGCTCTGCAAACTTTCTAGCGTGGTCTCGTTCAAACGGTATTAGCATGAAAAGATGTGTGAGAAGGAAGACTGGTATAGGAAGTAAGTACATTTGCAGAATTTATGCATATTTCCCATGTTTGAGGGGGTAAAAGCTTCCAGCACATCAGATTTTATTGCTTTTGTATTTATCGCATGAACTATGCTTAAAACCTAACAATTTTGACATTAGACGAACATAGTACAATCCACATTTTTATTACACAGTTAACAAAGGAAGCAATTTTTACAAATGCACTTCATATAAGAATATTTTTTATACAGAAAATAGGTCTCTTACGCAATTTACAGAGGAGCATTTTGGCTTTCTGTTTCTGAATATAGTTCGCTTGATTAAATGTATGCTTCTGTTTTATACAACAGGACAAACAACAGGGCAGTTTAGATTATCACTGTAGATCTGCACAAGGCTGTTAAGACAACATAGATGTATATAGTTTTAGAATCCTTTAGAATAAGCAGACCATTCAAGTATTTAAACACTCGTTATAGAGTTTCTTTTAGGAAAAAAATGAGAAAGTCTTTTCATAGCTCACACCATGAATTTGTGTCAAGGTACACTGGCAAGAACCTTAACATGGCAGCATTTCAGTGTGATTATAAACTTTCATTAGCTAACATAGTTCTTGGCATTAAGACCTCATTGAATGAAAGTATTTAACCTACACTTTCTGAAAACGAACTCCGAAGTAAAATACTGTACTGATGGTGTATAATACACATAACACTAAATATATTAAGTATATAATATATATATATATACTTAATTTAAAATTCAACAACCAGTTTTCTTATAAGGTTATAATTTAAGGAACAGCAAAACCCAGTAAAGTAGTGACAGAACATGAGACAACTGAAAGACAAAAGATGAGACAACTGAAAGACAGACATATGTCTACAATGACAAACATCTATTTAGAGATTTAGGGTACAGTGCAAAGACTAAGCACTTTTAAACTCATCCATTTTAATGGAGATTTAATTAGCTACTTAACTCTCCTGCTGATAGATCTTGAAAGAGTTTAAACTTGCATCGTGCCTATACTCCCAATTTTTGCAAAATAATAATAATAATAATGGTGAACTCAAAGCACAAACACAAAATCATACTGTTGGTTTTAGGATATAATTATGGCATTTAAGACTCTGTAGTGCTATGACCTTTATAATTAATGCCTTTTTGAGTCCTCCAGAAGTTATTCTGGAGTACAGTGACTTAGATGATAGCTTAGATGAAGTTTTTAAGATAACCGCCAAATAATTTGCTAACACAGATGGGTTGTATTTTTCCATTGTTAACTAATAACACTGTATCAAATAATAGTTCCCATCGTAATCTTTTTGCTCTCCAAAGTATAAGAAACGAAAGTGTAGCCATCTCACTTTTCTACCATTAATTTTGCAGCCCAAAGGGTAGAGAACACACAAACCAACATACAGTAAGGAATCACATTGTACTGGGTCACATGAACTAAAAGATTTTTAAAGAAATCATCATTCCAGTGACTTTGCAAACTCAGCATAGTCAATGTAGCCATCATTATTTTTATCATCATCACGCAAGACGCCGTCTATCAAACTAATTAACTCCTCATCTTTCATTGTCTGGGTGTGTTCTCCACCTTCCTACAGGAAAGGGGGGGGGGAAGAGAAGATAGATTGGTTTTAGCAGACGAGCACATTTGGAAATCCGAACAGTCCCACTCTGTATTCTGCCCTTGAGGGCTGCACTTGGGTTTCCTAGAAATTAGCTAATGAAGGCTAGAAAAAAGTTGAGTGGGCCTGGCAGGTCTTAAGACTCAGAAAGGTACAAAACAAGATTTTCAATTTGACCGTCTCTCAAAGCAGTGCTGCAGCTCCTCCGCTCACCCACCCCTCAAACCAGGTCACACTTAAAAACTATTGGCAAGTTTTGTAATCTACAGGTTATTTAAAATTTGGTATAGCGTGGAATCTTTGAGAGAGCTGATCCCCAAGGGATAAGTCTTCGGATTAAACTGCCACACACACACACACACACACACACACACACACATATATATATATACGCAAAATGTTATAGACATTTCCAACCCATATATATTAAAAGATAAGCTTGCTCACAGACACTGTTCACCAGCCTATCAGATTTTCTGTTCCAGGAAATTAGCGCTCACCTCTTTGTGAACATGTGAGATGGCAGTGGCAAGTTCAAGCCCATCAAGCAGATTGTTGCCATCGTAGTCATGCATTTTGAAGTAATGAAGCTGCAGCTCTTGTGGCGACATCTCAGATTCTGGTTTGTCAATGACGCCTTCTAAATGTTCCATGATGTGGCTGCAGATTAAGAATACGACGAATCTTAGTGCGCACCGATACAACCACACACCCACTGAATGCAACGAACATGCAGATGTGTGCATATAGGTAATGCAATATGCATTTAAAAGCCAGACTTCGAATGAAATGTGGATACTATTTTCAGAGAGATGGGACCACAGCAGAGAGGAAAGAGAAATAATCTTCTCCCCCACACAGTCCCAAGACTGCTTGAGCTTCCCCTGAGACTATTTACTGTATATAACAACAACAACAACAACAACAAAAACATGTTAGTTGCAGTCATGCCAGGTGGACTGCATGAAACAGAGCTTATGAGAGATTTCACAGGCAATATTGCCGTCGGCCATGCTTGCAGAGGCTGATGGGAGTTGTAGTTCAGCCCCTTTTGGAGGGACAAAGGCTTTCCGAACTTACCTAAACAGAGCCCAATGGGAACCGAGTGTGCTCAGTAACCACAGCATGCTGACTGACTGGTGTGTTTGTTTGTGTGTGCAGGGGATGAGACAGAAAGTCAGGTGGGAGGGGAAATGGAGTAGGAAAAAGGCTGGCTGGCTGGCTGGCACTCTGCACTGGAACATTTTGTTGAATTCAATTCTGCTATTATATCAAATGCCATTATCAGACCCTCCTTTCCCCCCCATATTTATATTGAGTGTGACTGCAGAGAATACATACTCCTTATCTTGTACCATGTTCTTATCAAGACGCACGTTTGCCTGATGACTCCCATCTGCGTGGTCCTCTGCAAAAGAGGACATAGAAGACGCAAGGACTAGGCAACAGAGGAAATATAGCGTAGAAATCCTTGGTTGTGTAACAGCCATGGTCCTAGCAAAAAAAAAAAAAAAAAGACAGAGTGACCATTTACTTGGAAAGGCAGCTAATAAATGTTATGATTAATTAAATACATATAAGAATAAAACAACAACTACTACAATTGTGGGTAACAATCAGCCACTTATACCTTTTAGAGTCTCTATTTTCTTATTCCTCCTACTACCTGCATTTTGGGTTTCCACAACCAAAACTGAGTTGCCATGAAAAGCCACAATGAAAATATGTTCTAGGTATTGACGAAAGTTCACAGATGCACAGTAATAAGGCCACCTGCCTAGCTATGCCTTCTTACTTCAAAAGACTGGCTGTGTCATGCTTACATATTGTTAAACCTCATTTTCAGTAGGGAGTCCAGCATCTGTTAACCAGGAACTTGTTTGGTATTCAACCTTTAGCTGAACACCTGGCACAGTTCAAAGTAGACTTTCGCACAGGTGGAATAGGCAGTCTGGGATGTAAATGAAGGAATCAAGGAGCACAGCTGTCTGCCAGGAAACCTTTACATTTCTTGAGATAACATCAAGCTTATTGCAAATTCTGCATATTCACTCAAATGCCAAAGTCTAATTACCTAATTTATTGTGACACTGTGTGTAACGTGTCACATTTAAGGTTCTACGTACTTCCTCTTTTCCCATTTTAAACTACAGTATTTCCTACTGTAAGCCACTTTGTGCAGAGACCTTTTGAATAGCCAAGAACTGTCAATTGCACTTAATGCAATCAGCACACAATGCATGGCAGTCAATTACTGGGACAAGAGTGTGAATATTAAGAGTTTAACAACAATGTGCATTGCACCCACAGTGCTTAGAATCAGGCTGGATTAAAAAGCTAATGGCAGAGGTGGCATTTCCTCCTCCCCTCCAACTTTATCTATTCACTATGGGTACACCAGCTGTTACTTGCTACATGTGCCCACTAAATAAGTCTATCTCCCAACCATACATTTTAATGTAGTCATGCCTGAACCCTTTAAAAAAATAAAAATCCAGTTGTTTAGTGGATCTGGAAGTTCTAACCATTTTAATACCATAGGGGATGAAATGCGGTGTGATAGTAACTGAGTATCTCCTAGCATATGGTGGGTGCTAAATACAAACCAAATAGAAGTACTACTAGTAGTTTCTATTTGTTTGAACCCAGATTTGGGATTTTGCAAGGCACTATCAACAAACCTTTAGACTTTGAAGTACAAAGACAAACCTCTAGAAATCGTTGACCCCTTGGCCTTTCCACTATGAGCCCCCCTGTTAACTCATTCCCCCCTTCCCTTCATCAAGCATAAAGCAGTACATACACAACTTAAGCCATCTCCCAGCTCTCCAGTTCTGCTTGGTAAGCAAACCTGGCACTAATTCCAGCAGCAGCTGGAACAATACAACTGTAATGTGAAGAAATGAAAAGGAAAGCACATATCCTCTCCCCTCTTCCCCGTTTTTTTTTTTAAACTTGTACTCCGCCAATTAAATTTTGGCTAAAAGTCTGGGCATTATTTGATCAGGGATGAGGTTTATAACTGGAAACAGCTCTCTCACTGGAGGTTTTTTTTTTCCCTGTGAGCGGTTTACTCCTATTTATTAACCTGTAAGATGATTAACATTATTTCCTATTCTGCTTTTCTGGGCTGGGGAAATAAGAGATATTGAAGACAGCCTGCAACGCAGAAAAGCGACAGCACATTTTCTCCCTCTCTCTTTCTTTTTAGAGTTTTAAAAAGATTTTTAATGTTCTTATTTTTTGTGCGGGGGGGGGATGGGAATAGGTTTCTTAACACCCATCCACCCCCTTCTATGGCAAAACAAATGCCCATTGGTTTCAACAGGTCTACTCTGAGCAGGGCCGACACCTGAGGCAACCTTTTAATATATATATATATATATATATATATATATATATATATATATATATATATTGGTGGTTGGTCGGTCTGCTTTCCTTTCTGAATAAAAGCTGCCCGCCCCGCTTTCCAAGGCAGGGAATGCTGCCCCATAGAACTCAACAGGGCTTGGTCCTGCAGCCACTTACGCGGGAGTAAGCCCCACTGAACTCTATGGCTTCTTCTAGGTAAGAGTGCCCTGTTAATGCCTCAGGTGGCAAAAGCCCAGGACAATGGGGACTGACCCCACCGCCTCACCTGCTCCCAGCGCCGCCAGCTCCTCCTAAAGCGACACCGGACGAAGTTTGGACCTACCCGGCCACCATCGCCTCCTCTCGCGGCCACCCCTGAACTCTCCGCGCTTGCGTCCTGCCACCGCCCAACTCTCCGGCTATTGGCTTCGGCCGCCTCGGAGTTTTACGTCGAACGCCCAGGTGCGGCGGGCAGATGCCACGCCCCTTTCCCTCCCCCTCCCGGCTCCGTGGCCACGCCCCTCCCTCCGATCTCATGACGTGGCTTCGCTCCTTTCCAACGTTCCGCTCAAAGGGCGGGTCTTTAAAAAAAAAGAAAGGGAAGGAAACCCCACCCCCCGCTTTCCTCTGGTACGCCCGGTGCTCTTTCAGTCATTGCCGGCAGAGGGTCTCAGGTACCCAATCGCCGTAAAGAACTCGTTTACGGCCCTCCCTCTGCCTATGCTAACATGGGCGGGTGCGCCTCTCAACTTTCCTCTGGTACGCCCGGTCCCCTTTCAATCATCGCCGGCGTGGACTCGGATAGCCAATCGCTGCAAGACTACGTGAAGACCCGCCCACTTTGTCCCTAGGTTGCCTCATTTGACTAACATCGGCACGCGTTCCTCTCTCCTAGGCTGAGGTGCGGCTGTTGGGTTTGGTCAGTTGCAGCGCTTTTAGCACGACTAGCGAGCCCTCGGAGCTCTCGCTGGTTGTGTGAATGAGGCTGGGGTTCCCAAAACGAAAACATTGGCAGGATTCTTGTAATAACCTGCAGTTTTATAACAGTATATATTTAAAGCAGATGAATAAATGAGCTAATTTGGATATGCAGAAGATATTAAAAATAAATTTAAGGGACCACAGAAAGGGGGAAGTCGTTAAAATGATTGTAAAATGTAATGTAATGTACATTAAAAATGATTGTAAAATTTAATGTAATGTAATTAAATTTAATTTAGTGTAAAATTTAAATTCATTTTTAAATGAAATTTAAAAAGGACAAGAATCTGGCTTTTGAGTAATTTCGCTTGCCCCTTTCCCCCTGTCATGGTTAGGATGGACATTGTTTTTGTGGTTTCCCTCAGGTGCCATAATGATGATGATGTGTGGGAGTGCGGTTATTGGGTTTTTTATTATGCATTTTTCTGTTGTGGTGTTTGGATGAAGGGTGGTATACAAATTTAGCAACAACTTCATCATCTTGGGTTGTTTTAACTGTTTTCAGTACAATATTGTATTTATACAATTCTGTAACCTGTCCCAGGGACCACGTGGTGAAGGGTGGGTGAGAAATCTAATAATAGTAATACTAGATAACAAACAATGTCGTGAAGTGGTTAACTTGCCAATGAGTTGGCAGGTATAGGGTCAAATCCACCCTTAGCAATAAAACTCGGCACATGAATTTGGGCCAGTCAGTAGCTTGGGCCTTTTCTACACCATAAAGATAAAATAGGGAATGAAGATAAAATAGGGAATGCCTGCTCTGTCATTAGGCAGAGAGAGACAGTCATCTCAAGTAGCTGTGTTTGGGTACCATGGAAGGGCAGGGAAATGTTAGTTATATAACCGATTGTGGTTATATTTTTACTGTAAGGAAAGTGAGGAGGTGCTTGTGGGACTTTCTGCATGAAGTGGCAAAATAATTTAGCTGGCCTGGGGTACCATGTGCCTTGACTTGTAGTAGTGGAATCACCTGTTGCCCTGCCTCTTGAGCTTCTCAGAATAAATGTTACAAATAAATCGATCCCATAGCTTTCCCCCTCCATGAGAGGTCCATAGGGCAGTAATACAGTAACGGGCCTTTTTTGTGGTGACTCCGTTTGTGGAATGCTCTTCCTAAGGACACTTGCCTGGCACCTTCATTACATATCTTTAGGTGCCAGGCGAAAATGTTGATATTCCTTTGGCTCTGATTCAAGAATCTATGGTCTTTTAAACTGTGTGTGCGTGGTTATTGTTTTGTTTATTATGGTATTTATTTTTGTGTTTTTATACTGTAAACCACCCTGCTATCCTCAGGTGAAGGGCGGTATATAAATTCAATAAATACATCAATAATAAACAAGACTTCCTTTCCTCCCCCCTGTAAATTCTTCTTCTTTTAAATAATTTTTATTAGTTTCCTCCCAAGGACTTCAATCAAAAGTGAGCTCCCCATGAAGTCAGTGAAACTTCCTTCTGAACATTACGTCCTAGAATACAGACTCTGGATGCTTAGCAGTGGCTATA
This sequence comes from Podarcis melisellensis, assembly GCF_964234715.1. NCBI lineage: Eukaryota > Metazoa > Chordata > Lepidosauria > Squamata > Lacertidae > Podarcis > Podarcis melisellensis. Next base: position 19,683,371 of record NC_138530.1, on the reverse strand, counting down.
TAGGTGTGGCTCCAATTACCTGACATTAATTCTGATGTGTTTCATAATAACTCTTCTTATACTCTGCCTTCAGCCCACACATATCACACAGAACTGAGATGAATGCAATTTGCCTTCTACGTAGCAAATGTAGAGAGGGATGCAGGCCACCTTAAGTGATAATAATAAAATCATCATTTATACCCTGCCAAGGTCCTGTTCTAATTAGACTTTCTGCCTCACCACTCCACAGGCCAACCTACCACCAACTGCCTTGTGGGAAGGCTCTTGATGGGTATTAAATATTATGCTGCGGTTTAATGTGTATTTAAAATATGTAATTTAATGTCACTTTAAAAAATATTAAAGGTTTCTTTGTTTACAAAAATATATGCATTGTCTTTTTTTGCATTTTCTACGGATCAGTTTCATTTGTTGTGAGACATTAGCATTGCATGCAGTATAATGCTTTTATTTTTCTACTTAGTGTATGTGTGGGGTTTTGTGTCAGTGTCACTTGTGTGGGTTCTCTTTCTGTTTGCTTGCTATACTTCCATGGTGATGAGAGAGATTGGCGATAGCCTAGGGCAGGGGTCACCAACCTAAGGCCCAGGGACCGCATCCAGCCCAATCGCCTTATGAATACGGCCCCCAGATGGTCCAGGAATCAGTGTGTTTTTACCTGGGTAGAATGTGTGCTTTTATTTAAAATGCATCTCTGGGTTATTTGTGGGGCCTGCTTGGTGTTTTTACATGAGCAGAATGTGTGCTTTTATTTAAAATGCATCTCTGGGTTATTTGTGGGGCATAGGAATTTGTTCACCCCCCCTTAAAAATATATAGTTTGGCCCCCTGCATGGTCTGGCCCACGGCTGAAAAAGGTTGCTGACCCCTGGCCTAGGGTTTGGTTGGTTGTCTTTGGGTGGCTGTAATGAGATTTGTTTTTGTATGTGAGTGGCGCATGTGTGTGTGTATTTCTGAATCAGGTTAGCCAGAATGATTCATATACTTTTGGCAGATTCTTGTCGTTGTCTTGTTGGGCTGTGTATGTGATAAAGGGGAACCATACTGGGGTGAAGGCGTCTTCTTCTATTTGTCCCTGTGTCAATTTCAGTTTACAGTGGTATCTCGGGTTAAGAACTTCATTCCGGAGGTCCGTTCTTAACCTGAAACTGTTATTAACCTGAAGCACCACTTTAGCTAAAGGGGCCTCCTGCTGCTGCCGCGCCGCCGGAGCACGAGTTCTGTTCTCATCCTGAAGCAAAGTTCTTAACCTGAAGCACTATTTCTGGGTTAGCAGAGTCTGTAACCTGAAGCATCTGTAACCTGACGTACCACTCTATTGTTTAGCTTTCCAGTAAAGCTGTTTTCCATACTATTTGATATCATTGGTCCATATTTACTCATGACAGGTCTCTCCATTGTCTGGCCATGATGTTTCTGGCTTCTGAGAATAGGTGGGTTATGTGCTCTTTATAATGTGATTAGGCATTATTATCTTGGAAGATGTTCAGTAGGGCCAGTTCTGGGGTGACTTCTAATAGCTGCTTAGTTATTTTGCATATTTCTTGTATGACTGATGTCCAGAAGAGTTGGGTTTGGGGACATTAATTTAATGTTACAGTACTTATCAAACTGCCTTGGTAGGACTTGTATCTTGACAGACAGCATATAAGTAATCGACAGAGGGCTGGCGATGTTGCTAGCATTGTATCATTAGAAGGAAGAAATCAGTTTCATTACTCACAGTCTGCAACAGTGAATTATTTTTCGTGGGTTTGTCTTCCCGGGAGAAACTCAAATGCCATATTAAGAAGCCTAGAAAACTGAAATTCTGAATAAATTTTGAATTGTGCAAATGTATCTTATTTTGTAGAAACACACTCAATTTGCATACTGCATTCTGGAGTTGATATTTGTACCTTGATTTTTTTTTTTTTAAAGAAACATTTGAAATTTGATTTCTCTTAGCAGTGACTGGTGCAAAAGAACCGTGCAGATAAGTAAACGTTAATAGCATAGTATCTATGGATCAGGGGTGGTACACAAATTTAATAATAATAATAATAATAATTTTAAAAATTGTGGAATGTGATGTCCTCACAAAGCAAACCGCAGCAGCAAAGGAGGGGTTTCCCTCAAAGGAAAGGATTAAATTACTGTACCCCTGCAGTATCCTGGTCATTATAATCCCCACTACTCAAGCTGATATGATTTATATTTTTTAAAAATCTGTACATTAAATGCAAAGTTGTGGTCTAAGTCATGCTATAGTTGGACACTCCTTTTTTGTGCTTGAGTCTTGCTTACGGGTTTCCCACAGGCATCTGGTTGGCCACTGTGAGAACACGATGCTGGACTAAATGGGCCAATGGTGTGATCCAACAAGGTCTTCTTATGCTCAAAGTCTCTAAATGCTGAATAATATAGTTTTGCAGTTTTTAGAATATCTTGGATGTTCTTTATTTTGATTCCCCTTTGGTTTTGGTGTGGATTTTTCACAGATGACCTCAGAAACATTCCTTTGATCCTCTTTTGCAGTCTTTATGCCTGGTACAAATGTGGTTTGTGCATTGGAAAATTTCTCAATTCAAAGTTTTCCACCACATTGCTGTCCCTGACAGAGTAAAAACGAGCAGTTCAAGAGCTGTGCAGACTTCTGGAACATGCACGGATAATGGCAATAGTAAGCAGTCTTTTATATTTATACTACTTCATAATTATAATTAATAATTTATACCCCACTCATCTGGTTGGGTTTCCTCAGCCACTCTGGGCGGCTCACAACAGAATATTAAAAACACGATAAAACATCAAACGTTAAAAACATCAAACAGTAAAAACTTCACTAAACAGGGCTGTCTTCAGATGTCTTCTAAAAGTCAGATGTTTCTTTCCTTGACATCTGATAGGAGGGTGTTCCACAGGGAAGGTGCCACTACTGAGAAGGCCCTCTGTCTGGTTCCCTGTAACTTCTAATAGGGAGGGAACCACCAGAAGCATAGCTGTCAACTTACAGATTTGAAAATAAGGGACCAGCAGCCAAAATAAGGGACCTACAGCTTCACCTGTTCCAGGCACTCCCGTCTTCCTGTCCCCCTGCAGTCTGGTCAAACTCATGCTGTTAGCTTTGAGAACACTGTCCAACCAACTTTGTAACCAGAGGTTCAACTGAATAGAATCTGAATCACATGCACCACAAGGCCTATGCAACCTCAACTTAAGATGGCTCCCCGGCCTGGCTTTGCACTGCAAAGTTTGCAGCAGCACGTGCAACAAAATGGCGTCCAGCATTCAAAAAACCCCTCAGCTTGCATTAACTAGCCACACACAAAGCATGCAAGCTCCACCCCCCAGTCGTTCTTAGACTTCTTATTGGGTGAGCAACACAGCCAAGCAACACAGTTGGAGCCTCCCTCCTCCCTGGCCGGCAGGGAGGGAGGGAGAGGAGCTGCTTCCTTTGAAATTTAAGGGACATCATTTAAGGGACATCCATCAATAAGGGACAGCAGCAGGACATGGCGCTGGAATAAGGGACTGTCCCTTCAAATAAGGGACACTTGACAGGTATGACCAGAAGGCCCTTGGAGCTGGACCTCAGTGTCCGGGCAGAACGATGGGGGTGGAGAAGCTCCTTTTATTATGTCTTCACATTATCTATATAACACAAACACTGGAAGTCCCAAAATGAAGGAGAAGGAACAGAGAGCTGTCCAGTCCACAGCAAAACAAAATAAAAATCTAAACAGAAAATTCAAACCCTTGCTGCAAAAGCAAACGAGGAGACAACATAGCTTCCTGGGACAGGGAAGGTTCTCATGCTGGGTGACACAACAAAAAAGGCCCTGCCCAAAAGGCAACAACAAATGCAAAAACATCTCAGTGACAAGCACAAAAGAGAGTAATATCGTCATGGGGCTTGTGTGGCAGGGGACAAACTGAAACCTGAAGGGGTGTGTGGCACATCAGGTGGAGTAATCAGTCAAGAAACAGGAAGTGAGAGTCCCTTGCAGCTTTTCCTGGGGACAAAGGAAGAGCCAGACTGTTCTGTACTTTAAGGTTGCAGCCTGATGGTTGTGGAGTGAAGCAAACAGCAAAAACTCTTCCCAAGCAGAAAACAGTCTTCACGCCTAACTTTTGGCCCTTTACTCTCTTTGCACAGGAGGAGGTTAAAATCCAAGCCTGAAAGTTCAGGTCTAGCCTGGAACCCCCAGAACCTGGGTGAAAGTGGGGAGAGGAGAAAAGAAAATGCCCATTGCCCATTTAAGCAGAAATCCCTAACAGCCTCTTTTTGGGGGGACCGGCCAGTGCAGTGTAATGGTTAAGAGTGTTGGGACTATGACCTGGGAGACCAGGGTTCAAATCTCCGCTCGGCCACCAAGCTCACTGCCAGTCAGTGCCTCTCAGTCTAACCTACCTCAAACGGTAGATAATGAGGAGGGGTTCCTCAGTCGGTAGAGCACGAGCCTCTTAATCGCAGGGTTGTGGGTTCGAGTCCCACATGTTGGACGAGACTAGATGATCCTGGTGGTCCCTTCCAATTCTACAATTCTATGTGTTGAGTTCCTCTGAGAAAAGGGTGAGTTATAAACGCAAATAAACCCTGAAAGACCCCTCTTGTTCCATTTCTGCCCCCCATTTTAACCCATTCCCTTCTACAGTGCAACGTTACCAGCCTGTCACGCTGTGCGCGGGGCGCTTCCTCTTAGCTGCCACACATCTGGATCACCGGGGCGTTTAGAGGATAGTTTTTTTGATGGGGGTTGGAAGGGGCACCACATCTGTCCTTCGCCGCAGCGCCTCCCTTTCCACCAGGCGCCCGGGAGCGCGCGATCCTGCCCCTGCTGGGCGAGGGGAGGGGAACCCGGCTGTTCCCCAGGCGCACGCCCGGCTGCCCGGGACTTCCCTGTTGTACACGAGTCACCCACCCACGCTAAGATGGCTGCGAAAGGCTCGCATTTCCACCTGAAAATGGAAGAGGCGGTGGAGAGGTGCCGCGCCGATTGCCAGTGGGACACGCAGCTGGCCGTGGTGGAGCAGATGAGGACGCGGGCGGCCAGTCCCCGCCACAAGTGGGCCAAGGGGGGAGCAGCCGGCGCAGGAGCCCAAACGTCCGGTAAGTCGCCGCCGGGGATCCCGCAGCCAGCAGCTTCTCTTCCCCAGGAAATGGAAGCAGCAGCGGCGGCGCCCGCCCTCCTGTCTTCCCTTAGCAAGGAGCCGTCCTTTGGTCTCCCGGAGCAAAACCTTCCCCGACGGGAGAGTTGCACAATCTGTGCCCCGCTGCGTTAAGTTAGTTGCGCGCAGCCAGCTCCCATAGAAAGCCGCAGGGTTCAGCTCCCAAGTCATGTGAACTTTACGCACTGATTTCAGTCTAAGCGCAACTAACTTAGTCCGGATCCAACCACCCACCCACCCATACTCTCTTTTGCAAGAGCAGCTAATTCATCCGCACCCCAAACAATGCTTGAGGGTGAGTTGGAAGGGGGTCCCATGGTCATCTAGTCCGACCCCCTGCGATGCAGGAATCTCAGCCATAGCATCCGGTTACAGATGGCCACATCCAACCTCAGCTTGAAAACCTCCAAGGAAGGAGAGTCCACAATCTCCAACAGCTCTTAACTGTCAGAAAGTTCTTCGTGATGTTTAAGCACCCGTTTTGTTGTTAATCACTTCGTTAAATTTATACTGAGCTGATAGATCGTAGAAAACCTCAATGTGGTGTACAAAAGAAAACATTAGGACAGGCTTCCTCAACCTCCGCCCTCCAGATGTTTTGAGACTACAATTCCCAGCATTCCTGACCACTGGTCCTGCTAGCTAGGGATCGTGGGAGTTGTAGGCCAAAAACATCTGGAGAGCCGAGGTTGAGGAAGCCTGCAATTGGATTATTAGTAACAACTATCGAAACATTTTTTTAAAAAATCTAGAAATAAAGTAAAAACATACCAGCGCTCTAAATACCTGGGTAGGTAGGCTTGTCTCAGCAAAAAATGTTTTTATCAGGCACATCATGAGCTTTGCCTCATGAGAGCCAAGTGCTTTTTTAAATGCACAGTACAACCCCCGTGTTTCCCCAGAGGTGTAATTGGATCTGCACTCCACAGCTGCTTGTTCCCCAACACGTCTTTTTGTGTCTTGTGTGTTGCTCTCGATGATTTTTCTCACATTTTACTGCCATTAGGAATAATCAGAGGATGCTGTCTTGTTCAAAAGGGCAGTCTCAAAGGAAATCAGCTATACAATGTGCAGGTTTACACAGAAGTAAGTCCCAGTGATGCAGAAAGGGGCTTACTCTCTAGTAAAGCTGCTGTCCGGGACACAGTTACCTGGAAGTAAACCCATCAAACACAATGGGACTTGCATCTGAATGAGCATAGGTTACATTGCTCAGCTAATTTCTGAGGGTCGGCTATCCTAAAATAATAAACTGGACTAATTCTCTGACTTCCTCCGTGCCAATATGTCACGGACGTCGGTAAAACTCGTAAGTGAGCACCACAGTTTGGGAAGGATGTTGGCAAACTGGAACGGGTGTGGAGAAGGGTGACCAAGTTGATGAAAGGTCTGGAAACCTAGCTTTGTATGAGGAACAGTTGAGGGAGTTGGTTTAGCCTGGAGAAGACCGACAGGTGATATGGTACTCATTTTCAAGTTCCAGTGGTTGTCGCTTGGAAGATGGTCAAGCTTGTTCCCTCCTGCTCCAGAGGGTAGGATTCAAACCAACGAGTTTGATTTACAAGAATGGAGATTCCGACTAAATAACTTTCTGATGGCAAGAGCTGTTCAACCTCGGAGGGTGGTGGACTCTCCTTCATTGGAGATTTTAAACAGGTTGGAAAGCCATCTTTCCGGGAACACTTTATCTGCAGTTTCTGCATTGTAGGGGGTCTTTCCCAACTCTGTCATTCCATGATTCTATGAAAGCTTCCATAGCTCCTCATTTACCTGCCATAGCAAAGAGGATCCTGCAGATGACATCAGTGAGCCTGCTGGGTTACCCTCCCCTTGTGTGATTCCCCTCCATTGCACTACAGTGATGCCTTATGTTACGTTTGCTTCATGTTACGTTCTTCCAGCTTACGTCCTGCAGTGACCCGGAAGGCCCGGAAAGGGTTACTTCTGGGTTTTGCCGCTTCCGCATGCGCAGAAGCGCTAAATTGCGCTTCATGCATGCACACAAATGCCAAATCACACCGCGCATCTGCGCAGATACGGCGCTTCAGGTTGCGCTCTTTTCATGTTGCAAACAGGCCTCTGGAACGGATCCCGTTCACAACCAGAGGTACCACTGTATTGGTTTTAACTCCATTTAGCTGATTCCTAGGACGGATGATGCGGTTGACTTCTCAAACCATTAGAAATAAAGGTTCGGCACCCTGCTATGTGCCTTCTTGGTTGGATCACCCTCTCATCAAATGTCAAGGAGATGGGTAACTATATAAACAGTTTAGAAGACATCTGAAGGCAGCCTTATATAGGGAAGCTTTTTAATGTTGAATGTTTTATTATGTTTTATGTTAGAAGCTGCCCAGAGAGGCAACCCAGTCAGATGGGTGGGGTACAAATAAATAACAACAACAACAACAAAAATAACAATAATAAACCTTTTCTCAGTAAGTCCAGTTCTCAGCCCTCTTTGGGAAAACCAGGCATAGGCAAACTCGGCCCTCCAGATGGTTTTGGCCTACAACTCCCATCATCCCTAGCTAACAGGACTAGTGGTCAGGGATGATGGGAGTTGTACAGTGGACGCTCAGGTTGCAAACATGATCCGTGTGGGAGGCATGTTTGCAACCCACAGTCTGCGCACGCGCAGATTACGATTCGGCACTTCTGTGCATGCGCAAAGCACAATTTAGTGTTTCTGTGCATGCACAAGCGCCAAAACCTGGAAGTAACCCGTTCCGGTACTTCCAGGTTTCGGCGCACCTGTAACCTGAAAACACGTAACCCATAACCTGAAAACACGTAACCCGAAGCGTCTGTAACCTGAGGAATGACTGGAGGGCTGAGTTTGCCTATGTTTGGGATAAACCATGACTGTTTTTAAATGAGTTTTGATTATATCTGAATCCTCTGTGAATCTCCCAGTGCAGACCAATGCCGCAACAGTAACAACAAATGGATGAATGTTGTATTTCAAATTGTTGTACCTCACCCTGAGAACTTACAGTGGAGAATGAGTAATAAAGTAAATGAATAGTAAATAATAATAATAATAATAATAATAATAATAATAATAGTACTTGAAGCACTGCACTGGCTGACACTGAGCCACCAGGCCCAGTTCAAGGGGTTAGTACTAACATGTAAAGCCCTAAATGTATTGGGACACAATTAGCTAAAACAGTTTTTCCCAACCTTTGGTCTCCAGCTGTTTTTGGAATACAACTCCCATCATCCCTAAGCTAGCAAGACCAGTGTCAGGAATGATGGGAATTGTAGTCCGAAATCAGCTGGCGACCCAACGTTGGGAAACACTGAGGTAAAAGACCTCCTTCCTTTGCCAGTATCAGCCATCTTGGACTCTAACATCCACAGGTGAAACCTTGTTGGTAGTACTGCCTAGTTGGTATTGCCCCCTGACAGGGTTTTTTTCAGTGGCGGCTCCCCATCTGTGGAATGCCCTCCATGTAGAAGTGTACCTGTCTCTCTTATAATTGACTTCCAGGCAGAATCTGAAAACAGTTCTGATTACACAGTCTGAGAAATACTATTCTTGGCAACCCTGAAATCACTGGTTGAGATACTGTTTCTAACTGCTACCAGACTTTAATTTTTTTAATGTGTTTGCCACCCTGGGCTCCTTTGGGAGGTAGGGCGGGCTCTAACGTGAAATAATAATAATATTTCCGGAAGTGCAAGTGCCTCTTTAAAGGTTTAGGCCTTCCTCTTGTGTGCTGTAGGCTTTTCATCTCAGCGGGGTGGAAATTAGAGCAAGTGGGCGATGATTCATGTTCTTGCATCCTGTTTTAAGCCTTGTTGAGGTGGGAAAAGAAAATATTCTGTGGTCTCTTCTGTATCTCCAGGAAACATCGTAAGCACCATGTGTGTCTCGCTTGCATCTTGGACATAATAAACCTTAAAAGCGAAACTTTTTCGTTTCAAAAACATGGTCTGGGGAGGGGTGGGGGGAGAAAGAGGTTGAGTGAATTATTTGCCAGGTTCTTGCATTAACTTTTCAGATCTCTGCCTCAGCTCAGGGCTGGAGAGCTGTTTTATTTCTCTGGAGGGGCTGCCCTGCCAAATTTTAAATTGGCCAGGCAGCCCCGCCCAAGAACATATGTGTTTATCCATCAGACAGAAGTATACTGGCACACATTTTTCTCTCATCCTCCACAGTTGGCAGCAGACCTCTGGGAAGTATGTGTGAGAGAGGGAGCCCATCCTGGACTGAGTGAGGTCCTGCCACTCAGCCACACTTTCCTCAGAGACCCTTAGCAGGCCTGTTACCTGGCAATGCCAGGGATGGCCCAGAAACGAGGGTGAAAATGTTGCACGAATGTACTTCAGGGTGTGCTCATGTGCACAGAAGCGAGTGTGTTTGTGGGGAAGGTGGCCATAGTCCGCGTCTATACCTGAAGGAGCGTCTCCACCCCCATCGTTCAGCCCAGACACTAAGGTCCAGCTCCGAGGGCCTTCTGGCGGTTCTCTCCCCCCCCCCCGCGCGAGAGAAGTGAGGTTACAGGGAAGCAGGCAGAGGGCCTTCTCGGTAGTGGTGCCCGCCCTGTGGAACGCCCTCCCATCAGATGTCAAATAAATAAATTAACAACTACAGTGGTACCCCTGGATGCGAACGGGATCCGTTCCGGAGCCCCGTTCTCATCCTGAAGGGAACACAACCTGCGTCTGCGCATGCGCGGGTCGCGACTTGCCACTTCTGCGCATGCGCGCGACATCATTTTGAGCGTCTGCGCATGCGCGAGCGGCGAAACCAGGAAGTAATGTGCTCCGTTACTTCCGGGTCACTGCAGAGTGCAACCTGAAAATGCTTATCCTGAAGTTGCTTCAACCCAAGGTATGACTGTCTGTCTTTTAGAAGACATCTGAAGGCAGCCCTGTTTAGGGAAGTTTTTAAGGTTGAATGTTTTATCGTGTTTTTAATATTCTGTTGGGAGCCGCCCAAAGTGGGGAACCCCAGCCAGATGGGTGGGGGTATAAATAAATTATTATTATTATTATTATTATTATTATTATTATTACTACTACTACTACTACTACTATTAATTTTACTTTGGTTGCACCCAGCACTGACACGTAGCCCTTGGAGGGTTGGCAAACAGTCGCCCAAGTCGTCTTCCTCCCCCCACAACAACTGAACTTGAGCAGTTATTTCAATGGGCACTGAGGACTCCCTTTGTTGTGTAAAAGAGGTCACTCTGAGCTTTTCGGGAAGAGCGCTTCCTGTTTTTAAGATCCTCTTATTGTCCACTGTGACCGCCCCTGTCCAACTCTCTGCAAATGGCCAGTAGCTTGTAAGCAGCCTTTATGCACTTACTCACTTTTCCGTTGCTACTTGTCTCCTTCCATTGCGAATGAGGTTTTCTGCTTTGCTAGGAAACTGCTGTTGAAGTTTAGAGCGCTACCGTTTCAGTCGTTTTCAAGCTGTGTTCCACGGAATTCCTTGGAAGGTTACCAGAGGTCTCACAGTGAGAAAAAACAGCCGTGGAGGACAAACTCCTGAAAACACTTTTTCTCAAAAAAGTCTGTAGTCGTCTCTTGTACAAAATAAAAGGAGTCCTTAATGCCCATTGAAATGACTGTTCAATGCAGTTGCTAAAACAAAATGAAGACGACTTAGATCACAGAATTGCAGAGTTGGAAGGGACCCCAAGGGACATCTAGTCCAACCCCCTGCAATGCAGGAATCTCAGCTAAAGCATCCATGGCAGATGACCATCCAACCTCTGTTTAAAAACCTCCAAGGAAGAAGAGTCCACAGAGACGATCAGGCAGGTTCCTGTCCACCTTTTCTATGATGTTCAGCCACAGGGAAGGGCATTGTGTGGCAGCCTTTGGCAACCTGGCACCCTTCAGGCATTTTGAACCACACACTTGTGCTGGTTGGGGCTGATGGGAACTGTAGTCCAGAACATCTGGTTGGCGACAACTTCTGTAGTTTATATGGGGAGACTGTGGCTAATTAGAAGCTTCCTGGTTTAATTGCTTCAGCTGTGAAGAGAGGAGTAATGGGACCCAGCAAGACTTAACAGCATGAGAGCTGTTAGCCATGATCGGGCAATGCCCTAGACCAGTGTTCCCCAACCTTGGGCCTCCAGCTGTTTTTGGACTACAATTCCCATCATCCTTGACCACAGGTCTTGCTAGCGAGGGATGATGGGAGTTGTAGTCCAAAAACAGCTGGAGGCCCAAGGTTGGGAAACACTGCCCTAGACTACTGCAGTGCTCTGTACATGGGGCTGCCTTTGAAGATGGCTTGCTCATTAAAGCTTCTGTGTTCCTCTACACAGGAGCAGGAATGTGATGAAAAGTCATACCTCCTAGTATCTGTGCACACAGTGCAAGGCAAAAAGGTAAAAAGGTAAAGGACCTCTGGACAGTTAAGTCCAGTCAAAGGCCACTATAGGGTGTGCCGCTCATCTCGCTTTCAGGCCAAAGGAGCTGGCGTTTGTCCACAGACAGCTTTCTGGAACACCGTGATGGAAACCAGAGTGCACGGAAACGCCGTTTACCTTCCTGCCACAGCAGTACCTATTTATCTACTTGCACTGGTGTGCTTTCGAACTGCTAGGTTGGCAGGAGCTGGGACAGAGCAATGGGAGCTCACCCCGTCCCAGGGATTCGAACCGCCAACATTCTGATTGGCAAGCCCAAGTGGCTCAGTGGTTTAGACCACAGCACCACCCACATCCCGAACACGGTGCAAACATATATAGAGGCAGCCTTTGTGTGTACAGTTGTGACTAGACACATGCTTGCTGTGTGTGTAGAAGCCAGGGCAACCCGGCACATCCCCAAACCCACGCAGACGAGCATGGAGTTATGTACAGTCATACCTCATGTTATGTCCGCTTCATGTTACGTTCTTTCAGGATACGTCCCATGGTGACCCAGAAGTACCGGAAAGGGTTACTTCCGGGTTTCGCCGCTCGCGCATGCGCAGAAGCGCAAAATGACATAACACACATGCACAGAAGCGGTGAATTGCAACCCACGCGTGCACAGACGCGCCACTTTTCATGTTGCGAACGGGCCTCTGGAACGGATCCTGTTCGCAACCAGAGGTACCACTGTAGACCGAGGAAAGCTAATATTAACTGATGAACCCGTGTGCTTAACAAAGCAATCTGTTAGGTACAGGCTGGGAATATGGATTTTAATTTAGGTTGAAACCGGAGCTGCGCTTTGTGAAAGGGGTCCAATGCTGAAACCATCATGGTAGACCAGCCTTATCCAGCCTGGCGCCTCCCAGATGTTTCGGATGCACTACAACTCCCACCAGCATGTGCTAGGCAGGGTTAATAGGAATTGGAATCCAAAACATCTAGGTGCCACAGTTTAAGAAGGATATTGACAAGCTAGAATGTGCGCAGGAGAAGGCAACCAGGATAGCAAAAGGGTCTGGAAACCAAGCTTTATGAAGAAGAGTTAAGGGAGTTAGGTATGTTTAGCATGGGAAAGAGTAGATTAAGAGGAGATATGATAGCCATCATTAAATATCTAAATGACTGCCGTATGGAAGAGGAGCTTTGTTTTCTCCTGGTAGAACCTGTACCAGTGGATTCAAGTTACAAGAAAGGAGATTCTGACTAAATGCCAGGAAGAAACTTTCTGACAGGAAGCTGTTGGGCAGTGAGATTCGGTGGACTGTCCTTCCTTGGAGGTTTTTAAGCAGAGGTTGGATGGCCACCTGTCATGGATGCTTCAGCTGAGATTCCGGCCTTGTAGTGTATTCGACTAGCTGTCCCTCAACTCTACAATTCTGTGGTTCTGTCTGGAGGGCGGCAGGTTGAGGGAGGCTGCTGTTGACCCATCGGTATGCACTTCAAACAATGGTGAAGAGTGAAGGACTTTTCTGTGTGCATTGCATGCTCAAGTTCATTTTAATTGCTTTGGGAGCCCGGCACACTTGCCTTTTGCTGGATGGTGTCTTGTTGCCGTAACCCAGAGCCCCGCAGGTGCTCCGCTGTGCGCGAAGCAGCTGTTCGAGTGCGCGCGCTTCCCCGCTGGGTTGAGCAGAGGTTCCCCTTTTGTATGCTTTGCATTCCTTTCCGCTGAAACGAGTGCCTCTTGCAGGCTGGAGTGCTCTGCAAGAAATCACTTTGAATCTACTCAGGTAACGCCACTGGAGCAGAAGCACTTCTGTAAGAAAATGCATGCTGTTCCCTCCCTCCAACTTATGTTTATACAAACAGAAACCTTCTTAATTTTGACTGTGGCTGGGCAGCTGGCAAAATAGGGCAAAATAGGGCTGGTTGCCCATGTAAGCTCAATGACTTATCGTGTCTCTAAAGCACGGATGGGAGAAACAGTGGCCCACCATATGTTGCTGGACTACAGCTCCCATCAGTCCTGACCATTGGGCATGCTGGCTGAGGCTGATGGGAGTTGAAGGCCAACAACGCCTGGATGGCCACTGGTTCCCCTATCTCTGCTCTCATTTTAGAGCAATATATTCTTTGGCTGGGACGCGGGTGGCACTGTGGGTAAAACCTCAGTGCCTAGGACTTGCCGATCGTATGGTCGGCGGTTCGAATCCCCGCGGCGGGGTGAGCTCCCGTCTTTCGGTCCCAGCTCCTGCCCACCTAGCAGTTCGAAAGCACCCCTAAGTGCAAGTAGATAAGTAGGTACTGCTTTATAGCGGGAAGGTAAACGGCGTTTCCGTGTGCTGCGCTGGTGCCGGCTCGCCAGAGCAGCTTCGTCACGCTGGCCACGTGACCCGGAAGTGTCTGCGGACAGCGCTGGCTCCCGGCCTCTTAAGTGAGATGAGCGCACAACCCTAGAGTCGGACACGACTGGCCCATATGGGCAGGGGTACCTTTACCTTTACCTTTATTCTTTGGCTTGGTGGTACTATTCTTGCTGGAAGTTAGACTAGACCCAATCTTTATTGAACATTCCTTCTGATTTGTTTGCAAGAAATTTATGAGTATTCATCACAGTTTACTTGCCTGGTGGTTACACCTTTTCCCTATTAAGCATTACTTCACCCCACACTTTTTAGTGCATTAGCCTGTTGTTTTCCTAATTGCAAAATGTTGATCCTATGCATGCTTATTTAGAAGTAAGTTCCTCAGTATTCAAAGGTTTACTCCCCTACGATCGTTGCCTTAAGTCTGAAACCAACCTATGCAATTTGGCATCGGCCAGCTTCCTAGGAGGGCGAGAAAATTATGCCCATTCCTTGCAGCTGAAATATGATGTATTTCCAGTACAGATTTTTCAGGGCTGAAAAATCTCTGTATTCCCTTTGAACACGTGCAAAATGGTCATTGCCTGTGCCAAAAATGAGCAGAGAATCGTCTGAGCTTGTTGTTTTGTAGGCGAAAAACTTTTGCTCTCAGTATTTTAACTTCCTTATGTAACAAAATGTTTATATAGCGGATAACTTCTGTGTTTATCTTTGCGGCCTGCTATAGATGAGAACATGACATTGAGTGTGTGACTTTCCTTTACTCTGTCTACTCTGTCCTGCAGATGACTATGGGAACCTTTTAGTTGCAGAGGCACTGCTGGAGCTATGCTTGAACGAGAACATTGCCAAAATCAAGGACGCCGTTCCATTAATGGAAAAATCCGAGCCCAAAATGAGCGACGCCAAAAAGTATTTGACGGGCATTCTAAACCGAGGGAAGTTGCCGGTAAGCGTCCACGGCTGACATAAAACATGAGCATTTAACGTGCTGTTAATGATGCACAATTGCAAGGCTCAGATACGAAATGTTGGAACCCATCTGTCTCTCAGTCCTCAGCGTTTCATAAAAGACTCCAGTAATTAATTCCATTTCCTTTTGCTCCATTTAGGAGGGAAGAAAATCCTCCACTAGAATCTAATCCAGGCTCCCTCTACCTCGGCCCTCCAGATGTTTTGAGACTACAATTCCCATCATCCCTGACCACTGGTCCTGCTAGCTAGGGATCATGGGATTTGTAGGCCAAAAACATCTGGAGGGCTGAGGTTGAGGAAGCCTGGTCTAATTCATTGTCCTTGCTGCAGGATTCTGTGATCTGCTTCACACATCACATTGTTATTTATTGAATTTCTATATTGCCCTGTATCCAAAGATCACAGGGCAGTTTACAATGTAAAAACGCAAAAACATAACGTAATAGCAAACAATAACAATAACCTCCACAGACACACAGTTTGAAAGATCTTATATGAACATCTTCACATTCTAAAAGGGAACAAAATAGTGCAAATGAGGGGGGTTTTAGTGTTTCCCAAAATTTCGTTATGCTTTTGGGGGGAAATTAAAGTATTCAGGAAAGAAACCTATTTCTTTCCCCCCAGATTTCATTTAAACTATAGTTAAAAACAAACACTATTTCAAAAGCTACAAATAAAAGTCAGTTCCTTCCTATACAGTTCATTTCACCATACATTCCTGCTTAACTACATGAGACTTTTGAAATACCATATATAAGAATGTTTTGTTATCAATTAAACTCAATAAAGATTGAAAACAAACACACACTATGCTTTAATGTGAATGCAAAATATGCTGGTATATAATCCTGGGAAGTGTTTTTGCTCTGCTCCTCACCTGCTCTGCACCTGCTCCTGTGCCACTAGGAAACAAGTCAGAGTCTGTCTTGCTGCAACATCTAAACAAGGGCTCATGGCTTAACCTTGAGTGGCTGACTATCCCGCTCTTCCACAGGGCCATTCATACCCCACAAATTGGGGAGGGATATTTGGCAGCTTTGGGGAGGCTGTCCAAAATCTGTTCAATTTGCATTGGGTAGGGCTATACAATTATTTCAGCTGAGATGGCACAGGAAGCTTCATTGCCACCGCTCCAATTGGTGAAGAAATGAAACCTATGCTGCCAATTCTCGTAATAGACCAGTATAAAGGAAGCAGCACATAAGCGGCACACAAAACGCTACCAAACCATTCTACGTTCTAATGAGTTTGAATGAGTTTTCTGTTTGTGGCTTCTGTAGTAGATCTTGTACATAGCTCTCTCAATTTTTGGATTATTAATATAAGATATAGAACGTAGAATGGTTTGGTAGCGTTTTGTGTGCCGCTTATGTGCTGCTTACTTTATATTTCCAATTGGTGGCTGGGTCGCCCCAGCCACTCTGGGCGGCTCCCAACAAAATATAAAAAATATAAAAATATAAGAAACATGAAAAATGTAAAAAATATTCAAAACATAAAAAACACAATAAAACAAAATATAAAAAACACAATAAAGCATCAACCATTTAAAACTTCCCTGAACAGGGCTGCATTCAGATGTCTTCTAAAAGTCAAATACAGTAGTTGTTTACAGTGGTGCCTCGCAAGACGAAATTAATTCGTTCCGCAAGTTTTTTCTTCTTGCGAGTTTTTCGTCTTGCGAAGCACGGTTTCCCATAGGAATGCACTGAAAATCAATTAATGCGTTCCTATGGAAACCGCCTTCAGACCAGGTCCGGGGACAGTCTGTCCCCCGACCTCTTCTAAAGGCTGGGGGGGGGGGGAACAGGGCTTTTTTCCCCACCGCCAGCAAGGCTTCGCTGCCGCCTGCCAGCATTTTAAGATCGCCTGGGACAGCGGAGAAGTCTCCGCTGTCCCGGAAAGGCAGGCGGGGGGGAGCAAAGCCTTTCGCCCCCCGCCGGCCTTTAGAAGAGGTCCAGGACCTGTATACCTGAAGGAGTGTCTCCACCCCCATCGTTCAGCCTAGACACTGAGGTCCAGCACTGAGGGCCTTCTGGCAGTTCCCTCATTGAGCAGGGAACCTCTTCTAAAGGCCGGCGGGGGGCGAAAGTCTTTGCTCCCCCCCGCCTGCCTTCAAAAGCCGGCGGGATAGCGGAGAAACGCGCTGCGCTTCTCCGCTATCCTGGGAAGGCAGGCGGGGGGAGCAAAGACTTTCGCCCCCTGCCGGCCTTCAGAAGAGGTCCAGGACCTCTTCTGAAGGCTGGCGGTGGGCGAAAGTCTTTGCTCCCGATGGCCAGCATTTTAAAAGCGGTCCAGGATAGCGGGAAAGCGCAGCGCAATTCCCTGCTATCCCGGACCGCTTTTAAAATGCTGGCGGTGGGGAGCAAAGCCTTTCGGCCCCCGCCGGCCTTCCTGGACCTCTTCTGAAGGCCGGAGGGGGTCGAAAGGCTTTGCTCCCCACCGCCAGCATTTAAAAGAGGTCCCCGGAGATTTCCCTATGGGCTTTCTTCTTGCGAAGCAAGCCCATAGGGAAATTCGTCTTGCGGAACGACTCAAAAACGGAAAACTCTTTCATCTTGCGAGTTTTTCGTTTTGCGAGGCGTTCGTCTTGCGGGGCACCACTGTATCTGTTTGATGTCTGATGGGAGGAGCTGCTACCACTACTAAGAAGGCCCTCTGCTTGGTTCCCTGTAACCTCACTGCTCAGTGAGGGAACTGCCAGAAGGCCCTCGGTGCTGGACCTCAGTGTCTAGGCTGAACGATGGGGGTGGAGACACTCCTTCAGGTATATAGGGCTGAGGCTGTTTAGGGCTTTAAAGGTCAGCACCAACACTTTGAATTGTGCTCAGAAACATACTAGGAGCCAAGGTAGAATGCATTGGACTGGCGTTATATGATCCCAGTCACCAGTCTAGCTTCCGCATTCTGGATTGGTTGTAGTTTCCGAGTTACCTTCAAAGGTAGCCTCATGTAGAGCACATTGCAGTAGTCCAAGCAGGAGATAACCGGAGCATGTACCACTCTGGCGAGACAGTGCGCCGGCAGATCTATGGATATATTTCTTTCAAATGAATGAAAATGCCTTTGCTTATCACAGCTCAGTGTATACATCAAAGCTCACAAGGCTTGTGCATCAAGGCACTTGATGCTCCTTGAATTCAGGATTGGGGCTGAATGTCAACATTGCATTGTTCCAGTTGGGGGTCTGATGGATTATTGATGGAAATTGTTTCATTTCTCCAGCCAAAAGATTTGACAGAAGCCATGCTGATCCTGGCGAAGCTCCATTATGTCGAGGGCTCTTACAGGGATGCTCTCAGCATGTATGCAAGAGCTGGCCTTGATGACATCGCGGTGGAGAAGAAGCCTTTGTATATGCTGCGGCTGCTGACAGAAGCTTTTGTAATCAAAGGTAATGGGTTGCCCATGTCCGCTGGAACTATTTGGTGATGGTGATAATTTTGTGTGTCAGGGTTACAAGAAAGCGTGAGATCTGAAAAGATCAAAGGCAATTGCTGCTGCTGATACCTTTCCAGTCCAGACTGGCACCACCCCCTGCCTCTTGGAGTCAGGATCCTTCTTTTTCATGCAGCCTAAAATGACGGGACGCGGGTGGCGCTGTGGGTTAAACCACAGAGCCTAGGACTTGCCGATCAGAAGGTTGGCGGTTCGAATCCCTACAACGGGGTGAGCTCCCATTGCTCGGTCCCTGCTCCTGCCAACCTAGCAGTTCGAAAGCACGTCAAAGTGCAAGTAGATAAATAGGTACCACTCTGGCGGGAAGGTAAACGGCGTTTCCGTGCGCTGCTCTGATTCACCAGAAGCGGCTTAGTCATGCTGGCCACATGACCTGGAAGCTGTATGCCGGCTCCCTCGGCCAATAAAGCGAGATGAGCACCGCAACCCCAGAGTCGGTCACGACTGGACCTAATGGTCAGGGGTCCCTTTACCTTTAAATGACTTTAAATGACTAAGTTAACTTTTTTTGCTGCATTACCCCACTGTTGGCCCTTTGCCTTAACTCCTCACTTTCCTCAGTAGTGCGTAGCTAGTTATCTGAATCATATGGCTCTTCTTCCTTCTGCGTAACACTTTGCATTTGTCCTTGCTGCTTTTTCAGGCTTCAGGGTGTGTCTCTGTGTGGAGAAAAATATATCTCTTGATGCCTGTTAACCCCATTTCATTTGGTGGGAGTTGGGTGTCGCAGGAATGCATTATTTTTCTGGAGGAACTTTGTAAAAACCCTCTTGCAATCTCCATCTTCTGTTTGCCATCAGTGCTTTTCCTTATATGAGTGTTGCTGGAATAGTTGCTATCTATCTCTCTGTCGATCTACCTTTCCTATTCTCCTCCTTTTCAGCATGCCTTCCAGCTTGTTAGGTGGATGGGAGCTCTGGGATGACCTCCGACTGGTATGTAAAGCTTGAAACTGAACTCCACATGTACCATTGGAATGAGCCTTGCAGTGAGTGCGCCGGTGGTCAGTTTGATGTGTGCATGTTGATCTCTCTGCTCGCTTGATGTGTCTTGATGGTTTCGCTGCTTTGTTGGCTTCTGTGCATATCTAGCAGAAGGGGTTAACCTTGCTGGATAATGACATCTGGAAAGGACAGCTTTGTGAGTGAGGTCACATCCACAGCAGATGTTTCAAGCGCCATGATGCCACTTTAAACGGCCATCGCTTCCTGCAAAGAATTTTGGGAACCACAGTTTGTTAAGGGTGCTGAGAGTTGTCAAGAGACCCCTACAGTGGTACCTTGGGTTAAGAACTTAATTTGTTTTGGAGGTCCATTCTTTTTTTTTAAATACTTTTTATTAATTTTCCAACATAAATATACAATTTAATCCAAATTTTCACAAATTTAACACTTTTGGACTTCCTTCAGCTTCTCTGACAATCATCCATTTTTGACTCTTAATTACGCATTTCTTCTGTTCTATATTACCATTTAGTCCTCCCTCCAATCATCAATTTCTTTCTAGCAATATATCTCAACCTTTACAGTGCTTCTTTAAAACCCACTAGCGTTGTTTGTACTTCACATGTACTTTTCAGATATTCCACAAATTTCCCCCAGTCCTCGATGAACTTTTGGTCTCGAAGATATCTGACTTTCCCTGTTAATTTGTCCAGTTCTGCATAATCTGTTAATTTCATTCTCCATTCTTCTTTCGTCGGTATTTCCTCTTGTTTCCACTTCTGGGCCAGTAGAATTATTGCTGCTGTAACTGCGTATTGAAAAAGTTTATAGTCGTTCCTTCTTATTTCCTTTCCTGTTATCCCTAAAAGTAGGGCCTCTGGTTTCTTAACAAATGTATACTTCAACATTTTTTTCATTTCATTATATATCACCTCCCAGAAGCCCTTCACTTTCTTACACTCCCACTTTGGAGGTCCATTCTTAACCTGAAACTGTTCTTAACCTGAGGTACCACTTTAGCTAATGGGGCCTCCTGCCACCGCCGCATGATTTCTGTTCTCATCCTGAAGCAAAGTTCTTAACCCGAGGTACTATTTCTGGGTTAGCAGAGTCTGTAACCTGAAGCGTATATAACCTGAAGCGTATGTAACCCGAGGTACCATTGTATTCCTCTCACAGAGCTACAGTTCCCAGAGTACAGTGGTACCTCTAGATACGAACGGGATCCGTTCCGGAGCCCCGTTCGCATCTAGAGGTAAACGTAACTAGCAACGGCACGTCTGTGCATGTGCGCGTCACTTTTTGTCGCTTCTGCGCATGCACGTGACGTCATTTTGAGTGTCTGCGCATGCACAAGCGGCAAAACCCGGAAGTAACACGCTCCGTTACTTCTGGGTTGCCAAGCAGCGGAACTCGAACGTGCTCAACTCGAAGCGTATTTAACCCGAGGTATGACTGTAGTTTAACCAGTGCTTTTTTCTGGGGGGATGCATACCCCTGAACATTTTGTGAAGCAAAGTTTGGCCTCATTGAGGGGCACTAATTCAATATGAGTAGGAAAATGAGAGTACCCCTAAACATTTTTTTAGAAAAAAAAGCACTGGGCTTAAGTACCACAATATTTCTTGCACCATGGGTTCCCCATTGAGCTCAGGCTTGTAGGAGACAGCCATTTGGTAGAATAATAATAATACAGTGGTGCCCCGCAAGACGAACGCCTTGCAAGACGGAAAACCCGCTAGACGAATTTCCCTATGGGCTTCCTTCGCAAGACGAAAGCCCATAGGGAAATCTCCGGGACAGCGGGGAAGCGCGTCTTCCCCACTGTCCTCGGACCTCCTCCGAAGGCTGGCGATGGGGTGGAGAGCCCTTCTCCCCGCGCCAGGCTTTGGAAGGCTCCTCCGAAGGCTGGCGGTGGGGCGGAGAGACCTTCTCCCCCCGCCAGGCTTCGGAAGGCTCCTCCGAAGGCTGGTGGCGGGAGGAGGTCTCTCCGCCCCACCAGCAGCCTTCGGAAGGCTGCTCCGAAGGCTGGCGGTGGGAGGAGGGTTTTCCTTCCCACCGCCAACATTCAGAATGCTGTTCTGAATGTTGGCGGTGGGGAGGAAAAACCCTCCTCCCACCGCAAGCCCCGGGAACAGAGGAGAAGCGCTGTGCGCCTTCCCCTCTGTTCCCGTACCTGTGCTGAAGGCTGGGGTGGGGCGGAGAGACCTCCTCCCGTCGTCAGCCTTCGGAAGGCTGCTCCGAAGGCTGGCGGCGGGAGGAGGTCTCTCCGCCCCACCGGCAGCCTTCGGAAGGCTGTCCTGAAGACTTGCGGTGGGAGGAGGGTTTTCCTTCCCAACGCCAACATTCAGAATGCTGTTCTGAATGTTGGCAGTGGGGAGGAAAAACCCTCCTCCCACCACAAGTCCCGGGAACAGAGGAGAAGCGCTGTGCGCCTTCCCCTCTGTTCCCGTACCTGTGCTGAAGGCTTGCGGTGGGGAGAAAAGCCCTTCTCCGCACCGCCAGCCTGGCAAGCGGTCTCCATAGGAACGCATTAATTGATTTTTAATGCATTCCTATGGGAAACCGTGCTTCGCAAAACAAAAAACTCGCAAGAAGAAAAAACTTGCGGAACGAATTAATTTCATCTTGCGAGGCACCACTGTAATAATATATTTTTTAATTTATATCCCGCCCTCCCCAGCCGAAGCCGGGCTCAGAGCGGCTAACAAGAGTAAAATGAAAAAGCATTCTAAAATCATTTCATTATAAAATTAATTCCAATCAAATTAATGGCAACCATCGGGCTAGAAGTTCTGTGAGGATTGCCAAAGGAGGGAGTCAGGCTGTGCCCTGGCCAAAGGCCTGGTGGAGCAGCTCTGTCTTTCAGGCCCTGCGGAAAGATGTCAAGTCCCGCAGGGCCCTAGTCTCTTGTGACAGAGCGTTCCACCAGATCGGAGCCATGGCCGAAAAAGCCCTGGCTCTGGTTGAGGCCAGCCTAACCTCTCTGTGGCCTGGGACCTTCAAGATGTTTTTGTTTGAAGACTGTAAGTTCCTTTGTGGGACATACCAGGAGAGGCGGTCCCGTAGGTACGAGGCTCCTAGGCCGTATAGGGCTTTGAAGGTTAAAACCAGCACCTTAAACCTGATCCTGTACTCCACCGGGAGCCAGTGCAGCTGGTATAGCACTGGGTAAATGTGATCTCGCAGCGAGGACCCTGTAAGGAGTCTCACTGCGGCATTCTGCACCCGCTGGAGTTTCTGGGTCAGTCTCAAGGGCAGCCCTACGTAGAGCGAGCTACAATAATCCAGTCTGTAGGTGACCGTCGCGTGGATCACAGTGGCCTTCAGCTTGAAAGAAGTCCCCCACCTCTGCTGGATCGCCTTAAGGGCCAACAGATTTATTATGGCATAAACGTTTTGTGGAGCAGAGTATCCTGAAAGCTCAGTTATTGCAATGCACTTTATGTGGGGCTTCCCTCGTGCCTGGTTCAGAAGCTCCAGTTGGTGTAAAACTCATACAACTCCAGTGCTCAGAAGTCTGCTCTGGCTGCCCATACGCTATCAGACCAGGTTCAAAGTTCTTGCATTCATTTAGAAGACCCTTAACAATTTGGGTCCAGGGTACCTCAAGGACCACCTAATCCCTTATATCTGTGACTCATCAAGGAGGTTTTTGCAGGCGACACTTTCAGTGGCCCTTCAGGGCTCAGGTACGTAGCTTGCATCCACTAGGAGCCGTGCATTCAGTATTGTGGGCCTAATTTCCCTCCCAGGTGAGGTCAGACAGGTCTCCTCCCTGCTGATCTAAAGGCACCTGCTGAAGACTTATTCCAGCAAGCATTTAATCAATGTTTGATTTTATAACCGATTTATTATTATTATTATTATTATTGAGGTTATATCCTTGTGAACCACTCTTGTAGTTAGGCGGCTTATAAATTGTTTAAACAGAGTCTTTTGGGGATTAAGCCCCTAAGAGCACAACCGAGCTTCCTGCTGCGCAGACAGACATGCTTAAGACTGCCAGTCACTGGCCTAACATTTTCTCTTAAGACCAGGTCAGTTGGTGTAATCTAGGATGGACAGACGTTGACCCATGGTAGCAAATTTATTTATTCAATTTATGTACCGCCCTTCATCTGAGGATCAAAGGGCGGTTTGCAGTATACGCAGACACTGGAGTTCTTGGGCTATTTTTGTTGTTGCCTGACCTGAGCAGACCTTGTAACATCCCTGGGGGAGCTGCTGCATCCTGACCACAACAACATGCAGGCAGTGTGGGGAAAGAATAACTGATCTCTAGGGAGGGACACAGGTGTTAGTTGTTGTTGTGGAAGGCTCAGTTCCTTAAAACAGCCTCGGTTTACTAAAACTGCCCAAGCTGAAAGTGTCATCCAAGGCCTAAATATCATACCCTCCAACATTTCTCCAGTGAAAATAGGGACATCCTATTCCATACCCTTCAACATTGCTCCAATGAAAATGTTGTTGTTGTTTAGTCGTTTAGTCGTGTCCGACTCTTCGTGACCCCATGGACCAGAGCACGCCAGGCACTCCTGTCTTCCACTGCCTCCTGCAGTTTGGTCAAACTCATGCTGGTAGCTTCAAGAACACTGTCCAACCATCTCGTCCTCTGTCGTCCCCTTCTCCTTGTGCCCTCCATCTTTCCCAACATCAGGGTCTTTTCCAGGGAGTCTTCTCTTCTCATGATGTGGCCAAAGTATTGGAGCCTCAGCTTCACGATCTGTCCTTCTAGTGAGCACTCAGGGCTGATTTCCTTAAGAATGGATAGGTTTGATCTTCTTGCAGTCCATCCAATGAAAACAGGGACATTCTATTCCATACCCTCCAACATTTCTCCCATGAAAATAGGGACATTCTATTCCATACCCTCCAACATTTCTCCCATGAAAGTAGGGACATCCTATTCCATATGCTCCATCATTTCTCCCATGAAAATAGGGGTGTCCCAAAGAAAAGTGAGATATTCCAGGATCAGATCAGAAACTGGGATGGCTTCTGTAAATCTGGGGCTGTCTCTGGAAAATAGAGACACTTGGAGGGTCAGAAATATGTGCAGCTGCTTAGAGAGAGGAAGGTTTCGCTTTTATTCCCAGCGGCACCCTAAGAATGTGTGTTTCTGATTGGAGTTTGATTTTCATGCCTCTTTATGCTCTTGCATGTTTGTGCCTGTGTGGGAGGACATGAGAAAATGCATATGGAGCTGCATGTGGAAGACAGCAAAGCTGTGCATATATATGTTTTTCTGCAGTCCTGCAGCCAGTTAAATTGGCGATGTGGCACCTTCACCTCCCCTTTGGCCCAATGCGAGGCAGAATGCTCTATCTCAGGGATGAGGATCTTGTAGCCTTCCAGGTGTTATTATTTATTGTATATTTAGTTGTAGCCCCACCGTTTCCCCTAAAGGCGGCTTACAGATGAAAACAAGGACGGCCCCAAACCTAGAAAAAATCAAATCATTAAAATACGATTAAACATGGATATAATTAAAACAATATGGATTTTAAATCTGTTTAAAGCAGGGGTTGGTCTCCCAGCTCCCTTCAGGTCCACCAGCATGTCCAATGGTCATGGATGATGGGAGTTGTAGTCCAGCAACATTTGGAGGACCACAGCTTTGCCCGCCTCCATTCTGTCTCTTCTTCTTCCTCCTCCTCCTCCTCCTGAAGCCACACAGAAGTGAGGCAAGGGAGCATCTCTTCAGATCTTTCGTCTTATATATGATTTGTAGTGAGCTGCATGCATGCATGCGGACGTTTGCCTGTTCTTTATTTGTGTGTGCTGAGTCATGTGATGCTTTGTTCTTTGCCCCTCAGCAGCTTTGCGTGGTGGACAGAGCATCCTTTTCAGGAACAGGAACAATAAAGGGAAGGCCCCCCAGGACCCCCCCCCCCAAATAAAGACACAGTTCACACAACATTTTTGTTTTGGTTTTTGGCATAATTTTTTTAAAAAGATATTTATTAAAGATTTTCTTAATACAATAATAAAAAAACAAAGAGAATAACATATAACTTTACAATAACCATATTTTCTTCACTTCTTTGGACTTCCTCGCATCTCTCGTTCCTGCGTTCCAGGTTTAACTTTACCCAGCAATTTATCACCTTGTTTCAATTCTTATATTATAATTTTCCAATATTGTGTCCCTAATTTTAGATAATATTACCCAAACCTTAAAAGCTTAATTTTAACATAATATTTATCAAAAATTTATCTTTTCTTATATTTTCATTTATCTTCATATTCCTTTTAACTAACTTAATGGTACCATATTGTTAATAGTCTTACATCTTTCTTAACACTCGTACAATTTACAATATTTTTGTAAGTAGTCCTTAAATTTCTTCCAGTCCTCCTCCACAGCCTCTTCTCCCAGGTCTCGGATTCTGCCAGTCATTTCTGCTAGCTCCATATAGTCTATCAGTTGCATCTGCCATTCATCCAGTGTGGGCAAATCTTGGGTTTTCCAGTGCTTGGCGACAAGTATTCTTGCTGCTGTTATTGCATACATAAAAAATGTTCGGTCCTTCTTTAACACCCTCTGGCCGACAATGCCTAAAAGAAAGGCCTCTGGTTTCTTAGGGAAGGTATACTTAAATACCTTTTTCAACTCGTTATATATCATTTCCCAGAAAGCCTTAACTCTAGGGCAGGTCCACCAGAGGTGAAAGAACGTTCCTGGTTTTTGGCATAATTTTGGCCACGACTTTATTGAATTACAGTATGTGAGTGGTTGCTTAGGCATTGGTTAGCAACTATCTGTTCCCACATAGAGGTAGGAACAGAACTGACAACCGCAAGCCTGCGGAAGTCAGTACGGGTAAACATTTTTGGGGAGAGAATAGAGGTGGGCGCCAGGCTCTCCCCTCTCCCCAAATGCACCCAGGGGCTCTTGCGTGGCACTAGCCCCTTGCCAGGGGTTCGGACAAGAGCATGGCGAGCCCTTGGATTCCTTTACCAGAATGCCCTTGCAGCAGCAGCATTGGAGGGGCAGGCACAGCCAACCACATCCCCTCCACCAACCAAAATTAACCAATGCCTAACCGCAACCTTACAAGTTGTGATGATTTGCTATGCGGTAGGCAAAAAGCCAAATGGCACCAGTCAATCAGCCAAATGGTAAAAATTCCTACCGGGCCCCTGCCCCCAAAGCAGACGACCCCATGACAGGCATAGCAAGGTCAGTGCAAACAAACCCTAAATATAGGGAGGGTGGCGGGTAATCGGATGTGCGCAGCGAAAAGAGGAAGCTCAACGCTGCACACAGGGAATAAATAGCACCCCCATCAATCAAACAATTTTGCAACATTAAATTTCCCCCAGCAACAATTGGAGGTGCCCTGTCAAATTCGTGGCCATCCATACTAACCCACCCAGCAACGGGGGATGTCATGGTTGCCCCCACCGCAACACGTGCTCTCCGTGAAGGAAAACCTGCTTTCCCGTTCCAAACACCTCCTCTGTACATTCTTTGCAGTTTCCGAGTAGGCAGGGCAGAGGACGAAATTCTGTGTGTGGTGCAGAGGTGTGAGTGGTTGAAAGAGGCAAGAACGAAGGGCAGGTGCTGCCTTGTTTTGAATCTGACCATTGGCCCACTTTGCTCAGTAAGGTCTGCTCCAGTTCCCATAATTCCCTGCCTGCATGGTCAGTGCTCAGGGATGTATTTGTTTATTTTATTTAACAAACTTTATATACCACTAAGCTGTAAAAACAACCACCACCACCTCAAAGTGGTAAATAATGATGATGGTGATGAAATTATCAGTAAAATACTGTTAAAGCAGGTATTAAACATTCAACATTGGTCAAAATAAACAATAAGCTAAAATCAGATGAAAACACATGTAGCCTGGATAAAAGGATAAAGAAAAAAGTAGGTTTTATTAAAGATTTTCTTGGGTTACAAAAGTACATGCATTGTCTCTATTTTCAGGTTAAAGAGTCTTTTTTACAGATCAGTTACGTTTGACACGAGACATTAATGTTATATATGGTATAAGGTTGGGGAAGAAGAGAAGTGCAAAAAGACTCCAGCAAAGACTCCTGCTTGAGGTCAATTGGCAGGGAGTTCCAAAGTGTAGCTGCTGACACACTAAAAGATTGATTTTTGGGGGTGGGGTGGGGACTGTGAAATAAGTATTCTGTGGCATCTGGAACAGTCCAACCTCTGCAGATCAAGGTGTTCCAAGTGGGCATATATTGGGTAAGGTGATTCTTAGAATATAGAGTCATTTCCCCAATGAAAAACACCCAGGGAGTTAGAGCGGAAATACACGAGCTGTATAGTCATACCTCAGGATAAATACGCTTCAGGATAAGTATTTTCAGGTTGTGCTCTGTGGTGACCCGGAAGCAACGGAGTGAGTTACTTCCGGGTTTCGCCGCTTGCGCATGCGCAGATGGTCAAAATGATGTCACGCGCATGCGCGGAAGTGGCAAAACGTGACCCACGCATGAGCAGATGCGCAGATGCATCTTACTTTCTGTTCAGGGTGCGAACGGGGCTCTGGAACGGATCCCGTTCTCATCCCGAGGTACCACTGTAGTTTCAGAAATGGCGGCCAGTGGTGGCGATGAGGATAAACAAGACCTTATGCAGGTGCAAGAGTGGGTTGTACGGGAAGTTGCAAGGTGTGCATGCGAGTGGATGGAGTGAAGGTGACACGACATTAAGTGACAACTGTTCATGGGCAATTTCCAGCTTGGCTTTAACAAGAACTTCTTGTTGCTCTCCTTACAGGCTTGGCGCTGGAGCGCTCGCCCAATTCCATCGCTTCCCGGGCCCGCCTCTCCGAACGTGAGGAAGAAGTCATGGTTTGCTTTGAAAGGGCCTGTGTGATGGCTCAAGTGTTTCTACAGGAACTCGAGAAGGTAAACAAAAGCCTCCTTCAAAGGCCCTTTTAGCACTTCCTGAATGTTAGCAGATGGGAAGTCTCCAAGGCTCTCTGATATCCCTACGGTATGTCTCCTAGGGAGGACAATCCTCCCTTTGAATGAGTCTTACCTGGCAGGGGAGATACCATGATCACAGAGTGTTTGAAGAGCCATTTGCTTTAAAATCAAAGAATTATAATATGGAAGAACAGTTGGACTTTTAAGTTTTCACTCGATATTTAGCCAGCAGCCTGTGGAGAAACAGAAGTCCCTTTTCTGTATTGTGAGATGTGTAGCATTTCTGTTTGAATTGTAGTACAGTGATACCTTGGTTCCTGAACTCAATCCGTTCTGGAAGTCTGTTCAAATTCCAAAATGTTCGCAAACCAAGGCACGGCTTCTGGTTGGCTGATTGGCCCCAGAAACAATGCCAACAGCCAAAACAGACATTTGGCTTCCAAAAAACGTTCGCAAATCGGAACACTTACTTCTGGATTTGTGACGTTCGGGAGCCAATTTGTTTTGGAGCCAAGCCATTTGGGAACCCAGGTACCACTGTAATGATTTCTAATTTTGCATCTATACCTATGTCCTGTATTTCCACTTATAGTTATTTCTAACTGTGAGTTATTTAGAAATTATAGTTATTTCTAAATTTGTACCTACACTTGCACGTGAAGGTCTGCATATGGAAAATTTACGTAAATCGGTATTTTCATTTTTTACTGTGATACATTTCCTGTGTGTGCAAGGAATAATTTACATTTAAATACCTTCTTGTTTTGAATATATTTGTTCATTGTAAAGTATCTATTTTAATGATTTCTATGTGCATGTGTGGAATTATATAGTACATACTAGTTAGATGCTTCCCTCCTATGAGTCATAGAGATGTTACATGGTTATTCCAGGCCTGGGCGCATTCTGCTGAACAAGCCCACCAGCTGCGCAGTTGAGCCTGCAAAGTTCTTGGCAAGCCTCCTGTTCTAGGCAGGCACCAAAAATTGGGGTTCTCGAGCCCCTAGAGAAACATCTTTTGTGAGTCTGCTGTTTAGCTTGATGGGTCCCAAGCTCTGCAGCAAATTGCCAGAAGTATACGGAGGTTTTCTGAGAAATGCAGGCATCTTGCCTGTGAAAACAGTGCAAAAATAGCCGAGCGAAACGACACAGATGATTTAGTGCAATTTTCAGTTTGTCTATGCCTCGTCTCGGTTCCCAAACGTTAGCCAATTTCTCTGTCCTTTCGGAAGGAAAAATAAAGACACAGTTTTAGCTAAACTGGGGCTCCTGCTCACCTGCAAACAATGACGCCTCTTTTTCCCCGCTCTCAGAGCTTCGGCAACACTCATCCGAGAGGCATAAAGGGCACTCAAGGGTCGACGTTGGACTTTGAGCTGCCTTACTTCCTGGAAGCAGCCCTGCAGAGCGCTTACGTGGCCCATTTGAAAAGAGGGTAGGTGGCTGGAGGTTCTCTCTGCCATTTTGAATGACTGATGCTGAGCGTGGTTTCATGTAACAGGCTTCTGATGCTGTCCTAGACAAAGCACAGACAGAAAAAGGTGCCAGGACCACTGAACCAGTGCAACACATTGCTGCAAAATGGAAGGGGTGTTCAAACGAGTCCCCTTGGACAGTCCTGAAATGGAAGGAGGGTTTTGCCTCCCTTGCTGCTACAACTGCCAGGCAGGGTAGGTCAGTCATGCAAGAGACTCTCAGGTAGACTGCAACTCCCATTCGCTTATACAGTGGTGCCTTGCAAGACGAAATTAATCCGTTCCGCGAGTCTCTTCGTCTTGCGGTTTTTTCGTCTTGCGAAGCACGGCTGTTAGCGGCTTAGCGGCTATTAGTGGCTTAGCGGTTATTAACGGCTTAGCGGCTTTAAGAAAAAGGAAAAAAACTCGCAAGAACTCGCAAGACGTTTTGTCTTGCAAAGCAAGCCCATAGGGAAATTCG
This sequence comes from Podarcis melisellensis, assembly GCF_964234715.1. Lineage (NCBI taxonomy): Eukaryota > Metazoa > Chordata > Lepidosauria > Squamata > Lacertidae > Podarcis > Podarcis melisellensis. Next base: position 19,653,305 of record NC_138530.1, on the reverse strand, counting down.
TCTAGCGAAGCGACGCAAAAACCGAAAAACCCTTTCGTCTTGCGCGTTTTTCGTTTTGCGAGGCATTCGTCTTGCGGGGCACCACTGTATTCCTTCTGAACCCAAGTAGAAGTAAGACTATTCAGAGAGCAGAGAGTATCCCATTCCCTTGACCCTTGGTGGAGCTCAAGAGCCTGCTACTCCATTAAACATGGGCTCTGTTAAATTCCCCTTCAGACAGACAGAAACGCACACCCCAACAGCCATGTTTAAAGAATTAATCAGAAATAAAATGCAAGAAGACAAGGACTGCACCCCCTGGCCACACCGGTGTTAGTTTGTTTATTATATGTTTATTGCATTTGTATCACAGCTTTCCTTCCATAAAATACATACATGTAATTTCATTTGTATGTTGCCTTATTGTGTAGTTACTATTCTGCCTTTGAACCACCCAGAGTGGCTGGGTGAACCACCCAGAGTGGCTGGGGAAACCCAGCCAGATGGGTGGGGTATGAATAATAATAATATTATATATATATATATATATATAATAGCTGCTTTCGTAGATTTTCACGGGTACAGGAATGCAGGTTTTGGTGTCCTCGGGTGTCTTCCCGTGTAAAAGTTGGGGTGTCTAGGCGACGTTTCGACGAGGTCTCACTCGTCATCTTCAGGCTGGTGCTTTCGGCTTCTTGTTACTGGAACAGAGCAGGATCTCAGTGTTTGAGTTCCTATAAATACTGTTGAGGGGGTGTGGTGTATAGCCTCCAATGTTCTGGGCAGAGAGGAAGTTCCCAGGCTAGTGTGCCTTTTCTTCTTTTGTTCCTTAATTACTTGAGGGATATCTTGAGTGATTTCTTGAGTGATATCCTGAGTACCACTTAGGTGGGTCATTAGGTGTGGATTAGTTGCTAAAGTCTTTGTGTCTTGACCTCTTGAACTTTGTGAAGAGTTTTTCTGAGAAGATGGCTGTACTGCACTTAGTTGTGCTCTGGCTTGGCTTCGTGTATAGGGGCGAGCTGTGGTTTTGTGGCCTGTGTCAGCCAGATCTGTGTAGCCAAACCATGGTGGCACCTCCGGATGCTGCACCCCCCTGCAATCCCTACACAGATCTGGCTGACACAGGCCACAAAACCACAGCTCGCCCCTATACACGAAGCCAAGCCAGAGCACAACTAAGTGCAGTACAGCCATCTTCTCAGAAAAACTCTTCACAAAGTTCAAGAGGTCAAGACACAAAGACTTTAGCAACTAATCCACACCTAATGACCCACCTAAGTGGTACTCAGGATATCACTCAAGAAATCACTCAAGATATCCCTCAAGTAATTAAGGAACAAAAGAAGAAAAGGCACACTAGCCTGGGAACTTCCTCTCTGCCCAGAACATTGGAGGCTATACACCACACCCCCTCAACAGTATTTATAGGAACTCAAACACTGAGATCCTGCTCTGTTCCAGTAACAAGAAGCCGAAAGCACCAGCCTGAAGATGACGAGTGAGACCTCGTCGAAACGTCGCCTAGACACCCCAACTTTTACACGGGAAGACACCCGAGGACACCAAAACCTGCATATATAATAGCATATATATATGCTATTATCTCAGTTAAAACCACACTCAAGGCAGCTTATGACATGGGACATGGAAAAAATACATAATTTGCAAACAACAAATGTAATAATGATATAATTATAATAATTTATTATTTATACCTTTGACTGGACTTAACCATCCAGGGGTCCTTAACTTTACCTTACCTAGTGAGAAATAGCCCCAGGCACATACAGGCACAGTGCTCTTGTGCCTGATTGGGGGTGTTCCTCTGGGAACCCCTAAAATCTGTGTTCTGTGCAAACCTACTCCCAAGTCAGTGCTCCTAGGACTGCAGAACTAGGTGTCATTTAATCGCAAGCCTGAGTGAACCATTAGCGGAAGCATCAGCCTACGTCCCGGAACTATAAGAAAGCTGATCCGTGTTTCTGTTCTCGGAATGTGAATCATTTCCCTTAAAATTCGGTTTTCAACACAAAGGGTGGGAGTCTGAGAAGACAAGTCACATAGCTTGAGTGGCACACATTTCTTTTTCTGCCGCAAGGGGGCACAAGAAGACCCCTTTATAAGTCAAGACACTTGACGTTTTGGAACCAGGGAGGGACACTTGATTGTGGTCATTATTATATGAGCGGAGTGGTTTCTATTTCCAGAAGTGGAATTATTTGGGAAAATGCTCTAAATAATGTAGAGTTCTTACAAGGAGACAGGCTGCTAATGTATCATTATTATTTTCCCCGCTGTCCTCCCATAAGAATCAGAGTGGTTAACAACCTAGTACAATGAAGCACAAAATCATAAAAATTAGAGGGAGCTTTATCAACTATCTAGTCAAAGCCATTTGAGGAAGCAGAAAACCAATCTCTCTCCCCTTTGATCCCACCATTTCTTTCCAGGCCATGGCATAAATTCCAGGTAATGCAAAGGACGAACATAGAATTCCATGGACATTCACCTGGCATCTTCATTATAAATTTTAGGCACCAGGCGAAAGCATTCCTCTTCAACCAGGCCTCTGGCGGATTAATATTCTATAACCTATTAAATGTGTCTGTGGGAAAGGGGTTGAGTTCTTGTTCGGTTGTTTTGTTTTGATCATTTGCTTATGTTTTTGTCTTGTATTTTATTCTGTGAACTGCCCTGAGAACTTATGATGAAGGGTAGTATATAAATTTAATTAAACAACAACTTAATTCTTAAAAAACAGCAATTCTTAAAAAAACAGCAATTCTTAAAAAACAGCAATTCTTAAAAAAAAAAATGGACACAGAGTTTAAACATCTAATCCAACGATAGCTGGAGACCCAAGTTTGGGAAACTATTATCCAATCAGACGAATGAGTTGGGAACCATATTGGGGATGGAGGGACCTGTGTTGGTGGACTCCAACTCCCATCAGCCCTACCAGAATAGCCAATGGTCTGGGATAATGGGAGAGCTAGTCTAGCAACATCCGGAGCTGCTGGCTCCACAGATCTAAGTGGTCCAGGGGACATATATTTGGGCAAGGTGATCCCACAAGTCAACTTTCCCATAGCTGTTAAGGGCTTTATGTAAAGGTAAAGTACCCCTGGACGGTTAAGTCCAGTCCAAGGCGACTATGGGGTTGCGGCGCTCATCTCGCTTTCAGGCTGAGGGAGCCGCCGTTTGTCCACAGACAGCTTTCCAGGTCATGTGGCCAGCATGACTAAACCGCTTCTGGTGCAACGGGATACAGTGACAGAAGCCAGAGCTCACAGAAACGCCGTTCACCTTCCTACTGCAGTGGTACCTATTTATCTACTTGCACTGGTGTGCTTTCGAACTGCTAGGTTGGCAGGAGCTGGGATGGAGTAACGGGAGCTCACTCCGTCATGGGAATTCGAATCGCCCAAACGGCTCAGTGGTTTAGACCACAGCACCACCCGCGTCCCTATATAAGGGCTTTATATAATACAGCAACACCTTGAACTTGGCAAGGCAGCAAATCGGCAGGCAGTGCAGATCTCTTAGCAGAGGTGTTATATGGCGGCAGGGTCTCGTTTCTGTCAGAAACTCCCCTGCAGTATTCTGCACTTTCCAGGTCAAGTGCATTCTCATACGAAGTGCACTGTGGTAATCCCATCTTGAAGACACCAGTGCTTGAATTACTATCACCAGCTGATGTTCCTACATATATTTGTTTTCAGTGCATGTAGGTGCTTCAGACCTGGTGGTCTGCAATGAACGCACAAGTCCTGCAATATAAAATGTTAAGTAGCCATCAGATTTGGGAAGAAGGGGCTTCATCGGAGGACATGTTCTTTAGTACGTTGTAACATAAACAACGATCCATTCAGGCTTCTGTTCATAAAACAGGCCTGCAAAATACTCTTCGTTCAAGAAGAAGGAAGTCTATAGGTTCCTTTACACAACCTATAGAAGCCTGCCCCACCCCAGGGCCCTTTAAATGTTTTGGACTACAGTTCCTATCAACCCCAGCCAGCATAGTCAATGGTTAGGGATGATGGAAGTTGTAGTTCTAAGCAACTGGAGCTTGTGGAGCTCTTGTTATGTCTATGGCATGGCTTCTGAAACTTGGGTCTCCACCTGTTTTTGGACTACAATTCCCATCATCCCAGATGACTGGTCCTGCTGATGATGGGAATTGTAGTTCCAAAAAACAGCAGGAGACCCAAGTTTCGGAAGCCCTGGTCTACTGCATACTTAGTTCCCCCCCAATTCCATTTTCTTCTCCTTTGGCTCCTTTGACCAGGGCTTTGGCGATCACTCATATCCAAGTAAGATTGTCTTCCATGAGCATGGTTTTAAAACATTGAGTCTGTAAGTGACTATGGAGGCCAATTCTAGATCCACATGTCCTTCCACAGTGGGGTCATAGGTTTCTAGGCGGGAGTTGATCACGGTAAGGGTTTGCCAAATGTGCCTTCCTCTTAGAACGTTTCTCCCTTGCGTCCTGAGTTCAAGCATTTTCAAAGCCCATGGCACCTTTGGTAGAGGAGCGCTCGCAGGCCAGTGTTTCCCAGTTGTCGGTGTTCGTGCCACATTTTTTTTTATAGATTTGCCTTCAGAGAGTCTTTAAACCTCTTTTGTTGACCATCAGCATTATGCTTTCCATTTTTAAGTTCTAAATAGAGTAGTTATCATCATTTTGTCATCATTTCATCATCATGGCAACACTGTGAGGTTGAAGAGACTTAATCCGTTGAGCTTGGTCCAACCGAGATCACCCAGTGACCTTTATGGGTGAGTGGAGGTGTGGGCCCAGGTCTGTACTCCTAGAATGCTGCTTGAACCACTGTACCACACCTCATCTTATATACCAAGGACAAAGCGATAAGATGCTATCCTTCAAAAGAGCTTTAAAACAGGATGCAGGAGAAGCTTCCAAATGTCTCCTGTGCTCATCAGAGACCGTCTCATATTCCACCATCTGGGATGAGCTATCCTTTGAAGGTCTCACTCATTTGTTTTTTATTATGATTAGCCCAACCTGAGCATGATTGGGTATTTTTTTTTTTTTGAAATGTCAGTGATGTTCTGTTTTTTCCTCTCTCTCTTCATCGTGTTAGTTCACAATCAAATCAGCCCTAATTTACATTTCTTGCCGTTTCCTTCCTCTTAGCAACATCGTAAAAGGAATACGAAACCTCCGAGACTTATTGCGGACCATGGAAACGAAGGCTACCCAGAGCTTCAGAATGGTAAGCCCAGTTCATCAGGAGATGAGGGAGCCCTTCTTTTGGCAGATGGCGATTTGAGGAAAGGAGAAGGGGAAAAAAGACAGTTGGGGTTCTTTAGTACTGTTCCTTGCTATGGACTGTGAGTCCAGCCTTGCAATTTTGCATCGTTTAATGGGATAACAAGGTTGGATGGAATTGGAATTGGGAAAAGACCCATAGAGAGAAGTTCTGATTTTAGGCTGACTTTTGCATGCCTGTTTTGCTTACCAGGTTCTTTTCCACACGAGCGCAATTGCAGAATCCGGTGACAAAATACGTTCCTTATGATTGGCATTTCTCAGCCCAATGCTCACTTGTTTCCTTCAGCTTTGTCTAAGAGCTCTGTGTATGTTGCAATTTTGTGAAAAGAAAATGCAGTACAGTGGTACCTCGGGTTAAGAACTTAATTCATTCTGGAGGTCTGTACTTAACCTGAAACTGTTCTTAACCTGAAGCACCACTTTAGCTAATGGGGCTGTTGTGTACTGAAGTTCTCACCCTGGCCAGCAGGGGGATACTGTAGATAGTTATGAAAATAAGGGATCGAAAGTGATGTTCAGTGATTGGATAGTTTTAGAAAGTTGTTACAGTAACATTGTACTGGAGCGGTATATAAGCAGGCTGACTGAACCCTTCAGTCCAGTTCTGTCCTGGCCTGTGCATAAACAAGAGCTGTTTGAAGAATCGCTGTGTCGTCTGATATGTTCACCCACAACTTAACACGGGCCTCCCGCTGCTGCCGCACCACCGGAGCACAATTTCTGTTCTCATCCTGAAGCAAAGTTCTTAATCTGAGGTACTATTTTTGGGTTAGCGGAGTCTGTAACCTGAAGCGTCTGTAACCTGAAGTGTATGTAACCCGAGGTACCACTGTAATAGGCAGAAAGGTGTATGTGGGTATGTGGGAGGAAGGTAGAGGAGGATGGACTTTCATTCTGAAATGGATCCGTTTTGGAAATGATTCTGAAATGGATCCGTTTCCCCAAACTTATTGAGGTGGGTTGGGGACAGAGAGGAGCGCTCCAAGAAACTAACACCCTAGGGTCCCGTGTACTTTGGGTCAGCATTAAGCGATGCCAGGAGCCATGAAAAATGTAGTTCCCGTGGTTTGCAGAAGCTGCGATGCTGCTGTGGACATGTGCTGCGATGCCCAGGAAAGTTGGGCAACATGGGAATGTAATTCCCCGTGGTTCCTAGTCTCTCAGGTGATGGCCTCACCTACTTTCAGCAGCATCCAACTGCACTGCAAATAGGCGGTATTTGTTCTGCATTATAAATCAGCCTGACAACAGCCTACAGTAGTTTAAGTAATGAAACCTGCAGCCTGTTTTATTATTATTACTCTTGAAAAAAACCTGCAGCCTGTTTTATTATTATTACTCTCAAACAAAACGAAGATCATGGCCACTGGTCCCATCACCTCCTGGCAAATAGAAGGGGAAGAAATGGAGGTAGTGAGAGATTTTACTTTCTTGGGCTCCATGATCACTGCAGATGGTGACAGCAGCCACGAAATTAAAAGACGCCTGCTTCTTGGGAGAAGGGCAATGACAGGCCTAGACAGCATCTTGAGAAGTAGAGACATCACCTTGCCAACCTAGGTTCGTATAGTTAAAGCTATGGTTTTCCCAGTAGTGATGTATGGAAGTGAGAGCTGGACCATAAAGAAGGCTGATCGCCGAAGAATGGATGCTTATGAATTATGGTGCTGGAGGAGACTCTTGAGAGTCCCATGGACTGCAAGAAGATCAAACCTCTCCATACTGAAGGAAATCAACCCTGAGTGCTCACTGGAAGGACAGATTGTGAAGCTGAGGCTCCAGTACTTTGGCCATCTCATGAGAAGAGAAGACTCCCTGGAGAAGACCCTGATGTTGGGAAAGATGGAGGCCACAAGGAGAAGGGGACGGCAGAGGACGAGATGGTTGGATAGTGTTTTCGAGGTTACCAGCATGAGTTTGACCAAACTGCGGGAGGCAGTGGAGGACAGAGGTGCCTGGCGTTCTCTGTCCATGGGGTCACGAAGAGTCGGACACGACTAAACGACTAAACAACAACAACAACTCTTGAAAAGCGAGGTACACAGAAACAAAATTAACAACACAAGGAAAATCACGCTGCAATAAAACTATGGGGTACTGGACAAAATCAAGAATCTGCATTAGAACAATAAACAGTAATAATAAAAGAAAGCTAATCTTTAAAAAAAAATATTGAGGGTATTTAAACTGAACAAAATAATGCAGAAATATAAGGTGTAGAAATATAAAGTATAATGTAGTAATATAAAGAAATATAGAATGAAAATGAAAGGTTTATTATGTCACTATATATGCAAGCAACCATAATTCCATATATGCTTGTCTAGTATATAAGTATGTGAGTGTTATCATTACCCAACTACATAATCTTTAAAACCCTGAGTAAAGTACTAGGAAGCTGATTCTGAAGCTTAAAGGGCTTCTACCACCACTTGCTCCCTGTCTAAGGAGTGGCAGCACCACCAAAAGATTCCCAATACCAGATCTTAGCTGAAATTACGATGCACATGTAGACACTCTAGTCTCCCCTGTCTTCCTCCAGTGCCTCTGAGAGCTGTTCAGAAGCCTTTTTAAACCACAGCCTATCATTTCATCCAATCCTGACAAATGGTGGTTGATCTTAACTACAGCTTTAAAAAAACCCAAAAACTAAGCTAACTTCAAACTATGAATAGGAAGAAACTATAATTCGTTCCATGGTTTAAGCTGATGCAGGGGATTAGATGACGTTGGAGGTTGATTCCAACTCAGTGTTCTACGATTAACCACAGTGTAGGGTTTGGATGTAACACTAAACTGTGGTTAATCAAAAATAGGAATGAAAGCTTCCCTGCCAGCCATGATGAAGGAAGATCAGGGAAAGGTGCTGAGTGCAGCTTGTCCCCAACATCTCAAAATCATGGTTTATCATGATGTATGATTAGCCACTTCTTCAAATTATTGGCGATGTAATTGCTTCTAAATTATTGGGCTATCTCGAAGGGTGAAGACTTCGGTTTTAATATTGTATTGCTAATTCTGTTTCAAAATATTTTTAACAGCATCAATGGCAAAAAACGCTTTTTAGATAGGATTAACATGACAAAGCATACAATTAAATTAATTTGGAATACTACATGGCAATCTGTGAATGCCTTTTACTTGCATTGTATTCTAAGCAATAATAATCCTCCCCCCCCCCACTTTTCTTTTTTCTTTTGGCAAAGACTGTTATAATATAAATCAAAGACTTGGGCTATTCCAATTTGTCTGGTTTTATTCATAACAAAAGTGAAAGTAATTGAAACTGCCAGTGAAACGTGCAGTAAAGCAAACAAACCCACAAACTCACGCAGACACACTCTCAAAGAAGGTAGGGCTTTATTTACTGATGCTTCTCCCCAAAGAACGATGCAAACCATAGTTTACCCATCATAGGGTGGTAGCTCAGTTAGTGGAGCACGAGACTCTTAATCTCAGGGTCATGGGTTCTGTTAAGTTGTGGGTGAATATATCAGACAACACAGCGATTCTTCAAACAGCTCTTGTTTATGCACAGGCCAGAACAGAACTGAACTGAAAGGTTCAGCCAGCCTGCTTATATAGAGCTCCACTAGAACGCAACAGTAACCATTTTCTGTAACTATCCAATCACTGAACATCACTTTCAATCCCTTATTTGCATATGTGGACCTGAGTGAAAACTATCTACAGTATCCCCCTGCTGGCCCAGGGTGAGAACTTCAGTACATAACAGGTTCGAGCCCCATGTTGGGAAAAACATTCCTGCATTGCGGGGGCGGGGAGGGGGTTGGACTAGATGACTCTTGTGGTATGGAGACTAAATAGGGGAAGGGTTCGCAGTTCAGTGTAGAGCACATGCTTTTCATCCCAAAAGCCCCAGCTTCAATCCCTAGAACCTGCAGCTTAAGGAGAAGAAAAGGAGAAGGAGAAGGAGAAGGCATCAGTTGTTGAGAAAGACTCCTGGTTGAGACACAGGAGTGGTTCTGTCTGTTGGAGTAGACAGTTGTGTGCTGGATGGAAAAATAGCCTGAGCTAGTTGAACCCGGTCCTCTCTGTTTCCTAGCTGGTGCTCACATTGTGAGTTGTGTCATGGGTCCCACTTAAAATTGTTTATAACAATAATAATAATAAAATTTATTTATACCCCGCCCTCCCCAGCCAAGACTGGGCTCAGGGCAGCTGACACCAGGTATAAAAACAATTGATTGAAATACAGTCATACCTCGGGTTAAATTTGCTTCAAGTTGAGCACGTTTGAGTTGCGCTCTGCGACAACCCGGAAATAATGGAGCGCGTTACTTCCAGGTTTCGCCACTTGCGCATGTGCAGACGCTCAAAATGACATCACGTGCATGCGCAGAAGAAGTGAAAAGCGATGCGCGCAGACGTGCCGTCGTTAGATACATTCACTTCTAGATGCGAATGGGGCTCTGGAATGGATCTCGTTCATATCTGGAGGCACCACTGTGCAACTTAAAAACAAGATTAAAATTCGACATTAGAACATTAAAAATGCAGCCTCATTTCAGTAGGAACTCAAATCAAAAACTTTTTTTGGGATGAGAACGTCAAGTCTTCACCAAGGCCAACTATCCAGACTGGTCCTACGTGGGCCAGAAAAAAGCCAGGGAAGTCCCCAAATAGGAGTTCCATCACAGAAAGAGAAAAGAAAAAGGAAAGAGGGGGAGGGGATCAAGTTGATGCCAAGCCAAAGGCCAGGCGGAACAACTCATTCACAAATGTTACCCATATATACTACTGGAGCTGAGAATCCTAAGAACGAAAGCCATACCCAAAGCAAAGTATTTCTCTGTGTATTTGAGACAACTGGAAAGGTGAGTCGTGTGTGGCCGTTCTGACCGAGTTAAAAAAGCAACCCGATGCAGATCCGACGTATCATGTGTACTGGCTCGTAGCAAGTTGAATCATCAACCTGGTAGGCAAATAGGTGTCACTGTGGGCTTTAAAAAAACACATGTTTCCCTCATTTTCTGTCCATTCTTCTCCAGACGGCTGCCAAGCAGTTGGCAGAGCTGCTCCTGCACTCCCTGAGCGAAGATTGTTACTGGAGCCCCTTATCTGATCCTCTCCCCGAGTTCATGAACAAAGAGGATAATTTGTACATCTGCACTACCCTTCGCCGAAGACTGCAGCTACACACCGGAGATAAGTGCGTATAGAGTTCTTTGGGGCTGTTACATCCAGGGCCAGATAAAATAACATGAAAGGGCAGGCAGTCAAGACACTTAGCAACGGCTGGGTAGTACTGTTTGGTTGTATGCTGCTTGTAAAACCCTCCCAGTCATTGGCTGCGAGAGTTCAGTTCACTTACCAAAGGAGAAAGAAGCCCTCTTCACACCTGAGTCATGTGACGACAAGAGCTGTGGAGCTGGGCCCTTAGCTCCAGCCCCAAGTCACATGTGTCCTGCCTCAGCTGTCAGCGGTCCCAACACCATGTCTGTCATAACTTGGGCAGTGGCAGGAGGTGAGAGGGAGCTACAGTATGAACTTCTCTATGAACGGAGGCTCCCTGTGCCATATGGATAACCTTTTGGTCCAGTTTCTGTATTGTTCCAAAAGCCTATACATGCAGGAATACCCTCCCTGCTGCAGACATTATGGTGAACATGTTAATGGCAAAGACAGGAGGAGCAATGGTGGGAATTGGACTCAATGCATGGCCCCCACAGCCTGCTTACCCACTCCATGGGAGTAACAGGTGAAGTGGGCAAGAATCCGTCACAGATTTCTGATAGTCTAGTGTTATTATTATTTATTGAGTTATTATTTATTGAGTTGCTCCTGCCAACCTCGCAGTTCGAAAGCACGTCAAAGTGCAAGTAGATAAATAGGTACTGCTTTGGCGGGAAGGAAAACGGTGTTTCCGTGCGCTGCTCTGGTTCGCCAGAAGTGGCTTAGTCATGCTGGCCACATGACCCGGAAGCTGTACGCCGGCTCCCTCAGCCAATAAAGCGAGATGAGCGCCACAACCCCAGAGTCGGTCACGACTGGACCTAATGGTCAGGGGTCCCTTTACCTTTACCTTTACCGCCCTAGACAGTCATACCTTGGGTTACAGACACTTCAGGTTGTGCGTTTTCGGGTTGCGCACTGTGCCGAACCCAGAAGTACCGGAACGGGTTACTTCCAGGTTTCTGCACTCGTTCACACGCAGAAGCACTAAATCATGCTTTGTGCATGCGCAGAAGCGCTGAATCGTGACCTGCACGTGCGCAGACGCGACACTGTGGGTTGCGAATGCTGCGAGTTGCGAACGTGCCTTCGCAACCCGAGTGTCCACTGTACCCGGAGGTCTCAGGGAGGCTCACAGAAAAGATCACAACATATATAATCCGAATAAAAACAATAACCCAATAACAACCCCTCCCCCAAAAGAGCCACATTTTAAAAGGGTATAGGATGTCAAACAGATCAACCAAAGGCCTGGTTAAAAAGGAACATTTTTGCCTGGTGCCTAAAGGTGTGTAATGAAGGCGCCAGGCGTACTTCCCTGGAGAGAGCATTCCACAGGCAGGGAGCCACTGCAGAGAAGGCCCTGTTCTCGTGTTGCCACCCTCCGGACCTCGAGGAGGAGGCACACGAAGAAGGGCCTCCGAAGATTATGTCAGGGTCTTGGTAGGTTCATATGGAAAGAGTGGTTCTTGAGGTATTGAAGTCCTGGCACCATGAGGGAAGCAGAAGATCAGTTTGGCTAGAGGAGGAAAAAATCTAGTAACAGGAAAGGATATGTGTTAGCTCACAGGGTCTGAAGTTGGAGGGTTGGGAGAAGGGCATTAGGGAATGAAGGTCTTGGAGAAATGGCAAAGAGCTGAGGAGGTTTGTGCTGGATTTCAGATAACAGCTCAAAACCACAGGCAGGTCTTTGGTTGTGGGTCTCTGTGGGCCCCGTACAATCTGTGTTTTATTACCATTTTCTTAATATTCCATCTGTGAAAACTTAACTTGTCATCTGGAGGGTTGTTGTTGTTTTTTGCCCAGGAGAGAAATTGCTTCATGTGTTGAAGTTGTGTCTAACCCAACAGCTTTGCCTCGCTTGAGTCAGGGCTGAGTTTTCTCCTAGGATACACCCTGCCGCTTTTAGTCATCCTGGCCTAAAGAAGCGGTTATATAACGTATGAATCATGCATGAGACGGTTCAAGTTACTAGTCCTGTGGTGGTGTTAACAAGAGTGTCCCATGAGCGAGCTGCTGGTGTTGCTTATATTAAAACAACAGGTTTGTTTGTCTTTCAGCATCTACAGCCCCCATGACAACGTTGAAGAGGCACTCCTGCTCCTCCTTATCAGTGAATCCATGGTAAGCAGATAGGAATACTTATAAAGAAGGGTAATAATGAAAGCACGCAATAATCATTAGGATAATACTTGATATTTTCAGGGTGGCATTTCCAGGTTTCCTTTGCGATCTGCAAACTGGCTTTCTGATTGCAAAATCTTGCCTGTTCAGTGGGGAAGAAAGCAGCAGTTGTCTTTTAATACAGCACGCACAGAGAGAGAGCTGCCACTTGTTTTTGATTTTTGAAGCATCGCTTGATGATGACAGATTAAGCAAACGTTCAGCAAGCAGTCTGAGAAATTTAATAGAAAACTGTGAGTCACCCATAACGTGGCATAGGAACAATATCATCATCCCCCCTTCCTTTCTTTTGCAAAACAGGCTTAATTTTTTTTAAAATTAAAAAAAAAAGTGTTTCCTTCACTGTGTTATATGAACCTTATTTTAAAACTGCCCAGCGTGGACCAGTTGACAAACAACAGATCTCTGGGCTACAGAGATACAGCTTTGGTGCTCATGATTTATTGATTTATACCTTGGGGTTGTTTTTAACAACAAATACACAAGGTGGCTTACCTAAAACCAAGGTAATACAAAATAAGAAGGAAATACAACTTAAAAAACAAGCAGTTTTGAACAGCAGAATACGCAATAAAATCAAGTGACTCTACAGTGCCCTACAAGGCAAATTTAACAGGATTTTTCACTTAAGGCTGAAGTTTACAACATTTGGGCGAGTAACAGGTGAGGGGCATGATAGATTATGCACAGTGTGGAGAATTCTAGAACCTGTGGTCATCCCATGAGGAATGTTGAGAGATTCAGAGCAGACAAATTAAAGTACATCTCCACACAGCGCCTAAGCTGAACTGTGGAATTTGCTTTCGCTAAGATGCAGCGATGGCCTTAAAAGAGGAGGATCGGGCTATTAATGGCTACCAGCCACAATGGCTATGCTCTCTTTCCACTGTTGGAGGCCGTATGCCTTTGAATACCAAATGCTGAGACTGTACCTTGTGACAGCGAATTCCATCATTTAAATATGAACTGTGTGAAGAAGTAACAGGTTTGGGCTGAGAAAGACCTCTGTCTGAACCACTTCCAGTCCGATGGCCCAATGATCTAGCACAGTATGAGGCACCTTCCTGTGTTTCTTATGGCTCAGGTGCCAAAATAGCCTAACCAGTCTGAGGTGGCATGCATCTTGGGCTGGCCTTCATGCCTTGGTCCATCCCCTAGAAGCCTATGCGACATGCAGGAGTTCTGAGACAGCTGCACAGGGGTTCCTCTGTGGATTTTTGAAAATGGCATTTGTACCCCACCTTTCCTCTAAGGCAGGGTTTCCCAAACTTGGGTCTCCGGCTGTTTTTTGGACTACAACTCCCATCATCCCTAGCTAGCAGGACCAGCGGTCAGGGATGATGGGAACTGTAGTCCAAAAACAGCTGGAGGCCCAAGTTTAGGAAACATTGCTCTAAGGAGCTTTCACTGTGCTTCAAGTATGGGAATAATTATCTAAAGGTAAAAGTTGGAAAGCTGATAGCTAATTATAGGTGCGCCTTGGCGTGGGTTTTTATAAAACATCTGTTTAACAATCCACCAATAATTCATGATGCCTGTTCAGTGTCTATTCCTGAGGAACCCAAGTGCAGGTAGATTAAGAGCTGACCTTAAAACTTTCCTGGGCCTGTTTTAGTCACCCTCCCTCTTCAACAGGATTTCTAGTGCTGCTCAATATAAGCCAGAGCTGTCTCTAAGCTAGGAAAGGAATGTTTTTCTGTCAGCATTTTTCTCCCAGAACCCTCATCCCTGAGCATTTTTATTTTGAAATTCTTTCATTTACACAATGAAGATCTGTCCCTCAGTTTTGATGCAGTTCATAAGCCTGTCACCCAAGCCATTGTCGCTGTAATTTGGTGGTGTTTTTTTTAAATGGCAAGAGAATGTGTTCCCCTCGGTGTGGCATCTCCCAGGCATGTTGTAGATTAACAAAACACACCACAAGTGGTGCAGAGTAATTTGGCTTGCCTGCTCTCTCTCTCTCTCTCTCTCTCTCTCTGTCTCTCTCTCTCTCTCTCTTCCCTCAGCTGAATTGGAAAACAGACTGCCTGTAGCCAAGACTAATAAACAGTGTGCCCAGTGTAACAGAGTTTGGGAATCATTTATCACCGTCTTCTTATTGAGTTAAATGGCCAGATGGGATTTGACCTGGAAAAAAGTCTGAGAAAGAGGGAAGGAGGTGGAAGCAGGACTGCAAAAAATTCTGTTGCCTTTTGCTTGAGTAAGAACAGGAAGAAGAGGCCTGGTGGATCAGGCCAAAGGCCATTTAGTGCAGGTGGGAATCTCCACCTACGATTCCCAGCAACAAGGACATACTACCTCCAGCAAAAGAAGTGGAACATCACTATCTTGGCTAGCTGCCATTGATAGTTTTATTCTCCCTAAATTACTCCTCTTCTAAAGCCATCCAAGATGGTAGCCCTCACTACTTCTTTTGGGAACAAATTCCGTAGTTTAACTATACTCTGTGTGAAGAAGTACTTTCCCCCCCAGTGCTATTTTTCTAGAGAAAGAGGTGTCGGAGCTCACCATGAATACCTCTCTTGTTCTCTTAGAAAGGCAATGGCGTCCACCTGAGAGGTGCCAGAATTGAGTTCCGGCAAGTTCTGACTGAAAAAAGCCCTCCATCTTACCTCATGTCTCCTCTTATCTTTTCTCCACACTAGGAAGTTCCAAATGTTGTAACATTTCCTCGATTATTTTGGTCGCCCCCTTTTGTTGTACCATTTGCAGCCCCGCAATAGCCTTCCAGAGGTGTACACAGTATTCCAAGTGTGGTTTGCACCAGAGATTTGTATAAAGGCATTAGGATATTTTGGCAGTTTTATTTTTGATTCCTTTCTTACAACCCTTAGCATGGAATCCCATCTTTAACAGTGCTCCCCACCAGTTTTCGTGGAACAGATGTTGAGCTAACTGGCCTGTAGCTTCCACACTCCCAATTCTTCTTAGTTTGGTTTTTTTATTTTTAATGCTCCATTCTCTTTGTTGGCTCTATTGGGTTAGTTGGGTAGAATTCTACAAACTAATAGTGTCTTCCCTTTTTTGGCTGTGGATCCTGACGCAGCCAAAAGAAAACCAGAATCTGAATGCATCTCAACAAGCTTTGGGAAACTCAAGGGCAAAAGATTCCTGCATTGCCGGGGTTTGGGCTAGATCAGGCATAGGCAAACTCGGCCCTCCAGATGTTTTGGGACTACAACTCCCATCATCCCTGACCACTGGTCCTGTTAGCTAGGGATGGTGGGAGTTGTAGTCCCAAAGCATCTGGAGGGCCGAGTTTGCCTATGCCTGGACTAGATGACCATTGGGGTCCCTTCCAACTCTACAGTTCTGTGGTTTGCAGAAATGCAAAAAAATATTTCAGGTTGGGGGAGACCCTAAAGATGTACATTAAATCAGAGACAGATCTATGAGGACTGAGCACGCTCAGTGTGCACTGAATGCTGACTGACTTGGTATATGAATAAGTGTTTAAAACTAGAGGTGTGTGTGTGGAACAGAGTGTTCTGGAAGAGAAGAAAATGGTTGAAACCCTGAACAGGCAAAATTCTCCCTGCAAAATTGTTGCAGTCCCTATTTGCTGGTTTTTGTTTTTTTAAAATAGGAGTGTTGTTGTTTAGTCGTGTCCGACTCTTCGTGACCCCCTGGACCAGAGTACGCCAGGCACTCCTGTCTTCTACTGCCTCCCACAGTTTGGTCAGGCTCATGTTTGTAGCTTCGAGAACACTGTCCAACCATCTCATCCTCTGTCGTCCCCTTCTCCTTGTGCCCTCCATCTTTCCCAACATCAGGGTCTTTTCCAGGGTGTCTTCTCTTCTCATGAGGTGGCCAAAGTATTGGAGCCTCAATTTCATGATCTGTCCTTCCAGTGAGCACTCAGGGCTGATTTCCTTAAGAATGGATACGTTTGATCTTCTTGCAGTTCATGGGGCTCTCAGGAATCTCCTCCAACACCATAATTCAAAAGCATCAATTCTTTGGCGATCAGCCTTCTTTATGGTCCAGCTCTCACTTCCATACATCACTACTGGGAAAACCATGGCTTTAACTATACGGACCTTTGTTGGCAAGGTGATGTCTCTGCTTTTTAAGATGCTAAAATAGGAGTAGATGCTATTTTAAAGAAAGTTCAGCTGCAGCTTCGCTCCCTCATTCCACCCAAGGAACTACAACAAATGCTTTTACTTCACTTCTGTAGAACAGGGGAAAGGATGCTGGTTTTTGTTGGGCAGGGGAGGGAAATGTTGGAGGAGGAAAACCCCCTCCCCGGTGCCACACATGCCTAGTGCAAACAAGATGTAGGGTGCGGGTTGGTGGCTAGGAAGGGGACAATAAAATAGCCTGAGCCTACCCTGGTGAGAACACCCTCTTCTAAGAACTTATGTGTTTGGTTATAATTGATAAATGCTTATCAATTTCAGAGCAGAGGGTAATCTCCAGTGAATCATGTGAACAGCTTCAATATTGTTATTTATTCCAGAGCTGAGTTTCTAATATGAAAGAGGTTTTATACAGAGCCACTCATAATTCTGATGCTATCCCGAGATAACTTAACTCCTGTACGTCTGCTCCCGTTACCTCTCTCATCTGTTCCCCTCACAGCCCGTTTCCTCACAGCTCCAAATGTCACGTTCCCACCCGCGGTTCTCTGCCTGTCACTCTTTCTCACTCCACCCAACATCCCTTCCCACTTCCACGCTGTCAATCATCACTTCTCTCTCTCTTATGTCACAGTGCCCTTTAGTTCTGTGCTCTGAATGAGCTCATTCGGCTTACGTCACCGCCCCCCTCCGTGTGTTGAATCGGACAACTGAGCGCATGGTTAAACTACAGAGTTTGCTATCACAGGATGTGGTGATGGTCATAGAATCACAGGATGATCGTAGAATCATATTTTGAAGGTGCTAGAGGGTGCTCGGTGGTCTGCCTTGCTGGCTTCCTTCTTATCCGCCTTGGGGGGCCCGGGAAGGATTTTTCATTTTTGTCTGCCGTCGGTTAGAATTTGCAACTCTGCTCCAAGCTAGAGGCACCATATGGTGATTCTGCCAAACTACCATCTCTGCATAACGTTTCTGTATGTAGAGCACTCACATAATTGCTTTGAAAGGTCACCCTGTGAGTATGGAATATAATTTTGGAAGCAGTCCAGTGACGTATTCCTGAAATATATGCATATTTGTGTTTTTTTCTAAACGGGTTCTCCTGTGAGTGTCCCTGCATGCAGCTCAGACGGTGTGTTCATCTAGCCTAGCATTGTGTCTTCTGATGGGCAGCTGCTCTCCAGGGTCCTAGAGACACAATTCTCCCCACCAGTGATCCTTTCTTAGCTGGAGATGTCACGGGCTGAACGGGGGACTTTCTGCATCTAAGGCATGTGCCCTTGCCTCTGAGCTACATGGTCACCACGCTCGCAGAGGGCAGTGGCATAGCGTGGGTTGTCAGTACCCGGGGCAAGGCAAGTAATTAGCGCCCCCTAACCCGTGATTTGCGCCCCCTAACCCGTGGATTTGCGCCCCCTAATCCCCAGATGTTGCGCCCAGTGCGACCGGCCCCCCTGCACCCCCACGCTACGCCACTGGCAGAGGGTTCTTGTGCTTGGGCCCTGCTTGTGGATTTGTCGCAGGCATCTGGTTGGCGCCATTGTAAGAACAGGAGGCTGGACTAGATAGGCCATCAGCCTGATCTCCCAGGGTCTTCTTATGTTCTTGTAAGCACCAGAAAAGGAATCTCAAATAGTCCCGGGTACAAAGTTTAAGAATTGGCAAATTCATATGTCACTCTAGTGATATGTGACCTTATAGGTAAGGTGTTACTATGAAGTTTCGCTAAATAAATAAGTTTCAGACAACTCCAACCATGAGGAAAACCTCATAGTTGTACAACATAGTTGTAGCGCTCAGCTACATTAGTCAAAATGCAGTGATTTGAATGTGTTATAAACATGCAACACCGGATAACGTCAGAGAGCACAAAACCTTTCTACAGCATTTTTACATAGGGTTGTGGGTTTTGTTATAACGATTTAATTTCTGACTTATTTATAGCCCCCCCCCCATGTGTAGATCCATCCACCCTCCAGCCTTCTTAAGTGATTATGGTCAAAAGAAGAAACACTATTTGTGCAAGTGATACTTAAATTGTATTTTTATGTTGTGAACCGCCCTGAGATCTAGGGATGAAGGGCGGTATACAAATATAATAATAATAATAATAATAATAATAATAATAATAATAATAATAAGCCATGCCCCTTCTGCGTTTGGTTTATGGCACCATTGCCTGTGCTTGGAACATATAGGAAGCACTTCCTTTTTATTGTAGCACTAACAGGCGGTATTTGTAGTTACATGTATTCCTGTCCCCTTTTTTCGTAAGCCCAAAGCTTGCGGTAATGTACTAGTTCGGGTGAATATTCTATCTGTGCTAAGGCATCACTTTAAAATTCCTAGTTTGGCCCACTGACAAATGCCCGAAATAGCTGACTCTGATGCGAAGCTGATTACTGGCTTTCAGAATATGTGGGGGCTTGTTCGGCGCAGCTATTTTTCACAACTAAACGCGGCTGCAGAGCTACTGATGCAGAAACTTTTTAATAGCGTGGTATGCAATGTGTGGAAAGGTTTAATTGACGGCAAGGTTGATTATGCCCATCCTTCCACAAACCTCTGCCTTTCCCCAGTGCTCTTTTTAAATCTTCCTTTTCAAAGAACGCCCCGTGACAAAGTGCCGTTGATTATGGCTCGCAGAAGATCAAACCCCCAGAAAAAAAACGCTTTCCTTCATTCAGTAGATTTTACTTTCCTCTTGTATTAGGGCATAAAGAATAGCCACACCTCTGGGAACAGTTGAGGAGTGAGCATATGAATTGGCCCTGAATCCATTTCCTGCTCATCTCTCTCTGCTCAGAGTGAATTGACAAGTTCAAATGACTTTTTTTGGGGGGGGGGAACATGCTCACCCACCAGTGATAGAGCATCTATTTTACATGCCCCTGGGTTCAGTCCTTCGGATCTCTAGGTAAGTCTGAGAGAAACTACTCTCTGAAACTCCGGCAAACCGCTGCCAGTCAGGATAGTTAATGGATCGGAAATCTGATTTTTGTTTGACTCCACCTCCCATAGTTCCTGGCTGTTGTCCATGCTGGCTGGGACTGATGGGAGTTATAGTCCAACAGCCTTTGGAGCACACAGTTTCTCCATCTCTAGACAAAGCTGGGTAGGAGTGAAGCAGCTTCGTTTGTCCTCCACCCCTAGCTGCAAGTGCAGGGATTTTACAGATTAATAATAATAATAAATAATAAATTTTTATTTATACCCCGTCCTTCCCGGTTCAAAAACCGGGCTCAGGGCGGCTAACAACAAATTTAAAACACTTAATTGTAAAAGCAGCATAAAATACAGTATAAAAACATGAATAACCATAAAATTCAAAGTTCAAAAATTAGTTTGGGGAAAATCCATCCAATAAGCATTAGATAGTCACCAGGGCTAGCTGGCTGAATTAGTCCTTCTTGGGACCAGTGAGGAGGCCAGGGGAGAATTAGCTGTGGGGTCCCAGAGCGGGTGATCTTCATAAAAGGGGAGGGGGAGGGAAGAAAAGGGAATTAAAATATCAGGCTGAATTCAGATTAAAGGCCAGGCGGAATAGCTCTGTCTTACAGGCCTGACGGAAGGAGGTTAAATCCTGAAGGGCCCTAGTCTCCTGGGACAGAGCATTCCACCAGGTTGGAGCCATCACTGAAAAGGCCCTGGCCCTGGTGGAAGATAGTCTGACTTCCTTAGGGCCCAGGACCTCTAAACTATGGTTATTCATGGACCATTTCTCAGTGTGCCCTTAGCTCATGCTGCTGTGATTTCATAGAATTGTAGAATTGGAAAGGGACCTCAAGGGTCATTTAGTCCAACCCCCTGCAGCGCAGGAATCTCAACTAAAACATCCATGACAGTTGGCCACCCAACCTCTGCTTAAAAACTTCTAAGGAAGGAGAGTCCACTACCTCCTGAGGGAGACCATTCCACTGTGGAACAGCTCTTACTGCCAGAAAGTTTTCCCTGATGTTTAGTCGGAATCTCCTTTCTTGTAACTTGAAGCCATTGGTTTGGGTCCTAACCTCCAGAGCAGGAGAAAACAAGCTCCCCCCCTCTTCCATGAGACAGCCCTTGAGATATTCAAAGATGGCTATCGTATCTCCTCTCAGCCTCCTGTTTTCCAGGATAAACATACCCAGTTCCTTCAACCATTCCTCATAAGGCTTTCAGATGTTTGCCTTGGGGCATTGTAAGGAAAGAGTAGCAGGGAGGGAGTGCAACTCGTGCTTCTGTTTCTACTGCTGCTAAGACTTTCGCAAAATAAGAGGAGATTTGCATCTGAGGTCCAATGTGGTGCTGTGAGTAGGATGTTGGACTGGGGAGACCTGGGTTAGAATCCTCCCACAGCCACAAATCTCAGTGGGTGGCAGTGGCGTAGCGTGGGGGGTGCAGGGGGCCCGGCCGCACCGGGCGCAACATCTGGGGGGGGCACGCTTGCACTTGCAGCTCTCTGTCCCTACCTGGGTTAGGGGGCGCAAATTACTTGCCTTGCCCCGGGTGCTGACAACCCACGCTACGCCACTGGTTGGTGGCCTTGGGTCTGTCATCCTCTCCCTTTCTCTTTCTAATCTACCTCATAGGGTGGTTGTGAGGATTACATGGGGAAACTATGTACTGTACCTTGAGTTCCTTGGAATAATAATAATAATAATAATAATAATAATAATAATAATAATAATAATTTATTTGTACCCCGCCCATCTTGCTGGGCTTCCCCAGCCACTCTGGACGGCTTCCAACAAAATATTAAAATACAGTAATGCATCAAACATTAAAAGCTTCCCTAAACAGGGCTGCCTTCAGGTGTCTTCTAAAAGTCTGGTAGTTAGGTTGTTCTCTTTGACATCTGCTGAGAGGGTGTTCCACAGGGCAGGTGCCACTACCGAGAAGGTCCTCTGCCTGGTTCCCTATAACTTGGCTTCTTGCAGTGAGGGAACCGCCAGAAGGCCCTTGGCACTGGACCTCAGTGTCCTGGTAGAACAATGGGGATGGAGACGCTCCTTCAGATATACTAGACCGAGGTGGTTTAGGGCTTTAAAGGTCAGCACCAACACTTTGAATTGTGCTCGGAAACGTACTGGGAGCCAGTGTAGGTCTTTCAAGAATGACATATAAGTAAATTTTCTCTGTGGGCAGAAGTGTGTTCTCTCAGGAGCTCACCCCGTCGCAGGGATTCGAACTGCCGACCTTCTGATTGGCAAATCCTAGGCTCTCTGGTTTAACCCACAGCGCCACCCATGTCTCCAAGGGTTTGCATACGACCAGGCAAATAAGTATGTTTTAAGCAACATATTCCTTTGCAAGCCAACATTAACCTGAGGAGGACTCTCTGCAGCCATGCTGCAGTGCGAAACATCTTTAAAAAGTGGGGGAAAGTGGAGGAGTATTCTTTTGTTTTGCCTCGTTTTAAAAGGTTGCCGTCGTAAAGTTGCAGGCAGCTGAAGTAATTGGGCGCACCATTTTAAGTGCGGCCCCGGGCCTTGAAGCATTCTGGCGCTGTGGGGCTCTTGTCATCTCTCGTTCTAGAGGTTTCCGAGAGATAATCTGAGGGAATCGTCTCCCAGCATTTCTGTAAATGCATTCTGCCTTCCCAAATTAGCTTCCTGCGGATGAATGCAGGGGGCTGGATAGGGGCACTTTTGCTTGGACATGCAGTGCGTGGCTGGCGACCTTTCTGAGGTGTTCTTGGCTGTCTCCGCTCGTTCCTGCTGGACCTGACCTCTTGTTTTATTCTGAATTCACTCCCAGGCAAACCAGGACGCAGTAATTAGCCGTGCCCCTGAGCAGAAAGACGACCGAGCCATCAGTCTCCGGGATGCGTCGGCGGTTTACGATCTTCTAACTATCACACTGGGCAGAAGAGGGCAGTATGTCATGCTTTCTGAGGTAACTACTCCTAGGTTTTCTTATGTCTTTTTTTTTAATCACCCCCAAAACAACAAGGCAGCACTCTACATCCTTCCAAACACACACCAGCTTGCTGAAGTGTATCCAAGTGGCACTACATCTAACTGAAACATTTATGGGTGTACACATGTTCTGCCTGGGGCCGTGTGCAATACATCCCATGACTCCAGAGGAGGGAGACTCCTAAGGCCACCTTTCTTAACGCTGGCAGCGTGGGAGCTGCGGCTTCTTCCCACAACGCAGCAGCGATACGGGGAGCGTAATTCACTTCTGAAATTTTGCTGTTGTGGGATGTGGGGATGGCTATCAGATGAAATGAGTGGGGCCTGCAACAAAACGTTGCACTGTATCCTCACCTCCTAGCAGGAGAATTCCTCCAGGTCGCACCATTCCATCCTCCCATTTTCCTACTCTCTCTTTAGAAAAGAAAACGCAAGTACAGTGGTACCTCGGGTTACAGATGCTTCAGGTTACAAACTCCACTAACCCAGAAATAGTTCCTCGGGTTAAGAACTTTGCTTCAGGATGAGAACAGAAATCGCGCAGCGGCAGCGGGAGGCCCCATTAGCTAAAGTGGTACCTCAGGTTAAGAACAGTTTCAGGTTAAGAACGGACCTCCAGAACGAATTCAGTTCTTAACCCGAGGTACCACTGTATGGAAAACGAGCGAGGTCCCAAGGAAAGAAGAATGGCAACTTAAACTGATGGAATTATGCCCAGTTTGCAGATCTAACATATAGAATAAGAGAACATGAAGAAGATACGTTTAAAAAAGATTGGAAATGGTTTACTGAATATGTGGGGGGAAACTGTGCACACTTGAAAATGCTGGCAGCAGTAAGATAAAGTCAACAGTGTAAATAAGTTTTGATGGATGTAACAATGGAATACTGAATGGTTTAGTTTATGTGAAATATGCAGGGATTCACGTTACGCAAAATGAACCATGGAAAGAGTAGAAGGGAAGTCATTGAGATTTTACGGTTGTTTAAATGAATATTCTAAATTGTAAAACAGAAAATTTAATAAAAATTGTATAAACAAAAAAATGGGGGGGGGGACAACTTAACAGAATATATTGATGAAAATGTGTTCTCCAAAACGGTGGGGAAGGCTAACAGCAGGCGCCCAAGAGACTTTACTTGATCCCACCGAATTAGGCTGTCTCCTGTGCAACTAAAACCTGAACTATCCCAGATGGACATTTTTTTATCCCCACAGAAAGAAATAAAATCACATAGGTTCCCCCCCCACACACACCTTTTGGTAATGAATTCCACAAAAGTTGAGAATCTGCTAGTGATAATACTTGTGCTTCCTTCTTTTTTTTCTCCCCAGTGTTTGGAGAGAGCAATGAAACTTGCATTTGGTGAATTCCACCTATGGTATCAACTGGCCCTTTCCATGGCAGCTTGTGGCAAGGTAAGGCACAAACACAAAGAACATTTGCGTTCATGGAAAAGTTTCGATTATCTGTACTCAATTCTCCAAAGCAAATGGTAATTTGAACTACTGTTGTTGTTGTTGTTTACATCCCATCCTTTCCCCCAAACGGATCCAATATGAGTATTATTGTAATATTATATTGATTAATAGGTGAAGTATTATTCTAATCACAGTTTTTTCCAATGCTGAGTTCAGGTGGTTGAGTGTGTTAACTCTATTTTTCCCCCTTTCTAATTTAGATTTTCATTGTACTTCCAAAAACAATTACGTATTAACTTCAACTTTAATATTGTTTCCCTTTGGCATTTTGACTTCCCACGCTTCCCTCCATGATGTTTTTGTTCCCACCCTTCTTCCTGCTGCATTGTACACCATACATTCATCCAATACATATCCTCTATTACATTCGTTATCGTTTCGTTTCTGCTGCGCGTACTTCGAATCCTGCTCCCTGACTCCATTTGACTGTGGCAAGTTGAGCACGTTAACTCTCAAAGCAAAATTGGGTTGCCCAAAGGGTGGTGCTGTGGGTTAAACCACAGAGTCTAGGACTTGCCAATCAGAAGGTCGGCAGTTCGAATCCCTGCGACGGGGTGAGCTCCTGTTGCTCGGTTCCAGTTCCTGCCAACCTAGCAGTTCGAAAGCACGTCAAAGTGCAAGTAGATAAATAGGTATCGCTCCGATGGGAAGGTAAACGGCGTTTCCATGCACTGCTCTGGTTCGCCAAAAGCGGCTTAGTCATGCTGGCCACATGACCCAGAAGCTGTATGCCTGCTCCCTCGGTCAATAAAGCGAGATGAGCACCGCAGCCCCAGAGTTGGCCACGACTGGACCTAATGGTCAGGGGTCCCTTTACCTTTACCTTCATATAATTGGCGCACAGCCTTTCTTTGCTGAAGTACTGTACAAACATTTGTGAATTAAATAATCTTGGCTATGATATAAGGCAGCTTTTTATACTGCAAGGATGTCCTGGTCTCCTACCTAGTATTGTTAAATATTCTGGAAGCTAAATGGCATGATCTCTGTGAATTGATCCAAGATCTGTAAATATTCTGTGTCTGATACTTTGAGCAGAAGCAATTTCTTTCTCCATCTGTGAAGTATTTTCAGCCCTAGCACTGAATCTTTCCCAAAGGATTCCTGCTCTATCCTCTGCAATGCTGTCATCTCACTAATGGCAGGGACAGGACGTGTGAACTAGGGCTTTTATCATACTCTGCAGCTTGATGGCAGAGAGCCAGAGGGATGGGGGCAGGAAGGAAAGAGGATGCTATCTCTCCAGACCACCAAAGGCACTTGAGGTTTTCCAAGGCAGAAGATCTCTTTTCACCTGTCTCTCTGCCACAGCCAATTCCTGACCTCATTAGAAACATGAGCCCACATCCCCAGGTTTTACTTGCAGCACCAAGAATAAATATGTGACATGATGGAAACACAGCATGACAAGTGCTTCAATTGCCCCATAAATCTTCAAAATCTTTGAAACTAGTATCTTGTAAAGAGTAACCAGAGAATCAGCCCTTGTTCTCATCTTGTGTCCTGGACCCTCTCTGTCCATGATACCCCCACTCTGCTGTGGTTTATTTCTTATTTCTTTATTGGGGACGCGGGTGGCGCTGTGGGTTAAACCACAGAGCCTAGGGCTTGCCGATCAGAAGGTCGGCGGTTCGAATCCCCGCGACAGAGTGAGCTCCTGTTGCTCGGTCCGTGCTCCTGCCAACCTAGTAGTTTGAAAGCACGTCAAAGTGCAAGTAGATAAATAGGTATCGCTCCGGCGGGTAGGTAAACGGCGTTTCCGTGCGCTGCTCTGGTTCGCCAGAAGTGACTTAGTCATGCTGGCCACATGACCCAGAAGCTGTCTGCGGACAAATGCAGGCTCCCTTGGCCAATAAAGCGAGATGAGTGCCGCAACCCCAGAGTCGGTCACGACTGGACCTAATGGTTAGGGGTCCCTTTACCTTTACCTTTATACCAAGCAGGTCTCAGGGTGGTTCACAGAATAAAATCAAAATACAGAACCACAAAATACATAACCAAAATAACAACAACCGTATAACCCCCCCCCCCACAAAAGAAACACATTTTAAAAAGGCATAGGTTGTCCAAGCTGAGCGTGGTAAAAACACCACCTTGTAAGAGCTTGTAAAAGGAGAAAAATAACACTGATTTTCTCTTGCTGGTCAACCTATTAGTGTGATCCAAAGGTTTATCCATATTCATACTTTATAATGGCAGCTGGCTTTCTTGAACAAAGGCTGTACTTTCTCGATCAACTGCAACCTGCAGCCTAATTTTGAAAGTTCGGATTTCTGGGAAGAGTGGCCTGTCCCTCTTCCTGCAGCAGCCTGTTGGTGGGAAGGAAGAAGATGCCGGAAAGAGAGAGAAACAAGGTTTGGGGGCACACAATGTGCGCCATGCCCCCCACATTACTCCTGAAGGAATGTAGCCCTTGACAGAAAACGGGTTGCCCCCCTGTTCTAGGTATACAGTTTCCCCCCACTATGAACAGCACGTATCATGAAATGTGCTGAATATAGTTTGCAGGTGAGCTAATGAATTGATAACTATTAACAAAAAATATATTTTTTTTTTTTATAAATATTTATTAGAGTTTTTAGAAAAAAGAATACAATGATAATAAACATTATTGCTTTGTTTTAACAAAATTTCGTAATTTCCTTGAACTTCCTCACGTCTCCCGCTCCCATTTACATCATTAATAGATTTTTGTCAAGCAAATTATCATCTTATTTCCAAATCTATAACCACTTACTTAAATACAGTAAATTAATTCTCCTGCAAATTTGTTTCTCTTAATCTCTCTTGTCATCAATTCTTAATCTATTTTAGTGATGGCCAATTATTTATAACCAATATTAACAAAAAATATAAGGGACGCAGGTGGCGCTGTGGGTTAAACCACAGAGCCTAGGGCTTGCTGATCAGAAGGTTGGCGGTTCGAATCCCTGCGACAGGGTGAGCTCCCATTGCTCAGTCCCTGCTCCTGCCAACCTAGCAGTTTGAAAGCACACCAGTGCAAGTAGATAAATAAGTACCGCTCCGGCAGAAAGATAAACGGCTTTTCTGTGCACTGCTCTTATTCGCCAGAAGCGGCTTAGTCATGCTGGCCACATGACCCGGAAGTTGTATGCTGGCTCCCTCGGCCAATAAAGTGAGATGAGCGCCGCAACCCCAGAGTCGTTCCTGACTGGATCTAACGGTCAAGGGTCCCCTTTACCTTTACCTTTAACAAAAAATCTCTTGGCTTTTCTAATTGTTGTGATAGAAGTCCAGGTGGCACACACAGGGGCTCCTCAGCAGCTTCCCATCCCATCACAGACTAGAGCCAGACCGGATAGGGTAGCTGCATCAGATCTGTCCAAATTCTAGCTCTCCATAAGGGCTGTCAAGTTTTTAGGCAGGAGGGTAGTTGGGAAACAAGGATGGAGAGTGGCTAGTTTTCCTCCAACCCCAACTCCCTTATACTTAGCTTTCCACACAGGATGCAAACATGGGGAACAAAAGTGGCGGGGGCACTTAAACCAGGCTCAGAGGTTCCTGAGTAAGAATTGTGTGAAGATGTTTCTCTTGCAAGGCCACGTGAGGGTCGCTGGTGCCAATCAGAAGCAGGCCTTTGGTCTCTAGCGCAAATGGAAGAACTGCCAGTCGATCTCGGAGACAGGAAACAGGGTCTGAAGGGGATATGTTGACGTGTATAATTAATAGGGATGCATACATGCTATGCTGTTTTTGCCTGCCTATAAACATGGATCACTCGTATCTTAGTGGTGTGAATCACTCCTTCTGTGCTTCAAAACAGAGTTTCCTTGGGGAAAGGGGTTGATTGTTAAATCCCTAGCTCTGGGGATTGTAGCATCTGTTGTACCCTGGCAACTCTCAGCATCCGCAGCAAACTACAGTTCCCAGGATTCTTTGGGGGAAAGCGGTGTGCTTTAAATGAAGTGAGGAAAAGGCTGGCTACCATCTTAGATGACTTCAAAAGGGGACTAGTCAAATTTTAGGAGGATGAGGCTACTAATGTCTTCCAGTTACGATGGCTACATGGTTCCTCTAGGGCCAGGGACACTGTGTCTCTGAATTACCAGCCTCTGGGGAACAATAGCTGGAATGGTCTGTTGTTTTGCTGATGGCATCTAGTTGGCCAGTGAGAGGAACAGGATGCTGGAAGCAATGGACCTGGGGTCTGATCCACCAGGGCTCTCCCCATGTGTAGTTATTCTGGAGCAACTGACAGCGAGAACACAAGATCTGATCTTCTGTAAGAGGCTCTAATTCTGATTCTTTTTGGCTGTGTGCGAACGCAGGCCCACGGGCAAAGGAGACAGCCGTTCTGCCTCCCTTAATTGATGCTTGAGATATTTTCTGGGCACGGCAAGGAGTGAAGGGGAGGCTTTGCAAAGAGCTGCTCTGCTCTCGCCGATGCCTTGGTTACTCTGAGCCTCTGCGTGGGCGAGAGAATCAAACGGCTCCCAGCTGATGTTTGCTGTGCCGCTGTAAATTTTGGCAGAGCGTCGGGCAGGGAAAGTACAGCGAGGCTTCTCTGCAATCCGTTATCACCATTTTCGTTGGGCTTTCATCTCCTTCCCTTTTTTTTCTTTTAAAAAGGAAAAGGTCTGCGATGTGCAGAGGCAAGGTGCTCCCTTGCTGTTTAATAAACGGTGTGCCAAGTGCATTGATATTCAGAGATGGTTGTTAACCCGGGTGACTGTTTGACATTTTAAGTGGCTCTCATGCCAGTCTGGTGTTGTGATATAGAGCACTAGGCCCAGCACTGGGTTTATATCCCCAACTCGGGTGAGAAGCCCCAACTCGGGTGAGAAGTGACAGTAGAAAAAAGGGAGAAGGAGCAACCTCTCCTTTCCTTCTATCCCTCCCCCTCTCCTTCATTCCCTCTCGCTGGTGGTCCCCCTCAGCTACCACCTGCCAGTCTAGCATAGTGTGGGGCTGCCACTGCTTGGCGTCCTCTGCCGCCCTGACCAGACCTCTCCTTCTCCCTCCTCCTCGTCCACAATAAACATGCCAGGGGGGCATTGGTCAAGTAGCAAGCAGGGTCAGCCAAGCTTGCAGGCCTTTGGACCGCAACGTATGTCATCGACTTTTTGTAGAAGGTCTGGAGAGCATATGAGGCTTTCTGTCCCTCTTGGGCTAACGTCCCCTGAATTGTGGAGGAAACCTTAACAGGGTATTCCTCTGTTTTGGCACCTCTCCTGCCTTATGTGTGGCCTGCACTGGCCAAGCAGGCGCTGGGGAATGTGATGTCCCTGTTGTGGAGGGGATAATCCCTCAGAAGAATCTGCCTCTGGTGTTCTGGAGTCTCTGGCACAAGGAAGAAGAAGAAGAAGAAGAAGAAGAAGAAGAAGAAGAAGAAGAAGAAGAAGAAGAAGAAGAAGGGGAGTTTGGATTTGATATCCCACTTAATCACTACCCGAAGGAGTTTCAAAGCGGCTAACATTCTCCTTTCCCTTCCTCCCCCACAACAAACACTCTGTGAGGTGAGTGAGGCTGAGAGACTTCAGAGAAGTGTGACTGGCCCAAGGTCACCCAGAAGCTGCATGTGGAGGAGCGGGGAAGCGAACCCGGTTCCCCAGATTACGAGTCCACCGCTCTTAACCACTACACCACACTGGAACTCCTGGCTGACACGTGCCTTCCTGTCCTAGCCACTACTCCATGTCATGACAGGTGCTGGACCGCCTTGTGTCTTGCCTCACTTCAGTCTGTTGCTTCATCTACTTGTTTCTGTTTCTGTTTTGGGGAAAGGGGCAGTACTGGTGCCCAGAGCAAGAAACTGATGGACGTCGTGCGTGGGAGAGGATAAGGATCAGTGCCCCTGTTTTAAAGCAAGACACTGCAAGATAGCTCAGTTGGTAGAGCACGAGACTCTTAATTATGGGGTCATGGGTTCGAGCCCCATGTTGGGCAAAAGATTCCTACATTGCGGGGGGTTGGACTAGATGACCCTTGGTGTCCCTTCCGACTCTACAACTCTATGATTCTACAAATGTGAATGAGGCTCCAGCACTCCAGCTGGCAAATACAGTACTCTGGCGGGGCTTGTACCATCAATTTTAACGATGTCAGAGAGTGTTTTGGCAAGTTGTAGAAGTGGGGTGATTCCTACACCAGCCTTTACGATTCCAGGCCCCCAGGAATCACGCTGGTCTCCAATGACAAGGATCCTGAGATCATGTTAAGGGTAGCCAAATTCTGTGCGATTGCCATAAAACCTAGGGAACAAGCTGTGCTATCATAATGATTAAGGCCTTAAATGATAATTTTAGGTTATATGTTAGTGAATAAGTTTTAATTTATATATTTTTTTAACTGTTGCTATATCTGTATTGTCCCTGTTATATACCTAATTGCAAATTCAATTGTATCCCTGTCGTGTTTTATGACTTCCTTGATATTGTATGTGGACTGGAACTGGTCTGTGACCAAAATAATAAAATTCATTCAATGTGAATGAGGCCAAGGTCTGGATGATGGGACCTGTCAAGCCCTGCTTAGCCCTGTGTCTCGGCCAAACGCTGCTGTGTTTTGTCGTTCTATCGTTTTTGTCGTTTTATCGTTCTCCATGTGGAGAAAGGGCGATTTGTAAATGTAATGGAAAAAGCAAAGTTCTGTCACAGGTGCAGGTGAGGGGAGGGACAGAGAAAGGAATAAACACACTTCTGTGAGCTCTTTGGGACAAAAGGAGGCCGATGTCATGCCCGCCAACATTTCTCAGATGAAAATAGGGAAAACCTGTTCCATACCCAAGGGACGCGGGTGGCGCTGTGGGTTAAACCACAGAGCCTAGGACTTGCTGATCAGAAGGTTGGCGGTTCGAATCCCCGCAACGGAGAGAGCTCCCATTCTTCGGTCCCTGCTCCTGCCAACCTAGCAGTTCGAAAGCATGTCAAAGTGCAAGTAGATAAATAGGTACCGCTCTGGCGGGAAGGTTAACAACGTTTCCGTGCACTGCTCTGATTCGCCAGAAGCAGCTTAGTCATGCTGGCCACATGACCCGGAAGCTGTACGCTGGCTCCCTCGGCCAATAAAGCGAGATGAGTGCCGCACCCCCAGAGTCGGTCATGACTGGACCTAACGGTCAGCGGTCCCTTTACCTTTACCTATTTCCATACCCTCCAACATTTCTCAGATGGAAATATAAATAGACCTTGTATCCAATATGCAAATGCTCCAAAAGTCAGCCATGACCGGAACCCCACCCTCCCAAAGGCCAGTTTCAAAGTTTGACCTGGCAGCTTGCAAGGGTGGCAGAAAGCCTTTTAGAAAGTTAGGGGAAACTGTATAAATATATCCCGTGTATAAAATTCTGCAGCGGCAAAGGGATGGAATGGTTTGGGATGCTCCTTCTGGCTGCTTTCCTTTCAAAAGCTTAGCCCGGTTGCTAAGTAACGCACTTTAAAAAAGAAAGAAGGCAGCAGCCGTAGATTTGTCTTTCCTTGCAGCCGGGAGCCTTGGGAGATGCAGGGGCCTTCGCCGGCTCCTTAAATAGCACAAGCAAAGAAAGGAAGTTAAAAAGATTGTAGCGGTTCAAGATTTCGTTACAAAGGTCAGCCAGCTAGAGGACACTCGGTGGGTCGATTTCTCTGCCGGGAGAGGAGGGGCAAGAGGGCATGTAGTGGGGAGAGGGAGATAGAGAGAGATTTGTGCCTCTAAGCACATGGAAATTTCCAAAGATTCCTGAAAATTCATCAAAACCAGAACGAGCCGGCTAAAGCTATATCGCCGCTGTGCTTGGATCGCAGCCAGCGGCTTGGACGGCAAATGTGGGATATTGGGTCGTCGTCATAGACTCTGGGGAGTGGGTTTACACTAGATTATATAATCTCTCTAATCCTAGGCAATTGCTTTAATGACAAGGATTGGAAACATACTGGCTGGCAGTCTCTCCCATCCTTGCAACACCAGCTCCCAGCTGCCACATGGGGCGGCAAGTGTATAATATTAGCCGAATCTAGGCACCAAATTGCACCAGATGAAGAGAACTAGAATCTGAGACTGCAAGGAGCGGTGCATGTATGGCAACATCTTTATCATGTGTATTCACTCCATTTGGATTTGCCCAGGGGAGACAGAGAAACCTGCATTTTGCAGTGGCCTCAGCAGTCCGAAGGGAATATTGTTTGCTCTGGGGGAGGCTTGCCCTGCTTTGAAAGACTAGCTCTGTTTGAAAGACGGCTTGTCTTCTGCTCAGTATGTATGCTTGTAAAAAAGAAGAAGAAGAACTTTTTGAAATCAGTACGTTCCCAGTTGCTGCAATCCAATTTCTATACGGTTTCTTCTGGAAGCTGCTTAATTGTATATTTTAGAATCAGATTAGGTAATCCCTTCCCATTATTGTCCTCATTTCTCTGTACAGTGGTACCTCTGGTTACATACTTAATTCGTTCTGGAGGTCCGTTCTTAACCTGAAACTGTTCTTAACCTGAAGCACCACTTTAGCTAATGGGGCCTCCCGCTGCCGCCACACCGCCAGAGCACGATTTCTGTTTTCATACTGAAGCAAAGTTCTTAACCCGAGGTACTATTTCTGGGTTAGTGGAGTCTGTAACCTGAAGCGTATGTAACCCGAGGTACCACTGTATGTGCCAAACTGACTTGAAATCAACTTTATGTTTGTGCATGCTAGATATTGACCACATTTTCTTTTCTTTTTTTCATTTTTTCATCCACAGCTTTAAGTTTGGTAGCTAAAATTTCCCCAAATATGTCAGGAAGGGAACACACCTCATCCTTCTGCTCTGTGTTTTTTGTTTTTCTGGGTGCAGTTCCCCCCCCCAGATAAAGCTTGGATGGTTCTTCTGTGACTCCATCTATTGTGTGTGTGTGTGTGTGTGTGTGTGTTTTACATTGGAATTAATTTATAGGAATTAAGTTATCATTAATCCATGCAATGAAAGCCATCAATTTCTTAAATTCATTAATAATTTGACTTCTATTTATTCTGTGTCATTCATATCATAAATTCAATATCCCTGCTTGATCAAATTGGTTTATTTTCAGTCATTTTGTCATCCCTATATTACTTCAATATGCTTCATTAGCAATGCAGTTAACTCTTTAAGCTAATGCATTATTAATAGATCATTTTAAATATCAGTTTTTTTAATCAGTGATGGAAGGGACCATCAAATCTGAATTACTGCTCAGTGCAGGACCTGCAATGCAGAATGCAACTCATACATCCCTGGCAGAACTCATATTCACCTCCTGCTTAAACAGCTCCAGCGAAGGAGAGCCAGCCGTCTCCAAAGGCAGTCTGTTTTGTTGTCAAAAAAGCTTCTATCATTAGGAAATGTCTCTTAATGCTTAGCTGAAATTTGCTTCCCTGCAATTTTCAGATATT
This sequence comes from Podarcis melisellensis, assembly GCF_964234715.1. Lineage (NCBI taxonomy): Eukaryota > Metazoa > Chordata > Lepidosauria > Squamata > Lacertidae > Podarcis > Podarcis melisellensis. The sequence continues at coordinate 19,619,842 of NC_138530.1, read as the reverse complement.
AGTTCTCGTCCTGCCCTCCAAACCCTTAAGAACAATGATTACTGACCTTGATGGTTTACAGAGTAACTAAGAGGCTTCTGACTATCATTCGCTGGGGAACAAGAGCAGGAGGAAACTGCTGCCCTCATGTCCTTTTTGTGGACTTCCCAGAGGCATCTGATTGGCCACTCTGAGAAAGAGGATGCTGGACTGGACAAGCCTTTGATCTGGTGATCCAGCAGGGGGGTTCTTAAGGCCATTGTCAGAAGCATGAAAGAGACAGCTCTCTGCACACTGTAGCTTGCCAAAATGTGAGCATTTTCAGTGGTGCCTCGTATGACGAAAAGAATCCGTTCCGCGAGTCTCTTCGTCTTGCGGTTTTTTCGTCTTGCGAAGCAAGCCCATTAGCGGATCAGCTGTTAAGCGGCTTAGCGGCTTGGGAAAAAAGGGGGGGAGGAAAAAAACCCCGCAGGAACTCGCAAGGCATTTTCGTCTTGCGAAGCAAGCCCATAGGAAATTTGTTTTGCGAAGCACCTCCAAAACGGAAAACCCTTTCGTCTAGCGGGTTTTCCGTCTTGCGAGGCATTCGTCTTGCGGGGCACCACTGTTTTTCTTTTTAAATGGATGTGCGGGGAACAACTTGGCTGTACTGTAATGGGTGAACAGCAGGTGTTGCCGTCCAGAACTGAGAAACCGAAGTCTGCTTCACGTTTGACTTGCGCGGGACGGCCATCCTATGCATTGATGCACCACTTTAGCTAAATGGGGTCTTCTGCTGCCACCGGGCCGCCGGAACATGATTTCTGTTCTCATCCTGAAGCAAAGTTCTTAACCTGAAGCACTATTTCTGGGTTAGCGGAGTCTGTAACCTGAAGCGTATGTAACTTGAAGCGTATGTAAACTGAGGTACTACTGTATTGAAATTCTCCCCCAGTTTAAAGTCGCATCACTAATAAGTCTAATTATTACTATCTTGCAGTGGATCTTGCAAACAATGCACTTTCCACCCACAGCCTGACTGAGGAATACTAACATTTTAATTATCTGATTATTTAGACCCTACACAGACGCTGCGGAATCCACTATTACTCTAATATGTGTGATCATTCATTCTCTCATTCTTGTGCACACTACACAGTAGCACATGTGCATGTGTTGCACGAGTACATGCGCTGGAAAATACAACTGGAATTTGGTACGCACAGAGATGCTCACGACTGCTGCTAAATATCTCCTCCCTCCCCCAGTCTGAGGATGCAGACCCGGAGTTCCATATCATCTCTTATGGGATGTCGTTTGTACTCAAGATCTACCTGTCTCTATATATTCCTCTGTAATCATATATATCATGAAGTTGGAGGGGATCTAGGTCATCTACTCAGTGCTCAATGCTCAATTCTCAGCACTCAGCTAAATCATCCCAGATGATCGCCTAGCCTCTGTTTAAGCATCGCTAGCAAAGGAGAATCCACAATCTCATGAGGTAGTCTGTTCCACTGTCCAACAGCTCCTACCCTTCTCCTATTGGATCTAGTCATGTGTTCTGGAGCAATGGCGAACAAGTCTGCTCCATCTTCTACATGGCAGCCCCTCAGATAATTTCTACTTTTGCTAGCACTGTTGTTGTCTTCCCCCCAATTCAAGGCAAACTGCTGCACCACTATATTTTATCCTATATGTGGCTTGACTTCTCTGATGTTTTGAAAGTTGGATTTAACAGGCACACTAAATTTCAACTCTAGCATGAGTACACATGCATAAAGGCATACATAATTTTATTTGCATGCCGCCTTTCCGCACTTCAAACTATGCTCAAAGTGCCTTACAACATGAAAACAATACATTGTTGTTGTTGTTTAGTCGTTTAGTCATGTCCGACTCTTCATGACCCCATGGACCCAGAGCAAGCCAGGCACTCCTGTCTTCCACTGCCTCCCGCAGTTTGGTCAAGCTCATGCTGGTAGCTTCGAGAACACTGTCCAACCATCTCGTCCTCTGTCGTCCCCTTCTCCTTGTGCCCTCCATCTTTCCCAACATCAGGGCCTTTTCCAGGGAGTCTTCTCTTCTCATGAGGTGGCCAAAGTATTGGAGCCTCAGCTTCACGATCTGTCCTTCCAGTGAGCACTCAGGGCTGATTTCCTTCAGAATGGATAGGTGAAAACAATATAGGAAAACAATACATAATTAAAACATAACAAAAATAGTGATAGACAATAAATAAAGCATAAAAAAATGCACGGCCAGACTGAACCATTTCCACACAAATCATATCAATAACAGCAACAACCCCCACCCAACAACTCCCTCTGAACAATAGCCCACTGTAGGTCATGTCATTTTTAGGGGGTGGAACTAAATTTCTTCAGGGAGGGGTCCTAAAAATATGTTTTTGGGTGTGAGGAACTCAAGTCCACTATTATTTTCGTGATTGGACATTTAGCTTGGTAAGTCTTCATTTGATGACGAAGCACATAGGCTGCTTTTGGAAACTAAAGAATTTTAATTTTACCTTCTGAAGATGTCAGGTAGTGCAACAACATAGCATAACTGCAAGTACTTGGTAATATTTTTTAATTATATTAATTTAACCGAAATATATTTTAAAATTCCCAAATCATGTTATAAACTTTTTAACACCCCTCATTTTTGAAAGTTGAAAAATTCAACACACCCTAATAATAGCCCAGCCCGAGTCTGTTCAGCAGCCCCAGATTTTGCAGCTGGAGTCAGTCAGGGCCCAGCCTTTCCAGGCAAGATGGAACGGCCTGCAAGGCAGAGAGCAGGTCTTCTAGGTGTCACAGCCAAGATGATCTCTCATAGCATCACAGTGAGCATGTTAGGGAGTCAATGAACACTATTTATCTTTAATAGACCTTGCGTTGTATTTGGCAGGTATTATGAACTCATTAATGCTGGAAATGTCCAGTAATAAATTGCTGGCATCCTGTGGGAAATTTCGGGACGTTCTGACATTTAGTGGCAAACCTCCAGGAGAACTGAACATATCTTTAAGCATCATCACTTATCTATCTATCCATCCCAGTTCCCAAGGGTTCCCTGGAAGAGGGACTGGCTGTTAAACTACTCTGAGAATTGTAGCTCTGTGAGCAGAGCAGGGGTCTCCTAACAACTCTCAGGACCCTTTACAAACCTCAATTCCAAGAATTCTTTGGAAGGAAGCCATCGCTGTTTAATATTGTTTTAAATGTATAATGCAGATGAGGCCTGGCTGTGTGAGTGCATGTTGTCAAATTCCTTCCCCAGTATATAGGATCTTCCATCTCTGCTGGTGTGTGCGCGCATGTAGACACACACACACACACAACCCATCAGCATAATAAATGTTTTGCTTGTTTGTGAACAATGTGAACATTTTCCCATGGCAGGGCCGTCTTAAGCATATGCAGCGCTAGTGTGATGGCCTGGGATTCGGACTCAGAGGCTGAACCTGAGAAATCCCAGCCTGCACAGGAGTCCCCGCCTCCAGAACCAGCTGAGGTGAGGCCTGAAGGGTCCTCACCTGTGCTGGATCCTCATATGCAGGCACTAGCTGAGTCTGCTTTGGCTCCTGAGGTGATGGAGGGCCCATTGCCTGAAGGTGCTCCACTCTCAGCCCCATCAGGGAAGGCTGAGGTTGCCTCTGGGTCCGGTAACCCTCCAGCCTCTCCTGAGCTGCAGAGGCTCAGGGCAGAGAGGTGGAGGGAACTAAGTTCCCGCAGGAGGAGTGCTCGCCTCCAGGCCAGGAGAGGCGAGTCACCTGTGGACCGGGGCCATCCTATGCCTCGGGGCAGATAAAAGCCAGTCAGCCCCAGTCCCAGGTTGCGGGAGCAACATAGTTGGTAACCTGTTCCTGCCTGCACCCTGTCCTGCTCTTATGCCCGAGTTCCTGACCTCACCCGACTCCCTGCCTTGGACCCAGCTTCAGCTTTGACGGACAGCCTCCATACCGCACCCTCGACCTCGGACTGGACTTGGACCTCGCCGCACGGTTAACTCTCGGGACCAGCACAGCCAGGGTGCAAAGATCCTTTGGGGAACCCCTTTTTTTAGGGAGCTGACACCACGCTTATCTCTGCACAGGAAAAGATAACAGGAAACATAAGGAGCCCGGCGCCACAAACCAGCCCAAGGCACCATGCAATGGCTGCATGCACTGGGCCCTGGAGTGCTCTGATGGTGTTTCCTGCTTGGCAGGGGGTTGGACTCGATGGCCCTTGTGGTCTCTTCCAACTCTATGATTCTATGGGCAGGCCTCTCCATGGCCCAAAACCAATCCCAGGCACGCAGGAAGGCAGAGCTGGCCAGCCACCTCAGTGCCTCGCTGTCTCGCTTGCCCTCGAACTCGCAGCCCACAGCAGAAGAGCCCGCCGCGGCGCTCCAACCGATGGGCAGGCTCTTCCCCGGTCTCCAACTCTCGGGCCCCAGACTCTCGGCCTGGTGCCCCTGAGAGCCTGGCGCCCGGGTGCCCCACACCCCTGGCACCTATGGTTAAGACGGTCCTGTTCCATGGCATGCTGGCAGGTCTGCAAAGCGATCGTTTCTAACATTTGATGGGAAAGGTCAGAATTTCTTGTTTTTCAGAGCCGCGTTAGACACTTTGCTGAGCTCCATTTGGCAACGGGCCCTTTCCACCGTGTAGTCTTTTATTGCAACGTCCGCTATGTACTCTTTACTGTACTTCACTGTCGAGGGATTAAAGATTGCCTTGCTGATTAACTGTGCTGCTTTTCAATTACGAACCCATCATTTCATCAATGCTGGAAAAGTCAGGGCTGACAGACTCGCGGGCATAAATGAGAAGGGATTTATTCCGCCCGTCTCCCCTCCTCTCTCCTCTTTTAGTCCTGGAGAGAGAGACACTTGTTGCACTGCTGGCTTGCCCTAGCCTGCCAGGACCCTCTCGTGGGAATGTGTGCAAAGTGACTAGGGTCGCCAACTTTGGTTGGGCGAAATATGGGACAGGTCAGGCAAAATAAAGGACATCGGCTGTTGGAGAGTCGGCAAGGAGGAGGAGACACTGTGGCTGCCAAGGGTCAGCCCTTTGGGACGTGCTGGCTCCGAGGGGCAGGCAGAGGGCAGCTCCCCCTCCCGGGTAGGAAGAAAGAAAGGGGCAGAGCAGAGCACAAGGAGCCTTGATTTTTTTAAAAAAAATGTTTTGTGTGTCCGTGTCTAATCTTGCTTCTTTCTAAAATGTATTTATTGGTGTGTGTTTTCCTTTTTGTAAATCTATCAAAGAATTAAATAAAAGCAGGATTAAGGGTTTTTTTTCAGGATGGTGGAGGATATGTGTGTTGTGTCGTGTTGCATTGTTCTGGTGGATATGCTCTGCTGGGGAGGAACACAAATGGGGGGGCGAGGAGGGTCAGTTGTATGAGTGTGTTTGTGTGAGAAACGTCCCTATTTTCATCTGAGGAATGTTGTGGGGTATGTGGCCAGTGTGACGAATCACTTGCTTTTTATCTTCCCAGTATCTCCCACCATTCATGACGGGACCCCTAAATTAGGGGTCTCTACTTACCTTTTCTCCTATACCAAATCCATTTGTCGTCCCCCTCCCCCAATCCAGTGGCCCCTACGCAGAATAGTACTTCCTTCTGTTTAATGCAGGCAGTACGGAAATTCAGAAATTGTGCATAGGAGTGTTGGCAGCCTTGCAGTATGCTGAGCAAGAGAGAAGCACCTGAAATTTTGGCTGAAAAGAGCTGTCTGTATGCACCAGAAATGGATTCTGATTGCAGGAGACAGAGACTGCTTAATATTAGGGCAGTTTTCTGGGGTGAGTGGGGTGCTTGCTGGGGAGCAGTTTCCGTGCTCATTGGCAAGTAGAACACTCTCTTCATTTAAATATTTCTAAACCAAACTTTAATGTGAAAATGCCACAGGGCAGTATCCAAACTAGAGAGACAACATTACAGTAAGGAAGAATTAAAAATGTCAAGCGCATCATTGACAGCCGGTCAGTAAAAGATCTCAGGTCTGAAAGGCCTTTGTGAACAACACAGTTCTTCCAAGATGCCTGGAAACAGGCAGGGACGTCTTTCGCCAAACTTCTATTGGCTAGGAGTTCCACGGGGCAGCAGCGCCTGCCATGCGAAAAGCCAACCCAAGCTCAGCAGCATGGGGGAATCACCAAAGTGCCCCATCTGAAGACCCCTGTGGAGCATAAGGAAATCAGAGGTTGGGTGGCCATATGCCGGCGATCTTTTAGCTGTGATTCCTGCATTGTAGGGGTTGGACTAGATGACCCTTCCAAGCAAAACGAACCCATTTCATTGTTAGAGTTCAGCTGTGTGGAGCGAGTGAAATGGAGACATAAGGTTAGGCTGGCCTCAACCAGAGCCAGGGCTTTTTCAGCTGTAGCTCCGATCTGGTGGAACGCTCTGTCACAAGAGACAAGGGCCCTGCGGGATCTTTCCGCAGGGCCTGCAAGACAGAGCTGTTCCACTAGGCCTTTGGCCAGGGCACAGCCGACTCCCTCCTTTGGCAATCCTCACAGAACCTGTAGCCCAATGGTTGCCATTAATTTGATTGGAATTAATTTTATAATGAAATGATTTTAGAATGTTTTATCATTTTACTGCTGTTAGCCGCTCTGAGCCCGGCTTCGGCTGGGGAGGGCGGGATATAAATAAAATTTATTATTATTATAAGAGGGGTGGGGTGGGAGCGTGAGCAGAAGCGAAGCACCTTCCCCTTGCTTCTCAGTAACTACAACCTATCAGTGGCCCCGATCCGTGGGGGGGGGAGGGGGCAAGGTTATCAGCCACAGGATGCGGTTTCCAGGGAACCCCGATTCTTCTCTTTCAGATGCCTTAACTCTGCGGAGTCAGCACTAACTATTGAAGAGGTGACGTTTGCTTGTACTTGGGAGCTGCATTGACTAACCAAACGCCTCTCCCCTTCTTCCTTCCTCCTTCTGCCCAGTCCGCCCACGCCGTCTCGGTGCTCAAAGAATGCGCGAAGCTGCGTCCTGAGGACCCCACCGTCCCTCTCCTGGCCGCCAAGGTCTGCATCGGGCCTCTGCACTGGGTAAGCAAGCTGGCGCAGTGCTTGTTACATAATGCATTAGGTGCCGCATTGACAGCAGCGGCGTTTGAGTGCGGCTCAAAGAGAGGAGGAGAGAAGAGGCGGAGCGGGGAGTGAGCCTGAACAGCTGCAAAATTACAGCTCTGCACTGAAAAGCGGTGCAAGGGTCCCCTCAGTGCTGTTGCCTGCTGCTTCAGAGAGGGGAACTGCCTGCTCTATCCGATTCCCCTCCAAACAGAATACGAAGGCTTGGTTGTTGTTTTCCTCCTGTGCAGCCAGTCCAGTATGCATGCTTCTTCGTTTACAGAGAGGGGGATAAGCCCCCCTCCACGCTACAGTCAGACATTGCACCCCTTAGGTAGGCTCAGGATTGCTGCCTAAATGTACCTAGGAGCTCATCTGCTTGGTTTTCTCCAGCTGGCAGCTGGTTCCCTTTCTCTTGCTCCCAATGTCACAACAGCAGGGTCTCTCTGTGTGTGTTTAAAATGTCAGCCTTGTTAAGATGTACCCTCCAGTCACCGCGACAGGGGTGGTTGGGAGGAGCCGCGGCTCGGAAAAACGTTGATAATCTTCGGCAGCAGAAGCATCTGCCGGTTGTTTAGCTGCTCGGGTTTTAATAAATTCTCAGCCTGCCGTTTACACCAGTGGCATCTCCACCAGGTGGCCCTGCAGTCAGCGGTGGATGATGTTCATTGGAAATATCAAGTAAAATAAGAAGTGGCAGGCTGCAGGGAAGGGAAATAGACGGTTGCCAGGAGCTCAGGGGCTGATTAATTGTCTTGCTTTTAATTGATTTGACTGAATAATTAACGGGTTGAAATAAATATTACAGGATCACAATGCGGGTGATAAAACGCCTCATGCAGGCCTCCCTTTTTCTCAACTGTCACAGTCAAATAAATACTTCCAGGGAGAATGTTTTTAAAAATATTATTGTTAATATTTTATGGTGTTGAAGTGCATTGTGCTCCTTTGCAAGGGGGCAGCGCCTTGCTACGTTTTAATATTGCAGTAAGTAAGTTCTTCAGTCAGTTGCACTGGCAATTCGATTAATGGATGCAGTCTTAAGGAACTTAAGGATGCTTGTGTGTACAGTAGAATAAAGTTTTCGTTCTTGAGGTTCCAATATTGTGTACGTTTCCCTGGGGTTATTGAACACAGGAGACATTGCTTCCAGGTAAACCTGCACAGGATTGAACTGTTAACATGGAGAAAATTCTGGAATCATTTTGCTATTATAGTTCTTGGCGGTGGGTTCTTTTATTTTTGGGGGGGCTGTTTCTTTTCTTTGTGGTGTTCCGCAAAGTATTTACATGTTTATTTTTATAGAATAATTTCAAAGCCTTCTTTTCCATCCAAAATTGGGCCAGCATTGGATATAAGATGGCAAAGCACCAAAAAGGGCAAGAATGCAGTAACTAAACAGCAGCAGCGATATGTCAGTAAATAATCAATGAGCATCTCTGTAAAAAGCAGGCTCAAACAAAACTGTTTTCGGTTGCCTTCTGATTCAAGTTCCCCCGCAATGAGTTCCAGTGTCTCGACGCTGCCATTGAAAAGGTCTAGTTGCAAGTCCCAGGCCTCAGTGCAATGGATCCATGCAGCTGCGTCTTCAAAAAGCAGCATGCAGGAATAGACTTTGCTTAATGAGACACCTGTTATAGCAGATGACACACACACCCTCCAGTTTTCCTGGGTTTCTAGCCTCATCCACTTTGCTTTTTAAACATAAGAGAGTTTGGGGTACAATTTCAGTGCAGATGTCACGGACTAGCTGGATGCAGAGGAGCGTTGGGAGGCAGCAGCTGCAGACCCCACCCCCCCAGGGGAAGATGGCTCAGAGCCAGGGGATTTTTGGTGGGATGACCATGAGTGGTCAGAAGGAAAAGACTAGGAGGAGGAGATGTCAGAAGCTGGAGGGGCAACAGGGTTTAGTGAGCAGGAAGAGACTGTGGCAGAGAGAAGTCCACAATCGGAGGCAGAAGCAGAGGCTGGAGGGGATGGGGAGCCAAGAAGCTGCTGGAGAATCCAGCGAGTTGCCCCCTCCTGCTGCAACCAGCTCCCCTTCCCTCTGGTGTCCGAGAAATGAAAAGAGCAGAATAGAGATTGGTTGTGTGCAGACACAGTTTGAGACTTTTGAGTGGGGAAAATCGTGGAGAGGAGGAGCCTTAGGGACGGGTGGGAAGGCAAGGACCTCCGGTCCTCACAACTGTGTCATTGGGGCAAGACCTACTGGCAAGGGTTGCTGAGCCACTAGGCCTGAACTGCATTTAGGTTTACTTAAATGAAGAGTTAGCTTCACTGGCTTTAGTGACTTGTTGTTGTTGTTTAGTCGTTTAGTCGTGTCCGACTCTTCATGACCCCATGGACCAGAGCACGCCAGGCACTCCTGTCTTCCACTGCCTCCCACAGTCTGGTCAAATTCATGCTGGTAGCTTCAAGAACACTGTCCCACCATCTCGTCCTCTGTCGTCCCCTTCTCCTTGTGCCCTCCATCTTTCCCAACATCAGGGTCTTTTCCAGGGGGTTTTCTCTTCCCATGAGATGGCCAAAATATTGGAGCCTCAGCTTCAGGATCTGTCCTTCCAGTGAGCACTAAGGGCTGATTTCCTTAAGAATGGAGAGGTTTGATCTTCTTGCAGTCCATGGGACTCTCAAGTGTCTCCTCCAGCACCATAATTCAAAAGCATCAATTCTTCGGCGATCAGCCTTCTTTACGGTCCTGCTCTCACTTCCATACATCACTACTGGGAACTTATTACTTTTGTGCTAACCTGTGTCTGACTCCAGCCCGGACAGTAGATGGCAAGAGGGATGTATTAAAAGAATATGGGCAACATGTGCATTTCGTGTGTGTCTGCCCTTCCTGAATGCACCAGTTTTGCTCCTGCCATAGCACTTCCCTTCCTCTCTCAAGACCGAGTTGTAGCCATCCATTTAGAATCTAAGTCTTGGGGGGGGGGGGGGAATGTGCTTGGGAATATCTTTAAGGAGACTTATTTATAGGCTACAGCGTCAGATTGTGGGAGGTTTCAGGAGGGTGGGAAAGGGGAAAAAAACCCGTGTTCTTCTCTCTTCCCTGTACTCTTGTGAAAACTCTTCCACTGCATCGCCTTGGTGGATCCTGAACACAACCACTGTAGTGTTTTGCAAAGGCACAGAACATTTGAGGTCCCCTTACAATCAATCAACCGAACATGCCTGCAAATCCTGCTTTCGGCAGGGAACTGTGTCTTCACCCCCCACCCCTAATATCTGATGTCATATGGGCAGGTGGGTGTGGCTTGACCGAAGCTGTTAGGTTGTGGGTGAACATATCAGACGACACAGCGATTCTTCAAACAGCTCTTGTTTATTCAGAGGCCAGAACAGAACTGAACTGAAGGGTTCAGTCAGCCTGCTTATATAGAGCTCCAGTACAACATTACTGTAACAACTTTCTAAAACTATCCAATCACTGAACGTCACTTTCGATCCCTTATTTGCATAACTATCTACAGTATCCCCCTGCTGGCCCAGGGTGAGAACTTCAGTACATAACAGAAGCAGTCTTGGAGGCCACAAATGGGGAGGCCTAGGTCCGCAGACCAAAAATCTTATAAGCACTATAAGGCTTCTGTTCCAGCCTGGTTGGAGCCCTGTAAGGAACTTGGCATGCTCTGCGACATTTAATTGCAGGTCCCAATGTAGATGCCAACGGAACATGAGAGACTATACCCATCGGCTGGTAAAATAATGCAGGGCACAAGTTAGCAGAAACGGTTAAACACCATGCACGCCCTCATAAATTCTACATGGTTCCCATCATTTATCAGCAGCTCTGCCTCCTTCCATCAGCAAAGTATAATACTTGAGCCTTGGGAGGACTTCTTTCCTAAATACAATGATTACAGTCATTATGTGCGTTCAAATTGCAGAGTAATAAAATTAGAATGAGATCACCGTCAGTGGAAGTCCGGCAGGGTAATTTCTCCACTATTGGCAGCAGTGTGAATAGCTAGGTGTACCTAGGTACCTGGTTGCGGCCGTTTAATGGAAAATTAACAACTTCTCAGCTAGGAAATATCAAGGCACTTCATTTTTCAGGAAGCTTTGCGAATGCGACTTATTCTGTGCATTTCCAGCAAGCTATAAATATGCTGTTAGTTTTGGAATAAATTTAGAAATGTAATTGCCAGTTAGCTACAGAAAGAGAGAGGAAGCCAGAACGCAGCGTATAAGCGAGAAGCCCAGTGTTCTTTCCCTGTCTAATGTTTATTCTTTGGTGTGGTAGTATAGCTGTTGGGCTTTGTTTATTGTGCTCAAGAAAGCTGTACTTAGAAATATCTTCTCCCCCCCCCCCCCCGTTCTTTTTAACTGCTTAGAATAAATATCATTTTAATAATTACAGCACGTTTGGAAAAGCACAGAGCACTTTCTCTCGCAAGTTAATCAAGCTGCCATTTAATTTACTTTCCTGCCCTTGTGCTCGGAATCTCAGAATGCTTAAGAAGCAGAAATGAATATTAATTGGGAGCAGCAAAGAGATCCAGAAATCCCAATGCGTCAGGGGGTACAGTTAGTAAAATACTCTGTACCTCATGGCTGGTGGCATAGGACAGTGTTCCCCAACCTTGGGCCTCCAGCTGTTTTTGGACTACAACTCCCATCATCCCTCGCTAGCAAGACCAAGGATGATGGGAATTGTAGTCCAAAAACAGCTGGAGGCCCAAGGTTGGGGAACACTGGCATAGGAGTCAACTCCTAGGGGCCGAGGTCATATCAGGGGCCCCAAATAAAATATTTGAGGTGACCAGACCACCCCAAAGTTGATGGGCTTTGCCATTCAAATGGCGTCTTGGCCTCATCTCTTCCTTCTAAAACTTGAGCGTGGTAACAACCACCCGCTTTACAAGGTTGTTGTAACTGGGCATGTCATTTTAGGGGGTGAACTTTTTTTTGCAAATTTCTTCAGTGAGGGGGTCTAAAAAATATGTTTTTGGATGAGAGGAATTCAAGCCTGCTTTCGCTATTGCAACTGGACAACATTTAGCTTGGTAAGTCTATGTTTGATGAAAAAGTACACAGGCTGCTTTTGGAAAACCAAAGGATTTTGATGTTACCTTCTGAAAATGTCAGGTAATGCTCAATAGCAATAGTAGTAATAGTAGTAGTAGTAGTAGTAGTAGTAGTAGTAGTAGTAGTAGTGGGACGTGGGTGGCACTGTGGGTTAAACCACAGAGCCTAGGACTTGCCGATCAGAAGGTCAGCGGTTCGAATCCCCGCGATGGGGTGAGCTCCTGTTGCTCGGTCCCTGCTCCTGCCAACCAAGCAGTTCAAAAGCACATAGCAGTTCAAAAGCACGTCAAAGTGCAAGTAGATAAATAGGTACCGCTCTGGCAGGAAGGTAAACGGCGTTTCTGTGCGCTGCTCTGGTTCACCAGAAACGGCTTAGTCCTACTGGCCACATGACCCGGAAGCTGTACGCTGGCTCCCTCGGCCAATAAAGCGAGATGAGCGCCGCAACCCTAGAATTGGCCACGACTGGACCTAATGTTCAGGGGCCCCTTTACCTTTTAGTAGTAGTAGTAGTAGTAGTAGTAGTAGTAGTAGTAAGTGCTTTTTTCTGGGACTACTGGGAGTACTCAAGGGTACGCAGTACCGGCACCTTTTTTCTAGAAGAAAAGCACTGATGATGATGATGTTGATGTTGATGATGATATAACTGCAAGTACTTCACAATCATTTTTTAATGATTTCTATACAAGTTTGCAGACATTTTACTTACCAAGCAAAACTGCATTATATTAATTTAACCAAAATATATTTTGAATTCCCAAATCATGTTACAACTTTTTAGCACCCCTCATTTTCGGAATTTGAAAGTTGAACAATTCAAACATGCCCTATGTTGTGTAAGGATTAAATGAATATGGTAATGCACGTAAAGTAGTTTGAAAATGCTGTATAAGCACCGTATAAACACTTCCTTTTACTATTACTGTGTGGATGGGGATGTGCCTTTCAATGAGCATTTATATTCCACTGGAAACAATGCAGTACACATAAATGTCATTCACATCTGGGAGTGCGTTCAGATGCTCATTTGGGCGCAGATTTGATTTATGCCTGAGGTTCTTGATCCAGCAAGTGATAGGCATGCTTACACTGGCTTACAATCGGCAGGTCTCATTAGCTGGATTGCAGCCAGAGAAACTCATTGATGGCAGCATGGAAATTGCCTCGGAAGTGTCAGTCGGATGCTTCAATAGCAAAAAAACTCACAAAACCCCCGGCAGCTCCACAGAAAGGCTGTGAAGTGCAGACCCTGTAATTCACAAGGCCTTCGTGGCAGGCCTTGCTCATTTAAAGGGGACATTTTAAAAAATCTCACTGAGTTTTCTGCATTGTAGTAAGATGGTATACAGTCATACCTTTTGTTTCCTTCAGGTTAAATCCTTTCAGGTTGCGTCCCACAGCGACCCAGAAGTACCAGAAACGGTTACTTCCAGGTTTTGCCGCTTGCACATGCGCAGACGCTCAAAATGACATCATGCGCATTCGCAGAAGTGGCAAATCGTGACCCGCACACACGCAGATGCGGGTTGCGTTCTGCTCATGTTGTGAACGGGGCTCCGGAACGGATCCTGTTCGCAACCAGAGGTACCACTGTATATCAGCTATATGCTTGGAGGTTGGAATGGCTGTTTTTTAATGATGGAGTCAGGTTCATATAGAGCAGACAGAGATGCCACCAAGCCCAACTGGAGAACCTTCTGCATGCAAAGCAGTTGTTCTGCCACTGAGCTATGAACCTTCCTGCATAAGACTCCCTAAATCTTCTACCTCCGTGCCTCTAGAAGCACTTGCCTCAGTGCTGGGGTTTCATTTTAAGCCCTTCCCCATTTTCTCTTCTCATTTATTTAGTTTTGAGCGACACCTCCTTCCTCTGAAAATCTAAATCTGCCTTGTCACCAGCCTGGTGCCCTCCATATGTTTAGGGCTGACAACACCCATCGCCCCCAGTCAGCAGAGCCTGCTAAGAGGTGTAGTCCAGACCATCTTGAAGGCAGCAGGTTGGCAAAGGCTGATAGAAGTATTTTCCCCTCTGCTCTAAGGCAGGAGCACTGCTCTTGTCCCCAGCAATGCCAAGTTGTTCCTGATGAAAACTCTTTAATACACACACAGGCACAAACACACAGAGTACGGATTTTATTGCATGAGGTCTTGGACTCCTGAGGAAGAAGAAAAAGGAAAACACAAAACAAGTTGTGCCAGCTGAATACCAGCTGGGCGGCAGCTTGCCAGGGAATAGCACCTGCTGTTCCTTCTCCCTTGTCATTGTGCCTGTGGGCATGGCTCAAATAGGCATTCCTAAACCTTCCGTCAAATGACATGGTTTGTGGGAAACTGCCTCCCCCTGTTTCGGGGAAAAGAGCTTTCAGGAGTTAGGCTGCTGCTAACAAAACACACAGTTTCTATCAACGATGATGGCAGTGGAGAGCTCAGATTATTATATTTTGCAGCGGCTGGATGCAGCTTGTTGGCAAATCTTGCTGAGTGTTATTTGTGCATACCTCCTACAGCTCAGGAGAGGATGACAACTTGTTCTCGCTCTCTCTGACAGCTAAGGAACCCTGAGAGGTTGCAGAACTTTTAATGTAGCCTGAGGCTTCTTGGTCACCCTGGAATTTTATTCCGGCTTAGTGTCCCAGAACCTGGACCTTTCCAACTCTACAGTTCTGTGATTCTACAAACTCTTTGTTCACAACCATAATGCAAAACAGGCTCCGCAGAAGGGGATCTTTTTGGAAGGGTCGGGGTGGCAAGCGCATTTCTGGCAGGCCGAGTTATGTTTAACCTTTCTGGGACGAAGGAGGTGAGCAAACCGCTGAGTTATTGACAAGGCTGGGTATCGAGAATGCTTTCCCATCGGACCCTGAAATATTTGTGTCTAACCTGGTTTAGCTCCAAGTCAAACCATTAAAGAAAACTTGAGCCTCTAATCAAAGTCTCCGAGAAGGAGGATCTGTCCAATAGTGCTAAGCTATGCTGCTTGGCTCTTAACCCAGAGCTGACACTGTCGATTATTGCTGACAAGGCCTGCAGCCTATCCTGTGAGCTAATGAGGAATACACTTAGAGACTCCCAAGCATGTCCTTCGTCTCCCATCTGCAGCTCCTCCTCTAACTTTAGAACATCCACCAACGGGCCCCGTGCAGGCCTTGTCCTTCCTGCTTGTAAGTTAACGCCGATGACAGGCTCAAAATTTTAGCTAGGCATGCGTGCCAGAGGTTTTTTCTTTCTTTTAATGGCTCTGCTCTTATGCCTTTAACTGCAGCAGAAGCTTAGCAGGCGTGGAGATGCTGCAGGTCTGCAGAATGTGGGGAGCACCCCACTGAACACAACTTGACAATACCAACCATTGGGTTGTCCACCGGTTTAAGATGGCTTTTACAAGGGAATAGACCAGGGTTTCCCAAACTTGGGTGTCTGACTGTTTTTGGACTACAACTCCCATCATCCCTAGCTAGCAGGACCAGTAGTCAGAGATGATGGGACTTGTAGTCCAAAAACAGCTGGAGATCCAAGTTTGGGAAATTCTGGACTAGACAGATTTATGGAGGGATAAGGCTCTCAGTGGCTGCAACTCATGATGGCTATATCAACTCCAGAATCAAAGGAACCCATTTTTGCATGCACTGTTCATCCCAAAGGGATGATATTCTGTTTTGATTCCGCCCCCCTCCAAAGGAGTCTTCTACTTGCAAAGGGGCCCTTCCGGTAATGTCTGTCTCTCTTATTGGCTTACCCTTACAGCTGGAGGAAGGAGAGCGTTTTGCCAAGATGGTGATTGCCTTGGGAGAAGATGCCCGAGAGTTCTTAGCCAAGGGTTACCTGGCCTTGGGCCTGACGTACAGCCTGCAAGCAACTGATGGTAATGTGTTTGACTTGTCTAATGTGGTCTGCACAGCAGTCTTTCTGAGATGCCAGTTTTAAGCGCCTGAAGCTTATGCATTTTAAGAAGAAGTGCATGCAGGAGTTCCCTTGCAGACCAAAGTCCACCTAGTCCACCATTCTGTTGCCAACAGCAGTCAGCAATTTATTCCACAAAATTTATATATTGCTTGATAGTAACAAAAATCTATCATCTATCTATATCTATCTATCTATCTATCTATCTATCTATCTATCTATCTATCTATCTATCTATCTATCTATCATCTATCTATCTATCTATCTATCTATCTATCATCTATCTATCATCTATCTATCTATCAATCATCTATCTATCTTTCTTTCTATCTATCTATATCATCTATCTATCTATCTATCTATCTATCTATCATCTATCTATCTATCTATCTATCTATCTATCTATCTATCTATCTATCTATCTATCATCTATCTATCTATCATCTATCTCCTAGGCAGGACCCCCCTACATACAAATGCAAATATCTGCAGCCATAACATCATACATTTCTCAGTATAATGTCATAAGACAGTTAAACAGGATGCACCTGGATGTTAACAAGCAATACGTGAAGTGGATGTTTCCACTCACCCTGTTGTTTGCAAGCGCCTGATTTTCCAGAGTACATTTCTCAATACATGGAGGAGAGGTTCGTGCGAGCTTTTCATGGGTGATAGCTGTTGATAAGCCTCTATGAGTTTGTAGAATCATAGAACTGGAAGGAGATCAATGCAGGAAATCTAGGTCTTGAGTATTCCCAACAGCCTGCCAGTCTCTGCTTGAAGATCTCCAAGCGTGGGAGAGAGCCCACCACCCTACTCTTTCAACTAATTGCTTCCCTTGTTAGACTGCTCTTCCCATCAAGTGGTTCCTCCTTAGTTTAAGCCAGAGTGTACCCTTCTGTAGATTAAGCCCATTCAGCCTTTCCTATTTTCCTGTTTTCCTAACTGCATCCTTCTTAAGGGATGGTGTCCAGTATTCTGTACTCCAGATGAGCCTAACTAGTGCAGAATAAAGTAGAACTACTGCCTCCCATGACCTGGAAACTATGGTTTGACATCTAGAGATCATGCAGTAAGAGCTGAAACTTGATGAATGACCAGCTTCACAAAAAGGGACAGGGATTTACCTGACAGGGGATCCAGAAAATGTGGTGTGTCCCTGGGAAATAGGGATGGTTGCAGTGTCTGCTGCAAGGGAATGGCCATTCTTTCCTCGTTGGGCTTCTTTTCCATACCCTGATAACCTTTGTGACCCTCCTCTGAACCTCTTCTGATATGTCTAATCCTTTTTTAAAAAAGAAGAAGAAAGCCACATCTTGTGATAACCGAAGCTGAAAAACATGTTGGAGCAGCTGTTTAAAATGCAGCCGATCATGGAGAATAATCAGACTTCTCATCCACAAGGTTCAGCTAACCACCCACTTGAGAGAAATCAAGGACTTTATAAGCCTGAGATGGAAAAAAACAAGCATGTTTCTGGCTGATAAAAAAGAGAATTTACTATTGCAAGCCCAGAGAACCTGCTTTATGATGAACAACACTTCTTGGGCTTCTTCTTCTTCTTTGGCGATCACTCGTAGCTGAGTAAGATTGTCTTCCATGAACACGATCTTAACAGTGAGTCCATAAGTGATGAGGATTCAAATTCTGGATCCACACGTCCTACCACAGTGGAGACACAGTGGAGTTAATCATGGTTTGCCAAGCATGCCTTCCTCTTAGCTTGTTTCTCTCTTTTGTCCTGAGTTCGTGCGTCTTCAAAGCCCATGACGTCTTTGGTAAAAGCTGTTCTCCAACTGGAGCACTTGCAGGCCAGTGTTTCCCAGTTGTCGGTGTTTATACTACATTTTTAAAGATTTGCCTTGAGAGAGTCTTTAAAGCTCTTTTGTTGACCACCAGCATTACACTTTCCATTTTTAAGTTGGGCATATCTTACTTGAGTCTAGCTGATATTAGTTACTGTATCTGATATATGAGCAGAAATTTCCTTCTGGGTATGTCATCAGGCATTGGTTCTAACCCTCCTCAATCTGGTGTCTTCCAGGTGTTGTTCCACGCATGGTCTGTGTCAACCTGTTTAGCATTGTGGGGATTTTCCTTAGTTTGTTTTAGAGAAAAGGGTATGCTGTGGTGGGAGTGTTTTTGGTTACGTCTCTCTCCAAGTGTACCCATTGTTTTGTCTCATCTTCTACAATGTATTGGATTATGTGACTCACTTGGTTGGTGATGTCGGACAGTTCAATGTTGGGGATTCCCCATCCGCCTTCTGAGGTGGGGGGGGGGGTGCAAGTGTTTGGGGCTTATTCTTGGCTTTTTGTGTGAGAAGATAAACGAGTGCCGTTTTTTACCGTTGGGTTGGTGGAATCCAGATTGGAATTCTTAATCATTGGTGTGTGACTCCAGCCCATGTGAATAAATCAGTACAAGAGGAATGGATAACTGATGGAGATGTATGCAAGTCAGTGCTAATTTTAGCACATTTGATGGTTCTGTTCTAAAATCTCTCTGTTTTGCAGGGTAAATTGGTTATAACCATTGGTTTAATTATTGGCTATTCAGTCCCTCTGAACCCTTTCATTATAGAATTAGGGTATTTAGAAAGAACCGTCCCCTTCACAGCATCTTGAGAAGTAGAGACATCACCTTGCCAACAAAGGTTCGTATAGTTAAAGCTATGGTTTTCCCAGTAGTGATGTATGGAAGTGAGAGCTGGACCATAAAGAAGGCTGATCGCCGAAGAATTGATGCTTTTGAATTATGGTGCTGGAGGAGACTCTTGAGAGTCCCATGGACTGCAAGAAGATCAAACCTCTCCATACTGAAGGAAATCAACCCTGAGTGCTCACTGGAAGGACAGATTGTGAAGCTGAGGCTCCAGTACTTTGGCCACCTCATGAGAAGAGAAGACTCCCTGGAGAAGACCCTGATGTTGGGAAAGATGGAGGGCACAAGGAGAAGGGGACGGCAGAGGACGAGATGGTTGGATAGTGTTTTCAAGGTTACCAGCATGAGTTTGACCAAACTGCGGGAGGCAGTGGAGGACAGAGGTGCCTGGCGTTCTCTGGTCCATGGGGTCACGAAGAGTCGGACACGACTAAACGACTAAACAACAACAACAACAACAAGAAAGAACCGTGCACAGGAAACATCATGAGCTGCTCCGGAAATTACTGCTAGCAGCTAAAATTCTTCCTTGCCAGTAATTGGCAGAATTGGCCCACCTTTTTCTTATCTGTTTGACATAAGAATGACAAATTTCACCCATTTCCTCACTAGTGGCCTCACCTCCAAGCTTCTACATCTTCAGACTGCCTGCAGAAGTCTACCCATTCATTCCCTGTTGTCTTGAGAGATACAAGTTCATCAAGTCCCTTCTTTCAGTTTTATTTTTTGCTGTGGTGCAAAGCATTCCATTAAAGCCTTGGATCCTCCTGGGATAGCCTCCTCAGGAAAGCAGAGGGCAGGAGAAGGTGCCGCCTGGCTAACATCTGTCATTGCTAATTTATGCTCTGGTCAGAAGCCAAAGTCTATCCCAGAAGAGTTTCAGACACACACACACACCCGGGGACATTTGCACTGCCTGAGCCTCTGGCAAAGTTCTGTCCCCTCTTTCCCAAGCCAGCAGGCTCCCGACAGACACGTCTCCTACATCAAGGGGACAGCAGGTGCAGCACCCAAGCTCTCTCTTTCAGGCAGCCTTCCAACAGCTTTGCACAGATGACCACGCAGAAGTGCCAGGGCTCAGCAAACAGCTCATAAAAACCTGGCTCTGGGAAACCATCGGCATCCACACAGGTAGAGGGGGAGATACCACACACAAATGTTTCAGGAGGACCGAAGGCTGCCGTCCCATATCCAGCCAGTCCTGCTGGAATCTCATTCCAGCCTATAGGAACAAAGCAGTTTCATTTCAGGGTTGCAGCCAAAAATGTGTATGAAACTGGTGGGTTGCCTCTGGCTAAGTCATACATGGGAGAAGACCCATGGAAATGAATGGACTTAATTCAGGTAGTCATGTTCTCCGACCTAGTGGGATAAAACACACGGAGGCAGCAAGGCAATGTCCATTTTCGTGGGCTCCGTTAAGGGACAAAATGCCAAGCTTCTGGGGTTGTGCAGAACTTCTCCAAGCGGAAAGTATCCAAAGCAGGTGAAATAAACTAGGGACATCTTTTAAAATGTAAGGGTCCTTCGTACACGTTCCATTTTTATTGTGCTTTTTTCACTCTTTGCGAGAAAAATCACTTTAAAAAAAAAAGCAAACCCATGAAGCTATTTAAAAGCAAGAGACAACAAGAAAAGCAAAAGTCAGCTGCAGGAATTATCAGGAAAGAATGGATGTCTCCTATGAAAACAGGAAAAGGGGGTTGGGTTTGTTTTCTAAAAACTAGCTCTGGGGATTTTCCGTGGCAGAGCGTTCTGCACGGAAGCTGCTAAGAGCAGAGAAGGCTGGTTGGCAATGATGTCTGGAATGGCAATCATCTCTGGAAGAAACCCCCATCTGAAGATATGGAGCGAGATCTGGACTAAACCCCATCAGTGCAGTGTAGTGGCTGGAGTGGTGGACTAGGACCAGGGAGATCCAGGTTCAAATCCCCATTAAAGCCAGGGTGTTCACTGGGGCCAATTGTTATCTCCCAGCGCTGCCCTACAGAGCTGTTGTGAGGCTAAAGATGGGGAAGAATAGGTGCATCATTCTAAACTCTGTTGATGCAGGGCAGCACAAAGATTTAAGAAACAAATAAGATACCAAGTTCTAGGGCAGGCATAGGCGAACTCGGCCCTCCAGCTGTTTTGGGACTACAACTCCCATCATCCCTAGCTAAGAGGAACAGTGGTCAGGGATGATGGGAAGTGTAGTCTCAAAACATCTGGAGGGCCGAGTTTGCCTATGCCTGATCTAGGGAGAGCTGTTCTCTAACTTGCCATGACATTTTATTTCTGGCCCGGTTTTAGATGGAGGTTCTCAAAAAGGAAAGATTGTGTACAGGTCTGGTCTTACAGGAGTGATCACTTTGTAGAGCCCCATGAATTAAGGCAGGGAATACTTTCTCCAGCAAGATCTAGGGAGAGCTGTGTGTTCGTTCTCTCGTTTTTTCTCTCTCCCCCCCCACCCCCTCCACAACATAAAATCCTTAGGGGAATGTTTATTTTGAGGAACCATACGGACTGTTTTTCCCAACTTTGAAAGGGGGAAGAAAAAAAGAGCACAAAGCCATTCAAGCTTAGTGTTTGCTGCAACGGTTACAAAACTTCTCATGCTCTTTTGCTTGTGTTACAGCTACCCTGAAAAGCGCACAAGACGACTTGCACCGAAAAGCACTTGAGACTCTGGAAAGGTGAGGAAGAAAGATTCCCAACTGACAGGTGTTTTGTTTGTTTTACACCAAAACCTGAAGCAGTCTCTAGGCTTCTACTTGTATTGGAGCTCTTCCTCCTTTATCCTTGTTTTAGGTGTTAAAAAGGTAAAGGGACCCCTGACCATTAGGTCCAGTCGTGGCTGACTCTGGGGTTGCGGCGCTCATCTCGCTTTACTGGCCGAGGGAAGCCGGCGTACAGCTTCCGAGTCATGTGGCCAGCATGACCAAGCCTGCTTCTGGTGAACCAGAGCAGCGCACGGAAACACCATTTACCTTCCCGCCGGAGTGGTACCTAATTATCTACTTGCACTTTGACGTGCTTTCGAACTGCTAGATTGGCAGGAGCAGGGACTGAGCAATGGGAGCTCACCCCGTCGCGGGGATTCGAACCGCCAATCTTCTTTTTTCTTTTTTTTTTGGTTTTGTAGTACTGTATGCCTTCCTTCCACATAGCATATATATTTTTTTTGTTTCATTTATGGATCACATGCTATGAATAATCTCAAAGCAATTTCAGAATACAACAAAAAACATCTATTGCATGGATCCTTCCACTCGTGGGACATTTTAGAGCATGGGTTTCATTGCCCAACATGTTGAGCTGATGGGCAATAAACTCAATGCTCCCTTTGCTTTATGCACCGTTATCTCACCCAAGGGCACTGGAAGAGGCCAGGGATGATTTTCAGACAGTGCCCAAACCGCCTATCTTCTGATCGGCAAGTTCTAGGCTCTGTGGTTTAACCCACAGCGCCACCCACGTCCCGTTTTAAGTGCTAACGAGGGAATAAATGCATGTCAGCTGTAATGGTTCTAGGGGTTGCTCGTGCGTAAGTTGCCGCCACTCCTGGCTAGGTTACCTGGGTGAACCCTTTCTGTCTGGACAGCCTCTCACCCGTGGTTGTCTCAATCGCTGGCAGAATCCGTCAGTGGGCGTTTCTTGAACTTCTTCCAGCAAAGAAGTTCTTTGACGCCAAGTCTCCTCCTACTCTCCCGGCGCGGAAGTCTTCTGCGCAGGGAGGGTGTGGGCAGCGGAGGACCCGTGCTCTCCCCGCTGGTCTCCGGTGAAGAGTCCTGGAGCCCCCTCGACGATTCCCCCATCTGCCCCCCTTCTCCACTGGTGCTACGCTGATTTCCTTCCCCAGCAGATGGGCTGCCTCTCTCCCTACTGGGACCCTCTCCGGCATCCCTCTGGAACCTTCCCTCTGCCTCTGGCTCCGATGGCAGTTCCCTGACATCAGCAAAAGCATATTTCTGCCTCGAGAGACAACTGAAAAGGTCCTCCTCCTGCTCGCTGATTCTCTGTGCACTAACCAGAACTGTAAGAAGGCATCTTTGGACACAGCTCCCTCTCAGTGGGGGATTTAGCTTTACGTGGCAGGCATTCCTAGACTCAGATGTAACATCTCCCTTACTGTGCTATTTAGATGTAATTGCTGTCCTATATTACTCTTAAACCATCTTTATTTTTAGCCCTTTGACCTTTCCCCACCGGCTGTGGCTTGTTTCCTTGATATCTTAACTCTGGCTTGGACGCAGGCAACATTGCTAATCGGACATCACAGATGCCCACCTGTAGCCAACAGGGGGTGTTGTCGGGAGAGTTTAACTACATCCTTGTTGACCAGATGCAGAATAGCCTGCTAGCATTAAGAAAAGTACAGTGGTACCTCGGGTTAAGTACTTGATTCATTCCGGAGGTCCGTTCTTAACCTGAAACTGTTCTTAACCTGAGGTACCACTTTAGCTAATGGGGCCTCCCGCTGCCACAGTGTGATTTCTGTTCTCATCCTGAAGCAAAGTTCTTAACCCGAGGTACTATTTCTGGGCTAGCGGAGCCTGTAACCTGAAGCGTATGTAACCTGAAGTGTCTTAAACCCAAAGTTTAATTTTGAAGAGGTAGAGTATTTTTATGATCACAGTGGTACCTCTAGTTACGAACTTAATTCGTTCCAGAGGTCGTCCTTAACCTGAAACTGTGCTTTCGCTAATGGGGCCTCTTGCTGCTGTTGCGCTGCCAGCACATGATTTCCGTTCCCATCCTGAGGCAAAGTTCTCAACTCAAGGTAACTCTTCCAGGTTCGCGGAGTTTGTAACCTGAAGCGTTTGTAACCTGAGGCGTTTGTAACTCGAGGTACCACTGTATATTTGCTAGAGACAGGGTGGTTTGAGAGAGCTGAAGGTGCTACGAAGCAGGCATCAGTGCTGAGGCTATGTACATAGGAAGACTGCCTTAAACTGAGGTTAGACTGTTGCTGTGTCAAAGCAAGCATTGTCTGTTCTGATCAGTGTTGCTGTCCAAGCGATGTCTTTCACACTATGCTGTCTGACCCTTTGGGGGATGGCAAGAATTGAACCTGGGACCTTTCGCATGCAATATGCGTGTTAGCATCCTTTTCTTCCTCCCTAAATGCCAATATTCTGCTACAGTACTGGTTTTGGGAGGCGTTTCTCAGAATCCCCGAGCAATGACACCCAATAAATAATATCTTCGCACAAAGCTGATCTCTTATACCGCTAAACCTGAAACTGTTACTCGCTTTCACCACTTTCTAGGCGTGTTCCTTAAATATCCAGGCTTCCAGAAGCGCAATGCATAGGAACACATATAAAATGAACCATTACCATGCTCTCTGTGTTTGTGTTTTACAGAGCACGTCAATTGGCACCTGAAGACCACCAAATCATCCTCTACGTCTCATTGCAGCTGGCTCTTGTCAGACAGGTAGGTACAAGCAGCAGAAAGGACTCTTGGGATGCTCTGTCATATATCTGTAGTTGCAGTTCAAAGAGGCCTTTCCCTTATCATAGTGCTTTCCAAACTTTCTACCTTCAGTATGTTCTTTCCAAATTGACTTGCTTATTAGGAAGCCAAAGGTGCTTCAGTAGTTTTAAGGGAACCCTTATTACATATTTTGCCATCTTTTGAGGGATGCAGATTACAATTTAATTTACTCTGCTATTAATGGAAGACTTAAAGACACTGGAAAAAGTTTGTTTCTGTTCTTATTTTTATTATGTATTTTGTGTATCTTTAATTGTAATTTTATGTTGTGTACTGCCTTGAGATCTACGGATGAAGTGTGGTATACAAATCTAAATAATAGTAATGGTAACGGTAATAATAATTCTAGGGAACCAAGCTAAATATTATTGCAGGTTTTGGGGCCTGAGGACTAAAACCCTCAAAACGGTTCCAAGATCTGTGTTATGGATTTGTTTTAAAGTCAACATAGTTTTCATAATGCGGAGCCATGCTTTTCAAAGAAAGTACTCGGTTTAGCTAAATTTTGAATTTCCCCCTGTCCTTTCATCACTGAGGTTAAGTATTGTGCCAGTTCAACTATAGCCTTCAGAAGCCTGGTCCCCTCCAGATGGTTTGAATTGCATGATGGGACTTGTAGTCCAAAGCATCCGCAAGTCACCAGGCTGGTGAATGCTAGCCTCCAGAGGCATGCCAAAAATGCCTCATTTCTGCTCAAAGCTCTCTTTTGAGTATAGGATATAGGTGTTGTGCCTGTTTGTGCCTGAGCTACCACCTGTCTTTACAAACACAAACAAAAGAGCGAGGAAATTATGTATCGGTCAGAGAGGCATGAAGGCCTTAAGTGTAGTTCAACCTAAGACCCTGCAAACAATATTCACTCATGATTAGTGCCGTCCTTCCTCTTCTGAGGCAGCCTTGTTTTCCTCCATTTAACACGGTATAAATCTTTAAAGCACGCTTGGAGTGTGTTGCTGACACCCGAGACATATTTATTTTTAGGCCTCTGAAATATCCGATTCTGCTTTTGCCAGCATAGCTCATGATAAACATTTTCGTAATGCATTTTTAATATCCTTAATAATTTAAACTATTTAATGTATTCTCTTTCTGATTAACTGAAGCCTAAATGATACTTACTAATTCATCTGGCAGATTGTATGAACTGGCAAGTGCCACGGCCGAGGCTTTCATCAGCCAATTTGGTGGCTACTGACATAAGGGCAGCGTTCCAAAATGAATGGAACGAGACCAGGGCCAAGTCCTCAGTCCATTCCTTGCTTTGTGCTTGTGAGTCCAGATTCCGTTGAGTCATTTTGTTGTGCTCTTGCTTCTCACTGGCCATTGTCGCTCCGTAAGGCAGTTCAGAAGATTCTCGTTCATCCTGACTTCACAATTTCTTAGATCAAAATAAACAGCAGGTAGACACAGGACATTAGCCAGCAACTTTTGCTTTTTCAATCTGAGGGACATATTAGTTTGTAGACAAACTTCTGGGGCCTCATGCCTGTGATGGTGGTGGTGGGGAAATGGGCCTTGCAAGAAGTAGAGGTTCCTGCACGCTTCTTCCTCCTTCCCAGGAAAAGGCATTATCAAACATGACCTCCAGCATTTCTCTGATGAAAATAGAGACACCCTATTCCTTTCTCTCCCAACATTTGTCCCATGAAAGTAGGGACATTCCAGGATCAAATCAGAAACCAGGACAGCTTCTGTAAATCCGAGACTCTCCCTGAAAAATAGGGACACTTGGAGGGTCTGCCAAAGCAGGTGAGGAGAGCACAGAGCTGAGTCAGTGAGGAACCTGGTCTAGGAAGGAGGTGTGGTCTGGGGAGAATTGGGCAGATTCATATGGGAGCAAGTGCAACACTTTTGATTGTGCTTGGAAACCAGTTGGGAGCAAACAAAAGCACCTACAGCTTCGGTCCAGTAGATGTAAAGGAGTGTCTCCACCCCCATCGTTCAGCCCGGACACTGAGGTCCAGCACCGAGGGCCTTCTGGCGGTTCCCTCACTGCGAGAAGCCAAGTTACAGGGAACCAGGCAGAGAGTCTTCTCGGTAGTGGCACCCACCCTGTGGAATGCCCTCCCACCAGATGTCAAAGAGAACAACAACTACCAGACTTTTAGAAGACATCTGAAGGCAGCCCTGTTTAGGGAAGCTTTTAATGTTTGATGCATTACTGTATTTTAGTGTTTTGTTGGAAGCCTCCCAGAGTGGCTGGGGAAGCCCAGCCAGATAGGCAGGGTATAAATTAATTATGATTATTATGATTACAGACAGGTCTGTATGGCAGATATGAGTCAGTATCCTTGGCATTGTATTTTGGAGCAACTTTACTCTCTGATTAGCCTTCAAGAGCATCCCTCCTTACAACACATTGCAGTAGTCTAATCCAGAGTTCAGCAAGCCATGTGTAGTAATATGGAAGCCAGCATTTCCTAATCATGGATCCTCCTCATTTAGTACATACAGAGGAAAAGGCAAGCACAATTTCTTTTAAATTGGCAGCGTTGGAGAACTATATTGATGAACTCAACCAAACCAGTGTAGGAAAACCACTGTGAAATGGCTTTTCAGTGTTCATATTTCTGTGCACAGGAATAGCAAGGGTTGGGGGAAGAAGCTGTTCAGCTGCATTTGTTCTGCAGATATACGGTATTATCAAAGCAAACCTGCAGTAAAGCAACACTCTAGATCTATATATTCCATTAAAGATGATTCTCCCCTCCCTTCCTCTGCACCACCCACCCAAGGGATTTTCTTGTTGTACAGCAGCCTTCTGCTGCTGGATCACACATGCTGTGGCGTCAAGTGAAAATTGTGTGTGTGAATCAGCCGCCACATATAGAGCTGTCACATCACACAGTGACTTCTCAAACAGTGAGTGCGTCCATTCATCTGTGAGGGCCAAATGACATGCTCTGTTAAATGCATCTTCATATTTATACATTGAGTCTAATGATGTGAATGAGTTCCTTCAGCAGAAGCCTGGCTTTCATGCCTTCTCCTTCTCCTTCATGCACCCACAATCATCTTTTTTTGGGTGGGGTGACCAGGCGAACCAGGGGAACAGCACATTGGGGGAGAAGAAGGAGAACTTCTGTGTCTGGAAATCTAAAGTCCTTGCGCTGATGGAATGATCAAAAGACTGTGATGTTGAATTCCTCCCTCTGCTTTTAAATAGCGGTCACAGGTTCCCCAATCTAAATTAGGACCATGATGCATGTGTTAACCTTACACACACACACACACACACAAATGAAAATCATCAGTAGCAGCTTCCCACCTAGGGTAATTAACTGCTTTTGTGGGGACAACTTTTGTTTGGCAAGCAACACCAGGGAGAGAGGGTTAAACCCATCTCCCTCCATCCCATGGTTCTGATCCGGACTGGCCCACAAAACATAAACAGCTGCTATATATTTTTTTAAAAATCCAATATACACTTATAAATGCAAAGACACATTTTATATCATGTATAGGCTGGTCTAGAGTGATCAAACTTCGGGTAAAGAGAGACTAAGCCAACATATGTGAACAAGCCCCCTATCATAGTAACTCAATACAAATTTAATAAATTCTAATAATATATATCTGTCTCCATATGCACCCCACAAGTTGTGCCTTATTTACTTCTAACCCAGTAGCTGGCAGTGCTCTGGCTGCATTCACCACCTGGATTTTGGGGAAAAGGTGACATTTTTGTCGCATGATGTTTCTGTGGTTAGGTTTTCCAGGCCTCTCCAGAGACGTTCTGAACAACCACCACCAAAGAGGGATAGCTCAGTCCTTGGAGCATGAGATTCTTAATGTCAGGGTTGTGAGCCCCACATTGGGCGAAAGAGTCGTGCATTGCAGGGGGTCACTTCCAACTCTACAATTCTAAGTTCCAACATGCCAAAGTGTTGTGGTTGGTCACCTGGATTCATCAGGCCAACTTTGATTTCCTGGGCAAGCTGTGTGAGTCCACAGCCAGCAATTCATTGAGCCTTGCTAAGAGCGGCAGGTTTATCACACATTAAGCCAGGGGTCAGCAAACATTTTCAGCAGGGGGCTGATCCACTGTCCCTCAGACCTTGTGGGGGGCTGGACTATATTTTGAAGAAATGAACGAATTCCTATGCCCCACAAATAACCCAGAGATGCATTTTAAATAAAAGCACACATTCTACTCATGTAAAAACACCAGGCAGGCCCCACAAATAACCCAGAGATGCATTTTAAATAAAAGGACACATTCTACTCATGTAAAAACACGCTGATCCCACGGGCCGGACTTAGAAGGCAATTGGGCCGGATCCGGCCCCTGGACCTTAGTTTGCCTACCCATGCATTAAGCCTTCTAGAAATGGAGGTGTTGGGACTCTAGTCTGCTGTGGGTTCCAAGAGTTATCAGGCAGCGATTCCCCCACCAGGTTCTAGGCAAGGAAGGGTGGGGGAGTATAGCAAACGAAACTCCTCGAACAGTTCTCACCTCTAGAAGAACTTCTGGTTCTAGATTACTCCCTGGTTTAGTGGCAAAAGGACTTTGCTTCTTGTTGCTCCCTTTCATAGATCTGCTTCTGCTCCCCCGCCGCCAGCCTTGCTGAGCTCCATCATCTCATCCCTGCCTCCACCCGCCCCCACAAACTTGGCAGTATCTGGGGCCGATAGGTGCCCTGCCAAAAGAAACTGCTACGTTTCCTTTGCCAGCTTTTCTAAAGGCCTTGAAATATTGAAGCAATGAGCCGAAGGTTTTTATCTCAGGGAGTTTGCACAAGCAGCAATAAATATTAACAGGAGCACCTCTACGCCCACGCAGCTTATGCGGCGGCTTAAAGCTCCCAAGGATATTGGTCAGGCGCCTGTTCTTGCAATATTGCACTCTGCATGCAGCTCTTGGTTATTTGCACGGCGAGTGCATCCAGCCTCTTTTGCAAACCTGGAAGTCTTCGCCAGGCTCTGCACAGCAAGGCAGTGCCAGCCCCATTTCACAGAGAAGGAACTGAGGCTGAGAGTTTAGTGGAGATTTGATCTGCCACCCTTTTCCTGGCATTACATTTATCCCTTTAATGGCTGCATAAATGGGAGAAATCCATCAGGAACAGCACTTCCCGCTATTGCGTCTCCATAATGTAGGGCAGGGGTCAGCAAACTTTTTCAGCAGGGGGCCAATCCACTGTCCCTCAGACCTTGTCGAGGGCCAGACTATATTTTTTTGCGGGGGAGGAATGAACAAATTCCTATGCCCCACAAATAACCCAGAGATGCATTTTAAATAAAAGGACACATTCTACTCATGTAAAAACACGCTGATTCCCGGACTGTCCACGGGCCGGATTTAGAAGGCGATTGGGCAGGATCCGGCCCCCGGGCCTTAGTTTGCCTACCCATGATGTAGGGTGTTAAGTTGTGGGTGAATATATCAGACGACACAGCGATTCTTCAAACAGCTCTTGTTTATTCACAGGCCAGAACAGAACTGAACTGAAGGGTTCAGCCAGCCTGCTTATATAGAGCTCCACTAGAACGCAACAGTAACCATTTTGTGTAACTATCCAATCACTGAACGTCACTTTCAATCCCTTATTTGCATATGTGGACCTGAGTGAAAACTATCTACAGTATCCCCCTGCTGGCCCAGGGTGAGAACTTCAGTACATAAAATAGGGGGATGAAAATGAGGGTGGTATAAGCTGCATTACTGTACTTGCCATTTACCTGTGCCTTTAGAAGCAATCCTGTGTTGAAACCCAGTCTGGCAGCCCAGAGTCCATTTCTCTAGCAACCGGATTAATTTTTATTGTTTTGGAAATGCACCTCAAAAAACCTCCCTTTGTCTATTTTCAGATGGTTCTCTTTAGCACTTCCAGTAATCCAACGGAAAGCTGGGGTCTGTTGACGTAAAGCTCTTTTGATTCCTCGTGTGTTTGTTTGTCCGCTGCTGCTCAATTAAAAGTGAAATGAGGCCAGTGTGGGGGATGCTGATATTCTTTGTCTTCTTTACTGTTATTATCATCAATTCATTAATTACAATAAAACAGCAAAAAAACAAACCCCAAAACCCCCACCAACCCACAGTTAGTAAAACAATAACAACCAGCTGGATACATTTAAAACAGAGGTTCCAAAAATGGGTGGTATTACCCCTTAAGGGGCAGTGGGATTATCTTGGGGGGGGGCATCAAGGGGTGAGGGGGTGGCAGGGGTTTCTGGAGGTGTCAATAAAAAGATGGTATCCCCTGATCAAGTTCATCCATTTTGTGCAGTTAATTCAACTACATGGTTCTAATTGACTTTTGAATAAATGTGCAATATAATTATTCCTGCCTTGAATGCCATTCTTCCTTAGTGGGTCATGGAAACCGCTATTCTTAAAAATGCTTTTTATAGGGTAGGCGGCATTGGGGATAAGTTTATGGAACCAAGGGGGCAGCAGTGGCCCCCAAAAGTTTGGGAACTACTGATTTAAAACGAAACTAAAACAGTACAAAATAGACCCTCGTCGCAAAGACTCGTTTATCCAGTTGGTAAAGCCTGTCGGAATAAAAAATAATAATAATTAAGTTGTTTCCAGGAAGCGCAGATAGTGTGTGCCTGTGTTATCTCAACAGGAATGCACTTCCACAGAACAGGAGCAGCCACACTCAAAGCCCCAAGGCAAATTACCACAGTAGGCTTCTGAGATCTTTGGAGCAGCAACTTTCCGACAGATCGCTGGATATATAAGAGAGAAGGCAGTTTCTCTGGTGCTTGGGTCCTGAGCTGTCTAGGGCCCAACACCTTAAACCTGGCCCAGTTTCAGGGCTGGAGATGGATGCAGGTATAGCATGAAAGACGCAAGGCTCCCTCGTCAATGAAGTTAACTCTTTATTCAAGGAAAACAACTCAGCAACACTTCCCAGCAGATCTTGCCCCTTTCTAAGACGACTCCTCTCTTGGATGTTTACCAGTCTCAAATGGCCTCTGGCCTCTGTTCTGCCCTCCTCATCTGGTGGGAATCACCTCAAGGGGGAGAAACTGCCGGGAATAAGCACCCTGGCATCTCCGCTTCTGGGATGCTGTTGGGAGCCAAAGACAATGTCCACATGGAAGCGGCAGAAAGATGGCAGGGAAGTGAGAGACTGGGAGATTATGATATCATATAGATACGATGGTGTGCACGGAAAATCATGCTCCGTGTTGTAAACTGCTCTCTAGTCTTTTGATGAAAGGCAGTACAGTGGTACCTCGGGTTAAGAACTTACGGTAATTCGTTCCGGAGGTCTGTTCTTAACCTGAAAGTGTTCTTAACCTGAGGTACCACTTCAACTAATGGGGCCTCCTGCCACACCGCTGGCGCACGATTTCTGTTCTCATCCTGAGGTAAAGTTCTTAACCCGAGGTACTACTTCCGGGTTAGCAGAATCTGTAACCCGAAGTGTTTGTAACCTGAGGTACCACTGTATATAAATTTAATTATAATAACTGCAAATGAGTTGGCCAGATAGGGAAGGGGATCTTTGAGCCCAGCTTTAGAAATATTTAGGGTTGCCATATTCTCAAAATTTAAAATCCAGACAATGCAGGGTTTGTTTGTTTTTTGCTTTTGTTTTGGCAAAATCTCCCCTCAAAACTTAAGTTTTTGGGATTTGGGGTTTTTTTTTTAGAAAACAAAATCTCCCTACTTGCCAGTTTAGCAAAAATCCACCCAGACACCATTTTTGCAGCCCGATTCCTGGATGTGTCCAGAAATCCAAGACATATGGCAGCCCTAAAATATTGGAAGACTATTTGTTTTATTATTTCTGTTGTTTTTCTGCTCTCTTTTCTACCTTCCTTTGCCTTCCTCTCTTTTCTTTTCCTTCCTTCCTTCCTTCCTTCCTTTCTTTCTTTCTTTCTTTCTTTCTTTCTTTCTTTCTTTCTTTCTTTCTTTCTTTCCTTCCTTCCTTCCTTCCTTCCTTCCTTCCTTCCTTCCTTCCTTCCTTCCTTCCTTCCTTCCTTCCTTCCTTCCTTCCTTTCTTTTTCATTTCTTCTAGATATAATTTTATTATATTGTGAAAACTTTAATACCTGTTTTTTTGGGGGGTGGGGAGAGGAATACTAGAAGCTGCTTTATACTGAGTCAGACCATCCAGCACAGTACAGTTATACCTTGGGTTACAGACGCTTTGGGTTGTGCGATTTCGGGTTGCGCACCACACCAAACCCAGAAGTACTTAAATCGCGCTTTGCGCATGCGCAGAATCACCGAATCGCGACCTGCGCGTGTGCAGACGCGGAGCTGCGGGTTGCGGACGCTGCGGGTTGTGAACATGCTTCCCGCACGGATCGCGTTCGCAACCTGAGCATCCACTGTACTGGCAGCCGCTGTCTAATGTGCCAGGATGCTGGAGATGCTGGGGCTTGAACCTGGGACCTTCTGCATGCAAAACAAATGCTCTACCACTGAGCTACAGACCTTCCCCATTGGCCTTAGTTCTAAGAGAGTCTATAGCCTTCTTGATGGCAGGAAAAATCCTGGACAGTGCAGCCTACAAGTGCCTTGCTGCATTTGGTATTTCTGTTCTTTCACTTTAAAGGGCCATTTTGCTCATTAACCTTTTCCTATGTGAAGAGCTCTTCCGTGTAGGAAAATGAAAGAGAACCCATTAATGTCCAATCTGTAGCCACAAGTTTTTCAAACCTAAATAGCTCTACTGCTGTATCTCTGAGATGCTCTTTTGAGCTCATAAAGACCCTTGTGCCCTTTCCAGAGGATCATCTTAAAGGTGACTCGAGATCTGCTATCAATAACAAATGGGGAAGATTTCCTGGGAGAATTTCCGTAAGGAGGCATAAAGATAAAATGTCAGGCCACATAGACTTGAAAGTGGCTTTTGTATTCATTACCGATGTCAAGGCTTCCACTCTCTGGAAACTTAATTCTAAAGACATTCTGGCTGCCTCCTCTAGGGCAAAGCCCTCACGCTGTGTGACTTGTATAGCACACGCATACAGGAAAAACTACAAAAGGCACATTATGGTCTAGTCAGCAGTTTAAAACCTTTTGGAAGATGGCAGTATGAAATTCATGGAAGCAATTTAAAGGCAGCCGTTCAAAATTCAACCCACTGTCTCAGTGAAATATGGCCTGAAAGAGAGGGGGTTTCAGTGCATGCTTAAAAACCTGTACTGATGGATCCCTTGGGATGCAGTTCCAAAAACAAGAGGCCACTACCAAAAAGGCACTGTCATCATCAGTGCCCATGTATCAGACAGGTGATAGATTTATAAACCTTCAAAGACAATCTTAAGGCCTGAACAAATTCATATGGTGTGTTGTTGTTGTTTGTTTTAATTAGTTTTTATTAAGGTTTTTTGTATTACAAAGCAAACAGATAGACAGGGAAAGGTACATCTACTCCATTTTCAATTCATGGTTTTTTTCCACAGTTCGTTTACATTTGGGGAGAGACACTTTTGTCATAGACATCTTGCAGTTGGGGGAAAGGAGAAGGTGGGGAGATGGGAGGTATTCTTTGGCTGAACAGATTCATACGGTTAAAAGCCATCAATCGACTGGCAGATGTGGGGCTCCAGATGTTGAGCTCTTAACTCCCGCCAGCCCCAGCCAACACCAACTAGAGTACAGTCGAGAATAATGGGAGCTGGAGTCCAGCAACATCTGGAGAGATACAGGTTCCCTAGCTCTGATTTAGGGCTTAAAAGCCATTACCAGCACTTTTAAATTTGGCCGAGGTAGCAACTGCCTTTCTATCCTTCGTGCATTCTAGATTATAGCCTGGACATGGATGGCTGAGAATTATTTAATTATGAGCTGGATTGTTGGTGTGCTCTTCTGTAACATGCATCTGTAAGATGTCTTTTATACTCTAGCCTTGCAACTGAGTTGGTTTTATTTCATGCTGATGAGTTTTATTAATATTGCTCTAGCGCATCTTTTGTCTGTGTGTTCTGCTTTTGTTACGCTCAAGGACCAAAACAAATGAACTTGAACAGAACTGAAAGCAGGATTAAATGAGAGAAATCCTTTTTTATTTTCCAGATTTGTGATGCGATAGAACAGCTCCAGGAAGCTCTGAAACTGTGCAAGGATGATATGAATTCCCTTCATTTGCTGGCCCTCCTTTTTTCAGCGCAAAAGCACCACCAACATGCTTTGGATGTCATCAACATGGCCCTGGCAGAATATCCAGACTGCTTTAAGTAAGCAACGTTAAGAGAACGTATGCAATGTCTTATAGTATTAAGGAGTCTAAAGCAGGGTTTTCCAAAATTGGTCTCCAGCTGCTGTTGGACCGAAACTCCAATCATCCCTAGCTAGCAGGACCAGCAGTCAGGGGTGATGGGCATTGTAGTCCAAAACCAGTTGGAGACACAAGTTTGGAAAACCCTGGACAAAAGTATTTGTACATCTAGGGGAATGCATCTTTCGTTGCTGCTAAGAATATATATAAGCATGGACATCTGGGCAAAGATACAAATTTGGGTGTAGGGCATATTTTGTTTGTATGGTGAGGAAAGGTTGCAGCATTTGGGACTTCTGGAAAAAGAAAGTCGAGAAAGGGCGGACATAATAGAAGTGTACAAGCTTGTGCACTGTGTGCTTAAAGTTGATACAGAGACATTTCTCTCTCTCTCATTCATAACACTAGAAGTGGAGTACCGTCTAGGCCAGGGGTTGTCAACTGGTCCCTACAGCCCACTAGTGGGCGTTTCAGGATTCTAGGTGAGGGGTAGGGGGTTCTACGGCACAAGCTGAATCCTCCTTCCATCAAGAACTGCTGGGCGGTAAGGAAATTTGACCATCAAGAAAGATGCATTAGTGGGTGGTAGGTATAAAAAGGTTGACTACCCCTGATCTAATCCAACCCCCTGGAATCTTTTGCCCAACGTGGAACTCAAACCCGTGACCTTGAGATTAAGAGTTTCATGCTCTACAGCAGTATTTTTCTGAATGCCAGTTGCTGGGGGACATGAGTGGGGAGGGTGTCGTTGCCCTTAGTCCTCCTTTGAGACTTCCCATAGGTATATGGTTGGCCCCTGTGGGAACAGAATGCTTGGCTTTATAGGCCTTCAGTCTGAGACAGCAGGACTTTTCTTACAGGATCCAAGCAACTCCAATAAAAGGACCTCAAGTAGTAGAGCTAGGAAGAGCCTTTGTGTTAGATTTTGGAGAGAGCTAACTGCTAAATTTCCGGGTGCTCTGCTGTTCTGAGCTGATTCTGTATTAGGCAGAATCTTGGGCTCCACATACCTGTTCATACGTGTTTGGTGCATATGTGTTTATTGCATATCTAAAACACTGACATGGTGCCTTGGAGAGTAAACTCTTTCCTGGGAGCTTGCAATGAAAGCACAGAGATGCAGTGCGGTGGAGCACAGGGCAGTTCAATGCAGAATACAAGGGTAGCAGATAATAAAACAGAGGAAGTGTGGGTTGTGGGAAGGTCAAGCACTCCTCTCCCATAGTGTTTCTCTGTTCGCCTCTCAAAGCTATTTGCGTGTCGAGGTCCCCAAGCCACCCCCATAAATAAATCACAATTCACACAGTATTTTCGTTTAAGGTTTTTGGCATAATTTTGGCCACAACTTTATTAAAATACATAATGTGAGTGGTTGTTTAGGCATTGGTTACGACTATCTGTCTCCACCCAGGGACAGAACTGACTTCCGCAACCCTGCTAAAGTCAGTAAGGGAAAACATTTGGGGAGAGGATGGAGCTGGGTGCCAGACCCTCACCTCTCCCCGCATGCTCCCAGGGGCTTGCGTGGCCCATGCCCCTTACCAGGGATTCTGATTCTGACAAAAGCATGGCAAGCCCCTGGATTCCTTTAATGGAATTCCCTTGCAGCAGCAGCATTGGAGGGGCAGGCACAGCCTGACCTTACCCCTCCACCAACCAGTTTTAACCAATGTCTAACTGCAACCTTATAAGTTGTGACAATTTGCTATTTGTTGTTGTTTAGTCATGTCTGACTCTTCGTGACCCCATGGACCAGAGCACGCTAGGCACTCCACTGCCACTGTCTTCCACTGCCTCCTGCGGTTTGGTCAAACTCATGCTGGTAGCTTTGAGAACACTGCCCAACCATCTCGTCCTCTGTCGTCCCCTTCTCCTTGTGCCCTCCATCTTTGCCAACATCAGGGTCTTTTCCAGGGAGTCTTCTCTTCTCATGAGGTGACCAAAGTATTGGTGCCTCAGCTTCAGGATCTGTCCTTCCAGTGAGCACTCAGGGCTGATTTCCTTCAGAATGGATAGGTTTGAACTTTTTGCAGTCCATGGGACTCTCAAGAGTCTCCTCCAGCACCATAATTCAAAAGCATCAATTCTTCGGCGATCAGCCTTCTTTATGGTCCAGCTCTCATTTCCATACATCATTACTGGGCAAACCATAGCTTGAACTATACGGACCTTTGTTGGCAAGCTGATGTCTCTGCTTTTTAAGACAAAGACAATTTGCTATGCAGTAGGCAAAAACCAAATGGCACCAGCCAATCAGCCAATTGAACAAAATTCCTACCAGGCCCCTGCCCTAAAAGCAGACGACCCCATGACAGGCATAGCAAGGTCAGACACACAAGTCCTAACTTAGGGAGGGTGGGCAGGTGATCCGATGCACGCAGCAAAAGGGAACATTAAATGCTGCATGCTAAGTATATAAAAACCCTCAAGCCATCCCACAAATTGCCATCATCAGAATTTGCCCAACAACCCAGAATAGCCAATCACAATCCTGGACATTTAAACAATTCCACCCAGCAACCAAGAGGGGGTGTCCTGTTAGACCCCACCGCATCATGTGCTCTCCATGAAGGAGAACACACTTCGTTAAAGCGCCTCTTAGCGCATGTTTGCTCAGCCCCTGAAAGCTGTGGTGACGCTGGGGAGATTGAGGAGCCCGTGTGAATAAATCAAGGGTGGATGGTTTGCAAAAGTGCAGCCAATTAAAATGTGCATAGTCATAATAATGAAAAGTCAGCGGTCCAGAAACCAGCACAGGAAAATGCAGGGGAGAGAGGCTGCAAGGTCTCTGGCTACGAAACATAAATGCACACTTCCTGAAACCGAGCCTTGCCTTTGCTACAAACCAGATTTAAATCTCCTATTGCTCAGGCTGCCGTGAAGGGAAACAATAGCTCAAAATTGGCACAGAATGATATATCACAACAAGATAAGCAGGTTTGATGTGGTGATTGTGGAGCAGTATTTAAACAGGTCGGGAAATAGGTTTCAAAGTTTTCCTTCACTTGGCCTGGGTTGTGTCTGAGCTGCCAATTTAATGAGAACTGCAACCGAAAACACAGTTTGTGACTTGGCAGAGGGAGGATCATGGGGCCTACACCCAGGGCCGGATTTAGGTTTGATGAGGCCCTCAGCTATTGAAGGTAATGGGGCCCTTTATATGTCCAGCTGTCCTTTTTCAACAACAAATTGTCACTGGTTTTTTTTGTGTTGAATATATGCTATATGGTAATTTATGGACCTAACAGGTATCTAAAGCCATTTCCACATAACAAAATATGTATTTTATCAAAGTAATTGTTTTTTATCTTATATTTTGGAAATGTACATCCAGGATTTTTTTCCTTTAATTTTTTTGGGGGGCCCCAAGAGAGTGGGGCCCTAAGCTATAGCTTGTTTAGCGTATACATAAATCTCACACTGCCTACACCTGAGTGGCAGTGGCACGGATGGGTACAGATGTTGAACAAGAGAATTTCTCATTCATAAATGGAACATTTTGTGGTAATGGTGAATCTGAGTTGCATTTCCAAAGAAGGTCTGTGACCGATGCCATCACTCTTCACAATATGGACTCAGTGTGCCTACTGTGTTTTAAGGTTCGGCAATGTTACGTGCACCCCGCAGTGAAGCCTTCAGAGTGTATTTGTGTCCGGAAAGAGATAGATTGGCATACTGATAGTCATAGCATTAGTATATCCTCCAAATATTTACCAAGGACAGCCCCGAGTTTATGGTTCCTGTCCCTAAGCAGAGTCTTGCTCAATCAGACCAAAGAGCAAATTGTGTTGCCCATAGTGGTAAGCAGATGCCCCTGGTAAGCTCACAAGTGGGGCAGGGGTGCAATAACCCTCTCCTGCACTTGTTCTCCACCAACTGTTATTCAGAGGCACCCTGCCACTGACGATAGAGGTAAAATATAAGCCATCTTGACTAGGTGAGTTGGTAGATCCCTGTCAAAGTACTATCTTCATTTTACCTTTTCAGGAATTCCTTATTACAGTGTTTAAAGTTCTTCTGCATTTAACTCCTTCCCCAGGATCCCTTAGAAGCTAAATATCAGAGTGAGGAGCTGACACATTTTGGCATCTAGCGTGTAGGCATATAAACACATGTCATCTCGAGGCATGTGCAGTGCAGTTTTGACTGCTGATAACCTATTTTGGACAATTGGGTTTAAGTGCATATTGAGCAAGAACGAAAGCTCTTCTGGCTTTTACAGAGCTGCTGCCGAGACCTTATCACACTGGTCCTGAAAGACCTACATTGGCTCCCAGTACATTTCCGAGCACAATTTGGAGTGCTGGTGCTGACCTTTAAGCCCTAAAGATAGATAGATGATAGATGATGATAGATAGATTAGATAGATAGATAGATAGATAGATAGATAGATAGATAGATGATAGATAGATAGATAGATAGATAGATAGATAGATAGATAGATAGATAGATAGATGATAGATAGATGATAGATAGATGATAGATGATAGATAGATAGACAGACAGACAGACAGACAGACAGATGATAGATAGATAGATAGATGATAGATAGATAGATGATAGATGATAGATAGATAGATAGATAGATAGATAGATAGATGATAGATAGATAGATAGATAGATAGATAGATAGATAGATAGATAGATAGATGATAGATAGATAGATGAAAGATAGATAGATAGATAGATAGATAGATAGATAGATAGATAGATAGATATAGATAGATAGATAGATAGATAGATAGATAGATAGATGATAGATAGATAGATAGATAGATAGATAGATAGATAGATAGATAGATAGATAGATAGATGATAGATAGATATAGATAGATGATAGATGATAGTTAGATATAGATGATAGATAGATAGATATATAGATGATAGATAGATGATAGATAGATAGATAGATAGATAGATAGATAGATAGATAGATGATAGATAGATGATAGATAGACAGATAGATGATAGATAGACAGATAGATAGATAGATGATAGATAGATAGATAGATAGATAGATAGATAGATAGATGATAGATAGATAGATAGATAGATAGATGATAGATGATAGATAGATGATAGATAGAGATAGATAGATAGATAGATAGATAGATAGATAAGATGATAGATGATAGATAGATGATAGATAGATAGATAGATAGATGATAAGATGATAGATAGATAGATGATAGATAGATAGATGATAGATACATAGATGATAGATACATAGATGATAGATGATAGATAGATGATAGATAGATAGATAGATAGATAGATAAGATGATAGATGATAGATGATAGATAGATAGATAGATAGATAGATAGATAGATGATAAGATGATAGATAGATAGATGATAGATAGATAGATAGATGATAGATAGATAGATGATAGATAGATAGATGATAGATAGATAGATAGATGATAGATATAGATAGATAGATGATAGATACATAGATAGATAGATGATAGATAGATAGATAGATAGATGATAGATAGATGATAGACAGACAGACAGACAGACAGACAGACAGACAGACAGACAGATTAGATAGATAGATAGATAGATAGATAGACCCTGATAACCAGTCTTGGCTTAGGCAGGTTGACAAGGAAGACAAGATTTAGATGGGTGTTTCTTGATAGCCCCAGGTTAATTTCCAAAGGAGAATCCTACTGGCCATTGGCTCCTCTGGCCCCTTTATAGAGGGTGATGTCAGTGAACTGGACTCTGCACCACTTATGCCTTGGGCAACCTGAGCCTATCTCCCATGTGAGTGTGCATTACAACCCTTCCTTTAATTACACAAGCACCTGCTGCTTCTCAAATATTACAGAATAGCACATTTCCCTCCTCCTACCTAACCACATACCCATACACTTTAAAGATTTAATTTCTTAATAATGTGGCTCGTGGAGTCTTGCCTTTAAAAAACAAAACAAACCCTTAGATATATGTGTTTCCGTGGCTGAATTAGTAATATAAATAAATGTCCCAAACAATTGTGCTTTGCAGGGAAGAGTCAGTGAACGTCAGTATTCGTACGTGAATGATGGCGAGCATAAATTCACACACGTGTTTCCGAGGCACACCAGTGAATGCTGACAATTAATTGAGATAACTTGTTTTATTTGTTAATTAAATGTATATGGTGCCTGTCGATATCATCCGTACTATAAGAGTAAGCCAGCCAATCCAACACACAAGTAAAATGGATAAGAGCAGCAGCCAGAGTAAGCAGAATAGTTTTTCAAAAACAGTAAATATTGGTTAGATAGAAGCAGCAGGAAAGATGTGATAAGCCACACCGTCAGCTAACATGGCTAAATGGAAAGGCAACTTCTAAATGCATGCAATAGCTAACAGAAGTTGATGACACCTTGACCTCACAAGTGGACCTGGCAAAACCAGGTGCATTTATTAACATATAAATCACATACATATACATTCACACAATACACGTACACAACACTACCTTATTTTCATAACATAAAACATACCTACATTACTATATATAATCCCTACCTATACTGTACGTATCAACATACCTACACACCTACCCCATATGGACACCCACCAAGTGACTTGACTTCCAGCCGTTCTTGTTACGCTACCTTATTTTTCCAACTAGCTTAAACGCATTTCATTATTTCTTTAACCTCTTCTTTTATCTTGACTTTCCTTTCCTTTCTCTCTAATCATTTTCTGGATTCACTCAATAGCTGTCACAAATTCTACTTTTTCCACATAAATTTTGATGTATTCCTTAAAGATAGCCCACTCCTTATTCACTTTTTGTACCATACTGTATCTCCTCTTATCCTCCCTGTTAGTTCTGCAGTATGGAAGTATTCCATCATTTTAGATAACCAGTCCGTTTTAGTTGGGATGCTGCTGCTTTTCCAATTTTGGGCAATCAATAACCTTGCCGCCGTAGTTGCATACATAAATATTGGTCTGACCGTTCTTTTTATTTCCTCTGACATGATATCTAGGAGAAAGGATTCTGGTTTGTTTTTCCCCAATGAAAATCTAAACATCTTTTTCAGTTCCTTATAGATATTTTCCCAGAATCCCACTATCTCTTTGCACTCCGTTTAATTTCGACACAATTTGTTTCCTATGGTCTTAAATCCTTGTTACAACACTGTGTGGCAGGTTTAAATCAAGAGACAGTGGCTGGGTCAATAGTTCCCCCCACCCTTCCATTTGTATTCCAGCTTTCTTCCCCACCCGCCGTGTAGCCACCCATCAAGTCACTGACCAGATTCAGACCTGCCTAGCTTGCATAGGCGGTGACTTCATAGAATCCTGGATAGGATGATAGAATTGTAGAGATGGAAGGGACTCTGAGGTTCATCTCGTCAACCCCCCCCCCCTGCAATGCAGGAATACACAGTTGTCCCATGCGGGGATCGAACCTGCAACCTTGGCGTTCTCAGCCACACGCTCTAACCAACATCCAGGCATGCATGTACCTCCAAATCATATCCTGGGAGTGAGCTGCATGGCTCAGCAACAATCTGAACTGCTCTCTCCCCATTACACCACACCAGCTCTTGCAAGGATGTTATACAAAGAACAATAAATCCCATTAATCGCTCAGCAGAACTTTTGAAAACGGCAGTAGTGCCAAAGCCACGTGAACATAAAAAATAGCCTTTCAACCTCTGATGGGCTTTTGCCGTTGTAAGGTTTGGATATATGGCACTGAGGTCGATAGCTTCATTATAGCGGTGAATTAAAGAACTCGCTAGTCCCTGGCACCATCCCAGCTGAAACACTTTGTCCTGAGTCAGCTGTTAACACCTGCATTACTTTATTATGGTTTACAAAGCTGTTTCCACTTGATAATTCTTCCTTTGGTGAAGAGGAGCATCGAGACATTGGAGAGAATACATAAATAAGTGGATACAAGAAAGGGCATACGGTCATTTATCCCACCTAGGTTTTTTGGAAGACTATAAAGGATCTGTTCTCATATACACAGATATAAGGTTGGCGAATGACAGTATTTTAAATGATATATCTACTGGGGACCAGTGATTGGCTCTTTCCTGCATTCTGACCATTTGTTTTACTTTTATCATCACATCTGTTTGGGAGGTTTTGTCTTAAAATGTGCGACCCTCTTGACACATGAACGCACTTAAGCTGCAATCCTGAACACACTGAGTATGGAGGAAGCCTCATTTGACATACAGTGGTACCTCAGATTAAGTACTTAATTGGTTCCGGAGGTCCGTTCTTAACCTGAAACTGTTCTTAACCTGAAGCACCACTTTAGCTAATGGGGCCTCCCGCTGCCGTCACGCCGCCGGAGCACGATTTCTGTTCTCATCCTGAAGCAAAGTTCTTAAACCGAGGTACTATTTCTGGGTTAGCAGAGTCTGTAACCTGTAGTGTATGTAACCTGAAGCGTATGTAACCCGAGGTACCACAGTATTCAAACAATTCACAGGGCATTTTGCACAAGACAGCAAAAACACAGAGCAGCGGGAACCATAAAGGTAAAGGGGACCCCTGACCATTAGGTCCAGTCGTGACCGACTCTGGAGTTGCGGTGCTCATCTCGCTTTATTGGCTTCCGGGTCATGTGGCCAGCATGACTAAGCCGCTTCTGGCGAACCAGAGCAGTGGCGGGAAACGCCGTTTACCTTCCCGCCGGAGTGGTACCTATTTATCTACTTGCACTTTGACGTGCTTTCGAACTGCTATGTTGGCAGGAGCAGGGGCCGAGCAACGGGAGCTCACCCAGTCGCGGGGATTCGAACAGCCAACCTTCTGATCAGCAAGTCCTAGGCTCTGTGGTTTAACCCACAGCGCCACCTGCGTCCCAGTGGGAACCATAGAGACATACAAAACGGCCTTATACTGAGACAGCCCAAGGGTCCATCTAGCTCAGTATTGTCTGCACTGACTGGCAGCAGCTTTCCAGGGTTTCAGACTGGGGACATTCCCAGCTCTACCAGGGGATGCCATTGGAGAAGGAACCAGGGACCTTCCGCATGAAAAGCAGTTGCTCTACCACCAAGCGATGACCTTTTCTCCAAGTAATGTAATGCTAGAATAATTAAAAAGAAGGTAAAGGTAAAGGATCCCCGGACAGTTATGTCCAGTCAAAGGCGACTATGAGGTTATGGCACTCATCTC
Organism: Podarcis melisellensis; assembly: GCF_964234715.1. Lineage (NCBI taxonomy): Eukaryota > Metazoa > Chordata > Lepidosauria > Squamata > Lacertidae > Podarcis > Podarcis melisellensis. The sequence goes on along the minus strand of NC_138530.1, from coordinate 19,576,391 downwards.
ACTTTCAAGCTGAGAAAGCTTGTCCGCAGACAGCTTTCTGGGTCATGTGGCTAGTATGACTAAACCGCTTCTGGCACAACAGAACACTGTGACGGAAATCAGAGTGTACGGAAATGCCGTTTACCTTCCCGCCGGAGTGGTACCTATTTATCTACTTGCACTTTGACGTGCTTTTGTACTGCTAGGTTGGCAGGAGCTGGGACAGAGCAACAGGAGCTCACCCCATCGCAGTGATTCGAACCGTCAGCCTTCTGATTGGCAAGCCCAAGAGGCCACAGCGCCACCTGCATCCCTGCCAGCATAATTACATTATCATATGATACATCCCTTCCAAGTGCCCCAGAAAAAGTGGGACATCCCTTTTTAGCATCAGATCTCAGCAGCCATTTTGGGTTCCATGGCCTGGTGTGCTCTTGCGCCCCCCAAAATTGTTTTTTCCTGGGTGAGAGCGAAACGTGGGTCACACGACTTGCCCGGGACACATGTCCTGGTTTTACATCAGAAAATGTTGGGCAGTATTGTTCCATTATCTAAACACTTGAAACCACTATACAAAGCACCGTAAGGCCACCTTGAATAGGATTGCGCTATGAATGAAGTAATCGCCTGGAGAGTTTGCACACCTGGGTGCTAGAGTTGACATTCTTTGTTCCAGCTTTCTCTCTCAGAGGTTCAACCTCTGTGCAGAAGCATCATGATTGTCAATGGGTGCATATGCAGATAAAAACACAAATGTACCTGCATGAATGCTAAGGCACTATGTTGAGCCAAACCTAACGGGTAGTGTTGATGCAAAAATGATGTTATAAATAAAAGGTTCAGAAGGGAAATGTGGTCCTTCAATTCTCTCCCTCTGGGACTCTCCCCAGCATAGCTTCACATCCCTGGTGGAGGATGTAGAGGATGATGTAGAAATGTGAATGTATGGAAACCTATGACTTGCATGTGAATGTATGGAAACCTATGACTTTTGCATGTGAATGTATGGAAACCTATGACTTGCATGTGAATGTATGGAAACCTATGACTTTTGCATGTACAAAAGTAAGAGTCAACACTTGTTACTCCACCGACTTTTCCTCTGGCTCTGCCCACCATGCAGCCTCTGAAAGACTGTCTACGATGCAATGTGGCTTTCAGACTGCAAAAGCTTTCCCACCCATGCTATAAGTACACAATATTTCCCTGTTTATGTTTTTGGAACGTCGAGAGGTGTAGTGCATTCAGCATGAAAAGCTTACCCCATCTTCTGCGCCCCCTTTTTATGGGAAACGTAAGGTACATATGAATCATCTCCGAAGGCACAGCTCGCTGTTCTTGAAGTGCAGCTCTTTGCAGCTGAGACTGCATACAATTATATATATATATATATAAATAACAAATACCTCTTGCCTTAGTCAAGGCCACTTGCGATGAAAGTAGCTATAGCAACAAAACAAAGTTTCCGACTAATGAAGGGATATTTCCAACAAGGAGAATAGCTTCAGTGTCTGGAGTCTTCACCCTTATCAGTCGCCTTCATGTTACAGCTTGAATATATGCCACTGAATTTTGCAAGCTGATTTCTAGCAAATCTTCTTGCTGCTGCAATGCTTTGTTCTGGCATTCAGTAGCAGCACTTAGCATTTGTTTGTGCGTGGGTGATCAGAGGACTTCATATACATTATCTGAAATAATCCTTACAAGCAGGGATAGACCAATATTATTATGCCCCTTGTTACGGGGAGATGAAGAGAGGAGTTGAAGCATCTTGAGGGCTGCTTGCAAAAGTTACATCTTAAGCAATCACGTGTTTTCCCCTTCCAATTCCTGCTTCCTAGCAGAGGCAACTGTATCATATGAGAAATATATTTAATTCCAAATGCACACCTCATGATTTTAGAGGTGTACTATGAAAATGTAGTATGTGATGAGCAGGGCTGGATTTAGGTTTGATGAGGCCCTCCTAAGCTACTGAAGGTAATGCGGCCCTTTATATGTCTAGCTGTCAACAACAAATTGTTGCTGTTTTTTGTGTTGAATATATGCTATATGGTAATTTATGGACCTAATAGGTATCTAAAGCCATTTGCACGTAACAAAATATGTATTTTATCAAAGTAATTGTTGAACTGTTCAGCTGAAATACACTGAAAAACACTGTTGCTAGGATGTAGGTTTTATTTTATTTGTTTTTTATCTTATATTTTGGAAATGTACATCCAGGGTTTTTCCCCTTTAATTTTTTTGAGGGAGGGGGAACCCAAGAGAGTGGGGCCCTAAGCTATACCTTGTTTAGCTTATATGTAATTCCGGCATGGGAAGTGACACGGGTGGCGCTGTGGGTTAAACCACAGAGCCTAGGACTTGCCGATCAAAAGGTTGGCGGTTCGAATCCCCACGACGGGGTGAGCTCCCGTTGCTCGGTCCCTGCTCCTGCCAACCTAGCAGTTCGAAAGCACGCCAGTGCAAGTAGATACCTTCCAGCGGGAAGGTAAACGGCGTTTCCGTGTGCTGCTCTGGTTCGCCAGAAGCGGCTTAGTCATGCTGGCCACATGACCCGGAAACTGTACGCCAGCTCCCTTGGCCAATAAAGCAAGATGAGCGCCACAACCCCAGAGTCTGCCACGACTGGACCTAATGGTCAGGGATCCCTTTACCCTTTGTTGTTGTTTAGTCGTTTAGTCGTGTCCGACTCTTCGTGACCCCATGGACCAGAGAACGCCAGGCACCTCTGTCCTCCACTGCCTCCCGCAGTTTGGTCAAACTCATGCTGGTAACCTCGAAAACACTATCCAACCATCTCGTCCTCTGCCGTCCCCTTCTCCTTGTGCCCTCCATCTTTCCCAACATCAGGGTCTTCTCCAGGGAGTCTTCTCTTCTCATGAGGTGGCCAAAGTACTGGAGCCTCAGCTTCACAATCTGTCCTTCCAGTGAGCACTCAGGGTTGATTTCCTTCAGTATGGAGAGGTTTGATCTTCTTGCAGTCCACGGGACTCTCAAGAGTCTCCTCCAGCACCATAATTCAAAAGCATCAATTCTTCGGCGATCAGCCTTCTTTATGGTCCAGCTCTCACTTCCATACATCACTACTGGGAAAACCATAGCTTTAACTATACGAACCTTTGTTGGCAAGGTGATGTCTCTACTTCTCAAGATGCTGTCTAGGCCTGTCATTGCCCTTCTCCCAAGAAGCAGGCGTCTTTTAATTTCGTGGCTGCTGTCACCATCTGCAGTGATCATTGAGCCCAAGAAAGTAAAATCTCTCACTACCTCCATTTCTTCCCCTTCTCTTTGCCAGGAGGTGATGGGACCAGTGGCCATGATCTTTGTTTTTTTGATGTTGAGCTTCAGACCATATTTTGCGCTCTCCTCTTTCACCCTCATTAAAAGGTTCTTTAATTCCTCCTCACTTTCTGCCATCAGGGTTGTGTCATCTGCATATCTGAGGTTGTTGATATTTCTTCCGGCAATCTTAATTCCGGCTAGGGATTCATCCAGCCCAGCCTTTCGCATGATGAATTCTGCATATAAGTTAAATAAGCAGGGAGACAAAATACAGCCTTGTCGTACTCCTTTCCCAATTTTGAACCAATCAGTTGTTCCATATCCAGTTCTAACTGTAGCTTCTTGTCCCACATAGAGATTTCTCAGGAGACAGATGAGGTGATCTGGCACTCCCATTTCTTTAAGAACTTGCCATAGTTTGCCGTGGTCGACACAGTCAAAGGCTTTTGCATAGTCAATGAAGCAGAAGTAGATGTCTTTCTGGAACTCTCTAGCTTTCTCCATAATCCAGCGCATGTTTGCAATTTGGTCTCTGGTTCCTCTGCCTCTTCTAAATCCAGCTTGCACTTCTGGGAGTTCTCGGTCCACATACTGCTTGAGCCTTCCTTGTAGAATTTTAAGCATAACCTTGCTAGCGTGTGAAATGAGTGCAATTGTGCGGTAGTTGGAGCATTCTTTGGCACTGCCCTTCTTTGGGATTGGGATGTAGACTGATCTTCTCCAATCTTCTGGCCACTGCTGAGTTTTCCAAACTTGCTGGCATATTGAGTGTAGCACCTTAACAGCATCATCTTTTAAAATTTTAAATAGTTCAGCTGGAATACCATCACTTCCACTGGCCTTGTTATTTGCAGTGCTTTCTAAGGCCCATTTGACTTCACTTTCCAGGATGTCTGGCTCAAGGTCAGCAACCACACTACCTGGGGTATACGAGACATCCATTTCTTTCTGGTATAATTCCTCTGTGTATTCTTGCCACCTCTTCTTGATGTCTTCTGCTTCTGTTAGGTCCTTTCCACTTTTGTCCTTTATTATGGAAATCTTTGTACGAAATGTTCCTTTACCCTTTACCTTTACCTTAATCCGGCACTGGTGATGAGGCTCTGAGAGATTGTTTTATCTGTAGCAGTGACTCCTGAACTCCACCCACCCACCCAGCCCATGTGGAGGACCACTTAATCTTTTGTAGCAATTGGAATGTACTATATCATCTGGGAAGAATCCTTGGGGCCAGATAAGAGTCTTCTAGGGCCACATTTGGTTAAAGGAGCTATTTTTCTCTACCCTAGGGGTAGACAGATCAACAGTCACACTCAATGCAAGGTAGTTCCCTCTATGCAACCGAGAGAGGGAGAAATATCTCTTTGCATCAGTTGGGAATCCATCTGTAGACTTGCTAAGATTTCATTTTTAGCTCTCTGGCAATTGCTGCACTGATTCATTAAATTCTGAAAGAAAGGGTTACCTTCTGCAACACAAATAGGAGGGTTTCAACCGTGTCTGCTGTTTCCCTTACTTGGGAATGCGGAAAATATGGCTGACAAACAAGGGCTTTTGGCGTGGCCTGCTCCGAGGCACTATTATCAGCTGAGTGCTCTCCCTACGTGACTAATGGCACATAGGAAATAGAATAACGATGAGGGTGGCAAGGGTGTCACATCAGCAGAAGCTGTTGTGCGGAGGAGCGCAGGCCAGCCTAATTCCATCTCCCTTCTTGGCTCAGATTTAGAGCTGCAGGCTGTGACCTCAGACACCTTGCAGATCTGCTGCAGGGCTCTGGAGACAGTCAGAACAAAATTTCCTTTTGCAACAAGGCAGCTGCGCTTTGGACGTCTGTATGCACAAGGCAACAAAGAGCTGCAGAGCCGTTTAGTATCTGGGAAAGGCTTGGTGCTAAACTCCCCACCACCAGGGCAGCTTGCTTCTTTTCTCTGTTTGTCTGTTTTAGATCTCTTTCCTAATCCTCTCGAGGGAGATGATGCAATCATATTTCATTGCACCCTCTTTTTTTTTTTTAAATTTATTAGCTGACCAATCAAATCATATCACATCACATAAATTCCGAATTACAAAGCCGAATTTTAAATTTTTGTTGAGGGGACCCATATTTCAAGTTCCGAAGGGGGATTCCGATCATCTTCTTGCTACTGCGTTAATATCCAAATCAGTCCAAATAATGTTCATAATTCTATCCAGTCTTATCTTGCTGTTTCCACATCTCATCTTGTTCGTATATTTTTTTATTTTTTTATTTATGATCTCTTCTGATAATCTCCTTAAGCCGATAAACACCAATTATAATCCTGTGTGAATTTTTCCGTTTGTCCAATCCTCATATATATCATCACTTTCATAAATAACATCGCTCTTTCCATCATGAATTTTGCAGATCTGTCGCTCTTAAGTCCCTCTGAGGAGTCTCACCCATAATATAAAAACATCTCTGTTCCTCCTCCCAGACTTAAGTCCTCCAACAGAACTTGCCAACATGGCGACGGTATTTTTAACTGCATCATTCCAAAGCTCTTATACTTTCCACGCTCTTCTTGAAACATGCTTTGGTTAGAAAATTATCTCCACACAGACATAAATCCACAGCTTAAGTCATTAAAACGGCATTTCTGACTTGTGTGTGGGGGATTCTTGTTTAATCACATAGAGGAAAGAAAGGAAAGTTTCCCCCCCTCCCCCATCCAGTCCCTTTGCCATACCGAGCCTTGGTGATCTTCTCATGATTTATTCTTGTTCCTCCGACTAGTCTTGTTTATCAGAGATCTCTTCAGTTAGCAGTCTTTACTCCCCCTCCTTACTTGAAATATGTGCGTTCGCTTCCTCCTAATTGTTTCTTTTGAAGTTATTGCAGCGTCCAGGAGCGCCGAGATCCACAGGAGGGCTTTCTGCCTAGTGCCCCCATCCCCACCAATTCAGGGGTGGTGTAGGGCACAGCAGGCAAGGGCAGCCCCCCCCACAACCTTGGGGGGGGTAGGGAGGCTATTTACTCTCATCACAGCCTCCTAATTACCTCGTGTGGGTCGGAGAGATGTTATTGTCAGCCATCTTCCGATGCGCCCCTAGTGGCCCCTCTCAGTGCACCCTCTCAGTGGCAAACCCTTTGAGCGGAAGGGCCACAGCTCAGTGGTGAAGCATCAGGCTTGTGTGCAGAAGGTCACAGGTTCAATTCCCAACATCTCCAGGTAGGGGTCGGAACAAATCCTGGTTGACACCCTTGGGAGCCACTGCCAGTCAGCCGAGCCGCATAGACCAGCTTTCTGTGCTCCTAACCCTATGAAGCAAGGTAGGCAGAGCATGACTGACAGGTCAAAGGCTGCACTGAGCAGATATTTGAACAACAGAAGTGGGTTCTGATTGGTGAGAATACGTCCTGACTGCATTGTAATTTTATTATTATTATTATTTGGAGCAAACTTTTTTTCTCTTGCTCTGGAGGGTAAGATTTGAGCCAATGGCTTCAAGTTACAAGAAAGGAGATTCCGACCAAACATCAGGAAGAACTTTCTAAGAGCTGTTTAACAGTGGAACTATCTCCCTCAGGAGGCTGTGAACTCTCCTTCCGTGGAGGTTTTTAAGCAGAGGCTGAATGGTCATTTCCCATCTTCAGTGGGAATGAAGTATTATTGAAAGAATTAGCACCCGTGCTTTTTGTTTGACTCAAATCAGTGGTATATTAAAACAACAACACCCTTTTTGCTGTTGGAGAACTTCCCATTTACTACTTGCTACCATAGCCTAATAATAATAATTTATAATAATAATTTATTATTTATACCCTGTCCATCTGGCTGGGTTTCCCCAGCCACTCTGGGCAGCTCTCAACAGAATGTTAAAAATACAATAAAACACCAGACATTAAAAACTTCCCTAAACAGGACTGCCTTCAGATGTCTTCTATAAGTGAGATACAGTGGACGCTCGGGTTGCGAATGTGATCCGTGTGGGATGCACATTTGCAACCTGCAGCGTTCACAACCAGCAGCAGTGCGTCTGCACACGCACGAGTTGTGATTTGGCGCTTCTGTGCATGCGTGACCACCGAAACCCAGAAGTAACCCGTTCCGGTACTTCCGGGTTTTGGCAGGTCCGTAGCTCGAAAAAACACAACATGAAGCGTCTGTAACCTGAGGTATGACTAGTTGTTTATTTCCTTAACATCTGATGGGAGGGTGTTCTGCTGCCGAGAAGGCAGGAGCGGAGGAAGAAGGGTGTGGTGGGTGGGGCCACCCCGGGTGTCACCACTGATGGGGGTGACAAAATGCCGGGCGGCATTCACTGCAGGGGCTGCAGCGCGCCCGAGCCACACGTCTCTCCTGGGAGGGACATGGTGGCTTGGTCATGCGCAGGCTCCGCGCTGCCCAAACTGTCCACCCGCAGCCTCCTCCCCCCAGCTGTATGGCAGCTGAGTGGGAGGAGGCAGGCAGACCCTGGAGGCCCCACGGTGCACCCCACTCCTATGGGCGGATCGCCCCGCCCCTGGGGGTTTGCCACCCCAGGCAGTCGAGTGGCTTTCTCCACCGCTGCAAGAAGGCCCTCTGCTTGGTTCCCTGTAACCTGACCTCACAGTGAGGGAACCGCCAGAAGACCCTTGGAGCTGGACGTCAGTGTCAGGACTGAACTGTGGGGGTGGAGATGCTCCTTCAGGTATAGCCTTGGATTTCCAGAACCTTCCAGTCATGGTGAAGGAATCCATATGGTCTTTCACCCACGAAGCCAACATCACATGCTATTAAATTATCATGGGCTGGTTTGCTCACATACCCTGTGGGTTCACTTCCCGCCCCCAAATACCTCCAGACTTGGAGATTTTGCAGAATCTGCTGCTAACTCTTTCTTGAGCATGGAGAGTGAAGAATTGGCTCTCAAATAGATATTAGTGCATAGATGATGCCCTTGTCATAATAACAAAAGTCCAAAAATAGTAACCAGGAGGTGACTTTGAATAATTCACATGATCTGAACGCAGCACATGGTGTATTTTAAAAGGTAGAAGTGAACCTGTTAAGCTGATCTTCCTTTTTGTGCTTGGCAAATCTATATCTTGGGTTGTTGTTGGTTTTGTTTTTTAAAAAATATACTTTTCTAGTGGGAAAGGGGAGAGAGCATATCAAGACAACTGGGTCACATCTTCACTATGCACTGAAAAAGCATTGTCACACCACGTTAACAGTCGTTGCTTCCCCCAAAGAATCCTGGGAGTTGTAGTTTGTTAAGTTCTTAGGATGCCCTTATACCCCTTCCAGAGCTACAATTCACATAGTGAAATGTTTCCCAGACTTGGGTCTCCAGTTGCTTTTGGACTACAATTCCAATCATCCCTGACCACAGGTCTTGCTAGCTAAGGATAATGGGAGCTGTAGTCCAAAAAACAAAAACAACTGGAGACCCAAGTTTGGAAAACACTGACATTAACTATTAGTCCCCTCTTCCCAGGGAACTCTGGGAATTGTAGCTCTGTGAGAGCAGTAGGAGTCTCCAAACAACTCTCAGCACCCTCAACAAATGGCAGTTCCCGGGATTCTTTAGGGGAAACCATTACTGCTTAAAGTGACATCATACGGTCAATGGCAGAATTATACGTAAATATACCTGGCTGACTATTAAAAATTATTTATTACTAAACGCGGGTGGTGCTGTGGGTTAAACCACAGAGCCTAGGACTTGCCGATCAGAAGGTTGGCGGTTCGAATCCCCACGACGGGGTGAGCTCCCGTTGCTTGGTCCCTGCTCCTGCCAACCTAGCAGTTCGAAAGCACGTCAAAGTGCAAGTAGAGAAAAAGGTACCGCTCTGGCAGGAAGGTAAATGGCATTTCCGTGCGCTGCTCTGGTTCGCCAGAAGTGTCTTAGTCATGCTGGCCACATGACCCGGAAGCTGTACGCCGGCTCCCTCGGCCAATAAACCCCAGAGTCGTTTACGACTAGACCTAATGGTCAGGGGTCCCTTTACCTTTATACCTGGCTGACTATTAAGAATTCTTTATTACTAAAAGATAGGAGGGGAGAGAGGCAGGAGAATTCTCTATTGCTACTCTGCAAGGATTGTTTACTAGTTAGTATTTCTCCTCCCTGCATAATTTATGCAGATATACTATAAATATTCTGTGGCTTATCATTTGTGCACACTTCAACTCTGCTTTTGCCATGTGCCTGAAGATTCCAGTCTGCCTCTCTTATTTGTCTCTCTGTGTGTGTAGATATGAGGTGACATTGGTTCTGAACTAATACCATCTTCACTTCTCCAGCATTCTCCTATATACATTATCTGATTTCCGCGGCTCCCGGAACATGATGTCGCATTTATCTGTGACATGGTTTTGCTGCCGAGATACATGAGTCATAAGATAACAGCTGTAAGAAACTATAACTCCTTCCTTCGTACACGGCCTGACAAAGGGGATAATTGTTAATTTCAAATGGTAGGGCCAGAAGAGACATCAAAGGGCACCCGCGGAGCTGCAAACATTAATCAATTGAACTGGGTGATTAATAATCTCAAGCTCTGGTGGCAAATCAAAATTTGGCTCTCAGTCAGTGACGCTACCCAGAAGGAAATATTCCAGTGATAGGGAACTGTTACAGAGCCTGTGAGTTTTCTCCTCCCTGCACCAAATGTGATATTTTGCTGTAAGTACTGTAGTTGCATCAGTGTTCTGGTCACCTATAGATGATTCATCCCCTATCATTTTTATTTTCTACCCATTTTTATTTTAAAAAAAGCATTTGTCACCACCGTTCTTCCTATTTTCTCTCCTTGGAGGCTTTTTTTTCCTCCAAGCATCCATTCATATCCTGGTAGCAAGGATATTTCTTCCTGCTTCCATTTTGTGAGATGCTCTGGAATAAAAAAGACAGGGCAGATGGGCACGCATACGTGTGTACCTGAGTTGTTAAGGATGCAGGTCTGTCATCCACACTTGACTTGTGACCCTGGAGTATTTGTGGCAATGTGTGAGGCCGGGAAGAAAGGGACTCATCGGATACAGGAATACAAAGGGAGAAAATCTCAAAGGTGCATGAAAGACAAGTTGTTACCTGGTGCATTTTGAGTGTTAAAAGTCTGAGGGCTTGTGTCAGACTGTGTACTTTTGAGGAGAAGCCAGAACTATTCCCCATACTGTCTCAAAACAAGTTTAATTTGAGATACTGTGTAAGACTGTTCTGAGTTTTAATACTCTAAATTCTTTGGGGAAGACATGATCTTCTGTGCACCTTTCAGGTCTCCTTCCTTTTTGTGTTTACAAAAGTGAAACTGCGTCAGACCACAGCACGACAGTGTAGCATTTCATACTTAAAGGTAAAGGGACCCTTGACCATTAGGTCCAGTCGTAACCAACTCTGGGGTTGCGGTGCTCATCTCGCTTTATTGGCTGAGGGAGCCGGCGTACAGCTTCCGGGTCATGTGGCCAGCATGACTAAGCCGCTTCTGGAGAACCAGAGCAGCACACAGAAATGCCGTTTACCTTCCCTCCGGAGCAGTACTTATATATCTACTTGCACTTTGACATGCTTTCGAACTGCTAGGTTGGCAGAAGCAGGGATCGAGCAATGGGAACTCACCCCATTGCGGGGATTCGAACCACCGACCATCTGATCAGCAAGTCCTAGGCTCTGTGGTTTAGCCTTCATTTAAAAAAAGAATATATTGTGAACTACCCTGAGATCATTGGATAAAGAGCAGGATAAAAATCTAAATCAATTGATTAAAATACTTAGCTTCACTGTATTCCAGTCGGGCTTCAGGCCTGGTCACAGCACTGAAACTGTTTTGGTCACCTGGGTTGGTGACATTTATTGGGAGAGAGATGAGTTTAGTGCAGCCAGGAGTTGCCCTATTAATCCATTCCACACCTTCCCCTAAGAGCATCATGTTTCATACCTGGTCTTTTTGATAGACCAGATTCAGGTTTCCATTCAAGCTCCTGGCAGGCTGCCTTTATAATCAAGGAAGGAAAGGAAAACAACCAGGCTCCAGGTTTTCTCAGCGAACGATTTTGCTGCATGTTGCCACAGGCTTAAGCTCCACAAAGTTGCCCTTGTTCCCTTGGCGGGGCCATAGCTTGACATGAACAGTTTCTTGTGTGGCATTATAAAGTCAGGCTTATTTCAGGAAGCAAGGTGAAAAGAGCAGGTTTGTTTATGTCGCATCCTGTCTAACGTATAGGTTTAAAGAGGGTCTGAAAAGGCTACGAGAAGCTTCCAGAAATCTCTAATTAAGCTGAAAATCAGTTTCGGCTTCACCCGTTGGAAGCTGTCTTGCCCTCAAAGAAACCTGTGTTCAAACTTGAGAGTAAACATTACTTTTAATGCACGGTTAGGGTTGAGGATACCTGTCAAAGTATCTTTTAGCTATATTTATTGAGATTATGTTTCAGGAGGTATTTACATAGGACCATCCTATTCAGTAGGAAAACTCCCCGCAAAATCAATGGGACCCATCACAGTAATAGATGAAAAACACGTGAAATGAATGACAGAAAAGCACGTGAGGTACACTCCTGTAGCAGAAGACTCTTGTGGTAATCAACAAACTACTGAATGAGCTGGGGGGGAAAGTCAACCTATGGAGCTAAATTACACCCCCCTTAATTGTGTCTGAGGTTTAGTGTAATAGGGAGAGAGCTCTTTTGTGTTTCTACTTATGTAAGACAAGACAGGACCTCTGTACCCTTAATACTTAAGGAAGGAGGGAATTTCCACAGGTGTAGCTTCTCATACTGTGGACTGAGAAAAGTTGCTCGTCCAGCACCATACCTCCTTGCAGGCAGTTGGTCCAGGCCAGCCTCCCACATGTTGGTGTCCACCAGATGTTGGATTGCAACTCCCATCAACCCCAACCACCATGGCCAATGGTCAGACAACACGGCCATCAGCTTCCAGGTTTCTTTAGCCTGGAAAAGAGGAGACAGAGAGGTGATATGATGGCCATCTTCAGATATCTTTAGGGAAGCTTTTAATGTTTAACAGACTACAGTGGTACCTCGGGTTACATACGCTTCAGCTTACATACACTTCATCTTACAGACTCCGCTAACCCAGAAATAGAACCTCGGGTTAAGAACTTCGCTTCAGGGTGAGAACAGAAATCATGCTCCGGCGGCGCGGCAGCAGCAGGAGGCTCCATTAGCTAAAGTGGTGCTTCAGGTTAAGAACTGTTTCAGGTTAAGAACGGACCTCCAGAACGAATTAAGTACTTAACCCGAGGTACCACTGTACCGTATTTTAATACTTTGTTGGAAGCTGCCCAGCCAGATGGGCAGGGTATAAATAAATTATTATTATTATTATTATTATTATTATTATTATTATTATTATTATTATTATTTCTGAAGGGCTGTCACATAGGAAAGGAAGCAAGCTTGTTTCCTCCTGCTCCGGAGGGTAGGATTCAAACCAATGGATTCAAGTTGCACAAAAGGAGATTCCAACTAAACATCAGGATGAACTTTCTGGCAGTAAGAGCTGTTTGACTATGGAACAGTCTCCCTCGGGAGGTCGTGGACTCTCCTGCCTTGGAGGTTTTTAAGCAGAGATTGGGGGGGGGCGACATCTGTCATGAATGTTTTAGTTGAGATTCCTGCATTGTAAGGGGTTGTACTAGTTGACACTTGAGGTCCCTTCCAATTCTATGGTTCTCTGTGTGAATGGGGCGAATGAGTGAAAAGACACTTTTCCAACAGTTTCGTCATTTCTACTTTTGCCCTCCACAAGGGAGAGCTACATGAGTGGTGCTTCCCAATCACCCACATCTCCACTCTCATGAATCTGAGAAATTTTGGGAACATTGACTGATGCTCAGATAGCACTGTGGTCTAAACCACTGATCCTCTTGGGCTCGCTAATCAGAAGATCGACGGTTCGAATTCCTGCGACCAGATGAGCTCCCGTTGCTCTATCCCAGCTCCTGCCAACCTAGCAGTTCGAAAGCACGCCAGTGCAAATAGATAAAAAGGTACCGCTGCAGCGGGAAGGTAAACAGCATTTCCGTGCGCTCTGGTTTCCATCACGGTGTTCTGTTGCTCCAGAAGCAGTTTAGTCCTGCTGGCCACATGACCTGGAAAGCTGTCTGTGAACAAACACCAGCTCCCTTGGCCTGAAAGCGAGATGAGCACCGCAACCCCATAGTCACCTTTGACTGGACTTAACTGTCCAGGGGTCCTTTATCTTTAGTATAAAGAGCTGCATACTAGGGAGCAGGAGACAGTTGTGATCTCAGCCTTTGGTCTATGGGGAATTGGGTTTTTTTTGGGGGGGGGGGAAATAGGACACTGCTTTCTTGATACCTTCCATGAGAAGGTGAAGCAGTTCATATCTTCTGTCTCCTTTGCAGAAGAAGCATTATACTTCCTGGAATCTGAAGAAGGCCACTGATTTGCTTCCCTCCCCCCCCCCCAATTGTGCCAAAGCAATACGAAGAACGAAAGAGGTAGTTTTGATTTACTGTGAACATAAATACTTTGTGTTCCCTGTCATTTTAAACAAAGAAGGAACTGAATGCAGCCCAGAGCAAGGGGCAGAAATGTATGAGCTTTTGAAATGGTCTAATGGGATTTCAAGGTATGCAAATACTCTGGGCCCAGATGGGAAGGCAGTGGCAGCAGGAGGAACTTCTACACTGAGGGAACAATTGGAATCAAAAGTACGGTTAATAAAAAGCAAGCGCTAGCGAAGATAATGAGAGGGTACTAGAATACCTTTTGCATAAAATAATGGGATTTTAGGGAGCAGTTCTGTTGCCAGCAGCGTGAGGGAAAAATCATCTATTCACATTCAACGTTTAAGACTCATCTATGCTAAATGTACCTACTGCGTTTTTATTTCCTCCACTCTTGGGTCTTAGGCAGTATACAGGGTGATAATGACCCATTTTGTCCTCATAACAGCCATGCAAAGTGGACTATGCTGAGGTAGAATGAGACTCAGTATCACTCAGTGAATTTTGTGATTGGATGGTGATTGGAATCCAGACCTCCCCTGTCCTCCTCCATCCTTTCAATCATTGTTGTTGTTTAGTCGTTTAGTCGTGTCCGACTCTTTGTGACCCCATGGACCAGAGCACGCCAGGCACTCCTGTATTCCACTGCCTTCCGCAGTTTGGTCAAACTGATGCTGGTAGCTTTGAGAACACTGCCCAACCATCTCGTCCTCTGTCGTCCCCTTCTCCTTGTGCCCTCCATCTTTCCCAACATCAGGGTCTTTCGATCATACACCAGCTCATAACCACATGCCCAAAACAAAAGAATTGCTGTGAAAATCCCTGAAACGAGTTAATAGAATTAAATTAAATAACAAAAATCAAAAAAGTGTTTCAGCCCTGCTCTTGAGTTTGTTTAAAATTATTTAAGGTTTATAATTTCTTTATTTCCTTCTGAGGAAACTGATAAGTTCAGTGAAACAAATTTTGTAGCCAGCATCTTGTTAAGTCTTTGTTTAATTCTAGGCAAAACAAAAAAATTCCTTCCAGTAGCACCTTAAAGACCAACTAAGTTAGTTCTTGGTATGAGCTTTCGTGTGCATGCACACTTCTTCAGATACACTGAAACAGAAGTTACCAGACCCTTCTATATAGTGAGAAGGTGGGGAGGGGTATTACTCAGAAGGGTGGTGGGAATGGGTGATTGGCAGATAGCTGTGATGAGCCTGTTGACGACTCTTAACGACTGCAATAGGTCTTACAGGAAAAAGCAAGGGGTGAGAAGGTGAAAAATGGCTTTGTCATGTATAATGAGATAAGAATCCAATGTCTTTGTTCAGACCAGGTCTCTCCATGGTTTTAAGTTTGGTAATAAGTTGCAATTCAGCAGCTTCTCTTTCCAGTCTATTTCTGAAATTCCTTTGTAGTAAAACAGCTACTTTGAGATCTTGTATAGAATGTCCTGGGGGATTGAAGTGTTCTCCTACTGGTTTCTCTAGGTTTAATTCTAGGTTATTTTTTCCTTAATTTTTTTATTTTTGTTATTTAATTTAATTCTGTAGTCGATTACGTCTCGTTTCAGGGATTTTCATGGCAATTCTTTTGTTTTGTGTAATTTCTTGGTTCCGTGACTGTCTTTTTTTCACTCATAACCACATACCAGCCTCCTCCAACCTGGTCCCTTCTTGATATTTCGGGCTACAATCTCCCACCATCCCTGACTATTACCTATATTCACTGCAGCTTATGTGAATTGGAGCCCAAAACACTTGGAGAGCATATTATTAGGGAAGGCCATTTATGTTCTTGACATGCTCATCACATTCCCATCATCTTGTCCAGTAGCCTCTCAAATACCGTTTCCTCCTTTATACTGAATAATGAACCAGTAAAAAAGAAGAAGCCAGGGATTCATTTTAAGTCTGGAAGTTTTTCTAGCCTAAATGTCCCAGGTTGATCTAGAAACCAATACAACATAGTAAGTAGGGTTGCCATATTCCCCAAAGTGAAAATCCGGATGTTGTTGTTGAGCTTTTTTCTTTCTTTCTTTGTGGTCAAAAGCTGTTCCGCTTTCTTTATTCTTATTTTGTAAAAATAGCCCAATAGCACTTACTATTAGGGCTGCCATATGTCTGGGTTTTCTCAGACATTTTGCCGATTCAGGAAAAATCCACCCAGGCGTCATTTTTCTGAGCAATTCCTGGACATTTGGCAGCCCTAATAGTAAGTGACTATCTTATGTTAGAGAACAAAAACAGAAAATATATTCCCTGACCAGTACTTTTATGGACACGAGAAATACCAATACTTTATGGACGCTCAACCCCCACCTCTCCAAATTATTTTCCTCCATGAAACCTATAATATATATACAGTTATTAAATATACATGTGTGTGTTTAGCTTTGATAAATCCACCTCAACACTTTAATGGTACCACTCATAGTTAAAAGGCCATGTGGAAATTAAGCCGGCCGTTAAGACTGAGTCATGCTAGTTGACAGAGTTAACGCTTTGCCCAGAAGTTCTCTTTAGTGGCATAAAGCCAGATAAGGCAGAAGGAGGAGGACGGGGACAGAGGGAGGGTATTATTATTCACACAAATACAAGGCAATGCGCAGAGGAAACCTGGAGCGGTACTAGGGAAATCTCTAACAGAGAAATATTATTCTACCTTCCAGCTTCACTTCTCTGTAATATATGCTCTGCACACCCATATCTATAAAATAACACTGAGATCTCCTTCAGGGCAACCTGAATTATTCACATGGTACTACAGAAGTGGACTTGGGGGACGCAGGGTAGGGGACATTCAAAACCCTCAGATAATCCAAACTCTAGTCAAGTGGCAGCTCTTAATTTTAAATACGTGTACAGAGTCACTTGTGAACTTTTAAACAAGCCATTATTAAATAAAATGTATTTTCTGATCAATAAATGCCTTGGGAGTCCATGCATGCCTAGCCTTGTAAAAGTGCTCGGAGGTTATTTCTGCATTTCACAAGATTGCATGCGCCGCTTGATTGTAATCCAACCTCAAAGCGGTTTGCAAAAAGGGTAAATAAAATTATCTGCCAAAAACAGCAGTTAAAACAACTATTTAAAATATCCACCAGATAATTAGAATTGATGATAATCTGAAAACCAAATTAAAACGTGTGTCAACATTGTACATGCATGTCTGAACAATCAGTGTAGCTAGCTGGAGAGATCCATTTCTCGCAAATGTTCAGTCTCGAAAATTCAACCAATCTTCCACTGCTGAGTGACAATTTCATTATTCCTATGGAATGGTGCTGTCATGGGAGGCCATGGGTGGGAAGAAGCAATCTTTCAGGTAAGCAAATGCAATCTGACAGGGCTGTCTATGTTTCAAATGCATGACATTTTAAGCACAACTCTGTCGCCTTTCCTTTTCAGTGGCGCTTAGTGCTCAACTCTAGTTCTTGCTATAACCGCTGCAACTGTGGGCAGCGAAAGAGATTTGGAATGCAGCAGCTAGAACAGTATCTTTTACTTGGCTTAAAATTTAATGCTCTTGTTAAAGCTTTGTGTCGATGTTGCATTGTGCTAGTGGCAGAGGCAAGGGTTCTTCTTCTTTGGCGATCACTCGTAGCCGAGTAAGATTGTCTTCCATAAACACAGTTTTAAGTGACTATGGAGGCTAATTCTGGATCCACACGTCCTTCCACAGTGGGGACATAGATTTCTGGGTGGGAGTTGATCACGGTGTGGATTTGTCAAGCATGCCTTCCTCTTAGCACAATTCTTCCTTGTGTCCTGAGTTTGAGTGTCTTCAAACCCCATGACACCTTTGGTAAAGGCAGTTCTCCAACTGGAGCGCTCGCAGGCCAGTGTTTTCCACTTGTCAGTGTTTATACTACATTTTTAAAGATTTGCCTTTAGACAGTCTTTAAACCTCTTTTGCTGACCACCAGCATTACGCTTTCCATTTTTAAGTTCGGAATAGAGTAGTTGCTTTGGAAGGCAATCATCAGGCATCTGCACAACATGACCAGTCCAACAAAGTTGATGTTGAAGAATCATTGCTTCAACACTGGTGATCTTTGCTTCTTCCTCTACACTGATAGTAGTTCGCCTTTCTTCCCAAGTGATGTGCAAAATTTTTCGGAGACACCGTTGGTGGAATCTTTCAAGGAGTTGGAGATGGCGTTTATAAGTGGTCCATGTTTCACAAGCATATAGTGAGGTTGGTAGTACAATAGCTTTGTAAACAAGCATTTTGGTTTCCCTGCGAATGTCCCAGTCCTCAAACACTCTGCACTTCAATTGGGAGAAAGCCGCATTCGTAGATCTCAGGCGATGCTGGATTTTGGCATCAATGTTGGCCCTTGTGGAAAGATAACTGCCTAGGTAGGAGAAGTGATCGACATTTTCCAACATTACACCGTTGAGTTGGATTTGTGATGCTGCAGAGGGGTTTTTTTTGTAGTTGTTGGTGCAGCACTTTGGTTTTTTGGATGTTGAGTGATAGGCCAGGCTTTTTACAAGCTTCTGCAAAGATATTTAGGATGGTTTGGAGGTCATCCTCTGAGCGTGCGCACACTACATTGTCATCAGCATACTGAAGCTCTGTGATGGAAGTTACAGTAACCTTACTCTTTGCTTTTAGCCTGCTCGGATTGAAGAGTTTTCCATTTGTTCGATATATGATTTCTACTCCGGTGGGGAGTTTCCCTTCGACAAGGGATAACCTAATGGTCATAAAAGGCAGCACCAGCCACTACCTTTCCTCTCCCCACCCATCAAATGCGGAAGATGAATATAGGACTTGTTAGTTATGCCAAGAAATAAGAGCAGATAGAACAGAACAAGATGATGGAGGATATCTGCGTTTCCTAGGTGTGCCTGTATCTTGGGTGCTGTTCATCTGTAGTGGATGTGATGTGACTACCAAGTTCTTTACAACACACAGCACATATTAGGAACTTTGTAAAGGCAAAAGATTTATACAATCTGAAGGGAAAGTTGGCTAAAATGTATAAGAATAGTACTGATATATGTTGGAGATGTAAAAATGGGGTAGGCACATTTATACACATGCGGTGGGAGTGTAAATGGGTAAGAGAATTCTGGGATACCATTTATAACGAACTTTTAAAAATGTTCAAATTCTCTTTCATAAAAAACCCTAAAGCCTTCCTACTTGGCATTATGTCCAAAGAAAACAAGAAAACTTTTAGACTGTTATTTATGTATGCAACCACAGCGGCAAGGATTATAATAGCCAATAATTAGAAAAGTAACAACATCCCCACCAAAACAGACTGGTTAGCAAAAATGATTGAATACACTGTGCAAAGTTAACAGGGAGAATAAGAGGAAACACTACTCAAAAAGTTAATAAGGAATAGCTAATTTTTAAGGAATATCTCAAGAAATATATCTAAATATATAGAAAAGGTAAATCCATAGCTGTCAGCTTTTCCCTTTTCTTGTGAGGAATCCAATTCAGAATAAGGGAATTTCCCTTAAAAAAAAGGAAAAGTTGACAGCTATGGGTAAATCTCCTGACAGATATAGAATGACTCTAGAAAATAGAGGAAATGTAAAACAAAACTAGCATGGAAAAATGGGAAATCAGAATAGCAAAATGAAATGCGTTTAAACTATTAAAATTGTAAAATAACACAATGAGAGGAGTTGGAAGTCAATACTTATGGGGTATCTATGTTGGTTATGTATGCTGGTAAAGTATGTGTTGTATTTATTGTATGTATTGTATTCTAATGTAATGTATTGTTTATGTAAATTTATTTATGAGATGTCATATATATATATATATATATATATATATATATATATATATATGGAACTTTGTAAAGGATAGTGAATGGTAATGTTGATAGGATTGTGGCACAGATTATGAGGAAGGCTGCCTCCCATGGAAAGTCACCTTCCATGAGTTGCAAGGCACTGGAAATAATGATGGAGAGGGTTGAGACTAGCACACTTCCTCGTGTATTTACTTTCCCCTTTTCATAATGCCTAAAGAGGACTGTAATGAATAAGTCACCCATGCCAGGGTTCTACTTTGAAAAAACCTGGCGAAAAAGACGTGGGAATTGATCGTATGCATATATATATATATTATGTGTGAACTCTCCGAATCACAACTTACCCTGTGTGCCTGGTGAAGGGATGTGTGTGTCTGTTTCCATGTTGTGCATTTGGCATTCCTGCTTGGCAGGTTGAACTGCAACCTCATTTGCAGCTTGCAAAGTAAACAGTCATCTGGAAACTCTGGCATCTTTGAGGAATGATAGTGACATTCCACTAACCTTTGAGGAGCTGAGATAAACATTCTTTTTAAGTTCTCTACTTTGGGGCAGAGTGTTCCAGGGCTCTCTGCTGGCTAATGCTGGAAGGGATTCTGCCGGCAGCCGTTCCATCTGGCCACATATTCAGCTGGTGGTCTTCACCAATGGAGTGATGCTGGGACCACCGTCCCTGATGGGTTTTGGATTGCAGCCCATTGCTTATTTCAATGAGTAGCTTTTTAAAAAATATATTAAAATGTTGTATTACTGTTCTTTGAATTAAAGAATGGGTGGCAAGCCTAAGGGAGTGAGGGGTCTGGTTTGCACCAATACTTTGACTTTAAACTTGTTCCTGATAATCCTGGAGCCTTTTTCATTTAAGTACAGCCGTACCTTGGGTTACAGCACTTCAGGTTGCTTTTTTTCAGGTTATGGACCACGAAACCCGGAAGTACCGGACCGGGTTACTTACGGGTTTCGGCGGTCGTGCATGCGCAGAAGTGCCGAATTGCAACCTGCGCGTGCGCAGATGCGCTGCTGCGGGTTGCGAACATGCATCCCGCACGGATCACATTTGCAACCCGAACGTCCACTGTATAACTTCACACTCTTCTACCCATTTGGAGGAGCTGTTTTGTTTGCAGTACTAGAGTGCAAAGAGAGAGAGAGAGAGAGAGAGAGAGAGAGAGAGAAATTAGAGTGTTTGGTGACAGTGAAATTACCTAGAAATCAAGTAGGACCAGCAACAAAATGTTACAACGGGAGTTCTCCTAGTTGACCCTGCCTTGTCCTATTCCATTCCACCACCAACAGTTTTTTGTTGCCATCCCTCTCAGACATTTAGTATCTCCTAGAGCAGAGATGGCCAAACTTAGCCCTCCAGCTGTTTTGGGACTACAACTCCCATCATCCCTAGCTAACAGGACCAGTGGTCAGGGATGATGGGAATTGTAGTCCCAAAACAGCTGGAGGGCCAAGTTTGGCCATCACTGTACCAGAGCATTACAGTTCCCCTTCTGTCTTGTTCTGATCCATCCCTCTCGCTTCTCAGTGGGTCCATTTTGGCTACAAGTTCACCCAAGTTCACTATTAGCATATATGATCTAGCGGAAAACCTGGAGATTCATTGCTAAATCTGGCATGGTGGCAAGGCCCTAAGCTCCATCCATTCATAAGTGGAAATGCTTCCCTTGATAAAAGACGTGCCTGTAAAATGAAATCGTAATTTTCTTCCCTTTCTCCCTGCCCTTCTTGCAGTTTACTCTTCACCAAAGTGAAACTGGAATTGATCCACAAGGGCCCAGAAGAAGCTTTAGTTACCTGTCGGCAAATGTTGCACCAGTGGCAGATGCTTCATAATGTTTCACAGCTCAGGTAAGAGTTTGCCTCTAATTGGAGTTGCTTTTTGTTCTCTCTGATGTTGCCTCATCTATACTACTATGGATAAATTATCTTATTGCTTTTATTGATTGAAGTATACCCTCTGGGTGTGAGCTTAACCTGTAACGTAAAAGTTTTTCCAAGTTTATTTTGATGCCATGTGGATGACTACATGCAAGACCTAACATCTGTGCATGTGTTTGTCTTGGAAGTAAACACTTTATGTATGGTTAAATTATTATTTTTTTAAAAAAAATTCAATACTGTTTGAAAGGTTAGGTTGCACTCTTCTCCTTGATATGATGGTTTTCTGTGGGTTCTTACTGTGTGGAGAACCATCACATCATGTAACCCCCTCACCTGCCATCTGAAGTGGCACAGCCGTAACCCAGGCTTCCCACTTTAGAGAGAACTAGGCATTAACTGTCTTTGTAATGATATGTTGAAGTATGAACAAGCCAATGTGCATGCTCCTGAAGAAAAGATGGTGCTTTGCTCCTCCTCCGGTCCTCATACTGTCATGCAGCTGTAAGCTAAACCAGGGTTTGACTAACTGTTATGTCTGAACCTGGGTTTGTGGTTTACCTCCCCCAGTCAAACCATGAAACTAACCTTGGCTATAGGATGCGGCTCACCCGGAGATAAACCATAAGTTCGGATGTAACACTAAGCCAAACTGTGACTTAGCTTACTGCAACGTAACAACAGCAGGGCCAGAGGACGAGCAAAGCAGTCGTGATCTTTTCGCCAAAGCTCACGTATTTGCTCATTTGCACTAAACCATGGTTTGGCTTATCATGACATGAAAAACAGGTCACAGAGTGGGTGGATCTTGTCCAGAGATTCTTAAGAACCTGGAGTTGACCTTGACTCCAACTGTTATCCTGCAGCGAGGATCCTTACAGCGCCCACCCTTTTAAGGCCTCACATGATTAACATAGCTATGTGTGGGCAAGCTGGCTAATAAACTTTACTGTAGGCTAGTAATTTTTCTGAACTTATTTGCAAGGCTGCCTGAGGGAGAGCAATGCTTCTAGATTTTTGAAGTTCATCTTTGGTGTTTCATGTTCCTCCAAAAATGAGAAAGGATATA
The DNA here is from genome assembly GCF_964234715.1 of Podarcis melisellensis. Taxonomy (NCBI): domain Eukaryota; kingdom Metazoa; phylum Chordata; class Lepidosauria; order Squamata; family Lacertidae; genus Podarcis; species Podarcis melisellensis. Next base: position 19,553,948 of record NC_138530.1, on the reverse strand, counting down.
AAGAACAACAGCGGCAAGAGTTAAGCACATGAGGTTGCAATTCTGCACACACTTGGGTCCGGGATTACTCTATATATATGTGCATGACTAAGAGACCTGAAATTTGTAGAAACTATTAAGCATCTGGCAGCAAGTATATGAACTGGTGTTACTTTATACCACTTGGAAAGGAGGAGGCAGTGTCATGTAACCAACCAGTCGGGTTTATAAGAACCACAGCCTTCTAAATAATAACCGTTGTCTTGTTTGTAGACTGGCAAGTATGGGATCCTAGATCTGAACAGGATCACCAGCCCCACTGCTGGGAAGTGGGACTGTCCTTCCATCACATCTCTCTCTCTCTCTCTCTCTCTCTCTCTCACACACACACACACACACAATATTACAGCTCAGCCCACAAATTGTTGCCCACAATTGTTGTTCAGGGCTACACTGTACCTGTTGCTGGATTTCAAATCAGGCAAAATAACAGATTAGACTATCACGCAGTGGTTCTCAACTTGTGGGTCCCCGGAGGTTGTTGGACTACAACTCCCATCATCCCTGAGCTCTGGCCTTGCTAGCTAGGGGTGACGGGAGTTGCAGTTCAACAACATCTGGGGACCCACAGGTTGAGAAAGGCTGGATTAGAGCTAATCTGAAGTCATTCCCAACTGGGCCAGATTGCTTGCCAAATTCCACCACCGCCATCACACAAACCCACATAAATTGGCCCTGGAAGAGAACCCACCGCCGTTGGTACAGCATGAGCCTCTTAATCTCAAGGTCATGGGTTCAGTCCTCATGTTGGGTGAAAGATTCCTGCATTGCAGGGAGTTGGACTAGATGACCCTTTTGATCCCTTTCAGCTCTATAATTCTATGATACCCCAGGTAAGCTGTAGCCAGGTAGTGATGCCAAGACTTCTTGCAAGTGTGCCTAGAGACCAGCTCTGCCACAGGTTTTCCTTGATGCCCAGGCAGCAACTGCTGCTGCTTTTCTCCTTCTATGTGGTCATTTATTATTATTATTTTTTACACAGAATTTTTCTTTAAGAAATGAAGTAAAACTTGATTGCTGCTATAATTTCAATTTCCAGCCCTATATTTACACCACCTGAAAGTGTTTCCGCAGAACCAACTTGTGCATAGACAGCGAGTTTTGGCCCCTGCCGTTAGTTCCTGCTTGGTGATTTGCAGATCAGGTTACAGTTACAAACTCTTAAGTTCATAACTGCCCTTGAAGATGCTCCAGAAACTTCAATTAGCGCAAAAGGCTGCCACCCGTGCTGTTGACAGGTTTGAGCCGGCATTCTCATACATGCCACTTATCTGAAGGCAACAGCGTGGGCTGCCAGTTACTAGACAAGCTAGGTTGAAGTAGGCCCTGGAAGACCAGGGTTCAAATCCCCACTGGGTGACCTTGGGCCATCCACTGTTAATCAGCCTATCCTACCTCACAGGGTTGTCACACAGATATAGAGAGCCAGTGTGGTGTAGGGGTTAAGAGCTCCATACAGATCAAGGCCTTTTCTTTTGGAGGCTCCTGCGCTCTGGAATCTTCTCCAGTAGGAAGCAGATATGATTCCCTTTCTGTTGTCTCTTTAGAAGCATAATGCACCTGGCTGTTAACCAGAAGGTTGGTGGCTTGAGCCCACCCAGGGGTGGCCGGTGTGCAGTGAAATATTTTTACAGGGGAACAGTCAGAGCCACTAGCTTGCGAGGGGCATGGGGGGAGGTCGATGTCATGTGTGTGACGTTCTGACGTCGTGCACATGAGCATCGCGCCTCCTTCCCTAAGCTGAGCAGAAGCTTCCAGAAGGCTTTGTGAAGGAGGTGCCAGGGCTTTGACATGTCAATGCAACCATTCTGCCTCTTTCCAAAAGCTAACAGGTAAGTGGGGGTTAGGATTGCAGCCTGAAATGTGTGTGTGTGTGTGTGTGTGTGTGTGTGTGTGTGTGTTACTGTTTTAGTTGATGATTTCAAATTCTTGGTGATTTCCTTCTTTTTTAAAAAATAAAAGGGGAAACAATTTTGACATTTCTTTGATGGCAGTATGTTCCTCTCCCCCTCCCCATTTAAATTAATGTCCTTTTCTTCCTCTTCTTCTTCTTTTTCTTCATGGAAAAGATGGAAATTTCAGGCGAGGCAGTCTCTCGCCATGATGGGCAGCCTCAAAAAATCCATTCATCTATTTCAGCAAGCTGTTTCGAACAGAAATATCATAGAAAAGAGGGGAATAAATAAATAAATAAATAAATATGTCTCTTTTTATTTAAAAAAAGGTAATTCTTTATCCTATGAATAGTGTTACAGAAATAAGAGGGTGATAACAACAACAGTCCTCGAAATGAGAATATGTAAGCCACAGAAAAAAAGAAAAAGTTATTAACAAGATATAAAAGATAGCTGCAACATCGAAGGAAAAAAACATGGATGCACGCCGTCATGAAACTTACTGTTCCGGAAATAGATAAATGTGGCTCATTTCTCTCTAAACCTATCAACGTGCTGCCTAAAACAACTCCTTCGAAAATAGGTTAATTATGTTAGTCAAGCCGTGCCCCAGATATTATTATTATTATTATTATTATTATTATTATTATTATTATTATTTAGAGCCAGGTAAACAGAGATCTCCACTCTTACGCAATGAGGAAAAGGAGAGGCAAGCCGCATTTTCGGAGGGGCTAAACTATGCTTGACTGAAATGTGCCAAATTGCCCAGTGCTGCGTCCATCACCAGCAGCAGCGTCTCCACATCGCCTTGCTAGCTTGCTCTGTCAGAATGCCTCGCAGGGGCGTTGCTTGTGTGACACAACCAATTCCCATCTCTTCGACAGAAATTTTCCCCCCAACACGGTGCATTCTGACAGCCGCTATCACATAGGCACAGATGTTTTCAACTTTCAGAGCTGGTGGCAATTGGATGAGATATGATGCTCACTTGGTAGGCCTGTTCCTCCTGCGCTTCCCATAAACAACCATCCGTCACCTTGTGGCCGTTGTCATTCCCTTGCAGCGATCTGGAGAAGGAAAGCAGCCTGGCCGAGGCGCCGACAATCAAGAAACACAACAGCATGTATCTCACTCTCCCTGATGCCCACGACACCGACTCTGGTAAGAGAAACAAAGCAGAAAATGTCTGGCAGCCCGAACCCAGCGCAGACATTCTCCTGAAGGTAGACTTCCTATCCAGGATTTGTGAAGTGGTTTCCTGGCAGTAGGCTGTTTATTCCCATGAGTGTGACGTGAGGGATACATTCACTAAATACCGTATTTTTTGCTCTGTAAGACGCACCAAATCATAAGATGCACCTAGTTTTTGGAGGAGGAAAACAAGGAAAAAAATATTCTGAATCCCAGAAGCCATAACAGCAAGAGGGATCGCTATGCAGCGAAAGCAGCGATCCCTCTCGCTGTTCTGGCTTCTGGGATAGCCGCACAGCCTGCATTCGCTCCATAAGACGCACATACATTTCCCCTTCCTTTTTAGGAGGGAAAAAGTGAGTCTTATAGAGCAAAAAATACGGTAATCAAAGATTTCTGTGAGCAAGCAAAGCAACCGCCCACAGAGGAGGTTGCCTGTTGCATCTCTACATAAGTTTCAATGCTCATCATGGCGAATTTCCAGTCTGATTCTGTTGGGGGTGGGTGATAACAACAACAACAACAACAACTATTATATTTATATTTATATGCTACCTATCTGATGGGTTGCCCCAGCCACTCTGGTCGGCTCCCAACAAAATACTAAAAATGCAATAAAACATCAACCATTAAAAACTTCCTTGAACAGGGCTGCCTTCAGATGTCTTATATAAGCCAAATAGTTGCTTATTTCCTTGACACCTGACAGGTGGGCATTCCACAGATCAGGCGCCACTAGCAAGAACTCCCTCTGCCTGGTTCTCTGTAGTTTCGCTTCTCACAGTGAGGGAACTGCCAGAAGGCCCTTGGAGCTGGACCTCAGTATCTGGGGCTAAATGATGAGGGTGGAGACACTCCTTCAGGTATACACAACCGAGGCTTGTGCCTACCTTAAAGCCTTGCAGGCTTGGGATCCAGGTGTCAGTAGACATGCTCTCTCCCTAAACCCATCAATGAACACAATACATGAACTCTTAAAATCCCGAAGAGGCTTCCCAACAGCCAAGGGGTAAGCCTAGTCCCACGTACAGCAATGGAATACACAAAAGTTATTATTATTATTTATTAAATGTGTATACCTTCCTATACCCATGGGTCTCAGGGTGGTTTACAACATAAAATCACAATATAAAAAGACAAAATATATATTAAAAATAAAAACAAGAACAACCTAATAATCCCCTCCTCCCCAACTCATTTTAAAAGGGCATGGGATGTCAAAATCAAAAATAGATGCCCGCTTAATATATACAGGTCACCAAACAGCTTGCATGTAATGGCTGGGATGTAATTGGGCACCAAGGGAAGGCACAGGGAGGTCTGTTGTTGCCTTGGCAAAGTTCCAACCCGACCTGGAAGCTTTTATTGTTCTTCCAGGTCAAGGGGAGCCAATGGCTGGCCTAGGCAGGCAGAGACATTCCAGAACCTAGGAACACTTAAGCCCCTAGGAAACCATTCATTGTGTAGCCCTGGTAGCTCACCATGTTGGGTACAAGTCTTTGAATCAGATGGTTACTGGTTCTACTCCCGGGAGATCCTGACACTGAGCGTCCGGATGGCAGGCTTTTTAAATTTGTATTTTCTTTTAAGAGCAGCATTCATATAGCTAGCTGTTCTTTCAGAAAGCCTTAGCTACATAGGAACGTGTCTTCGTGAACAGCTCCTGTCCTTCCGAAAGAGCTTTTAAATGATTCGGCTGCATCAGTTGGGACCAGCTGTAGGTATTTCTTCCACAGAATCAGCCCCATCTATGTGTCTGGGTTGTTTAAACAAACCCCAGCCATGTAGGAGCATCTAAAGGACACCACAGTGTTACCTGTGAATATGGTTGGAAACATGTTTAAATAAAATCTATTTTCTGATCACTGTGTGAAGTCAGCTTTTCTTGGCTGCCTGCAGGACATAATGTTATCTGTTTGAGCAGTAGCCCTTCAGTGAGATCTAAAGTTCTGTCCAATTATAACAATTTTTTTTCTTAAAAACACACACAAACAAATACAGGGTCTAGTTCTCTATATCATTTTATACCATTTGCTTTGTATGCTGAAGTTGCATCAGAATATAGCATTTTGGCACCGGGCACACAACCTAGCTTCTGAAAAATATATAAGCTTTGTACTGAGTTCCTGACCATTTTTCGTCCTAGCTTACTACTGTCTCCTCTGCCGGTTGGTAACCGTCCTGGGTCTCAGCCTTGTTTCTTTCCCAGCCATGCTCCCTTACCCATTTCTCTGGAAATTAACTGGCATTTTACTGGAAATGCCAGGAATTCAGCCTGCTAATCTGCTGAGCTAGTTAGTTTCCAGTTCTCAGAGTTGTGAAGCTGTTCTTGAAATCTGCCTGCTTGAAATCTCAAAAGCTTGTTCAGCTGCTGTATAACATTTATGGCTGCTCGGAAGCATAGTCCCATGTTTTCCCTCACAACAATCAAAGCCAAAATAAAATATGAAAAAATAGCTGAACGAAGTGGAGAAAATATGCCAAGTGTTGTGCAAATGTACAGAAGTTTAAATCAATATATACAAGCGGCAGAATCCAACTTCTGGTTCACAGATTTAATTTATTTAAGACAGGTATGGCCAAACTTGACCCTCCAGGTGTTTTGGGACTACAACTCCCATTATCCCTCACCACTGGTCCTGTTGGCTAAGGATGATGGGAGTTGTAGTCCCAAAACATCTGGAGGGCCAAGTTTGGCCATGCCTGCTTTAAGACAAACACAGCTCTGGACTCTTCTGGGAAGCTGCCTAATATACATATTTTCACCCTTGGTTTACATCAGGAATGGAGAAAGGAGATCACTCCCCACCTCCATTAGCTAAAGAACAATATTTTGATTGGATAACTAGATCAATGTTTTGTGAGTGTATTTGTTTGTTTGTTTTCAGGCTCCCAGCGAGCGTCTTCCATTGCAGCCTCGCGGCTGGAGCAGGCCATGTCTGAAGTCACCATGCACAGCACAGCCTTAAAACAAGGGCCTATGCAGCTGTGGACGACTCTGGAACAGATTTGGTTGCAGGCTGGTAAGTCTGCTTATTCTTTTTAAGACGGTTCCATACAGTGCTGTTTTTCTAGATAAAGAGGTGCCAGAACTCACTATGAACACCTCCCTTGTTCTCTTACAATTGCAATGGCGGCCACCTGAGAGGTGCCAGAACTGAGTTCCAGTGAGTTCCTGCTGGAAAAAAACCCTCTGGTGCAATGTATCAGGTTTGTTTTTAGCTGGTGACAGCCCTTTATGGCAAAAAAAATGGTTGTTTATATTATTATTATTATTATTATTATTATTATTATTATTATTATTAATATTAATATTACTATTATTATCACAGTGGTACCTCGGGTTACATACACTTCAGGTTACAGACTCCGCTAACCCAGAAATAGTGCTTCAGGTTAAGAACTTTGCTTCAGGATGAGAACAGAAATTGTGCTCTGGCGGCGCAGTGGCAGTAGGAGACTCCATTACCTAAGTGGTGCTTCAGGTTAAGAACGGACCTCCGGAACGAATTAAGTACTTAACCCGAGGTACCACTGTATTATTATTGATTTCTATACCACCCTTCATCTGAGGATCACAGGGCAGTTTCCAATATAAAAACACAAAAGTACATAACATAGTAACAAACAAAAAGAATACCCCTCCACACACACCCCATTTAAAAGGCTTCTTAACAGTAAGAGCAATTCAAGGATGGAACCAATTGCCTAGCCGTGGGAGAGTGGGCTCTCCCTCACATCTTCAAACAGGGACTAAGCTGCCATCTCTTGAAAGTAATCTTACCTTTGAACTTCCTGCTCTGAATGGATTAAGCTTAAGACCTTTTTCAACTCTGGTTCATTCCATTCCAACTCTACGAATGCTTTCTATTCCAGTGTTCACCCCACTCTGTTATTAGTTATTATAAAGCACCTCTGTTTTTTAGGGACTGTACAAAAATTAAGAAAACCGCACAGTCCCTCCCCAAAGGCATTACAACCTATTAGTCTCAATGCAAAAGGGCAGAATGGGGACAATTTACAGGGATAAGTACCAGAAAACAAGGGTCATTCCTAGTAAACAGGGACCTTAGGAGAGTGTGAAGTATTTGGCAATCTTTTCCCCCCAGAATTTCGTTGGCTATTGGCTGAGAGCTGCTGCAACTCTTTGCATATCAAAACTTTCTTTTCCCAGCCCATAAGCCTCGTTTCCTAAGCTGACCCCTATTCCTTCTGCTTGTAATACTGTATTATTTTAAGCCTTTTCACTTGACTGCAATGCCCCAGTCCGCTTCCACTGCTGGTTCTCTCTGAGCTAAGCCCATGCTTTACCAAATATGGCCACTCGCAGAAGACTTTGCTCCAGTAATTCGATCCCTGGCTTGGCCGAATGCCCTCCGTGTGGAGCCTTGCAGACCTCGCCAGGTAGACCATTTCGCAGTCTTTCACAGCGCCGAGGCAAAGGGAGGACTGAAATACCTCTGCATTCTCCCTTCGAATTCTCCAGCAAAACTGAGCAAACCATTTCCGATCCCCTGGGAGAAAATTAGATATTTGCCCTTAAAGAAATATTGGCATGAATACACCACCAGTGTGCACTGCAGTTGGAATGGAGGGTAGTCATAGCACAGCGAGCTGATGGAAAACATCTGTTCTAACCATGTTGTGTGTACAGTAGGAGCATTTTAAATGTATTTGTTTATTTTATTTGTGATGGACAGATTAGTGTGAGCCTAGATTTCAGATTAGGAGCAAAGGTGGGGTTATATCGGCAGTCGGCGAACTTTACAAAGTCAGGGGCTGGAATGTTTGTCTCCAGGTTGCCCACAACTGCACTGGCAGACTCCGCTGCTTCTCTAGGGAATACCGGTCAGCGTGTGGGTCAGTCGCTGCTGGGCCTCCTTCCCACTTCCAGACAGACATGCTGCTCTACAACCAGTCAATCACCTTTGCTTACAGTTACAGCTCCCTTCCCTATGAAATGGCTTTGCCATGACCAAGGAGCCCAATGTGGTGCCAGTAACCCAACTCTGAGCACAAACACAGCAGACGGTTTTCTGAATCACCTAAGCCTCCTTTCTGCTAGAGCTGCGGGTGGGCAGCCTTCAGTTCGCAGGGATTACAGATGCCACCTTAGATGGTTTACAATGTTGTTGTTGTTGTTTAGTCATTTAGTCATGTCCGACTCTTCATGACCCCATGGACCAGAATACGCCAGGCACTCCTGTCTTCCACTGCCTCCCACAGTTTGGTCAAACTCATGCTGGTAGCTTCGAGAACACTGTCCAACCATCTCATCCTCTGTCGTCCCCTTCTCCTTGTGGCCTCCATCTTTCCCAACATCAGGGTCTTTTCCAGGGAGTCTTCTCTTCTCATGAGGTGGCCAAAGTATTGGAGCCTCAGCTTCACGATCTGTCCTTCCAGTGAGCACTCAGGGCTGATTTCAATGGGGTAGCTAAATTCATGGAGGATGTGGCTATCTTAGCTTCTAGTCATGATGGCTAAATTCTTCCTCCTGGGTCAAAGGCAGCATGCCTCTGAATGTCGCCAGCTTCTGTGAAACAACAGCACTCAAGCCCTGCTTGTGCTCTTCCTATAATATTCTGGCCACAGGATCCCAGATTAGATAGGTCCTCTGTGTGATATGGCAGGGCTTTTCTTAAAATCTTAGATGACAACGGGGGGAGAAATATGTTTTAGGTTCACCTCCTTAGCTGTTTAAGAAGGCCACAGGGACCATAATTTGGCCTCCATAATTTGGTCTCTCCATCATGTCTCTCTGCTAATTCACCTGAGTAGGGCAGTCTGTTTTGTAACTTTGCACTGTCTTGTTGAATTAGGCTACCTATCCATAGCCACCTGTGTTCGGTGCTTGGGTTACAGGGGTGGGAGCAAATGATGCCTAGTCTGCTTATTTGCTTCCTAAGGATCTTCTTTTAGAAGGCTACGAAAGGACACGGTGTGGCAAAAACTGGGAAGAATGAGTGGTGAGAACTGTGGATTCCATTTAGTCCTCACCTACCTTCCCTGCCCCCTCCTAATTCAAGCACTGTAGTCGAGGGAGGAAGTGTCTTGGAAAAGACCCAATAAAAACACGATCTGTATGCAAACAGCAAGGGGACACCTAGAAGCTTCCTTGGTAGGGATCTAAGGAGAAGCAAACTAGTTCAGCCATCTTAGAGAGAAGGAAGTGCTTCCAATCAGTCCTGGGTGTTGGAGGGCCCTTGAATCTCCGAAGGTTCAACGCTTGCCGGTTTGCTTTCACAACCTAGCTGGTAGAAGAAAAGTACATTTTCTGCATAAACTCTGCCATGAATTTCTGAGACCTTGCAGTGGCTGGTGGGGGACTCTGATGATGATGAGTCTCAGGCTGTTTCCTGAAAAGGAAAACCAGAGGTCTCCTGTTTGAGAACTTCCTGGTTAGAAGACATGGCCCTGCCTCCATCCTTTAACTAAGAGGATGAGTCTCCTTCAGTGCCTCCCATCTCTCCAACCTCACAGAAGTTCAGGACTGCAACATTAGCCGAGGAGCTCTACAGCCCGGCCTGCTCTTCCAGGGAGGCAGAGCTTACCCCACCAGCCATTTTTGCCAGCCTCCATAAGGCCTCTGTTGGCTTTCGTTTCTACTGGAACAACATCTTCTTATAGCTACCTTAAAAGGAAAGAGCTTCAGCCAGCTCGCTTGGAGCTATCCAGAGTCCTATTTTTGTCTGTCATCTGTGTAAGCAAGCTTCTGACTGGACGTCCCCTGCTTCGGTGTGACTTGACTTTGCCTACCTTGCCTGGACTTTGCCTACTTGATCTGGCCTTGGCTATTGTAGTTTGGCTTTGTCTACCTGGATGAGCCTTTATTTTGCCAGATTCTACCTGCTTCCCACACAAGACTCAAGTACTCATGGAACAGGATAAATTCAGCAACCAACTCTATCCCTCTTCCCCCCAAGGCTAACTACCTGCAGTGGCTCCTAGAGGACTGGAGGCCTTTGGTCTCAGGTGGTTCATTCTGCAGAAATCCACTTTTTAAAAAAACATTTGACTTTTGGGGACAAGAATCACAATTGTTTCTGCCTATGCAGTGCTGGGGAGAATGATTCTTGACATCAAGTTTGGAAAGCGTCCAGAGGTACAGAGCAGTTGGCATTTTACATGAGCCAGCAATAAGCTCTGCTCCTTTTTATTGTGCATCAGTGGCAAGTTGACATGGTTTGTCCAGCAACAAAAGGCTGTCAGAAGCAATACAAGTCAAGCAATAGCTTTGCATGTCTTCTGCAGAGGGCAGGCAATCTATGGAGCGTTTGCTACTGTTCTCAGGAAATGGAGGTGAAGCAGCGATCAAACCTTTTATTCCCCCAATCTGGTACCCTCCAGATGTTGTTGGACTACAACTCCCACCATCCCTGGCCATTGGCCAAGCTGGCTGTGGCTGATGGGAGTTGGAGTCTAAATATATGGAGGTCACCAGGTAGGGGAAAGCTGCTTTAAGGATACCCACTTCTGAACCCAGGAATGTTCTTGACATTTGGAAAGGGCTCTTTCTATGTTGCCAAGCTTGGGATTTAGCAATTCTCATAGTGCTTCTCCAGGAGATCTATGGAGATCATCTCCTCCTCCTTCTCTTCCTCCTCCTCCTCAGAAAGAGGTCATGAGACCTACAGGGCAAATTGTCTTGGATTGAGATCATTATCTTAGGTGTTACCATCCGGGAGGAGTTTGGGGGCCTAATAGGTATGGCACCTTCTTCAAAACAGCATTAAGCCCCCACAAAATAAATGGCTAGCTAATAATTTTTTGCAATGAATCTTGCTTTCCCGCACATAACTACTGATGGTATTTCTGACACGTGGAAGAAAAAGAAATCAAACCCTCCTTCCAATATATATCATGTATGCAGTCTCCTTGTATGGTTGGCCTGGAGGTGACATTTTCTCATCCCATGTCATCCGACCAGCAGAGATTTACAAGCCTGATTCAAACAGTTTGTCGTTCTTCCAATCTGATTTCTACTAGGCGCTCTGTAAATTAGTTCCATAGATTAGAAGTGCTTCTGGTTCAGCAGTAAGCAGAATGAATGACTAATAGGAGCATACAATTAAATTTCTTGGAAGCACAGGTTTATTGCAAGCCAAAACAATCTCCCTTTGTCATATCATTTTTCTTCCTTGTTGGCTAGATGTGCATCCTTTCTCTGCTCAGCTCTCTAACCCAGCCGCCCCTTCCCCTCTCCTTCTGTCAGAAAGATTCCGTCTCTTGATTTGTTCTTAATTCAAAGTAGCCAAGTTGCCAATCTACTTTTCCACACACACAAAATCAACGTTGTGCAAATGAAGCCTCCCATGCCATCCTTTAAGGATTATCATTCTCCTAGCAAGTACATGGGCTGGGCCTTCAATTAGCCTTGCTGCCTTGTCATTCTTGTTACACTTCTGGCTTTGGTTTTTTGGGTCTTTAAATGTTTAAATGAAGAGGATTGATAGGCCCCCCACAAATTCATAGCAGTCGAAAGGCTGGAAAGGGCTGCTTAGCTCTCTCTCCATCCCCCTTCTTCCCATCCTCCCCCCAATCATTTTTCTTTCCTTTTTTGCAAGTGGAATTATATTGTTGGTTGCTAACAGATTGACGAATATGGTAATGCCCTTATGCAATATTCCTCCTGCTATCCTCATTTAGCTCCCAACTCCGCAAGATACTTCAGCGCGTGTGCGCCTAGCATTTATGCATGTGAATTAAGCCCACTGGTTTTCACGCTCAGGGTTCTCCAGGTGTTTAAACACCTCTCTGGAAAGCAGGGGACGGGAAACCCTTTTCAGCTACAGGGCCCCATTCCCTCACACCCAACCTTCCAGAGCCACATGCCGGTGCGGTGGGTGGAGCCAAAGTCCAAAGTGGGTGGGGCAATGCATAGAATTGTAGAATTGCAGAGTTGGAAATGCTTGGAAAGCAACTATGCTTTACCACCAACCAGAAGGGACCCTGAGGGTCATCTAGAAGCCCTCCTGCAATCCAGGAATCCTGCCCACAGCCATCCCTGGTTGGGTTCGAACCAGCAACCTTCTGGTGAACAACCAGATGCACTGACCCTTCGCACCAAGTGTCTGCATGTGACTCTTAGCAGGCGACTGTGGCGTTTGCCCTCCTAGGTGTGTGACATCACACTGGGTTCAAAAGGAAAGGGTTAACTAATTGTAAAATGACTAACCAATGGGAACCCAAGGGGAGGAGTTAGAGTTAGAGTTAGGGTGGGTGAGAAGTCAGTCTGGAGTTAGAGAAGAGATAGAGAGGATAAGTCTGTGGGCTGGGCTAGTCTGATGTGAGAGAGTGAGAGAATTTGTTAAGAGGAGTCAGTCAAACCGTTGAGATAATCAGTCAGAAGGTATTTAGGAAGGTATAGGCCGGTAAAGAAATTAAAGTTAAGAAACTGACAGGAATATTATCTGAGAAACCATAAACTTGTTAATGCTTATAAAATAAACTTGTTTATTTGGTTCAATTTTAACAACTGTCTGGACTAAGTGTTTTACCCAAGAGTAACGGCTTGGTGGCAGCGGGGAAACGAGCACAGTGGTGGCACAGGGATCAATAGACTTTTAAACATCCGGGGACCCTTTGTGATCGCCACAGCAACATTCCACTCACACAAAAATCAGGTCTCTACTCATACACACACACCATTTGCAGTGAGCGAGAAGCAAGATTGCAATTCAAGGACAGATCCTTGTCTGGCTAAAGAACTAAACGAGAATAGGAAGCAGGACTGGTGACGGGAGGTGGTCAAGGGACAGATACAAATGCACAGAGGGTCACTTTTGATTCCTGGGCCTGAGGTTTTCCCCACCCCTGCTGAAAAGGGGCAAGAGAAATGTTGTGGTCCAGAGCTGTGGCCATGCTTTATTTTGGCCTTGGAAGGGATGACGTTCCTTTGGAGTCTTAAATATCCCACCCTGTGGGTGTTTGCTGAGCTCTAAGTCGGAATCTCCTTTCTTGTGACTTGAACCCCTCCAGAGAAGGAGGAAACAAGATCTGTTCTTTTCAGTGGGTCTACTCAAACATACTTGAATACAGCCCTGATTATTGTTATTTTAATAAGCATTAGGTTTGAGATAATCACATTGTGTGTTCACCAAGTAAAAGCACCAACTACCCCAGCCGGCAATGGACCTGAATGTTGCTAGCCAGGACAAGTAAAAGCCCAGCTTGCCCCTGATGACTCCCATACTTCCAAAATGGTTGACACCAAGTGAAAACATGTGGTCTCTTTTCTGCATTGCAAATAATAATAATAATAATAATAATAATAATAATAATAATAATAATAATAATAATTTGTTATTTATACCCCAGCCACTCTGGGCGGCTTCCAACAAAATATTAAAATACAGTAATGCATCAGACATTAAAAGCTCCCCTTAACAGGGCTGCCTTCAGATGTCTTCTAAAAGCCTGGTAGTTGTTGTTCTCTTTGACATCTGGTGGGAGGGTGTTCCACAGGGCGGGTGCCACTACCGAGAAGGCCCTCTGCCTGGTTCGCTGTAACTTGGCTTCTCGCAGGGAGGGAACCACCAGAAGTCCCTTGTAGCTGGACCTCAGTGTCTGGGTAGAACAAGGGGGCTGGAGACGCTCCTTCAAAAGCTGTATGGATCAGCCTTCTGTTACTTCCTAGCATCACTAGCAAATGTAATGTTGTTTATTCAAAATAGTTTTGAGTTTCCTCTCTTACTTCGTTCTACAAGAAGCACAGCCTGTTGTTTTCATGTACCTAGAGGTAAGATTACATCCTCTCAGAGCATGGCAAGCATGAGCAAGTACACCAAGATTTAGGGCTTTAATAAAAAAAAGATTCTGCCGCTAGTGGTTGTTGTGATGTGCACCCCATGCGAAGACTCCTGGTGTTCTTTGACAATATCTAATAACATTTGGGAGGCCGATTGGCTCACGCATTGCACGGCTGAGAAGAGTCAGAGGGCTAGAGCTGAAAATAAGGTAACAGTGGCATTGCTTGCAAAAGAAGGGATTTCAAGCCTGCAATGGGGATTTCAAGCCTGGCCAGTTGCCCTAAAGGCAACCAGAGAAAGTGCACATGTTACTTCCCAGTGCTCTTTCGGGTGCTTTTTCTCAAGCCCACATCTCTCTTTATCCTCTACCCAGAGAAGCAAGAGGCGTTATCAAGAGTTAAGGAACACATTCCAGCCAGACGAAAACACTTGGGGCGCAAAGAAGGGCCAGTGAGGAGTGCAGCCTGAGGAGAGTTTTGAGGGCTAGAGAGAGAGGATTGGAGGGCCACATTCAGCTTCAGACCTAAGGTACTTCACCTTAGAGCTTTTCCGGTGCTGACAAAAATATCCTGGGCCCACTTATATAAACCATGGGCTCCCAATAAGTGAATTCACCAAAAAGAACCAGAGGCATCTTCTGTTTAGGCTGAGACGTCACCTGAATGGTAATTCTTATTGGCACTTCAGGCTTTTATGAGCCTCTGGTCCCTGGCTGTAATTCTTAGCTTTTGTCAGTTCCCTAAGACTGCTGAATAAGGGACACGGGTGGTGCTGTGGGTTAAACCACAGAGCCTAGGACTTGCCGATCAGAAGGTCGGCGGTTTGAATCCCCGCGCCGGGGTGAGCTCCTGTTGCTCCGTCCCTGCTCCTGCCAACCTAGCAGTTCAAAAGCACGTCAAAGTGCAAGTAGATAAATAGGTACCGCTCTGGCAGGAAGCTAAATAGCGTTTCCATGCGCTGCTCTGGTTCTCCAGAAGTGGCTTAATCATGCTGGCCACATGACCTGGAAGCTGTACGCCGGCTCCCTCGGCCAATAAAGCAAGATGAGCGCCCCAACCCCAGAGTGGACCTAATGGTCAGGGGTACTTTAAGACCGCTGAACTGAAAGCAAGCTCTGGTGCCTGCCATTAGCCATTGGCCAGGCGACCAAGGACCACTGGGGACCTCAACCCCTGGCTGCTCAGAACATCATGACAAAGGGAAGACCAGCCTAGCCCCCCCCTCTGGCCAGAGAAGGAGCAGCTGCTAGGAGTTTGCTTCCCCATCCCTGCCAGAAAAGGTAGACTTCAAGTACCAGTTGCCCTTGGACTAGAGAGTGGGAGGTCAGTAAACTCATGTTCCCACCCATCCGTCAAAGAACTAAGGGGTTTGGGGTGGGGTGGCTTTGGGGGCATGGGGTATGGTTGGTGTTCTTCCCGACTGCTTATCAACTGTCTTGGGAACCATTTGATTGAGAGGTGGGGTATAAGCCTTCAAATTAAAATAAGCAACCTTAGGTCCCCATGCCCTGGCTCTTCTTACTGGTGAACTTGGAAGGAAAAGCCATCTATCTCATTGTTTATTTAAATAATTTCTTTTTCCATTTCATATTGCAGAAACGCCATAGGTGCAGAATAGCCTGAGGAAAAGGGTGTGCTCTTAATTGGCCGCCCCACACACGAAGAAATTCGTCAAAGGCCTGCACCTTTCCCCTAGTTTAAGGCAACACTTCAGTACAGTCCTCCTCAGGTCTGCTCAAAAGTCAGCCACACTGAGTTCAATAGGACTTACTCCCAGACAAATGTTTATCATATCCTATTCTTAGGAATGTAAAATACTTTTTTTGTTCTGTCTCTTGTTACTAATACAGCGGCAATACGAATGGCGTCCAATTCATGCATTAGCATTCTATCTGCTACCTAAAAGTAGATCTGCCAGGCAATGGAATAATCATAATTATTTTTGTTTAAAAAAATGTATTTCCCCATAGCCATAAACAAGAATTACTGCATTTCTTTCAGTGTCAAATATTTCAATTTTAGTGAGATGGCTCAATAAAAACAAAACATATGTTTTCTGAAGGTTTTGTGAAGACTTAATAACATTTGCACGTAGGGCATAATAAATCTTAGTGTTTACATTAACAAAAATCGATTGATAATGTCAGTGGGTTGCATTAGTATTCTCATTCAATATTTCTCATTGTGAAAAAGTAACAGAACAATTACTTCTTGTTGAGCAAAGTAAACAGTCGAACGTCCTCATTTTTATTAGTCCATTTTTTCCTTTTTTCAAATGGATATCTCTCTGTTCTGTGTGCACGTGAGTTAAAATAGTCATGAATATTAATAGACTCTGTTAATGCTTTTAAAATAACTTATAACTGTCGTCTCTGGTGTGCTGGTTTTCTCGATACCCAGCTAAACAAAACTTTTTTCAGCAAAGCTCAGGGAAAGTTTATTAATCTAAAGCATTTTAAAGCTGTTCTTCAGCTATAAAAAGGCTCCCAGAATGGCTTATATGAGGTTGATAACAAACAAGGCAAGGCAGTCCCTCCACCTCAGGCTTACAATCTAAAAGGCATGGCACAAAAGGTTAAACCGATGAGGAGGGAAAAGGAAAGCAAGCAACTTCAGACACTAGTTTACTTAAAATCACAAGGTTCTCATAATAGCCATATTGAATGGAAACAATTCAGGGGGAGAAGGAGCCAAAAGCTCTTCACCACCTCAGAATGTAAAATAAGCTTCTGAGCATGTCAGTCAGAATTCAGCTGATCTGTCTTGGTAGTGTTTGTGCACAAGTGTATTGATGTTACAGATATTTCCTTGTTGGGGATGAGAGCTTAACTGCCTGCCTCCAGATTTGACAGCGATCCATTTTACTGAATTGTCAGGACTATGAGCCTGTGAAAAGTTCAAAGTATTAATAGCGAATACCACCCATTTTGCAGAGCCTGCTTCTTTCAAACTTTGTGATAATCGTGCACTTCCCTGCTCTGTAGCAGTGTGCGTGAGAACTTGCTTTCACATTGACGCTGCATTCCATTCGCAAAATAGGTTCTGTAGCTTCTTCAACCCGACCATTAGAGCAAGGCTTATAGCTCAGTGGCAAAGCGTTTGCTTTTCAGGCCTAGATACCTAAGCTCATCTCCAACGAAACAGGGTTCTCCCTCTTATTTGCTGTAGTTTACACAATGACTGTTTTCTGCCTGCACCATGGGAGACAGTAGGCCAGGCAAATTTGGCCCTCCAGATGTTTTGGAACTACAATTCCCATCATCCCTGACCACTGGTCCTGTTAGCTAGGGAACATGGGATTTGTAGTCCCAAAGTTTGGGGGTGCCTGGTCTTTGGCCTTATCCGGTAGCTGCTTTTCTTATGCTCTTAGGCACTCTCTCTCTTTTTCCACCGTCTTCTATTACCCACTCCCTTCTTTTTCCTCACATATCAGTTTGTTTAAGGTGTAAATCTGCAGGTGGGATGTTGTCGGTGCTAATTCTACCTTTTAACAGTGCTTTGTTTTCTTTGAGGCACTTAAGAAATTACTGTTATTTCCCAGGTAACTGGGGGAAGACCCATGCCTGAGAACAAAAGAAAAAGAGATTCCCTTACTTAATTGGGGGGGCAGCTAAACTAAGGGCTGCACCAAACCACAACAAAGCTGTAAAAAAACCCAAAACAAAACCCAGAAGCAGCAAATCCAGCAGGTTTATTACATGCTTCTTAAATATCCAGTTTTCTTCTCATTTATGAACCAAACCAGGAGACTGATTGTGTGGCCGGTGAGCAAGCTATGGTTCATGAGTCCGTAAAATACACAAATGCCAGGAAGCACACATTTTCAAAATCGACACGTCATAAGCGGGGTCGCTTCTCACGAGGCTAACGTCTTGTCCTTAACCAGCATTGTCAATGTTTCAGCTCTCCAGGAGGATGCCAGGGGACACCCATTTAAATGCACCGCTTTGCCTTGTTCCGTTTTTGTTTTGTAGCCGAACTCTTCATGGAGCAGCATCACCTCAAAGAAGCAAGCTTCTGTATCCAGGAGGCAGCCAGTCTCTTCCCTACATCTCACAGTGTGCTGTACATGCGGGGGAGGCTGGCGGAGATGAACAGCAGCTTGGAGGAGGCTAAGCAACTGTATGATGAGGCACTGACTGTGAACCCAAACGGAGTGGAAATCATGAACTGCCTGGTGAGCATGCAGCTTTGTGTTCTTGTCATAGAATGAGGGTGTCCTACTGGCGTCGTCAGGGTGGAGGAATGGGATCTGGGGAGACACAGTACCATAGTTATAGTAAGGGAATGCAGGGTCCTTTAGCTGTGATTCGATGTTTATTTGGAATTCTCAGCATCCTTATGCTCTGTGCAAATGGAGTGTGTTGTGAAGGGTGAGATCCAGGTGAGATGGTTACCAACAGCAAACACCCTTGCCGTATCTGTTGCTGAACACTCCTGCCCTAAATGTTTGACGCTGGGAATGTAATAATAATAATAATAATAATAATAATAATAATAATAATAATAATAATAATAATAATAATAATAATTTATTTATACCCTGCCCATCTGGCTGGGCCTCCCCAGCCACTCTGGGCGGCTTCCAACAAAATATTAAAATACAATAGTCTGCCAAACGTTAACAACCTCCTTGAACAAGGCTGCCTTCAGATGTCTTATAAAAGTCAAATAGTTGCTTATTTCCTTGACACCTGACAGGTGGGCGTTCCACAGAGCACTCCTTCAGGTATACAGGACCGAGGGCTTTAAAGATCAGCACAAGCACTTTGAATTGTGCTCGGAAACATACTGGGAACAGGTGTAGACCTTTTAGGACTGGTGTTATATGGTTTTGGCGGCTACTCCTAGTCACCAGTCTAGCTGCCTCATTCTCGATTTGTTGTAGTTTCTGAGTCACCTTCAAAGATAGCCCCATGTAGAGCACATTGCAGTAGTCCAAGCGGGAGATAACCAGAGCACCTATCACTCTGGCGAGACAGTGTACAGGCAGCTAGGGTTTCAGCCGGTGTACCAGCCGGAGTTGGTGAACAGCTGCATTGAATGCAGAATTAACCTGCACTTCTATGAACCTCTTCATTGGGTTTTATTGGAGCACTCCCTTATTCTGGAGTTCAGAGGTATGGCAGCATGGCATGTGCTCAGAAGAGGCTGCCCCTCGTGTCTCTCTGCACAAGTCATAGCTCTGGACCTGCTTGCTTTCTGCCAGGTGATGCCCAGAGAGGTAATTCATGTAGAAACACAGCAGGAGGCATATGATTCCATTTTTCTTTTGAGGCGGTTTCAGTGGTTCCCAGTCTGCTTCCAGGCCCGGTTCAAAGTCTTGTGTCTACCTTAAAGCCCTGCAGGCTTGCGGTCCAGGTGTCAGTATGCATGCTGTCTCCCTAAACCCATCAATGAATTGTGAACACAATACTTGAACTCTTAAAATTCTGAAGAGGCTTCTCAATAGACAAGGGATGAGCCTAGTCCTATGTACAGCAATGGAATACTCCAAAATTATTGTTATTATTTGTTAAATGTGTATACTTCCCTAAACCAATTGGTCTCAGGGTGGTTCACAACATAAAATCACAATATAAAAAGACAAAATACAGTACATATTAATAATAAAAACAAGAACAACCTAATAATCCCCTCCTCCCCAACACATTTTAAAAGGGCATTGGATGTCAAATAGATGCCCGCTTAATATATACAGGTCACCGAACAGCTTTTCCTGGGGCCAAATTTGCATGTAATGGCTGGGATGTAATTGGGCACCAAGGGAAGGCACAGGGAGGTCTGTTGTTGCCTTGGCAAAGTTCCAACCTGACCTGGAAGCTTTTATTGTTCTTCCAGGTCAAGGGGAGCCAATGGCTGGCCTGGGCAGGCAGAGACATTCCAGAACCTAGGGACACTTAAGCCCCTGGGAAACTATTCATTGTGGAGCTCCGGTAGCTCACCATGTTGGGTACAAGTCTATGAATCAGATGGTTACTGGTTCTACTCCCGGGAGATCCTGACACTGAGCTTCCGGATGGCAGGCTTTTAAAATTTGTAGTTTCTTTTAAGAGCAGCATTCATGCAGCTAGCTGTTCTTTCAGAAAGCCTTTTCCTTAGCTGCATAGGAATGGGTCTTCGTGAATAGCTCCGGTCCTTCCGAAAGAGCTTTTAAATGATTCGGCTGCAACAGTAGCGACCAGCTGTAGGTATTTCTTCCACAGAATCAGCCCCATCTATGTGTCTGGGTTGTTTAAACAAACCCCAGCCATGTGTGTTGTTGTTTAGTCATTTAGTCATGTCCGACTCTTCGTGACCCCATGGACCAGAGCACGCCAGGCACGCCTGTCTTCCACTGCCTCCCACAGTTTGGTCAAACTCATGCTGGTAGCTTCGAGAACACTGCCCAACCATCTTGTCCTCTGTCGTCCCCTTCTCCTTGTGCCCTCCATCTTTCCCAACATCAGGGTCTTTTCCAGGGGGTCTTCTCTTCTCATGAGATGGCCAAAGTATTGGAGCCTCAGCTTCAGGATCTGTCCTTCCAGTGAGCACTCAGGGCTGATTTCCTTCAGAATGGATAGGTTTGATCTTCTTGCAGTCCATCGGACTCTCAAGAGTCTCCTCTAGCACCATAATTCAAAAGCATCAATTCTTCGGCGATCAGCCTTCTTTATGGTCCAGCTCTCACTTCCATACATCACTACTAGCTGCCGCATTCTGGATTAGTTGTAGTTTCCAGGTCACCTTCAAAGGTAGCCCCACATGGAGCGCATTGCCATAGTCCAAGCAGGGGATAACTAGAGCATGCACCACTCTGGTGAGACAGTCTGCGGGCAGATAGAGTCTCAGCCTGCATACCAGATGGAGCTGGTAAACAGCTGCCCTGGACACAGAATTGACCTGCACCTCCATGGACAGCTGCGAGTCCAAAATGACTCTAAGGGGTGCGACCTCAACTTTTTAAAGTCAGTCCTTGGGCTTTGGAGAAGTGGACTGCACGCACCTAGGAAGGTTGCTGCCAACACTCAAACTCCTAGAGCAGCTGTAATGTCATACTCATGAAAAGAAAGTAATTGATTCAAGTTTTGAATAGATTCAAAACACAGCTTATTCCACTATGCAAACTATTTCTTAACAATATCAGGCCAAGTATGTCTGGCCTGGAATTCTCTCCCTCTTCAATTTATCCCTGGTTTTTTTTAATTTCTGTTTTTATATGATATAGTTCTTCTATCTATTACTTGTGTATGTCTAAAAAGGCAATTACCTAGGCTTTGTGACTATTGTAAAGATTAACTACTCAAAGACCAAGGTTATTGTCTTTGGAAAGAAACGTCAGAAACTCTGATGGCCAAGTGATGAGCAAGCAGATGACCAGTGCCATGAATTTAAATAGAGGAAATCATTTTAAGGACGCATATTCTCAGAAATCTCAT
The DNA here is from genome assembly GCF_964234715.1 of Podarcis melisellensis. NCBI lineage: Eukaryota > Metazoa > Chordata > Lepidosauria > Squamata > Lacertidae > Podarcis > Podarcis melisellensis. The sequence continues at coordinate 19,532,655 of NC_138530.1, read as the reverse complement.
AAAACTTTCAGTCTCTAGAACCTTTGGAGCCGTATTCATGTTTTAATGTACAAATGATAGCTTTTAAAATTGATGCTGCATTGAAACTGTTTCAAAACAAGGTAGTGCCTCAGATTTTGCATGGAGCAGAACAATGAAACAGGGAAGATCCTCAGGTTGAGAAGCTGGATTTTTTATTTTTTGCAGAATTGTGGGTTGTTTTATTTAAGGTTATTAGCTCTGTATCCTGGTAGTTCATCAGCTATAATTCTTGTAGTATTTCCTTCAATTGTGGCTTTATCCCATAATGCTATAACTATTTTTTTAGAATTGGAAACTGTATTGAAATTGATTATGATCATTACTACCACTACTACGTTAAGAAGGTAGAAAGAACCCTGTTGTCACAGACCAAAGGTCCACCTAGCCTGTTTCCAACTAAATGCAGCCAGAAGCCCAAATGCAGGGCACAAAGGCAAGCATTCTTCCTTCCTGTTTGTCTCCTAGCAACCAATACTAAAGGGTGTACTTCCTTTGAACAAAGAGGTGCCATTGAATCATCCTGGCTAACTGCTGCTGATAGACTTGGCCTCCATGAATTTCCCTGATCCCCTGCTAAAATCCAATGTAAGCTTCTTGGCCGCCACCACATTCTATGGCAGCAAATTCCATGATGTCTTGGGTGGAGAAGAACTTGCGGTTGTTTGTCCTAAATGTACTGCGAATCAGTTTCATGGGGTGACCTTGAGTTCTAGCATTAGCAAATAGAATCCTCTGTCTCCTATTTTTCCACCCCAGCGCATAATTTTATTGTTTTCGATCCATTGTTTCTACCAAGGAGTTGTTGTTGTTGTTGTTGTTGTTGTTTTTCTTGCTTGTTAAACAAGTTGTCCTCCCTGCCCTTCTTGGAGAGAAATAGAAATAATGATCTCTACATGGTCACCGGATCTCTCTTGTCAGATTTGGAACGTTAGGTGCCACCTGACCAATCCAATCTGCTTCCAAAGCAAACTCCCCGAGCGAGCTGGGCTCTTTGTCCCTGGTGCATCAAGCACTAATTAGTTGCAGAACTCATCCATCTCCCCTCAGGCTGTCAGACCTTTCTTCAGAAAAATCTAGCTTGGAAACAGTGTGGCTGGTTTTTAGGAGAGGGCACAAATCTGGCGATAAACAAGCCCGTCGGCTTAATTATTCCTCTGGGCAATAGCAGAGAAGTCATAAGCACATTTGGGATTCTTTCCAGTTGCGTTTAATGATAAACAAGTGGGGTCACATGAAGATAACCCACAGCGTGTTCGCACTTTGGGGGGAGGGAATTGATACCTACCACCAGCACCATAATTTGGGATCCTTCGAACCAAAAGCTAAGTAAACGTAAAGGGACCCCTGACCATTAGGTCCAGTTGTGACCGACTCTGAGGTTGCGGCGCTCATCTAGCTTTACTGGCTGAGGGAGCCGGTGTACAGCTTCTGGGTCATGTGGCCAGCATGACTAAGCTGCTTCTGGCGAACCAGAGCAGCGCACAGAAACGCTGTTTACCTTCCCACCGGAGCAGTACCTATTTATCTACTTGCACTTTGACGTGCTTTTGAACTGCTAGGTTGGCAGGAGCAGGGACTGAGCAATGGGAGCTCACCCCATCGCGGGGATTCAAACCACCAACCTTCTGATCGGCAAGTCCTAGGCTCTGTGGTTTAACCCACAGCGCCACCCACGTCCCTCTAACTGAAAGCTAGTGGCCACTTAAAAGGAGAGGTGCCTAACCTTCTTCCATCTGAGGGCCACAATAACCCCACGTCAGTACTGTGGGAGCCACGTGGGAATGTGGCGTGGCCAAGCCGTAAATGTGGGCATGGCCAAATTATACATGCTACCTGAGCAAAACTTGATTCCCATTTTGGGAGGAGTGTTTTGCTCAGACATGCAAAGAGAGTGGGCAGAGAAAGGGCTGGAAGGTGGCAGTGCAACTCCACTGCGCCAACCAGGAAGCACACAGCATGAGCAGAGGGTTGGTGCCAGGTCTCCCCTCACTCAGATCCATGATAGACTGCCTTGGGTCCAAGGAGAGGCCCACCCCCTTCTGCATCCTGACTGCTCAAGCCAGGAATCTCACATGGATACCCTGAGTTCAGAGGGCTCAACCCCTCTGAGCCAGTGTGGTGTAGTGGTTAAGAGCGGTGGACTTGTAATCTGGTGAACCGGGTTCACGTCTCTGCTCCTCCACATGCAGCTGCTGGGTGACCTTGGGCCAGTCACACTTCTTTGAAGTCTCTCAGCCCCACTCACCTCACAGAGTTTTTGTTGTGGAGGAGGAAGGGAAAGGAGAATGTTAGCCGCTTTGAGACTCCTTCGGGTAGTCATAAAGTGGGATATCAAATTCTACTCTTCTTCTTCACTGGCATCAGGGCCAAATCAGAGAGACAGCTCCTCTCTCTGTCTCTCTCTGTTTACACACACACACACACACACACACACACACACACACACACACACACACGTACCTTTACCTTTTAACCCATCATGGAAGATTTTGCTAAACTGAAGCTATTTTGCCTGCGCGCTGCTCTCTCTGTCGCCAACGTTATTTATTTATTACTTTAAAAATAAAAGGCTCTATAGCTTTTGGGGGGGGGGGAGAGAGAAAAAAATTAAGAGTGGCTTGCTACAGTTAAAAGAACAAGAATAAGAAAACAAACACAAAAAGCAGTCAATGAGACAAGGGTGAAAAAGAGCAACATAAATCAGTTAAGCATTTGAAACCTGAGCAAGCATTTTTATTTTTTTAACATGGCACATAAAACTCATCAAACTGGATGCTAGGTAAGCATCTCAGAAATGCATATTCCAAAGTCAGGGTACCACTACAGAAAAGTCCCTTTTCCTGGTTCACTATCATCATGCAGGCAATGCACAGCACATCTCTTGCCCCCCCCCAAAAAAAAATTCTTTTTCTGCATACTAGGGGTCCTCTTCTCCCTAGTACGTTCCTTTTCCAAAACGGTTACCGTATTTTTCGCTCCATAAGATGCACCTGACCATAAGACGCACCTAGTTTTTAGAGGAGGAAAACAAGAAAAAAAATATTCTGAATGAAACAGTGGATGTATGGTTTTTGTGGTTCGTGCTGTGGCCACAGACATGTGATTTGACGGTGAGTTTGGGGTAGCCCAGTGCAAAAATCCTGAGAATCCATGTGGATCTGTGTTTTGTAACCACGTTTTTGCTCCATTGCGGCCCCACGAAACAGTGGATGTGTGTGTGTTTTTGGTGCAGGCTGTAGCCATGGACATGCTATGTGATCTGATGGTGAATTTGGGGTGACCCAATGCAAAAATCCTGAGGATCCATGTGGATCTGTGCTTTTCCCTGTTTAGCCACCCACAGGTGTAAGAACATAAGATCCCTGCTGTATTAGGCTGAAGGCCTACCTAGTCCAGCATCGTGTTCTCACAATGGACAATCAGGTGTCAATGGGAAGCCTGCAAACAGGACCTGAAAGCACCAGCTACCTCCCCACTTGCCGTACCAAGCAAAACAGTATCCAGAGGCATACTGTCTCTAGCAGTGGAAGGCAAACATAAGCCATTGCAGCAACTCACCTACTTTGAAAATAAGATCGTCAGGATCCAAAAATCAGCTCCCCATTTGTGTCTTTCTTCTTTTCCCACTGGTAATGGGTGGAAACATCACATTGGCCGTTGAATGAACCTGGCCTGCCTCGTGGGCAATGAAGCACACTTCCAGCTTGCCTGCTCTGCGGACACAACCTATTATTATTCAATCATGAATTAACTTATTAATGATCAAGTCCCTGAAAACACGGTGCTAAAGGGAACATACAGTGCTGGAAACCACACCCTGTGTTCCAAAAGACTGGCTAGTTTTATTGCTTTTGTGGATTTTGGCATGTTTAAGGAATTCACGGAGAGGAACATTTTCTCTTTCACCTTCTTGCAGCCACCTTCACTACCACCCACCCACCAAAACTTCTCTGGAAGCTCAGGAGGACCTCCTGAAGAAGATGGGTTTGAGCACAGGGGGTTAGGAAATGCAGGAAGCTGCTTTGTGCTGAGTCACACTTTCGGCCCATCTAACACAGCACTGTTTGCTGTGACTGGCAGCTGCTCTTCAGAGTCGAAGGGTTGTTTGTTGTCATCATGAGCCCTGAATCTAGTCATGATCTGGACAGAGTCAGAGGTTGCAGGGGTGCCAGATAGACAGGCCATTGCACCTGAAGTTGATAGAGGAATCTCCCAGGCCACCAAGACTTAATAGGATCAGAACCCAAACCTTCATTTCCATGGTTTCTTGAGCCTGAGGAGCCAGATGCCTCCCTCTGCCCATCCCCAGACTAGTGGTTTAGCGAGTGCACCTGGAAGGAGACTGGAACAAAGGAGGAGTGCCTGTCTTCAGGCAAGAGGGTTGTCCTTTTGAGGAGTTCTCTACAGGGAGGTGGAGCCTGGAGGAGGTAGTCCAGAGATAGAGGTTTAAAAGGCCTCAGTCTACTCCGAATCCATTTTGTTGCTCACTCCGAGCTCCTTTGGTCCAGCAGCCTTGATTCCAACCAAGCCACCTTCTCCATAAGATCTAGCACCAGGCCTGAAGGCAAGAGTAGTTTGCCCAACTGCCCTTTGTTTTGTCATTTGTTCTGTTGAAAGTTGATTTTAAAAAACCCTGAAAAAAACATGGAAAGTGGAGAGATTTGCTTTCCGAACCAAATAACTGTGAACTTTGGCAACACCATGAATTGCAAATGTGCAGTGCTCAACAATAGAAAGTCTTCATCCTCCAGGAAAATAGCTACAGGAAGACATCTATGTCTTCAGTCAAGGCCAACTGAGTTGTTGTTCAAATGCTTAACAAGAGGTCTAAATTGACTAATGGGATAATCAGTGTGATCAAACAATTGAAGCCTTGACTGCAATCCATGGCTTTTCTCAAGACACACGTAGGCAGCCATTATCCATTTGTCTCAGCTGCTGCTTGCTAATTCCCCAAATGGAGTAGACATCGTAAAATCTCTTTTGGTCCTGGGTAGGTGTAACAATGTCAGAGGGGAGTCAGGCTAGTCAGAGTCGGTGCTTAGAGTGTGAACTGTGGGCTGGGAAATCCTCACTCGTTTCCCCCATGAGATCTTGCTCTGTAGCCCTTGGCAAGACTCCTAATCCCACCCTCCTAAAATACTAACATCTAGCCTTCTCTATAGGGATGTTGTAAGGATTGTGTGTGGCATAAGTCCCAACTCCCTGGGTGCCCGAGCACCCACAAAATTCCCCATGAAGGGTCCAGACACCCACAAATTTCAGTGCCAGAGCCATGGACCCCACATGGCACCCATGGCCCCAGGCACCCACAGCCAAGTTAGCACTCCAGGTGAGTGAAGTGCTTTGACCACAAAAACACTATTATTAAAGACATTATGCCCAGCAGTAATGAAAACTGAGGGTGCCCCCAAATTCTTCCCTGCTTGGTTAATTCCTTTCCATGACAATTTCCCTTTCCCCATAAAACTATACTTGCTCAACCTTTCATACTCTTTGGTGACTCAAGCACGCAGGGTAGAACAGTATGTTACCCAAATGCCTACCAAACATGTCACCCACCCTTGTCAAGCTCTCTCCCATTACACATAGAATAACAAAAACCAAATTATGATGTCATTACATTGCGCATTGTGATGTCATCGTCATAAGGGGTAGGACTAAACCATTCCACACATTGTGTGGAAAGATTCAATGGCCATTTTCCAAAACTATCCCATGTGAAGCCTGACACATGGTTCCTCTGACACAGAGGTACAACCTACCTTGTGAGGGGAATCAGCTGTTCAGAAATACTGACACCAAGCTCCACCTGCGTGTGGAAAGTTCATAATGAATAACTAAGGCTGCAGATGATCCCCTTTAAAAGTCTTCCAGGACAGGAGGAAGCTGCACTAGAGTGGAGACAGGAAGCAGTGCTCCAGTTTAATTCTGCACCTGGTTTCATCCCATGTCCCTGTGCACAGATCTTTGTTTTCAGAGACGTCCAACAATCAAAGCAAGGATTCCTTCATTTTAAAAAACCTCCTAACATCTGTTTCCTTGAAGGCTTGCTTCACGCTGGCCTGGAGAATGACACAGAAAGCCATGGCACAGAATATCATGCCGACGCTAATTAAATGCTCGTTTACCTTGAAGCAGAAGAGTGCAAGGCTCCATTCTGTACTCTTTTCATGCACCACTAAGACAAAAGGTCATAGGAGCAATCCGCAGTCCAGAGGGAGCCTGTGTCTATTGAGAGTTGCATTCTTTTCCAGCGCTATGGATAATCACTTCAGGGCAAATTTCAATTTGTTCCTTTAAAACCACAGCTTTCCCTCAAATGCTGTGAACTCCTTTGCATGTTACAAAAGGCAGGAAGGAAGCAGATGTGCTTATGACTTGCTGCCGGGGATCTCGCCCAGACAGGGAACTCTTCTCAAAAGTGCCCTGAGAGTTAATGTTGTGGACAGGGCAGACCCAGATTTGAACCTGCCTTCGTCCCCAAAGCTTGCTGAATAATATCAAGCTAGTTGTTCTTTCTTGGACTAGCCTACCTCTCAGGGTTGTTGCTGGGATCAAATGGGAAAGGACAGAAATGGATGCATGCCATGTGGAGATTCTTGGAGGAAAGGTGGAATAAAACAAGTCATGTAGAGCAATCATCCTCTCAGTGTGACCAAGATGGAAGGCCTACAGATGTCCTCTAGTCAGCTGTACTTTGCCGCAAGGCTTCCATAGTTTCTTGCCAATTTTGTACGCATGTTAGAAGAATAGAGATTTGGATCATAAGGTTCCATTCCACTGCCACCCCTGGAATCACCATGCATTGCCATCTAGCGATGCTGGCAGGGCATAAGAGAACATAAGAGCTATCCTGCTGGATTAGACCAAAGGCCCATCTAGTCCAACATCCTCTTCCTGCCGTGGCCTTTCCAGATGCCTCTGGGAAGCCCCAAAACAGGACCTGAGTGCAACAGCACTCTCCCCCCATATGTGATTCCCAGCAACTGGAATTCAGGGCATACCTGTCAACTTTTCCCTTTACTTGCGAGGAATCCTATTCGGAGTAAGGGAATGTCCCTTAAAAAATGGGAAACATTGACAGCTATGATTCAGGGGCATTCAGCCTCTGACAGTAGAGGTAGAATATAGACAGCCATTGTGGCTAGTAGCTATCAGTAGTCTCTTGCAGGAGCGAATTCCAATTTAATTCTGCCCTGTGTGAAGAAGTGCTTTGTTTTGTCAGTCCAGAATCTAGCTGCGAATTAAATATATGAATCCCTGTGGACCCGTGTATGTGGGTGAACAAAAAAAAAAGAGGAACGGCTGGGTTCCTGGATTCAACATGGAGGGTGTGCACACAGAGAGCCCCAATAGCAGAGGATTAAACTCACAAAAATAAGCACCACAGTAAATCCCCAGGAATATAGGTTGTTGGACTTTTTTATCCCATTCAGCTGCACACAGCAGCTGACCTCTTTCTACCACACTTGCAATTAGCAGACCACATGCACACTGTTAAAGTAAGTTTGAAATGCTTTACTTACAGATTCAAGGTCTCAGTTATGCATTGTTCCATGCAGCAGCAAGGATAACACAGGCAAAATAGCCTTGAGTAGAAAGTACAGTAAAGTAGCTTCAGGCATGCAGTTTGTGCTTGGAAGCATAGACATGTCCTTCTCATTGCATACATGATGCAGAGAGGAAGAGAGTAGAAAGGCTTCACTTTCTCTCCAGAGGATGGGGGTGGGTGAGTTAGCTGAGTCTTATCTAGCAATACAGCTCTGTGGCCCTTAGCCCCTTCATGCACTAACTAGCAGTTGTGCATAGTTATGTTGGACTGCAGTCTCTCCCACAAATCTCCCAACATTCAGCTTCCTCTATGCTTATGAAGCTTTCTGTGGGCTTACTGAGGGTTTGTCCAACAGGACGTATCTCAACCCACTCACAGACATCTCTTTCAGCTGGTGCAATAGCGCTTACATTTTTTCTAACACCCCTTAACCAGCCTCCTAAGGCCCCTGCAACCCAGCTGTTGGATTGCAACCATATTATTATTATTATTATTATTATTATTATTATTATTATTATTATTTCAGGTTAGGAGGCAAGCTATTTTACTGAGGAGAGCAAGATCGGCAGCCAGCTTGAAAGCCTTGTTGCTGAGTAATATGGAGGATTAAATTGCTAAAGCAATAAGCGTCTTTTAATAAGATTTGTTATGGTTACTTATTTTATACCTTGTAATTCTCAGAAATACGAATGCACTCGAGGAGTAATTACATCTACTCTGAAATGCCCAAGTCATGGGGAACCTGAAACTGCCCTTTCTGCTCTCCTTAAATGTGGCTGCACGTCCCATATGTAGAGTTCCTGGTGTTCCAGTTCTGTTTTGATGACGCACCAGCAAGCAAAAAGTGGAAGCACCAATTACTTGAACAACCTGCCCACAACCTGGTGCCTGCCAGCTGTTTTGGACTACAACTTCTGTATACGCCAGGCAGCTGTTGTGCAAAACAGCTGAAGAGCACCAGGTTGGGGAATTCTGCACACAAACATCCACAATTCTGGTGTGAGTTGTTGTTGTTTAGTCGTGTCTGACTCTTCGTGACCCCATGGACCAGAGCACGCCAGGCACTCTTGTCAGGCTTTTTGAATTTGTAGTTTCTTTTAAGAGCAGCATTCGTATAGCTAGCTGTTCTTTCAGAAAGCCTTTTCCTTAGCTGCATAGGAATGGGTCTCCGTGAACAGCTCCTGTCCTTCCGAAAGAACTTTTAAATGATTCGGCTGCATCAGTAGGGACCAGCTGTAGGTATTTCTTCCACAGAATCAGCCCCATCTATGTGTCTGGGTTGTTTAAACAAACCCCAGCCATGTGTGTTGTTGTTTAGTCATTTAGTCGTGTCCGACTCTTCGTGACCCCATGGACCAGAGCACGCCAGGCACTCCTGTCTTCCACTGCCTCCCACATGTAATCTAAAGAGCCAAAGGTTTCTCATCTGCTGGTTAAAAATTACAATCAGCACGTATTTTGCAATAAAGTTCGCCTTTAAAGATTATTAATGTTTTGATCGGCAATAGTACACAAATGGATCTTTTCTGTCAAAACGAATCCCTTGCAAAATGCTGTTATTTAATAATACCCTTGAGCAATGATTTCCACGGCTATTATGTTCTTAAGTTGGAATTAAATTTATTTATTGGGGGGTTTGAAAACCACAGCCTACTCCTAACGTTTTGTTTTCGCCCTTGTCTCATGATGAATCACTCGGATTCCCCATCTGATCATATCTGTGGGTTTTTCTGAAAGAGATTCAGAAAAAATTGTTTTCTGGTAGAGTTTCAGACAACAACATTTCTTTCCCAAGTGCTTTGGAACAGTTCTGCAGTTATTCTGCAAACAGCAGGACAGGTTCAACATTTGCATAAACCTTGCCTGGTGTCACTAGTCTCAAACCTTGGCAGCCATTTCTGGCTCATTGATTTACAGTGTTGGAGAAAGGGCATGTCTAAGCTGTCCAGCTCAGTCCATGAGACCGGAAAACTTCATGTAATTAATGAAAATATAGGAGGGAATGTTCCTTTATGCTGCAGAATCCCTCACCAGAACCATCCTGCGGCATGAAGATGTTTCTCTAAGCTATTTTAACAAACAGGTTCCAATTCAGGAAAGCATATATTTTCAGGGAATCATTCTGCCTTATTTGACCTTCAAGCAGGGAAAATCAGTATGATGCCAACCCAACGCTGTTGGGTACCATCTCCCATCAGACCCAGCCAGCCTGGCTGATAGTTAGGGATGATGGGAGTTGTGGTCTAGCAACACCTGGAAGGTCTGATACCTACCTTAGAGAGATGGTTACCTGAGCATTGCCAACAGTGCTGGCATTGTGTAGAAGAAGACCTGTGAGAGAGATGTCAGACATAATTATTCCTCATGCCAGTACCATGAGATGTGGCATGAGCTGTGTCAAAGATCATTATAATTGGGGAAATATTGGGGGTTCAAGCCGAATACCCAATATTTCCCCAACACCTCCCTCCATTACATGCATTTTCAGAGCAGTAAAGGGAAGCAGCCATGTGAAATGTGCAATCATGCCACTAACCTAACATAAAAATGTGCAGTCAGCAATATAAGAGTTCAGATGACTCTATGAGAGAAGAGAGAGCAACTCCTTGGTGATGTATACAGAGACTCTGTATGCTTGGACCCCAGCAGTTGCCTGATGATTTTGGGTGTTGCCGGCGGTGCTGAATCATTTATTTTGAAGGTTATGATGGGATTCAAAAACAGAATTGTAGAGCTGGGAGCCAGAGGGTCGCCCAATCCAACCCTCTGCAATGCAGGAATCACAACTAAAATGATCCATTCCAAAGCCAGGTCTCCAGATCCACTAAGCTGCCTGCCATGTATGGTGGCCCATCAGGGACTTGGCAAACCTCATTTTGCCACCTGACTTCAACTCCAGCTGCCTAGAACCCACCCAAACATACAATGTGGCAGGTGGGCTGCATTCAGCCTGGTGGAGCAAAAATTGCACCTCTTTGCTCTGAGACTCCAAACAAATCATTATTACAGTCGTACCTCGGGTTACATACGCTTCAGGTTACATACACTTCAGGTTACATACGCTTCAGGTTACAGACGCCGCTAACCCAGAAACAGTGCTTCAGGTTAAGAACTTTGCTTCAGGATGAGAACAGAAATTGTGCTCCGGCAGCGCGGCATTAGCTAAAGTGGTGTTTCAGGTTAAGAACAGTTTCAGGTTAAGTACGGACCGCCGGAACGAATTAAGTACTTAACCCGAGGTACCGCTGTATTGGTTAACCTGTGAAGCAGAAGGAAGCAAAGTGGGTCTGGTCTGTTACTGAAAAGAGATCCTTATGAAATTCTTCTCCTTTTGTCAGGAATATTTTCTCCAAAAGTAATTGGCGTGAGCCCAGCTGCAGTGTCCACTCTCCCTTCCAGACATCCATCATACTGATCAGTTGTCTCTGCAGTGCTGTGGAAGGAAGGGGAAAGCATAAACAGATGTGAATTTTCAGGTGCTTGCAGGAGTGCTGTGTTACCCTAGGTAATAGGGCACAAGAAGCCAGGGGGTGGGGAGAGGATTAGCTGTTTGTCCCTCCACCCCAGTGCCTTGGAAAGAGCAATGTTTCGGATTGTCTTCACTTGATGTTGGCTTCGAACTTCGCTACCTCTTAATGTTAAATGGACAGTACCAATTTCCCCATCACCAGGAAAATTGCTTAACATTCTAGGAAACACGATGCCTGAAACTCAAACCACATGGGTTGGCAGTGGATGAATATCTTTAAATAAGAGTCGACCCCCAATCATATGTACAGTGTTTGTGTAGTGGTGAAATTTAAAATGGATAGAAGGAGCTGAACCCACCCCTGCCTTTCTGTCCCCTCCACACACAATCACTCAAATGCACACTTACTTTTCTCTCAGCTGGGCTCCCTTATGATAATATGCCAATTCTGCCTGGTGGAAAAATGTCTAAGGGAGAGGAGCTGAAATGCCACCCCCCACCTGCACGGAGTAGGCTCATGTAGTAAGGGCTCCACTCGATTTCTAAGAAAGGGAATTAGGATGCCTGCAAAATCAGAAGAACGAGTTGGGGTCACAGGTGGAGGGGGCTAGAATTATGAAAGTACTTAAGATCCCACTGTAACAACTCCCGGCATTTCCATCCCCCCAAAGCTCAAAGAGCAGCGTGCGGAAATCAGTCCTAAAACAGTCCCTGCCCTCAGTCCTATAATCTAGAAGGCATGTCACACAAGGAAAAAGAGATGGGGAGGGAGGAGGAAAAAAGCATGCTCAGCCACCAGGTCTTAAGGCTAAAGAATTATTATAGCAAATGACTAGCATGGAGACAGTTCAGGAAGCCTGATGAAATGGCTGCTGTTAGGTGACATCTGAGCAAGGGCCAAAAGCAGCCAGCCTCTCAGCAGAGGTGATGGACTAGTCCTTTTTTCCTTCTCTCCCTTTGCTCTGCGGCCTGATGGAATTAGGCGTGATTTCTAGTGTGGGCATCTGCACAGTCTCGGGAACATAGGAGCAGCATATGGTTGTCAAGAACCTCTTTATTTCTCTTCAAACAAATACATGCCACTGCAGAGAAGTTGGTTGTGCATCAACAGAAGGGCAGATTGGTAGCAGGCCCTGTTTTTAAGGGCTGCTTCACACACAGAGACAGAGACACAGGCCTCTTGCACTGTTAGTTTCCTCACCCCCATATAACATGCAAAGCGATGGGCTTCTCACATTATCAAGCCGTTGCATGATATTTGCAGTTTTCAATCTGCCTGAGAGAAGTGTTGAATAGACCACTTCCCTCATCCCCCGGGACATCTTAAGACAGAGGTCAGCAATCTTTTTCAGCTGTGGGCTGGTACACTGTCCCTCAGACCTTGTGGGGGGCCAGGCTATATTGGGGGGGGGTGAACGAATTCCTATGCCTCACAAATAACCCAGTGATGCATTTTAAATAAAAGGACACATTCTACTCATGTAAAAACACGCTGATTCCCAGACTGTCCACGGGCCAGATTGAGAAGGCGATTGGGCCGCATCCGGCCCCTGGGCCTTAGGTTGCCTACCTTTGTCTTAAGACCTGTGTGCTCTGAGGAAAGGCAGATAGTAAGAAGTCCAGGCCAGGGAGCTCATGCTATCAGCTCCTGAAGGGACCATCAGTTTGGCCTGAAAGTATTCTGCTCTATATTATGTAAAGTTTGTTTTAGTACTGTAAAAAAATTAGAAACCTCCTTGGCTGCCTTAGTAGAAAGGTAACATCTTAATGCAGGAAATTAATATAACATCACAACCATAAAGGTAAAGGTAAAGGTACCCCTGCCCGTACGGGCCAGTCTTGACAGACTCTGGGGTTGTGCGCCCATCTCACTCTAGAGGCCAGGGGCCAGCGCTGTCCGGAGACACTTCCGGGTCACGTGGCCAGCGTGACATCGCTGCTCTGGCAAGCCAGAGCCGCACACGGAAACGCCGTTTACCTTCCCGCTGGTAAGCGGTCCCTATTTATCTACTTGCACCCGGAGGTGCTTTCGAACTGCTAGGTTGGCAGGCGCTGGGACCGAGCAGCGGGAGCGCACCCCGCCGCAGGGATTCGAACCGCCGACCTTTCAATCGGCAAGTCCTAGGCGCTGAGGCTTTAACCCACAGCGCCACCTGCGTCCCATCACAACCATGGCTGCGTGTAATAAACTGGATTCAGAGCCAGCCCAAGACATTTTGCCGCCTGAGGCAAGGGACAATATTGCCACACACGCCCCTGTGTACATAAGTTCAGTGGGCTGGCAATATAATCTTACTTCAACACCTTTGAGAAGTCAGCGTTCTTCACAGACCCTGAGCGCAGCAGGTTTAATTTAGGGGCATAGGGTAGGACACATAGCAGCCAAAGCAGATTCACCAGCAGCTGAATCTGCTTCTTCACAGCCTGAGGCAGCTGCCTCACTTTGCCTAATGATAGGGCCTACCTTGATTGGATTCCTTTGGAAATCCAATGAATGGTGATCTTGTACCAGCAGCTGATCTTGTAACCCCACAGTTTGATGATTCACCCTGTTCCCATATTGCCAAATGGTTCTGAATCATTACCTTTCCACATGATTTAAACCACCAGCTAATTTCAGAATATCATTAACTATGCCAGATATGCCAGCAATATTCAACATGACATTCCCTCAGAATTATGTTGCCTGTTCCAGGCAATTTCACTGAATTGTATTCTGGCCAGAATTTTGGCCAGGGATATAAAATGTTGGCTGGTTTTATTGGCCAGCCTGTGGTGAACCACAATGCTGCCTGTTGTTCTCTTTGTGACAAAACCACAAAAGGAGGAGAGTGGGAGCTATTTCACTTATGAATCACAACACAGATGGGGATACGAAGTTCAAAAGAGGCCATTCAAGCTAGCTAGCAGCCTAGTGTTCTTCAAACTTAGGTACAGTTGGACCGCAGTTCCCATCATCCTCAGTCAGCTTAGCCAATGGCCAAGGGTAATGGGAGTTGTAGTCCAACAGCATATGGGGACCCAAGAATGTGGAACACTCCTATAGGCAGCCAACATGGGACAATGAATTTGTCTGATAGTGGGAAATATGCATTTCCTGTGTATACATTATGTTACAAGAAGACCCAATTATCAATTTAACCTTAAGAAAAGAATACAAGATAAATGAAATGAAATATTTGGGAGAACCAAGTGAGAAAGATATGGGGGGGGGGGCTAAAGCTGAGTAGAAACTTCTTGCCTTGGTTTGCAGTTTGTGTTGTGGGTTGTCAAAAAAAATTGTCACTTCCAACTGGGTTTTCAGTTCTTCCCTAAAAACTATTTTTCCTCTACTTTGGCCTCATGGTTCCTAAATGTGATTGGCTCTGGTGACAGTCTCCCTCAGGAGGTTATGGACACTCCTTCCTTGGAGGTTCTTAAGCAGTGGTTGGCTGACCATCTGTCACGGATGCTTTGCTGAGATTTCTGCATTGCAGGGGGTCAGACTAGATGACCCTTGGGTCCCTTTGAACTCTTAAGATTCTATGACTTTGTTTATCCGTTGGTGTGTCACAATATCTGATGCAGCACCATGACACCACCAGCAAAGTGCCACTGCTCTTTGGGTTCATTATAAGCATATATGTAATGAATTGACACAGTGGGGCTATTACAGCTGTCACGGCGAGCTGTTGCACCTCGAAAGGTACCAGTGCATTTCGTATATGAACTGTATTGTCTTGCTGTCTCGTGCGCATTCCGGGAAGGCGAAAGACCACTGCTGCTCTGCTCCTTGAGAGGAGCTTCCAAGAAACACATTTGTTCCTCTGCCGCTCAAACCGATGACATCTCGCCATCTGAATCCGTGTGCTCCATCAATGCGAAGCCCCTGCTGTTAGGTGATGCCAACCTTATTCTAGCCTGGCCATCTGTGAGGGAATCTACTGTCTGTGGAATAGATGGACCCCATGGAAGTTGGCCAGCTCGGCCTTAAAGGATAAATCATAAAGCATGGGTAGGCAAACTAAGGCCCGGGGGCCGGATCTGGCCCAATTGCCTTCTAAATCTGGCCCACAGACAATCAGTGTGTTTTTACATGAGTAGAATGTGTCCTTTTATTTAAAATGCATCTTTGGGTTATTTGCGGGGCCTGTCTTGTGTTTTTACATGAGTAGAATGTGTCCTTTTATTTAAAATGCATCTTTGGGTTATTTGTGGGGCCTGCCTGGTGTTTTTACATGAGTAGAATGTGTCCTTTTATTTAAAATGCATCTCTGGGTTATTTGTGGTGCACAGGAATTTGATCATTATTTTTTCTTCAAAATATAGTTTGCCCCTCCCCCCCAAGGTCTGAGGGACACTAAACTGGCCCCTTACTGAAAAAGTTTGCTGACCCGTGTCATAAAGGAACCACAGTGGGGTGTATTCCTGCCCCCAGCTCCCCCTGAAATGAATCAGTGTTTGACTGCGCATAACAGCAGGAAAGTCATCAGGAAGGGAATTATTTAGCCCATGAATTAATGCACACACACACACACACACACACACACAGAGGGGGGGGAGAGAGAGAGAGGAAACACCTGAGATGCGTTCACAACATGCCCCAGCTTCTGCAGATGCTCCCAGCGCACAAATCAGTGCTTGAATCCCCATGTCATTACAGCTAAGGCCTGTGCATCTTTTATTCCTTAGAGGTATGGTCCGCCTTGGAGCCACTGACCTTATTTATGCAGAGGAACTAGGCAGTATAACAATAGCTCCACAGAAGCGACAGCTCGTTTCTGCAGGAGCCCGTTCAGTGGCTGGGGGGGGGGGGAGAGAGAGCACGTGTCAGGAAAGGTGCTTCGCTGTTTACCTTCCTTCTGAGAAAAATAAGCTTCCTCCCGCTGCCAGGGATTCAGCCAGGGTTCATTCATAAAGAATGTACTAGAGTGAAAAATCCTATATGTATGACGTACCTTCTGAAAGGAACTCTGGGCATTCGAAATAACAGCTCCTGTGGGTGGTAGAGATGACTGTAGCTGTGCACAAAGGAATTTTTTTAAAATTGTCCTTTAAAATAAGTGTGCAGATCTCTGAATAGGAGATAAATTGTGAAGCTCTTGATATACCTGGAGAAGGCTTTTAATGACGATGATGATGATGATGATGATGATAATAATAATAATAATAATAATAATAATAATAATAATAATAATATTGACTTCCCCAACCCCGCTACATTCTCAAGCTGGCTGTGTATTGTTTGTTTCCCTGAGGACCTCTGGGACTGAAGAAGCAATACGTTAATTTTAGGAAGTAAGCTAATTCATTAATATTGAAGGTATTGGAAAATTCGCCCCAGACCTGATGAAGAGAACATCAGAGGTTATATTTTCTGAGAATCCTCCAGAAAAATAATCTCTCAAAGGACTTGTTGATGGCATTTTACCATTGTACTATTGAGAGTGTATTAACCTATGGTCTGTGTGTGTGGTTTGGGAGCTGCACGGTCAGGGGAGAACATGCACTCTGAGACCGTGTGTCTATATCACACGTCCTGACGAATATTTTGTAGAGGCTCTTCATGAAACAGTTGCAGCAGAGACCATTTCTGCTTTTAGTTTTGAGAGGAAGCTTTGGCCTTCATTGGCTTCCTAGAATCAAAGATGATGGAAGTGTTTCGTGGCAACCGTCACAAGCAATTGGAAGGTGTCTGTATCTTCGGGTGCCATGGGGCAGATTGCCGTGATTTGTTTTTTGAGTTCCGTGCTTCCTTTCCTTTTAATCCTGCTTTGCCAAATCTGTTTACGGAAGCAGAACGCTAGCCTCAGAGAACCATGTCTATGAGCTGCAAGGTGTACTTAAATTAAACCCGCTGAAAAACTTTCGCCCTTTTCAGGCCTGGCTGATAAGATAAAATATTGGTCTTTGAGGAAACTCACACATATTGCCCATACCTCTAAACCAGTAGGCTCCACCCCTCTGTGCCTCTCAGGGAAATGGCTGCAGGGGGAAAGAGCCACAACACAGCTGTCAAGCTCATGTCCCCAAGCACTATGACAGTGGCTCTTACTTGCAAATAATAATAATAATTATTCAGGCTAGTTAAACGATCTGTGGCCTTTTAAGCTGTGTGTGTGGCGGGGTATTGTTTTTGGTTGTTACTATGGTATGCATTTTTGCATTTTTATATTGTAAACTAGCCTGTGATCTTCAAATGAAACATGGTTTAGAAACAACAACAACAATGGAATAAGGATTTGAACCTAGAAGCTGACCCTGAGCTGGTCTCCCTCTCCCTAACCAATTTTATATTGTTTTTGTGAGGATAAAGGGCGTTAGCCTGAGATATATTGGAGGATATGTATTTGATGGATAATATTGAAAAAGCAGATAATATCTTAAAAAGCAGAGACATCACCTTGTCAACAAAGGCCCGTATAGTTAAAGCTATGGTTTTCCCAGTAGTGATGTATAGAAGTGAGAGCTGGATCATAAAGAAGGCTGATCGCCGAAGGATTGATGCTTTTGAATTATGATGCTGGAGGAGACTCTTGAGAGTCCCATGGACTGCAAGAAGATCAAACCTATCCATTCTTAAGGAAATCAGCCCTGAGTGCTCACTGGAAGGACAGATCCTGAAGCTGAGGCTCCAATACTTTGGCCACCTCATGAGAAGAGAAGACTCCCTGGAAAAGACCCTGATGTTGGGAAAGATGGAGGGCACAAGGAGAAGGGGACGACAGAGGACGAGATGGTTGGACTACCAGCTACCAGATGGTCGAAGCTACCAACATGAGTTTGACCAACTGCGGGAGGCAGTGGAAGACAGGAGTGCCTGGCGTCCTCTGGTCCATGGGGTCATCAAGAGTCAGACATGACTAAACGACTAAACAACAACAACAACAACAATTGAAAAAGAAGTTGGATGTCACCCCCACTCTATATTAAGCTGCAGTAATATGACAGGGGGTTCCATGAACTCTCCCAGGGTCTGTGCCCCTTTGGAGAATTGAGACAGGGTGGAGACTGTCGTAGCTTTAAGAAATATGGTGTATTCACCAATGTACACCTTCAGTCTGCATGGAGGGAGTCCAGATCTGACAGCAAGGTCCTTTCAAGAGGGATTTGTCCCCCACAGCAGTGCAGCCTTTTGTCATGTTATTGCCTCTATCCCAGGTGAACTGCTGGCTTGGAAAGAAAGCTTAGCCTGTACTTTTCCACTGGCCTCCAATCTTCCCTTCAGTACCCCCAAATAACCAAAATCCTACCGTTTATTAATTTATTACAATTTGAACTCTAACCTCTCACGTCGTGCTTCAATGTACAGTGATACCTCGGGTTACGAACACTTTGGGTTACAGACTCCAGTAACCCGGAAGTAGTACCTCAGGTTAAGAACTTTACCTCAGAATGAAAACAGAAATTGTGGGCCGGTGGTTCAGCGGCAACGGGAGGCCCCATCAGCTAAAGTGGTACCTCAGGTTAAGAACGGTTTCAGGTTAAGAACGGACCTCCGGAACAAATTAAGTCCGTAACCAGAGGTACCACTGTAGTTCACTTCTCCTCTGCGCCGCAATGATTCCCCTGCACAGTAGCTCAGCAACTGAGAAGTAGCAACATGTCTTACTGCTACTCAAGAATGCAAAAGTCATCGGTTGCATTCCATGGTGCTTATTTTCTTCTTATGTCAACTGAAAGTGCGATCATCTCAGTGGCAGTTCAAGGCCTGGCTGAGCTTCGCTGGAAGGCTAGCACCAACCCTCCTGCAAATGTTCAGCGGTGGAATTAAGCCGTAGCTGCCTTGTTCCCATTAAAGGCGCAGCTGATTGAGATGTCCTGATGCATAGATCAATGCGGTGTGCTCGGTGCCATGTGCCTGACAGCTTCCCTGCCTCTGTGGTAGCGAAGGTAACTAAACGAATTAATCAAAGGCCTCATTAAATAGCAAAGGCTTACAGTCTCCCCTGGGGATCATCAGATGTAGACTGAGAGAGAGAGAGAGAGAAAGAAAGGTTCCTTGCTGGGAATTCCTTGACAACAGTTTTGATGGGAAATGAGTAACAAATTGAATGTAGAATAACAGTGTTTCTGAGCCACTCTATAAATCTGTATGACTGATCAGGCCACATAATCCGCTCTGGAATCCAGCTAGTGGAGTGGATTCTTAGAAAAACTCTGATTTGATTTCATTTTATTTTTCTGAAATACTGCTTAAAATATACTGCAGAGGAGATTCAAGCCAGCTTCAAGGCTGCTCAAGATTCGCAAGTCCTATCAACAGATGCCTGAATCTATTGCGCTGTGAAGTCATTTAACTAAAAGTGGTCAGTACTTCCGCAGGAGTTTAATTCCCAACATGCTGCATGAAAAGTCATGCTAACGGAACAGGCTTCAGACCTTGCAATGTCCCTACGAAAGATCTGGGCTGTGGATCCTGTTGTTCAGTGATTGGTCTCCTTCACTTGCATAATTATTGGTGGTGGTTGGGAACCACCCATGGCCACAGAAAGAGAGGAAGGTCCTCTCACCGTGGTGAGGGGGTTTTTTTGGTGAAGGGGCTGGGCAAGGGGCACGTATCATCACCAGATTGAGGCAAGGCACGCACTGCTTTGTGAGACTGGCAGCCAGATCTTCTCTTCACTCTCAGCGGGCTATTAATACAGCAAAGCTTATGGCTGGGCAACATCCTAGCGGCAAACAACAAAGGAATCCCAGGAGCAATGGCAGAGCAGTTCTGCAAATTAGTTTGCGTATGCTTGAGGTGTTGTGCCTGCAGAAATAGGCACAATGACAGGCTAACCGCATCTGAATGCAGGATGAAGTGTCTGTCTTTACTAATTGGCTTTGGTTCATTTTATCCTGATCGTGAAACATTTCTATCTGCCTGAATTCTGGCAGGAATCTATTCTTCCATTGCATTTTCTAAAAGTGCCTTTGTTCTTTTAATTCATATATATCACTATATCTATCCATCTATATACCTGTCTAAATATCTAATTATGTATATAGAATTGAAGTTTTAGTTGTAATGCCGAAATCATTTTTATAAGGTGCAAAAGGGACTGGCGAGCTAAAATAATTTAGGGCTATTTCCAGTTTTTTCTGGCACTCCAGCTTCCTCTTCGTAGTGCTGCGTCTTTTCTGACTGACACTTTCTTCCTGATTTCATTTAATCTATGCCCACCCCCGCCGCCACCCAAAACTGCACCAACAATAACATCAGAAACTACAGTGGTTGAACTCACTTGTGTCCAGAGACATGATCCCTCCGTGGCATTTCTCTGCAACTTTCTCACCCCCAAGGATGCTCAAATAAAGAGAGAGGGCAAGAGAACTCTTCTGACCCCTTAGCTGATTCAAGAAGCGAACATTTAAAACCCAGCTCTTCCTACCACTGCACAGCGAATGAAATCCCTGTTTTGAATGCTAGCCAAGCAGATTGTGCCACAGGTGATTAGGGTGTGTTGAATTTTCAACTTCCAAATTCCAAAAATGAGGGGTGCTAAAAAGTTGTAGCATAACTTGGGAATTCAAAATATAATATTTAGTTTTGCTTGGTAAGTAGAACATGTGCAAAAGTGCATAAAAAGCATTACAAATTATTGCCAAGTACTTGCAATTGTAGTAGTAGTTGTTGTTATGGCATTACCTGACATATTCAGAAGGTAAAATTAAAATTCTTTCATTTTCCCAAAAGCATTATATGTTCTTCTTCATCAAACATAGACGTACCAAGCTAACGGTTGTCCAATCACAAAAATAATAGCAGATTTGAATTCCTCATGCCTACAAACATATTTTTAAGACCCCTCACTGAAGCAACTAGAAACAGGAGAACTTGAGGTTGGGCATTTCTTCTCTGCATTCCACCCCATATTTATACTTCCCAGATTGTAAATATAACTGAAAGATTAATTTAAGTTGTAACAAATCTTGAGCATATGCACAGAATTAAATGCAAATGCATAGCAGACCTTTTCCGCTATGAAAATACAGGTTGTACAGTTGTTGTTGACAAGACAGTTTGATACATCTGAGTTTGTTCCATCTTGATACTATATGGTCACGGCATAAATCTACCTCTCTGTGGGTGACTTGTATCCAGTTCTGCAGTGTCTGGGCCTTTCCCAAAGAAGTCGTATACTGTACCTGAATTTTATAGGAACCACTCCTTCTAACAGCGAACTATAGCTGCTGAGTGCCTTCAGAACAGAGAAAATAAGAGGGGAGTTTCAGGGATCAGGGATTGTGTGATATTAGTCCCAATCTCAGTATTGACATTTTCATTCTTCCTGCAGTGCTTCACATTGTAAAACTTGAGGAGGGATGGGCACATGACTGCCTAGGTCTTCATGGATGCTTTCCTCACTCATTTGCACATGACCCCATAGGCCACAGCATATGGCCGCAGCATGTTCATCAGGCCATTCTAAGCAATGAAATTTCTCCCTTGAGCCACTGCACCATCTGATGATGCTTCCTGGCCGAATTCTCGGCGGTTCACCTGCTTCACGCTATTGTGCTGCAGGCACATGGCATATGTAAGAGCAAAAATCCCAGGGGGGGCCACCGAGAGAGGCCGGGGAAGGGGAAAGAGTCAGGATACAGAATCAGAGAACACCGATCGCTCTTGCTTTGCTCAAGTCTCCCCTTTTTGGTTCCTAAAACTTAAATGGACATTTTGGGCCTATTGGCAAACCGATCCTTCTCGCCCTTTGAGAGCTGGCAACCTTGAGGCTTGAATAAAAAGAAAAGCTGTGTGTGATACGCTAAATTAACTGCAAAACCCACCAGCAGCATCTAGTATTTAGCTACTAACACACAGGCCCCACCAAAACACCTCAATTCAACATTACTGTAAATGCTCCTGTGCTTCTCTCCCCTCTGCTTATTATGCAAACCCCATGCTGAAATTTGCGGTCTGGTTTATCTTAATTTAACATGAAGCATGGAGCAGGAATGGGTGGTGAAATATACTCGGAGTCGAGAGTGGATTTCCTGCTCTTTATTCAGCTTATAGTGGTGAGGAGGAACGGAAGTTCCCCCAGAATGTTGCTTTATATATATTATTCACACAATGGGCCCCACGTGATTGGCTAATTCCAGGATTCACCTGTAGGCCAATCTGATTGCGGATTCACTTCCACCTGCAGCTGGATTGGGTGGCTCCTGTGGACCAATCAGACTGCTGCATTCTGAATCCTATTGTTCTTGGACCAATCAGACTGCTGCCTTTTGGATCCTTTTCAACTCAGTACATAACAGGTGGCAACGCAGGGAACATGTTTAACTGGAAGTGTCCAGGGCAGCAAGGGGCTGGAGAGAAGCTTCTGCTTTCTGAAGGGCATTCTCTGCATTCCCACTGAGACTGGAACTCAAAATGCACGTTTGCTCTGAAATTCTTTATTACACTGCAGAGACCAAGCATCTACGGTACCTGTCCCTTTGTTGTGTGTGGTTAGAAGCAGGGCTGGGGGTGGGGAGGGGGCGGCACAAATAATAGGGTGGAATGGAGTGGAATGAGCAGTGGCCCGACTGCCTGCTGCACCCAAGGCAAATTCACGTCACCATAGACAGTACCCTGGCAGTCCTAAATGGGAATTGCAAGAATATTGTTTGGATGCTTCATTCAGTTCCCCACTGGCTCCACCAGGCTTCTGTTCAGTTAGCTCACAGGCCTGGACAAGAATCCCAAGAATGTTCCTGTGTTTCTAATATCTCAAAATATTTTTATTTTTATTTTAAAAAGCCAAGTCCTTAGGGAGCAGTGACCTTTCAGACAGGCTTTGAACAGAATCCAAATGCAAGGGAATTAAAACTGGGGTCAGGGGAAAAACTCCTCTTGTTCCAGGGCAACCAGGTCATTTGGATCCAGCAGCAGAATGGTGTATCCTGGCTGCACACAGTAAAATTATAATAATGGGTCAGATGTCAAGACAGTTGTTATTTAGGCAGACTTTAGGAAATGTGTGCATGTGGCAAGGTTGTACTTTTCCTCCATTCACTTATTCAGTAGGATCAACAGCTAAAATCTAGCTATAGATACCCGGACACTGAGATCCAGCGCTGAGGGTCTTCTGGCAGTTCCCTTGCTGCGAGAAGCCAAGTTACAGGGAACCAGGCAGAGGGCCTTCTTGGTAGTGGCACCTGCCCTGTGGAATGCCCTCCCACCAGATGTCAAAGAGAACAACAACTACCACACTTTTAGAAGACATCTGAGGACAGCCCTGTTCAGGGAAGCTTTTAGTGTTTAATAGGTTTTTGTATTTTAATATTCTGTTGGAAATCGCCCAGAGTGGCTGGCGAAACCCAACTAGATGGGCGGGGTATAAATAAATTATTATTATTATTATTATTATTATTATTATTATTATTATTATTATTATTTGAGATAACTGCATTGCAGGGCATTGGACTAGACGACTCTTGGAGTCCCTTCCAGCTCTACATTTCTGTGATTCCAAGCGATGAGCATGCATGTGCTATGACATTAACCACTTGCAATTTTGTAGAGGTGAGTTCAGGAGCTACTAGGATTAATGCACATCAGTGAACTTTACAGTGAAATACGTTACAGCTCTCTAATATCATAATGTTGTAGGTAGCGGGGCCTCCATCCCATCAAGGAGCATGCAATATTTATAGGAAGTTTTTAATTCTTTATCTTCGCTTTGACTTGACACACACGCCCTCTCTCATCCTTTCTCTTTTCAGCATGTAATAGAAAATACAGAGCTATATATAATTCAGGAATGCCTCTTGATGCATAAAGGGTTATGATTTATGAATCATTTCAGGTTAAGGAAAGATAAAGAAGTGCTCCCCAAAGGACAGGAGACACGGCAGAGCCAGGGCCCCCAAAGGTTGATGCATTCTTGGTTACATCTTTCTGCATTTTCTAGTAGCTGCTACAGCAGGGTGGCCTGTGTGAAGGAGCTGGCTGTAAATTATATGGATGATGTCATTAATAATAGGCGAAAGAAATGAGGTTGCAGAGAGCAGAAAACTCTCGAGCAAAATGAATACATGCCCCACAGTATCAAATCCAGTCCCTTGGCTAGGAATGGGCTGTTGGATCAATCCATCAACCTCTGATGGATTATTTAGAAGGATTGGGTCTGGCATCCCTTTTGCTGTGCGTGTGTGCCAGTATCCATACTTAGCAGAGTTATATCTCAACGCAGCTCCTTCCTTCAGGGTTGAAGACCCATGTCCAAAGAACAGTTCCCACAGAAAATGTCCTTGCATAGACAAAAGAACCTCAGCCTTCAGCTGCTTCTTGAAACTTCTCCTCCGTTCTTCTCTTGTTTCTCAAACAAATGATTCTCTCTCACACACAGAGAGAGAATAATATCCAACATGGGCAACTTGTGACCTTCAAACCAATTTTATGCAGGGGAAACCAGGGGTAGAAAGGGGTGGCAGAAAGAGAGAGAAATTTGTTGTTGTTTAGTCATGTCCAACTCTTCTGTGACCCCCTGGACCAGAGCACGCCAGGCACTCCTGTCTTCCACTGCCTCCCGCAGTTTGGTCAAACTCCTGCTGGTAGCTTTGAGAACACTATCCAACCATCTCGTCCTCTGTCGTCCCCTTCTCCTTGTGCCCTCCATCTTTCCCAATATCAGCGTCTTTTCCAGGGAGTCTTCTCTTCTCATGAGGAAACCAAAGTATAGGAGCCTCAGCTTCAGGATCTGTCCTTCCAGTGAGCACTCAGGGCTGATTTCCTTAAGAATGGATAGGTTTGATCTTCTTGAGGGAAATAAAGAAAATGGGTTGCCCAGCAGGAAGAGAGGCTTCAACCCCGACCACTTTGGGTTTGGGCTCCACCCACCACTGTTATGTGGCCCTCAACAGATTACCCTTGGGGAAATGTGGCCCTCGACAGAAAAAGGTTTCCCACCCCTCCTCCAGGCCTTATTGTGCATCTTCGTTGGTGCAAGAGACACTTCTCTATGGACTGCTGACTGGATGCTACATGGGCTGGGTGTATGGTGGAAGTTGCCTTATACCATATCAGGCTGTTTGCCGGTCTAGGCCAGTATTGCCTGCTCAGACTGGCAGCAGATCTCCAGGATCTTAGAGAGAGATCTATGGCACCATCTGCTGCCTAAACTTTTTTAGCTGGAGACACCAAGGATTGGACCTGGGACCTTCTGTGGGCAGCACATGTGCTTCAGCACTAAGCTATGGTCCCTCTCCCCATGTTCAGCCACATGATCAGTGCCAATGTCATGCATTGATTGGGAAATACTTGTATGATGAGGCCCATCCACATGGCTGTATCATTCTCATTCAGTTGTATAGAATTGCACTGTTTCTCCTAATGGAGAACAGGAAGATTGTGCAGAAGTGATAGGAATTATTTGCAGCTGTCTTGACTGCCGAAGATATAGGGCAGGTCCTGGTGCCTAATTTTTTATGAAGGGAGAGTGGAGGATAGTTCTAGGCCCTGTTAACAAATAGTACCGTTATTAATATTACCACTCTGTTCTGACTTGCTCAGACCACACCTGGAATACTGTGGCCAGTTCTGAGCACCACAATTTAAGAAGGATATTGACAAGCTGGAGCGTGTGCAGAGGAAGGCAATTAGAGTGATCAAGGGTCTAGAAGTCAAGCCTTATGAGGAACGGTTGAAGGAGCTGGGTATGTTTAGCCTGGGAAAGAGGAGACTGAGAGGAGATACGATAGCCATCTTCAAATATCTCAAGGGCTCTCACATGGAAGATGGAGCAAGCTTGTTTTCTCCTCCTCCGGAGGGTAGGGCTCGAATCGAACCAATGGAGTCAAGTTACAAGAAAGGAGATTCCAAGTTAAACACCAGGAAGAACTTTCTGACAGTAAGAGCTGTTTGGCAGTGGGGCAGATTTTCTTAGGAAATGGGGGACTCTCCTTCATGGAAGTTTTTGAGCAGAAGTTCGATGGTCATCGGTCATGGATGTTTTAAGTTGAGATTCCTGCTTTTGTTGTTGTTGTTGTTTAGTTGTTTAGTTGTGTCCGACTCTGGCGTCTTTTAATTTCGCAGCTGCTGTCACCATCTGCAGTGATCATGGAGCCCAAAAAAGTAAAATCTCTCACTGCTTCCATTTCTCCCCCTTCTATTTGCCAGGAGGTGATGGGACCAGTGGCCATTATCTTCATTTTTTTGATGTTGAGCTTCAAACCATATTTTGCGCTCTCCTCTTTCACCCTCCTTAAAAGGTTCTTTAATTCCTCCTTACTTTCTGCCATCAAAGTTGTGTCATCTGCATATCTGAGGTTGTTGATATTTCTTCTGGCAATCTTAATTCCAGCTAGGGATTCATCCAGCCCAGCCTTTCGCATGATGAATTCTGCATATAAGTTAAATAAGCAGGGAGACAATATGCAGCCTTGCCGTACTCCTTTCTCAATTTTGAACCAAGCAGTTGTTCCATATCCAGTTCTAACTGCATTGCAGGGGGCTAAACTAGATGACCCTTTCATTAAAAACAAACAGGGTCCATTTAGTGAGTGGTGTAACCTGAGGAGGCCTGGCCGAGGGAGAATTGCAGGGCCACATAAACAGACCTGGGGGGACTCATTCTTCACCACCCCACCAAGCCTGAGATTTCCCACCCCTGTCCTATAGCCTAGTTTGCTTTATCTGCAGAGATTCCCGGCTCTGCCTCCCAGATTTACCTGCGTATGTGCTGGATGAGCCCTACATTATGCATTGTGTCGCTTTTCCCTCCTGTCATGGGTGATCTCTTTTTTAAAATCATTAATTCAGCTTTTCCTTCCGTACTTGAATTGCCCTGGGCTGGCTCAGCCCGCATTAGAATGCCCTTTTCAGCTGATGCCAGAACAGGCTTCGCTGAGGAGGACAAAGAATTGGGAGAGCTCTTAAAGGGAAAGGGAGATTGAGGAGACAAGAGGGAGAGAAAGGGCACATCATCACTGTGGAGTTTGAAGCCAAGGATTATTGTGGAATTTATTAAATGTGCAGGTTTGTGTGCCGTGTAGATGCGGCTGGCTGATGAAACAGCAGCATGGATGAGGAGTTGTCTTATTATGAAGCCTTGGAGCTGAGAACAAAGATGTGGAAGCCTGTTGTGAATGTGGGAGTGGCAAGCGTCCGATCCAGGTGTGCC
This sequence comes from Podarcis melisellensis, assembly GCF_964234715.1. NCBI lineage: Eukaryota > Metazoa > Chordata > Lepidosauria > Squamata > Lacertidae > Podarcis > Podarcis melisellensis. Next base: position 19,505,534 of record NC_138530.1, on the reverse strand, counting down.
AAAATAACATGTGGTACAGCCCTTCTGTCATGGACTGGTTGGATACAGAGGAATTGTGAGAGGAACCACCTGGGGAACCGGCAAGGGAAGAAGGCTCAGAGCCCAAGGAGTAGTAGTGAGATGACAGTGAGTGGTCAGAGGGAGAAGACTGGAAGGAGGAAGGGTCAGAAGCTGAAGAGGAAACAGGGCTTAGTGAGCTGGGAGAGACTGTGACAGAGAGTAGTTCAGAATCAGAGGCAGAAGCTGAAGCAGGAGAGGAGGGAGGCCAAGAGGCAGAGATGAGTCAGGCTGGTGAAGAGGCAAGGGTGTCTCCCCCTCCTGCTGCAACAAGCTCCTTTCCCCCCCTTGTCTGGGGTATGAGAAGAAGGGCATTACATTGGGTGGAGAAAACGTGCTCCTTCTGGGGTAGTTTCTCCAGCTTTGGTCCTCACCCTAAGGCGGTTGGATGGCTCCTTGTACACCTCCTTCCAGCAACTCCTGCAGCCAAGCTGGTGCCAAACGTATTGCTCTGCTTTCCTTTGGACCACATCAGCGAGGCCGAGAAGGAGGTCTTGTTGGGCAGCCTAGTACCTCCAAACACACTGCCCAGGGTTGCACCGCAGGGGAGGTGACTTTGGTGCTGCCAATGCAGCGGTTTGACTTCATCCCTGAAGGCGCACTCCATTGTCTCTTGAGACAGACAAATGCCAGCAACAGTGCCCCACTCCCCCTGCCCCACCGATTGCAGAATCAGTGGACCCCACAACCCCAACCTCCCCCCCCCCCACTGATGATGATGATGATTTGTACTCATCTGGCTGGGTTTCTTCCAACAAAGATTAAAAATACATTAAAAACTTCCCTGAACAGGGCTGCCTTTAGATGTCTTCTAAATGTCAGGTAGATGTTTATCTCTTTGACATCTGATGGGAGGGCGTTCCACAGGGCGGGCGCCACTACCGAGAAGGCCCTCTACCTGGTTCCCTATAGCTTTGCTTCTCGCAATGAGGGAACTGCCAGAAGGCCCTCAGCACTGGACCTCAGCGTCCGGGCAGAATGATGGGGGTGGAGGTGGGAAAGGACAAAAAGAAAGTCAAGTGCTTTGGAGAAAAGGGGCAGGTGGATAACGCCATCTCTCAAAACAGTGTTTCCACCTAGCATGCACACACATACAAAGCCTGCCCTGTAGCGCAAAGAATGGGCTGGAGGAAGAAAGAAATGTTATTTGGGTAAACAGTGAATTGCAAGGGGCAGGCCCTGCATACAGAAAGTAAATGCAAACAGCATAATAATGCTCCCATCATGCCGGCCTGCCAGCTGGGAGTATGTTTAGTCTCATCTGTCCCAGAACTAAGAAACCTTGTGGAATCCTGCTGGCGTCACTGAATAAGCATGAGGACAGCCTGAGCATGCCTTAAAACACACACACACACACACACACACACACACACACACAGCCCTTTGGCACGGGAGGGAGCAGGAAGCACTCTTATTTGTGCTTGACAAAGGCCCCACTGCAGTCCTTGGCAAAGCTGCCCCTGTGGCAACATCCTATGCGCCTGAGAGCCAGTGGCGCTCAGAGCTGCAGACGGACTCTGGGAGACAAGCAGCGCATTGTGCCTCGTCTGTTTTAAATGCGTGGACGAGGCACACCTTTCTGTTCCTTCGCTCACTGCTCCGCTTCCATTTAGGTCTCGGAGAAAGCAGGGCTGTCTGCAGAGCATTCCACGCAGCCCACTGTTAAGCTCCGAGGACGTTCAGCAGGACTGGAAGAAATAAAAAGGCCTCTCTTTCTCCTCTCTGCCTCCAATTCCCCGTTTCTCTTCTCCTGTTTGTCTGAGGCTCCCTGGGAAGGGATCAGAGGCTGGGCTTTTTCTGAAAGGCTGCCTAGGGGCCTGCCTTTTATGCCAATAAATGTTTTATCATCGTTAAGCTTCAAAGGCATTAGCAGTGGGTTCTGTTAACATTTGGCAAAATGAAAGAGAGCAGGAGTCGGAGGGAGGGGGGAGTGGTGGGCTGCCTTTGTGCCCTAGATGGGAGGCTTCCTTTGATTGGGGGGGGCTCCTCCCCAGGGGGGGAGATCTGAGTGTTTTTTCCGCTTTATTCCTTCTGCCTACGAAATCATGTCAGAAAGAGCAGGGTGGCTTTCTTTCGCTCCTTTCCTCTTCGTTAAGAACATGGGAAGGAAACTGCCTTCTACTGAGTCAGCCCACTGGTCCATTAGCTCAGTAATGTCTGCACTGGCTGGCAGCAGCTCTCCAAGTCTTCGGGCAGGGGTCTATCCCAGCCTCTGCAGCTGAGCTACTGCATTTCTCTTCTATGCCTTGTTTTACATTCCTTGATAGCTAAAAGGGGCCCTAAATGGCCGACTGGTGTTCTTCACACAGCCCACTCTGAGATGTGGGCTCAATGGCCAATATAATACAGCGCCTTACATTTCTAAAAATCTCGGGGCATGGACATCACTCTTCCTCATTTTACATGGCATACATGAAGACCCATTTCGTAGCCCAGGCATAGGCAAACTAAGCCCTCCAGATGTTTTGGGACTACAACTCCCATCATACCTAGCTAACAGGACCAGTTGTCAGGGATGATGGGAGTTGTAGTCCCAAAACATCTGGAGGGCCGAGTTTGCCTATACCTGGTGTAGCCTCTCTTTTCTGACAGCATTCATGTTTCAGTTCTCCTTGGAGATAAGAAGATCCATCTTCTTATAACTCAGATGGGTCTGCTTTTATTCTGTTTCTTCATCTTTTAGAATGCCTCATCCTTGCATGTCAATTCCCTGATGTTTTGTGTGTGCGTGTGTGCACGCGCTTACACCTAAAAATATAAAAATGAAAGTAATCAGAAAGTAATACAGAAAACCTTGCCCAATGCAGACATGGCATCATTTCATATTTCAGCTGCTAGAGGCCAGGTTCTCCAGTAGGTTTAATTGGATAAATTCATAGAATCATAGAGCATCTACAGTGGTACCTCGGGTTAAGAACTTTATTTGTTCTGGAGGTCTGTTCTTAACCTGAAACTGTTCTTAACCTGAGGTACCACTTTAGCTAATGTGGCCTCCCGCTGCCGTTGCTGCACGATTTCTGCAACGTTCTTAACCTGAGGTACTATTTCTGGGTTAGTGGAGTCTGTAACCTGAAGCGTCTGTAACCCAAGGTACCACTGTATCCGTAATGTTCTGATCACAGAATAGTCCAGCAGATGTAAAGCAAACTGTGACTCTTATTCAAACTAGGGGTCACTAGTTGAGTCACTCTGGAAAAGTAACACACCTGAGAACGAATACCGCTGAGTTCCTTGGCTCACTAGAATCATAGAATCATAGAGTTGGAAGAGACCACAAGGGCCATCGAGTCCAACCCCCTGCCAAGCAGGAAACACCATCAGAGCACTCCTGACATATGGTCGTCAAGCCTCTGCTTAAAGACCTCCAAAGAAGGAGACTCCACCACACTCCTTGGCAGCAAATTCCACTGTCGAACAGCTCTTACTGTCAGGAAGTTCTTCCTAATGTTTAGGTGGAATCTTCTTTCTTGTAGTTTGGATCCATTGCTCCGTGTCCGCTTCTCTGGAGCAGCAGAAAACAACCTTTCTCCCTCCTTTATGTGACATCCTTTTATATATTTGAACATGGCTATCATATCACCCCTTAACCTCCTCTTCTCCAGGCTAAACATGCCCAGCTCCCTTAGCCATTCCTCATAAGGCATTGTTTCCAGGCCTTTGACCATTTTGGTTGCCCTCCTCTGGACACGTTCCAGTTTGTCAGTGTCCTTCTTGAACTGTGGTGCCCAGAACTGGACACAGTACTCCAGGTGAGGTCTGACCAGAGCAGAATACAGTGACACTATTACTTCCCTTGATCTAGATGCTATACTCCTATTGATGCAGCCCAGAATTGCATTGGCTTTTTTAGCTTGAATTGATTCAAGTTACAAGAAAAGAGATCCCAGCTAAACATCAAGGAGAACCTTCTGATCGTAAGAGCTGTTCGACAGTGGAACACACTGCCTTGGAAGGTGGTGGATGCTCCTTCCTTGGAGATTTTTTAAGTAGAGGTTGGGTGGGCATCGGTCATGGATGCTTTACCTACCATTCATTCATTGTAGAGGGTTGGTCTAGATGGCCCTCGGGTCCCTTCCCACTCTACAGTTCCATGATTTTATCTTCCATGTAGGTAAGCCTGAGGCTTTATGCCCAAGGACACATTTCAGCCAGGCAAGAACATTCAAGTGAAGAAGGGTCATGATGGAGGTAGCCTGGGGAGAGTTTTGACTGAAGGCCCAATAGAGAGGTTGTAGGGAGTAATGGAAGAAAGGACACGAGCAGGGTTTTTGAAAATATGCGTGGTGGAACTGGATAGCGGAAGCCATTTACTTCCCCTCTCAAAACACCGGATCATCCTGCAAAAACCAAGCGGCAGGCTGGTGATTCAGGACAGACAAAAAGGAAAGCGCTTCTTTGCAGAGCACAGAATTCACTTAGGGAACCAAAATGTGACGATGGGACCTGCTGGCTTAAATTGCTTTAAAAGATGGTTAGACACATTCATGGATAATGAGTCTATCAACAGTTATCCTCCTTGCTGGCTTAATGGATGCTCCCAGTTTAGAGGCATTATGTCACCAGATTCTGGTGGCTGGTGGGCAGTAATGGTGGAGGACCATTTCCTTTCTGACTCCTTGTGAGCTCCCAGAAGCATCAGATCGGCTGCTGTGGGAAAGAGGTTGTTGGACCAAGTTGACCCTTAGTAGGATCCAGCTGCCCTCTTCCTTATAGTCTTACGAACACAGCGACATTCTTTTCCAACTTGGGACGTGACTGGATGCAAACAGGAGTTAAGAGCCCCTGAGGAATTCACAGGACTCATAATTGACATCCTGAGGCTTCACCTCCCAGCAGATTATATATTGGTCTAAGGAAAATAAATAAAACTCATGTAGAGAAACGAAACAGAAAAGCCGTTCCACCTTGCCCAGAAAAACGAGGAGGTGACGCTGTTAATTATTTGCTTTAAAATAAAATGAAAATGAAAACAGGATACTAATTGCTAATCTTCCCTAGATCTCTGCTGATTTCATAAAAAATTATTCATGCACCTCAACAAGACGAGTTTCTATGGAAACCAAGAAACTGAACTTTCATTAGGAAACCTACCAAAAAAATAAAAAAAATGCCCAGCTAAAAATGTAAATTGCCCTTTCGCGGGAGGATATATGAATATCCTCCTTTCTCTCCCCAACCCCCTTTCCATTCTGCATCGTGGGCAGATCCCAGCTGGACTCTTACATGGCAACAACATGAAGGCATTGTTTACTGCTTGCCAGACTCTGTGGGGATATGTAAAATTCTGCCAGAGCTCAGCATCTCTCAAGGGGTGGGTTCTTCAGGGAAACAAAGTGTTCAGTGCTATATGTCATACCAGCTTTAGGGAGTCAAAAATACAGAGCTGTAAAAATTGGAAAAAGAGACTGTAATCCTTCAACCCCATTCCTGAGACCCAGGAAGCTATCAGCATTTTTATATCCTGAGCTGCTTCCACAATGGGCATTTACTGCAGAATAACAGGGCATCTGAGCAACGCCATGAACAAAACACCCCATGTTTTTTCTTCCATTCATCATTGAGGTGGATAGGTTCTGAGCTCAGAAAACTCAGTGGTTTATTTTATAAGAACACACACACACACAATGGAACAGCTGGATGATTTCCCCAGGTGTAGATGACTTCTTGCGCAGCTATTCTGTCCAGCTGTGGTCTAGCTTTTTCCTAAATTGATCTAGCCATTTCAGCTCTTATCTCCACAACCTTTCCCTTTCCAAATTGCATGCCTTTACATCCCTTTCTGTTATCTCCCACCCCCCTTAAAATGCAGTGGGGGAGCAGGATCACACCCACACACCCTGGGAACTGTAGTTTGAGGTTCCTGGGAATTGTAGTTCTGTGAGGGATAAACTACAGCTCCCTGGACACATTTTTTTGGGAGGGAGCACTTTAAATGTACAGTATGTACACAGCCATAATCCCCCTGGGAAAGGATTTTGTCCCCCAGTGCCACACCACTATTCCAAGCAGTGGTTTCCTCCCTAGTTTCAGTCGGTAGGAAGGCTGGGCTGGTTTCACTAAGTCCTGGATGCAAAAAGGAGGAGGGGACAGACTGCAGGGGTGAAATTGTGGGCGGCCGGAGGGTTTGGGACTCCTTGTCACTTTATCCCTGTATATGGTATCCCCCTCTTTTCTTTTTCTTTTACCAAAAGTACACAGAAGTATGATAAACAGAAAAGAAGTTGGGGGGGGGGAGAAAAACCACAGCAGGCAGTTTCTAAATAAATGATAAACTGAGCATAGGTATCATATGTGTCCTCCTTTTGCCATCTATTTACCTAAAAAGTTTTACAAATTTACATTTCCTTGCGCTTTATTACGCCGACACATTATGGCTGCACTACATCCCATACTGCTGTTACCAGCTGCAACTGGAAAAAAGGTACCCACCCTGGAGGACTAGATAATAAAAATATGGGGTATAGTTTAAAATGGCACCACTTTTTAAAAGTGGCACATCCTGCCCTGCCACTGTGTTTGAAGAAGCAGGCCTGCCACCAGGATGTAAGGTGTGATGGATTGGGTCAGACTTCCCCAACCCGGTGCTCTCCAAATGTTTTATCCTGCAACTCCCAACAGCCCCAGACAGCATGGCCAATGGCCAAGGTGTGTGTGTGTGTGTGTGTCTGTGTGTGTGTGTGTGTGTGTGATGGTCCAAAACATCTGGATGGTTGGAGCAGGATGCTGTTGGAGGATGAGCAAGATGACTCTGCAGAAGGCAACTTCCTATTTTCCTGTCTGGTTCCCTTACCGGACACACTACTGAACGGCTTGGTTTTATTATGCGCTAACACCGGGTTGCTTTTCCTTGACAGGGGCTGGTGCTGAACAGGCTCGGGCGGAGAAACTTGGCTCAGAAGGTTCTGCAGGACGCAGTCCAGGTACAGAGCACCAGCCACAAAGCCTGGAACAGCCTTGGAGAAGTACTTCATGCTCAGGGGAAAAATGAAGCAGCTGTGGAGTGCTTCCTGACGGCTCTGGACCTCGAATCCAGCAGCCCCGTCGTGCCGTTCACAGTCATCCCCAGGGAACTGTGATGGCGTAGAATTTCTTCCATGCACATGTGTTCCGTGGAGGTAGTTCCAACAGCACACATATCAAATACGCAATTTGTTTACAGTGCAATAAATATATATATATACGTGGCTCCTTTTGTTAACCTAGAATTCAGAAACCTTTACCCAAGGAAGTGGCTCTATTTCAGGGATAATGCGTTTTCCCAACATGCAGATTGGGGAAATGCGATTATTTTTCTAGCTGCTGGGGCTGCTGCAATTTGCGGTGCTGCCTTGAACTTCCCTTCACCCAAAAACACGGGCCATCCAGAGTGCATGGCAGTGCTGCAGGCACTTGTATACTCTCCTGTCCTTTCTTCAATTGCAAAAATGGAACATTTGGTGGCAGATTGGGGAGTGGGGATTGTATGTCACACGCCTGGCAGGTCACAATTTCCTTGGCTGAATCAGCTTGGTGGGTTTTGCAAGCCTAACATAATGCGGTTCTGCGCATATTGTTGGCACCTATTGGATAGTGTCTGTGACATTGCTGATGAGCAATGCAAGGCCTTTCCCAAGTCTGCATCATGCTGTCATCTTTACACCACCCCTAAGCAAGAAAAATTGCATGTGCTGTAAAACTAACTAGTATGAAGACTCAGGGTTTGTGTGGGTGGGGGAACCTTGCCAGTTCACTCTTGGCATAAGACTTCTGGGTTGCTTTACTCAGAAAATGGGAAAGTACTTCTGCAAATCCTGGAGTTTTCCCAACCTGACTGATACCTCCTCCCTGTGCATGGGTGGATGCTGGTGTTTTCACTACATAAGTCAGAGATGGCCTGGTGGACCAAATCTTTTATCTCCTACCACCCCGCCAGCCAACTTTGACAGCTGGGCGGGGCCACCCACTTGTCAATCACCTGATGTCACAATGGCTCTGCCTGTCAGAGTTGACCTGCAGGGTGGAAGGAGGGGGTCTGCTTCGCTGGAGTTTTCCCCCAGAGGGAACATTATGGAGAAGCAGCACCCAGCAGAATTGAACCCCAGTAATGTCACCAACTGACATATAGGCGTGGTTTGGGGGGGAATGGCCTCGGAGGGAGAAATGGACCCCTCCCTACCACGCTGGTGGGACAAGATCATCAAAGCCTCCGGAGTTTTCCCATTCCTGACACAAACAATGGCATTGGGAATAGAGGGGGTGATAGTTTCAGTAATGTTTAGGACTGCAGACTTGTTCATGGCTTTGCTCTAAATTTGCTTTAATAGCAATTTTCCTGACACACTAAAATGGGAAGCCTTTCCCCATCAACAGCACCCTGGAAGGAAGGGCTTCCTCTTCCCTTTATGTTTGTCAGACTGTAGTTTTCATGACCTGACCATATTCCTGCATTAAAGAGACAGCCTTCCAGCTCTACAATTCTAGGACTCTATATGGCCCTGCTCCACAGCACGAGCCGCCTTTCTTCCAGATATCAATGCCATCTAAACAAATGGACTAGGCCCAAGCACGGCTTTTATTTTCCAAGGATGTCTGATGGATTGTGAAGAGGCCTGTTTAAAAAAGTAGGGGCACTATACCCTAACTGCCCATCTCCCCCTCAAAACCATGATTTGTTCCGTTCTGAATGTGTGCAGTTTTCTGAAGGAATTTGTCACATTGTCCAGGTACACAGAACCAAAGAGTTGAAAGGCCGGTTAATCCAACCTCCCTGTGTTCAGTGGAGGAAGTTGTAACTACTGCAACACCCCTGATGGATGGCCATCCAGACTTTGCTTAAACACCGACAGCGAAGGAGAGCCCATCACCTCCTGAGGCAGAATCTGTTCTACGCTCAAACAGCTCATAAGAACATAAGATGAGCCTGTTGGATCAGGCCAATGACCCACCTAGTCCAACATCTCATTCTATTACTGTAAGGAAAGGTTCTTCCGACATTTAGCTGACTTTCTCATTCATTTGTTCTAGTTCTTCCCTCTGCTCCATCCTTCAGTGACAGTCCTTTAATTATTTGGAGGCAGCTATTGTCATGTTTCCCTTTAACTTTGTTTTCTCTAAACATACCCAGCTCTTTCCATCGTTGCTCACAGAACTTAAGTTTCCAAAACCAATTGTCATCCTAGGTTAGAAGTATTCCGGTTTGTAAATCTCTTCCTTAAAATATGGCGCCCGGAACTCCTTCAGCTTTTCAACAAAGCTTCCAGATTGAGCTTACACGAAGATATCCACACATAGGAAGAGAAATAAAACGGGTCTGCTTTGGCTGCTTACTCTGAAAGAAGCCCATAGGCCTTAATAGGGTTACTCAAGGGACTGCGCTGTCAAAGCACACAGACATTAGGCGCCTCTGTGCTAATGGCATCGAGCCGCAAGACTGAATTTTGGATATCAAAACTAAGGGCCTTTGTCAGTTCACGTTTTCCCGGTTGTTAATATTTTATTCTGTTTTAGATATTTGTTGCAAGGAAAAATACCTGATCATATAATTTGACCGAGCTTTGTTTTTAGTGATTATACTTTAGAAAACATTTATGTTTTTAGGATAGGTAGGTAGAATGTATATGTCTGTGTTTTACTTTGATGCTGTACATCATAGGACTGTTATCCATCCATCTCTTTATGTGGCATTAGACAGCCATAATTAAGCACTTTGGTAATCTGTTGACTTCACTGGGAGACTTAAGCATGGAGCTAAGTTCTAGGTGGTGGTGGTAGTGGTGGTTTTAATGAGCATATAAAGTGTTAAATATGTTTACTCATGGAAGTTTCTGCCTAGGGTTCTATATCTGCATTGTTGCCTTAAATCAGGGATGGGGAACCTGTGACCCTCTAGATCAGGCATAGGCAAACTCGGCCCTCCAGATGTTTTGGCCTACAACTCCCATGATCCCTAGCTAACAGGACCAGTGGTCTACAACTCCCACCATCCCTAGCTAGCAGGACAACTATTCAAGGATGATGGGAATTGTAGTCCAAAAACCACGGGAGACCCAGGTTTTTGGGAAACCATGATCTAGAGCAAGGATGGCTAACACTGGGCCTGCAAGGCCAGATGCATCACCCCAAGCAAGTTTTTTCCTCCCCCCCCCAACACCCAATAGAATTTGGTGGAAGCTAAAATATATTTTTTAATGTAGACACAGTGATGGGGGCAGCAGAAAGGCTTAAGCCTTTCCACCCAGACCAGTGCCCAGATGGTGATTGCCCCTCCCTGGGCATCAGATCAATCGCCAGATGCCTCAGCTGATTTGTATGGCTCACCCAAGGAGGGGAGCTGTGTACCTCTTGTGCATGAGCATGCACACAAGAGAGAGTGCATGCATGCAAGACCGTGGGGTGACACTCACTTTTGCCACACTCATAATTGGCGTGCGTCACCCAGGAGGTTAGTCAAGGGGGAATGTGTCCCTCTGGCCAAAAGGTTAGCTACCCGCAGTCTAAAGGATGGCAGGTTCCCCAGCCCTGAGCTAGAAAAACTGACTGCTACGATATTGTGCTGTAGGAAATACTGGACCAAACTTGAGGTACCTCTGGGCACACAAGAAACAAGTGTTATTGACTCCTTGCAACCCTTTTGTCAGCAAAACAAAAGGACTTGCATTGATATATGCATAATCCTGCACCATATGATGTTGAAACAGCAATTCCATGCAATATATGTTGTTTGTGGCACAGATGGAGAAAAACATATCATTCCATGTAAATGGTGCTGTTGGCTCTTGATTGTTGCTCTTCCCAGCTCAGGAATCAGAGAGAGGAGACAGGCCTTCAGGGAACTGCTATGCTGGTATTCCAGTGGCCTTGCCAGTCGCTTTTGATTGTTTTCTTGCAATTTGCTCACCTGAGCAAGTGCTTCCCCCCCCCCAAGGCCTTTTGCATTAAACAGTGAAAGAGGATGTGTGCACTTTCAAAGTCCTGTTGCACTATTATCAAAGTTTACACACTCCCACTAACAGATTGAGTTAAAAAATAAAATAAAAAGGGAGAGCGCCCCTTAACTACTTCACTTCTCTCATTCTCAGGGACTAACATCACCTCGGTAGCCTAGACTAGGCTTTTGCAGCCCAAGCGTTAGAAAACAAGGCCACTTTAAGGTCTGTTTTATGCTGTGTACGTTAATCATAGTGTAATCATGAAAGTGATGAAGCATCACTGCATATGGTAGTTCAGTGGTATAGCACCTCCTTTGCTTGCACGGCTGATCCCTAGCAACCTGCCAAAAGGCCCCCTTTTCATTTTTGCACCCCATATTCTGGAGGCAAAAATTGGCATTTCAGTGGGGTGGCAATATGGAGGGAAGCCCTTGCCTTTGCCATGCAGCACGCTCATAAATTATGCCACGTGCTCACAGTGGCGTAGCGTGGGGGGTGCAGGGGGGGCCCGGCCGCACCTGGCGCAACATCTGGGGGTTAGGAGCGCAAATCCACGGGCTAGGGGGTGCAAATTACTTGCCTTGCCCTGGGTGCTGACAACCCACGCTACACCACTGCGTGTTCATGTAGGATCATTCCCAGAGTTGGGGAGAGGCAAGCAACCTTGGAATAGTGCTTTATGGACCAGGACTTTGGCAAACCTGCATAACCCTGCCTTCAGCGCTGCAGAAATCTCAAATGTCACCTTTGTATCCGAGAGTCTCTAAGAGGTGTTATTCCTGTACAGCGGAGCAAACCAAATATTTCTTCTATTATATTCCAGTGACTGTTGCTATGTATTAGATTTGCTCATTGTCCTTCTACAGGAAAAATACTATAAAAATACGATCAAGCAAAATCTAGTTGCATTTGAATCCCATTGAAAGCAATGAAACTGCTACTATTCATGACAAACACAAATCCTGTTGATGTACACTCTGTAGGTTTTATTTGAGACTCACTTTTGTTGGGTTACATCTTTTCCGGAACGGGGTTAGTTTAGGAGCCTTTGACTGATGTTCATCAGCCATAAGGGGGACTAAAGTTCATCCACTTTCCCCAATGGCTTCAGAATATTCCAAACAAAACTACCGTTTCCCCCTCTTGCAGCCAGCCACCATTCTAAAATGTAGCATCCTCAAGGAAGCCGCACATAATATCTGATTTTATTTGCAAACTAGTTTGTGATGCTGCTGAGATTTGATATGCTTTTTCGTATGAAATGTGAGAGCATTGAGTTTCAAATGACTCTCACTAGATGAATAAACAAATTCCATGGAGAAAGATGTGTTGTGTTGTGTGTGCAGTCATTTCCTGCTGCTTGTTGTTCTTTGCAATTCATGATTGCTGCAAATATCACAAGCTTTCGGGAATCCAATCCTGAGAAAAGCCTCCAGTGAACTCCTGGTTACAAAAGGCAATTTAACACATGTCCAGCAATTCATGTGCAATGGAATCGTGAATCTTCAAGGTGGTTTGAGACAGGTGCTGTCTCACAGTGTCCATGACTCAATGCTGAAATTGGATCAGCCCAATTTGCCAATTCAAGTCACATCATCTAATTCCCCCTGGCCCTGACCTGATGGGAAAGTGGTGAGAGTTTGACAGGATGTGCTAAATAGAAATAAACTACACGTCCTAAACGGAGCTAAAGCAGACTACAATTCACAGGAAGTGATTGTACAAACTTTCCCTCAGGGATTATCCTAATCTGTGTTAGTCCAAAGGGATTATCCAATCCAGGTTAGACATGGTGAGAACTAGCCCTGAGCCAAAAATGGCTCCCTGGTTCCAAGGCCCACAAAAGAAGAGATGAATTTTCAGCTGGTGGGGTCTGCCATTTGCACCACCCCACCCCACCCCAAAGCCACTGGGTGCACCATTACTGAAACAGAGGCATTGTGGGAGATCATAGGAAACTGCTTGAGACCAGCTCAGACCACCAGTCATTCCAGCTCAATGCTAAACACTGATGAGCAGCTGTTTTCCGGAGTTTCAGGTGAGTATAGTTCCTGGAGATGCTGGGGAGTCAACGTGGGACCTCCTGCATTCAAACATGTTCTGCAGACCTTCTTTATGTAGACAAGACCCACAAGGCCAAAGTTTACTGCTCCATCATCACCTGAGGTGATGGGTCAATGATGTTTTAAAAGCTAGGGTGGGTAGCAGCCTTGTTTGCCCCTCCAGGACGTGAAAAAGCCAAAGATTTCTGTGTCTCCACCAGCGCCAGAAAGGAAGGGGTTTTTTTTAACCACCCCAAGCCCTCTTTTCCAGCAAAGGTGTGTGTGTTTGAAAGATCTGCCTCAGACAAAAAGTCAAAAGAATTACAGGATGCTAAGGAGACGCGGGTGGCTATGGGATGCGGGTGGCGCTGTGGTCTAAACCACAGAGCCCAGGGCTTGCAGATCAGAAGGTCAGTGGTTTGAATCCCCACGACGGGGTGAGCTCCCGTTCCTTGGTCCCTGCTCCTGCCCACCTAGCAGTTCAAAAGCACGTCAAAGTGCAAGTAGATAAATAGATACAGCTCTGGCGGGAAGGTAAACGGCGTTTCCGTGCGCTGCTAGGTTCACCAGAAGCAACTTAGTCATGCTGGCCACATGACCCGGAAGCTGTACGCCGGCTCCCTCGGCCAATAAAGCGAGATGAGCGCCACAACCCCAGAGTCGTTCGCAGCTGGACTTAACTTTAACTTTCAGGGGTCCCTTTACCTTTAAGGAGACCTGTTCACTTTTGCACAGAACGGCCTGCAACTTTTTCCTGCTGTTCAAAGCAGTTTGCAAAGAGATATACAGCAAAATAAAATGATACAACAACCAGCTGAAACAACCTTTCCGTTTCAGGATGCTATGGAAACCCTGCGCAAGAGCAGTTTGCCGCTTTGAGGAGTACGAGTGCTGCCATCCTTAGAAGCGCTTGGAAACAGGTGCTTAGTAATTTGTCCTGTTCCCATCCCTGCCTGCACTCCGTCGTCATATGAGAGGCGAAACTGCAGCTGCCTTCACAATGACGTGTATTTATTTCAGGGGAAATGTGAGTTCAAGGGGTTAAGGGCAGTCTGGCCATTGTGGGTCAGAGGTAGCTGGCTGATCAGCCTACAAGTCATTGTCTGGCTGAGGTAATTAGCAAATGAATGTTGCCTCCGAAGAGGATCCAAGGCTGCAAATCCCCTTGTCCTGGGCTGACAACATAAACACTGCCTTAGATTACAAGCTTCGGTTTCCAGAGCAGAAACCTGCTCAAACCAGACCGCTAGGAATTCATTATCCGTGTGAAAGGATAATAACTTGCTCCAAGGATAACCTCCAAGAAAAAGAGATGTGTTTTTTTCCCAAAAGGAGAAAAGAACACCACAACTTTACCACAAGGCATGATTCACCTTTTAGAGCAGAGTGGAGAACCTGAGCCATGGGGGCCAAAGGCAGCCCTTGAATTCTCCATCTGGCCCTCAGGACTCTTTTCACACCACACCCCAGGTCACAAGTCTCACCTGCCCTGCGTCACACCCTCTTGGAGTGTTTTTCCGTGGTTGGACTGGGACTTTGAACTCAGATCATGTCTTTTGCATTCCCCGATGGATTGGGGAGATATATTTTGCGGGGTTGCTGCTGTTGTTCTTTTACTGTACATTTCAGCAGTTCAAACCCTTTTGAATTGGTCCTGAAAAACCTTAACTTCCTGTAACCTCCAGCCATGAGCAAAAATGTTTACACAGCCTGGATGTGACTTGTTTTGATCCAGGACTATACCCCATGAGCAGCTTCTAAACAGCTGCTTCCTTTTCTTTCTTTTTTATTTTTAAAAATTGTTTATTAAGGTTTTCAATTAAGTACTGAACTGACAAAGCAGATAATGGAGGCAAAAATGATCGCATAAACCATGGGTAGGCAAACTAAGGCCCGGGGGCCAGATCCAGGAATCAGCATGTTTTTACATGAGTAGAATGTGTCTTTTTATTTATTCGTTCATTATTTTTTTCCAAAATATAGTCTGGCCCCCCACAAGGTCTGAGGAACAGTGGACCGGCCCCCTGCTGAAAAAGTTTGCTGACCCCTGGCATAAACTGAAACACAAACTAACACTAACATTTCTTTTGTGTGTGGCAACAAGGAAGAAAACAAAAGTGGCTATCATAGGAGAGAAGTCCGTTACACAGAGCAGGCCAGATTAAAATAGCTCTCTCTTTCATATTTATCAAAATGCATATGGATGATCTCATTGATGGGAGGTATTCCCTCTTGCTAATTGCATTATTAGTATTCAGGAAGAATCAGCAAATCATGTATTAATTCTCTTATCTGGTGTGTGTAGTGAAATAATATCTACTGATTACTTCAAAGCAGAAATACACTTGCGGGCAAAGAAGATTGAAAGCAGATTTTGACGTGAAATAAGAAGTTTGGGTTGTTCCTGACTTTTCAAACGTGTCTTTTGTAAATAATGTAACCGGATCGGTTGCACCTTCTAGGTAACTGCACACAATTCTCGAACTGACATTCATTTGCCAAAACCATCGATTGACCTCAGTGAAAATTGGCACTGGTCAGTAGCAAATATCACTCGCCCTCCTATTCTGTCAGACCTCATTCCCATATAACTGGAGGCCAAAGCAGGGTTTTCCCCCCAGCCAGAACTCACCAAATCTCAGTTCTGGCACCTCTTAGGTGCACACCATTGCCATTCTAAGAGAAAAAGGAAGGTGTTCATGGTGAGTTCCAGCACCTCTTTTTCTAGAAAAACAGCACTGATCATAATGAAATAAAACAATACTTTCATACTGGCTCCAGGTGGAGTTTCTGGTCAGGTTTAAGGTGCTGGTTTTGACCTTTAAAGCCCTTTGTGGCTTAGGGCCCTCGTATTTATGGGACTGCCTCTCCTGGTATGACCCGCAAAGGACCTTAAGGTCCATGAATAATCACAGTTTAGAGGTCCCGAGCCCTAAGGAAGTCAGATTATCCTCCGTCAGGACCCTTTCAGTGATGGTTCCGACCTGGTGGAATGCTCTGTCCCATGAGACCAGGGCCCTGCAGGATTTAACTTCCTTCTGTAGGGCCTGTAAGACAGAGCTATTCCGCCTGGCTTTCAATTTGAACTTAGCCTGATCTTTTATTCCCCTTCCTTCCTTCCTTCCTTCCCTCCCCTTCCCCTTTTTATAAAGATTACCCGCTCTGGGATCCCACAGCTAATTCTCCCCTGGTCTCCTCGCTGGCCCAAATAGGACTAATTTAGCCAGCTAGCCCTAGTGATCATCTAATGTTTATTGGATGGATTTCCCCCCTAAATTGATTTTTGAAATCTGAATTTATTGTTATTCACGTTTTATACTGTATTTTAAGCTGTTTTTTGTTGCATCAATTAAGTGTTTAAAATTTGTTGTTAGCCGCCCTGACCCCGGGAAGGGCGGGGTATAAAATATTATATTATTATTATTATTATTATTATTATTATTATTATTAGCTTCCATACATATACACAACTTGAGCATAGGATGAAGAAGCTCACAGCATTAAACATCCTCTTAAACTTCCCCTTTTAGGGTTCCAGCACAGAGCAAGACAGGTCTCTGTGTCTCCCAGCTTCCAGCTTGCACATGTCATGACTCTGGCTATTGTTTTGCCTAAGATCAGACGGCCTTCACTCCTCACAACTGCCTCGTTGGGGCAAGACCTGCTGGGAAGAGTCAGTGGCGTAGCGTGGGTTGTCAGCACCTGGGGCAAGGCAAGTAATTTGCGCCCCCTAACCCGTGGATTTTAGCAGGGGGCAGAGAGCTGCGAGTGCGAGCGCCCCCCCCCCCCGATGTTGCACCCGGTGCAGCCGGCCCCCCTGCACCCCCCACGCTACGCCACTGGGAAGGGTCTCTGTGCTCACTAGGCCTGAGTGAGTCCACAACACCTTGTGAGTTATCGCTGACCTGTACCCGATGCCCACCCTGACACATTGTATGTAAAACCAGTGGGCTGGCCCTAGCTATGTCATTGGGGTCTGAAACATTGGGGTCTCACCAGTGGCCCCGATGTTCACCCCGAGTGGGGACGAAAAGCCAGCTGCCGCAGTGCACAGCAACTAAACTCTTGCATCACCTCAGCAAGACAATGAAAAAAAGCCCTTTCCATTCTTCTGCATCCGCCACCTGCCTGAACCAGCCCCCTCGCCTCGTGTGTGTTTTCAGTGTAACCGAAATAGATTTTCAGTGTGTAAACAGTCATTCTACCCACCTCATCCATATTTGATGGATACGCCTGTGCAGTGGATACTCGGATCCGCTCGGTAAGTGATAAGAAACCAGATACAATAGTGTCACAGGCCCTTCTCAGTTACATGGCACGGGTGGCAGCTGTTATTCTAGGCAGCTTGCAGCGTAACGGGTGCTGGAGGGATAGGAAAATTAATTAGAGGTATATATTGCGGAAATCGCCTTTTCCACATTCAGCACCGCACCGCCTTTAATAGAAAGGTCTACTCGGGGTTGCCGAGTTCATGGAAAGTCATTCCTCCCATTGAGCTGTCAAGGCCCCCCACAATGGCAGGAATAAGGCCATTAAGCCAAGGCATAAAGGATGACTAAGATTCCCTTTCACCCAATAGGATTTATAAGGTGCTGTCCCCTGTGAGTCCACTGCCCCCACCTCATGCCACTGATAAGCTGATGCGATGTCACGGGATGCTTGCAAACATTCCAACTGCTGAAAGGTAAGGGCTGATTGCCTAGAGAGTCGAGAATCTGTGCAGCTGCTTTTGAGGAAGAAGCGGTAGCAAGAGTTAGTGCTCTCTCAAGGCCACCCTTTGAGATTCAGTGCTGTGAACAGGAAACATGCATGTGAATAACTTCGTTTTTTTGTTGTGGTGGTTGTTAGGCGGTATATAAATCTTGCTAAATAATAAAGTAAAATAAGTGCCCATCACAATAGCCACAGGACACCGCAAGGGTTGTTTTTCTTTACATATTTCACACTGGCTCAGTTCTACATATTGATTCAAAATCAATGTCCAAATCTTTCACCATCTATATATTCATCAGTGTAATAACATAAATGCAAAAACTGTGCAAAAGGCTAATGTTATAGGAGAGTCATTTGCCTCCTAGTGGGACCTAGGAATCAGAATGTGCTGAAGCTGTTCTAATGGGATTGTCTAGTAGTAAGAGCCCTCTGGGCATAAGTTGTACCTTATATAATAATTTAATATCAAGCAATCAGCAACAAAATGTTACAGTGTGGACAATTGCTGTTCTGGCTTCCATAACTCTTTCAGAGTGTTCCACACAACAAATAAATCCAGTTCCCGAGCCTTTGTACCTGGCTGATGTCTTTCCTAGGAAACTGAAGAACACCTAAAAGCAGAAGGAATGAAGTTTATCCTATACTACAGCCAGGGCCAGCCCAAGACATTTTGGCACCTGAGGCGAACAACAAAATGGCGCCTCTCTTCCCACCAGGGGAGAAGGGGTGACTGAATATCTATGTCAGGAACAAGGAGGGACTAATGAGCTACATCTGGATCTGCTTCCCCAGTAGATCCTGCTACCTGAGGCAACTGCCACACCATCCCTCATGGGTGGGCCAGCCCTGCTTACAGAGCCAAAAGAGTTTGTACTCTTTTCAATTGGCAGGTGAGAGAAAGTTACATTAGCCCTGTGCTACACGAGCCTCTTCAGAGGTTAAGGAGATGCATCCTTTTCGTGGACCTGAAAACACCTGGGGACTGAGTTGCCAGTGACCTACTTCCTGAATTACTTCTCTTGTATTTCCTACTTTACTTTCCCCGATGCGCATAATGGTGACTTACTCAACTTTGTGTATACAGCAAGATACATTCCCTCCCCCCTATTCTTACTAGGCATCATGTATCATTGTTAACACGCAGCACATCATCTTTTAGCATTGTTTCTTTTCACCTGAGTGTTTTGACGCTCCAGAAATAGAGCTGTTTGCTACAGCAAGTCTTGTCATAATATCCACAAGGGGCGGGTGGGGGAGAGAGAAAAAAAAA
The DNA here is from genome assembly GCF_964234715.1 of Podarcis melisellensis. Classification (NCBI taxonomy): domain Eukaryota; kingdom Metazoa; phylum Chordata; class Lepidosauria; order Squamata; family Lacertidae; genus Podarcis; species Podarcis melisellensis. The sequence goes on along the minus strand of NC_138530.1, from coordinate 19,486,545 downwards.
TTCCAGATTGACTGTTATTTCAGAACATTAAGAATGTTCTGGGCAACCCATTAAGAATGTTCTGAGGAGAGAAGGCAACCCTTCATGCTTGGGGGAAAACAAAACAGCAGAGCATTGAAGAAGTGATACGCAGGAAGGGGCGTATCTCTGATCCTCTGAGATGAGCCTGCATCTCGACACTATTAGCAGGAGGGAGGAACTGGTGCCTGCATATTGTGGGTGCAGATACACAGAAGCATCCCAGGCATGCACAGAATTCCTGCTCGTTTGGGGAACTCCCATTCATTTCAACTTGAAATGAATGGAGACTGCTGCAAACACAGGAAATGCGACCTACTAAAATGGGGGCTTGGGAACCTTTTCCCTACGAAAGGTCATTGGATAGCTCAGTTGGTTAGAGTGCGGTGCTGATAACGCCAAGGTCGTAGGTTCGATCCCCATATAGGACAGCTGCATATTCCTGCGCTGCAGGGGGTTGGACTAGGACTCATAGGTAGGCAAAGTAAGGCCCGGGGGCCGGATCTGGCCCAATCACCTTCTCAATCCATCCTGCGGACGGTCCAGGAACCAGCATGTTTTCACATGAGTAGAATGTGTCCTTTTATTTAAAATGCATCTCTGGGTTATTTGTGGGGCATAGGAATTCGTTCATCCCCCCCCCAAAAAAATATAGTCTGGCCCCCCACAAGTTCTGAGGGACAGTGGACTGGCCCCCTGCTGAAAAAGTTTGCTCACTAGGTGATCCTCAAGGTCCTTTCCAACTCCACAATTCTATGATTCTGTTCGAAGTCATCCAGGCTTGCAGTTGATGGATGGAGCCAGAGACCAAAATGTTGTTGTTTTTTTATAAATATTTATTAGAATTTTTAGGAAAAAGAGTACAATGGTAATAAGCATTCTTGCTTTGTTTTAACAAAGTTTCATAATATCCTTGAACTTCCTCACGTCTCCCGCTCCCATTTACATCATTAATAAATTTTTGTCAAGCAAATTATCATCTTATTTCCAAATCTATAACCACTTACTTAAATACAATAAAATAATTCTCCTGCAAATTTGTTTCTCTTAATCTCTCTTATCATCATTGGGTCTTTTCCAAGCCTTAGCTTCCAAGGGTGAAAGCCACCTTGGAGTTTTATTTTCCAATAAGTCTTTGTATTTTGTCCAGACATTAAACACTGCTTTTCTGACAATATGGTTCTTAAAGGCCTTGTTAATCTTAGCTTTGTCATACCACAAATATGCATGCCAACCAAAAGCATTGTTATAACCTTCCAGATCTAACACATCAGTGTCTTCGAGAAGTAGCCAATCTTTTAGCCAACAGAAAGCTGCGGCTTCATAGTACAGCCTTAAGTCTGGCAGGGCAAAGCCCCCTCTTTCCTTTGCATCTGTTAAGAGCCAGAGACCAAAATGGGCCCAACCAAAATCCCAAATGGGTGTAGTTTGCAAGGTGAATATATAGCTCTTTTTGCACAATGGGCACCACGCCAGTCCTTCTTTGTCTCACACATAAAGTGGGGGCAGGGAGGCAATTGGTTCATTTTGCTTGTTGACACTTCCCAAAACAACGTACAGCTCACACTTCCCAAACAATGCACATACTGAAATGCAGCTCTCCTTCAAAGCTTGCACTTTCTCAGAGTTTGTCATTCAGCTCCTCCGGCCAAGACATGTGTACAAAAATAAGCATATTTGGGGGAAATAATATACAAAAATGCTTCGTGTTAATGGGTATGTTAGGCAATATTGCATACAAAATGTGCGTACAGTGGTACCTCGGGTTACATACTCTTCAGGTTACAGACTCCACTAACCCAGAAATAGTACCTCAGGTTAAGAACTTTGCTTCAGGATGAGAACAGAAATCGTGCTCCGACGGCAGTGCGGCAGCAGGAGGCCCATTAGCTAAAGTGGTGCTTCAGGTTAAGAACAGACCTCCAGAACGAATTAAGTTCTTAACCTGAGGTACCAATGTAATAGAATAAATTCACACTAAAGTTTTCTATAACATTAGATATAGATATAGATATAGATACTGTATAGATATCTAGTTATATACATCAAACTGTTGTAGAAATGTAAAGAACAGAAAATAGAACTGGATAAAATGAGAAGCAGACATACCAAAACTAACAGATGCGTTCATCCCTAGTCACACACTTAAACACACGGAAAGCAGAAGAGGGGGATGTTCCCAGTGGGTAGATCCAGAAAACTAGAGGGCACTAAGAACCCCATGATATCAGGCAAAGAGACAATGTAGATTGTCTGCCCCCCATCCCAGCTCTAAGGTGTCAGGTGTGTACCCCCTAATCCAGACTCCTCTGAGAATAGGATGTTGGCACCTCTGTGCATTTGTTTTGATGTTGTTTTTTGGCTGGGATGTAATTCACGATGACCCTTTGGTCAAATCTGTTGCTAGAAGACGATGGCTTGAATTCCAAACATGCCAGTCTTGAGTGATAGGCATGCTGTTGTTATGATTGACTGACAGAATTAAAGGCACAGGTGGATCTATACACATACAGATTTTCAATTAAAGTTGATGGCCTTCAGAGAGCTTCCCTCGCTGTCCTTACATAACCTGTTAGACATTCTGCGCAATGCATCTTGCCAGCTATTGATAATGAGGGAGAAAAGGACTCAGGATCCGAGACAGATAGGGAGGCATTATGTTAATGCATTATGATGGGCAAGACAGTAACTTAATTTGCAGCATTGCTGGCTGAGGCAGACCCTGCGTAATTTCCAAAGCTGAGAGCAGTGATAGACAGAAAATTGCATTTCTGGCTAGGGGAAGAATCCAGGATAGTGTGAAGGACAGTTTCAAAACTAAACAAGACACGTCCAAGGACCATCTTGAAGGCAAGGCAGGGAGCCAGTTGGATGCTGTGCTGAAAGGTGCTTCATGGACCTTCCAGAATCATCCCAGAGGGATAGAAGTGGGAGGGAAGGAAGAGAGAGGGAAGACCAGAATTTGGCTGGATGTTGTGGTTGCTACACATTGAGGCCTTGGCAGGGGACAGAGGAAAAGGGATGGAGTGGTTGGTGGCTGAGTTGGAAAAAAGCTACCCACTCCTTACCTAAAAGCAGAGTTGGGGAGCTGCCAAGTACAGCCCCTCCAAAACTCTGTGCCTGGCCCTTGGGACTCTCCCCATTACTCTCCATCCCTGCTTTCGCCAAGCCACTGTTGTTGTTTTAAAAAGCCCACCATTTTCCTCGCAGTGTTTCTTCACTCCATATTTCTTCAAACTTCTGCCTTTGTAAAAAACAGCTCTCCCCCCCCCCCCTTCTTTCAGTATCACTCCCTTCTTGCGGTACTCAGAAGTTTGAGTACAACTGAGTCAAATGCAGCCTTCCAGATCTCTCTATCCAGCCCTAGGGTATCTACCAAATTTACTGCCTCCAATCAGGTCACAGATCCATTACTGACCACACTCCCTTTGCATAGTTGGAATGTATCCTTGAACTGCCATCCACACTGCATGTTTACAGATCAGTTAGAGCACATTGCTCCCCCACCCCAAATAATTCTGGGCACCGTAGTTTATCCCTCACACAGCCACAAATCCCAGCATCTTTCAGAAACTTGGGATTCCTTGGAGCAAACCACGTACTTTAAACATATGGTGTGGGTCTCTCCATAATGCCTCTTACTTTCCTGAATGGGGGAGGCAATATGTGTAGAAACCTCAGACTTTTTCCTTCCTGGAATGTCGCCTAGTATATGGAAGTAAGAATCATACCACTCATTCTTTTGCCTCTGGCCCCATACACCACTGACATGCTCCTGCACCCCAAAGATTATCCCTGCGATCCTCCATCTGTAAACCTTTTGCCAGTCCTGATCTAACTGCCTCCTGTTCTTATATCAAAGCATCCCTGAAAGTCCATGTGTGCTTTTCTCCACTCCCAGCCCCGCCCAAGTTTTGTGAAGAATGTGCAACTTTTTCCTCTGTCTTTTTTTAGCCAGCCGGTTCCCAAGAGACCTCTGTCATCGCTCGGGCATGTTTACACATGCTGTACATACACACGAAATAGCATTGCTGGACCTCGCAAAGACAATAAATAACAGTCATAGTCAACTTATCCCAAAACCTTTAAAAAACCTTAACAGAGATCACAGTCCTTTCCCATCTTGAGCTCATTATAAGGGAAACCAACTAATGACTTAGAACACGGGTGGAGAAATCTCTGGACCTCCAGATGTTATCAGGCTTCAACTCCCATCAACCCTAGCCAGGCCAAATGAATGAGGATAGCTCGGTCGGCAGAGCATGAGACTCTTAATCTCAGGGTTGTGGGTTTGAGCCCCACGTTGGGCAAAAGATTCCTGCGTTGTGGGGACTGGGCTAGATGATCCTTGTGGTCACTTCCATCTCTACAATTCTGTGATTCTATCGCCATTACATCAACCACACATCCATGCTTTCAAGTGCAACCTTTTTACACCCGGATAGTTGCAGTAGCAATAGTAGCAGTGGTGTTTATTATAAAATAAAATCTCTAGGTGATGTATCTCAATGGGCTTCGGACAAAGGCATCAGGTCAAGAGTGTCATCTGCCAAATGAGATTCAGCAGGCGCCTTCTGGTCCATCTTTTAAATGTCTCTGGAAAACTTCCCCAGTCTGTTAGACTTATGCAGGCAATTAAGAATGCACCTTTCCACAATAGTTAGCTGATTTCTGGCGTTAACTTTTAATATGTTTTTTTTTTGGAGGGGGGGTATGTTTTCATATACCATTGTTGTAAACTGCTCCAATATTTTCATATGAATAGTGGTATATGTATGTATATATGTATAAAAAGGTAAAGGGATCCCTGACCATTAGGTCCCGTCGTGGCCGACTCTGGGGTTGCGACGCTCATCTCGCTTTATCGGCCGAGGGAGCCGGCGTACAGCTTCTGGGTCATGTGGCCAGCATGAGTAAGCCGCTTCTGGTGAAACCAGAGCAGCGCACGGAAATGCCGTTTACCTGCCCGCCAGAGCAGTACCTATTTATCTACTTGCCCTTTGACGTGCTTTCAAACTGCTAGGTTGGCAGGAGCAAGGACCAAGCAACGGGAGCTCACCCTGTTGTGGGGATTCGAACCGCCAACCTTCTGATCGGCAAGTCCTAGTCTCTGTGGTTTAACCCACAGCGCCACCCACGTCCCCTTGGAAAGCCATTAATTGTTGTCACTTTCCAAATGATGGCAGGTGGCAATGGGGTGGATCTGCAGCTTGCAAGCAAAGTGGGTGAAAATACTAGTGCCAGCAATAGGAAGTGTTGGGTATGAGATAGCTTGACCTTTCTAGACTCAAGGATGCCTTTGGGGGCATCTACTCTTGTCCAGGCAATGCAGAGCAGCAAGTGTTGCGAAAGACATTTGCAGAGTACAGGTCAGGGTGTGAAGTTTCAGGCGAGTGACGGCTGGTCTGGAACGAATGCAACAAATACCGCGTACACCATGCCTCGGTTTGCAAATATTGACACACTTGCAATGTACACAAGGGAAGAATCCTGACATGCTTTAAGACAAAAGCTCCGGCTCTCTCGCTCTCTCCTCAAATGCCATTCCATCTGTGCAATTGTTTGCACAGCATTGTGAAAGAAAGTAAAATAAAAACCCCACTTTATTTCTCATTAGCCTTATCACCCAGCAGGGCTGTGCCTGGCAACCTACACTGGCACAATAAATAGATTTGTTCCGGTTGCTACTACAAACCTTTGGCTCACTTCTGCTCAATATGCACCTCTTCCTAGGAGCTTGAGCCTGCCAGCAAATTTGCTTTTTTCTTGCAACATGCAAAGTGCTGAGCATTCGTAGTTCATGGAAAGCCTTGATAGCAAATGAAATCAAATGGGGAGGATAGGACCCCTCTGCATCTTGTTCTCTACACTATCAAATCTTCCCCACTGCCCTCCCTTAAGAGAATCTGGAAATGGGAGCGTTTCCTCCCACCGAACTGGTCAAACTGGAAATGTGGGAGCTGAACTTTGCTGTGCTTTTTCAACAGGGGTTTGACAAAAAGGAAAAAATTAAAAAGAAATGAAGAAATATTTAGTTACTCAAAATCAGTCTGTATTAACACACACAGGTTGAATAGCACTGTTGCGTTTATTTTATGTGGGAGGAGGGAAATTTGGTTTTGTTTAGTTCTTTATTTTTATCATGTATTTTGTCTTTTTTATATTGCCTTTTTATGTTGTGAGCTGCCCTGAGATCTATGGATGAATGGTGCTATACAAATGTAATTAATAATAATAATAATAATTTAAATGATATTTAGGTTTGTGTTAAAAATAACACTTTAAAAATTGCTAATTTGCTTAGAATATTCATAAACTACTTAATTTTTCTTTTAAACCAAGGGATCCACAACATAAAAACAGTAAATAAAATCATTAAAATACAACACAAACTATCAGTATATAAGCTGGAGTTGCTCAGTCAGACTCTTAAATCCCAGAGTTATGGGTTTGCGCACAACATTGGGCAAAAGATTTCTGCATTTCAGGGGGTTGGACTAGATGACCCTAGGGGACCCTTCCAACTCTACGATTCTATGAAAAGCACATAAAAAAACAAATAAAGGTATTAAAGGAGTTCATACAGACAAATGCTAATGTGCTGCTGCAGTGTTAACAGGCAAGGAATAAAAAGATAAGCAGGGACAGAGGAAAATGCATTTTATAAAAAGCTAACTGTGCCGCCAGTTGCAAAAGTTTCCCTAGCCTAGCCTCTTCCACAAAACGACTATAGGAATATTGTATTATGTGGAAAACCAGCGCTAGTACACTGTCAAGAGAAAGAAGCATGTTGCCATGACTGGGAAATTGCTAATGATTGCTGTCTAACCAAAAAGGGCGTGTGGAGGGGGTATTATTTCCTCCGCATTTTCTTTTGTATTGTTACATCTTCTTAAACAGCCCACTCTCTGACACCCAGAACAAAAAGATGACAGCCGTAGTACTCACCACAAGTAGTGTGTAGCACATCTACAATAGGAAAGGGCTGCAGCCCAGTGAGAGAGCATCTTCTTTGCCTACACTGCAGGGGCCAAAACAATAACAGACCTCTGGTTACATGAAACATATTCAGTAAACACACAAGACGTACCGGTAACCAGCTGTACGTTTGAAAAAATAATATATATTATTCATGCAATGAACAGTATATATTATTTTTTCAAACGTACAGCCGGTTACGTCTTGTGTGTTTATCGATTATTTATTACACTGCAGGGGCCAGCAAACCTTTTCAGCAGGCAGACGGTCCACTGTCCCTCAGACCTTGTGGGGGGCCAGACTATATATTGGGGGGGGGGGTGAATGAATTCCTATGCCCCACAAATAACCCAGAGATGCATTTTAAATAAACCACACATTCTACTCATGTAAAAACACCATGCAGGCCCCACAAATCTACACTGTACATTTAAAGCAATATTGTACTACTTTAAACATTCATGGCTTCCCCAGAGCATCTTGGGAACTAGTTTGTTGAGGGTGCTGAGATTTGTTAGGAGACTCCTCCCCCGCTCCCAAGATCTAAAACAGGGGCCAGCAAACCTTTTCAGCAGGGGGCTGGTCCACTGTCCCTCAGACCTTGTGGGGGGCCGGAATATATATATATATATATATATATATATATATATATATATATATATATATATATATATTTGCTTTCGTAGATTTTCACGGGTACAGGAATGCCGGTTTTGGTGTCCTCGGGTGTCTTCCCGTGTAAAAGTTGGGGTGTCTAGGCGACGTTTCGACGAGGTCTCACTCGTCATCTTCAGGCTGGTGCTTTCGGCTTCTTGTTACTGGAACAGAGCAGGATCTCAGTGTTTGAGTTCCTATAAATACTGTTGAGGGGGTGTGGTGTATAGCCTCCAATGTTCTGGGCAGAGAGGAAGTTCCCAGGCTAGTGTATGGGGGAAATGAATGAATTCCTATGACCCACAAATAACCCAGAGATGCATTTTAAATAGGACACATTCTACTCATGTAAAAACACGCTGATTCCCGGACCGTCCACGGGCCGGATTGAGAAGGCAATTGGGCCGCATCCAGCCCCCGGGCCTTAGTTTGCCTACCCATGATCTAAAATGTCCGGTGTTATTCTGACTGCAGCTTCTCATCCACTCATTTGGGTACTGCAGTTTGCAGTGCCGGAACTGTCCTGGGAAAAATAAACATGGAACAAATACGTAGTTACCATTCTTCTGTAACTAGCCAAGCTAGCTTTAGACACCACAGTGAAATTGCTGTTCTATGGTCTATAGCATTTTGGACTGAGCTTTGCCAAATATTTGTTGCAGCTCTGATGGATGGTCATCTATCATGGATGGTTTAGTTGAGATTATTGCATTTGCAAGGGATTGGACTAGATGTCCCTTGGGATCCCTCCCAGCTGTATGGTTCTATGATTCTGTGATCCAGAGCACATATGAAAGACCTGTAAAGACCAAGGATGGGCAAATATGTGCATTTGGGTTTCTCTCGGTTTCTCAATTTTCCAGCCTGAAATTCAGTTCTCCACATTGAAGGGACCTATATTTCATTATTGCGCTTACAAAGTGGATGGCATAGTGAGTCACATGAAGATGCTTCTCGTTGGTGTTGATTGAAGAGCAACTTAACAAGTCAAATGCACGAGCTCTAGAGGAAAATAAACAGAAGCTTTACCCTACAATGCCAACCATTGTGCATTGTGGGTCACAAAACCTTGCTGTTCGTGGTAAGACCAGTACCACAGGTAACATGACACTTTTGCAGCTTCATGTTGAGGCAGGAGATGAAATATGAAAACATTTAGAAGCTGGGGAGCGCAGTGCTAAGCACACATCTGCAAGAATGCAGAATGAGCTAATACAGTTGTGTGGCCAGATTTTGAGGGGAAATGTTATGAAGGCTAATGCTTCCATAATATTCTCAGTTTTAGCAGCTGCAACGGCAGATATTTCTGACATGGAACAATTGTCTCTAGGTGGAAGATTTCTGGAAGAAAGTGATGGGAAGGCCTCTGTATATGAGGGATTCCTTGGGTTCGTTACAGTCTCAGAGCAATTCTGATTTAGATCTCAGTAAGTTAGAATATGACGTTGTTCCATCGTGGCAGGAAAAGAAGGTGGCAATCAAGCACAAATTAGGGCAATTTCTCTTCAGGTAACCTTTGTTCACTGCCCATAACCATGGCTAATCTCAATGTAAATGATCTGTAAGTGATGTGTATAATACAGCTGACACAATTTAAGCTATCATAAAAAATTTCCATGACAGCATCTGAAGATGATAACAGCAAATACTCAATGTACCAGTGTCGTGTAAAACACGGTGGACACAGAAACGCAAGGTTATCCATGCGTTTGCAGAAAGTTACCAAAGTATTTTCTTGCAACTCGAGCAACGGTCAAAGCAACACCAAGAAACGATAACTTTTATACCAGCTGACACTAACTTTTATTGTTTTGTCTTGTGAACATATTCTTCAGTGCTGGAGCCAGTCACACAAGCTCTGCAATCTGTGAAGTTAGATGCAATGGAAATGAAAGCACATATACAATAGTTATTGGGAATTATTATTATTATTTATTTATAAATATATGGGACAACACAGGGAAGCTAGTGAAGACGCTAGGCGCAGAGGAAACCTAACTCCTGAATAAGGCTGGCACACACCTGGAAGGTGAATATATATATTAAAGGTGGGATGTACTGAACTTGGGAGTCGCCCAGAGTGACTGGGGAAACTCAGCCAGATGGGCGGGGTAATAATAATAATAATAATAATAAGGTCATAGCAAAGGCTTTCTTATTCCAGCGGGCGTTTTCAGATACTGTTGGGGTCCCTCTTCACTTTTATTATTGTTTTATTCTGTGTGTGTTGTTTTAATGTACCCTGCTCAATAATGCCAAACAGTCGAGCAGCATAAATGGCGCTTCCTTTTCCTAGAATCCAGCAACATTTCAGGAAATATTTTTGTGGTCCTCTGAGGGAAGAAGAAAGACCGCTGCTGGCTCACTGGAGTGTCGGCTTATGCCAAGTCAGGTTGGTCATGCAGAACTGCTGAGTCCCAAATTGCTCTCTGACGGCTCTGCTGAGCTCCTGTCAGGCCGACTGGCGCTTCAGAGAATGACAGGCCCCACAGATGTGGCCGGAGCAAAACGGAAGAACCAAAGTGACATTTCCCGATATGGAAGTGAAATGTGTGTGTGCTTACAGTATATGTGTGTATTTACAAATGTAGCCAGGCTGTTCCACACACACATACAAGATCTCCGCTCTGAGGTAAAGGTGGAATGTTCTAGAAAACAGAACTGTCTAACTTGGTGTCTGTCACGAGGAACACAGAAATCTGCCATCCCTCTAGCTCAGTAGTGTCTGCATTAAGTCACCAACATTTCAGGCAGGGGATATTCCCGGCCATCTCTAGAGATGCCAGAGGATTGAACCTGGTACAACCTGTAGGCTAGCCTTTCTCAACCTGTGGGTCCCCAGATGTTGAACTACAACTCCCATCACCCCTAGCTAGCAAGGCCAGAGCTCAGGGAAGATGGGAGTTGTAGTCCAACAACATCTGGGGACCCACAGGTTGAGAACCGCTGCTGTAGGCCATGGGTAGGCAAACTAAGGCTCGGGGGCTGGATCCAGCCCAATCGCCTTCTCAATCCGGCCCGTGGACAATCAGCATGTTTTTACATGAGTAGAATGTGTGCTTTTATTTAAAATGCATCTCTGGGTTATTTGTGGGTCATAGGAATTCATTCATTTCCCCCCCCTCTATATATATATATATTCCGGCCCCCCACAAGGTCTGAGGGACAGTGGACCAGCCCCCTGCTGAAAAGGTTTGCTGGCCCCTGTTTTAGATCTTGGGAGCGGGGGAGGAGTCTCCTAACAAATCTCAGCACCCTCAACAAACTAGTTCCCAGGATGCTCGGGGGAAGCCATGAATGTTTAAAGTAGTACAATATTGCTTTAAATGTACAGTGTAGGCCCCATTAACACTAGAAATTAACACTACATAAGTGTTGATGAGATCAACTAGCAGTGACTTGCTGAACTTTGATGGTTGCTTTCAAGTTAATGAAACTGAACAGCACTTCTGGAAAGACCGTGCAGTTGAGATTAAGTATACTGGAAATAAAAAAAAAAGTTACAAGGACAGACCCTCCAAGTGTCTCTATTTTCCAGGGACATCCCTGATTTAGAGAAGTTTCTGATTTGATCCTGGAATGTCCCGCTTTTCCTTAGGACACCCCTATTTTCATCAGAGAATTGATGAAGCTACAAACATGAGTTTGACCAAACTGCAGGAGGCAGTGGAAGACAGGAGTGCCTGACGTGCTCTGGTCCATGGGGTCACGAAGAGTCGGACACGACTAAACAACTAAACAACAACAATGGTAGGATGTCCCTGTTTTCACTGGAGAAATGATGGAGGGTATGGGATTATCCAACCCCCGAGCCATCTGAAGTCAATCCTATATGGGGAAGGTTTTAAAAAAATGTTCAATGTTTTATTATGTGTTCATATATGTTGGAAGCTGCCCAGAGTGGCTGGGGCAACCCAGTAAGATGTATGGGGTATAAATAGTAAAATTATCATTATGGAATGGGAGGTCCCTATTTTCATCGGAGAAATTTTGGAGGGTATGTAAGGAGCACTAAACGACTGTTCCCTTATTTTGAAAGGCCTGTTCTCCACAGTTCCTTGGATAATGATCAATAATCCTTAGAGAGTTTGGTTCATTTATCAGCCAGTCATTTCCTTCTCGCTGAATTTCCTCGCTGACTGAAGCTCTCCATTAAGAGGACAAAATTGAACAGAAATGTGTTTTGAGAGTAATTTACTGTCACGAATCCTATGAGTATATGTAAAAGACCCCACTGATTGAAATTAGGTTATCCACTTATTTGCTTTTTTAACATTCCTTTGTTAATTTCTATATAATAATAGGTTTAGATGAAATAAAAATATAGAGTGTATTTGAAAAAATTAACTGTGTTCTTTCAAGACAAAACAAAGACCAACGCTTTGTTTAATAACAGTATACCTTTAAAGTACATTTCACCCGTCAAAGAATTATGGGCACTGAAGTTTACTTCTCATAAATTTATAATTCCCACCTGCCCTTAAACTACAATGCTGCAAGCACCAGCCACACACAGCAGTACAGGAGATCACTGACAGTACTTATCGAACATTTATCATCAGCTTAGTCATATATCCAATACAAAATGAATCAAAACCCCAGAAGCATATTTACAAAGGAGGTCAAACCGTCCCACAGGCATCTGTAATAAAGTGATGCTGTTTGCAAGCATAACATGCCACATTTTGCTGATGCTGCTGTTATGTACTGAGTTGAATAGGATCCAAACTGCAGCAGTCTGATTGGTCTTAGAACAATAGGCTCCAAAAGGCAGCAGTCTGATTGGTCCTAGAACAATAGGATTCCGAATGCAGCAGTCTGATTGGTCCTAGAACAATGCAGGAGTATGATTGGTTAGCAGGAACCACCCAATCATGCTCCAGATAGCAGTGAATCCACAACCTGATTGGCTTACAGTAGAATTCCGGAATTAGCCAATCATGTGCAGCCTATTGTGTAAATAATGTATATAAAGCAGATACTTTGAGGGGACATTCATTCATTCCTCCTCACCACTATGAGCTGAATAAAGAGCATGAAATCACTTTGCGACTCTGAGTATATTTCACTGGCGACGAAGGTGGGATCCCGCTGAGCTGACTGCCACACACAGCACCGCAGCACCGCCACCTGCCGCACCGCTGCCTCGCACCGTGTATCCAGGCTTCAGCTCCGGGACCCAAGGAACTCAGAATGGCAACCGACAGCAGCTTCTCGCCGTTCAACCCAGCATCTGGAGACTGGGAAGCGTACGCCTCCCGTTTCACCTTCCTCCTAGAAGCCAAAGGGATCACCGATGAAGAAGACGCCAAGAAGAGGGCAATATTCTTGAGCGTCTGCGGAGAGGAGACGTTTGAAATCGCCCGGGCTCTCCTTGCACCTGAAGACGTCGCTACTGTTCCATACAAAACAATAATGGAACAGCTGAAGGGGCACTTTTCGCCACAGCCCTCAGTGGTGGCTCGTCGAAATGCCTTCTACGCGGCAAGCCCCTGGGGAAACCATAACTGGGTTTGTGACCTCTCTCCGCCAAGCTGCCCGGTTCTGCAACTTCTCAGAGCTGGAGAACATGCTTCGTGACCGCCTCGTCGGTGGCCTGAAGGATGAGAAGCTGCAACGACGCCTCTACGCTAAGAAGAACCTAACGTTCCAGGTCGCTCTGGAGGAGGCCCTGGCAACGGAAGCTGCCGAGAGGTCGACGCAAGAGGCACGGCCGAGCCAGCCGTCCCAACCGAGGGTCCACCACGAAGATCTCACCGACGACTCAGGATCCAACAGGGAGGAGGTGCACCGAGTACAGCAGCGCACTCAAGCAGCCCACATACCACAGCTGCCTCGACGAGAAGGAGGGAACTGCGCAAGCTGTGGAGGAAGTCACGAGAGGAGGACCTGCCGTTTCCGCAACGCAGAGTGCAGGCAGTGCAGAAAATTGGGACACATTGCCCGGGTGTGTCGGGCTCGGCCCACCCGACGCCAGGCATCAGATGACCAATCCAAGAGCCCCAGGTCCCGGGGCCCAACGCACCAAGGCAACTCGACGGAGCTCACGGACTTTCAGGTATACCAGTTGCCCCACCCCAACGTAGAGAAAATTTATGTAGAGGTACAGATAGAGGGGGCCTCATGTCGCATGGAGCTTGACACGGGTTCAACTCTATCCATAATCTCGGCAAGGACCTTAAGGAAACTGTGTCCTACTGGGGGTCCCAAACTCAGGCCGGCCCCATTCACCCTCCGGGACTTCCAGAAACGTAAGGTCCCCACAATGGGGGTGGGGACCTTCAGGGTGCAATACCGAGGGCGGACGCGGCAACTGGACTTGCTTGTGGTCAAGGGCCCCTACATTAGCTTACTGGGATTGGCATGGTTTGGACCACTGGGGCTAGCCGTCACCGGGGTGAACCACTTGAGCTTACAAGTGGACGTGGACGCCATATGCAAGGAATTTCCGGGGGTTTTCGATGGGAAATTGGGACAGTATACGGGGCCCCCCATTGCTCTACAGCTTGACCCCGCAGTACGACCGGTCAGGCTCAAGGCCCGCCGGGTCCCGTTCGCCCTGAAACCCCGTATAGACGAGGAATTGGACCGACTCGTGGAGCAAGGAGTGCTGGAGCCGGTGCCTAATGCTCCCTGGGAAACCCCAATCGTCACACCCGTCAAGCCTAATGGTTCAGTCCGCATCTGCGCAGACTACAAATGTACCATAAACAAGGCCCTCACGGCCCATGCATACCCAGTGCCAGTGGTCAGCCATGTCCTTGCCACCCTGGCTGGGTCGAAAATTTTTGGCAAGCTGGACTTGGCCCAAGCATATCAACAGCTGCCAGTAGATGAGGCTACAGCAGAGGCACAGACGATTGTGACGCACAGAGGAGCGTTCAGGGTAAAGCGGCTGCAATTCGGGGTCAGCGTGGCACCAGGCATATTCCAGAATCTAATGGACTCTCTCCTTAAAGGGATTCCTGGTGTCACCCCCTTCTTCGATGATGTGTTGATTGCCGGGGCCACACCAGAGGAGTTTGAGGACCGCCTCCGCACCGTTCTGCACCGTTTCCAGACGGCGGGTCTCAAGGTGAAGTGGGAAAAATGTCTACTAGGAGTGCCTCAAGTGGACTTTCTGGGATTTATGGTGGACGCAGAAGGGGTCCACCCGACTGGGGACAAGGTACGGGCCATTTGTGACGCCCCAGCGCCCAAGAACAAGACTGAACTTCAGGCCTTCTTGGGATTATTGAACTTTTACCATTCCTTCCTTCCCCACAAGGCGGCGGTAGCGGAGCCCCTACACAGACTCCTGGACAAGCGGGCCCCTTGGGTGTGGGGCCAGCGCCAGGAGGCCGCATTCCAGGCAGTCAAGGACTTGCTTGTCTCAAACTCGGTCTTGGCACACTTCGACGAGACGCTGCCGGTGGTGCTAGCATGCGACGCCTCACCCTATGGCATCGGCGCTGTCCTGGGACACCAACTCCCGGATGGAAGAGAGGTACCGGTGGCATACTTTTCCCAGACACTCAACGAAACCGAGCGGAACTACTCGCAAATCGACAAGGAGGGTCTGGCAATCGTGAAGGGAGTAAAAAAATTCCATGATTTCTTGTACGGGCGGCCCTTCACCGTGGTGACTGACCACAAGCCGTTGCTTGGCTTGTTTGCCCCCGAAAAGCAGACCCCCCAAGTGCTGTCTCCTCGCGTCCTCAGGTGGTCAATTTTCCTTGCCAGCTACCAGTATTCACTGATTCACCGCCCTGGAAAGGCGATGGGCCATGCGGACGCCCTCAGCAGGCTACCACTACCGGAAACAGGCCCCGACCCAGCACCTGCACAAGAGGTTATGAGCCTGGAGCTGCTTCCCGACCGCCCCATTCAGGCACAAGAAGTTGCACACCATTCCAAGAAAGATAGGGTCATCTCCCGGGTCCTGGACTGGGTGTGGAGGGGATGGCCCAGCAGCAGCCCCGGGCCAGAATTCACCGGCTACACAACCCGCAAACATGAACTGTCAGCCCACAAGGGGTGCCTGTTATGGGGAAGCAGGGTCGTTGTTCCCCAGCCCCTCCGCAAAAGGGTCCTCACAGCCCTACACGAGACACACCCAGGGGTAGTAAGAATGAAGGCCCTTGCCAGGAGTTATGTGTGGTGGCCGGGGATTGACGGAGAGATAGAGGCCTGGGTCAAACACTGCCAGGCCTGCCAAGAATCCCGCCCAGATCCCCCAAGGGCCCCAGTCCAGTCCTGGGAGTCCGCCCGAGCACCATGGTCACGCCTGCATGTGGACTTTGCTGGCCCCTTTCAGGGGAAAACATTCTTCATAGTGGTGGACTCCTACACCAAATGGCTAGAAGTCGCACTGGTACCGTCCACTTCTACGTCTGCAGCCATCCGGGTACTACGCAGGCTGTTTGCAACCCACGGGCTCCCTGACACTCTCGTCTCAGACAACGGGACTGCATTTACGTCAGGAGAATTCCAAACCTTCACAGCGCAGAACTCCATCCGCCACATCCGTTCGGCGCCATTCCACCCGGCCACCAATGGCCAAGCAGAACGCATGGTGCGGACCACCAAGGACACCCTTCGCCGCATGACGCAAGGGGATTGGGAGTACCGCCTTGCCACATTCCTTCTAGCACAACACAGCACCCCCAGCTCAACGACTGGCCGGAGCCCCGCTGAACTACTAATGGGTCGGCGCCTTGCAATAAGATTGGACCGCCTTCACCCCGATAGAGCTCAGGATGAGGTAGTGGTGGGGGAAGGCAGGAACTCCCGGACCTTCGAGGCCCAGGACCCAGTGTACGCAAAGAATTTTGGGGCAGGCCCTGCATGGGTACCCGCCACAGTCACCAGGGTCACTGGCCCCGTGTCGTACGAGGTGCTAACAGATGGGGGGCAATGCTGGCGCCGCCACTGCGACCAGATACGGCGATTTGCGACTCTGAGTATATTTCAGCTGCCATGCTAAATTCACTTACAAGATAATATGTCCATAATTCCTGACCAAACCATTGGCCATGCTGGTTGGGGCTGATGGGTGATCTGGAAGGGCCCCCATCCCAGATCTAAAGCCACGTAGGTCTTAAACTAGTCACTGCATACTGAGAATCTCTGTGAAAGCAGGACAAGTGTGATAAAAGCCTGCACTTTCGCTTTAATCCCTGTGTGTATAGTATGGCATTCTTTTCTTTTTTTTAATTATAAGAATGCATTTTATAATTTAATTCTATTGTTTTTAAGTATGTCATTATCATGCTTTTAAATGAATATTTTACACCATTTTAGGTAAAACCCTTAGATGTGTTTTTTAAAACTAAGTAATATATAAACGTTGATAAATAAAATAAGAAGCTCCATTAAACTCTGCAGGACTTCCCTTCTTCTGAATAAACTTAGGACTGCTTTGTAAGCCAGTCCTCCATCATAGCACACTCCCCCCACTTTCCAATATTCTGTTGACAAAAATTGTATGATTACTATAAGGCTTCTTCTGTCTGCAGAAAGGAGTGAGATTCAGCAGTGGTTCCTATGGGGGAAGGAGGGTAGAATTTCCACCAGTTCTTCCCCACTGCATCTCCTGATGTCCACACGGTTCCAGCAATCCCACCCTCTACTCGCCCATGGGACCTCAAGGATGAGGAGTACTGTAGAAATTGAAACCCTACTACGTGAGTGGAAGCTTGTTCTGCTAGCAGATGGATTCAATGGGTACACCACCCTCTGATACCTTGCAAAGAGAACAGCACCAATTTCCGAAACCCATTTATTCCAGAGTGGCTCCACTGACTTCAGTACCTTTACTGGGGGTGGGGATACTGCTGAGTGATAGACAATGCTCTGACTGAATGGAAATATGTGGGGTGGGGTGGGGTGAGGACACAGAAATCTGTGGAATATAAAAAGATCAGCAACAGAGTCTTTTTTCCTTCTACCTCAGGGAAAGGCTGTGATGGCTGAGCCCCCTCAAATCGTTCAGCAATCTGTGTTCTTTTCTCTTCTTTCCACTGCAGATCTTGTGTCTGGCAGAGGCTGTCCTTGATCAATCGTTCCTTGTGTCTAGTTTGGGTTAAGCTCTACTGAATCCAGAGAGGAGTGCAGGAAAATTGGTGCCCTTGAGCCAGCAGAGGAACTTGGCTTCAGCCCAACCAGCAGCTCACAAGGGCTCTGGGGTCAGGATTTATTCCCATCGCTTAGTTTCCTTGCTAACAGAAAGAAGCGTACCGAGTGGTGGAGGAACACGACTGAGCCACGTCAAACAGCAGGAACAATGAAGAAACTTAGGATGTGAGGAAAGGGCCAGGGAGGAAATGGAGGCAGGGAACCCAGTGCACAAAATCGCATAATGGTGTTGGCACTGTGGCCCACTGAAAGCCAAAGGAATAAAAGTGGGCAGATCAGTCCTGGTGAGGAATGGGATATGGATGAGGTAGAAGGAGGAGTGGTCTTTCAGAATCAGTGCCCCTGAATTTCATGTACTGCACCACTCTTGTTTTCTAAAGCTCTGGAGTATTGCTGAAGAAGATAGTGTGCTCCCTTCCCAGACTCTCAATGGTTCTTGGTTGTTTTGGAGACTGGTTTGTAGGCCAGTAACTCCCTGGGCCAGGAACTTTCTATACGGAAAGAGTAAGAAAAAAGGCAATTATTAGATTAAACTGAGGTAAAAGGGACCCCTGACCGTTAAGTCCAGTCACAGATGACTCTGGGGTTGTGCGCTCATCTCGCTTTACTGGCCGAGGGAGCCGGCGTTTGTCCGTAGACAGCTTCCGGGTCATGTGGCCTTCATGACTAAGTGCACATCAGAGCAGTGTACAGAAACACTGTTTACCTTCCCACCAAAGCGGTACCTATTTATCTACTTGCACTTTGACCTGCTTTTGAACTGCTAGGTTGGCAGGAGCAGGGACCGAGCAATGGGAGCTCACCCCGTCGCAGGGATTCAAACCGCTGACCTGCTGATCGGCAAGTCCTAGGGTCTGTGGTCCCTTAAACTGAGGTAGGCTTGCAAAAAGTAAAACACTGGAGCCAGCATGCATAAGATTGCCGCATCAGCGTGTTAACTAAGCAATAACATTTTTGGTTACCATTTTAAGCCTGTATTTTATTTTTAACCCATTGTCTGCTAACCTATTTTTATATCCCATGTCTTCATGATATGTGTGTGCTGTGTGTGTGTGTGTGTTTCAATCTCTCTCTCTCCTTCCCTCCCTCTCTGAGCTAGTGATAAATAACTCACATCATGCTGAGAACAGGACTGGGAGGAGGAACCACGCTGAAATATTCCCTCCCACACTTGGGAAAAAATAGCTCAGTTTATTCTGAACCCAAGTAATCGCACGAGAGCACCAAGGGGTCCTCTTAAGCCTTCACCCACCCTCCTCCTTAGGAGGAGCAAATTCCCTCCTTCGTCTTTATCCTCTGCTCACCTGCTCACCCCCATCCCTCCAAAACTATCTCCTTTCCCTCCCACACAACTGCTTACAAATGTGAGGCACACTGGGGAAATTGCATTTCCCAGGGCTCCTGGAATCAGGCTAAAGGTGGTAGCAACATGCCTGATGTTGGGGGAAAAGAAACTAGAAGAAGAGTAGGAGGAGAGAAAGAGAAATACTTCCCACCCCTTCCTCCCAACACTGCTATCCCTGGAACAGCAGGAGAGGTAAGTGGACATGTGGAAATGGATTCAGAAGCAAACAGGGTGAGAATATGACATTCTTCTCTGGTTCAGGTGAAAATCTGAGGCAGAGAAAAACTTTTAGGAATGTAACGCGTGCCTCGTGGTTGAGCGAGAGCTTTATGAGTTCTCACATTTTAAATTTCTGAGCCGGGTAATTCAAAATGTGGTGCAACAGATCTCCCTGCCTAATAGGCACAAGCAATGGTAAATTGACTCAAAACAAGTGTTGGGGCAGCTGAGACACCTGAATCCCCACCTATCCAATCCAGACACAGCTTTCATTTCTGCTCAGAGAATAGAGGTGGAATCTACACACATATAAAAACTGTTCTGAAAATGTTTTTTTTAAAGCATTTTTAAAATGACATTGAATTTTCCATAAGGCTCACCATCGCCATCTAGTGTCACGTTGTATATTGCACTTAAAACACACTTAAAACGTTTTATTTCCAGCTATATAGCTGAAAAGTCTCAAGCTGTTTCTTCTGAACTTGGCAAAGACAAACTGTTAATACAAGGCGCCAAGCTCTAACTCTTTAGATGAGTGAGCATATTTTCAACTCACAAGCCAGAACTCAAGGTTTCGTTAAGCAAAGAGAAATGTAACACCTCATTTTATTCCAAAGTTGCATAGCAGGAAGTATATATTAATTAGCGATTTAGGTTTTTGACAACATGTCTGTGTTCTATCCTAATATGCTTTTTAAAAGCGTAATTGTTTGTATATGACCTGTTCTGATTATTGGTTGGCAATATTATTTTTGTTTTGATAATGGAGTGCAAGCATAAACACAATTGGCGCACTAATTGTAATCAAGCTGGAATATGAAAGAGGCAATAATGATTGGAAAATATAATGTACCCTGTTAAGGGAGGAGATAAAAAGGGCAAATTCATTATATTAAGGTGGGGTTTTCTTCATGGCAAATCTTCTGTTTATATCAAAGCAGGTCTGGTAAGTCATTATCATTTTAGAATATGTATTTTTTCTATTCACTGTAATTTCGACAAGGCAAGCTATTAAAACAATCTGTGTTAAGATGCTGTGAGATTACATGCTGACTCCATTTTGTATTCTGAAGTTTGCATTTTATAACTGAATTAATTCTTGGTCAGTAAAGAAAATCATACTCACAGAATAGGATGGCAGCAACCGTGGTACTTTGGACAGGAAGCATGACCGAATAGGCGTAGGCAAGACTTCTTTTATGTTATATGTACCCGGGCCTGGGCCTTCTTTCTACAGAATAATAATGCTTATGGTTTATTTCAGAAATGTTCACATATGCATAGACAGGATCATTAATACCATTAATTGGACCACAATAAATCAAGGACCGCCTCTTCCTATATGAACTGACCTAAATCCCGAGATCAGCACCTGAGAACCTACTTCATGCGCTTTCTCTGCCAGAGGTCTGGAAGATGGCAACAGGAGAACGGGCCTTCTCTGTGGTGGCTCCCTGTTTGTGGAATGCTCTCCCCAGGGAGACTCGCCTGGTGCCTTCACTCCATACCTTTAGGTGCCAGGAGAAAATATTCACCATCTCCCAGGCCTTTGGCTAATTGAACATTATATGGCCTAAGCACAACCAGATTTTCGTATTCGAGCCCTGCTTGTGTAAATATTCATTTAAGCATTCCCATTGTTTCTGTGCTTAGACTAACCTTGTGAAGAGAATATAGAGAACACAAAGATTTGATGGACTATGAAAGAACTTGAGGAAAGGAAGTGACTGAAGAACAGATGTAAAGGTGAACTAGATAACTGAGAGACGTGTGGTGAATGTGGTGGAAGTCTTTTATAATATTTTAACTAGGGTTTATATATTGTCATGTTTGACGTATGAATTTGGTATTGTTGATTATGAAAAGTATTTTTCTCTTTTTTCTTTTCTTTTTTTCTTTCCTTTTCCTTTTCGTCTTCTTTTCTAGTCTGCATTTTGGAACATACATAGATAAATGTGTTTACAATGTTATGTATTGATTTTTTTTCTATTTCTATTTCCTTTTTATTTTCTTGTAATATTTCATAAAAACTAATAAAATTAATAAAATAAAATAAAAATAAACATTATATGGTCTTTAAAACTGGCCATGTTGTTTTTGTGCATTACAATGTTATGTATTTTTGTGCTTCTTTATTGTAAACTGCCCTGTGATTCTCCATTTGTTTGTTTATTATTATTATTATTATTATTATTATTATTATTTCAACTTATATACTGCCCTTTATCAAAAGATCCCAGGGCAGTGTACAGTGTACAACATTAAAAACACATCACAGAACATCAGTGATGAAACATAATAAAAATATAATAAAAAGCTTACTGACAGACAGCCTAGTAATAATATAGTCATCATAATAACTTCCACAGATTATTTAATAGCTATAGGCCTGGGTAAGGGGAATGTTTTTGCCTGGCACCTAAAGACATAATGATGGCACCAGTGAGCCTCTCTGAGGAGAGCATTTCATAATTGGGAAGCCAACACAGAAAAGGTCCTCTCTTAAGGAATAGTATAGAAATTTTGATGATGATGATGGTGATGATATTGTCACATTTCAGTCTGGAAGCCAGGGGTCACCAACCATCTTGGACTGGGGGCCCATTTTGAATTTTGAGAGTACGCAGAGGGTGCCAGTTACAAAATGGCTACCATGGGGGCATGGCTTGGCACAAAATGGCTGCCATGGGGAGCATGACATAACATAAAATTAGAGAAAGTACCACCATTGCTTCCGGAGTAAGCCCAAGGGAGACCCCACACAGAGCATCTTGGAGCAATCCAGTTTTGACGTTAATAACACCTGGTGAACATTTGCAATATTGGGCAAGCTGTCTTCCAAGGTCCACCATGAGTAATTGTCTCGTTGAGAATCCTTGCTAAGATCCTAGGAAAACCCCAGGGTTCACCTTCCGAACACAGTTGACGAGCCACATGGCACAGAACAAACTATTCCCGTCCTTTCATTGTGTTCTGAGAAAGCCAGAAATAACATTTCATTTTTTGCCACAGAAGATCTGAGCAACGCTGATGGTTTCTGACAGGTTCACATGCCCCTGAAGTAATTACAGGATATCAGCCTCATCTTGGAAAGAGAAACAAGCAAACCTTTTAATATATGAACAACTGACACAGATCATGGGGCTGTCTCATTGCTTCGCAACAAAACCCTTTACGCCCGTCCATCTATTTTCGATCCCTCGCAGACACAAGTGGCACCAACGCATCAAGCAACACTTTCATATTACTGTTATAAAGCCAAGAAAAATAAAATCTATTTATGTTCAGTAGATAAGTTAACGCCTGTCTATTCCCCGCCTCCCGTGTTCATGTGTTAGCATCTGTCATGTTCCTTAGAGCATAAAAATGATGCTTTTTAACACGTTTGAAATGGCAACCTCTCTTGTGTGTATTTGGTGTTTTGTTTTGTTCCCCTCCCCCCCCCCGTCCTTTCTTCTGTAGCAATTTATTTTGTCCAGAGGAGAGAGAGGTTTAAGGGCTTTGTACAGATTTCTGAAAATTTCACCTTGACATAGGCATAGCTGGGGGGGGGGGCTGCCCCTCCTCCAACAAGTAAATCAATAAAAATACTTAACTAACTGAGGTTCTCCCCTCCCCAACATCATCATCATCATCATCATCATTATTTATATCCCACCCATCTGGCTGGGCTTCCCCGGCCACTCTGGGCGGCTTTCAACAAAATATTAAAATACAGTATAAAATACATGAAGCCTGCCCACCCCAAATAAATCCTGACTGCTCCCATGCCACCTGGACACAACATAGTAGGGACATTTTAAATAAAACAACACTTGAGAAGAACAGCCACTTTTAAGGAAATGCTCTGTGACAGCCTGTAGACCAAACTTCCCCAGACTCATGCCCTCCAGCTTCATGGGAATACAATTCCCCTGAGCCCAAGCTAGCATGCGCTACTTTAGAGCGTAGGATGAGAGTGTCCTACTTTACATGGGATTTTCGCTATTTGAAGGGTTGTCTGGCCCAAGTCCACTTTAAAAGCAAGGAAGGGAGAAGAGCGGTGTTGAAGTCGCCCATAAACAGTTAGAACCTAGACAGCAAGACAGGGCAAGTCAACAAGTCACTGGCTCTTAGTCTTCCCCACTGTGCTGGGATACCTTACCTGGGATACCTTACCTGAACTTGGCAAAAAATCTGCTAGGCCTGGAACCTAGCAAATTTTTTTTGCTCCAGACACTAAAATTCCATTCCCTGGGTATTTTGCCAAGCAAAAATTTGCTTCATGGTTTTAACGGAAAGAAATCTTAATAAACGGAAAGCGGATGACCGCTTGGAAAAAGTTAAGCATGATGATGATGAGAGATGAGTCATTCCATAGCAACTGAAACGGGTAGGTGGACAGGCCTCCTTTTGGGACTGGACGAAGGTTTCTTCTTTCCGGTTTTGATACATTTATGCTTTCCTATTCTTTATATAAGGGACACGGGTGGCGCTGTGGGTAAAACCTCAGTGCCTAGGACTTGCCGATTGTATGGTCGGCAGTTCAAATCCCCGTGGCGGAGTGAGCTCCCGTCATTCGGTCCCAGCGCCTGCCAACCTAGCAGTTCGAAAGCAACCCTAAGTGCAAGTAGATAAATAGGGACCGCTTTATAGCGGGAAGGTAAACGGCATTTCCATGCGCTGTGCTGGTGCTGGCTCACCAGAGCAGCTTTGTCACGCTGGCCATGTGACCCGGAAGTGTCTTCGGACAGCGCTGGCTCCCGGCCTCTTAAGTGAGATGAGCACGCAACCCCAGAGTCGGTCACGACTGGCCCTTTACCTTTACCTTTTATTCTTTATATTAAAAACCATTAACAGTCTGGTCATAAACATGACTTGATCCTGGTTTCAGATCTTTGTTTAAGAACAGTAAATCAAGGGTTTCTATATTCAGACTAAACAGTAAACAAACAGTGGTTTGTGGCAAACCACAACTGGATTCCTTTAATGACCTCTCCACCTGAGTGGAGGCGGCAGTATGCAACCCTGACAGTTCATCATGCTCATAACAATTAAACTGTAGATTGTTGTTACATCTGAACTGGCCCTTACATTGGGCAGTTTGGGCATAACATTACTGACTTAATAACAGAGATTTCCAAACTGTGGATCATGACACATTAGTGTGTTGGCTGCAGTGCGTAGGTGTGTCATGCGAACGCTTTCTGCTCTCCTCCTGGGACTGGAAAGGGGTTAGTTCAACCTCTGGTTTGCTAGTAAAACTGAATTACTGTGCCGCGGAATGATGCATGTCTAAAAAGTGTGTCACCAATATGAAAAGTTTGGAAAGCTTGAACTAACAGCTAAATAAGTTGAGAGTGAGCACTGGGCTCCATACATTGCCTTCCTTCTGTGGGCAGCTTCAGCACTTAAATCCTCATCTCTTTAAACAAGGGGATGGGAAGCTGGGGTCTTCCAGACATAGTTGGCTTGTAGACAGTATGGCCAGTGGTCATTGATAATGGAAGCTGTGGTCCAGAAACATCTGAAGACCCCCAGATCTCCATCCCTACTTTAAGCCATAGTTTCCTGTTGCACCTGTAACAGGAAACTGTGACTGTCTGTTTACTTACCAGGGTAATAAACCAGGGTGAATGTTGCACATATGGCAACAAGGCGCAATGAAGTGCATTGCACACATGTCCCTCAAAAGGCCCTTCAAGGAGGTCCTCTGTCCTGTCCTGTCCTGTCCCACCCCCACCCCCCAAATAACAGACAGTCCAGCCCATCACCTGCAAAGCACACATGTTTTGGTGATTGCTGCTGCAAATGTTAAGATGTCAGTTACAGCTCATTTGTTGCAAAATATTGGACAGCAGCTGTATCAATAACTCATTTAAGGAGCTGTTGTTTACACAAAATGTCTCTTCTATCACGGAAGGCCACCTGGCATCGGGACATTAATGAGATCCTCAAGGATTTTCAAATAAAAGGTTAACATCTATTTAAAAGCCAAAGCACAACCTCAAGAGAATTCAAGTTGCACACAATCCTTTGCTCTGCTTTCACAAAAGAAATGCTGATCAACCCTCGCAAGGATTTTCCCTTTCCCCAGGAACCTCCATTGTAGGACTTCAAAAGCGCTAATCTGATCAGGGGGACAGGAGAAGTGTGCTCTTTTAAGTCAAAATCCTACTCTGTGTTTGATCAAGGATTTGGCATGGCTGGCATCTGAAAATTAGCCACGGTATTTGGAAAGAGCAGAGGTTCTTTAAGCCCAAAGAAAAACAGCAGAGCTGGGTCGCTTTATTTCTTCAAAAGAAAAAAAGACATGTAAGCATAACTTTCTGAAAGACAAGAGGGCGAAAATAGACATTGGATCAGTTCTGCGGATGGTGCTGTAGAGCTGATGAAAAAAAATGCCAGGCTCATTTGGCAGGGAGAATCCTTGCCAACATCAACACACACACAATGTCATAGGCTGGCATGGTGGAATGGTGGGAGGTACCAGCTGGGGAACTCCCAAGGGATGAAGGCTCAGAGCCTGGGGATTGGTGGTGGGATGATGATGAGTGGCCAGAGGGAGAAGAGGGAGAAGATTGGGAGGAGGAGGTGTCGGAAGCTGAAGAGGCAACAGGGTTTAGTGAGCAGGAAGAGGCTGTGGCAGAGAGCAGTTCAGAATCAGAGGCAGAAGCAGAGGCTGGAGAGGAGGAGGGCCAAGAGGCAGAGATGAGTCAGGCTAGTGAAGAAGCTGGGGTGTCTCCTCCTGCTGCTCCCCTCCCCCCATGATCTCCAAGGACCAGGAGAGCCCTTGAATTGTTACAATGCACACTGCTGGCCTGGATGGAGGAAAAGAGGGATGTGAGCATGTGTAGAAGCCAGCCTTCTGTATAAAGGTAAAAGTCACCTCTGTTGCTCCACCCACTTTTGTCTATGGCCCCGCCCACCGCTGGCTCCTGGGAGGTCACCCAGAAGGAAACGCTTCCCTCAGGCTGAAAAAAATACCCCCCACAACTGCACTGTTGTCTCTGCCTGAACAGGTTTCGCCATTTTTCAAAACTGTATGAACCCTTACCAATTACATTTCAACTTGGAAGAGCGCCTGTACTGTGGTGCACCTGCAGCAGCACAACCAGATGCACAACCAGATCCCTTCATCTGCCCCAGTTGCAACAAAACATGTCTCTCCCGTGTCAGTCTCTACAGCCACAGCAGGCACTGCAAACTTCCAACAGTTTGACTTCACCCCCAAAGGCTCATTCCTCCATTGTCGCCCAAGACAAATGCCAACTGTTAAGTTGTGGGTGAACATATCAGATGACACAGCGATTCTTCAAACAGCTCTTGTTTATTCACAGGCCAGGACAGATCTGGACTGAAGGATTCAGCCAGCCTGCTTATATAGAGCTCCACTAGAACGCAACAGTAACCATTTTCTGTAACTATCCAATCACTGAACGTCACTTTCAATCCCTTATTTGCATATGTGGACCTGAGTGAAAACTATCTACAGTATCCCCCTGCTGGCCCAGGGTGAAAACTTCAGTACATAACACCAACAACCTTTCTGACAACTTCTGCTCTCTGGGTGGGGGACAACAACCTATGGTCTGTTGAAAGCATCAGGCTATAAAGCAATTTGGCACGAGTGGCTGATGTGCTGGACGTGGACTTCAACAGAACCTGAAGCAGGTTTGTGACTACACTGCACTTAGCACACCCGCATTCTGTGCCAACCAAAACCGAATTTTGCAACTTCTGAGCAACATGCTGGGTGGACCAGGATTGGGGAATCTTTGCTGCATCTCCTCCTGGACAACCCTTCAAGGCCATATGCCAGCCACTGGGCAGGGCCTAAGGCAAAAGGGGGAGGAGAAATTCTATACCATTGTGTGTTTCTACACTCACATACCTTCATCTAGACAAGCAAGTGGCATTATCAGAGCTCATGGGCACATTCCAGCCAGGCAAAAACACTCATAGGTGGCGTGCAGCAGAGCCCGTGGGAGGTGTTGCCAGGGAAGAGGCAGTGTGCCTAGGGAGAGTCCTGAGGATCACTAGAGAGAATTAGACGGCCACATCTGGACCCTAGGGCTGAGGTTCCTCATTCCTGGTAAAGACTGTCAACACTAATATATCATATCAGCCTCCTTAAAAGTTTCACCTGTTACAAAGGAGGAAGCCAGTAAATCTAGACCTTCTTCTCACCGCAGCCTATCTCCTTTTCACAGCCTGTCCGGATTGCTCGACAACAGGTCGACTGTTCTCCTTTTATACTGTACAGATTTGGTGGCTAATTTGAGCCCGGCACTTTTTCCTCTCTGCTCCGCCTATGTAAGGCAGGCATGAATCACAGCCACAAACTGTCACCTCTGTTCACTAAATGCGTTAGGTGTTAAGAAGCTGTAACGCTCCCCCTGCCCCCTGGCTTCATAGCACAGTGTGTTCCACCAGCTGAAACATTTCCAAAGAAAAATAGGGACTAGTGATGATCAGATGGTTGTTTCTGTACCAGAAGAAGAGGGACTCCTCTTTGGAAGGCTGCGTAACCGGCCGTTCTGCACATCATGGGAGAAGAAATGGCTAAGGAGTAAACCCTACACAAATCCGGATGATCAGATGGCACCTGGTGCCAAATGTATTGCTCTGCTTTCCTTTGGAATACATCAGCAAGGTCAAGAGTGGGCAGGTCTTGTTGTCTGGGCAGCCCAGGACCTCTATATACACTGCCCAGGTGTCCTCAGCCCCAAAGAGTTGGAGTCTGTGTTTTAGAACATGGGTTCCCAAATTCTGCTCCATGAGCTAAGCACAATAATAAAATAACAAATCTCTCTTTTCATATCTTCGGTCATCCTTACAAAATGAAACAAAAAATATGTTGCAAATTCTTTAAAAAGCTAGCATTTTCCATAACCAGGCTTGTGTGAAGAAGGGCAAGTGTCTAAAGATACAATTAATTTGAATGTTCAGTTTACTTTTGATTTAATATTTACACTCCACTTTTCCAACGGTACTTTTCCAAAGCGGTTTATACAATAATATCTGCCTCACAGATCATGACATAGACGTCCCCTTGGTGCAAATTCTACATTCGCATGCAAGAATGTTTTGTGGGGGAGACATGAAAAACACACATAGGCTCCGGCGTCGGCGATGTTCAAGGTCTTCTGGATAATTCTGCCGGTGTTCAAGTGACAGCTTCGAGGACATGACTGATTCATCTTTTGGGGAGTTTCATACGGTCGACGCTACCTTTTCAATGCTTTCAGGATCAAGCCATTTATCAAGATTATGATGGGGTGACTCATACGCTCTCCAGCTGATACACTTGCTTAATATTGATGACAAGATCTTGATACTTCCTCGCAGCCTCAGCTCCTGAATTCTGGGTTTTTATTAACCGAAGACACAGATGCATCAATAATGGACGTGCGCTTGTTCTTCCTGACTATATCTGGACAATCACAGTCAACACATCCATCAAATGGGAAAGGTGTATACCTTGCAAGTGGAATGCACAAGTTATTCTGAAGGCCAGAACTTCTAATAGGGATTCTCTTGTTCTTCCATCTCCAGCATTATTTCGAACTGCTAGGTTGGCAGGAGCTGGGACAGAGCAACGGGAGCTCACCCGGTGGCAGGAATTTGAACCGCCGACCCTCTGATCAGCAAGCCCAAGAGGCTCAGTGGTTTAGACCACAGCGCCACCCACGTTATCAGTATGGTCTTGCCAAGCAGTGCCAAGCAGTGAGTAGAATCTCAATATTTCGCCTGGATTTTCAGACCAAAACATGAAAGGGTAGTCCTCTTACCAAGTGGTTATGTGCTCAGCATACGAAGTTACTACCACTTGGCAAACTTGCCCTTTGCAACAGATCCAGCATCCATTGTGAAAGGCTGCCTGCAAGTCCCATGGGAACATCTCTTTATGGGTGCAGAGTGATAACATGGGAGCTGGCTCATTTGTGACTCAAAGGGCACCAGGAATGCATGCATGTGAATCATCATGACTCAAGCCCCCAAGCTCACCACTCCCTTTCCCCCTGATGTCACACTTCATCCATGTAAGGTCCACAGTGAGATTCTGTACCCTGCCATCTTAGTGAAGAAAGTTGTTCCTGAAGCCATCAACAGATGTAAACGGGCATCAAATTACCATGTTAGATAACACCAACACCCCTTCACACCTTATGCGATTGAAATACAATAATTAAACGTGTGTGGGTTTTTTCCAGTGCAGAAATTCTGCATTTCTAACCCTGTCTACTCAAAAGGAAGTTCTGTTAAATTGAATGGAACTTACTCCAAGGTAAGTGCGTACAGGATTTCAGCCTTAGGAATCATTGCAGAAAGTCTCCAGTGTATACCCTCCTCCCAAAAAGTATATTTTATAATATAAATAATAATAAATTGGCCACACTCCCTTTTACATTTCAGCCCACTTTGGCACAAAGCCTCCAGAGGGTTGACCCTGGCTCAATAAGGCTCAAGCCCCCAAAAAGTTTACGTAAAGGGAAAGGGACCCCTGACCATTAGGTCCAGTCGTGGCCGACTCTGGGGTTGCGGCACTCATCTCGTTTTATTGGCCAAGGGAGCCAGCGTACAGCTTCCAGGTCATGTGGCCTGCATGACTAAGCTGCTTCTGGCGAACCAGAGCAGCGCACGGAAATGCCGTTTACCTTCCTGCCGGAGCAGTACCTATTTATCTACTTGCACTTTGATGTGCTTTTGAACTGCTAGGTTGGCAGGAGCAGGGACCGAGCAACGGGAGCTCATCCCGTTGTGGGGATTCGAACCGCCAACCTTCTGATCAGCAAGCCCTAGGCTCTGTGGTTTAACCCACAGAGCCACCCACGTCCCCTTGGAAAGCCATTAATTGTTGTCACTTTCCAAATGATGGCAGGTGGCACTATAAATTTAATCCAGTTTCGAGTCTGTTTAACCGTCACAGCTCCTAACCGAGGGAGGGTGAGAACTGTAGCTCTCTGAGGGAGGGTAGGGATTACTACTAGAATTCCCAGCACTCACAGCCAATCACAATTTCCAGGGAATATTCAGGTCCATGGTGAAATGCCTTGGCTTCCTTGCTTCATTAGCAGGTGTGAATCTTACATTTTAGCATCTATTTGTAAGTGTGCGTTTCTTTCCTTCTTTGCATACCTAACAAGTCCTCAATCAGCAGAATACTTACCGGACCAAAAGTGTTAAGCCGTTGAACTGCAGATCGAAACATATAATTCCTGCATTTAGAGGGGGTGGGGAGAGAATGTGTTTTAAGTTCTTTTGAGAAGTCCTCAACTTCAGAAACATCCCCAGTCCCATTTTTCTTTTAGCTTAGAAATGTATCTGATCAAAAGTCAGTATGCAACTTATCAGACATTATGCAAAGCTTAAAGAATATGCAGGAAACACACCTATTTCAATTGTGTTGTTTTAATTGGATTTTGTAGGTTTTTAAATTTGGGTTTTAATTTAATTTAGGTTTTTTTATTTAGGTTTTTTGCTTATTTAATTGTGCCTTTACACCCTCACCAAACTACAGTTCCCAGGATTTGCTGGGGTGGGGGTTGCTTTGAATGCATAGCATATATACAGCCTTGGTCATTTGGAGATTTTGTGTGTGTGTGTGTGTGTGTGTGTAGCAACTAACAAGCAAACTAATACATTCAAATAAAAATAATGCACGTGTTGTGACGTGTGGTTTGTGATTTCAGCTCTCTTGACATAATATGCTGGAGACAGTTCTCTAGTAACACTTCTTTATTAAAGCAAACAAGACTGGGGCCTGAGGAGGGGAGAGCTACATTTATAGGGACAGGGAACTAGCTAGAAAGGATACATTTTGGAGGGAACAATATCATGCAATCACAGTCCTGCCTTTTGGAGGAAACCAATAAGACAGAGGATCCAAATACAGCAGCTTAAATGAACCAATAGTAGCTGTACCCTCTGGAACCAAAAGGCAGTTACTTTACCCTAATGCAAATACAGACAATAATAATACAGGTATAAAATCCTTTGACTCAATTCACAACAGCACTAGTGACTGATTCTTTGCACAATAACATAAGAAGATCCTAGCAGACCAGTCCAGAGGTCGATCTAGTTCACGGGTAGGCAAACTAAGGCCCGGGGGCCGGATGCAGCCCAATCACCTTCTCAATCCGCCCACAGATGGTCTGGGAATCAGTGTGTTTTTACATGAGTAGAATGTGTCCTTTTATTTAAAATGCATTTCTAGGTTATTTTGGGGGCCTGCCTGGTGTTTTCACATGAGTAGAATGTGTCCTTTTATTTAAAATGCATCTCTGGGTTATTTGTGGGGCATAGGAATTCGTTCATTCCCCCCCACAAAAAAATATAGTCCGGCCCCTCACAAGGTCTGAGGGACAGTGGACCAGCCCCCTGCTGAAAAGGTTTGCTGACCCCTGATATTGTTCAGCATCCTGTTTTACAGTGGCCAATCAGATGCCCGGAAGCAGGACCCAAGCCCTCTTCCCTCCTTTGGTTTTCAGCAACTGGTCTTCAGAAACATACAGCCCACCCGCCCCAGCCATGCCCCATGCTCTCAGTGCAAATGGAGGTCAGCCCTCAAAGCGAGGCTCTTTCATGAAAGCAAACCACCTTTTTAATTGAAGCCTGCTTATTGAAATCAGCAGGAGCCTATCTGGGTTGGTGGCACGAATCGCCCTTTGTCCTCAGCCATGGGATTTGCCGCCGCTTGGAAATGAGGCAAAATGAAGGCTTTAAAATAAAGCAGGCAAAAATAATCTGTACAGGGTGGGGCAGGAGCGGGAGGGAGAAACGAGATTAGCAAAGACTGTGTACTCACTTGGTTGGAAAAGTGGGCACAGGAGGAGGGAAAAGATCGTACTGCCCGGGGTCAGTGTTTATATCCTGCGGGGAATCAAGTGTGCACAATACAAATGTCAGTAACCCAAGTTTTATTTTATTATATACTGTTTAAAATACTTGTTTCCCCATTTCCTCATCACAAAGATTCAGGAGGCAGCTAACAAATCTAACAGGGTAAAGCTTTCTCTACGGATTATAAAATAGTAGCGAATAAAGTTTCAGCAGGTTACAAGTCAATGTTCAAATTATAACATTATCTCTGTACTGAAAGCTGAGAAGAGCGTTGCCTTCAGATGATTTCTGAGAGAAGGTGCCACAATCCAGAAGGCCCTGCTTCTTCTCTCCTCGCAGAGCTTGATTATTGGGCAGGTTCATGTGGTGGGGTCATGTGTTCTGCTTGCAGGGACGCCGACTTTCTCCCCACATGACATCACACACATGTGTGACATCACACAAAATGGCGTCATGCACCCTTCTGCGCACATAAATGCTCACCCGGGAGTGGCAGGCTGCGGGGGATGGCAGCCCTCTAAATATTGAGGGAGGGGACTTAGCCCCCTACACACGAATACTGAGCGCCCCTGTCTGCTTGATAGGCCTTCACACAGAAGACTGTCTATCAGAAAACAGACCTCTCTTTGAGGAAGGCTTCTATCTGAAGCACTGTCCAGTCCCAGCCCAATTTACATACATGCATACATACATACATGTATGCATACATACTTTTTAAATTTATACCCTGCCCTTCCCGGTTCAGAAAACCAGGCTCAGGGCGACTAACAACAAATTTAAAACACTTAATTGATGCAACAAAAAAACACCATAAAATACAGTATAAAACGTGAATAACAATAAATTCAGAATTCAAAAATCAATTTAGGGGGGAAATCCATCCAATAAACATTAGATGATCACCAGGGCTAGCTGGCTAAATTATTCCTATTTGGGCCAGCGAGGAGACCAGGGGAGAATTAGCTGTGGGATCCCAGAGCGGGTAATCTTCATAAAAAGGGGAGGGAGAGGGAAGGAAGGGGAATAAAAGATCAGGCAGAAAGCCAGGTGGAATAGCTCTGTCTTACAGGCCCTGCGGAAGGAAGTTAAATCCTGCAGGGCCCTGGTCTCATGGGACAAAGCATTCCACCAGGTCAGAGCCATCACTGAGAAGGCCCTGGCCCTGGTGGAGGATAATCTGACTTCCTTAGGGCCTGGGACCTCTAAACTGTGATTATTCATGGACCTTAAGGTCCTTTGCAGGGCATACCAGGAGACCCCCCCTCCCCCCAAAAAAGAGAGCGAGAGAAGTTCTGAAGCTGTCCATCAACAGCATTCAGATAACAGACTGAGCAGGCACCCAGGGGACTTGGCCGCAGTGATGAAATGCAGTGTATTTCTATAGCGACATTATCTAAATTTGCAAAGCTAGACATTTAACCTTTAAAGCTGAGTAATAATAATACAGTGGAACCTCAGTTTTTGAACGTAATCTGTTCCGGAAGATTGTTCGACTTCCGAAACGTTCGAAAACCAAGGAGCAATGGGCAGATGGCAAAATCCATTGAGGAAAAAAGAAAAACACACAGTGGAAACCGTTTGACTTCTGAGGTGCATTCGAAAATGGAAGCAATTACTTGCGGGTTTTTGGTGTTCAGCTTCCGAAACATTCGGCTTTCAAGACACTCGAAAACTGAGATTCCACTGTAATTATAATTATTATACCCCACCCATCTGGCTGGGTTTCCCCCTCCTTAGTTATTAAAATGAATGCCCCCCCCAATATTTTTTTTTAAATGAATGGGCCCATTTCTTTACTTTTACCTTATCTCTATAGGAAGCAGTTGTGGGCGTCTCCCTCGAGATGCTCCTGAAGGAATATGTCACGCGCCTTTTCTCAGCCAGCTCCACAAACGAAGGAGGGACGTATTTGAAGCTGCTTGGTAGGGTCATGTCAGTCATCTGCTGGAAGATGGAGATCCTCTTCCGGCCTTCCCCTTTAAAATTGTACGTCCGCTTCACTGGGTTCAGCTGAGCATCCTCTAGAAAATCCCGGACTGGGTAGCAGCCTGGTATTGGGGTGGGCTGAAGGAAAGAAACTTGAAATCTGACCCACAGCTAGCAATTAACTTGAGGATTTCGGGATTTGTTGTACTTATTTGCTCTAGGTTGTAGGTTTTATCCTCCCTTTCCTCTAAGAAGCTCAATGCAGCAGACAAGGAACAGCATTCAAGTGTACATTCCTCTCCCCTCCTTTAAATGGTGTTCTTTAAAGCATAAACACATACTCTCCTTGTGGTTAAATAGCAGTTTTGTTTTATTTTGTTATTAACCGTTAAAAGATGCCAGCCAAAAACCTTTAGGGGAGTTCCAGTGTTAGAGTAAACGCATTAAAATCAGTTGGCTTCGGTTACAGTAATGTCTTGTCTGCATCTCTATTTTAATACCACACTGTCTGAACCAGGCAAGGCCAGACTTTTTGCTGCCTGAGGTAAGACAAGATGGCCTCCGCTCCTTTTCCATGTGCAGAAGCCAACTGGGATGGCAGTTGACTCTTACCACAGCACTGATGAAGGGACAGCATTTTCCACTTGTTGGCAGGGCAAGGGGAGGACAGTTAATGTAGCATACACAGCTCTTTCCTCCAACAGAGGGGAATGACCTGGGAACTGTAGTTTTGTCAAGGGTGCTGGGAATTATAGTTCTGCAAGGTGCAAACGACAGTTCCCAGGATTCTTTGGAGGAAGCAATGTGCTTTAAATGTGTGGTGAGGATGTGAGAGGGTATCGCATACAGTGTTATTCCTCCTCCAGGTTGAAACTGATAAAAGGGGAAATTTCAAAAATGAGGATGAGGGGAAGTAAAATCTCTCTCTTCCTCTCTTTATTCCCACCTTTCCTACACCTTCCACTCTGGCTGTTGGAAGGCTGCCAGGATTTAAAAAGTGGTGGTTTGCTCCATCATGGACTCCCCACCCTTCACCCTTCATAAAATAATTGCTCTGGTTGTACTTTGTAGTGTAAAAAGCTGTCTATTTGATAAAATGTATTTACTGCTTTATGGAGGTTTTTTTATTTTTTTTAAAAAAAACATTCGAAGCAGTTTACAAAACAAATCTCATTACTGATTAAAAAAACAGTCAACTATTCAAAATATTTAAAAAATAATTTAAATCCACGAAAAACTAAAAAAAAAAAAAACAAATTAAGATGCATGCCAACATTCTACATGTCTGAATAGACTTGCCTAAACAAAAATGCTTCTTTTTTTTTACAGGCGCTCAAAATAAGGGAACCTGTCTAATATCAATAGGCAGGGAGTTCTGAAGCTTAGGTGCCGCCACGCTAAAAGATCAATTTATCAGAAATGCAGAGCAAGTATTATGCAGCCCCTGGAAGAGTGGCAGTTCCACACTGAAGTGGTCGAAGGGGTAAAAAAACAAGGTTGAAATTCGCTTCCAAAGTATACAAGATAATGATGCATCCATATGAACCAAGTCAATTTGTGTGAAATACTCCTACAGGGGGTGGTTGGTTAAAGGGGGTGTACTTTATATTAGCATTGTTCCCATGTGCGTTAGGCAAAGGATGGTGTGCCCTTTTCCACATCAGATTTCCACATCAGAAGGCTCACGGTAAATGAATATATTCTAGAATTCTGCTCCGATTAAGAACTGGGGCTTGCAATTGCTGGAAAAATGCAGAGCGCCTTCTAGAATTCTGCACAATCATCTCAGGTCATGCAGTGTCTCAGTTTCCACCTTGGTGACACAGCTAAGCACAATTAAATGAACATTATACATACCCTCAGGGATTCCCTCCACCATGCATCTCTTCCAAAATCAACTTCTTTATCCTTGTCTTTGTCACCAACCTTCAAAGAAATCCAGATTTTATGTGCAACTTTTTACATTTGTCCATTGCTCATAGATGTACGTACTGTATACATGTTGCCTACATATGAACACAGACAAAACCCTAAATCTTCATATATGCTGCAAAGCACAAAAATAAAATACATACATCCTGATCCAAGGGGTCCCAACCATGTGCATAGATAGCGCTGCTTTCCAAATAAGGACCATCAATGGAAGGCAGAGAAACCAAAGCGAGGTGTACCTAGAATTATGGCACTAGTGGAGACATGGGCAGTATGTGCATGCATGTCTCTCATGGTGTAGATAAGCTGTATGGCATGTGTGACTTTCGCGGATGTGTAAAAAAAGCTTTAAAAAATTGGATACCAATACGCACATTGGTACAGAAGATTTTGAAGGTTAATATTCAACTGGAGCCAGAAGTCTTCCTGCTGGGACTAATGAATATAAAAACAGAAAATGATTGTGGAATATTATTTCAATATATGAACACAGCGGCAAGATTGCCATAAACACAAAGATGGAAGGACTCACTATTATCTACTATGGAGAGTGCTTTTTTTCCTGGGGGGGGTGGGGTACGCAGGCCCCTCATTGAGGGGCAGTGTTTCAATATGAGTAGGAAAATGAGAGCACCCCTAAACATATTTTTTTTATATAAAAAAGCACTGACTATGGAAGAATGGTTATTGAAATTAATGGATTTCGCTGAGATGGAGAAGTTGACGTGTTTAAGTAGAGAAAAACCATGGCTGACATTTATTAATGACTGGAAACCCCTTATGGACTTTTTGCACAGAAAGGAAAACAAACTTGTGATATCTGGGTTTGAAGACTGAAAAAAGGTTGGTTTATGGAAAGTAGAAGAATTGGTAACTATTCTGGAACAAGGGTGTTGCTTAAGTCTATAAAGCTGATGGAATGAAGAATCGGAAGTATTTTCTTTTTCTTATATTTTCTTCTCTTTCCTTTACTTTCTCTCTTTTAGTTTTCATGCTAAAAATGCTTGGTATTTGATGCTGAAGTATATTGTGTATTGCTTTTCCTTTGTTTTTGTTTTTCTCCAAATCATTTTTAAAAATAGAAGATGAGACTTTCACATTAAGAGAAGCAAGGTCACACACCTAGGAAGGGGTGCTCAGAAGAGCTGTTAGTTCAGGTATGCATGTGAGATGCATGAAAAGAAAGTAGAGTGCATGCCTTGCATGCAGAGGATCGCAGGTTAAGTTCCTGCCATAACCAGGTAGGACCGGGAGAGACTAGGAGTAGGATACTGCCTAATACAGACTTGGCCCATCTACCTGAATATTGCCTACATGGATTTGCTAGCGCATCTCCAGGGTTTCAGGTTTGGTTCCCTCCTAGTCCTGCCTGGAGATGCCGGGGACAGAACCTGGGAGGTTCTGCATGCAACACAGGGTCCTTTCCCACTGAGCTACTCTACCTGAAACCCATGTAGATGAACCTTCTCCAATGTGGAGCCCCCTCCAGATGCTTAGGACAGGGGTCAGCAAACTTTTTCAGCAGGGGGCCAGTCCACTGTCCCTCAGATCATGTGGTGGGCCAGAATATATTTAGGGGGGGTTAACGGATTCCTATGCCCCACAAATAACCCAGAGATGCGTTTTAAATAAAAGGACACATTCTACTCATGTAAAAACACATTGATTCCTGGACCATCCACAAGAAGGCGATTGGGCCGGATCTGGCTCCTGGGCCTTAGTTTGCCTACCCATGGCTTAGGACTACAATTCCCATCATTCCCAGTCAACAAGGACTGCGTTGACCATGGGTAGGCAAATTAAGGCTGGGGGGCCAGATCCGGCCCAATCGCCGTCTCAATCCGGCCTGCAGACGGTCTGGGAATCAGCATGTTTTTAAATGAGTAGAATGTGTGCTTTTATTTAAAATGCATCTCTGGGTTGTGGGGCCTGGGTGGAGAATAGGAATTCGTTCATCCACCCCCCTCAATATATAGTCCGGCCCCCCCACAAGGTCTGAACGACAGTGGACCGGCCCCCTGCAGAAAACTTTTGCTGACCCCTGGCCATAGCTGTCAGCTTTCCCCCTTTCTTGCGAGGAATCCTATTCGGAATAAGGGAATTTCCCTTTGACAGCTATGCTCCTGGCATTGATGTTCACAGGACACTGGGCCATTCAGTTGTGGCTCCTCTCTTAGAGAAATGGAGCCTTGCCCCACAAACCCCAACCTGTCCTTAGCCAGCTGCCCACCAGCTTCCCATCTTAGGGTACATAACAGTCGCTTTCCTCCTCCCGAGACTCAGCATGGGCGTTTGGGAACGAACTAGAGATTAGTTGGCTCTGCCTGACATTGACAGGAGGTCAAACTTCTCTGCCTTCTTGTCCTGCCCGTCCCAATGGCCACTAGCCATCCTTGGGAGCACTGAGGAAATTAAGAATGCACCCCCTTTCAAAATTGGGAGGCGAAAGCAGTGCACTCCACATGTGTCAAACACCCCTGATTTGTAGGCTCTAATCCAACCTGTTCATTAAAAAATAAATGAAAAAATACAACCATAGGGCAAAGGGCAAATTGGCGAAGACATGAGCCTCTTCTGGGACCTCCCTCTCTTGACAGGCTTCTCTGATTCAGTTACAACTTTTTGAGGGCTTCTGTATGTTTGTGTGTGCAGAAGCTAACTGATTTTAATTCTTTTTGCACAGGATTATTGGTAGTGGAACGAGAGCTAGACTGAAGTGAGAATTGAGTGGGTGCCGCAATGTGGTGAGTGTAATTGTTGTGTGGTTGTTGTGTGGTTTATAGTGTATTTATGTTGGGTTACAGCCAATGTTCTGCTGCCACAATGAGACTTCTTGCCCTGTATAGGATGGGTAGTGAAATCTGTTGAAAATGCAAAGAAAAGGACGGTGATTTTTACCACATGTGGTGGACATGTGATAAAATGAAAAGAAAAAAAAAGGAACTGATCTATAATGAATTAAAAAAGATTCTTAAATATACTTTCCCAAAAGAGCCTGAAGCTTTTTTGCTAGGTTTGATAGGGGAGGATATTAAGGTGGACCAAAGATTATTCATGTATGCTACAACTGCCGCCAGAATCCTGATAGCCCAAAAATGGAAAACACAGGAATTACCAACTGTGAAGGAGTGGCAGATGAAGATGGTCAAATATGCGGAATTAGCAAAACTAGGATCTGTAATCAGGAGGAAACAAAGTACCAAAAAGAATGGAGTAAATTCATGGACTATATAAGTGAGAACTGTAGAAATCTGAAGACGTTAGCAGGACTGAAATAAATCTTATGACATGGTCTAGATATTACTAAGGAACTGTAGATTAGAGATTGAAATAAGAAAACCTGCGGAAGGGAGGGAGGGAAGTCAGTTGCTCTACGGAGCATAAACATAGATAGATGTAAAAAGATATGAAATATTTGTGT
The DNA here is from genome assembly GCF_964234715.1 of Podarcis melisellensis. NCBI lineage: Eukaryota > Metazoa > Chordata > Lepidosauria > Squamata > Lacertidae > Podarcis > Podarcis melisellensis. Next base: position 19,447,108 of record NC_138530.1, on the reverse strand, counting down.
ATTTTGTTTGTGTATTTGAAATGAAAACTTAATAAAAAACACAATTTTTTTTAAAAATGAGACTTCTTGCCCTGCGTGAGGCAAAATGGGAGGTGCCATCCTGCCCTGCTGCCACCTGCTTCACCTCCTCTGCCGCTGGTGAAGCAATGCCGGCATCAGCACTGATTTCAGGTGAGAGCTCACTGATTTCAGGCAAGATCTGTGAGATCTCGCCTGAAATAGATGGCCGGGCAGGTGGGGTGCTGCACTGGGGGCTTCTGCCACCTGAGGCAGCAGCCTCATCCTGCCCAATGGCTGCACCGGCCCTGGTTGGGGAACAGGAAGAGGATATGGCCCAAAACCTTTGTGTTGTGTGAATGTGTTCGTGAATGATTCCGATTAGTGTATCATATGTGGGGGTTTTGTAGAGGTTTTCTAGCTCTATACTGCCATTCTGTCACATGCACATCTTGAATTTTGATGGATTTTGTTGCTTTGCACATGACTTGCTTTTGCAGTTCTTATTGATTTTGCTTACATCCATTGTTTCAAAATATCTGCTGTCGCTTAATTATGCAATTTTAAATGTAGGATTATAATTTCTCCTTCCTTGGCGGCATTATAGATGCTGAATAACCATCTATCATGGATGCTTTAGTTGCGGTTCTTGCATTGCAGAGAGTTGGACTAGATGACCCATGGGTCATACAATTCTATGATTTTATGATTATTAAAAGCCAGGCTTTGGGGGAAGGACAAGGTCTCTGTGGCATAATGGGTCATGTGTTTGGATGTTAACTAGAAGGTTGGTGGTTCAAGGCTGCCCAGGGGCAATTGTGGGCAGGATTGCAGAGGGCTGGACTAAATGGTCCTCAGGTTTCCTTCCAACTCTACAATTCTAAGTGCATTGTGATATTTTATTTCTGCTGCTCCAGGCTCTCTTATTTGTGATTTGTAATTAATTTTATTACCGTATTTTTCGCTCTATAAGACGCACCAGACCATAAGACGCCCCTAGTTTTTGGAGGAGGAAAACAAGAAAATAAATATTCTGAACCTCAGAAGCCAGAACAACAAGAGGGATCGCTGCGCAGTGAAAGCAGCAATCCCTCTTGCTGTTCTGGCTTCTGAGATAGCTGCGCAGCCTGCATTCGCTCCATAAGACGCACACACATTCCCCCTTACTTTTTAGGAGGGAAAAAGTGAGTCTTATAGAGCAAAATATATGGTATATTTGATTTTAATTCTTGGGGTTATTGTGTGGCACGTAGAGACCATTGAATGAGGATAGGGTACAAATACTTTGAATAAAAGAACAAACAAATAAATCCAAAGATGAGTGTATAGGATTTACCCCAAACTGTCCGCTCAGTCTACTTGCGCCCCTACTGCGAGCTAGGATTTCCATCTTCTTTTGGACATAAATTGAGTACTGCTGTTGGTTTGCACCAGAGCTATAAAGGTATCTGTGACATCACAATTCAAGGGCTTTGTATTAGAGTGTTCCCACGCAAGAGAAACAGAAAGAGATAAAGCCTGGAAACAGAAAGTGGCTCAAAACAAGAGAACTAAGAAAATAGCGAAGAGAGTTAAAAAGCAGTAACAATTAGACTTTAAAGAAGAATGGGAACCTTTTACAAAGTACTTAAAGAAACAACAAAATGAACTGTTCTCCTTGGCAGGTTTTGAACAGTCACAAACATTTTCTTGGTAATATATAGATAGATAAATTAAGGATCTTTACAATTTTATAATATGCAGAGAATAACATGTGCTGAAAAACCAGAGAGAGGAGCTGAGGCAAGTCTGGGAGTGGGGTGGGAGGGGGGTTTCTTTTTGGGGGAGGGAAAAATGGGGGGGTGAGGATGATGTGTTTTTGATAAATTGTTATGTTGAAATCCTAATAAAAAATATTCAAAAAAGAAAAGAAAAGCAGTAAGAATTAATTGCCAATTAATATTTTTTTGGGGAAAAAGAGGAATTGCTACATATTTACATTTATTTAAGATAATTTATAGACTGTTTGATTGTAAACAGAGCCTCTAAGCAGTCAATAAAAGACAAAGCTAAAAACAGATTATTTAAAGTAACAGTTAAGCTAAAAACAGATTAAAACGTCTACAGGCCTGAACAAAAAAACGCTTTTAGCAGCCCCCACACAGAGTGCATGACAGCAATCCAATTTTGAAGTCCCTTGTGATCCCAGCGTTATCCTGATTTTAACCTTCTGGTGAACAGGCTGTGCAGGTTTTTGCTTTGTTTGACTAAAAGCGACAGTGGCTGGACAAAAGTGATGTGTGCAAACAAGACATTTCAAAGAGCCATTTCAAAATCCAGTGCCAACTCCTATTAAAAAAAACTATTGTCATTTTCAATTGTTTACTGAGTAGACCCATTGAAATCAGCAGACTTAATTTCAACAGGCCTAATCTGAGTAAAAGTAACCTGAATTAATTCCTGCATTGCAGTGGGTTGGACTAGGTGACTCTGGGGGTCCCTTCCCACTCCTGATTCTATGAATACAAGCCAATCTTCCTCCAGCAAAAAAAGAAGCTGCTTATCTATATTTTGAATATAAGGATGGCAATAAAGGATAGTGTCCCAGTAAATATACCAATGTCAAGATTTGAAGGTGGAGTACCAGGCGATCAAATTAATGAGAATGAACTTGTTTCTTGAACTCTAAAGAATATGGCAAACTGCTTTATAAACTGAATCTGAAAAGCTGTTTACAATATGGCATGGTAGTTTACTGTTAAAATGCAAAATAATAATTAAAATCTAATTGATCATATCCACCAACTGCTCCGAGTGCTTCAATTAGCTCTTTGGATCCCAGACCATAGTTGCAAACTGGTTTCCCAGCCACCGAGATCAGTTACTCTCTTGCTTTCGGTGTGCCTTTTTGTTTGCTTGTGGGAGTGGAGGAACATGGAAGTAGCCTTATATTGAGCAAGAACACTGGGTCCATCTAGCTAAATGTTTTCTGCCATGACCAGAAGGGTTAAACAAGGGACATTCCCAGACCTTCCTGAGGAGTGAACCTGGGACCTTGTGCTTGTGAAAAGCAGATGAGCCTAAATGCTCCCTTTAGAATTTGGTACATTGGAAGGCTTTTGTCGTTTGCACACACACACACACACCGCCAATAATCTCCCTGTGATGCAGCTGTTCTCTTCAGCATAAATGAACCATATGAAAATTAAAGTGCATTTCCAGGGAAATCAGGGCATTTCCATCTCCAGGGGATTCCAAGGGTTTATTCTGATGGATCTCTCAAAGCATGAGCAAGTATATTTCATCCTTTGAAGGGCTGCCATGCCCCATGAAAATGCAACCAGATGACCACTCCACACGCAGCATGGTTACAGGATGACTCATATGCAGTTGCCATGACTACTGCATACTACAGGTCCTACAGACCCTTGCCTCTCTGTGTTCTCAGAACATCAAAGGTTGCTACCCCAGTTCCCATCAGTTTTACCAGAACTGTGCGAAAAGATCTGAAATGTCTTTGTGTAATAGGCATAACACACTTAAAATGGGAACTCCGGATGATCATTGCACAAAACCAACTAAAGCAACAGAATGTGGGAAGATCCTCACTTCAGGTCTTCTCAACATGCAACAGTGGGGTGATGGAATCATGTGTGACCTCTTTTACACTGAACCAAGCACCTGAACTGGGCTTGCATGCTGTAAAAAGATCTAATAAATGCTAAGAAACTACAGACTCCCAACAGAAACTCTAGGGACCTGACAACAAATGCAAAGCAAACTGAGGATTTCCTATTCTAAAGTTGGCTGGATAGCCTTGAAGTGTATAAGCACTGATTGATACTTCCCCACCAAGGCAAATATTACCAATATTTTAAGGTGAGGAATCCGTTTGTTGCTATGACTAATATCCTTTTACCCCATCCAAGGGCTTTTGTAATACAAAGATGACCCCACACATCCACTTTCCCATGGAGGCAGGGCTTGAGGTCCCTCTTCAGAATGCAGAATTCCTATTGCTTCATGGTGGGGGACAGGGGGTGAGAGAAGACATAAAATCTCTTAATCTCCCTCCCTCAAGCACCAAATTTCAGCCGCCAGAGAAATTTCCTAGTTATGACGCATATGACTGAGGCCCACACTGCGATCAGTCACCATAGAACATTGTCAAAGGCTTAATGGAAACCAAAAGGAGTAACAAACCGTGTCTTCAGACGCTTGCGCAAAATTACTGCGACGGCCACCAAGCATTTTTACTTTTAGGCTTCGTTATGGTTGGTAGTTAGTGGAACTTCTGTACATCATGGAAAACTGCCTTGTAAAGATGTGGCCACGCTTTGCCTCACTGACCATCCCCAGATGCTATCCCACACCTGTATCAAAATGAGAGGACTCATAATGAGTCACTACAGAGGCAAGGGCCAGAGCTTTCCTATGTACCTCTCCTTGCACTCACTAGCAGTTATAATGAAGTGTCACTATGGACATTATGATACAATGTACATACTCTCAATCAAGAGGGAGCTTTTGATTTTGAAGCATAAGCAATCACCCAGGAATGGGGAAAAAACCCTTGTTTTGGGGCTTGCAATGAGGACGATTTAACTAAAAATATTTTAGACCACTTTAGCATTCAAGTTTCAGGGTAGCTTTACCAAGTTTGGACTGTACAAATGAAAAACACACAGAAAATAAATAGTAAATAGTATACATAAGACACCGCCAAGCATGGCAAAACAGGAACCAAAGGCTGTCGGAAACAAGGTTTTTATTTGTCTGCAGAAGTAGTTCATAGCACTGGGGATGCTACAGAAAGCCATGCTTCTGATAAAGGCTAATTTGGTGTCCCTGTGATATAATTTGAAGCAGAACCTCATTGGAAGATAATAAATGCTGAGGAGGAAGGCCTCATATGAAAGGAAACATTCATTGATATACTCAAAGCCATTTGTGCCAGCACTTTGAATTGAGCCCAGAAACAGACCAGCAGTCAGTGCTTATGCTTTGAGAAATGATGCAAGTATCTGTCCACACCTCTTAGCAGATGAGCTGCTGCACTCTACAGAGGCCGAAGCTTCCAATCCATTCTTCAAGCAAACATTGTGTACAATGCTTTTCAGCTTTTTACAGTAATGCAGTCAGAGGTCATCAAATTAATGTAGTGGGTATAATTGAAAACACCACCATGGCCATAGCTCCCAACTTAGAACCAACTCCAGCAACACCCCAAAACCAGTCCCTTACAGTTGAGTGTGTCCATACAGAATACATCAATGATTTCATGTGTAAATAGCGGCATTACAGGTAACAAATACCTAACATAGAACCTGCAATGGGCCATCTCCCCGACATTCTTAAGTCTGTATCTGCAGTTCCTATTGAAGTATCAAGAATTAACATGACAAGAGATATACAAAATGTTTAAAGAGACAGAGGAACAATATGGGTTAATTGTAATTTTTTATTGGAAAACAAATATACAACTTGGAATGGATTTGAGGCAAGTTGTGCCATAAGCAGATTCTTTTGAAAATAAGTGGCTGAACAAAAGTTTTAAAAGCATAGTAACCATAGAATAAAAGGTCTTCTGGTACAGGACCAGCAGTACAAAAAATAGTGTACGAGTACCTGGATAATACACCCGTTTTGCAATAGTGCAAACTTTTTAAGTTCCATATTGTTGACTGTCCATAGTCCACACAGAGTTAAGACTACATTTCAACAACATGCTAAGTTTCCTAAAAGAACTAATTTTAAAACAGGCATAACCTAGATGTTCCCTCATTTGACCAACACATCATCTAGCTTTAGAAGTGTGGAAGGGCTTAAATATCCAGAGTAAGCCACATGCAAACATTTGTTACTTTGATCATTTTCCCAAAATATCAGGATGACAGATAAAGGGAAAAACATGGAGGAATGAGTTTGTTACTATACATGCATATTCTCTTGACAGTAGGGGGAAACCTTTTACAGATAAGTTACAAACAGAGAAAAAGGCAAATAAACAATTTGTACAAGAAATTTAACACATTCTGTACAGTGTCTTCACTTTGCTGTCATCATTTGTACAAACTCTGTAGAGGAAAAGAGACAGTCATGTTTATTCAAGTATTTCTGCAACATGTTCGTATTAAGGATCAACTTGCTACATTAAGTGCTTCTACTTATTAGAAATACTCTTACTGGTAGCTCTGTACAACTTAGGCAGATAAATTTCAGATACATTAAATGATAATAAGGATTTTTTAAAATGGATTTATATCCTGCCTTTTTCCCAAGCAGGGATTCAAGGCAGCTTCCAACATTAATAAAAACTAGCTAGTTAAAAAATAATCAATACATTGGAAGACATTTAAAATCAACAATTAAAATAACAGCTTATGACTACTAGTAGCTCCCCCCCCCTTGCATCAATAAACAGTACTAAGTTTTCTTTCAAAACTTCTTTTAAACTTCTTATCTACCTAACTGAAAAGCTATCCATCTAGGGATCTACATGAAGATTTCAAATATTAGACACACCATATTAGTTTCCTAGGTCACCTGGCTCCCAGTATGTCTATCTTTTAGGGACTAGGTTAAGGCATTTTTTTTTTATCCTTACAGATATTTTAATGGCTAGTATTTTAAGTATTAGAAGAATGGTGTATTTCAAACATTAGAAGTTCATGGTATTTTAATTATTTTGTTTTGCTTTTATAATGCAAATGAAACTGCCCTGAAATAAGTACTTTGAAGGGTGGCATATAAATGCCATAAATAAAATAGCCCAACTGCATGTTCTAAGCCCAGGGCAATATCTGTTTAGTGAGTTTATTCTTACATGTGATCAACTTAAACTACAATTGCACTTCTGAACAAACCTACCAGCTATGTACTATGATAAAAAGTCACAGTCTGCATTACACTGAGAACAGACCACTTTCCTACTGTACAGAAAGTTTATTATTCACTATTAATTAAGCATATTTAAGTTTGTGGCAGAATGTTAGTTAGACCATATTGAACTATACTAGCTTTGCTGCAAATGCTTAAGCAGCAAAGAATGCAAGTATGGAATATCCCAACATGTGCATGGAAACAAACCTTCTTTGTATTCTGGCCAGTAAGTTCAGGCAGCTATATTAGTCAATGAGGGCTATATTAGTCAATGAGAAAATCAGTTATCAATTTTACCTTCATAGTTTACTTGACCATCACCATCAATATCTGCTTCTCTAATCATCTCATCAACTTCTTCATCTGTTAATTTCTCTCCAAGATTTGTCATCACATGGCGAAGCTCTGCAGCACTAATATAACCATTACCATCCTGTAAAACATTTACAAGTAGTTTGTAGAGCTTTGCTATATTCAGGTGTGTGCAAGTTAGTACTTATGCAACAGGAAATAAATGCCAGAAACTGCCTTGATCGGGCATAACTTCCATTTTTTTATCCACTATCCCCTTCAAATCCCACCCTTGCCTAGAGGTGCACATGGCCAGAAAATTTGAGCTACTTAAAATTTATAGCACCATCTGTATTTTGGACTGCCTTGGGTATAAAATCAACATGCAGGTCACTCAAGTTATGAATGGTGTTGCCAATACGTAAATTCTCCCTGGAATTGTTTATACCTTTATTGTTTTGTAAGAAACATACCATTTAAATTTCAGAAACCAGTCATATTATGCAGTTGCTGACTAGCTAGATTTGTTGCTTGGTTTGAATCACTAGACTTCCACAACGGAGTATCTGAAGCTACTCAATGGTATCTGAAGAAGGGTGCATGCACACGAAAGCTCACACCAATAACAAACTTAGATGGCCTCTAAGGTGCTACTGGAAGGATTTTTTAAAAAAATTGTTTAGAGTAAAGAGTGTTATGAACTAGTTCCAACAGTCAAGCCTAGGTTTTGCAGGGCAGTAGCGATATGAATGAATGCCTACTCTTTATGAGTTGTCACAGTATCTGAGGGCTTCCTTTTCCTGCCTCAGCAAGAACTACTTAATATGAAACAAGAATATCTAAAAATTGTTCTGCGAACATATACCAATTTGGTAATGGGTTAAGAACATAGGAACAGCTGGCTAGATCAGGCCAAAGGCCTGTTCTCACAGGGAACATATATGACAGGTTCAAGAGCTCATACGAGAGGTTTAGTTTCAACTTCCAACTGTCGCTTGATCTTTTTCAGAAATGTCACAAAGTAACTGGACATAAGATCTTAAACAGTAACAAATTCTCAAAATGCTCATGAAATGGGTTCAGCAATAAAATGTATCAACAGCAGATATATCAAAACCAGTAGGAACCAACCTCCTAAAAGCATTTATAGGAGAGCGTACAGAGAAGTGTTTTAAAGAACTGACACTTTGATATATATTTTTTACAATCAAGTATATAAATGTTATGAAATAAATCACCTGAACAGCCCCTACAGTTCTGAAGCTACCACCCCGAAGTCCTGCTTTTTGTAGACACCAATTTGTTAACCAAATAAGATATTTTAAGCAGGGCCTCACCAGCATAGCTCAAGTTGCATCTGAATTCATATGAAATATCAGGGCTTCCAGAGATTAAGAATCTGACCTGTTTCTCAGCACTAAGTTTAACTGATTGAGTTAAACAACCCAGCCAAATGGAGAGTGGATGCTAACTTAGCTGAAACTAGAAAACTGGTACTGAATATGAAAATTCTCTGAATTCTCAGATATTTCCCCTCCCGAGTGTATTAATTGAATACCTTATCAAATACACGGAATGCTTCTCTAATTTCCTCCTCGCTGTCTGTATCCTTCATTTTTCTTGCCATCATTGTCAAAAATTCAGGGAAGTCAATTGTGCCATTGCCTGTAAGATAATTTGGTTGTTAAATGAAAGCCATTGGTGTTGGAGCAACTTAACTATTTTAGGCCAAGCTTACCATCAGCATCTACTTCATTGATCATGTCCTGTAACTCTGCTTCTGTTGGATTCTGCCCAAGTGACCTCATCACTGTCCCCAGTTCTTTTGTCGTTATAGTACCATCTCCATCCTTATCAAATAGCGAAAAGGCTTCCTTGAATTCTATAGGATATAAAGATTAGACAGCTTAAAATTAAATATATGTTTGTACAACTTTATATTTCTACAAACTCTTTTAAACTGCACAGGTATTGAGAAGCATTAAGCACAATGAATGACTCCAAAGAAACTAAAGCACATCCAGGACCAAATAATATGGTTTCAGCAAGATCTGAGGTATTAACATTTTCTGAACACTCTCTTATGTAACCTGCCTTGAGCAGAAACCAGGGTTGTTTTTCAAGCTGGCCTGCATTGTGTACAAGTGGCAAAGTCTTGCCAAGAATGTAATTGTAGAGCAGCCCTGCTAGATCAGACCAAAGGCCCATGATTTTCACAAGTGATCAGCCAATTTTTCAACCAGTTTGCAGTGTGTCAATTGTTTGAATTCTTTTGTACTTGAAAAGCCATAACCATTATTTCCTCATAGAAAAGATTCTCTAATACCTTATCTATCATTTGTTCCTTTCTGTATCTTTCCCTGTGGTTTATTTGCATGGAGTGACCAGATACAGCATATTCCAAACATGGTAGCTTCATAGTTGCATATACTAACATTATGATAGGCTGCTTATTTTCAATCCCTCTTAGTAATTCTGAGTACCATTTTCTTTTTTCCACTGTCACAGCATAGGAAGTTGTCCACAATCGCATACTTCCTGAATGGTTACCACCAATTCAACTACATTACATTTACAATCTGAGTACCTTTATTCCTCCATAATTGTCCTCAGGTAGTTATGGGAACAATAGTATGACCCTAGTAGCAGGTTTCCAGACCAAAAAGCCTCCAAAGCTGACTGTTATTTCATTTATGAATTGTTACCTATGAAGCACCTTGAAGCTATTTGTTCTGCTGAAGGTTTTCAGTGCACTGCATATAGCATGCTAGCTACTTTGCACATGTATAGAACCAGAGGAATCTATTATTTTACCAGTATCACTTTTCAACCTGGTTTCTCACATTCCCTAATATTCATGTCCTTTTCTAGTAATGAACAATGGTCTATATATTTTTGAGTCTTTTATTACATCGGATTTATGCCACTTTATTTTTTATTATTAATTTATTTATACCACACCTTTTCTCCTGACAGGACTGAAGAATACATTTGAAAGGCCCTCCATTATCTCTGCATGTTGACAGACTTTATTCTACCCTTAATTTTAAGAGCACAGACTGTTCAATCCCCTATTGAAGGTGACCAGGTAAGGTTAGATGCTTAGCTGCAGAGAAAAACAGGATAACTAGCCTCTTTGATAGTTAAAGAACAGAGCTCGATAGATGCTGATAATCTTGTTGAGATAAGAGCAGAATTTTTGATAGGAAAAGAATATCAGTATTAATTTGCCCAAAGGGGAGATATATGGAAAAATGGATATATAGAATGAGATACAGTTGTACCTTGGATCTCAAACACCTTGGCTCCCGAACAATCAAAACCTGAGAGTGTTCCTGTTTTCGAAAGACAAACGTCCGACACAGCTTCCGATTGGCTGCAGGAACTTCCTGCAGCCATGCTTTTGTTTCCAAACATTTTGGAAGTCGAACCGACTTCCGGAACAGATTCCGTTCAACTTCCAAGGTATGACTGTATAGGGTTGTGGAATGGAACTCTATAGTGGATGCTCCGATGGATGGAAGAATTTCACAAATTCTCTCTTCCATGTGCAGCACCTTCCTATCCTTCTGCCCATAGGAAAATCCTGGATTGGCTCACCTCTGTGTTGACAGTAGTTTATCACAAACTGCTATGACCATGGCATAGCACACTGTGAAACAGTTTGAAATTTATAGAACTAACTGATCAGTCTTGGAAATTTGACTAAGAAAATGAAGTTTTTTGCGTTGATAGATGACCCATTGCTAAACTGATTGTACTGATTGTGGGTTCTGGCAACCAAAAATGAAAAATCTTCCTGCATTCAGATTAGTGTGGTAAGATCAGTAAATGGTTTGAACTTTTTTAAAAAGTAGGAACAGTGAAGAAGAGTATGTGGCCCTCCAGATGTTTCTAGAATTCCCAACTCACATCAGCCCTAGCAGTCATGTTCCATGGTCATGGATGGTGGGAACTGCAGTCAAACAACACCTGGAGGGCCAAAAGCTTCCCTTCCCTGCTTTAAATTGACTCCAATTACAGTGAGACTCCAAATACTGCAGTCTCATTCCATGTTTCTCAGTTTTTCCATGACCTTCAGACAGCATTTAAGCAGGTTTCAAGCTTGAACTGAAAGATTAGTTCAGACTACTACACTCATTAGTTTTATTTGTTTAAACAGTTTATCCAAAGCTTTATGGCAAAAAAACCCCTCCTCTCAGTAGTTAAAGTATCTTTTTAGTTTTACATTAGGGATATTTGTTTCTTTTAGTTAACCAGGAAAGAGCCAAATACGTTAAGGTTAAGACCAGTTTACACATTCAGCAGAATCAAGTAGCATTTCCCCCCTGTATTAAACAACTTTGGGTGATGCATGTATAAATGTCATTTTACGAACCCTGTAAACACACACAGAGAAAGATTTAAACAAAATGTTAGACTGAATCCCTGTTATAGATTTCTACATTAGGGAGCTCCCCTCCCCCGCCATAGGAAAATATAAATCCCTCTATCTCCCACACCATGATGTTGTGAGTCCAGGAAAATATTTCACTGGGTTCTGCCTTGGTTTAGTTTAGGACTTGGAGAAATGTAGCAAAGAAGGAATATGTCACATACAATTCATACTTTTGAGTGGTGACCACCTAAAGAGTCGATAGCTAGGATAACATAGGTTTGCATTGCCATAGCCTCTATCCTAAGGCTGTTGTAAAAAGCAAATCTAATGCATGCCTCCTGTTACTTCCTGGAATTTGGAAGCTATGTTTAAACCTAGCCTGTAGCCAAAAGATTCACTTTTAACCTTAATCTTTTTTTAAAAGCTTAAGGTTCTTGCAAAACAAAACAAAAAACAGTCATGTGGCACCTCAAAAGACTCTTGTTTTTGCTGTATGAGACCAACACAGCTACCCTGCTAGAAACTTATTATATGCATAGCAGCTGTTGGTGGGCTTCTGGACACAATTCAAATTGCTGATTATGATTTCTTAAAGTATGACTTCTTAGGGCCTGGTTTACGTGAAGGACCACCTTCTACATGAGATTGCCCAAGTTTTAACACCTTTAAGAATCTCTATGTCCAGCCAATAATTCAGCACAGACATGAGAAAGGGCCTTTATGGTAGCAGCATCCAGGCTCTGGATTCTACCCATAGGCACTTGTATAGTCCACCCTGTAGTCCACCTAACCCTACAGGCCTTGTCAATAAATGAAGACCTTTTTGTTTATACAGGCTTCTGACCTGCTAATATTTGTTTTTCCACTGTGTAAGCCACTCTTGTAAACCACTGTGTAAACCACTTCCTCAGGGAAGGTGAGGAAATACCTTTCAGTTATGGAGTACCTAGTACATGCCCTGGATTAAGCTTTCTGCCTACCGTATTAAAACTACTTAGGGAAGTTACTAAAATCACAATAAATGAAAAATGTTTTCCTAAGATTTTAGGATTACATCAGCAACTTGCTCTATATTCAATAGCCACAGAAAAATTTTTAAACTGCTGCTTTCTTTTTATTGCTACTTTTTATTGTTGATCACGTTAGAACAAAGTTAGTAGACAACTGAGTTTTATACGCTTGGTAATATTAAAATATTCAGAGGGCAGCTTTAAATAAAGGGCATCTCATCCCCAAAACTTAAATTCCCAATTTCCCCCATTCTATACGGGAATCTATACAGGAATCTATACAACAATACTACTTTCATACACACCTTAACAATAGTAGCATACAATGTTCACCCCTTCTATTATCAGTGCAAAGTATCACAACATTTGCCATTAGACACTTTTCTAGAGACCTGACATGCATTGGACCATGGAAAGCAGCTTACCCATCTTGTCCCACATAAATGCAGGCCCTGAATTTTGGGAATATCCTTCTACCAGCATAGTGTTAGCTATGCTTTAAAAATATTAATGAATATAAATTATACCTGATTTGAGAACTTTTAAAATGAGCTATTTGATAAACATAAAATCAACACTATCAATAGAAGACTACAAATGGTGTAGCAGTTGATTTGATTCACTAACCAGCAGATGTTAGCTACACCAATATTATTTAAGTGCTTGAGTTCAACGGAAACTGTACAAAATCAATGTTTATTCTTACCAGCTACAAAGAAGTATTTTTTGTACACATGCATGCAATTTCTCAATGCTACCATGCAACTGTTTGATGACTTCCACAGTTTGGTGTGGTCACAAACTATTAAAAAACTGGCATCATACATGTTAAGAGACTTTTAAACCTAACTGCACTGGATACACGTGAATAACTACATTTTTCAACTTACTGGGTTGTGGCAGCATCTTTAAAAAATTTAAAAGTGAAGTTGATCATTAAACTTGGGTTTGAATTAAGCAAAGTTTTACCACTCGACAAATATTAATGATCTGAGGTACAAAAATCTAAATAATCACATACACAGAATCAATCCCCCAAACCAAAAATACTAGTATCTTAATTTTTTATCTTATTTGGTTAATAGCAACAAAGGTGGGAGGAGTCAGTATGAATCCAGATTGTGTAACTTGCTGCACAAGGAGAAAGCTTGTAAATGTGTACGCTACTTGTAGTACAGAAGTGCACACATGCCAACTTGTTACAGCAAGAAAAGCAAGTATTCTAGGCAATGCAACAGTTCTATCCTGTGAGTTATGAATGTCAGGAAGTCATGTGTAGTTAGTTCTTAGTTATATAATAAAATTAGGGGTACTAATAAAAATAAGGCTGTGTGACACAAGAAATGTTTATCTTCTAATTATTAGTTCTACAATACTACTTATAGCATCACAGCTACTTAAAGCTACAAAGTTGCACATCAACTGAAAACTACGCAAGTTTTATATCACCATGATCACAAGTAGTGTATATTTAGAATCTCACCTGCAATCTGCTCTTCTGTCAGTTGATCAGCCTATAAAGATAAAGGGAAATTAAATTAGTACCTTGAAAATTGACATCCTACTTACAGATTTGCCTGTTCCTAAAAAACCCGCTATTTCCACATAAAGCTTGGCAAGGAATCGTTTTGGGAATGCCAGAATCAGAAAAAAAATCTGAATGGACATTAAGTCTACTTGGGTTCAATCTGGGCACTGCCTTTCAATAAAGAATGGGTCTAATGCCCCAGTAGCCCTTGGTCCGTTGCAAACTGATGGGGGTGGGGGTGGTCCTGCATGCCCTTCTCATACAGATGCAGTTTTTATGAAGGGAAGAGGAGTTATCTGCATCAGATGATTTTCTGGCTGACAGCTGGGACAGGTTGAGCTCTCATCCCTTGCCCTTACGTAGCAACCAACTGCTTGGGTGCAGCAGAGAAACTAAGCCAGATGGCAGTTTGCTCAAGCGATATTCTACCTCAAATTAAATAATGCAAAACAAACAGACAGCACAGTGCTGAAGCGGCTTTGTGTTGGGCATGATCAAAGTGAATCGTAACAATGGAAAACTAAAGATTGATATCCAATATTGTACCCAGTAAATTTCACAAATGTGATGACATGTCACTTAACCAGAAAACTATTTAAACTAAATTGTGCATCAAGGATTCATTTGATATGACTGGAACTAGAGGCCTAGCCAATTACTTGTCATAACACTATAGAGACTGTACATCAACAGTACTATGTGTTCCCTGGCACTAAGAGCAGTTTTCAATTGTCCTGAAGCTCTGGAACAATATTCATCTGAGGCACAGAATAATCCTTTCAAATATTACGAAGAACCTGTCATATATTCAGCTTGAGCAAGCTCATGACTTTGAGTAGGGCACACATGCCAAATTCTATGGAGAGCCTCACCTTAACTTGCAATCCTGTTGACCAAATTTAAACTGAATGGGAATTTATATTCTTTGGACTGGGAAGCAAACTGTTTGTGTAGGAAATAATGCACAATAGGTATCATGCTTTAAAATATACATTTCTTGGGGAAAAGTAATGTTACTGGGTTATGTGAAAAACCCCAATGGGGCTTCCTGCAGCATAAACAGAGCTATACTTGTATGTTACAGGTTGCATCAAAAGTTCCCATGTGATTCAAGTCCAATATGTTCACAGAAACCACAGCAAAATTCGAGCAGGATTTTAAACATCTTAACCACATCCTGCTTCTTTCAGGTGCAAATATAGATTTTCCTCAATGCAAACTTAATTTTCAACATTAAGAGTAATAATGGTTTTATAGAAAAAACACATCTTAGATGTGCATCATGGTTTACATCATGGAAAGTTACTATAAATGAGAAATGTTTGTTGTCAAAAGTGAACTGTAATTCTTCCAAGAAACAAATATATGAAAAAAAAATTAAATTCTACTAAGCCTCTTATCATTCATCAGTTTCATAAACACCAAAAAACCTCAAGTTGCACTCAGCAGTATCTTACAATTGTACTTCAGATTTTAAATATAGCATTAATTTATATTATGTAAAATGACAAGGCTATTCTCCACAATACAAAAACCCCTATACGTACAAATCAGTCTTCAATTTTAAAAAAGCCTAGTAAAAACTGCATGCAAGTATAAAGTGTTAAGTAGCATATTCACCCAAAAATATTAATATTACTTATTAATAGTATCATACAATGAAATGCAAGAATCTTGAAATCAATAAAACCAAGCTAACATTTTCAGAAGTATGATTTCATTACTTATTTTCCAAAGGATCCCAAAATTTATGAGAGGTTACCAATGCCACACCTTCCTTGGAAAAAACTATCTATAACCTCTTTATTGGAACCAAAATGAGAGGTTGGTTATATTGTCTTATTTTAAATCCCCCACCTGAAGCCAGGTTATATTACATCAGATTAGTCATAATACGAAAGCATTTCAGTTTGCATCATCTAGCACAGTGCCCTTCAATCTCGGGTCACCAAATGGTGTTGGATGACAACCCTCATTATCCCCAGTCAGTTTAGCCAATATTAGGAATGATGGTAGCCCAATGTAGCACCTGGAAACACAAAGGTCCAAAACACTAATTTTCAGCCCAGTCTGCCACAGAACCATAGTCCAATCTACCACAGAACCATTCAACCAATTTTAACTGACCATATTAAGCCGAGCAGTAGCAACCTCCTTCACCAGCAGGCCACCTGAACTGTTCTCTGGATACAACAGAAATTAATGTTCAAATCTGTCACATTTTCAAGTAATCTTCACTTTTATAGTCCCAGATTCAATTATTTTCAGATTAAGTTGCAATCTCCAACTAGATATACAATAAATTTCCAATTACAGGCACTGACCATTTTGTGCATGTTTAATTGACAGACACCTAGGTCGTTTTCGACTTGAAAAAGGGTGGGGAGATGCGTGCTCCGCTGACACGCGCAAATGCGTAGGACGCAAATAGGGAGTTCCTTGTACAGACATATGAACCAAAGTGGAATGACATCAACTGCCTTCCCCATATTCAAGCTTCCTATAGCTTAGTTACCAAAGAGAAAGGTGACAAGATACTGAAGGATGGGACTTAACTGTTCCGGCACAAATATATTTGAAGCCTTGGTGCATCACTGTATGTTGCTGGTAAGCTTTCTTCTAGATGGCTTTCAAATCACAAGCTACACAGGCCTGCACTTCATAACCCTGTAGTGGACTGCATTCCATTTGAAGATACCAGACCTAAGGTGCACCTCAGTATGTATTTCAACAAAGTAAGTCTTTAGTTTTATAAACCAAGATCCTAACTTTCCCTGTGGCCTCAAGTTAGGTAAGAGTGTGTGTGGTGGAAGAGGCAAAAGAAATATATACAGAAAGGGCTTTCTCAGTTTGCTTCATACCCTTCACTTCTACTTTATGAGTTTGAGCATAACACCATCTATTTTTATATACTGTCTAAATGGCCATACACATATAGCTAAACTTACTGAATGAAAGTAGAGGATGCTGGGGTAGCTATGCATGAAGTGAAGCCTGCAAAAAGCACCACTCTTGGTTACCATTAATACTATGACTAAAAACAAAACAAAACCTTTAGAAGTCTTGTGAACTTGCTGCTCACTTCCCCTCAGGAAAATGATTCACTGAGACAGTGAAAACAGCAAAACTGAGTAGCCCAGAATCAAAGTCAAGCTCCTGTTCTGGCTATTTTCCCCACCCTCAAATTGATTTGTTAACTCACTTATTGGATCTTGATTACAAATGGAGTATGTTAATCAGGTTCACAGGAATCAAGTGTATTTCTGAATATATGTATGTCAGGTGGGGTGGAGAGAGGTGGATCAGGTATTTCATCCTTACCCACATGAGTAGGGCTTGGGGGATGAGAGGTATTT
Source organism: Podarcis melisellensis (assembly GCF_964234715.1). Classification (NCBI taxonomy): domain Eukaryota; kingdom Metazoa; phylum Chordata; class Lepidosauria; order Squamata; family Lacertidae; genus Podarcis; species Podarcis melisellensis. The sequence continues at coordinate 19,429,687 of NC_138530.1, read as the reverse complement.
CAGGCATATACTATACCCATTTGCCAAAGAGCTATTTGTGCAACATTTGAAGTGTACAGCAACTTTGTATGGCAAGAAGATTTGCTTCAGTAAGTTGAATAGACTGTGGTGAGTCACTGGTGCAAGCTGTACATTCTGCATATGATCAAGGACCCTGTTCACCTGTTTCAGAGATAGACCTGCTCCATGAAGCAAGGTGGATTGATTTAAATTACTGGAGTGGGAGGAAGAACTGGTATAAATAAATTGACTTTGAGGTGAAATTTCTAGTTTTGCAATTCATATATTTCCTGAAAAGAGTGCATTCCAATTGCACACATAGCTCGTATGTGTTGCATTTATAGAATACTTCCAAACATCTGGTCAGAGTCTAGGTATATACTTGTGGCAAAGAAAGAGGAAACATTTCTTACAAGATGAAGTAATCCAAGACTAAAAAGCATGGTATTATGGGGAAGTTGTGTGAGAAATTCAGATTACGACAGAGAAACTAATGGAAGGTATCATGACGTGCTGGTGTAAACTAGCACTCCTCTATCGTGCCAAGGTAAAGTGAGCAAGTTCAAATATGAGGTAGGCCTATGCAAGATGAAAGTGGATCCCTTTATGCAAGCTAGGATTAATGAGGGGCCCACATCCAAGAGGTCATCACCACAGAAGAGTACTACTAATACACTGAACTGACAATGTACTTTCATTAAAAATTACCAATTATAATATTCTGTAGTAGCTCTATCAAGAGAAACAACAATCTGGCCTAAACATCATAGCATGAATGGAATTTTGAGGTGTCACTACTACCTGCCATTCACATCCACAAGCATCTTAACTTATGCTGCAAGGAAACATACTAATGAGCTTCAGTGCAGGTTCAGCTGCAATGGAATCTACAGACCCTGCAACCATCCTGAGGCCCTTCTTCCTGTGCCTCCTCAATGAGAGGCTAGGAGGGTGGCAACACAAGAATGGGCCTTTTCTGCAGTGACTCTATGTGGAATTCTCTCTGCAGGGAAGCCTTTCATTATATACTTTTAGGCATTTGGTGCAAATGTTCCTCTTCAACCAGGCTTTTGACTAACATCCTATACCCTTTTAAATGTGTTTGTGGGAGAGGGATTATTGTATTGTTCTACTGATGAAGGGCAGTATACAAATTTAATAAATAATGATAGCTTCTAGCTCTCTCCATGACATCCCTAATTTCACCCCCCAAAACAAAACTTTTAAAGTGTAGAAGGTCGTGAGCAACAGGCTACGGACAAGCTTTGAAAAAAGGAACCAAGGGCTATTTCTGTGAAGATGGGGGAGAAATGCTTCAAGGCAAACTCCATTGAGGACAGAGGGGGAAATAGTGACCAGTAATCCTTATGTGAAGGGGGTTCCAGGTTGGAATACTGTGGAAGAAAATATTTGTCAATAGAGAAGGGGCTCTATTGTTGGGAGGCTTTGAACCCAACACCTATACTAACAGCATGGTTATCAACAGATATATGCAATAGGAGCTCCAAAAAGGAGGACGCCAGGAAGAAAGCCTGAGTTTTGGATAAGATCCTCAAAGTGTTTCATTTTCTCCATTAACAATGTACTCACAATACATTGCTTGAGAAACAAACAGTACCTGGGAAAACAAGGTATCATAGGTAGGCACTAAAAAATTTCCAATGCCTCAAAACAGAAGCCTTTAAAGAATGCAAAGGGTCTGTGGAATTAGGCCAGTGTTCCATCTAGGCCAGTATCCGGTTCTCAAGTGGCCGGCCAATGGTAAGTTTATATTCCTAGGTGTCAACATTTTTATTTTTTTGGAGTGTTTGTGATCTGGCATCTTGGATTTTTCCAGCCTTCAATATATTCATATTCCAGGCACAGCTTCATAATAGTCCAGGGTTGGCTGCTTAAGAGACAGCTGCTGAGGCTGACATACCCAAATTAAACATGTTGCAGAACGCTTACAAAATGGTTTACATCTACTCTCCAAATCTAAAGCAATGCGCACAATTTCTCTTAGGTAGGTCACTATGTTTGCGAGACACAGCACCCAATATATTTAAGGAATGGAAAAGTATTTAGAAGATTGTCAATATTAAGCCTCTCACAGGGTAATAGAAAACAACTTTCATATATTATGCTCATCTTGTAGATGAGGTTCCCAGAATACTAGCACTAACTGGAATCTTCATAGCTTTGAATATCTAAAATTATCCCTTGGTGTATGAACCTCTACTTTTATGGCCACTGAAAAGCTAGTTTCCCTTGATGAATACATCTGCATACAGCCTTAGTGTCAAAACAAATCATTCAACTTCACTTGAGTGAAAAGGTATTGAGCTCATCCAAGCAATTCCTTCAATAGGAAGTGAAAATAAACCCATGACTGCCAAGCCAGAGGTCTGCAGCCATCTCCTTCACACAGCACACCCTTGCTTTGCAAAAGACTAGGAGTATCAAATCATGCCCAGCTTTCTAATGACTTTAAGATCTTACTGCAAAATTAGCATGGAAAGATTTTTTCCTTTTACATATCCTTGCTGCGCTCCCAGCGGGAGTCACAGTTGCCATTAGACAAGGAAGCTGCTCTCTCTTCACAAGGGTTTACGCCTAGAGGGAAAACTGCAGCAACAGCCTCTGCATTATGCTGCTAGATAGTTCAAGCAGACCCTCAGATTGATTGCCTCAAGTCTCCTTCCAAATTAGTGCCTTTATTCCAGTGCATGACAACTCGGTATAACCCTGCCAAGTTTTACTTAATAACGTGACAGCTCGACAGTAGCCATCAACAGGAAAAAAACCTTTACTTTTTAAAAGGATACACAAGAACAGCGAACGGTTTATATTATCTCAGGGGTTACCGGGAGCGCACTCTTTAGCTAACAGCACCGGGGTGGGGGAGCCCAGGCACCTACTGCCTCATTCTACCCTCCCCGCCCCGCTCCTTGCACAAACATCACAAAACTCCAAGCCTCTGGGCTTTTGCAGATTGCATTTTCTCATGCGAAGGTCGATCTGCTCTTACAGCTCTCCCTTTCCCCCCTTACCCTTGAGGACGAACAAAGCCGGCGACCTGGCGCAGCCGTTTTGGATACCCTCTGCATCCCCCATCCCTCCAGGTGCGATCTTGCAATGCATCAAGCAGCAGCAGCACCCCGCAACTTCTCCCTCTCGCAGCCGCCCCCTCCCCGACAACACGCCGTTCCGCATGCACCGAATTTCTCCCCAAATACGCCTTCAAGCCTTAATTTATTTATTTTTTAGGTAGTGGGGGAGAGAGAGAGATATCAGCGATCGCGGTTCTGGATTCCAGCAGCTGCCTCCCCACCCCCAAGCCCAGGGCTGCCAAGGAAGGGGCGGCGGTGACATCTCGGTTGCTATGACGACGCTGTTGCACCCACCCCGCCCCACATAAACGCGCGCGCGCGCCGCTGCAGCCAACTGCCGCCTGCGCCTGCCTTCTCAGCCGCTCTTCCCCTAAACAAAAATCCCTCGACTAGGCAGGAAACTGCCGCCGACTATCTAGGTTGTGCATATGCGTATATCTCTCTCGTCCAAAACGCGAGGGAGAGGAAAGCAGCATGGCGCCGAAAACAACTGTCGCCGGTGGTTTGAATTTTGAATCCAGCCGAGGAACGTTGAGATACACACAAGCGGAGGGGGGGGGAACGAACCACCTCCCCCCGCGCCTCCCCACAGCCCCCCGAGAGGCGGATGTCCTCTCTCCCCCCCCCCACCCCACAGCAGCCTCAGGTTAAAAAGGCGCCGATTGCACGCGGCCCAACCGCCGATCCGAGTTAAAACGCAAACCGCCTCTCCCCGCTCGCCCGTTTGCTAACCATGGTGGCTTGGCCCGGGCTTGGCAGCAGCTAACGCTGAAGACGAAGGCAGCCTCGCTAAGCGCGGTAGGCGGGAGTGGCGCGCTGTCAGTCGTCTCCTCCGCTCCTGCTACCTTAACTGCTCGGCAGCTCTCCTCAGACTAGGCACAGCGCGCCTGCCGGCAGCGCCTCATAAACCACCTCACCGCTCTCTCGGATCCCTCCGCGCTCCTAACCCGCCCCATCTCCCTTCCCCTCCCCCCCGTTTTCCAAATCACCATAGAGAAGCCGCGGCGCGGGGCGAAACGAGATCCGGCCCCACGCCCTCAAGCAGCCGTTACCAACCGTCGCTGCGGCTGTCTATCCCTTTTCCTTCCCCACACCGCCACGATGCTGTCAGTCGTCCCCACTCGACGAGAAACAAACAAGGATCGGCAAGAAACGAGAAGTCGAAGCTTTTTTTAAAAAAAGAATATAAATAAATTTGAAAAGGAGGGACTTTTTCGTAGCGCGGAGGAAGACAAAACGTACGAGTGAGCGAACGACCGAGGGGCTCCGCTGATTGGTGGCTTCGTACCTGCAATGCGTCACTCGGGCATGCACAGTCTGAGCTGTGGAGCGAGGCGCCCCCTGCGAAGGAGTCAGACAGTGGGAACTGGGGTTATGGGCGGGAAAGGGCGGGCGCGTCCCTAGGAAGAGGCTGGAGCCGCTCAGAGTCTTGAGGGAAGCCGGTTCTGGCGCTGCTGAGCGCCCGAGTACCAGGATGCGCCTCCTGTATATGGAAAGTTCCTGGGCTGAGAGGGAATAGCTGGATAAGCCTTCTTGGAGAGAGAGAGAGAGAGAGATGTCAGCAGGGCTGTGTGGAAAGAGCCAAGGCTGCGAGGGGGGTGCAAACAACGTCCTCGGGATAATAATAATAATAATAAAGAATGAAAAAGCAAAAGGCGTTTCCGAGCCGGATCAACTTCTGCAGGGGGGCAAAAGGAGTCGCCTGGTGCAAACCTACAACCCGCCCAGCTCCCTTATTAAGCACGCTTGCAAGCTCGGTGACCTCCCTGCACCGTGGGGCTTAACATGCATCGGGCAATGGGGGCTATAAAAGTGGCAGGGGGGCTGGTGCAAGGAAGAACGCAGGGTGGAGACCACCGTGGATGGGAAAGCAAACTTTTAACTGGGGAGGAAACCCGGACAAATCGCTGAGGACTAGAATGCTGGAGCGAGTTTTTAATTTGCCTTGGATCTTGGAAACGACAGAAAAGGCGCTGATGGGGGGGGGGGAGTTTGCGGGGCGATTCGCCCCCTATTCTCCTGCAGATCAGCTGTCCTTCAGAGCGGGGAAGCGCCTTCCTGACACCGGCTGATTCCCAGGATATCGGCTAGATTCCTAGGATATCGGCTGTTTTCCAAGGAGATTCATGTATTCCTTGCATTGCGATGTCAGAAGTTCGGGGTATGTAGCTGCTGCTGCAATTGCAGTGTGTAGCGGACGTGTGCGATGTGGCGGCTCACGTGCTTTTGAGCAATGCGAAGGGACAGAGGGAGCCAGTTTGATGCAAAGGGGGTAGGAAACGAAGCACGACCGCCCAGTGTACAGGGGTGTGTGTGTAAAGTGGGTGGCAACGCAGCTCTTGGCAGAATCGCGAGGGTTAATATACACAGGCTAGGGTGACTCGCCTCTAGACCATCAGGTGTCTTCCCCTAATCGAGAGGTGGCGAGGGGTGTTGTGCAGCAAGGAAGGGAACCAGAGTAATATTCTGTTTCTCCTTGCCCTTTCTGCTATAGGCAATTCAGTGCACAGCTTACCAGCCTAACATGATGGTGAAAAGCAGCTGGAAAATCGGTATCGGCGATCCATCTCTTCGGTTTGGGTTTATGGAACCCCAGGAAAGTCAGGGGTGTAGGAATGAAGGGGTTGCGACTTTTTGTAGGAATGCGCAGAGTTTAATGGCGCATGGGCAAGAGTTGAGGCATATTTATGGGACGAAGGTTAAACCTGATGTTATCTGCATTCAGGGGGAAAATGGCTTTGGAAAGCTGCCTTTTAAAATACCAAGATTCCTTGTGTGTAAGACAGGAGAGGTGTTGGCATGTTTTATTCGAGACACATCAAATTATATTGCTGTCCGGACCCAGGGTGCTATATCTGAGTATTATAACCTGGCAGCCTTTAAGGAAACACTAGTGTGTTTTCTAATGTTTATAATTCTTGTAATTCTGCGGCTCTTTAGGCATTATTCTTAGAAATGTGAAGCAAATAAAAAGAACTAGCCTACAAAATTTTGTCACGATAAATTGGTCAGTCATTAAGCTGCCACGGGACACTGCTATTCCTCTGGAAACTGAATAAAAACATTTTTTAAAATGGCAAAAACTTTCCTCTTTGCCCAGGTCTTTGGCCATTAAATTATCTATGGCTTGTTAAAGGTGTGGGGCAGTATGTATATAAAAGAAATTAATAATAATAATAATAATAATTATATAGTGTCCCTTTGGCTGAAAAACTTTGTTTAAGGTATCTGAACGTACTACAAAACCTATTAAAGTCTATTCCAGGTCTGAATGTGGCCCTCAAAGCTTTCTGTCTGGCCCTTGGGACTCTGCTCAAGCCACGCCCCTCACTGACCTTGCTCTAGGCCCTCTAGTGATATCACCTGCCTAGAATGTAACAGCGACAAGTCTATTTTGCTTGCCAGGATAGAGACTGATGTGTATCTTGCCACATCCACAACTGATATGTAGCCCTTGGAAAGGTTGCCCATGAAGGGAATGTGGGCTCTGGGCTGGAAAAAGTTCCCTCACCCCTGGCTTCCCCTATAAAAACTGAATCAATAGTTCTGTAAAGGTAAAGGAACCCCTGACCATTAGGTCCAGTCGTGGACGACTCTGGGGTTGTGGTGCTCATCTTGCTTTATTGGCTGAGGGAGCCGGCGTACAGCTTCCGGGTCGTGTGGTCAGCATGACTAAGCCGCTTCTGGTGAACCAGAGCAGCACACAGAAACGCCGTTTACCTCCCCGCCAGAGCGGTACCTATTTATCTACTTGCACTTTGACGTACTGCTAGGTTGGCAGGAGCTGGGACTGAGCAACGGGAGCTCACCCCGTCGCGGGGATTCGAACTGCCGACCTTCTGATCGGCAAGTCCTAGGCTCTGTGGTTTAACCCACAGCGCCGCCCGCATCCCCCATAGCTCTGAATGCAGTACAAATTATAGGTCGTAACTGTACACTGTGGACCACAGTTAAAGTTGCCCTCTATTCTTAAGCACCAAAATATGAAGTTAACTTACATACGCATGCTCTTACTTTTTTATGGGAGCAGCCAGGCAGACCATTGGGCTTTAGCGGAAACATGGTGAAGATATCTCGCTGATTAGATGCCATGGATGCATTTGGCGAACATCTATAGCAGCTAAATGTGCAAAATAAATAAGAGGGGCTAAAGGTGTAGAACAGTTCTTCTCAAACTATCTGATGTGTGGGACTAGCAGTTCCACACACACACACACACACACACCCAATGTGTCAGGGACTACATTTGAACATCACACAACCTGGGCTATGGTGTAGTCTCCAGGGACTGGCAGCCACTGGTCTGCGGGCCACTGCTTTGAATAGCACTGGTGTCGATAGTGATATTGTGGAAACATGGTATTGTTTCATTTCCCACATGAACAATAACTCACAACATCTGTCACCACCATCAATGCACGGCCCCTTATTGGAAGCAGCCGTTGGGCAGATAAAGGGGAATTATGGATGTGAACTGAATCTGAATTGCACAATATTGTTGGATACTTTTTTTCCTTTGGTCTAGCAAAGAAAAAGGGGGGGACCCACCATTTCTTACATATATATCAGACACCTGAATCCATGACCTATCAAGCAAAGTAAAAAGTACCGGTATGCTTTTCTACAGAAACAAACACACGTAAGGGGTAAAAAATGTGATGGCGTCAAGCATTATCAGTACAGCATGAAAGTTATTAATGTATCATGCAAATAATGATTTAATACTTATATTGCCAACTAAGTGCCACGGGTGCTTGGTTTTTCTGTAGCACAGATAAATTATTCTGCCAGTAATTATTAACCTTCCATTCTGGAAAGTTATGGATACTTGACCCTTCAAACAAGCAATCTTGCTTAGTGTCCTTACACCTGTAACTTCACAATTCTCTAAAATTATAAATTCTGCAATACAAAAGGCAGATAAGCTGAACAGCAGAATAACCTGAAGCATTCCAGTGCTTTGTTTAGTCCACTTGAAAAGAGACAGATAGCATGTCAAAGAAACAATATCAATTGTTACAGTATCCAATTAGTATTCAGGCTTGGTTAGTAAGTACGAATCGGAAAACTGGAGACTTAATTTAGATCAGACCACCTTTGTAAAGGGGTCTTTTCATTGTGCTGGGATTTTATGCATTGATAAGAATATTTATAAACCAACTTTGCCATGTTCAGTAATTGCAATGGGTCTACTCTGAGTCAAAAATAGTAAAATACCACCCATAATGACACCGTACCCTAGATCTTCTAATAACTGCTCCTAGTACCTTCGTATAAACCTTCCTTAAGAGGCACCGAACAACACAACTGCCAAGGAATAGGCACATAATCCCTTAAAGTCATTCTCTGAACTCAACCCCTTCAGTAGGAGTGGAACCACAGTAAAATAGTGCCAGCAGCTCCCAGCCCACGAAGACAGTTCACAGATGATACCACGGACAGCAGCCTGCTGCGAGTTGAAGCAAGAGCAATAAGATCACACTTCCCCGCCCCGCTCCCGAAGAAGGGAATCAAGGCTACCTCTTGGTTCCCAAGGTGGGCTGAGCCCAGACTAAATCGAGGCAAGTTTCTTCCATGGTGTCAGGATCCACCTGCCTTATTTGAAGATGCATTGGACCCCGTGTGGGTTGATTCCAATTTTAGCATTTGATTTTCTGCAAAAAATTAATAAATCTGGATGTGGGGTGGACCTTTGGATGCCAACGACGTTATATAGAAGCATGCACGAGCAGCACCAGCAGCACAATGAATGCATGTTTGGAAGCAAAGATGTCTCCCAGTTTGGTGTTTTGTTTTTCAGATCTGACTGTTTCCCCTATGCATAATTAATTGCACAGACTACAGAGGTAGTATTATGGGATGTTGGATTATAGATCGTCAACACGCTGCCCTGCTGTTGAAAGAATTGCACTGGCTGCCAGTTAGGTACTGGGTTAAGTTTAAGGCGCTGGTTTTGGGACCAGGATACCTGAAAGATTGTCACACTCCTTCTATACCCAGTTGATCACTCTGCAGTGAGGGCCTCTGTAAATGCCATCTTATCAGGAAGTGCATTCTGTACAATGTAGGAAACAGGCCTTTCTGATGTTGTGACACCTACACTTTGGAACACCTTCCCTTTCAATATTAGGCAGGCACCATCTCTGTAGTCTCTTTGGCACCTGCTGAAAACCTTCCTGTTTCAGGAAACGTTTTAAGCTGAGATCTTTCCCAGTCTGTTTCTGTATTATAATTGTTTTTTAAAAATGTTTTATCACATGCTGTTGGCTGCCCTGGGTTCCTTGGGGAGAAACATTGGGTTATAAATATAAATAATTTAGTAAATGGTTATCTGGTCCACACCAGCGATCATTTTAGTTACATAATGTTAGGAGATGGCCAATGTGTATTAAATCATCTTCAACAAGGTCTCCAAATTAACAAGGTGAAGAACTGAAAGAACTGATTTCTTGTGTGCTAAACACAGCATGAACCAAATACGTGGTAAGAGGATTGCCCATAATCCTTTTTTAGACCCCAAGAAATGCAGTCAGGTTTGCTAATGGAATTCCACTTGTTTAAGGGTTAGGATCCAGAACCTTCCCATTGCAGAGTCTCCTTTGAAAGGACTTCACCTTCATTTGGCAAATTTCATTTGCTTTGATGCATCGTGGACTTTGTGAACTTTCAGAATCGATCTGCTGAACAGTACTGACAAGACAAACAAAAAGGGGATTCCTTGATTTTGATCTGGGAACCAGAAAGACCGGCCCCCTATTATCAGTTGTCACATTATGCTTTAGAAGAGGTTTTTGCCCTATTAGAGTTCTGAAGTTAGTTGTAGCCCATGTCTCATGTCACAAATACAGTGGATTGTTTTGGCTGGGCTGAGAAAAAAAATACAGACGTTTTTCAGATGACAGGTGGATCTTGATGGGTGGAAATGCAGGCAATAACATTCTACACAAACGATGCAATAGTGGAAAGTTATTCACGTCAAAAAGCTCACTTAAAGGCTTTTTGAAAATCCAGTACAGTGGTACCTCGGGTTAAGAACTTAATTCATTCTGGAGGTCCATTCTTAACCTGAAACTGTTCTTAACCTGAGGTACCACTTTAGCTAATGGGGCCTCCCGCCGCCGCCGCAAGATTTCTGTTCTCATCCTGAAGCAAAGTTCTTAACCCGAGGTACTATTTCTGATTTAGCGAAGTCTGTAACCTGAAGCGTCTGTAACCCGAGGTACCACTGTATAGGTCATTTAACTTTAGTTGTATGTCTTTACTGTCAGTGTTTCCAGAATTTTGTTTTCTCTTAATCTATTTGAACTGGATGCTTATTTTATCATACTGGACCTAAAGGAGCGCTTAAAAAGATTCAGGACCAATTCTGCTCATGCAGAGAGTTTGGGGGTGGGGCATAATCTAGGATGCTTACACTTCCTTTGTAGTTGCAGAGTCCCCATATCATTTCTTTCTCCCACTTGTAGGCTGCCTTTGCAACACATCAATGTGATTTCAGGGCTGTTTCCAGCAATGCACAAACTACAGTAACCAAAGGGCCATATCCTTCTCTGATCAACCCTCCAAGGGCCACATGCTGGTGGAGGGCAGGGTCGGAGGCAGAAGCAGGCAGAGCGATGCATGCAAATTTCATGGACTGCAAGAAGATCAAACTTATCCATTCTGAAGGAAATCAGCCCTGAGTGCTCACTGGAAGGATAGATCCTGAAGTTGAGGCTCCAATACTTTGGCCACCTCATGAGAAGAGAAGACTCCCTGGAAAAGACCCTGATGTTGGGAAAGATGGAAGGCACAAGGAGAAAGGGACGACAGAGGACGAGATGGCTGGACAGTGTTCTCGAAGCTACCAGCATGAGTTTGACCAAACTACGGGAGGCAGTGGAAGACAGAAGTGCCTGGCGTCCTCTGGTCCATGGGGTCACGAAGAGTTGGACACGACTAAATAACTAAACAGCAGCAGCAGCAGCAGCAGCAGCAACAACAACAACAACAGTAGCCTAGTTTCTCCATTCATTCAGACAAGCAAGAGGCATTGACCAGAGGCCAAGGACTCATTCCAGCAAGGCAAAAACACTCAGGGTGCAAAGATGGGCTAGGGAGAGTGGTGTGGCCCAGGCAGTGTTCCAAGGGTCAGATAGAGAGGACCATATTTGCCCCCCCCAAAAGCCAGAGGTTCCCCACTCCTAGCATAACAGTTATTAAGAACAACCCGGTTAAGAAAAACAAGTGCTAGTGAAACAGCATGGGAACACTAACACCCAAGAGTGGCTGCTAACATTCTCAAACAAAAGCATCCTGTATGTTTGACAAAGTTCTCCAATTCAGCTTCGTTCTAAACCAGCCTACCCCAATCTGATGTCTTTCAGCTGTTTTGGACTCCAGTTCCCATCAGCCCCAGCCGGCATGGGCATTGATCAGGCATGATGGAAGTCGTAGTCTAGAAGCATTAAGGGAGCCACCGCTGCCCTAAACCTGCGCTGACATCATGCTGAATCACGCCAGAGCCCTCTCTGAGTCTAGAGGTCATGTCAGCTGTTAACATCAAATGCAATACGAGTAAACGACAGAGGGATATAAATTCAGATCTATACTCACAGCCCCATTATCTCTGTGACAAGTGTACGGCCATGCACAATGCTTCCTGAAGCAGCAGACAGCAGTGGACATTCTCTTCTATCATTCTTACCCATGCTTCAAGAGTTTCGTTATTATTGTGGTTTTGTGACAAATCCGTTCCTTAAAGCCCCAGTGGTTACGGAAAATGAAACAGAATATAGATCTGCAGCGTTTCCTAAATGCCCAAATCAGCATGCAGATAAACACAGACCTTTGATCAATCCTATTTTCCCTTGGCATGTTTTGGACTAGCAGATACTCCGTAGCCACCTGACAATCTAAAACTGGCTTGGGGGACTCTTTTTTTTTGTTTGTTGTTGCCTGGGCGGCAGATCTTTATTTCCCCGTATCCCTGTGGGCCAACAGGGGCACGGGATCACCCACTTGTCAATCATCTGACGTCACATAATAACACCTGGTGACTGACAGGTGAGCTGTTCCCAATTGCCTGTCAAAGTTGCCCCACAGGGATGAAGTGCAGATGATTGCAGAGCAGGATTCAACCCACCATGCATCGGTTGAAAGGTGGGCTGTTAAATCTTGATTTCTGCAGGGTGGAACTGTACCCCAGAGAGCCAAACCAGCAGATTCTAAGCTCATTTTCACCGTGCAGTCAGTGTCCTGCAGGCTAATACTCTCACAACCATGTTGCATATGCCAAAATGGTCACACTTCTTCTTTGGCGATCACTCATAGCTGAGTAAGATTGTCTTCTGTCAGGGAACTGCCATCGGAGCTAGAGGTGGAGGCAAGGCTCCAAAGCGATGCTGGAGAAGGGCCCAGAAGGGAGAGAGGCGGCTCATCGGCTGGGGAAGGAAATCAGCGTAACACCAGGGATAAAGGGGGGCAGATGGGGGAAGCGTCGAGGGGGCTCCAGGACTCCTCACTGGAGACCAGCGGGGAGAGCACGGGTCCTCCGCTGCCCACACCCACCCTGCGCAGAAGACTTCCGCGCAGGGAGAGTAGGCGGAGACTTGGCGTCAAAGAACTTCTTGCTGGAAGAGGTTCAAGAAACGCCCACTGACGGATTCTGCTAGCGACTGAAACAGCCACGAAGTGAAGGGCTGTCCAGACAGAAAAGGTTTAACCAGGCAACCTAGCCAGGAGTGGCGGCAACTTACGCACGAGCAACCCCTATAACCATTACATCTTCCATAAACACTTTTTTAACAATAAGTCCGTAACTGACTGTGGAGGCCAATTCTGGATCCACACGTCCTTTCACAGTGGGGACATTGGTTTCCGGGCGGGAGTAGATCACGGTGTGGATTTGCCAAGCGTGCCTTCCTCTTAGCTCATTTCTCCCTTCCTTCTTGAGTTCGAATGTCTTCAAAGCCCATGACATGGTAAAAGCTGTTCTCCAATTGGAGCGCTCGCAGGCCCGTGTTTCCCAGTTGTCAGTGTTTATACTACATTTTTTAAGATTTGCCTTGAAACAGTCTTTAAACCTCTTTTGTTGACCACCAGCATTACGCTTTCCATTTTTAAGTTCGGAATAGAGTAGTTGCTTTGGAAGACAATCATCAGGCATCCACACAACATGACCGTCCAACAAAGTTGATGTTGAAGAATCATTGCTTCAACACTGGTGATCTTTCCTTCTTCCAGTACACTGATAATAGTTTGCCTTTCTTCCCAAATGATGTGTGAAATTTTTCAGAGACACTATTGATGGAATCTTTCGAGGAGTTGGAGATGGCATTTATAAGTGGTCCATTTTTCACAATCATATAGTAAGGCTGGTAGTACAATAGCTTTGTAAACAAGCTTCAACTAGTATAAAAGCCATTACATGTGGTTCTGAAAGTGCCAACCTATCGGATAGTGTCCCTAGGTGCTAGGGGGAAGCAACATTTTTCCAGCAATAAAATGGCACAGTTTTGAATGTTGGAAACAGTCCGTCTCGCCACAATAAACCTACTGCTTTGGGGTTAGGAATCTGAATGTCTATCCAATGGGTAAAGGTGCTTCCAGACAGAGGGCTCATTGTATTCTCTAATAGTTGCTTTTCTGTTTTCTGTTATGTCTTGAAAGTGCAGTGGAACATCTGTCTTGGTGGGCATTTTCCCATGCATGTTCATGCCTTTGTAGCAGAGTCAAGATGAATTCATATCTCATTGTCCCTTCTGCATATGAGGGCATGGCTTGTAATAATCAATGTCATTTAGAGAGCTAGTGTGGTATAGTGGTTAAGAGCGGTGGACTCGTAATCTGGTGAACTGGGTTCGCGTCTCCGCTCCTCCACATGCAGCTGCTGGGGTGACCTTGGGCTTGTCACACTTCTCTGAAGTCTCTCAGCCTCACTCACTTCACAGAATGTTTGTTGTGAGGGAGGAAGGGAAAGGAGATTGTTAGCTACTTTGAGACTCCTTGGGGTAGTGATAAAGCGGGATATCAAATCCAAACTACTACTACTACTACTACTACTACTACTCTTCTTCTTCTTCTTCTTCTTCTTCTTCTTCTTCTTCTTCTTCTTCTTCTTCTTCTTCTTCTTCTTTTTCTAGATGCCTGTTTGGATATACAGATACAGTGGCACCTCGGGTTAAGTACTTAATTTGTTCTGGGGGTCCGTTCTTAACCTGAAACTGTTCTTAACCTGAAGCACCACTTTAGCTAATGGGGCCTCCTGCTGCTGCCGCACCACTGGAGCACGATTTCTGTTCTCATCCTGAAGCAAAGTTCTTAACTCGAGGTAATATTTCTGGGTTAGCGGAGTCTGTAACCTGAAGTGTATGTAACCGGAAGCGAATGTAACCCAAGGTACCACTGTAATTTATATGCTTAAATTAGGATAGATATACTGTTCTTAATGTAAGTTGGCAATGATCCTATCCTCCCCTCCATTTTGCTTTCCTTCTGCTATATTTGCCAAATTAAAAAAAAAAAATTCAGATTCCATTTATGTGATTTAATTGCTAGACATTTGGGGAGAGGAATTTAACCTAGAGAACATTTATTTATTGAAAACAATGCCCTTTAATTCAACATTTCCAGAGCAGTGTACAACCACACTAGCAATATATGCGCGAGCAGAATGGAGCCACAGCGACTCTCAGATTCATGCACCCCAACTTCTCCTTCCCCTGGGCTCTGAGCTTTCTTCTCTTGGGGTTTCCCCAGCTAAGTGCCTCCCAGCACTCCTCTGCATCCAGCTAGTCCAGGATATCCTTCTAGGTATTGCCAGGCTGTTACATAGGAAGCTAGGAAGTGCCTTTTCCCAATGGTCCATCTAGTTCATTATTGTCTCTACACCGACTGATGGGCTCTGCAGGGTTTCCGGAAAGATTCTCTTCCTAGGCCTATTTGCAGATCCGGAAACCAAACCTGGGACCTTCTGAATGCGAGGCTCTACCACTCAGCCAGCCTGTAGAGGACGTTTCTAATGGGCCAAAGAACACTAATTTTGTGCCTTTCACCAGAAGCCTGCAGAAATGAGAAAAAGAGCAGAGCTTAAGGTAGGTTTCTAAAGGGCCAGCCAACCTTGAAGACAGGGCGAAAAGGAAGGCAAAATATTTATCTAGTAGTGCTATACACGCAAAGGAGCCGAACAATGTGAAAGAACCCCTCATTTAAAGCGGTATGCATGAACGGCCACTTAATACTTCATTCCAGTTCAGAGCATATGCAAATGAACGTCCCGCAAGGTGGGAGGGATTGCTGCCGTCATTATCTATGCATGAAAGCTGGGGATTGAGGGCCTTCAGCTTCAGCTTTTAAAATAAATGAGTTGCACGCCTAAAACGACAAGAGTGCTCTAGAATGACCATCCTCCCAAAAAAGAAAAACTCTGTGTTAATCACTTGCAATTAGCCTCTGCAGATGACACATGTCCTTCAGTGAAAGCCCACTGGTCAGAGACTGCTGTGGAGGTCCAATGCCATCTGGCAGTTTTATCAGTAGTAACGATACAAATCTTTTAATAATAATAATAATAATAATAATAATAATAATAATAATAATAATAATAATAATAATATTTATATCCCACCCTCCCCAGCCAAAGAGCGGCCAACAACAGTAAAAATAACACAATTTACATAAAATCACAATCAATTAATTGAAATACATTCTAAAATCAATTCATTCTAAAATCAATTCAAAATCAAATTAATGGCAACCATTCGGCTAGAGTGCTATGAGGATTACAGAAGGAGCGGGTCAGACTGCACCTTGGCCGAAGGCCTGGTGGAACAGCTCTGTCTTGCAGGCCCTGCAGAAAGATGTCAAGTCCCACAGGGCCCTAGTCTCTTGTGACAGAGCATTCCACCAAATTGGTGCCACGGCCGAAAAACCCCTGGCTATGGTTGAGGCCAGCCTAACCTCCCTGTGGCCCGGGATCTCCAGTATGTTTTTATTTGAAGACCGTAAGGTCCTCCGTGGGACATACCAGGAGAGGCGGTCCCGTAGGTACAAGAGTCCTAGGCCGTATAGGGCTTTAAAGGTATGTATGGTATGTGGTCTATTGGACTCTTTCCTACTCTGGTGTGACCACAGAATGGATATGAGAAGTTGTATTTCTTGCTACTTGCTGCAGCATAAAGAATGCCGACACCCATGTCATGCCCCTCCAACCTTTCTCTGATGAAAATCGGGACGTCCTATTCAATAACAGCAACAACAAATTTTATATTTCTACCCCACCCATCTGACCAGGTTACTCCACATACTCTGGGCCGTTTCCAACATATATAAAAACATAATAATCATTAGGCATTAAAAAGCTTCAATATACAGGGCTGCCTTCAGATGTCTTCTAAAAGTTGTATAGTTACTTATCTCCTTGGCTCGGGGATCACATAACTCTATGCCCTCCAACATTTATCCGATGAAAATATGGAGGTCCAAATAAAAAACAGGGCATTCCAGGATCAAATCAGAAACCGGGACGGCTTTTGTAAATCTAGGACTGTCCCTGGAAAATAAGCCCACTTGGAGGGTATGCCATGGGCTCCTTTTGTGGAGTCTACTTCCCTCCCCTACCATTGTAACCCAGGAACTTCAGTTAGATATCTAGTTGCGCCAACTTTACCATTTTCCTCATTACCATTAGATCATTCTTCACCAACCTGTTGCCCTCCAGCTTTTTCCAGACTACAATTCCCATCAGCCTCAGCCAGCCAGATGGGAGTTGTAGTCTGAAGCAGTTAGAGGGCACCAGGTTGATGTAGATAATGCAGGATGTGGCTGCTGCACTGGTGAGTGGAGCAACGTAATGGGGCTTTGGGCCACTGGTGCTGTACTGTACTGGCTGACTGAACTTCTGGGCCCAATTCATGATGGCTTGGGAACCAAGTAGCAGAAAGAGTCTCTTCCCCAATACCAGCTACCTTGGCCCCTAAGATTGACAAGGGAGGTTCTGTTGGTGGTGCTACCTGGCCGGTGCTGACCCCCTGACAGTGCCTTCTTAGGAGCAGCTCCCCATTCATAGAATGCCTTCCCTTACAAATATGTCTCGCTCTTTTATTAACACTTTAAAAGGGCTTTGAAAACACCCCTGCTTACCCTGGCAATTGATGGCTGAAAGATAACTGTTCTTGACAACCTTGAGATCATTAGCTGTGACAGGCTGTGAATGTTCTTTGACGTTCTTTATATTTTTAACTGCTTTTAGATGGTTTTAAATCTGTTTTTATTGTACAGTATTGTTTTACTACTCCGTTGTTGGCTGCCCTGGGCTCTTTTGAGAGGAAAGGGTAGGGTGGGAAATTAATAAATGAAAATGAACTAACACACTAAAAGCAGTGATGCTCCAGAAATTGGCTGAATCTTGCATTGCCTAGGAATTAAATGGTGTGGCCAGGATGTACATAATTCTGAGATAATCTGAGGCATTTTGGATGTATAAAACATAATTTAATTTTTTTAAAAAGAAAATGCATGTCAGATCCCTTCTCCAGACATCTGCTACGTTGCCCCTCTTGAGGTCTACTGTGAGGAGCCTGCTGATCTAGAAATAAACCTGAGACGTATTACAGCAATGCCATCTGGCAGTTCTGTGTGTTTGCATCAACTGCTGTTTCCCAATACCAAACCAACATTGCATTGAAAGGGCCATGCAGCGGTTCTCAACTTGTGGATCCCCAGATGTTGTTGGACTACAACTCCCATCATCCTGAGCTCTGGCCTTGCTAGCTAGGGGTGATGGGAGTTGTAGTTCAACAACATCTGGGGACCCACAGGTTGAGAACCGCTGGCTTAGAGGATAGAGCATCTTCGGATGCAGAAGGTCCCAGGTACAGTCCCTGGCATCTCCAGGTGAGGCTGGGAGAGAAGCCTGCCTGAAATCCTGGATGCTCGCTGCCAGTCAATGTAAACAATACTAAACTAGATGGTTGACAGCTTCCTACGTTTCTGCCTATGTTGCATTGCCAAATCCTCATACCCATTCCTTCTTTTATTATTTACTGCTTATTCAATTTATTTCTTCACCATTCAGCAGCATCACAGACAGACAGACAGACAGACAGAGCTCAACCCCCTGCAATGCAGGAATCCTCCACCCAACTTGGGACTTGAACCCACAACCATGAGATTGAAGAAGAAGAAGAAGAAGAAGAAGAAGAAGAAGAAGAAGAAGAAGAAGAAGAAGAAGAAGAAGAGGAGGAGGAGTTTGGATTTGATATCCTGCCTTTCACTCCCTTTAAGCAGTCTCAAAGCAACTAACATTCTCCTTTCCCTTCCTCCCCCACAACAAACACTCTGTGAGGTGAGTGGGGCTGAGAGACTTCAGAGAAGTGTGACTGGCCCAAGGTCACCCAGCAGCTGCATGTGGAGGAGCGGAGACACGAACCCGGTTCCCCAGATTACGAGACTACCGTTCTTAACCACTACACCACACTGGCTCTCATGCTGTACCAACTGAACACCTGATTCATCTAAGGAGATGGGCCTGAATAAACAAGGCTTCCACATGTCTGTGGAAGTGCAGGATCATAAAAATACTACATACATAAAGCATAGATAGGGGGCTATTTCATGCCAGGTCATATTTGTAGATCAGCAGTGTCTACTATGACTAGCACGTTCTCTCTAGAGTCTAGGCAGTGAGTCCGTCACATCATACGCTGCATAATCTTTCAATTGGAGTTGACAAGGGCCCAGCCTAGGTCTTTCATGCATGTCCTGCATGCCCTTGTTTTATGTGAACATCCAAATGTGTACTTTCATGGTGCTAGTCATCAAGGTGTGCATCCACATTCTGGTGCTACTAGCTCCATGACTGGCCCTACCATTAAAGGGAGTGAAGTGGTGCTGTAGTCTAAACCACTGAGTTTCTTGGGCTTGCCGATCGGAAGGTTGGTGGTTCGAATCCCCACAACGGGGTCAGCTGGCACCAAAGGTCCAACAGGCCACCCTTCCTCCAAGGATAATACATGCTTCAGGTTACATGGAGGGACAGTGCTTGGTTCAAATTCACCCAGGGAGCTTTGTGGCTGTGAGGGGAATTGGATCTGTGTCTCCTCAGCCCTGGTTGGCTCTCTAAACAACTATACTACACAGGAGGGTCACTATATAAGCATGTTTGCAAAGTGTGTTCTGTAAGCTGGGTGCCACAGCAGAGGAGGCTGTGCCTCTGTGTGGTGGGGGCACCTGCAGAAAATCTCAGCTAAAGATCTCATTACTCAGGCAGCTTTCCTTGCCAGAGTGGTGCTGTGGTCTAAACCACTGAGCCTCTTGGGCTTGCCGATTAGAAGATCAGAGGTTCGAATCCCCACGACAGGGTGAACTCTCACTGCTCGGTCCCAGCTCCTGCCAACCTAGCAGTTTGAAAGCACGCCAGTGCAAGTAGATAAACAGTTACCGCTGCAACGGGAAGGTAAAGAGTGTTTCCGTTTCTGATTTCTGTCATGGTGTCCCATTGTGCAAGAAGTGGTTTAGTCCTGCTGGCCACATGACCCAGAAAGCTGTCTGTGGACAAACACCGGCTCCCTCGGCCTGAAAGCGAGGTGAGCGCCGCAACCCCATAGTCGCCTTGGACTGGACTTAACCGTCCAAGGGTTTACCTTTTTACCTTTAAAGCGAGTGAGGCAGCCACCTCAAGCAGCTGATTTTAGATGTCACAAAAGGGTAGCAAGTTGCTGTTTCCCCCCACCCCACCTCACTTACTGCCATTGTGATTTTCCTGCCAAAGTGTGGGATTTTCTGCCTCAGGTGCCAACATAATTTGACCTCTTGTGGGTGTCTTCCCAATACAGTCATACCTTGGGTTGCAAATGCTGCAGGTTGCAAGTTTTCGGGTTGCGGACCACGCCGAACCCAGAAGTACTGGAACAGGTTACTTCTGGGTTTCGGCACTCACACATGCGCAGAAAGACAAAATGACGTCACACACATGCGCAGAAGCACCAAATTGCATCACGCGCATGCGCAGACGCGGCGCTTCAGGCTGCGAACATGCCTTCCATACGGATCATGTTCGCAACCCAAGGTATAACTGTAAACACTTTTAAAAATTACAGCTAGTATTGGATTGCAGCAATGGCTTTGCCTGAAGTTTATGTACCAGTAAGTGCCAGTGGCGTAGCATGGGGGTGCAGGGGGGGCTGGCCGCACCAGGCGCAACATCTGGGGGTTAGGGTTAGGGGGCGCAAATCCATGGGTTAGGGGGCGCAAATTACTTGCCTTGCCCCGGGTGCTGACAACCCACGCTACGCCACTGGTAAGTGCGTATTTTGAGCCTGAAACCTGAAGGTCCTTCTTTTCAACCTCTTCACACCAAAGCATTTCTCCCTCCGCCCCCAAAGCCTGTCTCCTAATGCAATACAGCACTCACAGCCAGATGTCATTATGCATTGCCTCATTTGACCCAACTTACACTGCATTCCAATCCTGCATTTTTACTTGCTCGCATCTTTCCTGCAAAAATCCAAGCCAAGTTTTCTTTTCCCCACCGCCAGTGGCAGTACTCCCGTTTTATCTCAGAGGCTCTTGTCCAATTAATTACAGAGTTCCTTTCATCATGGGGATTGTGTGCCTTTGGTCCTATGCATGCATCTTCGGCAGTCATACCACCCCTCCCTGCTCTTGCATGATTTGTACAGAAGCAGAAAAGGTTTTGTTTTGGTTTTTTTATTTTTATTTTTAAAATCAGCTCCAACGTCCTTCAAATATCTGAAGCCCAGAGGGCCAGTGGGATTTTCATTTAGATAGGAAACAACAGATATAGCTTCTCTTCCAGAGGACAGAGATCATGCATTGTTAAAACGGCATTGCAAATTTGCCAACCGCCTTCCTCTCACTTTGAAATGGGTTCTGAATTTGCCCTTCCTTCAGCTCAGTTTCCTTAAAGGTTCATCAAGAATGTTGTGCCGCAACGGAATTAGGAAGCCTATGTGAGACAACGTATTCTAAAGCAGCGTAAAAAGGTAAAGGTAAAGGACCCCTGACAATCAAGTCCAGTCACAAACGACTCTGGGGTTGCGCCGCTCATCTCGCTTTACTGGCCAAGGGAGCCGACGTTTGTCAACAGACAGTTTTTCCGGGTCATGTGGCCAGCATGACTAAGCCGCTTCTGGCGAAACCAGAGCAGCGCACGGAAATGCTGTTTACCTTCCTGCCGGAGCGGTATCTATTTATCTACTTGCACTGGTGTGCTTTTGAACTGCTAGGTTGGCAGGAGCAGGGACCGAGCAATGGGAGCTCATCCCGTCGCGGGGATTCGAACCACCAACCTTCCGATCAGCAAGCCCAAGGCTCATTGGTTTACACCACAGCGCCACCCGCATCCCTAAAAGCAGCGTAGCACCCGATTTGTTTATTTGCTTATTTTTTAAAAAAGCCTGACAGCTGACCAAATCAAGAGATTCTGAACACAGGGATCAAAACCCTCCTAAAAAATTATAAATAAATAAAAGTCCTTGCCAGTTTCTGGAAACCTGCTAGGAAGCTTGTATGACAGGTCTTCCTTGGCAGGCAGTTCCAATAAGGAAGTTTAGAACAGGCATGGTGTAAATGTGTCCTTATTTTCCTGTTGCAAGGAAGGATGCTTGGTGGTAAAATCACCCCTCGCTATTCAACACAATTTTGTTTAGACTTGCATTGTGTTTGTGCTCTATCTGATTTGCTTCTTTGCTCAATTTTGCTGCTGTTTATTACATTGCTGCTGTTCAGTAGTATTTCATAATTCTATGGTTTTCTGCTACTTTTCCTCGCCTTCCCTGGCAATCCCATTTAAGATGTGAGATGGAAGGATAGGGTTGTCTCCAACTAAGTTATCCTCTGAGTCAGTGTTTTTTTTTATTAAAAAAATGTTTAGGGGTACTCTTATTTTCCTACTCTTATTGAAATACTCCCCCTCAATGAGGCCAGCTTAGAGTCACAAAATGTTTAGGGATATCCTTACCCCTGCTTCTGCCCCCGCCCCCCCGCCGCCAGAAAAAAGCACTGCTCAGAGTAAATCCATGGAATTTAATGGGCCTAAGTTACCGAAAGCCATTAATTTCAGTGGGACTACTTTGAGTAATAATAATAATAATAATAATAATAATAATAATAATAATAATTTATTATTTATACCCCACCCATCTGGCTGGGCTTCCCCAGCCACTCTGGGCAGCTTCCAACCAAATATTAAAATACAGTATTACATCAAACATTAAATCTTCCCTAAACAGGGCTGCCTTCAGATGTCTTCTAAAAGTCTGGCAGTTGTTGTTCTCTTTGACATCTGGTGGGAGGGCATTCTACAGAGCAGGTGCCACTACCGAGAAGGCCCTCTGCCTGGTTCCCTGTAACTTGGCTTCTCGCAGTGAGGGAACCACCAGAAGGCCCTTGGAGCTGGACCTCAGTGTCTGGGTAGAATGATGGGGGTGGAGACGCTCCTTCAGATATACTGGACCAAGGCCATTTAGGGCTTTAAAGGTCAGCACCAACACTTTGAATTGTGCTCGGAAACGTACTGGGACTAATATTGGATGCAGCCCATGTGTGGTGTGCCTCGAAAACTCTAAAAAGCACTTTGAAGTTGTTGACATACAGTAATAATGCTGTTTCCAGAATGTTGACCTCTGGTGGCTTTTCAAAGGTAAAGATTTGGGTGAAAACAAACGTCATTTCTTGCTCACGGGTTTTCCTAGATGTGAAAGCAAGGAGGGCCTCTGGAATCACTTATGCAAAAAATAACACGGGATGAGGGGGGATACGTAATCTCTTATTAATTATGCATGGCTGCACATTCTCTTGATTGTAGAAATTATCAGCAGAATGTCTAATGCAATGTAAGATTTATCCGCAGAAGAGTTGATTAAATGTGAAATTGATTAAAAATTCAGACATCATACACACACACACACACACACACACACACTTGTTCACATTTGTACTTCACAGGCCAAGGGGAAAGTCAGCTGCACCAGCTCTTTTAAAGCTCCAATCCTCTGTACACTTACCTGGGCGTAAGTCCAATTGAACTCAATGGGAATTACTTCTGAGATGACATGTAGAGCCCCGTGCTTTAGTGATTGGTCCAGGACCAGGACCTGGGTGACCAGGATTCAAAATTCAACTCCGTTATGAAGCTCAGTGGGCCAGCCACTGCCACGCAGCTTAACCTACCTCCCAGGGGTGTCGTAAGAATAAATGGGGAGTTGGAGAGTCATATATACCACCTTGAACTCCTTAGATGAAAGGTGGGATATAAATGTAATACTGACATACAAAATGTTTTCGATTGCACTGTAGGGGTATTTTCGGGGGAGGGACGCTAAGCTGGTTCTATTTCACTCTTTGATTTTATACCTTTTTACATATAATTTTTAGTAAATTTACTGTTTTACAATTTAAAATACTCACTTTTACATCCTTAAAAACACTGCTGAATTTATCTTAATGCTGCCAACATTTTCAGCTATACACAATTATGTCCCATATATTCAATAAACGTTTTCCAATCTTCTCTAAATATATGTTCTTCTTGTTCTCTTATTTTATATGTTGTCTGCAAGCTTAGCATATTCTGTCAGCTTAAGTTGCCATTCTTGTTTTGTTAGGACCTTGCTCGTTTTCCATTTTGGGACTAACAAAACACGGTGCACAGTAGTAGCATACATAAATAACCTTTTTTGAAACCTGGGAACTTCAGTCTGAATTATCCCCAATGAAAAAGACTCTGGGGTTTTTTTTTGGAAGTACTTTTAAACTTCCCCCCCCTCAATTCATTATGAATCATTTCCCAATAATCTTTTACCCTTTCACATGTCCATACTCTTTGATTTTATACTTAAAATGGTTTCCTGTCTTTATGTGTTGATGAGTCCAGTCTGGGAAAGCACAAGGCTGAAGATGTGGAGGTTGAATTTCCATTTCCCTCTGAAAAATATCTGGTCTGCAAAATGGTAATCTTTTTGAAAGGATTCCTAGCTTTGTTTCCATCCTCTGCCAGGCAACTACTGCCTCCAATCAGTGTGAGCTATTTCCATCAAGGAGATGCTCTGACCTAGAGGGGTGGAATAACTGGCCCTGAACTTTGCAGAAAGATATTTCTCAGGCTGCCTTTTTGGCCACAAGCAAGAAGAAGAATGACAGAGATGTGACAAGGAGCCTCCTGTGCAGCAGACCCACAGATTACAGCAGCCCACACCTTCAAGTTGCAAAGTCCAGCTGCCATAGGGAAATTATGCCATAGGTGACATTATGAAACTCTGCCATCACTGATGAACATCAATTCTGCAATGGCAACGATGGCTTGCCCCAAGACAGAACGGGCTGAGTTCAAGGAGGACTGTTTAAAAGGACCAATGTAAACAACGTGTTTAAAGATTCCTGATATTAAAGATTTTGTTTAGATACTCCCATGTGGCTAGCAATTATTTTCTTTAATAAAGCATGTTGTAATTTTTATTCTTTCCCCAACAAACTACAGTACATCACTGGTAGGCTAGATATGAAAGGATGGACATGGCACCATGGGTAGAACGAGGTTCTGGTGAAACTGTAGGTCATATAGTCCCATCCGAGATCCTAAACCCTGCTTAAGAAAGTCAGGGTGGGGGAGAACTTTGGTTCAGTTTGCATTTAAAGGCAGACTCACTTGGTTTGCTCTTTCCGAATCAAAAAGCAACCATCCTATGAAATGCATTCTTCCCTGAATTTTGTCATGCAGTTCTCCAGTCAAGCAATGGGTTTTTAAAAAAATGCATATGGTACCATAAAGAGTGCATAAAAATTCATATATTCACGAAACCAACATACAAAAACGCATTATATTAGGGAAAAGTTCCTTTGTAAAAATGTGCACATCATGCAAAGATATGCAGAAAGCCTCCAAAGTGTTTTCTTGCAAAAGGAAGGAAGTGTAGTTCCAGCGCTGAAAGCAAGGGGAACACTATAACCAGGATAAAGTGGGTTAATAATCTGGGTATGTGTGTTAATGTACAACATGAATATGGAGTAATGTTTGCAGCATTGCTTCTTATTAAGCTGGGCCAAGAGCTTTTCAGGAACTCTGTGATTCTGTAACACAGCCTTTGTGAATCTGGGGTGCTCTAGCTGTTTTGGACAACAACTCAGTGCTCTGGAGGGGGGAAGCTGATGCAACTTGCAGTCCTGGGGGCTCCAAGTTGGCAAAGGCTGCTGCCCTGACCACCTCTGCTCTTCCCTGCTTAACAACACAGAGGCAGACCACTCAAGCTCTTCTCAACCAGGCAGGATTTGCTGCGTAATTTCAGCTCACAAACACTTTCACCCAGGCTTTAATTAAGGACGGCGGTGCCATTCAAGCCCACGGACGCCATTTCTGCTCTGAGAGATTTGGAGCACCCAAACGACAGCTGAGGGTGTGTGTGGGGGTGTGTGCTTGCAGTTGACAGTGCTGCTGCCAGTTCAGAGGAGATCCCTAAAAATAATGGCCTGACCACCTTCTGAAAGATTGATCTGTAGGATCATATATATATATATATATATATATATATATATATATATATATACACACACACACGCACACACACACACACACTGGTACCTCGGGTTAAGTACTCAATTCGTTCCGGAGGTCCGTTCTTAACCCGAAACTGTTCTTAACCTGAAGCACCACTTTAGCTAATGGGGCCTCCCGCTGCTGCCGTGCCACCAGAGCACGATTTCTGTTCTCATCCTGAAGCAAAGTTCTTAACCTGAAGCACTATTTCTGGGTTAGCGGAGTCTGTAACCTGAAGCGTATGTAACCTGAAGCGTATGTAACCTGAAGCGTATGTAACCTGAGGTACCACTGTATACACACACACACACAGAGAGAGACACACACACACAAACATTAATATACTTGTGTGTTTGTGCATGTGTGTAAGAGATTTGTTGCTCCAAAGACTAAGATCTCAGAGTTGGCAGAGGGCAGTGAGGGGGGGGGCACTGCTGCTTCTGCTGCTTCTGCAGTGTATTTAAGCCTAATTGCTGGACAGGAAAGACAAGCAGATCTGAGAGGTGGATTAGGAGAGCATTCTGATGAGGGTGATGTCTTCACTAACTCGGTGGTGCAATGCAGTAAGCTGGGTGGGAAAAAGACACTCTTTCTGGATTTAAGCTGCAAAGAACGAGGGCTGTCAGAAATAGCTGCGTGCCAATGCCGAGAGCCCGGCTGGCAGAGGAAACTTTGCCGGGTAGAAATAGCTTTCCTTACCCCCCCCCCCACACCCTCCACCCGCAGGGTAATGCTTGCTATTGCGGTTTGATAGATCATTGCCGTTCATTGTGACAACGTTTCAGTTTCCTTTTCTTTCCCATGCAAAGCAGGTTTTTCAAATCAAACGGACATGGGGGGGGGGAGTGGGAATCCACCAGGTTTATTTTCTCTTCACCACACCACTGCAGAGAATAATATTCCCTTTGACTAAGATCTTCTTCTTCTTCCTCATATTCTTCTTCTTCTATGACTGGCAGATCCCATTTCAAGCCTTCGGGAGGCGAGGTGTTTTTGTTTTGCTTAATGCAATATATATCCCAAGGTGTGGATTCAATGGCTCTGGAGCTTCACTTCTGACTGCATGACATCATTCCGAATACTAATGAGAAACGGTGGTTCCTTCCTAAACAAAGCATTCTTTGTCCGTGCCCTAATTCTTTGGTTGCTTATAAATGCCTTTCTCCACACACACCCCTCCACCACCACCACCCCAGTGGAGAAAACAACTATTTCCTTTTTCATTTAGTAGAATTCCCCTCCCCCTCTGCATCAGAAGGTAGGGGGGCCGAATGCCCAGGAATAGTACACTTTTTTTTAATGTTCCGTGTTCTGCATAAACATTCACTCACTTTCACTGGCGCACTACAGCGCTGTGGCTCTGTCAAAGGTGCTTTGCAGAGAAACCGAGGTGAGAAGCACGAAGGTCATGCGTCGGACTCAGTGGCAGAGCCAAAAAGGACAAGTCGGGTTTTCAACCTTTCGTCATCCTTAAGTGTTTTTACCTGGCTGGAATCTGACCCCCAACTCTGAAAACACTTCCCATTTGCCTGGTTGCAGAGTAGTAGAGAACATAAGGGACAACTCTTAGGGGCCGTGAGGGCTTCGTGCCCCCCCAATAAAATATGTGAGGGAGCTGCCCCCCCAAGTGGATTGGCATTGCCATTCAAATGTCATGCATGTACCACATCATGCGATTGATTATTCGTGGCAAGGTTTACCTGCCCCCCTCCAATATTTTATTCAAGTTGGCACCCCCATTGGTGGGCAGATGACTGAGCCCCCCCCCCCAGTACTGAGGGGGCTGACATCTCCCACCGCCTCCAGCCACCCTCAGTAGTTGGACAGGGGTTGGGACAAGCAAGGGCGAAGATCGCCCTCCATGTGTCCTGCCCCTGGCCTCAATGTGGGGGGAAAGATGGCGCCCCTGACTTGGACAGCTCAGCCCTTCAGACAGAGGAAAGATTGCCTGTTTAATAAGTGGCCTGCCCTCTGTAAGCACCCTACCTGTACCCACGGTACCTCCTGAGAGCCAGTGTGGTGTAGTGGTTAAGAGCGGTAGACTTGTAATCTGGTGAACCAGGTTCGCTTCCCCACTCCTCCACATGCAGCTGCTGGGTGACCTTGGGCCAGTCACACTTCTTTGAAGTCTCTCAGCCCCACTCACCTCACAGAGAGTGTTTGTTGTGGGGGAGGAAGGGAAAGGAGAATGTTAGCCGCTTTGAGACTCCTTTGGGTAGTGATAAAGCGGGATATCAAATCCAAACTCTTCTACTGGACATGGGGGGCATGTGGTGACATTTCGTTTGGGGAAGTCCAAATGTCGAGCCAACTCAGCCGACCCGAATTCTACCAGCCTTGACTGGTGATGCTGAAAAATCGGGCTGCGACTGATTGAAGGTCATCCTGACAAGGAAGAGCACAGCTGTTCATAGAGCACATCATTAATATCGCTCATAGGCTTCTTGGAACGTTGCCCTGCTTAGGGAAACTGGAGAGACCTGCATAAGGATCAAGGGCAAAACCTAGAGGACAAACAAGTGTTGCAGAAGAAGCCTCTGCCTCTTGGAACTTGGCCCTCGGTTTTGAGCATTGTTCTGTTAACACGGGCTGTCCTTTAACCACAGGGAAAGCACATCTTGCTCAGGTACACTGCAGCCCTCTTGCTTTGTCAGAAATGGTATAGATAACTGCATTAAGAGTGTGTCTGTGTGTGTGTGTGTGTGTGTGTGTGTGTGTTGAATCCACAAGTAGCTCCTTAGGATGGAGCAAAAGGCTTGTTGCGCCATGGCAACGCACCACATCTCCTGGCTGGGAGTTTTAGTCCAAAAGGCTTCTGGAGGGCACAAGGTTGGCGAAGCCTGTCTGACCAGGTTCCTGTGAAGATCACAATTATATAACGCAAGGGAGGTACGTTGAACACTCGAAGGCACAATGCTAATGCTAAGAATTGCTATACTTCTTTTAAGAAATCTTGTCAGGCGTAAAGGTAAAGGGACCCCTGACCATTAGGTCCAGTCGTGGCTGACACTGGGGTTGCGATGCTCATCTTGCTTTACTGGCCAAGGGAGCCGGCATACAGCTTCCAGGTAATGTGGCTGGGTAACTAAGCTGCTTCTGGCAAACCAGAGCAGTGCACAGAAATGCCATTTACCTTCCTGCTGGAGCGGTACCTATTTATCTACTTGCACTTTGTCGTGCTTTCGAACTGCTAGGTTGGCAGGAGTAGGGACCGAGCAACGGAAGCTCACCCCGTCACGGGGATTCGAACCGCCGACCGGCAAGTCTGATCGGCTTCTGATCAGCAAGTCCTAGGCTCTGTGGTTGAAGCCACAGCGCCACTCGGGTCCCCTTGTCAGGTGTAGGTCAGCAATAATCAGTAAATCAACTGAGGCCAGTGAAGTTAACTATTTACTTAAGGAAACAAACCACAGCTCAGGCCTAGTGGCCTCAGCAATTCTTTCCAGGAGATCTTGCCCCAATGAAGCTTTCCTCCGCTCTGTAAGGCTCCTCCCTGGTTCCTTCATCTGCCTGCCTCTTGTTGCTCCTCATTTCTCTTTGTGTTGTGGGAGAAGCAGGAGGGAGAAGAGCAGGAGGGGGAGATTCCCTGTCTTCTTCGGCAGTCTGCATACAAGCATCCTCTTGACTCCCTTCCTCTCCACCCTCTTCCCGCTCACTAAACCCTGTTGCCTTTTCAGCGTCTGACACTTCCTTTTGCCAGTCTGCTCCCTCTTCGCCCTCTGACCAATCGTCAGTGTCCCACCACCCACTTCCTGGCTCTGAGCCTTCTTCCTTAAGGGTCCCCCCCCAGCTCTCACCTCCCACCACTCTTCTGCATCCAGCCAGTCTGTGACACCACGTTGTAAGAAAAGTCTCGCCATTTGGTACATAATGAGGACAAATCATCATAGGTGTGCAATAAAAAGGACACCTGGGAGAGCTCAGCAGGCCTATATTTAATTCCAGAGCAGATGGAGTCAGAATGGCTTCACATCACAGCGCAGAACCTCGTATCCCTTTCAACGTGCATTCATGTTTGTGTCAATTTTATATTTGAAAACTCGCCCTTAAAGTGAGTGAAGAAATATGGAATATGCAGAAATGGCGAAACTTACCAGAAGAATAAAAAATCAAGATAACAAACTTTTTTATATATAAAAGAATGGAAATGGTTTATTGAATATTTATAGATAAATTGTAAACAGATAAGAACATTGGCGGGATTTATTGTAATAACCTGCAGTTTCATAAGAGTATATGTTTAAAGAAGATGAATAAATGAGCAAATTAAGTTAATTTGGATATGCAGAAGATATTAAAAAACAAATTTAAGGAACCGCAGAAAGAGGGGGAAGGGAGTCATACCTTGAAATGTCGATTGTAAAATTAGTGAAATGCATAAACTTGAAAATTATAAATAAAAAATGTAAAGTGAGTGAAGAAAAAATAAAAATGTGGAGCTTTACTAAGAGGAGTGAATAATAATAATAATAATAATAATAATAATAATATAATTTAAACTCCGGCCATTGGGCTAGGTTGCCCCAGATACTCTAGGCTGCTTCCAATGTATATAACAACATAATAAAACATCAAACATTAAAAACCTCCCGATACAGGGCTGCCTTTAGATGTCTTCTAAAAGTTGCAGTGTTGTTTATTTCCTTGACATCTGATGGGAGGGCGTTCCACAGGGCAGGTGCCACTACCGAGAAGGCCCTCTGCCTGGTTCCCTGTGACCTCACTTCTCGCAGGGAGGGAACCGCCAGAAGGCCCTCAGCGCTGGACCTCAGTGTCCGGGTTGGACGATGGGGGTGGAGACGTTCCCTCAGGTATACAGGGCTGAGGCAAGAGCTCAAGGATAACTTAGGAAAAGTAGGATGACTTTGAAGAATGAGGGGATAAAAAAACGCTTGCTGCCATCAGCCTGCCTCCAAAGGAGCTATAACTTGGAGCCAGAGCACATATATTCGGGGAAACAGATGGCCCGCAGTTCGATCCCTGACATTTTAGCAGGGCTGAGAACTCTGCCTGTGAGACCCTGGAGAGGCCCTGTCAGTTGCAGCAGACAATGCTGGCTGAGGTGAGTGGACCGACTAGGTAAATGGCAGCCTTGCATGTTCAACTAGCTGGCCTTAATTAATATTGATGATGACTATGCAATTATTTATTCTTTCAGTAAATTACAAGGGAAGAGGAGGAAAACAAATGAAAGCGCATCCAGGCAAGTATCGCAGAAGCAAGGGATGTATTCAGCAAAAGAAAGGAGAAAATTAGCCAGCAAAACAAAATACAGAAAGGGCGCACTGAACAATAATTATAAGCATAATTATTGAACGGTAAGATCCATTATGGAAGGACAATGGTTAAAATGTGCACCTATGCGTACTTATGTCAAGAGGAGACTGAGAGGAGATAGGATAATTATCTTCAAATATCGCAAGGGCTCTCACATGGAAGATGGAGCAAGCTTGTTTTCTCCTGATCTGGAGGGTAGGACTCGAACCAATGGAGTCAAGTTACAAGAAAAGGAGATTCTGACTAAATATCAGAATTTTGTTTTGGTTTGGATTTTTGATTAGTGGTCTTTTTTGTCTTGAACCCCACTGGAATCTTGTACATATGTCAATAAAGGTTTGAGAATCTGATCTGATTTCATGGTCAATCGTTTATCACCAAGGTGATGCATAGTTAAACTATGTTGTTCGCTACCACAAAATCTGGAAAAGGCCAAAACTTTGGTTTAAAAACGGAGGATAAGGTTATGGAAGCCAGTCACGATAGCTAAATACTACCCCCAGATGCCTGTTGTCTTTGTCCATGGAGTTTTCTTGGCAGGGAAACTGGAGTGGCTTGCCTGTTCCTGCTCCAGGTGGACCATAAAGAAGGCTGATCACCAAAGAATTGATGCTTTTGAATAATGTTGCTGGAAGAGAGTATTGAGAGTCCCATGGACTGCAAGAAGATCAGACGTATCCATTCTTAAGGAAATTAGCCCTGAGTGCTCACTGGAAGGACAGATCCTGAAGCTGAGGCTCCAATATTTTGGCCACCTCATGAGAAGAGAAGACTCCCTGGAAAAGACCCTGATGTTGGGAAAGATGGAGGGCACAAGGAGAAGGGGACGACAGAGGATGAGATGGTTGGACAGTGTTCTTGAAGCTATCAGCATGAGTTTGACCAAACTGCGTGAGGCAGTGGAAGACAGGAGTGCCTAGTGTGCTCTGGTCCATGGGGTCATGAAGAGTCAGACATGACTAAACGACTAAACAACAGCACCCCCAGATGAAGATTCAGCATCTATTTGAATGCCAGTCACACACAGCATGAGTAGAGCTTAAGAGATGGCCTTGAAGCTCTGAGCAGACCTTGCTGGGAAATCTAAAAGTATCTAGACCTGGTCAGGAGATTCTGGCACTTACTGGAGACAAGACAAAGTATGTAAGTTGCATTTAAACACATGCACACAACCTCTGCTAATGATCACAGCATAACATTATCCTGCGGTAATAAACAAGAGGCCAGCCACCTATTACAGATGTGCAAGAATCCTGTACAAATTGTCACGTGCCGAAAAGCTGTCACTCAGAAAATGAAAGGTATGGTAATGACAAAAGAAGTAGGCGTGATTTGTACTTGACGCAAATTTCACATCCGATCTATTCAGTAGCATTTTATCATTGTTGCTGGCACCTGTCAGTCTTGGGAGGAGTGTGCCTTGGGGAAGGAAATAAAACCATGAGAGAGTTGCAGACTTAGAAACACATTAGGAAAGGGGATGTTCTGTGGTTTCTTAATAGCTGCGTTGATTAAGCTGGCAGGTTACCTGGTCACATTCTTTCCCACTATGGTGACATGTGCCGTGTTTCTGATAGGTCATAAGACTCTTATGGCAGAGCATAAGGCTCTTCCTCTCATGGTCATGGGTCCAAGCCATTCATTGGCAAAATGTTTCCTGCATTGCAGGAAGATGGGCTAGATTACCCTTGTTCTCCCTTCTGACGCTTCAGTTCTATGGTTCTGTTTAAATTGTAACCATTTGCAAATGTGCATCTATGCATATGCAATGACAAACCTAGACAGCATCTTAAAAAGCAGAGACATCACCTTGCCAACAAAGGCCTGTATAGTTAAAGCTATGGTTTTCCCAGTAGTGAGAGCTGGACCATAAAGAAGGCTAATCGCTGAAGAATTGATGCTTTTGAATTACAGTGGTACCTCGGGTTACATACTCTTCAGGTTACATATGCTTCAGGTTACAGACTCCACTAACCCAGAAATAGTACCTCGGGTTAAGAACTTTGCTTCAGAATGAGAACAGAAATCGTGCTCCGCCAGCACGCCGGCAGCAGGAGGCCCCATTAGCTAAAGTGGTGCTTCAGGTTAAGAACAGACTTCCGGAATTAATTAAGTACTTAACCCGAGGTACCACTGTATAGTGCTGGAGGAGACTCTTGAGAGTCCCATAGACTGCAAGAAGATCAAACCTCTCCATTCTGAAGGAAATCAGCCCTGAGTGCTCACTGGAAGGACAGATCCTGAAGCTGAGGCTCCAATACTTTGGCCACCTCATGAGAAGAGAAGACTCCCTGGAAAAGACCCTGATGCTGGGAAAGATGGAGGGCACAAGGAGAAGGGGACGACAGAGGACGAGATGGTTGGACAGTGTTCTCAAAGCTACCAGCATGAGATTGACCAAACTGCGGGAGGCAGTGGAAGACAGGAGTGCCTGGCGTGCTCTGGTCCATGGGGTCACAAAGAGTCGGACGCGACTAAATGACTAAGCAACAATAACAATCTATGCATATATAAGCTGGCATATGTAAAGTATGCAAATCATTTCTCCTCTTTTTTTGATGCTGCTTCGAATGATGATGCTATGTGCATCGAAATCCCTGCCAGCATCCAGCAGCTGCACACCATCCATTCTTCACACTGCTAAGAAGCCTCCTGTGAATTCTTCAAGCAGTTTCCGTTTGTTTGTTTGTTTGTTTTCCAGCCATCACCCTAAGTCTAAAATAACTTGC
Source organism: Podarcis melisellensis (assembly GCF_964234715.1). Classification (NCBI taxonomy): domain Eukaryota; kingdom Metazoa; phylum Chordata; class Lepidosauria; order Squamata; family Lacertidae; genus Podarcis; species Podarcis melisellensis. Next base: position 19,396,058 of record NC_138530.1, on the reverse strand, counting down.
AATAACGAAAGCAAGGTGGGTCCTAGAAATATATATATATATATGTACTTCAAGGGTCGAATGCCAGGCCACAGAGGTGTAAATGATGCATTATTCTCTGCAAGCTTTGCAATGACAGTGCCAGCTGCACCTCTGTGGAGAGGGAGAGTCACAGCTTGGGGGCCGCCACAGAGAAGGCCCTCTGCTTGTGAGGGCTCCCTCTGCCAATCCCAGCATCCAGAGGGTCGGTAGGGATGGAGATAGAAGCATAGAATTGCAGACTTGGAAGGAAGCGCAAGGGTCACATAGTCCAACCTCTTGCAATGTAGGAATCTTTTGCCCAATGTGGTACTTGAACCCTTGACCCTGAGATTAAGAGTCTCATGCTCTACCAAGTGCATTTTTTAATATTATTTTCACCGATGGATGCATTTTTTTTATTTTAACCTAGCATACCCATTGTTGTGTAGTTTGCTTATCATTATGAAATTTGGAGATGTGAACATTTCATAGGATGTCTGTGTTTCGTGTGTTGTTTTGGAAGGTGTGAAATGGCGGGAGGTTGCCTTTAAGTGAGAACCAGGGCACTTTTCTTTGTGTTCTGCCTCCTAAAGAGAAAGCAGCCATTCTCTATGCTGGACTGCGGCACATTGTAAAAGAATAGAGAGCACCCTCCTCTGGCTATATTCTTACAAACAATATTTCCTCAATTGTGAATTGTGAAATCCTTGCATATTGCAAGGATAAGGTTCCCGCTTTGTATTCTGGGCACGACACTTGTATCTCCAAATCACTCCCTGATTCTTTAATTATAAGGCTGCCACAATTTCCTTCGCCTTCACTTACCAGCAAATTGGGGGGGGGGGTGAGTCCCATCGATTTCAGTGAGCCTTCTCCAAGTATGGATCAAATCTGGATCAAAGCCCCTGATTCCACAGTGGGGTTTCCAGGCGGGAGTTGATCATGGTGTGGATTTGCCAAGCGTGCCTTCATCTTAGCACATTTCTCCCTTGTGTCCTGGGTTCGAGTGTCTTCAACACTGTTCTCCAACTGGAGCGCTCGCAGGCCAGTGTTTCCCAGTTGTCAGTGTTTATACTACATTTTTAAAGATTTGCCTTGAGACAGTCTTTAAACCTCTTTTGTTGACCACCAGCATTACGCTTTCCATTTTTCAATTTGGAATAGAGTAGTTGCTTTGGAAGATGATAATCAGGCACCCGCACAACATGACTAGCCTGTAGCCTGTAATTTCACAAAGAGGCTGGGACAACTGAGCCAGATGGGTGGGGTATAAATATTATTATTATTATTATTATTATTATTATTATTCACTTTGTGAAGAGGTACCTTTTTTTGCCTGTTCCGAATCTTCCAACATTCAGCTGAACTGAATGATGCTTGGTTCTAGGATTATGAGAGAGCCTGAAAAATGTCTGCCTATCTACTTTCTCCAACCAATGCCTAAACCTAATTCGACCCTAAACGTTACCCATTCTGCTGAGGTTTAGTCTAGTGCCCTGGCTGTTATTTCCCCCCCTTCTCATCACATGTATGTGGCCCTAGGATGCTTGAGGGCAAGAAGAGGGCAAGGAGATGAAGGAAAAGCACAGCAGCATATCATTGATGGAAGGCCATGAGTTTCATGTGACAGACCATGCCAAAATGAATTTGGAGAGCAAGGAGGAGTGTGGCATTATGTCTATGCACACTCTCTAAATTAATGGGCATTACGGTAAATGAAAGACTCACTTTATCAGCTTGAACAACAGCCAGCATTGGCTATTCTACAAAGATTCTTTGTGCTAATCATCTATATATTTTGGAAAGTGTTTTGTATGGTCCCTAGGCATTTGGAGACCTCTGAAGATAACAAAACAAAATCAGCTGTACATGGATATACTTCGATGCCATTTTGATTCAAGATGGTGGACTGAATCGTTCACAACTGCACTCATTGTTAGCCACTGATTTCAAAATTGCACTGATTTTTTTTGGATTCACTGAAATGCCAGTGAAATTACAAACATTGGCATCAATCCCAAGATAAGTGAACCTTAGGAATTACACAAAGGCAAAGTTTCATCCTATCTTCCTAACTCTAGGTGTCTTCTACATTCCCCACAAAACTTCTCTGGAGTGTAAAGGTAAAGGGACCCCTGACCATTTGGTCCGGTCATGGCCGACTCTGGGGTTGCGGCACTCATCTCACTTTACTGGCCAAGGGAGCCGGCATACAGCTTCTGGGTCATGTGGCCAGCATGACTAAGCCACTTCTGGAGAACCACAGCTCACAGAAATTCTGTTTACCTTCCCGCCAAAGCACTACCTATTTATCTACTTGCACTTTTGATGTGCTTTCGAACTGCTAGGTTGGCAGGAGCAATGATCGAACAACGGGAGCTCACCCCGTCGGGGGATTCAAACCGCCGACCTTCTGATCGGCAAGTCCTAGGCTCTGTGGTTTAACCCACAGCGCCACCTGCATCTCTGGAGGGTAGCGGTAGTCAAATGTCAGTTTCTCTCAGTTTCTCATCTGAAATTCAATTCTCCACATTTTTTCATCAGTTTGTAATTTTTTTAAGTTCTCAGGAAAACTGATCAGCATTATAGTTCACATTTCTCTAATGTACACATTTTTGAGCAAAATATTTGGCTGGAGAACCCCATCACAAATTTCAGAGAAGTGTGAAATTCAAAAGACAGCTGACCTGAGTGCAATAGGACTCAAAGAATCATAGGAGAGGAGAGTTGGAAGGGGACGCCAACGGTCATCTAGTCCAACCGCCTGCAATGAATGTATTTCAACTATAGCATCTATGACAGGTGGCCATCTAGCCTCTCCTTAAAAGCCTCCAAGGAAGGAGCATCTACAGTGGTACCTTGGGTTAAGAACTTAATTCATTCTGGAGGTCCATTTTTAACCTGAAACTGTTCTTAACCTGAGGTACCACTTTAGCTAATGGGGCCTCCCGCTGCTGCCACGCAATTTCTGTTCTCATCCTGAAGCAAAGTTCTTAACTCGAGGTACTGTTTCTGGGTTAGCGGAGTCTGTAACCTGAAGCATCTGTAACCTGAAGCATATGTAATCAGAGGTACCACTGTACTGAACTAGATGGACCAGGACATTGGAAGGGATATGGATTCATACCGTCCAATTCAACCTCCCCACACAAAATCAGGATGAGTGACTCCTGGGTGAGTCATGTGACCCATGCCTCACTCCCCCCATGCTTTATTGGGGATGAGAGCATGTGACTCAAAATGGCCGTTGATATCTTGTGCAGAAAAACGGGGTGTCCCTTTTTTCCAGGACACTTGGAAGGTATGCAGATTCCTCATCCCTGGGGAAATGAGAGGTGTCTAAAGGGAGAAAGGTAGCAACCCGAAACGACTCCAGAGAAATTTTTTCATCAAAACTTCCCTCAATATTTTTATATGAACGAAACAAGCATAGTGGTGCACAAATCGCTCTCTTTTTCTTTTTTTCCATTTCTCTCTCCCCCCTCCCTTTCCACCCCCACCTATATATAGTAATAAAATAATTTTGCTCATTAGCAAATCAGCCCCGGTGGTGCTTTGTTGCTGTCTCTGAAACTAGCAGCACAGAATTCATGAGTCAAAAGCCGGACAAATTGAATAGCCGAGAGTTCATTTCAGCAGACAGGATCTCATTATCTGGCTGGCTAGTCATCTACAGAGATGGATAGATCATGGCTGGCAGCTGAGGCCCTGCAAATGAGTCCGTCTATGTATTTGGAAGAAATGGAGACTAATAAAAAAAATAAAAATAAAATTAGCTGTTTTCCCCGCATTTACATACTCTCTCATTTACCCAAAGGGTATCTTAAGGGGCTGGATAGAGAGGGCCAGATTCTTGAAATGGGCTGAAAGACACCGAAAAACAATATGTGTTTACATATTTTCTCAAGACCCTTAGCAAAGGGAGGAGAGGACTACACAGAAAGGATGAGGTGTGGCTTTCATTTGAACAGACCGTTTTCCAAGTGGATGATAAGCCACTCGTTTTTATTAGGTCCGGTTTGTCATTTTTCATCTATTGCAGTTGTACCTTGGTTTTCGAACGCCTTGTGACTCAAATGTTTTGGCTCCCGGATATCACAAACCCGGAAGTAACTGTTCCGGTTTGCGAACTATTTTTGGAACCCTAATGTCCGACGGGGCTTCTGACTGGCTGCAGGAGCTGTGTTTTGGTTTTTGAACGTTTTGGAAGTCAACTGGACTTCCGGAACAGATTCCATTCAACTTCCAAGGCACAACTGTATGTACATTTGTAGCCTGCTCTTCCTCTCAAAGGAATGCAGGGTGGGAAACACACAAATGATGGGGGAAAAATGGAGCATCAAAAAGCTTTTAAAAACAACTCCAATGCAAAGAGAGAAAGGTCTCAAAGGCTCAGTGGAAGAGGAGGGTCTTTGCGACATTGGGAGTGGCCCTGAGCCCTCAGTGTGCATTAGTTCCAGATGGAGGGCTTACCTGTCCATTTAGTCCATCCCTGGCTGCCAGCAGCTCTTGGGGATCTCAGCCCTACCTGGGGATACCAGAGTTTGAGCCTGAGACGTTGTGCGTGCAAAGCATGTTCTGTACCACAGAGCAAGCAAACCACGGGAACCTAATTAAAAGTGACATTGATCTAAACATATACAAAAAGGAAAAAAAGGAATAAAGGACAGCTGAGGCCAAGGAGTCATTAAAAGCAAAGCCCGCTGTGTAAACAACAGCCTCACTCACCAAACAATGCAGCACATTTAGATACTAAAGCAATTCTCCAGACAATACAAATAATTTAGAAAGGAAACACACACACACACACACACACACACACACACACACACACACAAGGCAATAAGGGGTTAACAGCAGCCATCCATGCATATTTGCCAATTGATGTCTGAAGGAGTATGGACTGAGGTTCAGTACAGAAGATCTCATCCTGTATTGCTTGGAGAGTTGCTTTATTGCCTATGTGTGCTGTAGTGTTTGGGGAACTGGATCGTTGTTTACACGATGGCATTGGCATGTAATTCCTCGCTGGCCTCAGCTTGTATTTTTCTGTCTCTTTGTTCCCTTTAATTGGGGAACCTCTGCTGTTGTTTTTGGCCCTATACCGCAGGGCACCTTTACCCCAACATGGGAGAGACATGTTTTGTCGCAGCTGGGGCAGATGAAGGTGTCTGGTTCTGCACTCCTCCCAAAAACCATTTCTCCTCTAGCAACTGCTGTGGATACAGCACTTGATGGGGTTTTTGCTGCCAGCCTTGATGACACATCTGCAAACATCTTTGTAATGCAGAGTTGGTCTGCCAAGGGGCCTGAAGTGAGCTCCCCGTAGACCATGTCCTTGGGCAACCCAACCTGGGGTTTACATAATGGGCCTTTAGGGTTTCTCTTCTTTTGCACAACTCACAGTTCCACCGTGTGCAATGAGACTTATCTCCAATAAGTGTGTTCAGCAGGAGTTGGTAACGTCTGTGAAGCTCCAGATGTTGCTGGACTCCAGCTTCCATAATTCCCAGCCAACATGACCAATGGTCAGGAATGATGGGAGTTGTAGTCCAGGAGCATAGGGAAGGCCACAGGCCCTCATCCCTAGTTTCCAGGATTGCAGTCTCAGTCTGTACACATTTATCTAGAGTGGCCCCATTGAACACAATGGGACTTACTCAATGGGGACGCATAACCAGTCATTGCACAAAAGTCCTGAAATCATGTCTCTTAAAAAAAAATATATACACACAAGACTAGTTAAACTAAAAAATGGACTACTCAGCCTTAACTATAGTGGCAGAGTCCTACCGCTATAATGATGCCCATTTTATTATTATTACCCATATAAGCAACAATAAGAAAATTAAGAAGGAGGATTAAGGCCAGCAGCAAAGGCAGGTCCTAAAGCTGTAATAATTTTAGGGTGAGTCAGAGCTCTCAGCGGGTCCTGAGTGGCTGCCTGTAATTTTCATCTTATCACACAATGTGATTAAAAAGGCTGGATTACAAAGCGAAACGAACGCAGGGGCAGAGAACAACCCTCGGAGCTGAAGCAAACACTTTAAATTTAGCAACTTGGTGACAGCTAATTTGCTGTTCCGCAAATTCAGACAAAAGTAGGAGCCTAAAGAGGCACTCGGAAGGACAAGACATCCCTCGATGTCATTCTTCTTTAACTTCTGTTGGGTGTGGAGGAATGATTCACTGGGCCCAGTGGTTTCAAGGTCTCCCCTGGGTGACAGAAAACGCTAGCAATCCCAAGGACAAATGGCGCACAGAAGTGTCCACAGATGCAGCTTGAGCACCAGACCCCTTCACTACAGTTTAGCAACATCCCACAATCAGCTTTCAATGGCAGCACAGATAATTACACCAGGAGAGAGGTCGTTCCTTTGCCCGTGCGCAAAGGACGAAAAGGCCATCTTTCATTTCTGCATAGAAAGAACTCTTTGTTGATGATGGCAGTGTCCAGCACTGTTGGAGTCAATTCACCTCTGAATATAAACTGCTAGGCCTCACAACTGGGGAGAGCTGTCCGATAGTGGAATGGACTCCCTTGGAAGGTGGTACAGTGGTACCTCGGGTTACAGACGCTTCAGGTTACAGACTCCGCTAACCCAGAAATAGTACCTCGGGTTAAGAACTTTACCTCAGGATGAGAACAGAAATTGCGTGGCAGCAGCGGGAGGCCCCATTAGCTAAAGTGGTACCTCAGGTTAAGAACAGTTTCAGGTTAAAAATGGACCTCCAGAATGAATTAAGTTCTTAACCCAAGGTACCACTGTAGATGCTCCTTCCTTGGAGGTTTTTAAGGAAGTTTCAGGTTAAGAACGGACTTCCGGAACGACTTAACCCGAGGTACCACTGTATAGCATACCCTCCAAGTGTCCTGATTTTCCAGGGACAGTCCCGGAATCAAAAAAGCCATTCTGGGCTTCTGATTTGATCCTGGAATGCCCCTATTTCCTCTGCCGGTGCCGCCACTACCAAGTTCGGGGAGGAGAATGAGCCGGTGCTTGTCCCAAGCGATGGCGGCTGCAGCTGTAGCAGCTCTGAGGAGCATCCTATTGCCTCTCCGTAGCCCCGCCATGGCCGCCGCTGCTGATCTCCTCCCTTGGGCAGGCTGTTAGAGAGCCGGCGAGGAGAAGGAGAGACTGTGGCTTCTGAGGTCCAGTCCTGTGTTTTGCGCTAGCTCTGAGGGGCAGGCAGTGGGCAGGACCGCCTTGGGCAGCCAGAAAGGGGAGCAAGGAGCCTTGTTTTGATTTTTCAAAAATCCTTTGTGCACCTGCATCTAATATTCCCCTTTCTAAAATTTATTTACGGGTGTGTTTTTTTGTTTGTTTTTTTTGCAAACCCATCGAAGAAGAAGAAGAAGAAGAAGAAGAAGAAGAAGAAGATGATATATCAGGATGAATGGGTTTTCTTAGGATGGTGGAAGGTGTGTGTGCTGTGTCCCATTGGTGTTGTGGGGGTGGCACTCACCCTTCTTCTGACAGGAAATGCTCTGCGGCAGGGGACCAAAAATAGGGGTGTTATGTATTGAAGTTTTAGTGATGTATGGAAGTGAGAGCTGGACCATAAAGAAGGCTGATCGCCGAAGAATTGATGCTTTTGAATTATGGTGCTGGAGGAGACTCTGGAGTGTCCCATGGACTGCAAGAAGATCAAACCTATCCATTCTGAAGGAAATCAGCCCTGAGTGCTCACTGGAAGGACAGATCCTGAAGCTGAGGCTCCAGTACTTTGGCCACCTCATGAGAAGAGAAGACTCCCTGGAGAAGACCCTGATGTTGGGAAAGATGGAGGGCACAAGGAGAAGGGGGCGACAGAGGACGAGATGGTTGGATAGTGTTTTCAAGGTTACCAGCATGAGTTTGACCAAACTGCGGGAGGCTGTGGAAGACAGGAGTGCCTGGCGTTCTCTGGTACATGGGGTCACGAAGAGTCGGACACAACTAAACGACTAAACAACAACAACGTATTGAAGTTTTCACCCTAGTCACCAGGGGTATTGTGTATATAGTTTTCACTCAGGTCCAAGTAAGTTAATTTAGGCGGGAAAACCTGGGGTGTTGTTGTTACAATGTTGACAGCCGGCTGCCTATAAAAGCAGGCAGGCAGAGCTGTTCAGTTCAGTTCAGTTCCAGCTTAGTTATAAAGAACTACTGGGAGAAATCTCTGTTTCCTCTGCTATGTCCACCCACTACTTAATGGGGGGGGGGGTTTGAGGAAGGTCAGTTGCGGGGAATGAAAAATGTCCCTATTTTCATCTGAGGGATGTTGGAGGGTATGGAACAGTTACCCTGGCTGGCGGAGGCCCTCCACAATTTCAGACGGGGTCTCCTGCCAACCTAGCAGTTTGAAAGCATGTCAAAGTGCAAGTAGATAAATAGGTACCACTCTGGTGGGAAGGTAAATGGTGTTTCCGTACACTGCTCTGGTTCGCCAGAAGCGGCTTAGTCATGCTGGCCACATGACCCAGAAGCTGTATGCCGGCTCCCTTGGCCAATAAAGTGAGATGAGCACCGCAACCCCAGAGTCGGCCACAACTGGACCTAACGGTCAGGGGTCCCTTTACCTTTACCTTCTTTCATCTGCACCCCAGGAACTGAACCTGGGGCCTTTCACAAGTGAAGCAGTTGCTGCCCCATTGACCTACGGCCCTTCCCTAAGTTCTGTCCCCCTTCTGCTTTTTGCTTACAGCAACACACCTGGCCGTTCTCTGTCTCCTTCTTGTGGAAAACTTGCCTTCCCTTCCATTTCTCCTTCACGGAACACCCTTCTCTGGTTCCATTTCCAAGTAATTTATCTACATCGGCAGCCCTTGCAAACAGAAACTTCTGCTCAACGGGTCTCCCTTGGTGGATTGGGGCGCACATTATTAGCTACAAAGTTCGCCGGCTAATTCCCTCTAGCATCCTCAAAAGGAAAACAAATGCTGCGCAACTCCTAATTAAGATGCTCGCCATCAAATTGGTGTTTTGAGCTGAGCGCATAAAAAGAAAACAGGCCCAGCACTCCGCAAGCTTCTCCTTCTCCGTGCGTAGCCATTTGCAGCCTGCCTTCAGGCTTCCTTTTGAGGTATCGCCGTGTTAAAAATATTCTCCCTGAAGGTATCATCCTCGCCACAGTGCCGCAGATGTCACTGACTTAGCACTTTCCGGAGTATCTATTAAAAGTAATGCCATTAATTACTCAACGTCGTCGCAGCAATGCTTTCCAGAGGTTGCAAATGGCTTCTTATTTGCAGCTCAGTGTTCACACCGCCTGCTGGGCAAAAAAGGGTGGGGACTCACCGAGACTTTTCAGCAGCTATGTAGTGAAACTTTGCAGTAGAAAGCAGCCTGAAATTTGGCAGTCCTGAACATGGGAGGTGTGTGTGTGAATTGCAGGGCAAGTCCTCTACTGACACGTGGACCTGCCTCCATCTTTAAGGCAGATTTTTAGACCCGTTCCAACTCTACAATTCTATGATTCTAAGTAGGACATGAATGCAAATTTTACATTTAAAGGGCTGTTACAGTGGTACCTTGGTTCTCAAACTTAATCCGTTCCAGAACTCCATTCCAAAACCAAAGCGTTCCAAAACCAAGGCGCGCTTTCCCATAGAAAGGAATGCAAAACAAATTAATCCATTCCAGACTTTTAAAAACAACCCCTAAAACAGCAATTTAACATGAATTTTACTATCTGAAGAGACCATTGATCCATAGAATGAAAGCAATAATCAATGTATTGTACTATAAAATAAATAAGAAAGTATTGTAGATGATAAAAATTAAAATTATTTTTTCCCCCTTACCTGCACTGATGATAGTCATTGTTTGGATGGGGGGCTTTTATCCATTTCCGCAGTCACACAATCAATCAGTAGCTGAACTGGGTTGCACACAGGCTCAAAAACAAATTAACCGAAAGAGCCTCAAAAATAAAAGCCCCAAACTTAATCCTTTCTGGAATTCTGTTTGACTTCCGAAATGTTTGAAAACTAAGGCGCAGCTTCTGATTGGTGCAGGTGCCTCGGAAACAATAGCCAACAGCTGCATCAGACGTTTGTCTTCCAAAAAAATGTTTGAAAACCAGAACGCTTACTTCCGGGTTTTCGGCGTTTGAGAACCAAGGTACCACTGTACTATAGTCCTCAGCCAAACCCTCAACCTCCCTCACGAGGAAATTGTACTGTTTGATGCTTTGAGAGTATAATGCTGCAACCTGCAGGATATGAAGCAATAATATTGTCTGAAAGGAGTGCCTCTTTTGCAGAGCCGTAGCTAGGTGATCTTGCACCCCTGGCAGAACCGTCCAGATTGCGCTCCCTAGCCACGGACAAATTAGCTCTTCTTTCCGCCTCTCCTCCAACCCCCAACCCCCATTCAATTCACCTTCTATTTAAAACCATTTCTTATGTGGCAATAATCAATATTTATATTTATGGACCTATTTTTAGCCGATTTTGCGCCCCCCCACCGACCCCTGGCAGGGGCCCACCTTGTCACCCGCTAGCTACAGCCCTGGAAGCTTTCCCCCCTGAACCCAGAGAAATTGGGATCTTTTGCTGTTTTCAACGGCAAAAGAAAACAGCAAAAGATCCCAATTTCTCTGGGTTCAGGGGGGAAAGCTTCCAGGTGGGTCCTATTTTGTGCACTTTGAAACATCTGCTTAAGAAAAAGAAGAATCACATTTCTACACCAGTAAGGAAGTTGGCTCAATTTGCATAATATATGCAAGTCACAGATTCTTCTTTCTATTGCTGGAATAGACAGTGGAATCTGTGACTTGCATCTAGTGTGCAAATCGAGCCAATTCCCACTATACACCTTATTTTGCATAATTTGTTCTGTGCTTTGAATTCTGCAGCCAAGGACATATCCCATGGCTGTTCTACCCTCCCGCTGAAATGCAGCACAAGCACAAAACAATTGGTCTCCATTTCAAATTGTTTATATTTGTATTCTTTGTCATTTTCAGGACATCATACCAAGCAGCCCCGAAAAGGTGACTCATCATCACCGGCGTTAAAAATAAAGTTTTCCATTTTTCAAAAGATCTGCAAGAAGGACATTTGCATCAGTCGTGGAAATAAGGCAAGAGAGGTATACATTTATTATTAGCAAGGTTATGGCGATCTTTGATTTCTGCAATATTTAATCAATCCAGCTTTCTGTTTAATCAATTGAAAATATTTGGAGCGACTGAAAAAACTACTGCAATTTATCGGGTGACTGATATATTTTTTTAAAACAAACAAACAAACAAACAAACAAACAAACAAAGACCGGAAGCATGTTGTAATGGGTCTAGGGGTTGCTCGTGCATAAATCGGCACCACACCTGGCTGGGTTACCTGGGTGAACTCTTTCTGTCTGGACAGCCACTCACCCGTGGCTGTCTCAATCGCTGGCAGAATCCGTCAGTGGGCGTTTCTTGAACTTCTTCCAGCAAAGAAGCTCTTTGACGCCTAGTCTCCGCCTACTCTCCCTGCGTGGAAGCCTTCTGCGCAGGGAAGGTGTGGGCAGCAGAGGACCCGTGCTCTCCCCGCTGGTCTCCGGCGAGGAGTCATGGAGCCACCTCGCCGATTCCCCCATCTGCCCCCCTTCTCCACTGGTGCTACGCTGATTTCTTTCCCAGAAGATGGGCTGCTTCTCTCCCTCCCGGGATGCTCTCCGGAATCCCTCTGGAGCCCTCCCCCTCCCTCTGGCTCCAATGGCAGTTCCCTGACACGTGTCTATTAGGTTTAAGAGGAATGGAAATCAAAATAGGAGACCCAAATCTGTTCATGTATGCTACGGCCGCCGCAAGAACCCTCCTGGCCCAAAGATGGAAATCACAAGACATACCAACTATTCAGGAGTGGCAGGTGAAATTGACAGAATACGCAGAACTTGCCAAATTGTCAGGGAGGATCCAGGACCAGGAAGACCAAAGATACCAAAATAATTGGAGTACATTTATTGAATACTTAAAGGAGAATTGTAAAGAAGTCAAGACACTAGCCGGATTGACATAATACCTTCAATGTATAATAGTACTATTGTGAGAATGATGTGCGCGATAGAAAGGGGTTAAATATACCAATTGCAGGGAGGGAGGGGAGTCGCGACTAGGCAGAGTCAAAGGGAATGTATGGCGTTAATATGGTTTGTTGGAAAAGAATATGTAAAGAAAACAATAAATATTTACTTGAAAACAACAACAACCTGAAGATGGTGCCATCTTCAAAAAAGGTACTCTCCCATCTCTCTTGTATAGGGGAGAAGCAGAAACAACAAAATGGTGCCATTCAGAACATTCCTGTTCGGGGAGCCAGCCAGGAATGCCCCAGCCCAGTTCTTTTATCTGCTCCATTCCTCCTGCAACTGCCAGCAGAGATGGATTTAGGTGAGCACAATAGGCTCACCTGCACTGGGCACCAAACAGAGGCGGCCCTGCAGGGGGCGCCACAGCAATGACTTAGAATGGAAGGTGAGAGTCAGAGAGGGTGCCAAATTCTGGCGTTGTACAGGGCACTGCTGAAATTTGAAAGCTCAAAGTCCACCACTGTTGCTGGACAGCATTGCATACTGACAATGCTTAGTCCTCACCAACCTGTTTTAGTACAGTGGTACCTCAGGTTAAAAGGGACGCGGGTGACGCTGTGGGTTAAACCACAGAGCCTAGGATTTGCCGATCAGAAGGTCGGCGGTTCGGATCCCCGTGACGGGGTGAGCACCCATTGCTCGGTCCCTGCTCCTGCCAACCTAGCAGTTCGAAAGCACGTCAAAGTGCAAGTAGATAAATAGGTACTGCTCCGGTGGGAAGGTAAATGGTGTTTCCATGCGCTGCTCTGCTTCGCCAGAAGCCGCTTAGTCATGCTGGCCACATGAACCGGAAGCTGTACGCCGGCTCCCTCGGCCAGTAAAGCGAGATAAACACTGCAACCCCAGAGTCGGTCACGACTGGACCTAATGGTCACGGGTCCCTTTACCTTTACCTACCTCAGGTTAAGTACTTAATTCGTTCTGAAGGTTCGTTCTTAACCTGAAACTGTTCTTAACCTGAAGCGCCACTTTAGCTAATGGGGCCTCCTGCTGCTGCCGCGCCGCCGGACCACAATTTCTGTTCTCATCCTGAAGCAAAGTTCTTAACCTGAGGTACTATTTCTAGGTTAGCGGTGTCTGTAACCTGAAGCGTTTGTAACCCGAGGTACCACTGTACTTGCCTTTCCTTCAGGGCTTTCCTCCTATGGTTTTTGTTTGAAGTCGGGCAGAGTCTTTCTGCAAACCTTGGGTCTCCCACTCCCTTCTTGCCCACAGATGTGCAGTTTGTCATGGCTAAAAATTGGCCGCTGTTTCTTTAATGCTAACAAAACTAAGTCAGCATGAGTCAGCGGCCTACAATGACTCATGCAACCTTTCACCAAATTGTACCTGTATATATAGAGTGGTCAATGTTAGTGTTGGGTGTGGGTTGGGTGGATGGTAGAAAACTGGTTGCGTTTGGTGTGTGTATAAAGCTGTTGGTCGTGGTTGGAGAAGAAGACTTTTAAGAATAAAAGCAGTATTCTGCAAAGTACTCTTTCTTCAGGACTCTTTGTGCCAACTAGGGTCTGGGGACCAGGCAAAGGAGGCAAAGGAGGTCAGAACCTTTTTCTTTTACAAACCCCAGAATCATTCACAACTGGACTTAACTCCCAGGGGTCCTTTACCTTTACCTTTATATGTCTCGCTACCCCTCTTTGATTCTTTGAGCACTTCTTCATACAACTCCTGTTTAAAACAAATCTGCAGCTATCCAAGTGCATTTCAGAGCCTCCAGGCTAGTCAAGCTAATAGCAAATCAGATTTATTTGTTTTTTTAAAATGAACAATCCAAGCCGTTTATTAATCTAAAGAATCATCTGAGTTGGAGGTTTTTAGATTTGTTTTCCAGATTTGGCTCTGATGGTATTTGCTTGGCACACAGAGCACGATCCCTGCCATTTGTTGACGGTCCTCGTTATTATTTACTGTTTGTTATTACTGCAGCATCTAAAGGCTATGAACAGCTATTTATCTGTGATATAACCAGGTGTCAGCTTAAATGTGAGCGTGTATCTGGAAGAGCAGAAACATTTATTGTTGCCTATAAATAAAATTTACTGCATGATTCTCACTGTAAATGAGGACACAATCTTCTTCTTCTTCTGAATATAGCAGGCCAACAGCCTTCACTAACTTTCATGCACCATAATAATAATAGTAATAGTAATAATAATAATAATAATAATAATAATAATAATAATAATAATAATAACAGGCACCAGGATGAAGCCCACCTGCCCCTTAATATGCTACATGATGCATGAAACTACCTACTATCAAATCAGACAACTGGTCACACCCACACAATACATTTAAGGCACATAGCTCCCCGCCAAAGGATCCTGGGAATTGTAGTTTGTTATGGGTGCTGGGGGTTGCAGCCATGTCGGAGGGTAAACTACATATCCCAGGATCCTTTGGGGGAAACTCATGTGAGCTTCAAATATGACTGGTATCCAAGCAGCCCATTATTGTCTACTGTGGGCACTTATAATTCAGAGACACTTCCTTCCTTGGCTGTCTGGGAACTGGATGTGTTGGAAGGGTGGTGAATACTAGTGATAGGGCAGAACTAGAGGGCCAGCCTATGACATTTTGCTGCTGAAGAAGAGCAACAAAGGACATCTCCTTCCAAGCCAAGGTGGTCAAGGACAGGCAAGAAAACCCCATTAGCACCTCCCTCCTTTCCTAGCAGCAGAGGAACAATTACTGTAAGTTAAATCATGGCAAATAAGACAACCCTTTCTTGACAGCTGCTTCTCTGCCTAACGGTAGGGCCGGTCTGAAAAGGATAAAATAGATTGTTTTAAATAAGGGCTGGAGAACTTCAGACCCAATGCACCTCTCCAGACCTCTTTGTGTGATCTTCAGTAATCTCCCCAGGCCTCACCCCTCGCTGGTCCTGCTTTGAACCCCAAGTGTTCTTGCTTGGCTGAAAAGTGACCTCAAACTTATATTTTATTCTGTGAACCGCCGTGAGATAGAACCCGGGTTCCCTGAGGGTGATCTAGCCCAACCCCATGTGGTGAAAAATATAAATTTAAATAAATAACCCTCGTAATGTGCCTTGTTTACCTGGAAGGAGGATAGAAAAGGGTGTGTTGTGTGTGTAGAAACCAGCCTACTGTATAAAGGAAAAAAAAGGTAAAATTTGGGTTTGTTGCCATGCCCATTTTTGCCTCTGCCTCCACACATTCCTGGGATGTGGCCCTCAGAAGCTTTGCCCAGAAGGAAATGTGGCCCCTAGGCTAGAAAAAAGTTCCCTGCTCCTGTTTCAAACGGTGTCCCAATAGACACTTAGGCAAATAGGCAAATATGTACCATAATCTGGGGCTTTGCAGTCCCTGTTTGTACCATTGACACTGCTGGTCCCTGATGGACAAAGGCAAGACCAGCCTGGTCCCTGAGCACCCTGGGACGCTGCCCCGATGTTATGTACTAAGCTTGGATCCTAGAACAGTAGGCAGGTAGGATCCTAGAATGCAACAACCCAAGCAGCCCAATCAGGCTCCAGGAGGGAAGCAGACTCAGCCAATCACACGGGACCCATTGTGTATATAATGTATATAAAGCCAGAGGTTTTTTGGGGGGGGAATGGATTCACTGTTTTTAGGAGCTTCAATAAAGAGCATGAAATCACTACACAACTCAAGAGTATATTTCACCTGAAATCTCAACTGCAAAGCAAGTGGAAGGGGAAAGCTCCAAAACGACGTGGTCATCTTACGTCTATGGAACAGTAACTTGAGCTGACAAAAACACAAGGGCGGCAGAAACCAATTCCGTTGCACTCGCTTTGCATTAGGCCTGGGAAAGAGCTGGAGATTCGAGGAGGAATCTTCCCAAGAGGAGGAGAAGGAAGAGGCAGATGGGAGGAGATGGAGGAATAGCACAAGGCGGCCATCCTTGGCATCCGCTGCAGGAAGGCGCTTCATGCATTTCAAGGCTTTTTCCCCTTCTTGTTTTCGGAAAAAGTGCCTTCATGTTCTATGCCTGGAGTGCATGGATAATCAGTTAATGGATATTGCACTGGGAAAATCTCCCTGTATTAAAGGATTATGAGGCTGGTGTGTGACCACTGCAGCATTATCCTCGGGGGGGGGGGTGTCCAACAGCATCTCTCTCCTGCTTAATGGCATTCATACTTCACAGATGGACTTCATTTTCCATAAAATATATCATGCTCTCCAACTTTAATAGATACAACTCCAGTTTTTTCTCTCTCTCTGTCTCCCAGTTGCTCTTTGGGGGGGGGCTTAATACTGGATCTAAGCTATTACAAAGTATGTATAATTAGACATGGCTTGTCTGCTGAGACAGGATCAAGAGGTGCTACCATGGGGAAGGTAAGGAGACCCACCTTCAGTGCTGCACAGAGTTTGATTAAAAAATAAATGAATGAATGAATGAATGAATGAAATGGTTCATTCAAATGTAGGTGGCTGCTTCCCTCTGCTGTACAGCGCCGGTAAAGCTCAGAATCAAAACAGGATTTGCACAATTGCAAGGTTTGCTTTGCACTTCCAAGCAAATGCATAGCCACAGGGCTGTGCTTTCCACATAGATCAGCCAGATTTAGGGAGTTGTAGGCAGTTCCCCCACATAGGGCATCGAGCCGAGAGGGCGCAAGATGATGATACCTATATTTATATGAATCCCTACTGAGAAGATCTAGAGGACGCGGGTGGTGCTGTGGCTTAAACCACAGAGCCTAGGACTTGCCGATCAGAAGGTCGGTGGTTTGAATCCCCGCGACGGGGTGAGCTCCTGTTGCTCGGTCCCTGCTCCTGCCAACCTAGCAGTTCGAAAGCACATCAAAGTGCAAGTAGATAAATAGGTACCGCTCCGGCAGGAAGGTAAACGGCATTTCTGTGCGCTGCTCTGGTTCTCCTGAAGTGGCTTAGTCATGCTGGCCACATGACCCGGAAGCTGTACGCC
Organism: Podarcis melisellensis; assembly: GCF_964234715.1. Taxonomy (NCBI): domain Eukaryota; kingdom Metazoa; phylum Chordata; class Lepidosauria; order Squamata; family Lacertidae; genus Podarcis; species Podarcis melisellensis. Next base: position 19,379,076 of record NC_138530.1, on the reverse strand, counting down.
GGCTCCCTCGGCCAATAAAGTGAGATGAGCGCTGCAACCCCAGAGTCGGTCACGACTGGACCTAATGGTCGGGGGTCCCTTTACCCTTTATCTTTTTACTGAGAAGATCTATCAAAATACAACTATACCAAAAGGAATTACTGTGAAAATAAGGTTATTGGGGGGGGGGGGGCGACACGTAAATTTTGTCCTTTCTCAGGGCGCTATATTGCCAAAGTCCTCCCCTTCTTAGATGCACAGATAATTGCCACCTGCTTAATATTACCGGGCATGACAGATGCATTGTGAAAGCACACAAACTAAAATGTTCAATTCATGGAAAGCCACAGTATCATAGCGGACTATCAACACATCTCTCCAGGGTGCAGTGCATCTTTATGATCCAGTGCAGCAAGGGCTGCTTAACTCAAATTTTATAGCTCCTAAGTGCCTTTATTTGCAAGGAAGTCACTACACATCACCTCTGATCATCCAGTATACTTGCCCTTGTGTGTGTGGCCTTGTCTTTAGAGAGGAACGATATTTTGGGGAAGACATATGGATGTTTCCATATGTCCATCCATATTCTTTGGTTCCACACAGACCATGCTTCCTTCCTTCATATTCAAGGAGGTGTGTGCAGTTTTGCTGGTAATGGAACAGATTTCCTGAGAATTAATCCCACTGGTATCAGTGAGACAGACGTATCTCCAAGCATGCTTAAGATGTATCGTTGGTTAATCTTCCCCACATCGCACGCACTAATCTTCTCTTAAAGTGCCACTCGGTATCATACCACAAGCGATCAAAGTGATAATCTCTCCTATGCTTTACGCTGGTTGTCAGGGAACTGGAGTCGGGAGCAGGTCAGCAATAAAACACCCGGTGTCAATGAAGCCAACTCTTTATTCCAAGAAACCAAAACAGCACAGGCCTAGCGAGCACAGCAACTCTTCCCAGTTGCTCTAAGGAGGCAGTTGTGAGGACTGAAGGTCCCTGCCTTCCCCCTGCTCTCAAAGACTCCTTCCCCAGCAACCCGAGGCTTCTTCATCTTGTCCACCTTTGGTCTGCCCTCTTCATTCCTCTTTGTGTTCTGCAAGACCAGTGGCAAGGGGATCTGGTCACAGCAGGAGAGGAAGATACCAGCTTCTTCACTGTCCTGCCTCCCCGCTCTCCAGCCTCTCCGCTCCAGCCTCTGAGTCTGGACTGCTCTCTGCCTCAGCCTCTTCCTGCTCACTAAACCCTGTTGCCTCCCCAGCTTCTGACATCTCCTCCTCCCAGTCTGCTCCCTCTACTCCCTCTGGCCACTCATTGTCATCCCACCACCAACCCCCTGGCTCTGAGCCTTCTTTCCCTGGGGGTTCCCTTGCGGGGTTCCCCTGCTGGGGCTTTCCACCACTCCTCTGCGTCCAGCAGTATTATTATTACTTTCATATCCCACTTTTCCTTCAAGGACTTCAAGGTTAGGCACACAAGTCTCCCTCTCTGCATTTTATCTTCACAACATCCCTGTGAGGTAGGTTAGGTTCAATTTCAGAGGCAGGGCTAAAACACACATTCCCATAGCACAGATATTTCTGAGTTGCCTATCACTTTCTGAAATAGTACACAAACCAAAATACAGCCACACCTCTCTGAATTTTGCAATGCAACTCTCCAGGCAAGTATACAAAATGCATACACACACACACACACACACACACACACACTAGGATGAAGTGTGCATAAATAGACACGTGTTGTTGAAAATAGTGTACCAAGTGCATTGTGTCAGAGGAAGGCTTTTTTTGTGCAAAAGTGCATATATTGGACAAAACTGCATGCGAAAATATGCTAAAAATGCTGGTGCACTTTCATGAATTTTCATGTTCCACAAACTGATGTGGAAATGTGGAGAGCTGAACTTAAAATCAGAAAAAATGAGAACATGTTCACCCACTGCTACTCCAAAGTAAGTGTGTAAAAAGGTTGCAGCCCAAGTCCCCACGTTTGGGACACTCAAGGCAACTGCTCTGTTGCCTGTCATTTTATTCCTCCCTCCTCCAAAATACTACTTTCTGCAAAGCATTTGGACATTCTATGAAGAAGCATTTCCCCTTCTGATGAAAGAGGAAGAAATGGTCTGGGATGCACCACCTTTCTTCCCACATTAGAAAAAGGTTGGTTTTGTAATAATCGCCCCTTGGCATTCATTCTCAGTTTAATTTAAAGGAAAGGAGATGGAAATGGAACTCAGGGGCGGGTAGAAACTCCTGGATGAATGGCTTCCCTTAAGTAATCTGTGCTATTACATTAACTTTTCATTGAATGATCTATGGTTCAAGGCTAATTGTATTAATTCACAGCAAGGCATTGCAGCAGAACGAAGGCCCTCTGTGCTGCATAAACAGAGCAGAGAGGGCCTGTTACAGATCAATATAATCCTAAAATATTGATTTGCTCTCTATTTCTCAGAGCAGTGTCCTTGAGTGGAGGTAGGGGAGGTCAAGGCACTTTTTGCAAGGTCATCTCCCTTTAAAGGAGAGAGGGAAATGAGAAGACAGGGCAAACTCTGAATATTTCAGTTTGTGGCTTCAGGATAATTTAATTTTTTTAAATTCAAGACTGGAAAGAAACTCAAAAATTGTGCTGTACAACTGAATTAAAAAAAACCGTCTCTGCTCTCATTTTGAAAAGATATCTAGCCATATTCTGAAAATTAAAAATAATTGTTGTGATACTATACTATACTATACTATACTATACTATACTATACTAGACTGAAAGATTTAAATGTTTCTTTGATTGTCCTTGAATCTTCCTGCCACACTTGCCATCCCCTTCTGCCATACTGGTGTGGAGCATCAAATCCTTTTGAGAACCACTGTTGTACACAATGAGCAAGAAATGTTAAATTTAGAGCTGAGAAGTTATTTCCCCCAAAGAAAATGTCTGGGGTTTTCTGTTTCTCAACCCTCCTAGCAAAGAAGTTCACTTTGCAGTTTTTCTCAATAGTTCACACACACACCCACACACACCCTGGAACAAGGCCAGGTTCAGGATGCAATTTTCAATTGCTGCTGAAAACACAACAGCAAACCCTGAAGAAGTAAGAAGGAAGCCGTGCTACTGCCACAGATGCTACTAATGGTGAGCCCCAGTGGTGAAAGCATCCCCCTTTCCTCTGCCTGCTAACAAGGTGGAGAATTTTGAGAGGCTGCTAGCATGCAGCTCTAGTAAAATCAATGAAGTAGCTATCCAGTTTGGGAAATACCTTTAGGTAAAAGGTAAATGACCCCTGGACAGTTAAGTCCAGTCAAAGGCGACTATGGGGTTGTGGCGCTCATTTCGCTTTCAGGCCAAGGGAGCCGGCATTTGTCCACAGCTTTCCAGGTCAGGTGGCCAGCATGCCTAAACCACTTCTGGCACAATGGGACACTGTGATGAAGCCAGAGCACAAAGAAACGCCGTTTACCTTCCCGCCTCAGTGGTACCTATTTATCTACTTGCACTGGTATGCTTTCTAACTGCTAGGTTGGCAGGAGCTGGGACAGAGCAACAGGAGCTCACCTGAACCGCCAACCTTCTCATCAGTAAGCCCAAGAGGCTCAGACAGCTGGCTGGATCTAGAGTATATCCTGGCATATGGCTAAATCCTATAGATTGTGGTGTTTTGGAGTTTGGGGGGGGGGCTTGGGGGGATGACATGAACCGCCCTGAGATCTATGGATGAAGGGTGGTATACAAATTTAATAAATAATAGTCTGGTGAGATCCAAGCTATACTGAAGCCCACATCTTTGCAACAACTTACCCCCTTCTTTCAGGCCAAAGCCACAACAGATGCTGACCTCTCATTCTTGGCAGGGTGGTTAGGAAGGGAAGGATTACTTGCAAAATATGTGCATTTGAGCCACATTTCTATACTGTGGTACCTCAGGTTACAGACGCTTCGGGTTACAGACTCCGCTAACCCAGAAACAGTACCTCAGGTTAAGAACTTTACCTCAGGATGAGAACAGAAATCGCACAGCGGCAGCGGGAGGCCCCATTAGCTAAAGTGGTACCTCAGGTTAAGAACAGTTTCAGGTTAAGAACGGACCTCCAGAACGAATTAAGTTCTTAACCTGAGGTACCACTGTACTGTACAGGTGAGGCTTCTGTTGTGTTTCCATGATGTTTGATGTGTGTGGCAATTAAGAAAGAAGAGAACTGACCTGAGAGGGGATGGTTGCTTCCTGCCTTTGGTGCCCTTTGCTGTTCTAGAAAATTCTGTGCTATGCCCTTTTTGTTGTGCAAATGGCAAAACCAGCAATGGTCTGTTGTGGAATGTCCTCCTGAGCCCTGCTTGTAACTGCCAGCACTCCAGTCGAACCACAAATAAATTATACAGCCGAGAGCAAGACCTGGAAATCAGCGATCTCACCAACCACTCACCTCCACGCTGAGGAATGACACCAAAGCGGATTGCGCCCTTCACTTTATTGCATTAGAAACTCTAAGCCTGCGCACCATGTTGCCCTTGATCATCTTTTCTGCAATCCCCAAGTCCCCCATTGCTAGCTGCAGCAACCCCTCAGCAGGTCACTTCTGTAACGACTGCAGAGGCACGACTTCAGACACCTTCCCACGCAGGTGTTTCTCCCTTTCTGAGCTACAGGGAAACAACAAAGAAAAAGATCAGTGCTGTTTGCTGAGAAGTGGAGGCTGGAGGATCAGCACAAATGCAGCAGGGTCTCCCACCAGTTAGTTTCCACAAACCCTCCAAGTGTCCCTATTTTCCAGGGAGGGACAGTCCTGGATTTACAGAAGCCGTCCTGGTTTCTGATGCAATCTCATAATGTCTTGCTTTTCTTTAGGATGCCTCTATTTTCATCAGGGAAATATTGGAGGGTATAGAGTTATGCGATCCCCAGCCCAAGGAGATAAGTAACTATACAACAGTTAGAGAACATCCGAAGAAGAAGAAGAAGAAGAAGAAGAAGAAGAAGAAGAAGAAGAAGAAGAAGAAGAAGAGAAGAAGAGTTTGGATTTGATATCCCACCTTTCACTCCCTTTAAGCAGTCTCAAAGCGGCTAACATTCTCCTTTCCCTTCCTCCCCCACAACAAACACTCTGTGAGGTGAGTGGGGCTGAGAGACTTCAGAGAAGTGTGACTAGCTCAAGGTCACCCAGCAGCTGCATGTGGAGGAGCAGGGAATCAAACCCAGTTCACCAGATTACGAGTCCACCGCTCTAATCACTACACCACCACTGGCTCTCAGAAGGCATAGATTTTTTTTTTAATGGGTAATGTTTTATTATGTTTTTATATATGTTGGAAGTGACTCAGAGTGGCTGGGGGAACTCAGTCAGATGGGAGGGGTATAAATAATAAAATTATTATTATTACAGTACTGCCTCGGTTTTCAAACGCCTCCATAGTCAAACGTTTTGGAACTCCAATGCCGAAAACCCGGAAGTAAATGCCTCAGTTTTCGAACGTGCCTCAGAAGTCGAACAGGAAACGTGGCTTCTGTTTTGAGTTTTCCATATTGAGGCTCCTGTTTTGAGGCTTCTGCTTTCAGTTTTCGAACGTTTCAGAACACAAACGGACTTCCGGAACGAATTACGTTTGGAAACCGAGGTACCACTGTATTATTATTGAATAGGGTGTCCCTATTTTCATCAGAGAAATGTTGGAGAGTGTATTTTCAGCCAGTCCCTCACCACCACGTCCTGCCTCTCTGCCTCTCCCCGGCTCTCACCTTCGCTTTTCAACATCCTCTACAGTCTCCGGCAGCTCTGTGTTTAATGTCTCAGGGAGGAAGAAGGCTGCTGAGCCGCAGAGCACGGCCATGATGCAGTAGATCACTTGGGGCAGACGCTTCCATAGGCTGTCCAGCATGAAGACGAGAGGAGCCACCGAGCCACCCAGGCGTGCCATGAAGGCACAGTACCCTTGCCCATTCTGCCTGGAAGCAAAGCAGAGAGGCATTCAATAAGGCTTGAGTCCTGCAAAGATAGGCTGGGCATGGGATGTCTTGGGTGGACGATTCCATTCTCAGCTTATTGGTCGGGAAAGTGGTAGCTGAGATGTCTAAGGACAACTGGAGGAGACCTTTGGCAAAATGGCGCCCAGGGCTCCTTGGGAGGCTGCTGGCTCTTTTTGGAGCTGGAGCCCAGAATGGGAATCCAGGTGAGTCGGAAAGGGGAATGCATGTTATGGTGGATCTCTCCCCCGCCCCCGGAACCCACCCCGCATCTCCCATGCATTCGTTTGTTTGGTTGTAAGTCTCTTTGGGTTGCCCTGGGCAAGAGAAAGCAACTAACAAATTCAGTTACGAATAATAATAATAATATTAATAAGGGCTGTGGTGACTTGTAAGTGTCTAAGCCTTGCTAGCTTAGTGCCCTATTGAAAATAGAACTGCTGATATCATAATACTGTACTGTATTATGATACAGTGTACTGGCACAATACTGTACTGGCCCGAATATAAGCTGTACCTACAAATAAGCCGCACCTTTAAATTCAGTGGCTTGGGGGAGGCTTGGGAGCCCCGGGATCACAAGCGGCTTCCTGGGAGCCGCACCACTTTGCCAGCAGCGTAAGGTTGCAAATATAAGCTGCGCTTTAACTTTTCACAATTGGAATTTGGGGGGGAAGTGTGGCTTATATTCAGGCCAATATGGTACCTATTTAATTTTAATTTTGAATTTTCTTAGTTTTCCAAATTTTAACAAATCAAACAAAATTATTTAAGAGAGTGTGTGTGTGTGTGTGTGTGTGTGTGTGTATTTGGTTTCCCACTCCTGTTGCAAAAATATGTTCAATTCTTCATGATGTGGCTGCTTCATAATAGCATAATACAAATCTATGGTCTGACTACACTTGGAATATTGTGTGACACTCTGGTCCCCTCAACTCACTCACCGCATTGGCTATCCCTGAATAAGTCAATTGATCATCACAGCTGTAATTTTTGGTAAATCATTTGAGAAAAGCCAATGATTGGACTGTATTTATTTGGTGTTTGCACAGCCTGAAGGATGGAGGGGCATGCGTAAGAAGGTCCCGGCCACACACAGGCTTCCAGCAGTGTTATTTGTGAGCTCAGACAGGAGCTCCTCCTTACCTGAGGACAGTGGGGTAGAGTTCTGAGGAATACAAAAAGACGGTGGTGAAAGCAGCTTCAGAGAATCCTTTGCCTATGATGGCAACCACAGAACGCAAAATCCCCAGTGCTGGGAGGAGAAGCAGTTGGAAAAGGTGAAAGGAGCTACTACAAGGAAAACGTTTGCATGTGCAACAGGAAAAATCAGTGCTAACAATCCTGAGCATGTTGCCATGCTGTCGCAAGCACCTCCTGCAACGTTGTAATGGATCCTGAAAAGCTACTGCTTTGTTGATGTCCCTGATGGCACAGCTGCACTAGCAACTCTGACCTGGCCTCGATGCCCATCACCTGGTCAGGGGGATGCAGGGGCTGAATTCAGTACTCCTAACCCTCAAGAAAGATCCCAAGGTTGGCTGTGCCATCCATGAGCAAATGAAAGCGAATCCAGTACAGATTGTCCCATGGACAGCTTGGAGGGGTGAGGATTGGAGTTTCATCCCGTAACGCACCCTTTTTGCATGCTCAGAATCTGATTTAGTGATGCGATTTGGTTGCAACGTAGAGACTTCATTTGCTAGGCAAAGCAGCAGGGCTGTCCTCCTGCTCCCCCATGTAACCACAAACACAACTTGGCCGCCTGGCAATGGCAGGATAGCAACTTGGAGCCGGTCCTATCGGTAGGCAGAGTGAGGCAGCTGCCTAGGGGTCCTGAGAAGCAAGTGGGGCAGCTTCCCAGCCATTCTTTCTGAGCCCCCTCAGAAGGACAGGGAAGCTGCGGCATGATCATTTGCATCCATTCTCATCGCTTGAACAACGTTTTAAAAGTAAAACAACAACAACAAGAAGAGGCAATAAGAATAAAGCAAAGCTACTTACACCTTGGGACGCCAATGTTGACTCCTATGCATAACCCGGCTAGGATGAGTGACCAGGCCTGGCTCTGCTTCCGTCCAAATCGATTCACCACGAGGTACACGATGAGTTTGGCAGGGATCTCAATGGCCCCAAAGACAAACTGCGTCATGTACATGCTCAGGCCGAAGCCACTGATGTTCAGACTCATGCCGTAGTAGGAAAAGGCCACCCCAAACCTGAAGGGGAGGCAGATAAAGAGGTGGGCAGAGGAACCCCAGACTCAGGCCCAGAGAGGACGTTAACCCATGGGTGAGGTGAGGAGGAAGCAAGAAAACGTTATCTCACCACACGGCCCCCATGCAAAAGGAGATTTTCCTCAGCATCGGTGTTCGGAAGATGCTCACGTAAGAATAATTCCCATCTAGCTTCTGCTCTACCGCAGCTGCTGTCTTGCTCAGCATCTGGAGAAGGGAAGCTGAGGTCAGTTCAGGAGTGGAGGACTTCCTCATGGTAGACCATTTGGTCCACTATCTCCCATCCTGGCTCCACCAGGCTATTAGGCTTGAAAAAAAGCTTTCCATTGTCACCAATAGGGTTCCCCCGCCCCAAGCAGTGGGGTTTTTCTGGGGCTGTTGTAGCACATGGGGTGCCCCATGACACCCTCAGAAAAACCACCCCCAGTGGCAATTAGGCATGAAGAAATCCTCCACTGACACAATTTTTTTAAGAAATCAGAATTCACTATTGGCTTGCATGAGCACCAGCAGAGAACTCAGTGGGGAATTGTCTCCCATTCTCCCTCCACTAGTAAACCCTGCTGCAACAGGAGAAAGTAAAAACAGAAACAAAACTGGGTCAGAAAGCCGCCCCCCATATATATATATATATATATATATATGAGAGAGAGAGCGCGCGCACGCAAATGTTAGATATTATTCACATTCTTCAGGTCTTTGGCTCGAACCATTTCTGTAGCAGAATTTTCAATTTTTAAACAGGTTTTAATTGCTCAGGGTTTGTTTTATTTATACTGGTTTACCCCTATCTTTCTACCCACGAAGGCACCCTCCCACAAGGCAGCTCGTAATATGCACATCCTTAAAAACCAACGGAGTCTGCACTGATAGTATACGGCACAAATGTAAGAAAACATCATTCAGTCTTGTATGGAAGTGAAAGCTGGACCATCAAGAAGGCTGATTGCCGAAGAATTGATGCTTTTGAATTATGGTGCTGGAGGAGACTCTGGAGTGTCCCATGGATTGCAAGAAGATCAAACGCATCCATTCTTAAGGAAATTAGCCCTGAGGGCTCATTGGAAGGACAGATCCTGAAGCTGAGGCTCCAATACCTCTGCCACCTCATGAGAAGAGAAGACTCCCTGGAAAAGACCCTGATGTTGGAAAAGATGGAGGGCTCAAGGAGAAGGGGGCGACAGAGGACGAGATGGCTGGACAGTGTTCTCGAAGCCACCAACATGAGTTTGACCAAACTGTGGGAGGCAGTGGAAGACAGGAGTGCCTGGCGTGCTCTGGTCCATGGGGTCACAAAGAGTCGGACACGACTAAACGACCAAACAACAACAACAAATGCCTCTACTCAGTGCTATTTTTCTGGAAAAGGGAGTTCTGGAACTCTTCATAAACACCTCCCTTGTTCTCTTAGAATGGCAATGGCGCCCACCTGAGAGCGGCCGGACTGAGTTCCAGATAAAAATAAAATAAAAGCCCTGCCCCATCTCACCTCAAGGTTTATCTTAGCAGCAAACTCCTTTCGTCCATTCATTTTGGCACAAGCCTGCAAATGCCCACGAGCTTCCTTCAGCTTCCCTTTGGCCAGCAACCACCTGGCAGATTCTGGGAGCCACCTGTTAAAGGAGAAAATAATCAGGTTGTCTGATACATTGCTCACATCCTCCATCTTATTTTGAAAAGGCCACTTCACACAATACGTTGAAAGCAGTATAATTCCACTTTAAACGGTCGTGGCTTCCCCCAAAGAATCCTGGGAACGATAGATTGTTAAGTGTGTTGAGAGTTGTTTGGAGACCAATATTTCCCTTCACAAGATGCTACAGTTCCCAGAGTTCCTTGGGAAAGGGGGCCAGTTGTTAAACCACTCTGGGAATTGTAGCTCTGTGAAGGGAGTAAGGGTCTGCTTAGGGTTAGCCGATTTATTAGTCTTATTATTATTAGAATCCTAGAATCCTAGAATGGTAGATTTGGGACCCTAAGCCATCTAGCCCAACTGCTTGCAGTGCAGAAATCTCAGCTAAAGCATCCATGACAGACCGCCACCTCACCTCTGCTTAAAAACCTCCAAGGAAGGGAGCTCAGAGGGAGCTGTTCCATTAACCGTCTTCTAAACTGCCATCTCAAGGTAATTTACACATAATTAAAACACTTAACAACACAAAAAACATCAAATACATTTAAAAACAAGTCTGAAACCTTAACAAGTGGACACACGTGGCAAAGACCTGTTTATCCAGCTGGGGAAGCCTGTCAGAACAAAAAAAATATCTTCAATTGTTTCTGGAAAGTACAAGTAATGGGCACCTGTGGTATCTCGACAGGAATGCTATTCCACAGTGATCTGCTGGGTTTATCAGGCATAAGGTGGTCTCTCAAGTAACGTTTTCCTCAGCTGCATAGGGCCTTGCATGTATGTTCCCTGTTTAGGGAAGCTTTTAATGTTTGAGGCATTACTGTATTTTAATATTTTGTTGGAAGCCGCTCAGAGTGGCTGGGAAACCCAGCCAGATGGGCGGGGTATAAATAAATTAGTAGAAGTAGTAGTAGTAGTACCAACACCTTGAACGTGGGGCCTAGGGCACCTCCATTAGACACATGCGTGTCACTTTTCGCCACTTCTGCGCATGCGCGCGATGTCATTTTGAGCATCTGCGCATGCGTGAGTGGCGAAACAGCACTCCGTTACTTCTGGGTTGCCACAGAGTGCAACTCAAACGCGCTCAACATGAAGCATATTCAACCCGAGGTATGACTGTAATGTGTGGTTTGCACTTGAAAGCTCCCAGAATATTGTGCGTCCAAAACATGTAAGCAGCATGAGGAGGTATGATAATTGTTAGTTTCTCAGTTCTAGGAGTGGGGAGGTGGGATTCTGAAACATACCATCTCACTGCCTGTCACCCAGGTTCTAGTTCGGCCTGAACATTCAGCTCTTGGCGAAGGAACAACTTGGTGAACTATTACTTATACAAGATGCCAGTGCGTGTGGATTCAGCATTTGGCTCCAGGTGTCAGATAGCTCATTTCATTTATATCAAACGTGCTGGACACAGATTAACATAGATTGACACCCTTCTATTAATGTGTACTGGTGTCTCTGTTGGATGCAAAGTGCACGAGTCAAAGAGGCGAGACCCCTTGATGTCCTCTTTACAGGCACTGGCTGCATGAATACCAAACATTTAAAACACATTACTGCCCTCAAAGTATCCTGGGGACCATAGTTCACCCTTAACAGAGATGCAATCCCAAACACCTTAGCAGACTACAGTTCCCAGAATCCTTTGCAGGGGTGCTATAAAATGTTTGTTGTGCATGCGTCCACTGTTACCTAACGTAATTCTGGTGGGAAAGTTAATTAAAAATCAGGAGCATTAACACGCTATCCATTTCTTCACAAATGAGATGATTAAACTTGTCCCTTCTGCTTTTGCCAATCCCAAGTTCAGTTCATGTCATTTCTGTATAAAATCCACACACTGTACACAAAAATCACATATTTCCTTAGGCATGTCTTCTAATATTCACATTTTCTACCCAGTTTTGCATAACACACATTTTTACAAGCGATTTCCCCCCCAAAGATAATTATGATTTTGTGTGTACACACTTTCCCCTAGTATAAATATATGTACACTTTTGGGATGCATGTGAAGAATTGGGTGTCGCCTTGTACGCCTCCTTCCGGCAACTCCTGCAGCCCAGGCTGGTGCCAAACATATTGCTCTGCTTTCCTTTGGACCACACCAGCGAGGCCAAGAGGGGGTCTTGTCATCCGGGCAGCCCAGGACCTCTAGACACACTGCCCTGGCTTCCGCCCCAAAGAGGTCACTTCGGTGCTGCTAACGCAGCAGTTTGACTTCACCCCTTGAGGCACACTCCATTTTCTCTCAAGGCAGACAGATGCCAACAACAACAGGTTGAGTTGTTAATAGGAAACCAGGCTTTCCTGGTTTGCTGAAGCTACTTAAGCCAAAGGAGGAACAAAGTGGTAGTCAGGCAGCATACACCAGCAAATGCCTCATTCCTGATAAACCATGAATGATGTTCGGTTAGATAACCCCTTGGGGCTCTCCCAATTCCACAATCCCATGATCCTATTGCTATCCTGATGGCTTATCAAAACTGACCTTTCCTCCACTCTTTCCAGGCATGCTGCGGTGGAGGAAGCCTCTCGGGCACCTGGGGCAGTGTGCCCAGTGGTGGGGCAAGCTGCCCATAGGGGCGGAGCACACTGTGGGGGCCCCGGAGTCTGCCTGCCTCCTCCCACTCAGCCGCCCTACAGCTGGGGGGGAGGCAGTGGGTGGACCGTTTGGGCAGCGCGGAGCCTGCATGCACCCAAGCCACTGTGTCTTTCCCAGGAGAGAAGCGCAACTTGGACGCGCTGCAGGCCCCGTGGTGAGTGCCGCCCGGCATTTTGTCACCCCCCTCAGTGATCACACCCGGGGCGAACCACACCCATCGCACCCCCTTTCTCCGCCCCTGCAGGCATGGTCCACAATACAGTAGATGCTCGGGTCGCGAACGTGATCTGTGCGGGATGCACATTCGCAACCCGCAGCGTTCGCAACCCACAGCTGTGCATCTGCGCACGCGCAGGTTGCAAATCAGCACTTCTGCGCATGCGCAAAGCATGATTTAGTGCTTCTGTGCATGCACAGCTGCCAAAACCCGGAAGTAACCCATTCCAGTACTTCTGGGTTTCGGCAGTCCGTAACCTGAAAAAACGTAACCTGAAGCGTCTGTAACCTGAGGTATGACTGTATAAATTTCCGTGTCTGAGCTCCTTTGTTTTTGCTTTCCTCTAAAGCCCTCTCTTTAAAGCTCAGTCAGGGGAAAAACATCAGAAAAGCCAAATTGGTGTTTGCTCTGTTTCAGCTTTAAAAAGTGGGTTTTTGTGGGGAATGCTTGGGGCACAAAAAATGGGGGGGGGACCTGTTTGGACAAGGAACATTTAAGCACAGATCTCTGCCTGGAAAGAGAGGAGTGAAAGGCAAGTCTGGATAAGGCCAGACTGTAGAGCAACAAGAGTTCAGCAGGAAGCTATGGGACAGGCTTTCTCAACCTCGGCCCTCCAGATGTTTTGAGACTAAAGTTCCTATCATCCCTGACCACTGGTCCTGCTAGCTAGGGATCATGGGAGTTGCAGGCCAAAAACATCTGGAGGGCCGAGGTTGAGGAAGCCTGCTATGGGATACGCACTGAGTGGAATGGATGCCGTAGGCCTGCCCCAAGACTTTTGCAGGCTCAAATAGTATTGGCACAAATCATAATGAATGCACAATAAAAAATGATGCCTGGAGGGGCCCACAACAGAGCAGGTTGCAAATTAAAACACAAAGTGTGACGCGGCAGCTAAAAAAGCCAACGCAATTCTGGGCTGCATCAATAGGAGTATAGATTCTAGATCAAGGGAAGTAATAGTGCCACTGTATTCTGCTCTGGTCAGACCTCACCTGGAGTACTGTGTCCAGTTCTGGGCACCACAGTTCAAGAAGGACACTGACAAACTGGAACGTGTCCAGAGGAGGGCAACCAAAATGGTCAAAGGCCTGGAAACGATGCCTTATGAGGAACGACTAAGGGAGCTGGGCATGTTTAGCCTGGAGAAGAGGAGGTTAAGGGGTGATATGATAGCCATGTTCAAATATATAAAAGGATGTCACATAGAGGAGGGAGAAAGGTTGTTTTCTGCTGCTCCAGAGAAGCGGACACGGAGCAATGGATCCAAACTACAAGAAAGAAGATTCCACCTAAACATTAGGAAGAACTTCCTGACAGTAAGAGCTGTTTGACAGTGTAATTTGCTGCCAAGGAGTGTGGTGGAGTCTCCTTCTTTGGAGGTCTTTAAGCAGAGGCTTGACAACCATATGTCAGGAGTGCTCTGATGGTGTTTCCTGCTTGGCAGGGGGTTGGACTTGATGGCCCTTGTGGTCTCTTCCAACTCTATGATTCTATGATTCTATGAAAACAAACTCATAAATATCATACAAGTGCTAAAAACAAAGGAGACAGTTGCAACCAGCAAACTGAACAAAGCATGCATAGTAGCCCTGAGGTCCGTCAGTGTGCCTAGCTAGGTTGCCAGCTGGTTCTGTGAAGAAGATGCCCTTGAGGAAAGGCAGGACCACAAGCCATCATGCAGGGTTAGTTTCACCCACCATACAGAGACCAGCCCCACTGCACATGGCAAAGTAGCAGCAAAGAGCAGCCAACGCCAGTCCCGCACCAGGTAAGCGATCAGAGCGAGAAGCATATTCCCCAGGCTCCAGAAGATGCTGGTCATGATCCCAGAAACGGTGCGGTGCTGGATGTCTACCCATTCCATGCCTGGAACATAGAAATGGAGTTTAGCACACAAACAGGCACACACAAACACACTTGATTGTGAGAGCCCAAACAGAACAGACCTAGATCTTACTGCCCAGCCCCATTGTTTGCAAGCCTTCATCTAACCATCACCTATGTTTGAAGTCAAGCAGCAGTACTCATTAAAAGAGGCCCAGTCAGCTGCAGTGTCTTTGCTTTCTGGTGGAGACCGGCTTTTGCACCGCTTCTCAGCTAGCCTCTTTTTAAGGACTTGAACCTTGTGGTGCACATAGCAGCTGCAAGGACAGCTCTGTTGGCGCCCACTACATGTGCAGTGTCGATCTGTAATACAGGGGAGAGCCGAATACAATATAGACCAAATGGGACAGAGGTGCCCAATTTGCAAAGTGCCCCCCACTTACAAGTATGACTGGCTCCAGTACTCTTTCCATTTCGGCCCCATTTATCCAAACGTTTTGTGATTTTAGGGTTGGTGACTGTTTATTTTGGACAAAAGAAATACATTTTCACAATGGTTCAATTTTACATTTCCAGGAAGTGAAATAATATGAAGGGAATAATTAGATAGATAGATAGATAGATGATAGATAGATAGATTAGATAGATAGATAGATAGATAGATAGATAGATAGATAGATAGATAGATAGATGATAGATAGATGATAGATAGATAGATAGATAGATAGATAGATAGATAGATAGATAGATAGATAGATAGATGATAGATAGATAGATATAGATAGATAGATAGATGATAGATAGATAGATAGATGATAGATAGATAGATAGATAGATAGATAGATAGATAGATAGATGATAGATAGATATAGATAGATGATAGATAGATAGATAGATAGATAGATAGATAGATAGATAGATAGATAGATAGATAGATGATAGATAGATATAGATAGATGATAGATAGATGATAGATAGTTAGATAGATAGATAGATATAGATAGATGATAGATAGATGATAGATAGATAGATAGATAGATAGATAGATAGATAGATGATGATAGATAGATAGATAGATAGATAGATGATAGATAGATAGATAGATAGATAGATAGATAGATAGATAGATAGATATAGATAGAGATAGATAATAGATAGATGATAGATAATAGATAGATAGATAGATGATAGATGATAGATGATAGATAGATAGATAGATAGATAGATAGATAGATAGATAGATAGATAGATAAATAGATAGATGATAGATAGATAGATGATAGATAGATAGATAGATAGATAGATAGATAGATAGATGATAGATAGATAGATATAGATAGATGATAGATGCAGATCTACTATAAAACTAATGAACCTTATGTTTCAGGGCCCTTAATCCTGGAGGGGCACCAGACATGACTTTAGTCCACATCGCTTAACAAATTTGGGTCTAGTAGACCCAATTTGAGTTGTGCAACTCAAATTGATTGATTGTTATATATATTTCAACAAGTTTGAGAGTCAGTAGCACAGATGTTGTAACAGTTGTAAAGGTATGGTGATCTGTTATGCAACAACCATATCGGAGAAGATAACTGTGGATACCTAGACCTCGTTGGTTGTTAAGGGGACCCCAAAACAGTTTGAGTTTCCAAAATGTAGGTCCACCACTCACTCTCTCTGCATATACACTGAGGTCCACCAACTGGAAGCAGGCAGAATATAGTGGCTGACGGGGCAGACACAGGATCAAGGAACACGTTGCTTCTGGCCCAGAATGTTGTTTTCATTGGCAGTAGAACTGAGTCCTTTTACCCCTGACAGAGGCAGATTTAGGGGAGTGCAACTGGTTTGGTTGCACCCATGGGCGCAGAGCCTTGGGGGTTCTGCAGGGGGCGCTGCAGGCAAACTGGAAGGTGAGGAGTGCCCCCCTCCCTCGGATTTTGGCATCACACAGGGCACTGCTGAAATTTGAGACCCCAAGGTCCACCACAGTGCTACCCCACCTCAGCCAAGCTTTGGGTCAGGCAGGACCTGATTCTGAATGTGTTTGCTGAAACTACATATGGTGATTCAGCATGTCCTTGTTCAACTTATTTTTTCAAAGGTGGTTCAACATATGTGCTGTTGCACCACAGGGAAAGGGGAGAGGGCATCAAAATCTTCTTCATTGCCTCCTTTGTTCAGGCCCCTACATTTCCAGATCATGAGGACTGCAACCTTTTTTGCATTTGCTTTTTGCTACAGAAAAAGTAGAGATTCCTAACACACCCGGTTCTGTGCTAGAACCCAGAATTGCAAGCTTACAAGGTGAAATCATGGGCGTTTGGGATATATACTTGATTCCTGCACGTATCTTCCACAAAGGTTCCCAACTCTACGGCTACAGCTTCTCAGTCTTTAAAAAAAATAATATTTTTTTATTAAATTTTATTAGACGTTACAAAAGTACCGGTAAATGAAAAGAAATAGAAACAATACATAACCATACATAAAGACATTTATCTATACAATTTCCCAGAATGCAGACTAGAAAAGAAGAAAGACGATAAATAAAAGAAACAACAAAAAAGAGTGAAAAGAAAAAATACTTTTCATAATGAGTAATTCCAAATTCAAACATTACAATAGATAAATCCTAGTTAAAATATTATAAAAGACTTCTCAGTCTTGGAACTCTTGTTGTGCTTACCCAGAGGCACGACGATGAGAGAAAGGCCGCAGATAGACATTCCTGTCAGGGTCCTCATGACCGCCAGCATGCTGTATGTAACAGATGCAGAACTCACCATCCCACAAATCAGGGTGCACGTGTAAGACACCAGGAGCATGGTCTTCCGGCCGAACCTGCCACAACACCACAGAGAAAAAATGTCAACTACACTGCAAAGGAGACTATTGTGAACTTGGGTTCCTGCCATGTGCCACCAGAGTACTTGGCTCGCTTTCCTGATAGCCTGTAGAGTCATTGCTACTCCGTGTGGAAAATACAGAGGAGCTGTTGTTCTTATTTTGTATTATTTAAGGTTCTAGACTTCCCTTCCTTTGCAAAGGAGCCCAGGGCAATGGACGACAAAGCAGCAAAGCGATACAAATGACTAAATAATAATAAAAAAAGTATTTGAAACGTTTAAAGACAAGAAGATCTTAATCATTTGAAGGGATAGCTCATCTAGTAGAGCATCAGACCAATGATCTCAGGGTCGTGGGTTTGAGCCCCACATCGGGCAAAAGATTCCTGCATTGCCGGGGGTTGGACTAGATCTCCCGTGTTGTCCCTTCCAACTCTACACTTCTATGATTTAATAATTGAGTGGTTTGGTTGAGAATAAAGACTCCTTCCTAAATTCCTAGTATGCCAACCCTGCCCTATCTCACTTATGGGAAGTTCTTTAGACCAGAACTTCCCTCACCTGATGCTATCCAGATGTTGATGGACTACAAGTCCCATCATCCCTGGCTATTGGTCACGCTAGCTGGGACTGATGGGAGTTGGAGTCCAAATATCTGGAAGGCACCCTGATAGGGAAGACTGCCACAGAGTGTGGCAATCAAATTGGGCAGATAAAGATGTTTGTCGTGTGAACAAAAGGTTTCAACAAGGAAGAAGCATGAGGAAATTACCTGTCTGACAGGTAGCCAAAGATCAGAGCTCCAAACATGACGCCAATGAAGAAGAAGGTGGCTGTGGCGTGATTCAGCTCTTTTTGCTCACAGACCAAGTCCCACTGGAACAAAGAACCCAGAGAAGCATTTAGAAAATCTATAGGCAGCTTGATTCAGGGTTGCCACCATTTTCCCCCAGCAGGGCTCCTGTGTGCCTTAAATACACAGGCAAGGATTTTGGAACATAAACACAGGGTTAATTTCAAATAGATCTGCTTTATTAATCAAAACCGCAGCAATTCCCCTAACTACATTAGGTACAGTATGGAAGAGCGAGATTGAATTGCCTTTGCCAGGTGTGTGGAATCTTTGGCCCTCCAGGTGTTGCTGAACTACAACTCCCATCAGCCCCTGCAAGCCAGGCCAATGGGATGGGGGGTGGGGAAAACAGCCTATTAAATCTATGTCCTGTATAGGGTTGTTTTTAATGTTTGATGTTTTAATGTGTTTTTATATTCTGTTGGAAGCTGCCAAGAGTACTAAGATAATGGATTATTATTATTATTATTATTATTATTATTATTATTATTCAGTAGATTTTGAGTTCAGACACATAGCTTCCCACTGAGGCTTTTGAATGATGCATTCTGAACACTGCAATAAAGGTTCAATCTATCAAGCTGATTCAAATCAGGACTTTCCCAATTAAATAATATCTACCAAATAAGCTAGAGCTATGACTACCCAGGTGTCAACTGCATGTACTTCATTCTTAAGTATAAATTCAATTTTGAACATTTTAAATATGTGAGTACCTTTCTTTAGGGATGCTTTTGAATGGCAGCTAAAGGTTACATAATATAGGCTACAACTAGGCTACACCCACTTCCCTGGAAGTAAGCACTAATAAACTCAATGGGACTTACTCCACGAGTAAGGGCCCAGTTGACCAGGATTACATCATTGAGAACATTCCTTTGTTTTCTTTGTTATTCTTTCCCTCAGACTTCCTATGTAGCAGATGAACTGCCAGGATAGAAATATATTTTAAAAAAAAAAAATTGTCCAGCTTATACCAAGAACAAACTTAGTTGGTCTCTAAGGTGCTATTGGGCAATTTTTATATATTTTGACTGTGTCAGACCAACACGGCTACCTACCTGACTCTAGATGCCAGGATAGAAGTTTGTCATCTAATGATCAAACATTAACGCTCAAACAGCTTCATGGGTCAGCTGAGGTGTTCCGGGGTGACATAGCACCAAGTTAATGTGCTGAGAAATGTGGATGGCGGTAATTCCCGCCACACCACCATGACTCTCTGGGGCATAGGCGGCGGCGTGGCAACCGCCTCCGGCTCCTCAGGCCCTCAGGCCTCTTGGCAGCACCGCCAGCAGGCTGTTGTTGCCAGGCAGGAGGAGGCACCCCGGAGCCTCGCAAGCGAGCACTGGGTTCCAGCGGTCTGGCCAGCTGCACCGTGTCCACATCAGAGGCGTCTTCTGTGGGCAGCGGCTCCTGGAGCTACGAGGTGATCCGCAAGTTGGGCCCCAAGTTCTAAATTCTGGGAAAGGGAGGGGGCGGTGGAGGGATCTTTGCCCCACGGTGCCGGATATGCTTAGGACGGCCCTGCAACTGTGGCAGGAAGATTCAAGGACAGTCAGTACAGTGATACCTCTGGATACGGACAGGATCCGTTCTGGAGCCCTGTTCACATCCTGAGTAGAACATAAGACGTGACTGCGCATCTGCACGTGCATGGGTCACATTTTGCCGCTTCCGTGCATGCGCGTGATGTCATTTTGAGCATCTGTGCATACGCAAGCGGTGAAACCCGGAAGTAACGTGCTCTGTTACTTCCGGGTCGCCGCAGAGCGTAACTTGAAAACGCTCGACCTGAAGCACAATTAACCTGAGGTATGACTGTATTATAGGGACACAGGTGGCGCTGTGGGTTAAAGCCTCAGCGCCTAGGACTTGCCGATCGAAAGGTCGACGGTTCGAATCCCTGCTGCGGGGTGCGCTCCCGCTGCTCGGTCCCAGCGCCTGCCAACCTAGCAGTTCGAAAGCACCTCCGGGTGCAAGTAGATAAATAGGGACCGCTTACCAGCGGGAAGGTAAACGGCGTTTCCGTGTGCAGCTCTGGCTCGCCAGAGCAGCGATGTCACACTGGCCATGTGACCCGGAAGTGTCTCCGGACAGCGCTGGCCCCTGGCCTCTTAAGTGAGATGGGCGCACAACCCCAGAGTCTGTCAAGACTGGCCCGTACGGGCAGGGGTACCTTTACCTTTACCTTATGACTGTATTATATTTTGGGAAAGATCCATGTCCTGCGTTATTTTATACTTTCTGAATACCCCACAATCCTATTATAAAGTCGTTGTGTTCTATGTTACAAAACAAGCGCTGCTGCAAGTTTCCTTTCATTTCCCGACGTATTTCTTATCAATAAATAAAACTGCTGTGGCACGACCAAATTTTTATTCTGAAAGTGTGACCCGGGGGGGAAGTCTGAGAACCACTGCTTTAGTGAGTGAGGAGGACTTGTTCTTATGGATATTTTACTGGATGAGCATTTTGTACTGATCGCGGTGTTACATTTCCCCGTAGTTTTAAATTTGCTTTTATTTGTTATGATTTAGTCACTTCGATATGTTTTTATAATGTATGAAGCAACTGATAAAGGAAATAAATAATGATCATGGTGATAAATAGTAAACAAATAATCCCCTCAGAAACAGACGCTCACTGCCCAGAGCACTCTCAAAGTGGCAGAGAAAGGGAGAGTAACAACTGTAATGTATTTATTTATTGCACTTTTCTCCAGGGAACTCAAGGTGGTCTTCTGTCCCTCACAATAACCCCATGAAGTAGATTAGACTGAGACCAGGCAATAATGAGCCTTATGGCCAAGTACATATTTTTCTCTGCTCAATTCCAAAAGAGCCCAATCTTTTGCACTTGTTTGCCCTTTCAGATGGTCCCCAAACGTACAGGAAGATGCTAGGCTTACCTGGGTAGCTATGGTGGAAGTGAACTGGGACCGGTTATAAACCCACCCATTCTGGCAGCTCTGTACAGATGTGGCATTCGTCGGCGCTTGGGAGGAGTTGAGCAGGAGGTGGAACTGAGGCTCTGAAAACATCTCACAGGAGCTGAAGGCTTCTTCCGAATCCCTCGGGATGCTGATGAGCAGCACCTCTGCCTCGGTGAGGTTGGCAAAGCGGTCCTGATGCAGGATGGCACAGCGATGAGCCGGGGTGGCCGCCAGGAAGTTGTGCAGGAGGAAATGCAGAGGGAGGAAGAGCCTCGGGAGGCAGAGCAGGAGCAAAGTGAGGATCTGGAATTTGCCAAAGCCCCCAGCCTCACACAAGAGGTCTTCGAAATTCATCTCTGCCAAGGCCCTCGCTTGCTCGTAGGGGTCAAGGTGCCGCAGGAGGGATCCCCTACAACTCTTCTGCTCCACAAGAGCAGGAAGCCATGACTTTTCATGCCGTCGTCCGTGTGGACTTTGAGATGTCCATCGTGCATCTGGCCCTCACTGGTAGGGGCTGAGCCAAAGGACCTTTCGCTTGAGCCAAAGGACCTTTCGCTTTCTCTGTCCCAGGGAAATGGCGAGGGCAGTGCCATGGAGCAGGAGAATGTTTAACGCAACAACTCTTAGCAGTTGACGAGTAACTTTTAGTGCTGCTGCAAGGAAGCAGGCTAGAAATTAAATATATTATGGTTATCCACCACTTCTTGCCCCCAAAGTTAAACTTTAGTCAATACATATCAGCAACTGTTGAGGCCAGAATCACAGCCCACAGACCTTCTCCTGCCAATAACGCTTTTCTTCTGGAAGATTGAACTTAAAATGATTAGTTTCTGCCCCAGACAAATGACCTAACCTGGGCATGCAGGCGAGGTCAAAAAATCCTAGATGGGGACCAATATGCTCCATAGGTTTTATTGCCCTGCTCCATGGATTGGGACTTAATTTTGCTTGGGGTTGTCTTCCGGGGCAAGGGGGAATATGCAGCCTAGAAACAAGCGACAAGCCCAGGCTGTCTGCAGGCTGAAGCCCCAGCCAAATTGCACAGCCATTTTGCAGAACTAGTTGCGGACGGCTGCTCCTACTGCTGCAGAAATAAAGGGCTGTTTTGTCCCTGAGCCTATACTCCTGCTTCAAATCCTTGCCCAAGTGCAAGGTTGCCAGCTTCCCAGCTGACCACTGCACCTGTGCTTCTAGCAGTATCTTGCAGAAGATGGTGATACCATTTATATCCATATCAGGGATTTCTGTAGAGAGAAAGGCAGCAGAATGCATAGGAAAAGGCTGGCTTAATTCTTTTCCCAGCGATTTGGCAATTCTGCATGTGTCTTCAGTGGTGTGTTTTTCAACCACTTTCCCTCCAGGGTTGCTGGAGCTGACCTTCTGTAAGTGTGTCTTGGGCTGCAGGAATTAGCAGGTGAGAATGTTTGGTCTTCATTGCCATGAAAAGCTTTTCTAGCTGAACAATAAATCAGTGTTAAATCTACTAGAGCAGCCCAGGCTGTTTGGCTTTCTACTAGGCGGCTGGCAACAGCTCTTGTCAGCTGGCACCAAAAGTCCAACAGGCCACCCTTCTTCCAAGGATAATACATGCTTCAGGTTACGTGGAGAGAAAGTGCTTGGCTCAAAGTCACCCAGGGAGCTTTGTGGCTGTGAGGGGAATTGGATCTGTGTCTCCTCAGTCGTGGTCTGGCTCTCTAAACAACTATACTACACAGGAGGGTCACTATATATATGGGATATATAAGCATGTTTGCCAAGTGTGTTCTGTAAGCTGGGTGCCACAGCAGAGGAGGCTGTGCCTCTGTGTGGTGAGGGCACCTGCAGAAAACCTCAGCTAATGATCTCATTACCTAGGCAGCTTTCCTTGCCGGGGTGGCACTGTGGTCTAAACCACTGAGCCTCTTGGGCTTGCCGATCAAAAGATCAGTGGTTTGAATCCCCACAATGGAGTGAGCTCCCGATGCTCAGTCCCAGGTCCTGCCAACCTAGCAGTTTGAAAGCACACCCCAAAGTGCAAGTAGATAAACAGGTACCGCTCCGGCGGGAAGGTAAACGGCGTTTCCGTGCTCTGGTTTCCGTGTTCCATTGCGCCAGAAGCAGCTTTGTCATGCTGGCCTCATGACCCGGAAAAAACTGCGGACAAACACCGGCTCCCTCGGCCTGTAAAGTGAGATGAGCACCGCAACTCCAGAGTCATCTGCGACTGGACTTAACTATCAGGGGTCCTTTACCTTTACCCTTTTTTTAGGCCAAGACTAGCATTTTTAATTGCGATAAATGGAAAGTGAACTTCTTTCAGTGTGATTTTTTAAAATAGCACTAGCACATAATATTTACATCTATCTGGACCACAAAAAGCAGGCAAAGCTCCCAAAAGAGAGTTGCAACAACTAAGCATAGCGATAAGGGCAGCAAATGAGGGGAAAGACTTGGGAGTCAGTTCTTCTAAATTTATTGGGGCTTTTACCCTCTTCCTGTTCACAAACACACACACAAGCACACCTGTCTAGCAGGCACAATATAACCCAAACGCTTTATTTCATCGCGCATGTTGGCAAATAGGGTCAGTGTATCAGATTCGGCCCTCTCTGAAAGCTGAAAACAAACTGAAATGCCATACGGTGGCATTTAACTTCACGGCAGTGTTCTTGGCTTTCAGTTCCAATTAGCACCCAGTTCCCATTATATCAGACTTTTTCTGAGCATCCAGCAGCGTCCATTCCATTGGCCAGCAATGTCTGATTACAGTGTTGTTTCCCATTGCATTCTGTGCTGGCTTCCTGTTGCTGAGAGAGGGGAGCATCTGTGCCAGTTTGACTCATCAGCCCAAGAGGGATTGCTCCATCCATGCCTTGTCCGTGTACTTGGGTTCCCAATGCCTTTTTGTTTCTGAAGACAAGCGAGAGAGATGATGGGATAAAGCTCAGCTCTGGTCCCTGAGGTCTGAAGGCACTAAGATCTCACAAATATGCCTGTAACCTGAAGCGTATGTAACCTGAAGCATATGTAACCCGAAGTACCACTGTACGGCGTAGATGCAGCCTAGCCCTACACCTAGTCTACACCCAGGGTTTCCTCCAGATGGCCTGATCACTGAGCATTCACCCTGATTTGCTTGCACAAAGCTTCCTTGGAGGTTATACAGTGGTACCTCAGGTTACATATGTTTCAGGTTACAGACTCCACTAACCCAGAAATAGTGCTTCAGGTTAAGAACTTTGCTTCAGGATGAGAACAGAAATCGTGTTCCGGTGGCATGGCGGCAGCAGGAGGCCCCATTAGCTAAAGTGGTGCTTCAGGTTAAGAACGGTTTCAGGTTAAGAACGGACCTCCGGAATGAATTAAGTACTTAACCCGAGGTACCACTGTAGTCCAATCTATGTTGAGTATTTGTTCTGATTTGTTTGTCTGCAACAATGAGCGTCCACCCTGAGCATTCACCTTGCTTCTACTGTGTTTATATGTCTTCCCATTAATCTTTCTTTCATCCCACCTTTTCCAGTACGTTACTTTCCAAATCGCAAAAAGTCCACTGCCATTGTTTTGAAGTTACCTTGTTATGCTAAAATGGCAAAGGACTTTAATCCAGTGTCATGGTGCAAGTCTAAATATTTGACATGCACCGGAATCCCTTCCTCAAAATGCTGACAGTCTCGAGGAACCAATTGAGGGTGGGGAGGAAGAAACCGGCTGATATCTGAATGCTTCCCTTTTTGACGTGGCAAGCTTTATTCAAGTGATGTGCCTTGTGTGTCTACGTCACTCACCTGCCATCTTCCACATCTTCGATAGTCTCTGGCAACTGGATGTTGGTTGTCTCTGTTAGCAGAAAGGCCACCGTCCCAGACACCAGTGCCACCACACTGAATATCAAGGGAGGAAGGTATCTCCAGGTGTCATCTAGCAGCATGATCAGAGGAGCTATGGAGCTGGCCAACCGTGCTATGAATGAACAGCAGCCAACACCACTCTGCCTGCAAAGGTAACACAAAACAATTTCGATTGGAGATAAATCCATCAAACTGTTACACGCCATCCCAGTCTCTGAGCAGTGAGAGGTTCAAGGGGTTCCAGGCACCTTCCCAGAGTTTGGTTTCCTTGGAATGAGGGTCAGTGGAGACAGTGATGTCTTTAGGATATATGGCTTGAGCCTAAGATGGAGGGGCTGACAGCATTCACACTACAACAGATCTTGATTCTCCTTTAGTCACAGCCTTGGATTCCAGCACAAATCAAGCTGTGTTTCGTTCTTTTGAAGAAGATTTGGGAAATGTAGCCTCAGAAGAAACTCCCAAAGATTTTGCTTTATGTGGAAGGTATTTCTAAATTCATCTGGTAGGAAGGAAAGCCTAGAACTAAACATAAAATGTTGATAGATATAAAAGGAAAAGGAGGCTTTGCCCTGCCACATCTGCAATTGTATTATGAGGCAGCTTGTTTGTGTTGGTTATAAGAATGGATTGTATTGGATAATGCAGACATTTCAGACCTGGAAGGCCATGATTTTAAATTTGGCTGGCATGCAAAAAAGTGATTTGAAATTTACTGCATGTTACACACTGAAACTATGAAATGATTCATAGATGGTACCTAACTCCGAGCAGGTTGGCTAAGATGTATAAAGTACAATCAGATATGTGTTGGAAATGTAAAGAAAGGGAGGGGACCTTTTTCATACGTGGTGGACATGTAAAAAGATAAAAGAATTTTGGGGAATGATTTATAATGAGTTAAAAAAAAATGTTTAAAATTACCTTCCCCAAAAGACCAGAGTCCTTTTTCTTGGAAATAGCCCAGAGAGAAATTCCTAGGTGTCAGAAAAGCCTATTTATGCATGCAAAAACAGCGACCCAAATTTCGTTAGCCCCAAAATGGAAAATGAGCGAGGTCCCAGAAAAAGAGGATTGGCAACTTAAGATGTTAGAATATGCAGAACTTGCAGGTTTAACACATGGAATAAGAGAGCAAGAAGAACATATACTTAAAGAGAAGTGGAGAACATTTATTGAATATGTGGAAAATAATTGTATGTTTGATATCGATCTGCCGAGCTTGATCGATGAGCCGTGACCTCTGATTGCTTTACGATCGTCAATCAGCAGTTTATAACGGGTCCGGCACACTTCTTCAAAAGCTGCGCCACTGTTGCTCCCTTCAGGTCACGGCTTAGCAGAGTAGAACACAGCGGTGTAAAGCAGTCTTACTTCCTTCAAGCAAGCATACACAGACAGCTCCGTCTATTTACAGCTCTTTATTGAAACATTTCAGCCATCACTGCTGGCAGCCATTGCAAACATGTCTCTCTCTCTCAGATACACAGAGAGAACTGAACGTACAGGAAACAAGCTCCTCCTCAGCTTCCAAAACTGACGTCAGTAGGTGACGCACTCACTCAGAACACCTAACCATTTAAGTTCTGAACTATCACATTGTACACAACTGAAAATGCTGGCAGCATTAAGATAAATTCAACAGCGTAATTAATGTTTGAATGGTGTAAAAATGCAACACTGACTTGAATGGTTATAGTATTAGAAATGCAGGAGTGGGAGAGATAGAAAATGAACCATGGAAAGAGAAGAAGGGAAATCACTGGATATCAATAAGTTTGTAAAAAGCAACAGCCACCACCACCAGTGGATCTGATTGGAGCCCAAGCCACTTACCTGACCACCGTTGGGAAAAGTTCAGCTGTGTAGAGGAAGACGGTGGTGAAAGAGGCTTCAGAGAAACCCTTGCCCAAGATGGCCACTGCCGACCGGAGATGCCCATGCTCTGAGGGAGGAAGAAACAGGAGGCACGAAGATTTAAGTGCATACTGGAAATGTAGGTTTTTGCAACACTCTGATGCTCTGGCAACGGATCCACCTTTAAATATAAAAAATACTTTTCGTAGCTAGGGAAATGTACTGCAAGGTGTAGGATAAGGGTAAATGGATGGGAAGACGTATTATTATTATTATTATTATTATTATTATTATTATTATTATTATTATTATTTATTTGTATCCTGTCCATCTGGCTGGGTTTCCCCAGCCACTCTGGGTGGCTCCCAATTGAATATCAAAAACACGATCCAGCATTAAACATTAAAATGTCCCTAAACAGGGCTGCCTTCAGATATCTTTTAAAAGTAGGATAGTTGCTTATTTCCTTGACATCTGGTGGGAGGGCGTTCCACAGGGCGGGAGCCACTACTGAGAAGGCCCTCTGCCTGGTAGGATAGTTGCTTATTTCCTTGACATTTGGTGGGAGGGTGTTCCACTGGGCGGGTGCTACTACCAAGAAGGCCCTCTGCCTGGTTCCCTGTATCCTCACTTCTCGCAGTGAGGGAACCGCCAGAAGGCCTTCGGCGCTGGACCTCAGTGTTAAACCGGGATGAATGTGCACAAAAAGAGTACAACCTCCGCAAAATCTTTGTGCAAAGAAATCAAGGATGGCTCCTCAACGTCTTCTGGAGGAGCCCCGGGAGGCAAGTGATGCTGTTGCAGCTCACGTTATGACTAGATGGATGCTCAGTGATGCTGCAGAACTGGCCAGATGAGCCTCTCACCTGCAGGGATGGCTGCATTCAGAGCAATCATGCCTCCTGTTCCAATCAGAGTCCATGCCTGACAATGCCTGCGGCCAATGCGGTCCAAGACAACATACACACTGACTTTGGCAGGGATCTCAATGGCCCCAAAGATAAAATGTGTCATGTACGGATCCAAGCTGAAACCGCTGATGTTTAGACTGATGCCGTAATAGGTGAACGCCACACCAAACCTGCAAGGAAAACAGAGATGACTTAGGTTCAGCAGCTAGGAATATCAGGATCAGCCCTTGCAAGCCAAAGTTGACAGGTGGATGGGCAATCGTGTGATGCTATTACAGCACCACGTGATTGACAGGTGCCCTGCCCACCATCTTGCTCAGTTTGAGTTTGCGAACGAACTCCCTGCAGGACTCAGCAGGGTCGCTCTCCCTCGCATCAGTCAATGTGTGAGTGCAGAGGAGAGGGACAGACCCTGCTTAGTGCTGGGCTCAGGTACACAGAGTTCCCTTGTGCATCTGTCCATTGCTAAGTAGGACTGCTCTCCCTACACATCAGTTGATGTGGTAGAGAGAGCAATCCTGCCTAGTGTTGGGTTATTGCTTTGGGCAATGCCCCAAAACACCAAAACAAATAAGGTGAGTGCAGCAGTTCGGAGCCCAATTTCCCCTAATTTATCAGATTCATGCGACTTTATGGGGAGGGGAAGGACCGGAATTGATGTTCTTTGAGGGTAATACTACCTGGGCTACACAAATGAAATGGAATTGCAAACAGTGGAAAACGTACGCAATAAACTCCTGTCCAAAACTTGTTAGTTTCTCCAGGCTCACTGCTCAGGTATGTGTGTGTGTTTGTGTGTGCAGGAGAAAGATCAGTTCCATTGGGGCTGTAAAGTTCCAGAGAGTCAGGATTGCACACAGCCACCAACTATGTCAACAGTCATTTGGAATTACTCATTCCCAGTTGAGGTAGCGTTACATAGCGAGATGACATCTGAAGGAACCGTGCTCCATTTGTGGTGGGAGTTTCATAAATCACCGCAAACTAGCATTTGAAAAATATAGGTTGGTACACCGGAGAAAGCACAGCAATATGATGGTTTGCATTCCTCCTTTGATGTAAAATATTGCACACTCGCCCAAGGAAGACAATAAACACCTAATCTGACTTGGGGGGAAAAAACCAACATAGGAAAACCTGTCTAAAGATAATGTTACTCTGCAGCTTAATTCCCACCACAATTAACTGCAACGCCTTCCAAGAAAGAAAGCTGGCTCCATCTCTTTCAAAGTCGGGAAATAAGCGCAGTCATCAGTTTTTGTTCATACCATACGACGACAGAACACAAGGTGGTCTTCCTCAGCTTGGGAGTCTTCACCAGGTGCCAGTAGAAATAGGTCCTTGACTCCTCTATGGTCAGTGTCCTCCGCAGGACCTACATTCACCGCAAAGGAAGAGGAAAAATGCCCCTCAGTGCTGTTTTGCAAAGGCCAGATCCCATCATGACATCAAAGAGGAACTCATTCTCCTAGGATGGAGGCAGCGGGTTGGACTAGACCCTTTGTGTCCCTTCCAACTCTACAATTCTATGATTCTATGATGATGTAGCCAAGATGGTACCATCTGTGCACATGAGGGAGATTGTCAGCATGCTTCAGAGAACCCCCAAAGCCTACAGAAGCATGAAAAATAAATTCTGAGGGAAGGAGGGAAGAATCCATCTTACAGAGCCATCTTACAGAGTTTTGAGCATTTGACGGGTACAGAAGACTGGCTGTGGGAGCTTAGGAAGACTCCTTATGCTGAGTCAGGTCGCTGGTCCACCTAGGTGATGGAAGGGTCAAGTTGTTGGTTGAACCTGTTTATATGATTTTGTAATTTGGTGTGTCGCTTTTCACTCTTTGTTTTTATGACTCAGTTCCCGGCTCTAGGACTGGAAACACTCAATGAAGATCGGGCTATAAATACTGTGTATAAATATATACAAATTGATTAGTATAGCCTACACAAGCAGGCTTCAGCTCTCCAGGGTCTCAGCCTGACCTGGAGAGGTCGGGGATTGAACCTGGAGCCTTGTTGCATGGTAGGCAAGTGCTCTACCACTGAGCCACCTATTGGAGGGCAAGCATGGAAGACAGGAAAAGAGAGATAATGGAGTACTAGATTGGCTGGCTTGTTGGAACCCTGAGCAGGAACCCTCCACACCACATCATTTTGTTGCAGGTCTTACTCGTTGTGGTTGTTTTCTAGAGGTCCATCACTGCACCTGAGGTGCTGCAAGACCCCTTGCACTCACGTCTGGAGTTATCTTGGAGTCAAACTCTTTCTTGCCATTGACTTTGGCACATCTGGAAAGATAGCCATGCGCTGCCTCCACCTCCTTCTTTGTCAAGAGCCACCGGGCAGATTCTGGGAGCCACCTGGCAAGGGACAAACAAGGCATTTTGTAGATCAAGCGGGTTTGCTGCATCTGGGATTGCTGCAGATGAGGAAAACATCATCTCTATGCACACACTCCTGCGGGCAGTCAAGGCAAGATAGGGTGAGTGGCATTGACACTTTGGTTCTCAAAGTTACCGGGAAGAAGAGGTAAAGAATACAAGAAAGAAGAACCCAGGGAAGTCGGAGAAAGGGTGTAGCTGACAAGATGTGGTTGGGTGTGCAGGAAACCTTTTGAAGATCTTGGTGAATATTAGGATTTGGAGGATGAAATGTAGGTGGGTTCCCATGAGGCAAGATGCAGTGATAACAGCAAGAACCTTATTGAACTACATAACTGAGAAACAGGGGCAAAGCAACTGTTTATACACATTCCTGAAAGCCTGGGCCAACGTGATTGGCTGCCTAAACTTCCAAGCTGCAAATCATGACTAAGAGTTCAAGGGCCAATGGCAGAGGCCCAAATCCTGAATGTTCTGTGACTGGACATCATGTATCGAATCAGAACACAGGAGCTCCGAATCCTTAGTCCAGACTCAAGCTCAGGCAAACACAGAAAACTGAATACATAACAGAGGAGTTCCACAGTCACTCACCACCAAATGACGATGCTGAGGAGGCAGGGAGAGGTGACAGCCAACAGGAGCCAACGCCACGTCCGAATCAGGTAGGCCACAAGCGCCAAAAGCATGTACCCAAGAGACCAGGAAATGCCGCTGATGGTGCCACAGAAGGTGCGGTGCTTGACGTCAGTCCATTCTACAGCTGGAAGTTAATATACAGCAGCAGCTCTCAACGTTTGGACTCAGTTCACCTTCAACACAATCACGGTCAACCCCATAAACTCTAGCTGCAACGACTCAGCAGTCAAAGCTGCACTCCCTGCTCAACATTAGGGCGGGGCAAGAGGGGCAAAGCCCCACCCTACTCCCTCTCTATGATCAAAGACCTTTCCATATTTCGAATCGATGGAGGAAATTGCCACCCACGGGATGCTATCCTGATCAGATGCAACAGATTGCAGAGAGTGGGGACAGAAGTTTGCTGCAGCTAGTACAGTCATACCTCGGGTTACAGACACTTTGGGCTGCGTGATTTCGGGTTGCGCACCGCACCGAACCCGAAAGTACTGGAACGTGTTACTTCCGGGTTTCGGTGCTTGCACATGGGCAGAAGCGCTAAATCGCACTTTGCGCATGCACAGCAGCGCCGAATCATGACCAGCGTGTGCACAAATGCGCAGGTCGCAGGTTGCGAATGCTGTGGGTTGCGAACGTGCCTCCTGCACGGATCAGATTCACAACCCGAGCATCCACTGTAATCTTCGCAAAAGGAAGACGGCCATAAAGCAGTTCCAGATAGGTAGCCGTGTTGGTCTGTCATAGTCAAAACAAAATAAAAAAATTCCTTCCAGTAGCACCTTAAAGACCAACTAAGTTAGTTCTTGGTATGAGCTTTCGTGTGCATGCACACTTCTTCAGATACACTGAAACAGAAGTCACCAGACCCTTCTATATAGTGAGAAGGTGGGGAGGGGTATTACTCAGAAGGGTGGTGGGAATGGGTGATTGGCAGATAGAATTGCAACTTATTACCAAACTTAAAACCATGGAGAGACCTGGTCTGAACAAAGACATTGGATTCTTATCTCATTATACATGACAAAGCCATTTTTCACCTTCTCACCCCTTGCTTTTTCCTGTAAGACCTATTGCAGTCGTTAAGAGTCGTCAACAGGCTCATCACAGCTATCTGCCAATCACCCATTCCCACCACCCTTCTGAGTAATACCCCTCCCCACCTTCTCACTATATAGAAGGGTCTGGTGACTTCTGTTTCAGTGTATCTGAAGAAGTGTGCATGCACACGAAAGCTCATACCAAGAACTAACTTAGTTGGTCTTTAAGGTGCTACTGGAAGGAATTTTTTTGTTTTGTTTTGGCCATAAAGCAATCATTCTAAGAGTGGTTTGACCATTGATTCCTCTCCCAAGGGAACTCTAGCTCTGTGAGGGGAACAGGGCTTTCCTAGCAACTCTCGGCAAAAACTACATTTCCCAGGATTCTGTAGGAGAAGCTACGGCTGTTTCAAATGCCGTGGTACTTGCTTTAAAGGTAAGGTTTAGATGGGGCCAGAGAGAAAGAGGGTGCCCACGATCACTATTCCCATCAGCACGCGGAGGCATCCGGCCTGAAATGGAAAGAAATCCCCTCTCACCTCGGAACCTCTCACCTAATATCAAGGAGATGATGGACACACCTGTGAGTCCCATCCCACAGAGCGACCTCATGATGATGAACATCAGGTAAGACTGTGAAAACGCAGCCAGGGCCCCAAAGAACATCGTGGAAAGGAAAGACAGCAGAAG
Organism: Podarcis melisellensis; assembly: GCF_964234715.1. Lineage (NCBI taxonomy): Eukaryota > Metazoa > Chordata > Lepidosauria > Squamata > Lacertidae > Podarcis > Podarcis melisellensis. The sequence continues at coordinate 19,346,637 of NC_138530.1, read as the reverse complement.
CATCCGCCGCCGGCCAAACCTAGGAAGCCAAAAGTAAACCAGCAGCACCTGTTTTCGTTCCCAGGTCAAAATCCCAGAAGAATTGCCTGGCCAGGTAAGGCCGCAGCCTGCACATCTCTCTCATGTCATTCACAGCATCTAAGCTTGCACAGGGGTTGACAGCCTTCCCAGGCCCATGGATAACTTTGTGTTTCTGGGGAAGTGGCACGAGTGCTTCCCCTTCTCGCTTCCCCCCCTTCTCCAAATAAGCTCCCCCACCCACCCAGAAAGACAGGGGGAGAAATGACTAGGGCCATCATTTGCTAGAGGGATTTTCTTATATGTGTTGAGAACATATGGGGCAAAAGAAGCCAATGCTTCCTTGCTGTCTTTTGAGCATTAATATCTCATCCGCTCCATCCTTCTCAACACAAGCTAACAGTGACGTCTTGTGGATAAATGAGCGCATCGCAAGTCATCCGAAATGGCAGTTTCCATATGACACAGTATTTGCACGTGTGTGTGTTTGTGTGTTTGTGTGTTTGTGTGTAGAGAGAGAGAGAGAGAGTTTATTAAGATCACTCCAATATAGGATTACAGTTGCGAGATTGTTATATGCACAAAGATGGAAAGCTACAGCTCCACTTACTATAAAGGAATGGCTGATAAAACTATTGGACTTGCCTGAGATGGCAAAGCTGACGTGCCCAGTTAGAGAAAAATAAATATTGACATTTATTCAAGACTGGAAACTTCTTATGGACTTTTTGCATGAAAGAGAAAATGAACTTGTAATATTTGGATTTGAAGATTGAAAAAAATACTGGTTTATAGAAGATAGAATGGTTGGATGTTAATGAGTCAATACTATGTTTAGCTGCAGGACAGAGAACCGGAAGTCTTTTCATCTTTCTTTATTATTTTCTCTATTTTTCCTTTCTTTGCTTTTCCTTTCTTCCTTTATTTATTTTTAAATTTGTAATATATATATATATATATATATATATATTGCTGCCTCTGTTCTTTTTTAGACTATGTATTTCAGAATATTATAGAAAGATGGGTATAAATTTTTGTTTATATTTGCACAAGTGAAGAAAGAAAGAAAGAAAGAAAGAAAGAAAGAAAGAAAGAAAGAAAGAAAGAAAGAAAGAAGAAATTGCTTATTTCACGAAGAACCAGGAAGATTTTCCCCAGTTTGCCGTAGCTGGTAAACTTCGTTAAAAGAGTCATAATAAATAACAAGATGAAATATAAAAAAATAATAATTGAAAGATGATCCAAAAAGAACTCCCTTAAGAGAATCAAGTCTTTTTGTCTTAAGACAGTCTTCAAAAGAATCCCCCTCCAATTTTTTCATAGCACCAGTAGCACCTTAAAGACCAACTAAATATAAGCTTTTTAGGTACCAGCTTTCGTGTGTATACACACTTCTTAAGATACTCTGAAGCAGAGGTTGCTACAACATATTCCTAGAGTGGCTTCCGAACCAATCTCTCTCCCCAGGGACTCTAGGAATTATATCTATGTGAGGGGAAGAGGGATCCTAACAACCCTCTCGGCACCCTTAACAAACTACGTTTCCCAGGATTCTTTGGGGGAAGAGCGGGAACAACTATTGCTGGAAGACAAATGTACAAGGTCATGCATGCCGCAGTTTTTGTTACCTTTTTTTATCTTGGTCCCGCTGCTGTTTCTTGATAGAGAGGATTTGAGCTTTTCAAAATAGTACAAAAAAACCTACAAAACCCATAGATAAAGATGATGGCGAGAGGAGGGTGCCTCAATGCCTCCTTTGTACATGATTACATAAGAAGAGTCTTGTCCGAGGCCTATCTTGCCCACTCCTGTTGTCCACAGGGCTCATCCCACAAGCAGGCTCTGAGCACAGAAATCCTCGCAGATCATTTCTACACTTTAATCCTGGCTGCAGGATCAAATGATCATGGCTAGTAGCCATTAGCGTCACTTTCAATTCTCTGAAGAAATGGGAGATGGTACTAGGGCTTTTTCCTCTGCCAGAACTCACTAGAATTCAGTTCCGGTGCCTCTCAAGTAGGCACCACTGGCATTATAAGAGAACGAGGTTCACGGTGAGTTCCTGCACCTCTGGAAAAAACAGCATTATTAATGGCCTCTCGTCAGCTTTAGCTCTTTTATTCAGTGCACGCTGCGCACTGAACTGCAGCAACAATCAATGTGCATTGATTTTTAGCACAGTACTATATATATATATGAGGGACACAGGTGGCGCTGTGGGTTAAAGCCTCAGCGCCTAGGACTTGCCGATCGAAAGGTTGGCGGTTCGAATCCCCGCGGCGGGGTGCGCTCCCGCTGCTCGGTCCCAGCGCCTGCCAACCTAGCAGTTCGAAAGCACCTCCGGGTGCAAGTAGATAAATAGGGACCGCTTACCAGCGGGAAGGTAAACGGCGTTTCCGTGTGCGGCTCTGGCTCGCCAGAGCAGCGATGTCACGCTGGCCACGTGACCCGGAAGTGTCTCCGGACAGCGCTGGCCCCTGGCCTCTTGAGTGAGATGGGCGCAGAACCCCAGAGTCTGTCAAGACTGGCCCGTACGGGCAGGGGTACCTTTACCTTTACCTTATATATATATATATCTCCAACATGCATTGATTTCTACTTCCTGTCCTCCCCCTCCTGTCTCCATTTAATACGATGGTCAGGACCTAATCAAGGGGTTCTAAGGCTCCGTCCAGCACCAGCGAAAGTGTGCAAATGAGTTTTCCAGAGTTCCACTCTTTGCCTGACTCCACAGATTATGCTGGAAGATCACAGTCTTCTTTCTTCATAGAGCAAGGGCAGAGGCATTCTCATTTATATTTTTTCAAAATGGCACTTTGCTTTCTCAGAGTGGTGGAAAGGTGGACCGGAGTCATGCCCTGACCCAGCGATTGTGATAGTATCTGGAGCCAGCCTGGGTAGGGACCTCCCCCTGACCCACTGAGAGAGCTCATTAACATAGCCCTGGGCACAAACGTCAAAAAAACCGAAAGGAGAGATCTGGCTTAACTCCAAGAGGTGAGACAACCAGGGGAAACCTTTTTTTTGGAGGAGCGAACCTGAGTTGTTAGCATGTTTGTAATGGAAGAAATGGGATTGTGAAGGAAATGTCAATTTTGAGTGGGATTGGCGTAGGAAATGAATTAGGAGGGGGAAGAAACTGAGTGGGAAATAGATCTGCAAGAGGGGGAAGAAACTGAGTGGGAAATAGATCTGCAAATAGACAGTATTTTATTTAGATGTATGGCAGAGGTGTTCAGGGGCTGATTGTCTCAAAAGAAGTGGAGTTCTGAACAGCACTCAGGGGCACCATGATGTCTTCCCTGCCATACATCCCAGTGCCCACAAAGTTTTCTTCCAGTTGAGGTGGGTTTAGGATTATTCCCATGGAGGGTTGATAGGAAAAGGTTGTCTGTCTTGGGGGGGGGGGAGGGAAGTAGTTTTCCAAGGTTGTACAGTTTGAAAATTCATATACGTCTTTGTAATTAAAGATTTATCTACCTAAGACTTGGCAGTGAGACAGGTGAGGCAGAGATGGGCAGAAAGTGGATCAGGGATCTACCAGCAGCTCTCAAAGTACTTGCAGCAGATCAGCAAATATCCTCATTTGTTTAAGAATAGCAACAATGAATAATCTCCACACACCCCCGGGCAAAACCCCCACACATCTAAGTTAGGCTCCAACTTGAAGAAAGCTTTGAGTGAAAAACAGAAGTTGATTTTTGTGTGGGAAAGGACTGTGGTCCTTCAGTGCTGGTACTGAAAACAAAATATTGGGTTGAGCATGTGCCCAGAGGCAACATATTCCTCGATTCCAATAATTATGCTGCTTTTTACCCTGACCCCAACAAACCACCTGGCTGCAGTTGGTGGACTTCAAGATAATAATAATAAATAAGAACTACAGTAGATCCCACAAGCCAGAAGTCTGTCTGCCCATGCACCAAAGATCAAAAGTAAACTCTACTCACCTGTCAGACAAGTAGCCAAAAAGTACAGACCCCAAAGTAACACCAATGAAGAAAAAGGTAGCAATTGCCTGGTTCATGCCTTTCTTCTCACACACCAGATCCCACTGGAAGGAAGTATCATGTATTGTAATTAAGGTGACCCAGATTCAAAACAGGGATAGCTGGGCAGAAGAGGGGATTTCAACTGGAGTAGTTTGCATGCGAAACCAACCAAGCCCAAAGAGTGCTCTCTAATGGTTCCTCATAAACAACTTGGATGAAAGAATTTTTTTGGGGGGTGCTCATCCAATTTGCAGATGGCACCAAACTGGGAGGGGCAGCTAATGCTGCCAAGGGCAGAATCAGGATTCGAGATGACCTTAAAAGATTGGAGAACAAGGCCCAAGTGAACAAAATGAATTTCAATAGGGACAAGTGTCAGGTTTTACCGGCTGCACAAATATAAAATGGAGGACACCTGGCTGACATGTGAAAAGGGGGTCTTTTCACGAGTCAACAGCGTGATGCAGCAGCAAAAAAAGCTAATGCTATTCCAGGCTGCATCACAAGGGCTCGTCCTCTTTCTCACCCAGATCCTTTCATTGCAATAGAAGTACATCAAAAGCTTACCTCAGTGGCCGTGGTTGATGCATATTGTGAGGAATCGTAGACCCAGCCATGCTGGCAGCTCAGGATCGATGAGGCGTTGTCCAGCTCCCAGGAAGAATTTTCCAGCAACTGAAACTGTGACCTAGAAAACATCTTGCAGGGGCTCAGTGTCCCGTCAGGCTCTTTTGGGAGGCCTATGGAGAAGAGCTCATCCTGGCTGAGATTGGAAGTGCCAGCAAAGGCTGGAAGCACACAGTGGTGAGGTGGAGTGGCAGAGATGAAATTGTGGAGCAGGAAGTGCATGGGGATCATCAGTCTGGGAATGCAAAGCATCAAGAAGACCAGGATCTGGTATCTCCCAAAGCCATCCACCTCCCGGAGGACATCCTCAAACATCATCGTGCTAGGGAGGGAGGTTTGGTACAGAGCAAACGCCTGTGCACTGTACAAACAGACCGAGCGACTGGGGAGAAGCTCCAGCCATTTAGCAATTAAGTACCTTAGCGAAGCAAGTTTAACATGGCAGTTTCACAGAAAAACAAGTTGCCTTACAAGACCGAACCCTTATCATGTGGTTCAGGAGAGACAATCCCTTAATGGCGAGCTCACAAGAGCGGTATTGTATTCTTTTCAGCTTCTTGGAGGAAAAAATAGAGCCCAAGGCAGACAGGAACGAGGAATCTGACCTCTTGAACTGATAAGCAGCTCTTGAAATAACTGGATCCAGCCTATATTCCTGGTGGTAGAGTTAATGTAGTACCAGTAAGAACTATTATAAGCGCTTAAGCACCAACACTGGATACTGATGAAGAGGTTAAAGAAATTTTTTACTCTCAGCTGGATACCATCCTATCAGAGACAAAAGAGGTTTAAAGACTGTCTCAAGGCAAATCTAAAAAAAAAAAGTAGTATAAACACCAACAATTGGGAAACACTGGCCTGCAAGTGCTCCAATTGGAGAACAGCCTTTACCGAAGGCTGCGGAGAAGGCTCCTTAGATGGCGTGGCTACTTAGATGGCTTTGAAGACACTTGAACTCAGGACGCAAGGGAGAAACATGCTGAGAGGAAGGCACACTTGGCAAATCCATACTGTGATCAACTCCTGCCTGAAAACCAATGTCGTGTGGATCCAGAATTGGCCTCCACAGTCACTTACAGACTCATTGTTAAAATCGTGTTTATGGAAGACAATCTTACTTGGCTATGAGTGATCGCTGAAGAAGAAACAGTAAGAGAGCAAAAGTGTTCAGATGGCATGGACATGGGCAGCTGTTGTTGTTGTTACTAGCTGGTAAAGGTAAAAGTACCCCTGACCCTTAGGTCCAGTCGTGGACGACTCTGGGGTTGCGGTGCTCATCTTGCTCTATAGGCCAAGGGAGCCGGCGTTTGTCCGCAGACAGCTTCCGGGTCATGTGGATTAAGCAGTTGATATATGTGTGTTTTTCCTAATTAAATAAAAGCCAGCCTTCTCTCAGAGACAAACATTGTTAATGTGAAAGAAGGAACTGCTGAGTAATGACCTGTTTCTTTTCCCCAACCAGAGTTCCACCCGCTCCATCATATCCCTACAGTTTTCCTCCTCACCTCCCAACAGTCAGTCAGCACCCCATGTTCTCACTGGTATTTTCGCCCACTTTTTAAAATAAAAAACCCCATGGGCATACCTCAGAGTCTGCCAGGTTTCCTTGTTTGCGCCCTAGTGGGTTTTGCTACATAAGGACAAGTATGGAAAGTTTGGAGCTGGCATTAGTATATACTAGAATAGATGAAGCATCGTTAGCCTATTTAAAATACCGGTACTGAGACCTGGGAGAAGAGAGGATTGAAGAAGATTGGAAGAAATTCAAGATTTACCTGCAGAAATATTGTGACTTAGTGGAATGTTAAGAAGGATGCTTGGTTATAAATAATTGGCCATCATTAAAATAGATTAAGAATTGATGACAAGAGAGATTAAGAGAAATAATTAGTAGGAGAATTATTTTATGGTATTTCAGCAAGTGGTTATAGATTTGGAAATAAGATGATAATTTGCTTGACAAAAACTTATTAAAGATGTAAATGGGAGCGGGAGACGTGAGGAAGTTCAAGGATATTATGAAATTTTGTTAAAACAAAGTAATAATATGTATTGTTATTGTATTCTTTTTCTAAAAACTCTAATAAATATTTATAAAAAAAAAAAAAATACCGGTACTGTACAGGAAAAAGCAGGGAATGAACTCTAGTCTCTTCCCATAGAGAGACCCTTCTGCATCTCATCACCCAGAATTGATTCATGCTTGCCACCGGGGACCAAGAGAGTGGCTGTTTGCAAACCTTTTTTATTATTATTTTTAATTCATTTCTTGTACCCAGCCACTCTGGGCAGCTTCCAATGAAATATAAAGGAGCACAACGAAATCTCAATCATTAAAAGCTTCCCGAAACAGGTCAGCCATATTTAGCTGTCTACCTTATTTAAAGCATTCTTTCTTTAGAATCTGGTGGCTGTATTGGAAACATAAACTATGTTATAAATCAATCTGGAGAATAGATGATCATACATCCATATCATTGGGAGTTATCCTTCCACCAACAGGCTAAAACCTTCTTATTCAGAAAACTAAGGCTCAGTCAAAGCTGAGCAATGGACAGGGCAAAGGGTAATGCTGGTTTGAAATGTGTTTTAGTGTATTTTAACTATTTGTTAATTTAATTTATTAAATAAATTTAATTTATTAACAAATACTTAATTTATTAATTTATCAATTTATTAATCATTATTTGTTATTTAACTGGTTTGTTTTATTATTCTGAATTTTATATCAAAGCTTTTAAATGTTGTAAGCCACGTTGTATCCGAGTTTGGGAGAAAAGCAGGATATAAATGCATTTAATAATAATACCTTCCAAGTTACCTTCGGAGTCAAAAATGGGACTGCCTGTAGGGATGGTGGTGGAATCCCGTTTGATTCATATTTAATGGATGGTATTGTTCAGAGTAGACCCATCGAAATGAATGAACATGACAAAGTTAGGTCCATTGATTTCAATGGGTAATACTCTGAGTAAAGCTTACCTGAATACCGCCCAATCTGAATCTCTCTATTTCACACCTCCCGAAACAACACACTAACCCAAATGCCTCACCATCCATCAAAACTCACTTTTCTCCGAATTTTGCAATGCAGTTCTTCGTCCAAAGAGCATGTACAGAAATATGCATATTAAGAGAAAACACATGCTAACATCCTGGTGCTTCATTTGTGATGACTTTTTAAAATGCAAGCTGACAGGGAGATGTGGAAAAGTGAATTTACGACTGGAAAAATGAGAACCCAAAATGGACGGGTTCATCCATTCTTGTCTTCACTGGAAGACTGGTGGCTTCTGTATGGAAGAACAAAGTCAAGCAGACTTGGGAGTCATGTGCTGTTGACATTTTCTATATCATAGGTGCCTGAAAACCACATACAAACATACACACACACCCTGGTGTCAGCCATTTTCTTTATGTCTTGAGGGGTTGTAGACCCCACAAGGAAGATATACAGTCCAACAACTCAGTGAGTTGTTGTAACTTTGCCCCCTCTACAGTGACTGCTTTGAGATTTTCTACAATCAAGCGTTATATAAATTTTATGGGGGGGAAATAAGTATATAAGTGACACAGGTGGCAGATTTTCTATCCTGAGGGAAGCATCTTGAGACTAACGTTCCTGTGACTTTGAACCCAGGACTAGCTGTTCAGATCTTTTGAGGAGTGACGAATCAAAGCAAATCACACTTGAGGCAATTTGTTCCTCCAAAAAGTCAGTACTAGTGAATGCAGAAGTCCCAGCTGTTCACCGGCACTACACACCGTTCCAGGCCAGAACTTCCCCTCTTCAAGTGCCTCAAAACTTCACCCATATTAGCTATTTCAAACTGAAACTGGAACACCTAAATCTCAGGCACATACTTCTGACAGGTGAAGAACCAGCTATTCATTCAACTGGGCCTGTCACACATCGGTAATGGCACACCCTCCTGAATTAAATCTCGTCATGTGCCCTGCAGATAATTTCGGTGAAGTCCCCCCCCCCCCCCAGCAACATTTCTTGCAGCGTATCCCCCGACTTGGACTGCAGAATTGGAGGAAATGTGAAATTTCACATCAGTGCCACGAGCATGGCTAACTCGAGCATGATGGGCGCATGACTCCCGCATGTGTTACTAGAAACAGCAGCAGTTGGCAAGTCTAGTGTGTGGCTTTGATGTATTCCTGGAATGAAACAATTCAGTCAATCGGATTTTTTCACTTAGACATCATTTTCCCATTAAGACTGCAAGGTTATTTGTTCAGGGCTAGTGATAAAATGACCTTCAAACCATCCTCTGCGCTGTAGCCAGTGCTCCCCCGCCCCCTTTCAGCCGGAGCACACTGAAGCACAGTTCCTGTACCTCTGAGGTGGGTGCCATTGCAGGACAGTGCTCCTATCGCCTGCTTCTTGGCTTTATGTACTGTATTTTTTGCTCTATAAGACACACTTTTCCCCTCCTAAAAAGTAAGGGGGAAAAGTAAGGGCTGCCCTTCTCCCTCCTCGGTGAAAAGCCCCCAAGAGCCGCACACACGCTCCACGTGCTCCTTAAAGAGAGTGCGGCTCTTCGGGGAGCCATCCTCCCGCTGCCCGGGAGAGGCTGTGTGTGGCTATCCCATAAGCCAAGACAGCAAGCGGGATCGCTGCGCAGCTTCTGCCTTAGCCGTGTGCAAGGGGAGCCTTCACCCCCCCTACCCAGGAGAAGCTGTGCACAGCTATTCCATAAGCCGGGACAGCAAGAGGCTATCCCAGAAGCCAGATCTCTCTTGCTGTTCTGGCTTCTGGGATTCTGAATATTTTTTTTCTTGTTTTCCTCCTTCAAAAACTAGGTGCGTCTTATGGTCTGGTGCATCTTATAGAGCGAAAAATATGGTACTTCTGAGAAGCCCAAAACGAACATTTCAAGTCAAAATGGAAGCTGGCCAGCATGTGCAAGTCTACGTATTTATTTATTTTTATATCTATGACTCTGCCTAGCTCCTAGCTGGAGGACCCAAATAATTACCGCCCAGTCAGTCTGACATCAATACCAGGGAAGATTCTGGAGCAGATCATTAAGCAAACAGTCTGTGAGCACCTAGAAAGGAATGCTGTGATCACCAATAGTCAGCATGGATTTCTGAAAAATAAGTCATGTCATACTAACCTGATCTCGTTTTTTGACAGAATTACAAGCCTGGTAGATGAAGGGAACGCAGTGGATGTAGCCTACCTTGATTTCAGCAAGGCATTTGACAAGGTGCCCCATGATATTCTTGTAAAGAAGCTGGTAAAATGCGGTCTTGACTATGCTACCACTCAGTGGATTTGTAACTGGCTGACTGACCGAACCCAAAGGGTGCTCATCAATGGTTCCTCTTCATCCTGGAGAAGAGCGACTAGTGGGGTGCCACAGGGTTCTGTCTTGGGCCCGGTCTTATTCAACATCTTTATCAACGACTTGGATGATGGACTCAAGGGCATCCTGATCAAATTTGTAGATGACACCAAACTGGGAGGGGTGGCTAACACCCCAGAAGACAGGATCACACTTCAAAACGACCTTGACAGATTAGAGAACTGGGCCAAAACAAACAAGATGAATTTTAACAGGGAGAAATGTAAAGTATTGCACTTGGGCAAAAAAAATGAGAGGCACAAATACAAGATGGGTGACACCTGGCTTGAGAGCAGTACATGTGAAAAGGATCTAGGAGTCTTGGTTGACCACAAACTTGACATGAGCCAACAGTGTGACGCGGCAGCTAAAAAAGCCAATGCAATTCTGGGCTGCATCAATAGGAGTTTAGCATCTAGATCAAGGGAAGTAATAGTGCCACTGTATTCTGCTCTGGTCAGACCTCACCTGGAGTACTGTGTCCAGTTCTGGGCACCACAGTTCAAGAAGGACACTGACCAACTGGAACGTGTCCAGAGGAGGGCAACCAAAATGGTCAAAGGCCTGGAAACGATGCCTTATGAGGAACGGCTAAGGGAGCTGGGCATGTTTAGCCTGGAGAAGAGGAGGTTAAGGGGTGATATGATAGCCATGTTCAAAGATATAAAAGGATGTCACATAGAGGAGGGAGAAAGGTTGATTTCTGCTGCTCCAGAGAAGCGGACACGGAGCAATGGATCCAAACTACAAGAAAGAAGATTCCACCTAAGCATTAGGAAGAACTTCCTGACAGTAAGAGCTGTTCGACAGTGGAATTTGCTGTCAAGGAGTGTGGTGGAGTCTCCTTCTTTGGAGGTCTTTAAGCAGAGGCTTGACAACCATATGTCAGGAGTGCTCTGATGGTGTTTCCTGCTTGGCAGGGGGATTGGATTCGATGGCCCTTGTGGTCTCTTCAAACTCTATGATTCTATGCTCCTAGCCATGATTGGTCAACCTATGGGATGGGGCCAATTTGTATTTCCTGTTTTTCATACCCTCTCCCATGTAGCTGCAGTGGACTTTAAGCTTTCCAGCCAGGCCTCTAGCATTGCACACATGTGCATTTCTGCAAGGGCCCTTCTGAGATGTCCTAGCAATCTGCCTGAATCTAAGAGATCTTAGAGACCTTCATTATACACCTGTATAGTGCTGCAACCCCACAGTCGCCTTTGACTGGACTTAACCGTCCAGCGGTCCTTTACCTTTACCTTTTTTCACACCTGTAAAATGAAGGTGTCAGATGCATCTTTATGGGGAGGGCATTCTTAGGACCACCTAGGAGATACCCTCTCCCAGGCCAGAACCCCCTGAGCTTCTGAGGGTGGAGAAGCAACCAAGAGGGCTGATCTGAGCATTCAGATGGGTCTGTAGGGAAGGAGGCAGTCTTTCAAGTATTTGGGGCCTGAGTCATTTAGGCACCTTCAACTGGGCCTGGAAACGAACTGGTAACCTGAGAGTAAATTCCACTGGACTGCATTGGACTTACTTCTGAGTGGATAGGGCAGTTGGCTAGAGCATGGTGCCGATAACGCCAAGGTTGCAGGTCCAATCCCCGTATGGGCCAACTGCATATTCTTGCATTGCAGGGGGCTGGACTAGATGATCCTCAGGGTCCCTTCCAACTCTACATTCTGATTCAATGATTGCACTGCAAGGCATTAATAGCTGTTGCAAGGCTCCAGAAGAAATTTATTCGATGGGTGCAGAAATGTAGTCTCCCTTTTACACTCACTTATGCAATGCAAGGAACGTGTGTGGCTCTGTGGGTTAAACCACAGAGCCTAGGACTTGCCGATCAGCAGGTCGGCCATTTGAATCCCCGCGACGGGGTAAGCCCCCGTTGTTCTGTCGCTGCTCCTGCCAACCTAGCAGTTTGAAAGAATGTCAAAGTGCAAGTAGATAAATACAGTAGTTACCTCTCCGGTGGGAAGGTAAATGGTGTTTCTGTGTGCTGCTCTGGTGCTCTGGTTTGCCAGAAGCGGCTTAGTCATGCTGGCCACATGACTGTATGTCGGCTCCCTCAGCCAATAAAGCGAGATGAGCGCTGCAACCCCAGAGTCATCCGCAACTGGACCTAATGGTCAGGGGTCCCTTTACCTTTACCTAAGCAGTGCAAATGCATCTTATTAGATTTTGGAAGTGCAATGATATACTTCAGGGTTTTCTTTTAAGCTAGATGCTTTTCTGCAGGGTTTGGTTTTAGACATCAATTTGGGCACTGTGTTGGGTTTTTAGAATATTTTTATGCTGCATCAATTCCCTTGAACATTGGATACAGTGGGCTATAAAGATCCATGTGTAATTTTCTTCCTCTTTCTGAAGCCCGACTAGAGAACACGAGGAATGTGTGGCTGCAGGCGGCAGCAAGAGTCCACATGACTGGTAGCAAGAACCACAGCCATGACGCCATCTTTCTACACTCCCATTCCGCTGCAGCAGTTCATTGGCTGCTGGTCACCATGAGGGTGTAGCCTCTTGGGCAAACCGATGCCCTGCCAGGTATCTTCCGCTGGACAGGAGGAGATGCAAGAACATTGGAGAACCTTTTTCAGCACTGAGGACAACATTTCCTTTTGTGCAGACTGTGTTGGGTGGGGCCAGAAGCAAAAGTGGGCAGGGCAATGAATGCAAACATCACCTTTGTACATACAGTAGGCTAGCTTCTGTTACACCCACACAACCTTCTCTATCCTATATCCAGGCATTATCAGAGTACCAGTATATCTGAAGGAGCGTCTCCACCCCCCATCGTTCTACCCGGACACCGAGGTCAAGCATCGAGGGCCTTCTGGCGGTTCCCTCACTGCGAGAAGCCAAGTTACAGGGAACCAGGCAGAGGGCCTTCTCGGTAGTGGCACCCGCCCTGTGGACATCCCACCAGATGTCAAAGAGAACAACTACCAGACTTTTAGAAGACATTTGAAGGCAGCCCTGTTTAGGGAAGCTTTTAATGTTTGATGCATTGCTGTATTTTAATATTTTGTTGGAAGCCTCCCAGAGTGGCTGGAGAAGCTCAGCCAGATGAGTGTGGTATAAATTAGTTTATTTATTGTTGTTGTTATTATATTACTTTCAGCCAGACAAACACACTCAAGGAGGGTATTAACCAAGGTCAGAGAGGGGTTTGTTCCCTGGGGATGCGGTCCCTCCCTCCCAGAGATACAAGATAGCTGCTCTCACACATCCGCCATCATGTCCACTTTGGCCCCGAAGAGTCAAGAGTTTGCCCATCGTACCCACCCCCTCCAATTAGAGCCAGTGAATGGTTTTGCCCATGTTTTCAGCTGCTGTATCTTCCTTGTCCTCTGAACAGCTGGTCTCCCACCCAGACAACTCTGTGAAGGTAGGTCTCATTGTTATCTCCTGGGCCTTCAACCCTCTCTGAGCCCTACAACCCCTTACCAGAACTGATGCCCGAATGTGCTTTGTTTCAATAGACAGCAGAAGGGATCGCACTGACCCCAATTCCAGCACTTCTGTGGTGCAACCTTGAGAAAGTGCCGGAAGTGACTCCCATCTGCCATTTTGACGGCCTTCTCTTGTTGGCTGTTCATTAAACATACAGGGAAATACACACCAGCAAAAAGGTAGGCGAGCTTTTTAATGGCACGACCCAGAGTTCCCTTGGAATAACAAAGCCACTATGACTGCCGGTTCTCATACAAACAAGACATCCCCTCTTATTTGTTTGTTTGTTTTATTTTAAAGTCATCATCTGGAGTTATGAAAATGCCAGGTGGATCTGTACACAGATTATAGCTTCTCTGTGATTGCATGCCAGGCTTTGGTGGCTGAGAAATGTGCCATGCAGTTTAAATCAGGTTTTTGTCTTTATTTCCTTGTTTGCAATTGTACATTCTAGTTGCAATGTGTAAAACATTCTAGAGCTGCTTTCCTAAAAGAATGTGAAGGAGATATGCCGAGAGGGGCTTTTTTGTGTTTTTTTTTACTTTGGAGCCTGGCCATGTTTTAAGTACATGAAACCATACGACGGAAGTCCTGTATCCAGACCAGAAGAGCCTTCTCGGCGGAGTGGGAGACGATCTTAACACACAGCTGCTGACCATTTAGAAAGCAAGCCTGAGCATCCATTATCAATGCAAAGATACCTGCATTACAGTTGCAGTTTCAGTCCAAAGAAATAGCCACACAAGTTACATTGCACAGCACGGTGCCCTTTACATGTTACATAGATTTCACATCCTGCTCTTGCATCTTTCGGAAGGGATGATTCATACCATCTTTCGCCTCTTGACTGACTATTCAAGGTGGAGCATCTTGCAGCCGCTCAAGAGCTGAGCCTCGCCTGTGTCAGATGGCAAAGGTGCACCCATGCTCCAATTGAACATCTCATTTTCAAAAAGCACAGAATCTCCCAGGAAGCACTTTATGGTCCCTGTCGATCCCTCCCCTCCCCTCCCACCCCACCCCCCTGTTTGCAGGAAATCTGCCACCTAGATCAGCAAGTTCTTCCCAGCCCTGGTGACTGAGGGGAGTGTGATCTCTCGAACGAAGGTTTTGTGTCTCGAAGTGCATAGTAGAATCACAAACACAGCAACGTTAGTGCAAGTGCAGGAATGAGTTTGCTTCGCATTAGTTGATCCAAAAAAACCCTTTTCTCATATTTACAGCTTCCTCTGCACATTATATAGGAACAATCTTTTCAATACGTTTTCAGGGCCCAGCTTAGAAGTTACAGTAAATGGTGGCTCCACTCCCAGCTCTGCTGCCATAATTTCCTGGTCAACCTTATCACGGGTCATGATGACATCACACCATTCTGTTGCCCCTCCCACCCACCACGCTATTGGTGGGAAGGAGACATTATGTCACAATGCACACCGGGGGGCAGGGGACGAGATGAGGTTATACATTAGTGTGAAATCAAGTTTGACCTCCCCAGATTACCATCCTGCTCAGCTCAAATCTTTTGCCTTGGAAACATCCCAAGTTCACAGCCTGCCAATGGAGGAGGATAAAATTGGAGAGGGGGAGAAATATACTGCCTGAAACAATGCTAGACCATCTGCATTTAAATTCATATTCAGTCCTACGCTACTTTTTCCTGCCAAAAGGGAAGAGCTCTGGAAGCGCCAAAATCTTGCACGCATCCAGAACCTTGTAGGTAGATAGGAGTCTGAGGCAAAAGTAGACAGAGCAACAGATACAATTTTTTAACCTTTATATGGAAGGCTAGTTTTTGCACACCCCTATTTCCCCCATCCACGTATGCAAGAGGCATGATTCCAGTTCAGGGGCACATTCCAGCTAGGCAAAAATACTCAAGGAAGGTGTGCAGCAGGGCCAGTGAGGGCCAAGTCTTGGAGAGAAGGGGAGTGGCTGGAGAATGTGTGGCATGTGGAAGGTCTCAGGATCCCAAGAGAGGCCCAGAGGCCCACATTTGACCCCAGGTTCACCCACCAGGTAGCCAACATTGTGCTGGGACTGCAACCCCCACCTGCCCCAGCCAGCATGGCCAATGATGAGGAATTATGGGAGTTGGGAGTCCAGCAACTTTACAAAGGCACCATGTTGGCTACCCTTAGTTCAAGTAGAGGCACCACACGGACTCGCTTAGAAACATTGGAAGCACAGAGTCTGACCCCTGCTCCATCTCATTCAGGATAGTCTACCCTGACTGGCAGCAGCTCTCCGGCGTTTCATACTGGGACTCTCTCCCAGTCCTCCCTGGGGATGCTGGGGATTGAACCTGTGACCTTCTACATACCAAGCAGATGTTCTGCTACTGGGCTACAGGCCAAGGGGTGGAGAGACAAATGGGTAGATAGCACAGTTGTGTTGCCTCCACAAACCAGCAAGAAGATCCTTGAGAGCTTCCAGCAGAGGGTGTTGGTCTTGCCACTCCACCACCTTGCAGTTTCCTGCTCCTTCTCATAGATTCATCCTCATGCGCCTTCTTAATCTGTTTTGCTCAATCTAATCTTGCAACAAAGCTTGGTGTCTTCCCATCCCGTCCTAATTTCAATAATTTGCTCTGGTTGCTTCGGAACTTGGTGCTCACTTCCTCTTAGAGGCTAAGTTACATGTGACACAGACATCCTGGTGCGGTGTGTTTTTTATATATATAAATGAAAAGGTGGGGGGAGCTACACATTTGATTTCACCCACAGTGCTGGTGGGGGAAATGCTTAATACTTTCCTGGTGCGCCATTTTTTTGCAATCAAAGTCCCCACAAGTTGTTTTTTAACCCAAAGGGAGAGAAACCTAGGTCCCTGTGAAGTTTTAATGGCAGAAACTGCGCACAGGGAAAAAACTGTGCACCACCGTCAGGTCTGCAGTCAAATTGCAAGCCTGGAAATTTTGTTGGTTTTCGAAAGGACAAGGGGCAGGAAATCCAGCACAGATCTCCTGGCATCATGTGCAGGTTGGCCCTTAAAAGCTCTGTTGTCTTTTTAAAACTCTGTATAGCAGTTCCTTCCAGCTTATGCTGTTCAGAACCACATCATACACTTAGAAGCACATCCAATGTATTTTTAAAGCACATGGCTTCACCCAAAGAATTATGGGAATTGTAGTATACTAAGGGTTCTGGGGGAACCCTTTACAAATGGGAATTGTAGTATGTTAAGGGTTCTGGGAATTTGGTAGCTGTGTTAGAGGGAAACTACAATTCCCAGAATTTTTTGGGGGGGGGGATAGAGTCATGTGCTTCAAATGTATGGGGTGCATCGGTTAGTAATCATTTTCCCATCCCTTCTTTGGCTTCTTTCCCACTTCCTTATGTTTTCCTACCCTATGAAGTCCATTCATTTTAAAATGGTGAACCCCTTTGTCATTTTGGATGCTTTACAAATTAGAGATGATGATGACAAACACTGGGCAGAGTTATATGGGTACCACCAAAGAGATTGCTACACTCCTGGCGCTGCTGAGATGGCAATAGGACAGGGAGGTTGCCTACGCAAAGCAGCCTTTGCCAACCTGGTTCCCTCCAGGAGTTTTGGACTACATTTCCCATCAGCAGTGTGTCCTGCGGCTGGTGGAAATTGTAGTCCAAGGCTTCCAGAGGACACTCTCGAAAACAGAATTCCACCCCTCTCAAATGAGAGGGAAGCCCCCAGATTTGTATGTCTCAAAATGAAATCTGTGCCAAAGGATTTCCTGCCAATGCCCAGCCCTGCTGGCAATCTGTGCAAGCGTTCCCCACTCCCCAAAGCTATCCCTCCTATATACTAGAATCATAGGCGCCGACTCCATGGGGCCTGAGGGGGCCCGAGCCCCCTCAAAAATTCGTTTGGGGGGGGCCTCTGCCCCCCCAATAATTTAAGAAAATTATTAGTTATATTATGCTTTGTAAAATCACAAAATTATGTTGGTATTTTTTATTTTCCTTGTTTGACGATAGTTACCTTTTAAGATACATTCAGTAATGAAACAAAGCCACTCCCGATCTAGAGAGGGGGTGGGGTTGCAGGCTCTCGACCCATCAACAATCTCGCGGGGCTGGCGTCAGCCCCGCGAGAAGCGGGGATTCCCCCTAGCTCATTAATATTCACCGCCCACGGCGGCAGCCAATCGGCTGCCGCAAAGGACGGGCCCTCACAGATTCACTTAAGGTCGGGGCAGCCCGGGGCTCGCCCCTTTCGTTCCCCCAGCAGCACTGGTTTGGAGGTCTTGGGCCCCCCCAATATTTTTTATAAGTCGGTATGGGCCCCCGCCCCCCCCATATTTTTTATAAGTTGGCGCCCCTGACTAGAATACACTCACTTCTTCCCTCTAATTGGCCGTGACTGCGGTGAAGATATGTATCAAGAGAAGGTAGGTGCTTTCCTCCCTCCCCTCGGTCACTCGGATGTGCTAGGTAAACAGCATGTAGGAAAAATGGGGCAGTGGGGGGGATGTAGTTCTATAAAGGGTGCTGCAGCGGCAATCTTGCCTCTGTGCCTCCACTGCTCCTGTGGCCACTGCTGATGAAAGAAAAAGAATGGTGGGAGTAAGTGAAGTGCTTTTTGGAGGCTGGAGAGTAGTGGGGAGATGGGTAATTTGTAGAAGAACTTGGTTTGATCATGTCTATGGTGTCCTTGGGGCAGGGCCTTTTCAGTGGTGGCCTCATACTCGCAGAATTCCCCCTCTAGGGAATTCTGATTGCCCCACTCTCTTCTGACCTTTGAGTGGCCCCAAAGGACTTTCCTTTTTCGCTGAGCTTTTTTCTAGACCTTACTGCTGAGCCCCTTTATGTTGTTGATCTGATTTTGCTTCCATTGTGTTTGTTCAGTTGTTTCATTTTTAACGCTTTAATGAAACGCCACCTTGTGAGTGAGGACTCCACACCCGTAGTCATATATTCATTAAACCAGCAAACAAATGAACAAAAAAACTATGTATAAGAGAGCACTTCTAACTTGTGAGGACAGCAGGGTTGAGTCAATGGCAGGCACATTTAGTAACCAAGCCTAATAAATATTCCGGTTTCCTTTCTGGTATGAATCTGTATACCATTTACGATAAATCACAAGAAAGGAGAGTGCTGCTGTCACACTCAGGTCCTGCTTGCGAGCTTTGCCTAGGCCCCACCAGGTTGGCCACTGTGAGAACAGGATCACAGCAGGTCTCTCGTTATATTAGCTGTTTATCATAAGAGTAATAAAAGAGTATAGCATCAGGAAGGTGGCCGGAAATGCAGGCCAACACTCATGTTCAACATAAAACACATATTGCTGTTCCTAACTTGTGCCGTTGCACCAGAAGTGCAGAACCTATAGCAAGACTGAGAGTGCTTTCTGCTACAATGCTCAACGAACCGTTTATCTGATTGACCAAGCTATGAGATTGACACAAGCTATGAGACTGGGCAAAAAGACTTGTATCGGGTGTGTTCACCAGTTAAAGTCAAAATGCCAAAAAGGCGATGGGGGCCATGTAATAAGAAAGTCCTCCTTGGGGAGGACACAAAATGAGTGGGCTTCATGATAGGGAGGGATAATGAAGCACATGCATCAAAATGGTCTGTACTCCTAGGAAGAATGACCGATGTCCTCTTTTGAACCTGCATTTAGGCTTGCTTTTAATAAAACATGAATATACATAGTATGCAGTCGCTGACTAGCATCCAAGAGACGACATTCTTGCCATGGCGTTTTGGAGAGATTTCATAGAGAAGCTATTTAGAACCCTGGAACAAATCCTATTAGACCAGGGACAATCCACAGCTTCCTCTGCCGTAACAGATGACTATCAGTGCTACTCCCTTTGGCTTCCTTCTCAAGAAAACAAACTGTGTCTCCATTTCCATATTTGGCTCAATGAGGGCCCTGTTCTTTAATGCATGTTCATTCAGGGCGTACTGATGCACAACCACAAGGAAAAGCAGCTAAACCCCTTGTACCAACAATCCCTTAACCCTTCGTGGTATTGATAGGGTCCTCTCTTTTTTTGCTACAGTAGGCATTGATGGCGTGTACCTATTTCTTTACCCAATACTGATGCTCTTTGGATGGCAGATGAAAGCTGTCTTGCTTTCCAACCTTGCTAAATATATATATATATATACTGATATTTGAAATATTGCATTTCAGAGTCAAGAGCGGTACAACAATAGGCCTGCTCATCTCATATTGCCTGATAAAATTACATGGGACCACGCTCTTGTGGAAAAGAAGACAGAGATTATCAGATGATAGCCTTGTGGGAAGGAGAGACAGAGGAGTCTCACTGGGGTTGGAAAAGGAGCAAAAGTTGTGTGTACATTGCCCACATACGCATGCCTACTTGCCACCCAAACCTGGGAGCCAAAAGCGCTGTTTCGGTTCCAGCCAGGCCCTCCAAAATGGTGCCAATTTCAACTCTGACCCTTGACACAATAGCAGAAAAGGGAAACAAAGTCAAGCAAGGAGCAGGTGGGGTGGAAATTGCATCACCTAGCTAGTGGGGGGGGGGCTGAGAAATACCAGTAATGGCATACTCCCTTTGGGGGCTAAGAAAAATAAATGCAGAGTTTGATGTAAAGCAGCGGGTGTGAAGAGGAATGCCATAAAACAGGCTGGAAAAGAATTTGAATCATGAGATAACCTTTGGCTGATGACAGTTACATTTTGTGGGACAGTCAAAGGTCTCTAAAGTGCTTTGCAAACATGATCCTTTGAAAACAAATCTCAGCTGAGGAATAAAATATTGTGATGAATTTTCACCATTTGTTGAGAGCCAAAGGAACTCCTGGGCTGCTTCATATATAATGCTACAGGCAATCTTTCCCCATTCCAAACAGATGACCAAATAAGATTCCCAGTTTATGCAGAAGCATCCCATATAATCCCAGGGCAACAGAGCAGTCTAGACATCTTTGGATTTAAATTGGTGCCGCTCAACTGATATGGTCCTGATGGTTTAAGGCAGGGTTATGTGTTCTACAATCCTGCACAAACACACAAAAATCCAGAGAATCTGGCACTGGGCACCAAATGTAGCATCCTATGGCTTTTGAAAAGCTTCTGGTCCAAGCATGTGAGCAACATCTAGTATGATCTTCAAAGCCAGAGAGCTCTGGAGGATTTGCAGTGGTCAAGAGGTGGGGCTTCAGCGCCTTAACCATTCCTAGGGTTGGTAGAGGCAGAATGATGGACACAAAATAGGCCAAAATTTGCAAACATGCTTAAGTTGCATAATTTATACAGGTCGCAGAATTCGGCTTTTATTGGCAGCTTAGAAGACACTCAGCCCTGCTCAGTGTAGATGCAGAAGAGATAGATGCACTCATTTCATCACAAGGGTATGTGTATAATCAAAGGAAACTTGCTGCATGGATGAAATTCCAAGGATTTGTTCTACAAGTTATTGGGATCTTCAGAATCAAAAGACTGAATGGACCTATGCAGACACTGACATGCAATGAGTTGATGCCTTGCAAGGCTTCTGACTTGCATTTACAGGCTGAGGCTTAAGCTGCAGGCAATGTGAAGTTCTGCAAACCCGTGCCGTTGGTTCCCAGCTATCATGACCTGGCTATTGCAGAGATAAAGACCACTGTGTCCATTTCAAGTATCCACACATCCATGCCTTCATACCTATCCCACTTGGTCTCCGCATTCCTTTCTTCACCCTATTTCCCTTCCACCACAAGGGACATAGCCAGATTATTTCTCCCTAGAGCCTAGCACTGTGACTGGCAGTGGGCCTCCAGGGTCTCAGGAATAGGTCTTTGCTATCTCCTGCTACCTGATCTTCTCGGCTGCAGATGCCAAGGGTTTAAGCTGGGGCATTCTGCATGCAAGATATGTACTGTACCACTGGTCTCCAGTGTGATGGACACTACTGTCAGCCCACAGCTCTGCCCTGACATTGGCCAAGAGCTTGCCCTCATGTCAGATGTGAGAGCAGTAATGATGGCACAGTCTCTAGGGTGCCCTTTGGAACTTGCCTCGGTCTGAAGACCCCAGAGCATCAGATGTTGTGTGAAAACAGGTCAAAAAGTCAAGAAAAACACCGTTCAAGAGCAGACTCTCCTAAGCAATGGAAGGGAAAAGAGGAAAGGTGGAAAACTACGAGTCAGCTGATGGTAGTCCAGAAAAGCCGATGGACAAAATGAACCAGGACACATATGCCGGGGGAGAGCAGGATCAAGTGGAAATAGGACAGAAACTTCAGGGAGCTCATCAAGGGAGAAACTTGTCCCAATGGAAATGCATGAGGCGGTTTGCTTGAGGGAGTAGAGAGGAGGATGTGAAGTCTGGGCAAGGACAGAACAAAGCACAAGGCAGGGCTGAGAAAACAGGTGTCAGAAAAACGCAGGCCGGGGCTATTGCTTTGATTTTGGTTTAATAATTTACTTGTGTTTTATCTTGTATTTCATTCTGTGAATCGCCCTGGGATCTCTTGATGAAGGGTGGTATATAAATTCAATGAATAAATAATAAACAAAAAAAAGGGCATCCAAATCAGAATACAGAGAGCCATGATGAACAACCTGCCCCAAATGAATGGCACAGAGACTCAATGCCTCCATTCCATGTTATTGTTCAAAAACAATGCACACTGCAGGTCTCCCTGGGCTTGTCCTACTAAAGGGCAGCAAAATGAACCAGGTTATTTCAGGAGGATTTAGAAGGAATTGATGTCCGAAGGCTGTGACAATACTGTGTGTGTGTGTGTGTGTGTGTGTGTGTGTGTGTGTGTGTGTGTGCACGCTTGCCACAACATGGCGGTGGTTGTGGGACACCATTTGGTGCTCTCCAGCAGGCATCAAAAAGTCTTGGGCTGGCATTGAAAACAAAACAATTCTAAAATGACAGAACTTGCGCTTAGTTTGATTCTCCCCCCCCCCCCCATGCCCTTCTTCTGTATTTCTGAACATTCAGTCCTGGAAAGAAGGAAGCCTTTGCGAGAAGGGGTCCACTGCAGGCCAGTTCACTCGGCCGTTTCAAACACAGCAGCTACATGGAACAGCCACCATTAATTCAATGTCATTTGATGGTACCTGCAGCTCTGTAGTGAATTCTCTGAGACATACTGAGCCTTCAGCTCCTGACCTCTTGGCATTTGGCATGTGCTCCAAAAGGGATTTATAGTGAACCGCTGTCTCAACCTACCTCCACAGATCTGCCTGCCATGCCAAAATAACAATTCACGTGGGAGAAGGAGTTGCCCTTCTCACAGCGATGGGAGGATGGTCAACATAGGATGAGGAGGGCAGGGAGAGTGCATGCTTTAAAGATAGGGTGCTTATTTTTGCCAGTGTTTAAACAGAAAACTTCAAAATTGTACCTGAAAGATGCATGGAAAGCTACTGATATTGGAGAACCTGTAACAGGAAGGAAGGAGGGGATCTCATGCACACTAGAGAGTCCTGAAACCACATAATGGGTAGTTCAGCGGTAGTAGTGGGGACTGCATGAAAACATGGGAGATAAACCCTGGGGAAATGTGGCGTTTGCTCTCAAAACCCCTCTGCATCCCCATTACTCCAAGAGACATGCTGCAACTGTCCAAGCTGTGCAAGCCCAGTCGGGGCTGTTGGGTTATCTTTGCTAAGACCACATCTATAGTCCCAAACAAATAAGTTTGTCTTTATGGCTCCTGTCCTTTTCCTAGAATTCAGATGCAGACCTGAGGCCTCTCCCAGGACCACAAATCCCACGGTTCCTTGAATGACAGACATACTGTTGTATGCCCTTGGTTTCCCTCTGCTGGACAAACTGGCAAAGGGATGACAGCGCTCTTATCTGTGAACAAGCCCCATCTCCTTAATAAGGTATATACTTTTTAAAAAAGACAGCCACCAACCCTCCAGTGGTGTGTTGACATGCATGGGCAATCTTGACAAAATAGCTACCAAAGATTTGCCTCTGACCACTGAGTCCCCAATCCCTACTGGGTAAAGTAACAACGGGGACACGTCTCCCAGATAAAGTATAGCACCATGAATCTTCTTCTCCTGAAGTCAGCTGACAAAATTTAGCTCAGCAAGCATCTGCCCAAATAGATAAGTGAGCAGGCCAGGCTCCCTTTGCCCTTGCCTATTAGTTGCAGAGGTAAAAGATAACTGGGATAAGGGAGGGGCCCTTGACCTAACACCCGATTAATTCCTCAGCTCAGGCCTTCCATTTCATGCAGTCTGAAGGCCAGGATGAAGAACCTGTGGCCCTCCATATGTTGCTGGACTCCAGCTCCCATCAGCCTCAGCCAGCATGGCCAGTGGTTGGGGATGAGGGGAGTTGGAGTTCAGCAACATCTGGGGGGGCCTCTGGTTTCCCACCTCATCCCAAAGCTGTTGCCACATGGCTAGGCTCCTTTCACTTTCTCAAGGCTTTTCTGGGCAAATTGCAGGATGTCATTGGCTGGTTGTTTTGTGCTGCTGTCCTACATCCCCAAAAGCTGGGCCCTTAGAGGTAAGCCACTATAGAGAATGCCCTTTCCCTAACCCCACTGGCGAACGAAATCATCTCCCACGTGGGAGAGCATGGTGAGAAGGATGCTGCAAAACTGACCTCCCCAATCGATACTGTTTGTCAAGATACTGTTTTGTCAGCAAGCACCAACCCCGAAAACCAGCTACTGTCACACAGACCAAGCAGTAAGTACTGTAGTTAAGGTCTCACAGCTGTGCTTCGGAAGCAAGCAGATACCGCCAGTGTAGGACATTTGGGGGTAAGAAGCCTATTTCTTCAAAAAAAATCTGTGGCCGCCTGCATGTCCAGCACAGAGACCAAGTCCCAGAGCAAGAGGCAGTGACCGATTCATAGATTCCTTGTGTTTGGATTCGGAGGAAACCCTGCAGGCTGGAACCATGTGATGGCCATAGATCATACTTTGGGGCTCAGAGGTTGTTTTGTCTTCTGCCAAGAAAAGAGACCAGCTAATGGCTCCCTGGGAAGCCTTTGCCCACAATACAACCTCTCGGTGGACAGGTAACTTACAGGTGCATCGCTTGAACAAATCAGGACTAAGGTCCCTCCCCTTCACAAGACACTGGAGCAGCTGCATGCTTTGGGGGGGGGGAGCTACCCCTGCCTTAACATGCTCATCATTTCACCAGCAATGAGCTCCTCAGGCCTTCCAACAGAGAGGCCCTATATATGCCGGAAGCAACACACAGCTCCTCTCCTTCTGGGTAGCAGTTACAGTCATACATTCCCCTTGCTTGACATTGCAGGCAAGGCAGCCACCGGGGAGTCTGGTTGTGACTTTTGTTCCATCAGTGCTCGGGGTCAAAATACTATGGGAGAGTGGACAGGCAGCCCGGCCGGAGCTGCCCCGAAGACGGCCCGGGGATGGCAGGGTGGGGTGGTGAAGGGCAGGGCAGTAGGGCGGTGAGGGAGGCAAGGGCATTGGGTTGACCTGACCATTTAGAAGTTCACACCAAGACTCTTCTTCCAGGTGAGGCGCAGCCCTTTCACTTCTCCTCTGATTTTGGCCGGTGCGTTATAAAAAAAGCCGCCTTCCCCTACCCAAGTGCCAGGGCTCTGCGAAGGAGAGGGTGGTATTGCTAACCCAGAAAGGGGGGTGCGGGAAGAAAAGACGGCGTGAGAGGAAGGAGGGGCAGGCACAGGGGCAGGCTGCCCGAGTCGCTGCTTGGTGGCTGGGCAATAGCAGGCAAGCATGAGCTGGCCGGGGAGGCCCCAGCCAGGTTAAAGAGCTGGATTGAGACAGCGTGAGCTTGTGGGTAAGTGAAGCACTGAAGTCGAGCTAGCTGCTATATGCTTGTATTTCCGACACGGTGTAAGGCTGTGCTGCGGCGTCTTGAGTGTGTAGCATACGCAGAGGTTTCTCCAGCCTGGCGAGATGGTAGGTCGGTTGGTCAAAAATGGTTTGGCAGCAGCAGATCATTATCTAGCAGTAGCCTTGCCTTCCTGGGATACTTGCCTTCCTTTGGTTGCTGGAATTTGAGTTTGGGCTTTCCCTCTCGGTCCTTTCCGGGTTGCGCTGGGGGACGCCGGGGCATCTCCCAGCAGCCCACCTGCCTGAGCTCTGGAGGGAGCCCTGGAAGAAGGTTGCACCCACGGAGGGAACGTGGTACCTGACCTATGTTGGCGGGAGGGCGATGAGCTTTCTTTTCTGGACAGTGATTGGCTCTTGGGGGAAGCACTGAGGTTTCGCGGGGGGAGGCTGGGACTCCAAGGTGGGGGGCGGGGGGTTTTCCTCGGACTGCTCCGCAAGGGAGGTACGGCGGGAGTCGGCGTTGCTTTCGCCCGGGAGTCGCCGGATGGTCTTTGCCCCTGAAGCCTGCAGGAGGATACCAAAGAGAAAGAGGAGGTGGGGAGAAAACAAAGAGAATTTAATGGCAAAGCTAACGCTACTGGCTACATCAGACTTGTGGCAGGAGAGGGGCAGCCAGGCAGTCCACATACACAGTCACACAACTATATAAAAAGCTCTGGTTCATATATTTTGGCATGGTTAGTACTACACTCTCAGAACAGGAGACGAAGCCTGTCCCCCTACCTATCAGGGACTGGCTGGATGAGGAGAAATGGTGGAAGGCACCAGCTGAGGAACCCTCCCTCCAAGACAAACCCCAGAGGAGGAAGGCTCAGAGCCCAGGGATTGGTGGTGGGACACCAAGGAGAGGTCAGGGGGAGAGGGTTGGAAGGAAGGCCTGGATGCTGAAGGGGCAACAGGGTTTAGTGAGCAGGAAGAGCCTGTGACAGGGAGCAGTTCAGACTCCGAGGCTGAAGCAGAGGAGGGGGATTAGAGATAGCTGAAGAATCCAGGGAGCCTGTAACCTCACTTCTCGCAGTGAGGGAACCACCAGAAGGCCCTTGGAGCCAGATCTGAGTGTCTAGGCTGAAGTCTTACTGAGGGAAAAAGGCTGAAGGTCAGGGAATGCTGTGGGAGGGGGCGTGGAGTAACTGCATAACTGGGATGGGGGGGAATCCAGCAGGTGACGCGATACCTTAGCGATACCTCTTAAAGAGAAGAGACAAATCACAATCCTGTGGGTGGACAAAAGGAGGAGCTGAGGAGCTGCTTAGAGAAGTTAGCTGGCTGAAATAGTGAGCGCTTGGCTTCAGAAGGAAGGAGGGCCTCTCATACAGACTCACCTGTTGGTCACAGCTTTATCACCTGGGCTGCTACTCAGTGCTGGCGGCAGAAGAGTTGAGGGGCTCCCGGATTTCAATTCTATCACAGGCGGCTTTGCAGGCACAATGGGGCGAGGGATTCTGCTCTTTGTGCTCAAGCCTCTCTCTTCCATCTTAACCAGGGAATATTTCTCCTGACTCCCCGTCTTCCTCGGGGTGAAGTCGTCTGAGTCGTGGGTGTCCTCCTCGGAGCCAGTGGCCGAGAGTGTTTCTGAAGCTCGCCGCCTCTCGTCGCTGGAGGAAGCAGAGGATGACGCACCGGAAGCTAACCTGAGCAGACGGTTCTGCCTCCTCTCCATCACCAGGCGAGCCAAATCCTGCTGCTTCAGCCTCTTGTACAGCCGCTCTTTGCCAGAGTGCGAGGCCGAAAGGTCTGAGCCAGTGTCCTCTTCGGACAGCAAAACGGGGATCCGGCTTCTGTACCTGACGCTGAGGGGCTTTCTGGGGCTCTCTTTTGGAACATCTGGAGGGAGTTCCATTTTCTTAAAGGATTCCATTGCAAGAGTGTTATTTTCAAGGCCAGGCTCTTCTGTATCCATCTTATCGGCTTCCTCTAAATCTGACTCAGGGGCAATTGTGCCTTTGCGCTCCAGGTCGTCCTCTTCCATTTTATTAACGCCATTGAGAAGCACAGCCTGCTCCCCTACAATTTCAGAGGTGGTTTCGATGTGATTCACCGAGAGAGCACAGCTTTCCATCTCTCCCCCTTCCAGAGCCGAGTTCACGCTCCCGTTTTCTACAAGTGCCTGATTTTCCTCCATCTCTTCCTCAATGATGATCTCTTCATACTGCCCTGGAGTAGGGTATTCCTCGTGCCTCATCACCTGACCACCGGAAGACATGATGTTCAGATGGGTCTTTTCTGCGATGTGAACAAACGTGCGCTCAACTTTGGTGAAAGGGGATGAGGTGGTGGCCACAGTAACAGGAGGCTTTGGTTCTGACTTAAGGATGGAGGACAAGGTCCCTGGTTCCGATACATCAAGCTGGCTTCCCATTGGCTGCGGTTTCTCACTCTGTGGAGTCAATGCAGCGAGAGTGCCAAGATCGGCATCAGGAGCCAAGTCTGCGTTCACGGGAGACTTCTTGATGTCACCGGGCGAAAAGAGAACCAATGTTTTGGAGCCTTCTTCAAGTTCCAAGTCTCCTTCTGCTGCTGAGGCTCGGCCCTTGGACTCCTTTTGGTCATCAGCCAAGAGGGTGGATGGGGCACCTTCCTGACTGTGCTCAGTACTTTTCTGGCTCACGTCACTGCTTGAGTCGCTGTGCAGATCAAGCTCTTCTCCTAAGTCACCAGCTTCGTCGTCGTCGTCATCATCTTCTTCCTCCTCCTCCTCTTCTTCTTCCTCCTCCTCCTCCTCTTCCTCCTCTTCCGCCTTCTCATATCTGTCATTTGCCATTTCTAGATGGGCTGCCGGTGGTTTGCAAGGGGCAGTTAAGACAACATTTGAGAAATCCACCTTCTTTATATGCTGGAGAATTCTGGACCGTTCCCTGTTTTCTGACACATCCCTTTTAAAGTCTTGATAAGGCAAACTTAAAGGCACCACCTTGGGGAGACCATTCATTTCAAAAGGCTTCAGTGTGAACACCTGGAGCAAGACAGGGAAGAAGGAGAAAACAGTTATCCCGAGAACACTAAATGGAAAATGTATTTGGGGCATCCGCACCAGACATTCAAAGTAGATTTAAAGCACATGGCTTCTACCAAACAATCTTGTGGTTCACACCCAGCAGAGCTACAATTCCCAGTGCCCACAACAAGCGACAGTTCCCATAATTATTTTGGGGGAAGTCATGTGCTTTAAATGTATCATTATGGACTCAGACCATGTCTGATTCATGAAAAATTGGTTAGAACTGGAGAAGGCTCGAGACAGAACCTAAAAATACTAAAAGTTGTCTTTGAGGATAGTTTCTGGACAAATACATTACATTACCGCATGGTATTAAACTCGGTCCTTAGGGCCCGAGAGTGTCTTCTGGGATGTCTGATCAACAGTTCGTGGAATTCCCCCTTCATTCTTTTTCAGTGCTTCATCATTAATATCCAGGCATGATACTGGTAGGAAAGGAAAGGAAGGAAAGGCCACTGCTTCCCACTCATCTCAGGTCACTGCTGCTAAAGACAAGCAAGAGGCAGGGCCTCCCCTACACCTCCTGCTAGTGTGATGTCTGATGAACACTCCTGACAGGTAACAATGCAAAAGCTCATTATACAGTTAATGCATCCGCCAGTCTCATGGGCCACCAAGCCATCAAACTGGAGGAGGTACAACATCAACACCAGCAATATCACTTTGAAAGAAGAGGATATAAAATAGTAAACTGGAACACATCCGATGGCTCACAGCCATTCACAATAGCATGGAAAGAGTGTTGCTATAAACACGTGTGTGTGTGTGTGTGTGTGTGCGTGCACATGTGTGTGTGTATCTAGATCTTGATATATCTCATCTGTATACCTGAAGGAGTGTCTCCACCCATATCATTCAGCCTGACCCAGAGGTCCAGCTCCAGGGGCCTTCTGGCAGTTCCCACATTGTGAGAAGTGAAGTTACACGTAACCAGGCAGAGGGCCTTTTCAGTAGGTGTTCCTGTGGGACACCCTCCCATCAGATGTCGAGGAGATAATAAACTTATGACTTTTAGAAGAAATCTGAAGGCAACCCTGTATAGGAAAGTCTTTAATGTTTGATGTTTTATTATGTTGTTATATCTGTTAGATGCCACCCACAGTGGTTGGGGCAACCCAGTCAGATGGGTGGGATACTAATAATAATTTTTTATTAGTATTGTTATTATATCTACAGTGGTACCTTGGTTCTCAAATGGCTTGGCTCCGGAAGAAATCAGTTCCCAAATGCCGCAAATCTGGAAGTAAGTGTTCCGGTTTGTTAACTTTTTTGGGGAGCTGAATGTCCGACGCGGCTTCCGATTGAGTGCAGGAAGCTCCTGCAGCCAAATGGAAGCTGCGCCTTGGTTTTCGAACAGTTCCAGGAGTTGAACGGACTCCCGGAATGGATTAAGTTTGATAACCAAGGTACCACTGTATAGAACTTGATATGTTTAATTAGGCTTTTCTCTCCCATCCGCAATCTCCCTTCAGGAAAGGAAGACAGGAAGGAGCAGGGACTAGTCCCATTTTTTCCTTTGAAAACATTAAAACAAGATTAAATAATAGATCCACAGTTGGACCACCTTACTCACAGGCAAAAAAAAAAAAAGTTTTGGAAGGACCATTCTCAAATATTTTCCAGGGGTGCCTGAGATTCTCTAACAATTTGGAGGGAGCCTGGGATTTATTCATTTATAATTACCAGAAAATTCTTAGGGTGGTGTTGATGCTGGATTTCCTAGCCATACTGCACGGCCCACCTGTGCCTGAGATTCCGTCAAGGATGTAAACTGCAGGGAGAGTGAAATGCCTTTGTGCACTGTTACCATGGAGTCCCACAAAAAGAGATGGGGAATAGAAATAAGAAAGCAGGGGCGGGATGAGACCAAAGAAAAAAGAGGCTGAGGGAAGATGGTGTTGCAGAGAGGAGCGGGTGCCGTGAGAACAAGAGGGAGCATTAGCGGAGATAAGACTCCAGGAGTTGAAGGTTCAACCAGGGTGGTTGAGGCACTCACTGTCTTCTTGCTCCACCGGGACTGCTGGTGTGATGGCCTGGGATTCTGATTCAGAGGCTGAACCAGAGGAATCCCAGCCTGCACAGGAGTCCCCGCCTCCAGGGCCGGCTGAACTGGGGCAAGGCCTAGATTCTGAGGAGCCTGCACCTGTGTCAGATCCTCAGGAGCAGGCACCAGGTGAAACCATTCTGGCCCCAGAGGTGCTTGAGGACTCAGTGTCTACAGGTGAGCCTCCGCTGGGGCCCAGTAACCCTTCGGCCTCTTCTGAACTGCAGAGGCTTAGGGCAGAGAGGCGAAGGGAACTGGTTGCTCCCAGGAGGAGTGCTCGCCTTAAGACCAGGAGAGGCGGGGCTCCTGGGGGCCGGGACCGCCCCTGGCCTTAGAGAAGATAAAGGTCAGTCAGCCCGGTCCCAGGTTGCGGGAGCAACGTCGTTGTGGAGTACCTGCTCTTACCCAGACCTAGACCTGAACCTCCAGTGTTCCTGTTCCTCGCCTGGCTTCCTGCTTCTGACCTTCCAGCGTTCCTGTTCCTCGCCTGGCTTCCTGCTTCTGACCTTCCAGTGTTCCTGTTCCCTGCCCGGCTCCCTGTTTCGGACCTCGCCTCACATCTTGTGAACCCTGACTACGGTAACAGTACCTTCCCCCCAGGACCAGCACAGCTGGCCAGAAGAAAGAAGGACAAGAAATTCCAGGTGGTGTATCTACATGACAGATCATAATCCTCCTGTCCCAGGATATTAGTAATACAGTCATTCCTCGGGTTGAAGGAGCTTCGGTTTGAGCATTTTAGGGTTGTACTCCGCGGCAACCCGGAAGTAACGGAATGTATTATTTCTGGATTTCGCCGCTCGTGCATGCGCAGACGCTCAAAATGATGTCACGCGCATGCACAGAAGCGGTGAATCGCAACCTGTGCACGTGCAGACGTGGGTTGCATTCGCTTCAGGATGCGAATGGGGCTCCAGAACGGAACCCGTTCGCATCCAGAGGTACCACTGTACTAGACGCTTAGGTCTCTGCCATGGGTGTCTACTTTGCACTGCTTCTAAATTTACCTGCTGTTATTTATTTACTTTGTGGTCCCCACCCTGCTCTCAGCTCTCACCTGTGGCTCCTAAAAGCTGTCAGTGTGTGACAGCCGCCACATTGCAGAAACGGCTTCGACAGGCCGGCTAAACCAGGTGAAGGTCTTAAAACTTTGGCAAGTTAGGGACTTCCCTGCATGCAAAGACAGGCTCTGGAGGATTGAACGGGCGACACCAGCAGTGGGCCCAACAGTCAAGAAGGACACCATGTTCTTTTCTAGGCCCTTGTGGCTCATGGAGGCAGCAGCTGTTCCAAGAAGCTGGAAAACTACAATGGATTAACCAGGCAGCAGCGAGCAAGAGGAGTTTTAAAAGTGTGGGGAGTGGGTGAGGTTGTCTTGCCATGACACCCCCTTCTCAGATAAAGCCAGAGGATAGTTTTTCATTTCGGGATTAGCAACCCCAGGGGGAGAAAGGGGTCAAAACCAGAGGAAGAGACATTCCTAGACCAGTATTTCCCAAAGTGGGCAATATCGCCCCCTGGAGGAGAGCTGGAATGATCCAGGGGGGCAGTAGTAGCCTTGGGTGCAATTGGGGGGCGCTGAGTAATAATAAGGGGGCGGTGGAAGTATAAAGAAAGAGAAGGAAATTTTGAAAAAGCGTTCATATTTAATCTGTTATGTAATGATGCTTACAACCAGTTCGGGCACCATTGTGGGACAGAAATGCCTCCCCTGGATTCAGCGATTCAGTGCTGGAAGCAAAGGGTTTTCCCGGGCTTAGGTGAACCTTTTTTGGCATCACCCAGGAAATGGGTCGCAGTTTGCCTGTCTATTTGGCCAATGGCAGGTGAGCTGTGGCACCAGCCCTGCCCCTGGGGTAGATCGGACTGAGCCGGCAGGTAGATTGGGGGGGGGGCTGAGTAATTATTATTTTTCAAGGGGGGGCAGTAAGTTTGGGAATCTCTGTCCTAGACTGTACACAGCACAGCAGCCAAAACCTTTAAACTCAGCATGACAACAGCTGTAACGAGCAGAACAGAGCTCTGTCACTGGAGGTTCAGAGGCTAGCAGTGCCTTTTATCAGCTGCAAATGGTTTGACAGCTACAGCCATTCGTGGGCCGGGAAAGCTTTGCCTTGGTAGTTCATGCATTGGTTACTCCAAGACTGGGTTACTGCAATGTGCTCTGGGTGGAGCTTCCCTTGCGCTTGATCCAGAAGCTGCAGTTAGTGCAGAATGCTGCCGCATGATTGCTGACAGGAGTAAGGCCTTGCCAGCATATACATCTGTGCTGAGAGAACTGCACTGGTTGCTCATTTGCCACCGGGCCAAGTTCAAAGTGTGACAATTAGTGTAAAAAGCCCTTAACAGCATACCTATGAGATTGCCTTACTGCATTCAATCGCTTTGATGGGCAGAATTGGTGGTACTACAGGTGCCACACAATACCTGTTCTGCATTTGTAAGAACATAATCATATTGTGTGGCAGCACCTACACTTTGGAACTCCCTGCCTATTGATACCAAGCAGCTGCCTTCAGTGTGTGCTTTTTGGTGCCTGCTAAAAAACATTTGTGTTTACACAAGCTTACCCAGATGCTGATTGGGTTGTTGTTTACTGGGTTGTTTTTTTTGTTTTTATCATGCATTTTGTGTTTTTATACTGTGATTTAATGTTGTACCCCTGAGACCTGTGGGTAGAGGTGGTATACAAATTTAATTTAATAATAATAATAATAGAAAGGGGATGTGAATTGTAACCTGCTTCAGTATTCTAACTTTTTCTATGTTTTAAAAGATGCTTGTGAATTTTTTTCTTGATAACTTCTTTGCTTTATCTTTTCGTACAATGCTTTGAAGCCCTCCCCCCACCCTTACAATCAAGCAGTGTGTAAATTTTATGAAATAAATAAAGTAGATAAACTATAGAACTTGCTCCCACAAGGGCAGTGATGCCCACCAACCTAGATGTCCTGAAAAGAGTACAGTGGTGCCCCGCAAGACGAACGCCTCGCAAGACGGAAAACCCGCTAGACGAAAGGGTTTTCCGTTTTGGAGGCGCTTCGCAAAACGAATTTTCCCTATGGGCTTGCTTCGCAAGACGAAAATGTCTTGCGAGTTCCTGCGGGGGTTTTTTCCCTCCCCCCCTTTTCCTAAGCCACTAAGCCACTTATCAGCTGATCGGCTGATAAGCCGGTTAACAGCTAATCGCTAAAAGCCGCTAAACCGCTAATAGCGCTAATCCGCTAAGCTGTCAATGGGCTTGCTTCGCAAGACAAAAAAACTGCTATACGAAGAGCCTCACGGAACGGATTAATTTAGTCTTGCGAGGCACCACTGTATCAGACAAATTCATAGACAGCTACTAGCTACGGTGGTTATGTTCTGCTTCCACAGTTGGAGGCAGTCCTGTTTCTGAACCCCAGTTGCTGCAAACTTTAGGAAGGGGAGAGATGGCCTTGTGCTCGAATCCTGCTTGTGGGTTTCCCACAGGCACCTGGATGGTGACTGTGAGAAGAGGATGTTGGGCTGGATGGGCCATTGGCCTCATCCAGCAGGCTCTTCTTATGTCCTTAACCGCAAGAATTCACTTTTTAAAGCCTAGCAAGAAGACCCAAATGTGGCCTGACAGTCCTCTCTATCCAGCCTTCGGGGATTTCTCCCAGCCGTGTTTAAGCCTGAACCTGCTTTGCCCTAAAATAGCTTAGGTGCTTTTACCTGGCTGGAATGTGGCCTTGAGCTGTAAGAATGACTCTTTTGCTGCTGGAATGTACCGTATTTTTCGCTCCATAAGACGCACCTGACCATAAGACGTGCTTAGTTTTTAGAGGGGGAATGCAAGGGAAAAAATATTCTTTAAAGGGAGCGCTGAGTAGAGCCTGTATGCATCCCAGGCTCTGCTCAGCGGTCCCTTTCACAAGCCGCATGGAGCGTGTGTGTCGCACTTGCAGGCTTTTCCCCGAGGAGGGAGAAGGGCAGCCCGTTACTGACAGGCTGCCCTTCTCCTTCCTCGGGGAAAAGTCCCCAAGAGCCGCACACATGCTCCATGCAGCTCTTTAAAGGGAGCGCTGAGCAGCGCCTCCCGCCTGCATTTGCTCCATAAGACACACACAAATTTCCCCTTACTTTTTAGGAGGGAAAAGGTACGTCTTATAGAGCGAAAAATACGGTACATTGTAACAAAGTTAAAAGTCACATCCATCGCTCTTCCTGCTTTTTCCAGTGGTGTATCTTGGGGTCTCAAATTTCAGTGTGATGCCCCAAATCGGCTGCTTCCCTGCTTCTTGTGCTCCATTCTAAATCATAGCACCCCCGAGGCTCCGCCCCAAGTGCGAACAAAACAGTTGCGCTCCTCTAAATCCGCCTCTGGGTCCACCTACCATTAGCATGCAGAAAGGTTGCTCACAAGGGAATGAAACCCCTAGGATGAAAAAGGGGCTCCACCAGTTATCTAGAATCAGAGTAAGCTGCTTATATGGGGTCAGCTGTTTTGCCGATAGAGCCCAGAATTGTCTATTATGAGTTGCAGCAGCTCTCCAGAGTCTCAGATAGATGAAACCATGAGCATGGGGATTGATTAGTGGAACTGATGAAGGAATGACCAGCCGAGAGAGAGCAATGTCTCCTGCACTCGTGGTGTTCCTCTTGCACTCATGGGAGTACATTTGTCCAGCAAGGGTCATCTCTCGCCCCGCCCCACCCCACCCCACCTCAAATAGCACAGCGCTTGTTATTTGTCTAGCCCTATGAGTCAAACCCTTTTATTCCTCTGGCCAATTTTTTAAGCCAGTCCAGAACACTGGATTTTACTTTGTGAGCCGATACAGTGGTACCTCGGGTTAAGTACTTTATTCGTTCTGGGGGTCTGTTCTTAACCTGAAACTGTTCTTAACCAGAAGCACCACTTTAGCTAATAGGGCCTCCTGCTGCTGCCACGCCGCCAGAGCACGATTTCTGTTCTCATCCTGAAGCAAAATTCTTAACCTGAGGTACTATTTCTGGGTTAGTGGAGTCTGTAACCTGAAGCGTCTGTAACCCGAGGTACCACTGTAGTTCCAAGGAAGTTGGTGTGGGTGCAGATGAGTGTCTTGGGAGAAACTATACCCCATGGTGTCAACTTTGCCATATGTGTTGTGCCCTCAGCTGAAGTGAGTGACATCACCAGTCAACCTGAGGCAGCAGGCACACTAAATCTTGCTACCACCACTGGTCTCAACATGCTGGCATGCTCAGAGATAGCTGTAATCTTCTCCACAGTGCAGAAGGGGCTACCACTGGAGCTCTCCTGTCTGAACACACAGGGAGAATAAACTGCACAGAACTCTCCTCGGTTCCTAGAATAGGAATGGGGAAGCTGTTTCCTTCTCCATCTGTGCTATGAGGAAGATCAAGTTGTTGACTACATCCCAGCTGGGGTGGGGAGATGAACCATTTCCCATGCTCCTCCCTGTCCAAGGGATCACTATGGAAGTCTGGAAGGGAAAGGAAAGGGTGGGATGTGTGTGTGTGATAGAATCACAATATAGAGTCCAGATGAACTCCAGAGAAACTCTACTCTGCTGTCCAGACAGCATGACTCATCAAGCATAGCAAGGGATTTCCTACCCGCAGTTGAAGCCAGAGGTTAACTCTGTCTTCCCTCAAGATGAGGTGATATCCCAGAAGTGAAATACTTTGCCCTGGTTACATATTGGGGGAAAACAAAAAGGAAAAAAACATATACTGGCACTGCCCAATGGCACAGTTCTTGCATATGGATCTGCAAGTTGCATAAGAACAACAAAAGTATTTTTCTTCCCCAGTGAAGGTCAAACTCAAAGAAAAACAACCATCACGAAGTTCTGCCTTTGATTCTTTAATAAGGTTTTGGTAGTATACAAGCTTTTTTCCGATTGTCTGGATACATGGATTTAAAAAAGGCACAAAATCCATTGCACAGCTTCGGTTTAGTTTTTTGTTTCTTTTCCTTTTTTTAGATGAAGTTGCTTGTTAACTGTGATTTCAAGTGTAGGATCTTACAGTACTCTGCAGCATTTACAGCGTGTTCTACATACCAGTAATTCAGTGCATGCTTTTATACATGAGACAGAATTAAAATTCTCTCTCGCCTTTAGCCTCTCTATATACACAAATAATACAGTGCTTTTATTGTGAAAAAAGCTTCAATATTTTTTATTCTTCTTGCATGCTTGGTGCGCCCGGGAGAATAGTGCAAGCATATTATACAATGTTATTGCAGTACAAAAGGGGGAAGGGTGGGGTGGGGATTTGAGTGTGTTACCTTAGGATCTTGCGGGGAATACACGCAAAGAATAAAAAGGCTCAGGGAAAACAAAACTTTTGAACCCCTTCAGGCAGCTTGGTCCTTCCAGGCTAATTCCTGCTCTCCCTCAATTAAAGGTAAAACATGCCACTCTCCCAGGGAGAAGGGCCTCCATGCCTTCCTCAGCTGATGCCATGGCAAGCGCTCCTGCTTAATATATTTATGTCCTTCTGCAGTGACTCCAAGACAATCTAGTACCTGAGGTTTTCAAGGGGCTTTCTAAACATTAAGAATCAGCTGCCCGTGCAAAAACAAAACAAAACAAAATAAAACGCTCAAGATATCCAAAATAACGTTTTGGAAAAACAATTCAGGATGCACCTGTGCTCTAAGACAAGAAGCAAAGGTAACACAGTTGGCTGTAGGATCACACACTCTCTTTTCAGAGTGATTTCCCCCATTCTGACTTAATTCTGTTTAGGGTATACACTGACATAAACTCCAGTGCTGGGGATTTTCCTCTAAGGACGAAGAGCACGATCCCACAGCCTGTTGCTGATCTCTCAAATGTTGCTCAAGAGATCAGCTCCTTTGTGTGTCTGGCCCTTTAAAGTAATGAAGAGTGCAATTCTATGGACACTGACTTGGGAGTGAGCCAAAGTGAATTTGACGGCATTCACATCTGACTAAACTTGGGTGTCCAAGTTGCGTAAACAGAACAGAAACAAAATAAATTCGACTCTGCATCCTTTTATTAAAATCTCACTACCAACTGAACAGTAGCAGCAAGCCTGTAGTTTTAGGAGATAAGGCAAAGCAAGGATATGCTGGTCCCTGAGGATTTTTATTATTAATTATTATAACTGCGCATCTGGAAGCTGGAAGGCCTGAGAAACAGAAAACAAGCATCTGAAACTGGAAGAGGCCTTAGCCCTGAGAAATGCAGCTGGCAAACCAACAATTAAGAATCCAGCTTTCTCTGGAATAGATTTGTTTTTAAGTCAGGGCCTTAGCATATCCTGGAAGCAGCATAATCCTTTGCCAGCAGAATAGGATGTTTAGATGGGACTTGGAGACTTGGGTTTTGAACCTCCTGGGAACCATGGACCTTGTATGATTCCTGCCTTTTGAAATATGAAAGGCACAGTGTCTTCCAGAAGAAACTGCACAGTGGAGCGACAGTAATTCCCTTCCCACAACCTCAGCAGTCTACACTTTAGTGCTACAGCAGATGTATGACTTTCTAATACTTTGCTATCAGGTGCTAGTTAACCCTTCACTGGCTTTTGTAGGCTGAGGGAAGGTCTAGATGGTGCCTCCCTGTCCTGGTTCAGCACGGCAAGTGCTGCAAAACCAAGAAAGCAGGGTGTGAACCCATCAGAAGGCACCTACTTTCCCATTACTCCCTGCTGAAGACACCCACTGCTCTGCAGATTACACAAGCCCATGCTGGCTATCCATGGCTATTCCTTTGACATTATATAGGCCAATGAAGCACTAGCAAAGGCTACAATGTGGACTGCATGGATCAGAAGTGCTGAAACTAAGCCCAGCTGGGTTTGC
Source organism: Podarcis melisellensis (assembly GCF_964234715.1). Lineage (NCBI taxonomy): Eukaryota > Metazoa > Chordata > Lepidosauria > Squamata > Lacertidae > Podarcis > Podarcis melisellensis. The sequence goes on along the minus strand of NC_138530.1, from coordinate 19,308,583 downwards.
CCTTATTGGATCATTTGTTGCTCTATTTTATTGGTGGGAGGGATAGTAAAGCAGATATGGAAGGGAGAAAATTTCACTAACAATTGTTCTTGTCTTTCCCTAACAAATAAGAGGACACAGAAAAATCATCTGGGAAATATTAATTTCTCCCCGGTGCATTGAGAATGCTGAAGGTGACCTTGACCTTGCCTTTCTCAGGAAGGACCAAAGGGAAGGGGCAAGTAAGTGTCCCATGAGCATCCTTCTTATTCCATTGGTAACATGGAGCAGCTTTTGCAATGTGGGTACATTTCGTGTTGGCAGATCACCTGTCTGCACTTGCAATGATGTGTTGATAAGGAAGCTCTGTGATTTCTTATAAAGAAAGATATAATTAAGCCAGGTGCACTGAGGTGACAGGACCCAACAGAAAAACACATCACGTCATAAAAAATGGGGGGGGGGGGAATTCCGAAGCGCAAGTTTGTATCCGAATGTTAAGTTGCATGCAAGGTGAATGCAAAATGGAGGTCAACTTTTAACCCCCAGGTTACATGGTTTAGCAGCTTGTTTTAAAAAAAGTACATTCAATAGAAGATCAATTTCTCAATGGTTTGAGTAGTACAAAGAAGGACTTTCAATACATCAAATGGAGAATTAGAAACATTTCCTATAAATGTCATCTTTGTGCTGTTTCGTGGAACTGCTGATGCAGATCTAAATGTTATAGTGACCCAGAAAGTGATTAAATGGTTAAGAGTCTAACAAGGAAAGGAGCTAGAACAATTGACCGATTGCTTACCTTACTAGGCAACATTACACAAAACACACACCCTACCAGATTCATACTGTTGTGGGGAAAGACAACACCCAATAAATCACAATTCACAGTGCCACGCAGCTTCAACCAAGCGCTCTTGTACAGAAAGATAGCTGAAAGGGCACAGGGTGCGAGTGGTGCAAGATAATGCAGGGACAAAACTATGATGGCCTAAGTCTTCAAAAGTCTAGTCCATTTGACCCGATGCTAAATCAGATGAGAAGCTGCACTGCAACCTCAGCAGCTCAGAGGACCAGGCTTGAGGGTTCCAACCCCAGTGGAAGTATACAATTTGTGCCCTTCTTCCAGCACTGGAATATGATGGTAGCATCAACAGCTGCACAGGTGCCTAACCCCTGGCACACAGGGACAGAGCCAGCAGACAGCACTCTACATTGCCTGCTAAGAAAATGTGAACATCCCAGCAGCCCCTTCGTCATTAGCACAGCTCTAGGGTTGGGTGACGAGGGTGAATTTTGTTGGTAGCATGTCTTTTATAGTGAGACAGAGGGATGGTGATTGTGATCTACGGACTACACATATGGTACCACTTTGCTGCTTCAGGAAAACTGCCAAAGTGATTTTTCATCTATCTGACTGAACTACTTTCTTTGCAATACTAAATTCAAAAACGGGGCTTGCATACTAAGACACTGCCTTCCCAGCACCGAAAAAGCTTGCCACATACCATTGTAAGACATATCAGGATGACAACTGATGTTTGTGGGCCTTGGACACAGTGCATCCACGTCCAGTCAAAAAAAAAACCAGAAGATCCAGTAGTTAAAACAACAATAGCAATGGGGCAAATATGAGAAAGGGGAACACACTATTTGGTTTTTAATATGGCCTTCATTTCCATAACCTGCCAGTGTGCACCTGTAGCTCACATCATAAAGAAGGAGCTGGTTAAACAGAAGGTAGCCAATTTGGAGAGGAAGAAAGGGAAACCACCCATGTTCTCAAGTACAGGAAAACTGCACCAAAGCACTCCTTGTGCATACCCACAAAGATCAGGAGAGAAACAATGGTGGGCAAGATATGGACCGAGGCACAAAAACATGTCACTTCAAGCAGCAGGCTGGGGTGCCAGGTTTATTCGTAGGTATATGTGCTAATCTGCTGCTTGAAATGACGAAAAGCTGGGACACTTACTTGCCAGTAAAATCTCCCTGTGTGTGAAAACACAAGTCAGCCCAATGGCAGGTTGGCAAGCCTATTCACAAGTAACATTACTCATGGGTTGGCGAGGAAGCCTGACTTAGAATAGGGGACATTGCTCAGTGTGTTATCTTTCCAAAAACTGGGATGGTGGGGTTGTGGGGGATGCAGAAAACTTACTACATTGGTGAAGTACAAATTTTGCTGCAACAAAACATGGAGGCATCACACATCACACATACATCGCACACCCGGCCCCCTCCACCTTGGGGCAACCTGGTGTCTCTGTTCACAACCAACCCATATGAATGAACATTAGCGATTCTGTCCTCTCCCCCTGAAACCACCTTATTCAAATATTATTCACACACTAATGTGTTGAACAAGCAATAATGGCACATGGAGGAAGCACCATCAAAACTCATGAGAGAGGAATGAAGCAGCACAGACTGTAGTGCCTACTTCAGACACCTGCACAGAAAGATACATCATTGGGAAGCTCAGACTATTTCATGTCAAAGGAGCAAAAAGGAAAGATATTTCACAGAATCTTTGATACTGGATTCACAGTAACGGATCTATGGTGTAGTTTAACACACACATAAAACAGAGATCCCAACCTTCTTTGGATATAAATGAACCCTGGATGCTTTTTCTCTCTCGTCCAGCCGGAATAGCATCCCCAGGTCCTGCATACACTCCAATTGCATTCTTCTTTCTTACATCTTCTCTAGAGCATCAAATTCACTCTCATTACACAGCTTATCACAAACTCGAATATAGCAGCATTGGGACTGTTGAATCAAATTGTCCTTTCCTTCCATTAGAGGTGGAGGAATTTCAACAGCAGAACAAGGATTTTATTATTATTATTATGGAGTAGCTATGTTAAATATATAAATAAATAAATACTATGCATATATATACAAGTGTGTACATGTTTTTGTAAAGCACTTCAGAACATTTGGGATGAAAGATGCCATAAAAAGCTAATATTTCATCATATATACATCATATGGAGGAACTGCCTGCCTGTTGTCTTGCAAGCCATTTCCAAACCATAGGCTGAGTTGCTGCAGAGTCATGGAATGTTCACAAACATTCCAATTTGTAAGAGGAAAGTGCCATTCAAAGTATGTTGACTATCAGAGCCACTGCTCTGAAGGAAACCAAAGGTTTGCCTGGGAATAGAAACTAAGGAAATGCCAACAAGAAACTGGATTTGTGTGCTACTGAGAGGAAGGGGACAAAGAGGCAAACAGGGCTGATAAACTGAGTGCAAAGGCTGCTAGAGATAGGGTAGTTGGAGGATGGGGCAGTAATAATGAAACATAGGGTATTGAGAAGCCGATGGAAGAAAGGGAAGAGACTGCAGGAAAATGAGGTAAAATAGTGTGCTGGGGGAAAACTTTGTAAAAGGCCTACTGGCAAATGGAATTGTTGTTATAGGGAAGACAACAGAGGGGCAAGGGACTGAGTAAGGAGCTGAGGGACAAGAAAACCAAGAAGGTACTGTGGTAATTTATTGTATCAAGTCAAATCAGACTCTCTCTCAAATGAAACTTTCACGCAAAACATAACTCAATTTTTATGAGCAACTCCTGTGTTTATTGCTCTTTGCAGTTTTTGAGAAATAAACAATCCAATAGTGCCCACTGATCTGTGTGGATGAAAGGATTTTGGTCTTTATGAAGCACAGAGCAAAAACAATCCAAAAAGCTTTGCCCTGTATATTCCTCATAATCTAGAGACCTTTGAAACAAAACTGAACACTCACCAAGTCTCTGGTCCTCAACACATTACTCTGTTGGTGAGACATTGCTGGTGCAAAGCCCATTAATTGCAAATCAAGTTTGTGTCAGTGAGGTATTTTGAACTTCAAGCTGCTTGGCAGGAAGAAGCTATTATTTTGCAGCTCAGGCTTTGATGCAATGCATGCTGTATAAGCAAAACTGTGATCACTAGAGCTGGGTTTCTCCTGCAGGATCAGCCTGAAGAGAAAATATTGTACTAAAAATATGAGTACAGGAAGCTTTCCATTAACTAGCTTCCACAAAACATAAATTTCATTGCCACTGTACAGAATGCCATTTCTGATGAGAGATTAGGAGCATTGGAACATGACTCTGTGTTTACTTAGAAGCAAGTTTAATGAGTTTTATTGTAAAGGTAGTGTGCATAGGACTGCAGCCTTAGAAATGCAAGGTCTATAATTTCCATGTGTGCACACGCACAAACATATCAAGTTGAAAATGACTCCCCTGACTCAGAGGGATACTAAATTTTCAAAACTGGAGGATCAAAACCTCTTATTATTCTGTTCTATAGGCTCTTATCTAATCCCTCAGAATGGCAAGAAATGCTTCAAAAATTAAAGCTAAGTAGGAATGGCATGCCTAAAAACACACACAAACATACATAATGATATTGTGAAAGCAGAGAGAACTGTTGTGCGGAATTAAGATAAAATCTGGAGGAAACCATAGAAAATTCTGCTGGCGAGAAAGTAAAATTAACAGAAGAATTTATCTCAAGTTAAGACCAGTACTTGGCTATGCATATAAATGATACTGAGGCAGCCTTAAGTTTGGACTTTCTTCTCTTAGAAAACGGAGTGTTTGAGAATGTGAGTGTGTCTGATATATGTACTCCTTTGAATCTCTTATCATTTCCTAAGTTTTTGTTGTTCGGTTTTTTCCCATTCTAAAATCTGAGAGGTATGTAGTTTGGAATTTGTCTGGTGGCCCAGAAATGCTCCTGTACATCTGAAAGATTCAGCAGTTTTCTCCTGGGACTTTCCCCCCCTTAAAAACACACACACTATAAATGATCAACTTGAAAACAGTCCCATTATTTTTGTTTAGTCTGACATCACCACTTATGGCGAGCACCACTGCAGAAAATGGCAGGAAGGAATGCTGCTGGGAAGACTGCAGCCAAGTCTCTAGCTGAAAGGGTATACCATTATCAAGTTCTAAATGGTTAAAAGGGGCTGTGCAGTAAGTGTGTCAAAAAGCACAAATCTTTCTGCTTTGAAAAGAAAACTCACATATTGATAAGCTTTGCTATCAATCGCAATAAATGCTTTTAGAATGCACCACTCATTTGCAGCTGAATTATCACTATACTGAAGAGCAGACCTTTGAACCTAGCTGAAAATCTCGTATCTGCTACCCCCTTCACCTGGCCTTAGCTTAAAATCATGACCCTGGTTGGCTTGCATTTGAGTTACTTTGACAAAAGCACTTAGTCCATTCCCTTAGGGCCAAGGAACATGAAAGGCTCCTGTGTAGCAATTAAAACCCAGGCAGGCTATAGAGGCAATCTATTGAGCCTCCCTGTTGTTGTTTTTTTACTCTAGATGAGAGTTCCATCACACTGGACAGTTTTGCAGAATCTGCTCTTTTGATGAGTAGGAGAGCACAGCAAAAAGCACAGCAATAAACAAATGTTTTTTAAAAAAATGTTTAAGCCAGTTGGGATTTGGAGGCCCAATTCCAGTGTGTTGACCATTCCAAGCTGGCATCTCTGTGGGGCAAGCCTTAATTATCTTAAAACACCCCCATAATAATAAAAAAAACCATGCTATTAAGCCCCAGAAAGCTCTATAGCACAAAACCAACTACTACACCAGAACCTTCAGTATTCTGGTTCTTCAACCTTGGACCAGGTTTCTTTAAGTCTTATGTTTTGTTCTTCGGCAAATCTGCTCTAAGCACCTCAGGATCACTCAGCTCCTACACTGTTCAAGAGACCTGGATCAAGCTGGTTCATGGTATCCCAGTTTAGGTCAGGATGATATCCAGTTAATACTAAACAAAACTTTAGCTTAGGACAGAGGGAGATTTTATCAAGTCTAACTGTGCACATCAAAGAGGTTCACACCTTGCAGTGGGGTAGGCAGGGTAGTTGGAGGCTAACTGACAATTTTAAGTCACATTTGAGATTTAAAGACACCTCTTCTCTGACTCTGAATAATCTAACCTAACCAGCTAAAAGCAAGGGGTGGCTCTCGCAACCAAAATCTTGCTTTTTCATACTGCCCGAATAGATTTTGGCTGATGAGACTTTGTCTTCTCCACCAAGAGAAGCTGGATGATTGAAATAAAAATGAGTATTTTTGTCACTTTCCAAGTTAAAAACAATTAGAATCGGTTTAAGTTGGTCAGTTCCTTCTTATACACTAGCTTAAAATCTGTTTCTCCTCAGAAATGCACAAAGCCAGGCCAGAGGCAAGAAGCCAGCCTCCTTGTTTCTGAAGCCAGGAAGCCTTTATGGCAATCAATAGATGGGTTAAGATGAAAAATTGTTGCTATACTGTCATGCCTGGCAGATAGAGTTGGAAAAGAATAAGTGCAGGCGGATCTACGCAGAGTTAAGTGACAAAAATAGTCACAGAGTGAAGACAAAACCACAGGGGTGCAAGGGCTGCAGTCTGTATGCCTCACACAAGCTGCAATAAAAGTACCGTGATTTTGGCTGTCAGGGTGATTTGCAAATATGTCAGTGTACATCCCTCTCAGCTCCTGAGCTCTTGACCCAAACTTCTCATGCGTGTTCACCTGAATCAAGAGCTGAGTGAAATCTGAGGGGAAGCACAAATCACAGATCAAGAATTTGGTACAGATTTTATCTGACTGGGAAGACAGCTCTCTCTGATACCTGTGGTGCCCCTCCCCTGTCTCCTGTCTGTTTGCTGAGACAGCTCTATGCTCGTCACCCCACTGCTGGAGGCCACCGCCACAGAGCCCTGATGTAAACCTCTTAATGCGTTACATGTCCATACTATTTGTATTCTCATCTTGAGTCGTGACGCAGCCTCGGGCCCAGCAAGCTGGAGAATGAGAGAGGTGGGTGTTCTGAGTCTCTGTGTTTTTTTTCTCTCGCAGGGGACTTGGAAGTTTACAGTACCTTTGAGGCCAAAGTTGTCTGGGATTCAGTATTGCATTAAATGGTGACACACTGGGCAGGTGGGCTCTATTATTGCATTACAAAGGCTGCTGCTTCCCCCGGTACAGGCTATGTTTTGTGTGTGAAGCGGGCCCACACCTGCTGGAGCTGGGATCTGGAAATGCGGAGGACAGAAGGCATGAGTCTGTGGTTTCCTGCTGTGAGGGGCATGTGCCTGCGGTGGGGCATGCGCACGGGGCTGCTCTCCGCCGAACGGCTGCGCTGTATGAAAGTGCCGCCAAGGTGAGGGTACTGTTCTGTCTCCAGGGTTGAGGAGGAGAAAACGGAGGACGCCAGTCTTCTGAGGGGGCTGTACCTCGGGAGGGAGTGCTGAGAATGCCTGTCCTCCTCCAACTGCAAAAGACCAAGAAGAGTGGAGGAAAAGGTGTCAGGCAAAGACTTGACTCGCCCCTGGCTTGTGCTGCGCATGCTGTAGAAATCTTCACTGGCGGCAGCAAACCCTCTGGCTTTGCAGGGCTTTAATTACAGCCTCGGGGTTCACCCTTACTAGGCTAACACCACATTGTTACTTGGAGAGGCCTTTTACGTGCAAGCCACCAGCCCTGATTTAAAGCTTTTAATGGGCTACATCTTCAAAACATCATACGATGTAGGGGCAGGAGTTACAGTTATGCCCTACCATTAAACCTTTACAGAAGGGGAGCAGGCCTGAACTTCCGTTAAGGTTAGGAAACAAAACCTCCCTTCCTCACCTTTCTGTCACTCCCTCTCTCACCGTTCCCTCCCGCCAACTCAGAGATTGGTTAATTGGAAGTTTGGATACGTTTTAGTGTATTGGACTTGTTATAGCAAGGAGTGATCTAATTAAGCATTTTTAAATTAAGTGTTAATGAAGGGTAATACAGACATCTTGCAACAGGGAAATGCAGTCTTTCAACCTATCAAATATGCTGCTTCAAGGTTTTCCTAATTCATCTTGATCGCAACTCCACACTACATGCTGTGAGCTTCACAGCAGTGGGCACAGCAAGGGCTAAAGGGGGCTCTGTCTAGCATGCATACACAACAAACCTGCTGCAAGTTTTACTGGTGCCTTGGAAGGTCAAGAAAAGGGAGTTGGGTGTCACCCCTGAAGGGACCTGCCCACCATACCTTTCTTTCCTCACTTATTAGGCAATTTATTCCTCCTCTTCACTCTCCTTTACGCAAATGCTCACACAAACATACATATATTGTAGAAATCCCCGACTTACTCATTTCCCTTTCCTATCTCCTACCCACAGATGGGCCAAGTAGATCAATATGAGGACAAACTGAACATTCAGGAAAAACACAACATACAATAATGTTGTGCTACTGCATTGCTTGAGATCAGCAATTGTGAATTAACTATTTGTGATAACCCTTGTGTTCAATTCCATCAATGGGGAGGAAAGAAACCTGCAAACTGCATAGTGCATAGGCAATTAGATGGGTTTTCTGCAGTGTGCTGTGCTCAAAGACTCATCCCCTTGCTTTGGCCAATGAATCAAGTGCTCTTCTTCTCCCATCCGCTCACAGCCACACAGCCGTACAGAATTCACAAGACTGAATTTGTTCTGGGAGGAAGATTAGCTAGATCTAACTGCTTTCTGGAGGAACGGTTTGCCCAGTTTCCCCTTTAAAAAAATCTCTCCAAAGACTTTGCGGCCTCCCTTTAGGAATCTTGTACCAGTGCCCTACTATTCGTACAGTAGATTTTTGCTATAAGCCAACTTAAATTCAATACCTTCCACCCTCAATAAACAAATAACTGTTGCTCCTCTTTACCTTATCATTACAGGCCACCCCTTACTCTTCTTTTCCACAAGGCAAATGTCCCTACTTTCTGCAACATTTGTCACCATAAACTTTATACAATCTTTATACAAACTTTACACATTGAGGTAATCAATGACTAAACTGACTATGATTAAGTATCATATCTTCCTTAAAACTTTGTCCCAAAATATTAATCCTCACTGCATCACTAAATAGTCTCTGCTTTATTGAATGGTGTCTACCCATATAGATTGCTTTGCTCAGAACACCTATGGTTTCAAACAAAAAATGCATCACATCAAAAAGTTACAAGAAATTTGAATCTTGAGCAGTAAGAGACCCCCTTGCAGGGGGAACAAGTGATGCCTTTTCATACAATCATAGAGTTGGAAGGGACCCTGAGGATCATCTAGTCCAATTCCCTGCAATGCAGGAATATGCAAGTGCAAGAGTCTTGTCATACTGACTAATATTAATATTCTCACAGAGGCCACAACTTGACTACGTTGCTTTGGAAAGAATATTGAGCAACATACAGTATAGGTTCAAGAGAACATCGTCCATTCTTTTCATATTTTCCCAATATGGCTGTTCTGTTATTTACTTCAGAATGCCACACTTCTGAGACTCGGAGAGGAGAGAGAGAAAGAGAGGTGAAGGCCTGGTAAGATGAACACAAAGAGATCTTGGTCTCACAGGAGAAGCCGCTTCATTCAAAGGGAATGACTTCCTAACTTAAATGGCTGAAACAATGTCAGAATGAGCTTGTGGTGTGTTTAAAATCTGGAGGGGGTGTGGGCTATGATGGAAAGAACTGGGGTGCAATTGTGGCTAAAGGAAGTGGTCAAAATAGTTAGCGGGCACAACAACAAGGTGCCCAAGGAAACAATCGGTAGAGAAGACAAGGGGATGAGGAAAAATGGAGCCAAGGAAAAAGGAGGGCACTGGGGTCAAAAATGTACATAGGCCTATGGGGCATAAGAACATCCTGCTGGATGGCCAATCTAGTCCAGCATCCTGTTCTCACAGGTGCCTTTAGGAAATCAGCAAAGCAGAACATGAGCACAAGAGCCTCCCCCCTTCTGTAGTTTCCAGCAACTGGTATATGGAAGTATTGCTGCCTCCATCTGTGCAGGTAGAGCACAGCCATCAAGGCTAGTAGCCATTGATAGCCCACTACTCTATGAATTTACAAGAAGGGCTGTATGTGCACTAATAATAGAAATGAAGTGGCCCAAGAAGAGAGATCTGGAGAGTTGAGGAATGTGGGCCAGGAGCAAGGTGAACACAGTGGTACTTGCCTGGAACTGAGACATTCGTCACTTTCAGGCTGTTGCTTTTTCCTGGTGGGATTCAGTCACATACCAGTGAATTCGGGTTGCACAATTATAGCTGAGGTTTTGCGTATCAAACCAGCTTTCTCCAAAACACTGATTTTTTTATTTTATTTTTGTGGTAAGGAAGATAAACTGGAAAGTGTAGGACCACACTTGCTTTGATGCAATGTCACCTAACCTCCCAACAAACAAATCATAATGAATGCTCATTAAATAGTCAACTTTGTCTAACTCCTTGCAAAGGAATCAGGACAAATGCTCAACAAATAGATGATTGGGAACTTCTCACTGACAGGGTTGGCACACTTTTTTAAAAAGAGCTGCACAAAAAGGAAATCCTGCCAGTCGCAGCTTAACCTGTCCCTGTAGCATTGTGACTTGGCAACCCTCGGCAGGCAACAAGGACTTAGAGGCAGGGCTGGATTTCACATATTGTCCTGAACTAACGCAGGCAGCTAATTTGTTGGCTCTGGCGTCTAGTAAATAATTGCATCAGCTGCCTTCAAACCACTGGGTGCCACTAATCTTCATGTTGCAACAGCCAGGCAGGATGGCAAGTCACAGAAAAGGAGTTCTATAAACTGAAAGCTGACTAAGGAAAGACTGCATATTATATTTCACTATGAAAGATAGGAATATTGTAGCCTTCCAAGATCTTATTATGAAATGGTCCCTCCCTAACCTAATTGCCACCACAGGGGCTTTTGAGGGACCATATTGTCCTGAGGCGAGAGGATAAGCAATTATAGCTTGTTCTTTCTTTCCCATTTATTGTAATTTTTAGAAACTGGTGCTTATTGTAACTATACCGTAATTTGTGAGGCCTGCCTGAAAAAATTAACATAAATTTGCAGAAACTGATTGAACCCATTCTTCTATCCATATTTATTTTCTTCCCCACCCCCCACCACACTCATTGTCAGGAAGAAAAATATATGCTTCCCCAGTACTTTCCTTTGATGTGACAAAAAGTTCATGAATATGTTATATAGCCTACCTGTCTTTAAAAAGTTTCAATAAAAATACTCTGGATGGGGGGAAGCACAATATAAATGCCTTAAATAAAGTAAGGTTCGACTGCCTTTTGATTTTTGAACATTTGGTACTTATAACCCTATAGAGGACAAACATCCTTGGGCCAATAAATCAATGGAGAAGTTGTACACTGTTCATGCACTAAAAGACTGATAATCAAACACTGACTTTGCCTACATTTTGTCCTGATTTTTATCATGACTGAATTTTAGTAGAGATTGGGAATTATAGGAAAGCTGTACCCTAAACACAGCAGAACTCATTTTGAATCAGCATGCTTAGGATATTGTTGTTGGCACCCATCTCGACAATGGAGTGTTCCTCCAGGGGTGAAGCCAAACCACTGCATTAGCAGCACCAAAGTGACCTCCCCAGGGTGCAAGCCTGGGCAGTGTGTATGGAGATCCTGGGCTAACCCTCTTCTTGGTCTCGCTGATGTGGTCCAAAGAAAAGCAGAACAATATGTTTGGCACCAGCTTGGCTGCAGGAGTTGCTGGAAGGAGGCATACAAGACACCATCCAACCATCTGAGGACTCCACTCAGAGTTTGTGTAGGGTTTATTCCTTAGCCTTTCCTTCTCCTGAAGATATCCCACAAGATTGTATTTTCTGTTTGTTTATGCTATAAACAAGATTAATTCCGAAATTTTAAGAGAGGCAGAGAGGCAGACTTATGCAAGTGTCTATATGGATGCTCAGCTAGCTATAAATATACTGCATAGTGCCAACATCTTACACAGGCAATTAACTGTGTGATTAAAATAAAAAGTACTAGAGGGCACTTGGAAGTCCCGTAGACCACTAGCAAACATCCATCTCCGTAAGACAATGGCATGCTTTGCAGGTAATACAAAGCCATGCATGGTTTGTTTAACTTAACATTGATTTTGTTTACACATCCAAAGCCACCCCAACTAACAAATCAGAGTATGAAACCATGGTTCTAAATTGGCTTAAGAATCTCAGCTTGCTTCAAGCGTGGCTTCTTGTTATATCTGTATGCCAGCTTAATTCTGATTTGTGTTGGCACCTGTCCCCAGTCAGTTGCCCAACTACAGAGCATGAAGGAGAAGAGGAGGTTAAGGGGTGATATGATAGCCATGTTCAAATATAGAAAAGGATGTCACATAGAGGAGGGAGAAAGGTTGTTTTCTGCTGCTCCAGAGAAGCGGACACGGAGCAATGGATCCAAACTACAAGAAAGAAGATTCCACCTAAACATTAGGAAGAACTTCCTGACAGTAAGAGCTGTTCGACAGTGGAATTTGCTGCCAAGGAGTGTGGTGGAGTCTCCTTCTTTGGAGGTCTTTAAGCAGAGGCTTGACAACCATATGTCAGGAGTGCTCTGATGGTGTTTCCTGCTTGGCAGGGGGTTGGACTCGATGGCCCTTGTGGTCTCTTCCAACTCTATGATTCTAAGGAAGAGCAGTTAGAAAATGAAACCAACTTTAGGTAAAAAAAGTTGTTGTTACTTTGCTCATCTGTGAAACTAAACCTGGCTTGTTCAAAAAACTGTGGTTAAAACATACCATTTCTTAGCTTTACATGTGGAAGCCAGTGGGTTTGCAATGATTCTTTGGATGAAAGCATGGATGAAACATCCCCCTCTGATCTATTGCAAAAGTTTGAGCACTGATAGAGATATTCAAATTTATCCAGCATCTCAATACCCCCATGGATTATACCAGGGTAAATTCAGATAAAGGGCAGCCAGTCACCCAAACATCTAAAAATGTGCTGAAACCTGGATTTGCCACATCACACTGCCATCATGGGATTATGTGGGTACTTCATGAAGACATGGGTGCCTCTAACTCCACCATAACTTTCTGGTACTGCTGCTGTTGGCCTGCAATTATTTATTCGTGGAGTTCCCTTCTCCCTTTGCAGTAAACATCTCCTGAAGGGTGTTCACTGTTCATTGCCTCTAGTCTCACCTTGCAGTAGTATCTGGATCCAAGTCCTGCACTGAGCCAAGAGAGACTTTATTTGGCGTAAGCAGGAATATTCATCAACTAACTACACATGGGTAGAATGAAGTTTAATCTGGTGTACACTCCTAAGGATTGAAGTTTTCATGACATCCTACAGCTTCTAGCCAACATATGTGAAACTATTTATGTAAAGGATTCCGTACCTACCCTTATGGTCCAGGACTGTGTTACAAAAATATTAAAATGCAATATTAAAATCAGCTAAAACAATTTATGGTGGCTCCTAAAAATAAGTAACTCAGGCTTCAAAGGCCAGGTAAAAGAGGTGTGTCTTCAGCATATGATAAAAGCAATACAGTGAAGGTGCCGGGTGCAGTTCTGTGGGGAGGGAATTCCACAGTTTAGGGAATTTTGTCCTCACCTCCAGGCTACCACACCCAAGAGTGGCGATGCAACTAACAAAAGGGCCCCCTCTGCTGAACTTAACACCCAAGGTGCTCTGTAGTAAAGGAGCTTCTCTTTCAGATATTTGAGACCTAAGTCATTTAGGGATTTGGACACTAATGTAAGCACCTTACATTGGGCCTACAAGTGAACTGGCAATCAGTACAGCTATTTTAGAACAGGAGTTAATCTAAATGAGAACCCAAGCCAATAACCTGACTGCTGAACTTTGGACCAGTTGAAATCGCCAGTGTGTGTTTAAGAGCACCCTACAAAGAGTGTGCTACAATAATCCAATCTGGAAGTTACCGGAACATAGAGTACAGTGGCCAAGTCATTTCTGTCCAAAAGGGGTCACAGCTGGAAATAGGCAGTCCTGGCCACTTCAGTGCCAAGGTTGGATCCAGGAGTATCCACAAGTTACAGAACTGCAACCCCACCCAGAACAGGCCATCTCCCCACCTTTTCAACACGACTCAGAACCCTGTTAACACCTCTGTCTTACCAGGATTCAGCTTCAATTTACTGGCCTACATCAAATCCATTACTGCTTCCAAACACTGGTCTAACACTTGAACCGCATCGTCTGATTCAGATGGAACGGAGAGATGGAGCTATGCATCACCTGCAAGTTGATGGCACCTTTCTCCAAATCTCCTGAAGACATCTCACAGCAGCTTCAAAATGAATTAAATAGCATGGGGGGGGGGGGGAGATGTAACTCTGCAGGATGCCACAGAACTCCCATGGTGCCATAGCTACTTTCTCAAAATGGCTCCACTGTAATGCAGTGTTTCCCAACCCCAGTCTGGAGAGCTCTCTACAAGGATATAATGACCAAAGATTTTAAAAGTCACAGGGAGGTCAAGGAGAATGAACAGAGTGACATTCTCCCATTTGTCTCCCAACAAATGTAACCAAGCAGGGCAACCAAAGCAGTTTCAGTGCCATGACGAGACCTGGACTGAAATGTGACCAGATAATCAGTTTCCTTCAAGCTTGCCTGAAACTAGGCAATCATCACCTTCTCGAACACCTTGCCCCAAAAGGGGATATTTGCCACAAAAAAAGAAATTACTAAAAAAAAAAGTTCTTATATTCCTTACCAAAGCTGAATATTTCCCTCTCACAGTCTCTCCCCCTTAAAATCCTACCTTTTTAAAAGTCATTGAAAAGTACTTGCAAATTTGGTGACATTAATAACAATACTAGGAAGATGAAAGGGAAAAATAGGGAATGTTTGGCTGCCACAAAATCAGTATTTCAGCATTTTTTTTGAAAGAATAATTGAAACCACTGAAAAGGGAAATCTGGCCAGTAGATTAAAAGCATTGTGTTCTTGTGATCTAGTGGCTGGAACTAGCAAACAAGTCTTCATTGTATTTGTTAATTAAAAGATCTGTAGACCACCCTTTAACAAAATTGATTCCTGGGCAGTTTAATTAATTAAAGGGACAGAATCGACTTTAAAAAGCAACATAGGAATGCCTCATGACATATTTGGAGACACTATTTTCTCACAGAGGATAAGCCTTTGCTCATCATCTATATGACGGGATTAAAGGATTTTAGGAACTCACAAGAATCCTATGCAACCGGTCTAGTTCATGTTATTGGTATCAAATTACAGAGGAACATCTATCAAAATCACAAGCCTGAAGCAGCTAGAAATTTCTTTAGTGAGATCTACAGTGAACAAGATTTAAGTCTCAAAATGCCTATGTGTGTGTGTGTGTGTATACACCCAGGATAGTCAAGTGTTGCACAAGTAGCATCTTCTCAACTTTAGTCCTGCCTTTTATTGGCTTCCTTTGTCCTGCACCATAATGAAGATTCATGTGCAGGATTTCTTCGCTTTGGATCACTTTCAGAATACAAGCAGCCTTTTCTTTTCCCCGTTCAACCACTGCCCCAATATCCACATATTTGCTCCCCTCATGATCTATGTATTAGGAGTTATTTGTGTAACTTACAACACATTAATTCAATTATTAATGTTTAGAGCTCTGGTGTTTTTTTTACACAGCTATGAACTTAAGCAATGAGTTAGAAAACATAGATTATTCAACCAAATGCAGAAATGGCTTGATTCATGGAACAACCTAGCTATTGGATAAATATTTTTTTAAGGAAACAGCTAGAAAGGTGTAATTGGGAACAAAGGAAACACAAGCAGGTATATTTGGGAGCCTGGTGAAGAAGTATGGCATTTTAGTTCATTTCAGCAGGATAACTGGGAGTCATTTACCATGTTCATCTCTCTGGTGTCTACTAGATAACATTTTCCCTATAACGCTTAGCATTTATATAGCACTTTAGAGAGCTAAAAGTGCTTTGCGTATATCATTTTACTAATAACTCATTTTCTTTAGCTTACCCAAAGGATTGTTATGTGCTGTTGGAAGTCCCTTTAACTTTCTATCATTTTTTAGCATAAGCATACTGAATGGCAGTAATATTGGGGGGAAACTCCAGCACTGAAAGAAAACTGAATTGCTATTTATCCCCCACATTTAACCTAACAAAAGTTATTATGATAACCTACTATGTTTCTTTTCCTAGCTTAAACAGGTCACCTATGTCATGATTCTGGCCTGATGAACCTGGACATGGATCATGAATAGAAGAAGACATCGTTGCTGGATATGGGCATTGACCTAGCTGAGGAAGGGACAGCCAGGAAGGACTGGCATTGTCCAGTAAGACCAGCTGCCCAATCTGGGGAGGAAACAGCTAGAGGAGAAACCAAGTCTCCAGACTCACAGCCAGCAACTTTCCCCACACCCAAGCTGCCAGCCAGAGGCTGCTGAAGATCTGCCCCAGGGATCATAATTACAGAGCCCCACTACCATTTGTTTTCAACTATAGTACTGCCTGCCCCGAGAAGCATTAAAGTGCACCCCCCATTCTAATACCATGAAATGGTGGAAAGAATCCCCACCCATATATCTTAGCCACTTAGCTGAAGCTGTTTTCAGTGAGCTCTGCTGCTGGCCCAGCAAAATCCTTACAAATCTGCCTCATCCTACAGCAGAGCTGAAGTAGCTGTGTCCATGGGCTAAGAGCATCCCGCAGCTTCACTCAATGTGGCCTCCAACATACAGCATCCTCTATACTCTCATACCTCCCCAGCACTTCTCATATCTTCACCCTGTCCCCAGGAACCTCCGGTGTTTTCACTTTGTTCAAGCTGCCACCAAGAGGTGGAAGTGAAAAGACACAGGTAAGCAGTCAGTATGGAGCACATGTGAACTTGGACCACCAGCCACAGAGTGCAGTTACTAGAGTAGTGTTGCTTCCTCTGGAATGACACTCTAGGCACTACACACTGTGGTTTGGACTTCAAACTCACATGTGCACATGACTGCCTGCCTACAAATGTCTCTTCTCTTTGCAGCACAGAAAGGAATGGAAACACAGAACGAGGAGCACAGGGGAGGGAGGTGGAAGTGGGGGATTTCAGAGGGGCAGAAAGGGCATACAGGAACCTAATGGGAAATCCACTGAACATCTATGTTTTGACACTTTTTTTGCATCGAGGAGGGTTCATGTCATCCCACTTTCAACGGTGGTCTTAATTGATGATGATGATAATTTATTACAGTCGGAGACCAGCTTAATGGTCTTAATTAAATATTCTTGATGCTGGTGCCATAATAATACTTATATTGAAAACATACCTCTGGAATCTGGTACAGCAGAGTAAGAATCAGACTTGCATTCTCTGTGACAGATTGGGGGTGGGGACGTTTTCCTAGAGGTGACAACTTTACACAATCGAAATGGGAACTAAAGCAAAAAAAAAAGGATGAACGGTGCTTATTTTGAATGTCTTACCTGTCTCTCAGGACCAGTAGGCTCAGATTCTCGTCTCCGCTGTCGGATAGCTGGTGCTGAATATAAGGGGGACTGTGTGGGGCTTCCTGGTTGCTGTTCATGTTTGCTGTCAGAGACTGACTGACAATGCCCTTCATGTCTGTGGGAACTGTCCTCCTCAGCCACAGGCTGCATACCCCGGGTTCTCCCATCATGAATTTTCGGCCTCACTGCCACTTCTGCCCCCAGCCGCCTTCTCTCATCACCCTCTTCAATAGGCCTCAGCTCCTCAGGCTCTTCATCTGTTGTTCCAGATGTGCTTGGTTCAGCACCAGGGTGGAAGTCCTTCAGTTCTGTTTCCTTATCAATTATAACCCACTCTTTGCTGTCAAAGTCCTCCTCCTCAGCCAGGGGTACCGATCGGAAAGCATTGCTGAGGGCTTCATGCTCCACAGAAGCAGACACATCCATCCTGCCACTTGCCTGCCTGTCTACCTGTCCGGTGTCAATGGACAGCATCTGTGCTGGCTGGGAAGAGCATACAAGCCGTGAAGGAGAACAGGGCAAATCCACTCGTGACCTGAAAATAAGACAAAAAGCCTAAGGGACAGTAATAATAATAATAATAATACCCCACCCATCTGGGCAGCTTACAGTACAAATAAAAACATAGTAAAACATCAAATATTAAAACTTCCCAATACAGGGCTGCCTTCAAGTGTCTTCTAAAAATTGTGTAGTTCTTTACCTCTTTTACATCTGATGGGAGGGTGTTCCACAGGGAGGGTGTCACTGCCCAGAAGGCCCTCTGCCTGGTTCCCTGTAACTTCACTTCTCGCAGTGAGGGAACCACCAGAAGGCCCTCAGAGGAGGACCTCAGTGTCCAGGCTGAGCAATGGAGGTAGAGACCTCCTTCAGGTATTCTGGGCTGAGGCCGTTTAGGGCTTTAAAGGTCAGCACCAACACTTTGAATTCTGCTAGAATTTAGCTCAAGATTTAAGACTAAAGGATTACTGAAGTGTAATATTGATACGCACAAGTTTTTGTGCAATAAATACACTATATAATTTGTAATAGCAAATCATCTGAATGCACCTTTGATGAGTCACATGGCAAGATTTACTATTTACCCAGTACTTAAGGTCTCCTAAAAACTGAAGTCCCATTGCTTTGCATATTTCCACACATTCCTCTCCTTCTGAAATATCTGCAGAATGCTCTGTGCAAAATCTTCACTCCAGGGTCTTGTTACAGACCTGGGAGGATTTTAGCTGCTAGTACCCAAATACTAGATACTCCCCAGTAAAGGGGCATCACTCTACTAGCTGAATGCAGGACTGAAATTGAACAAGAGGCTCACCTGAACTTAGTTCCTGAAACTACTTGTTGTTCCAGATCACGGTCCTAAATTTTTTAAAAAGTGAGTGGTTCATTCTGAGCATACATATCTGGAAGTTTAAGGTATGTGAACATATTGCTTCCCATCCCTACAAACAGCTTTGCACAACAAGGAAGCTACTTGCTTTTCTTGTCCATGTTTTAATATAATCGCCTAAAAGCAGAACTTTCAGACAACCAAAAAAATAACCTTGTGTGATGTTTGAACACTGATTGGGTAAGAGTATGGATAAAGAGTATGGATGGGTAAGACAATGGATAAAACAAGCATCCTTAGATGTACAGCTAGATAACTGTTTAATGGCTATCGTATTTGTATTTATTTAAAAACCAATAAAGATTGTTTTAAAAATTAATAATCTTGTGTTAATCACATGAACTACTTTTCCATTCTGTTTAAACCTATTATCAAAAGTTCTCAAACTTCACTTAGAACCAATTGTATTAATATTTTGAAAGTGAAAAAATTAAGTTCAAAATGATGACTTCATTGAGTTCATAACTTTATGAACCTACAATCTGGATTTGATTTATCCCTGCTGTGACCGTGCAGTAAATATTATGCTATATATTGTTATTAAGCCTTTCCAGGAGAAAGAGTTGCCCAAAACAGATCCACCAATGGGGAAAATAGATGGCATGCTAGTGATAAAACTAAAAGTAACCCCAGAGCCTAAATAAAATAGTGGAAAATTCCCCTATCCTCTTATCAACTGACTGTAACCATATTACATGTCCTCTTGGTTTCTAGAATCCTCATCCGAACAGGATTTCTAGCCCTCTCTGATATTGGGAAAGCTGTCATTGCTCTTAAGGCAGCACATATTTAAACATCAATAAAATGGTTATTTTTCTTGAAGAAAAATAAATTGTGCTGCCCTGTTCCATTAGTATCTGAATACAGCAGAGTGTTCCTGAGATGTTGTGCCATCATATGTCTCCTTCACCATAAAACAGCAGAATAATCTTTAGCATGCAATAAACAATTCTATTAGGAAAGTACTACAGCGGATACTACCCACAATGGGTAAGCTCTGTACATCCAAGCATTTATTCATTTTGGATGAAAGGGATCAAAAACGGTGCTTGGAAATGGGAACTCACTGTCTTCATAAACAAGCTTCCCATTATTTTAAATAAAAACCTATTAAGCTTACTGTAAAGACTTCAGACTTCTCCTAAAACCACAGTTTTCTACCCAGGCCTATCTGGATCCTTTAAAGTTTTATCCTGTTCAATTGCTGACTTGATGTTTTAAATGACAGGTTTTTTATGATGTTCTGTGTAATAAAGACACTATATAATGTGTAACAGCAAATCTCCAGAGAGGTTTTTGGCAACGCCAACTTCTGCACTGGAAGAAAAGCATCTGGTGACTGTGTTTTTCTGCTAGTGATTTTTAGGACTAGCAACAAAAGGCTAGGATTTATTTCTTGTGAAAGGAAAGGATTCTTCCAGTTTCTCTCACATAGAAATAAACATTCTTTCACACAGAGAAGAAACTTTCTAGAACCCTCTTGAACTAATCAGGAATAGGAAAGATCTCTACACATCAGATCAATACTTTCTGTACTAAGAAATGAAAACTAACATTTAATGTACTTATTTGTATTTTACTTGTATTTTGATTTTATAAATTTCTGTAAAAAATGTTCAGTGGTATATAAATTTTCTAAATAAGTAAATAATAAAAAGTCCATGTGGACAATAAACAAACCTTCGCTCGTGCTGATCTCCTTTCCCATCGGCAGTGGAGAGGCGCTCAGACTCAGGGCTGTTCACACGACGGTATCTCAGAGAACGCCCTTGAGTAGTAGGGGAGTCTGGTACAGCTCGCACTGGGGAGCTTGGGCACACACCACTTTTCTGATCTTCTTCTGCCAAACATTGTGTCTGCAAAAGACAGCAAACCCCCAAAACAACATTACAGATCCAGCTAAGGCACTGTAGTGAGCGTGATGACAATCTCAGAAGCATCATTTGGAAGACTCAGGGCAATACAATCATGTTTATACTGTCTTGACTGCCCTTTTTTATGAAGATGACAAGTAGTAACAATTCAAAGGAATTATGAAGCTGACACTGAGCACCAAGACAGAATTGGAAGTTTATGATGGATTCTTCCTAACTTTAGCCCTGTTCAAATATTCACAAAATATTCATGGTGGTAGAACAGGAACATGACAATGCCCAGCACCCTCTTTGAGCACAATGCAGAGAAAGACTAGATTAGAGGGCACATGCTCTCACACGTCTCAGAGATGGTTCATATGTTATTTTCCTTAGGTTCCTCTTGCGTTGTCTATTCAAGTAAACGGCATAAGAGAAGGCAGTCATGAAGGATTGCAGCAGTTACTTCCACTATCCAATGCAGGCTGCTCAGAGGAAATAACTGTGATCTACCAGGAGTATCTCCTTTGACATTATGATCCGCGTGTGAGTACATACAGCAAAATTAAGTGGCAACTTTAGTTCATATCATTTTGTTGATGGTATCTCTTCTGTGAGCCACCATCTTTTGATTTATAGGAAGAAAAGCAGCACCCAGAAAGCTGGATTCCAAGTAGGTAGAGCAGTATTCGTAATTAGAGCTATATTAGGTAAAATACCAGTGTCTCTCAAGCTCCTGTATCATTGATTTTTACCGAAACCCAAAGCACTTCACTCATTAATTTCAAATCTTCTCACAGCTGCAAAACTCATGAAGGAAATAAATAGATAAAGCAAGGAATCCGAGTGAAATTGGAAGGCTAATGGATAGGGAGGACAATGTAAATAAATATTTGTTGTAACATGGTGTCCTTAATCACGGTTGAAAGCATAGATATAAACCTGGTCTATGTACCTATTTTTGATATGGAAATGTCTCAAAGAAATGCCAAGAAATATGATGTTTACATGTCAGGCAAGAAGAACCACTTCCTTTGGATGAATCTACAAATTCAAAATGTGGTGCTCTGTTTCTTGCAGAAAGCCTTTAAAAGGCCTCTACAATACAACAATTCTATCATTCTCTTTTCTTTTCTTTTTAAATAGTAAATTTTATTAGTATTTTCCACACAACAAAAAACCCCCCGAAAAATAACAATACACAAAACACAAAAACAAGCATATAAAAAGCAAATCCAAATCTTACAATTTAATAATATAAACACTAAAAAGGAAAACAAACATTGACTTCCACCAATCCCACAGCACCTCCTTTACCTCTCATTGTATCTTCATGTTTTCTTTATCATCTCTATCCTAACATCTAGATATCAATCCCTCTTTCTTATCCTTCCACTTCACAAGGTTATTCCAGACTCAGCCAGATTTCTGTCCTCAAACCTTGACTTTCGAGGTATTCATTTAGGCACTCCCATTCTTTTTTTACTTCACTTTTTTGTTTTTGTCTTATTATATCTGCCAATTTGGCTAATTCTAAATATTCTGAAAGCTTACATAACCATTCTCCCCTAGTGGGTAACTGATTCCTTTTCCAATACTCAGCCACCAGGATTCTTGCTGCAGACGTTGCGTATAAGAAAAATTTAGTTTTGTCTTTTGGAATATCGTCATTTAAAATTCATAAAAGGAATGCCTCTGGCCTTTTATTATATGATACAGTGGTGCCTCGCAAGACGAAATTAATTCGTTCCGCGAGTTGCTTCGTCTTGCGATTTTTTCGTTTTGCGGAGCGCGGATTCGCTGGGTATTAACGGCTTTAAGAAAAAGGAAGCAAACCCGCAAGACGTTTTCGTCTTGCGAAGCAAGCCCATAAGGAAAATCGTCTTGCGAAGCAACTCGAGAAATGAAAAACCCTTTCGTCTTGCGCGTTTTTCGTCTAGCGAGGCATTCGTCTTGTGAGGCACCACTGTATTCTTAGTAATTTCTTTATTTCTTCATGGATCATGCTCCAAAATTTCCCAATTTCGGGGCATGCCCACCACATATGGTAGAAGGTTCCTTTTCGTTTCTTACATCTCCAGCACTTATTATTATATATTTTATTCATTTTTGCCAGCTACCCTTTCCAATTCTTCCTGTTCCTTTACCCCCATATTTTTCGTTAATAATTTAGATTTTTCTTTATTTAAGTTGAAGCCCGATACTCCTCCGTACTCAGTCAGTTTCTGTAAGGCTCTTTTATCATTCTCTTTTCATTTGTAATGCTATATTTGTGACTGTGAATAATGTGAAGTTCTCAATTCTTAACAGAAACCAGCAGGAAAAAGAAACAGTGCCCATTCAAAAAGATCAAAGGACTTTACTTTGCTGATGCTGATCCTGAGCTTGTTGCGGTTCACATCCGTCTCTTCCCAAACCTCTCCTTCATTGAAGGCAGTGTTTGGAGCCTGGCCTAAGCTTTCCACTGGCCGGCCAGGCAAGATTGGGGGAGCATTTTCCTGGTCGCTCAGGTGCTCGCCTTGCAAAACATCCTCCGTGTTCTCACGAAGTAAATCTCCAGGAACTGGAGTGACATTAACCACACTAGAGGGGAGACATGCAACAGCATCAGATGAAAAGGTCCTGATAGCACAGTCAGCTTTCTATTAATTATCATCATCATCATCACTTTGATTTATATACTGTCCTTTATCAAAAGATCACAGTATACAACATTAAAACATATTTTACAGAGCATAATAAAAACATAAAACAAAGCATTAGTAATAGATATAATAATAATAAATAATCATAATAACACCCCCCCCCTTAACAGGCCATAGATTATTTAATGGATGATGGCCTGGGTAAAGAGGAATGTTTTTGCCTGGTGCCTAAAGTCATGTAATGATGGCACCAGGTAAGCCTCTCCGTGGAGAGCATTTCACAGATATGGAGCTACCACAAAAAAGGCCTGTTCTCATGTTGGCACCCTCCAAACCTCCCGGGGAGGGGCAACGTAGAGAAGGACCTTGGATGTCAAGCACAGGGTCCAGGTCAGTTCGTATAGGAAGCGGTGGTTCTTAAGGTATTGAGGTCCTAAGCCTTGTAATGTCACACAAGCTCCCAAATTGTGTAGGCTTGAAAGTGCCTTCTACAGCCCATTTGAAAAAGTGCTTTCTTCTTACAGAAGGGCATGAACAGTGCTGAAGAATGGAGGTGGCAAGAACCCAAGGTTTGGCCTGGAGGGCAGGTGGGGTTTTTCCTAGCTAGGCTTTCTCCATCTGCCTTATTTTACTGGCTTCAGAAACAGTATGGTACTGAGGCAGTGCCACAAAGACCCCACCAGAGAGCAAGCACTATCCTGGATAATGTGCTATCACACTGAGCATGTTGCAACAGTCTACCTTTATGAGATACAACAACCTGAGCAGAACATGATGTCACCAAATGCCACAGGAGTGATTGTACTAGGTATCTCATCAAGTGGCTATATTGTGATGTGGGAGGAGACAGTCCAAGATCACACTGTTTAAATGAATGGATTACTTGATATTCACATACATTCATGACATTATCAGAACTGTAATTCTGGGAATTCTTGCCATTGTAAAACGAACAGTATATAGGGTATACAATAAAAAATAATGTCCCTGAAGAATGACTGATTCCTCTTGTAAGATTCTGCAAATGTTGACAACACCAAGGGCTGTGAATGTGTCACTCACCCAAACATAGCTGCTGTCTGCCTTGTGTTCTGCTGAGGTGGAGTAGAGGTGCTTGTAGATAATAAAATATCCGTACCGGCTTTTTCCCAGTCAAAGGCCTCGTTCTCAGTAATACCTCTTTCTTTCATGCTGTTTTCAAACACAGTCATGATGAGCTAGAAGAAAAGCAAATTATAATAAGGTTCATATGTTCATCGACAGTCGGAAAGAACAGGAACACAGAAAGCCACCTTATACTAGACTTTTCCTTCAACTAGTCCAGTACTGTCTACTCTGACAGGCAGCAGAAATCTAGGGGTTCGGATCCTTGTACCTGAAGTTGTCAGGGACAGAACTTGAGATGGGAGCATTCTGTATGCAGAACAGGTATTCTACCACTGAGTTATGGCCTCTCCTCAAATAATCTTTTAAAAGAATTTCCTTATGCATTTTCTGATTTTCATCTGATGTAGAACAATATATAGCAACTGTCAGGGGTAACAGTCTTATGTAACTTTCACCAAATACTGTCAACCCTGGTTAAAGCTAGCCATCTCAGGGCACGTCTGAAAGGAAACATCTCCTGCTTAAAGGTTCTGCATTTGTGCACCAACCTGAAGTACTACTGTGAGCCAAGCAGACAATGCAGCTTGCACCGACATCCCTAAGATTCTTATCTTAAGCTTGGATTGCAGGGTGCTCTGAATGGGGAAAATCAACAAGAGAGGAAGGGAGGAGTACTCTCAGTCACAAAGAATCCCCAAGTGACAACAGCAGTAAGTATACAATTGGGCATAATCTGTGGTACAAAAGGTATTATTTGCTGTTTATAATAAAATCTACAACAACTTGCAAATGACCCATGTGTTCTGTTAATCTAGCTGCTGCACAGTTGCTGCACAATGGAGGCCAATCCACTAATCCATATAATACTGTTTTAGTCATGAGTATGAAAAATAATCTTAGAGTGATTTCAGAATCTGATGTCAGATCACAGGGACCAGCTATAGCAGGGAACTCAATCCATTTCAGCATTTGAATATCCTGGGAGAAAGCCCTTTAAGCCATTGGCTAATGTGTGCAAGCATTTTCTTTTCTATACATCATAGATGGGGGTGGCTGGGACATTTGGCCCTCCAGATGTCACTGAACTACAGCTCCGGTCAGCCCCAAAAAGCACGGCCAATGGTTGCAATGCTGACCTATAGCTGATCAACTTCTGGAGGGCCAAAAGTTCCCCACACCTACGATAGATAGTGAAAAACAGTCTAGATATATAGGTGTAAGAATTCATTTGTTACTATCAAAGGTGTTGCACACACAACTCATAAAATATACTGTAAATCATTCTATTAATCCATTTGTACATTCCTCAAATCATGTTTTAGCAAACAAACCAGATTTGAATCATCCTAATTAGCTGTTTGTGGGGATGGCTGGATACCATCTCGAAAAGTATTATTGTAGGACTTAATACTCCTTTGAAACAAAACAAATGGACAAAATCTACAGTTTCGGAATAACTGCAATATTAAAGGTAAAGGTAAAGGTACCCCTGCCCTTACGGGCCAGTCGTGTCCGACTCTAGGGTTGTGCGCCCATCTCACTTAAGAGGCCGGGGGCCAGCGCTGTCCGGAGACACTTCCGGGTCACATGGCCAGTGTGACGAACCTGCTCTGGCGAGCCAGCACCAGCGCAGCATACGGAAATGCCGTTTACCTTCCCGCTATCTACTTGCACTTAGGGGTGCTTTCGAACTGCTAGGTGGGCAGGAGCTGGGACTGAACGATGGGAGCTCACCCCGCCGCGGGGATTCGAACCGCCAACCACGCGATCGGCAAGCCCTAGGCGCTGAGGTTTTACCCACAGCGCCACCCACGTCCCTACTGCAATCTTAGGAAGGGACAAATATGCTGCTTCCATTTGGATCATATTTTGAAGGCATGGGAAATTGTCAATGGACAATTAGGGATCTCCCAAGCATTCCAGCTAGCTCTTCCCACATAAACAACATTCCCAACACATTTGGGAAATATGATTTTATTTGTTTGAAGATGAAAAGTTATTATAGGTCTCAGAGGTTTTTACCTGATAATCTGGTTTAGTAAAGTAATCCAGATTTGCAATGTGATCCAGAAAAAGGTGGAACTCGGAAGGCATATGTTTTAGCAGCATTCGATGTTCATATTTCTCTTTAATCATACCAACTTGCTCCTGCAAAGAAAAAATACCATCACACAACATTACACTACACATAACATGAAACTTCAGGCAGATAAAATGACCAAGAAAATGGAGGGCCTTATTCAGTCACTGACTGAGTTCTCTACCTTATCTTTTATCTTGCGCCACGGAAGCTGACCAACTGCAAACTCCACCAGCATGTAAAAAAGGGACCACAGGTCATCATGTCGACCCATCTCCTGGAGAAAAATGAAAGTACAAAAATTAAGCTGCTGATAGTGTCTTCAACTTTACGACAGAGCAGTTGACTGCTGCCCTATGATTCAGTTGATGATAAATCCACTGCACATACAATTAACAGCAGGCTCACAGAATGTAATGAAAATGATGTATAGGTGGTATTTAACACTGGTGAAACTGGCCAAAATGTAAAGGATGAGGAACAATGTTGGAAGTGTGGAGAGAAAAATGGAGATTTTTATCATACAATATATGGTGGGAATGTGATAAAGTAAAAGTATTTTGGGAATTGGTTTACAATGAACTAAAAAAAATGTTTAGATATACCGTATTTTTCGCTCTATAACACGCACCCGACCATAACACGCACATAGTTTTTAGAGGAGGAAAATCCGTAGGCATGCCACCCGTAGGCATTTCCTCCATAACACGCACAGACATTTCCCCTTACTTTCTAGGAGGAAAAAAGTGAGTGTTATGGTGCAAAAAATACGGTACCTTCCCCAAAAAACCTGAGGCTTTTTTGCTGGGTTTGATGGGAGAAGAAATCTCAAAGATAGACTAAAGACTATTTATGTACGCCACAACAGCGACAAAAACTTTATTAGGACGAAGATGGAAATTGCAGGAACTACCAATGATTGAGGAGTGGCAGACAAAGATGATGGACTTTGCGGAACTGGCCAAGCTGACAGGCAGGATCCGAAACGAAGACGACCAAAAGTTTCAAAGAGATTGGAGTACAGTGGTACCTCTGGTTACGTACTTAATTTGTTCCGGAGGTCCGTTCTTAACCTGAAACTGTTCTTAACCTGAAGCACCATTTTAGCTAATGGGGCTTCCCGCTGCATCACCGGAGCACGATTTCTGTTCTCATCCTGAAGCAAAGTTCTTAACCTGAGGTACTATTTCAGGGTTAGCGGAGTCTGTAACCTGAAGCGTATGTAACCTGAAGCATATGTAACCCGAGGTACCACTGTAAATTTATTGGGTATATGAATAATTATTGTAAAAATGTGAAGACACTAGTGGGATTGATATAAATTCTGCAACGAAAAAACTGTAACTCTCAAAACTTTATAGACCATTGAGACAGAGTTGATCATAAGGATATAAAGGTCTGAAGTAGAGGATATAAAGTGTGACACAAAGATTTGAAAATTAAAAACTGGTTGAAGGGATGGAGGGAAGTCACGAGCTCAGTAGAGCAAAGAATTTATTTGTTTTGTTATTGGTATGCTGAAATATTGTGTTAAAAAAGAAATTAATAAAAAATAATTTTTTTTTAAAAAGAGCAGGCTCTCACAAGGTTAAAGATCTAGAGTAATGGTTTTCAAACCTTCTATCTCTGGGTAACTTTTTCTACATTGCGTTCTCTGTTGAGGAATTCCTGTATATCAATCATGGAATCTCTTTACAAGAGGCTTCAGCAAAATTTGAATTACAGGGGCCCAAAGAGGCTGAGCCCAAAGAGTTTTTTTTTTTTTGAAGGCCACATGATATGACTAAAATTGGGAAGAGTTGAAGGGTGAGATTTATGGATTTCACTAAGTTCTCTCTACCTATTTCTGCATTGCCTTGTAGCTTAGCATGTGGTCTACCTGCAGGCTGGACCCAAGAGTTTGCCCTAAAAAACACCAAAAATTAACTTTTACATTTATTGAACTGCCCACTATTGTCTGCGGTCTAATCCATCACTGGCCCCTCGAAGGCTGCATAGAAAGGACTGAAGCCCTCAGGCTGAATATTCACCCCTGGAGCCGTCATTTCAAAAATAAACTAAAAGCAATTTAATCATGTTCAGTGACAAATTTTGGAGGTCTTTGGCGACAGAGAAAAGATTTTGCAAGGTTGGATACAGTGTGTGGGCTAACTATCCCTTCTGAGCAGCAATCACTATGAAGATGAACTCTATACTATCTTTAGTGCCGTACTGTATATTACCCTGTGAACCTTAGAGTTAAAAGGCATTTTAGAAATATAATGCAGAATAAAGCACCACTAATAATAACAATGTTCTGTATTTCTGAATCTCTCTTCCCCTGTTCCACAAACAGGTGATGTCACAATGTCAGAACTACTTCTTACAACATAGATTCAGACACATTGCCTGAAACAATTGTCTTCCATCAGGATTTTCCACTTCGTAGATGAAGGATGACTTCCTCTCCTCATGCCCATCAAAAGATAAACTATAAATTGGGGGCATTGCAGAGCAACTAAGATATTATTGCTCTGAGCAAAAGGGAAGATGAAATTGCTGAGCAGAGATATGAACATCATTTCACTGTGTAGCAGTACTGTCCTTAGTACGAAATATCATCTCTTTTACATATTTCAATGCGTAGCTTATTGAGTGCAAATGTAGCACAGTGACTAAAAGCTTGCTACAGCCATGAATGCACTAGGTAACCCTAGGGCAAGCTATTCTATCTCAGTCTGCATTCTCCCCTTCTGAAATGTGGGGATAATCTGAAATACCCTGAACATTCAAATAGCACTATAAAAAGTTGACAGTTCTTGGCAGAGCTTAACAAACAAGGTAATGCTATTGTAGATACCTGAGAGTAGGATGGATTTTCTTTCAGACAAGGAATCATTAAAAAATTAGGAAGTGTGAAACGGATGGCTCGGGCAACCAATTTTGGGTGGTATGAAAGAGCAGTATTTTTATATTTATTGTATTGCATATTACTGTTTTTTTACTGCCAGGGAGAGGTGCCAGTGATATTTTCTGCCTCAAGTGCTAAGCTAACTTGGCTAGTCTTGGGTACCATGCACCTTGATTTGGGGGGAGGGCAGGGTACCATTTGCTATTTTGTCTCAGCTACAACAGCTAACAAATGATACTGACCTGGTATTTAACTATATTCCACACAGGAATCAGCAATACTACTACTATTCCAAACTATGTATGATAAATGGTTTATCCATGACTAATAATAATAATAATAATTTATTATTTATACCCTGCCCATCTGGCTGGGCTTCCCAAGCCACTCTGGGCGGCTTCCAGCAAAATATTAAAATACAGTAGTCTGTCAAACATTAAAAGCTTCCCTAAACAGGGCTGCCTTCAGATGTCTTCTAAAAGTCTGATAGTTGTTGTTCTCTTGGACATCTGGTGGGAGGGCGTTCCACAGGGCGGGTGCCACTACCAAGAAGACCCTCTGCCTGGTTCCCTGTAACTTGGCTTCTCACAGTGAGAGAACCACCAGAAGGCCCTTGGCACTGGACGTCAGTGTCTGGGCAGAATGATGGGGGTGGAGACACTCCTTCAGATATACTGGACCGAGGCTGTTTAGGGCTTTAAAGGTCAGCACCAACACTTTGAATTGTGTTCAGAAATGTACTGGGAACCAATGTAGGTCTTTCAAGACCGGTGTTATGTGGTCTTGACAGCCACTCCTAGTCACCAGTCTAGCTGCCGCATTCTGGATTAGTTGTAGTTTCTTGGTCACCTTCAAAGGTAGCCCCACATAGAGCACATTGCAGTAGTCCAAGCGAGAGATAACCAGAGCATGCACCACTCTGGCGAGACAGTCTGCAGGCAGCTAGGGTCTCAGCCTGCGTACCAGATGGAGCTGGTAAACAGCTGCCCTGGACACAGAATTGACCTGCGCCTCCATGGACAGCTGCGAGTCCAAAATGACTCCCAGGCTGCGCACCTGGTCCTTCAGGGGCGCAGTTACCCCATTCAGGACCAGGGAGTCCTCCACACCTGCCCGCCTCCTGTCCCCCAAAAACAGTACTTCTGTCTTGTCAGGATTCAACCTCAATCTGTTAGCCGCCATCCAACCTTCAACCGCCTCCAGACACTCACACAGGACCTTCACCGCCTTCACTGGTTCTGATTTGAAAGAGAGGTAGAGCTGGGTATCATCCGCGTATTGATGAACACCCAGCCTAAACCTTCTGATGATCTCTCTCAGCGGCCGCATGTAGATGTTGCAAAGCATGGGGGAGAGGACAGAACCCTGAGGCACCCCACAAGTGAGAACCCAAGGGTATGAACACTCATCCCCCCCACCTCTTTCTGAACACGGCCCAGGAGGGAGGAGCGGAACCACTGTATAACAGTGCCCCCAGCTCCCAGCCCCTCTAGGCATTCCAGAAGGATGTTATGGTTGATGGTATCAAAAGCCGCTGAGATACAGCACACATAGTAGTGCTATGAGTTTGCAGACACCTTGTCTTCCAAAATGGCTCCGGCTTTTGCACTACCTGGCAGAATACTGAACAGGGAATTCTCCCACCTCCCCAAAAAGAAATACTCACTCTGTTTTTATGAGCATTCACTGAAGCATAGCGGACTGTTCCCCGGAAACCAGCAACATTACGAGGCTAATGGGAAAGATAATGAAAAATTAAATTTAAACATCAAACTTAAGAATTAGCAGAGCTGTTAATGTTTTATTTATCACTCAGGGCCATAAACCACTTTAATTACATTTGTTAACTTGAACTGATGCCCTAGGTAGGCATTTTGGTTAGACATTAAAAGTTGCTCATTGATTAAACCCCTCAGGAACAGTTAAAACATGACAGTGGAAAAGCCACTTGTACATCACAGTGCTTACAAGAGATCTAATTACAGTTTGTTTGTTTGTTTGTTTGTTTGTTTGTTTGTTTGTTTGTTTAAAAAATCTTCTGCTAAGGATAAGCCCTCCCTAAAAGAAAATACTTCCACCTTGAGTGGACAGAGCCCAACCTCATCTCTGTAGAAAACCAAAAACCAATGGTTTCAAGTCAATTAAACTTCAGAGCAAGTGAGAAGTCCAAAATGGTTTCTATAATCCTTTAAGTGACTACAGAAAATGAACATTACAGCCTCATCTTCCCTTTAATAAAACCCATCATTATAGTTGCAAACACAGGATGCTTCTGTCAACTGTTCCAATTAATTACCTTAATTCACATTGGCTTGGTTCACACAAAACAATAAGCCATGGTTTAGTAAACTATTGTTTATTAAACAATGGTTTGTTTCATCATCAACTCTACCCAGCAGATCTGAAGCAATAGCTTGTTGGCTTATTTAAATAATAATAATTGTGGCTTGGCATAATGTGCTAACAAGACACCCTTACTGAGTTATAAAAATATTTATATATTGCCATGTCATAAAAATATATCAAACCATATAAAAGTTAAAAATATACATCAATTAAACAATTATGGATTCTTAATTACCTGACTGGCCTGGCAGAATAGAAAAGTTTTAAGCAGGCATTTAAAAAGTTGGCACAGAACCATGGTTCTTAACCGTGGTTTGTTTGGCCATCCCACCCCAGACCCTCAACTAAAAATAAAACATGAGGCAATAGCAACTATAAAACATGGTCAAACTATGGAGAAAAAAGCCTTGGTTTGTTTGATTATCTGTGGGATAATTCATAGTTAACTTGTGGTTTGTTAAACAAACCTTGGCTTATAGTTACATTTGAACCAGGTCATTGTCAGGATCCTGCTGGTTGCCAATAAGCACTGGTTCCCCAGTGCACTGACTCATATCCCAGCTGTTATAAACTCCATTGTAACTCCTCACCAAACTAGGAGGATAGGGGTTCTGAATAGCCTATTTGAAATGGTAACCTCCCCCTTCCCACCATTAAGCATTATCACAAGAAGTATTTTCCAGATAAATAAATTTCATAATTCAGGCTCAACTACTAAGCAAACTAAGCAAAAAAGGAAGTATTTTGCCCCCATTGTGGTTGAGAACAAAGCAGCATGTGCCAAGGAAAGAACAATACAGATATTTTGTCATAACAGTTGAACCATCCCTTGCTGTTATGGTTAGGATTCCACCACTAAAAAAGCTTGGATTTCATGATGTCTACTTCAGAATGAAGTAATCTTAATGGCTATAAACAGGAATTGTCATATTCTGTTCTCCCATAAGTAGTAAGTACAACTCAAGTACAACAATGGGGGAGGCTGCCGTTAAGTTCCAAGTAATGCCCATCCAGGACAGTCCTGAGCCACTGCAATCTCAGAAAGACCCAGCACTTCAGCCCTATTGAGGTGCTCTCATCCCATATGTAATTAGGAAAAATGGGGGTGACAGTTCTGCCACCACCCTCTCACCCTCTGTGAGCTGAAAGGAAGCAGGGAGGCTTTTCTGCCATAGTAAGTTCCTTGTGCAAGTTAGAACCCGTGTTTGTTCCAGGATTCTGAATATTTTCAGGGAGCCTACAAGAACAGAACAGGCTCCCTGGTGCATGTGTTTGGTGGTTAACTTATGAAGGGTGACAAAGATAGCAATGGTGTTGGTGGAGTTAGCATGTGTGGCCTACACAGAGACATGCAATTCTCATTGTATGGGAGATCAGAACACCTGAATAGGACTTTTTTTGAACTCAGAATGCAGAAGACTCTTGGCCTGTACATCAAGAGTTGAGACATGTCCCAGTCCTGAAAAGCAAAAGAGTATATACCATCAAAAGGCAAAGCAAAAACAAAAGGAGAACTCAGAACTCTAATAATAATTAAAACAAGCAAGCACAAAATAAAAGGGGGTGGGGGGAAACCAAGAAGCATCATGATGGCTCACTCACAACTCATGGCTGAGATGGTTACAAGCAGCGGATGGGAAGCCAACGCATCAAACACAGTCTCAAAAAAGGAGCCCAAAAGAACTGTAAAACAAAGAGAAACCCAAAGAAAACCATGACAATAAAAATGCAAAATGGAGAGAAATAAAAACAGAAATGAATTTGAAATCAGGTCAACAATTTCACCATTATTATTATTATTATTATTATTATTATTATTATTATTAAATAATTATTCTTATTTCCCTTCTCTTGCAACATGTGCCTTGGCTTCACTGCTTAAATTATCTAAAACTGGTCACTTTGCAGATACTTTATGCCTGGGTGGTACACAGGGGCTTAGACTTTGGAGCTTGATTTTTGTGAGGTAATACAGAACCTTCTGTCTTCAGGCAGAAAGAGCTGCAGTAAAAGCCACATAATCTCCCTGACTCACATGCTCATTGACACTTTCTCAGCCTGAATTTGTTGGCATCATTTCTTATTTCTGCCCTGTTGATTTTTGCCATTGTGTCTTGACTGTTACTGCCTATGTCTCTGTCTGAATTGGGTATGGCTAAGTCTGTATTCTCAGGGACCACTCTATTCCACCCCCTTAACAGCCCCTATTTATCAAGAACAGCCCTTATTTCCTGCTACCTGTCCCTGTCAACTCACCATCCCAATCTGTATTTGGGGAAGACTGGAGGCGCCTTTTAAAACAGAATTAAGAGTGCAGTACTAGAGTTGCCATTCTTTAGAATTCAACACCCACACAGCCACACACACCCCACAGTATCTAAAAGGCAAAGACAGCAGCAATAGCTCAAGGGAGGTCACAATGGAATCCTTACTGGCAGTGTGAGTTTTCCAGCTTTGCAACTTACAAGGCAGATGTATAGATGAGTGAATTACACAGTGGTTTAGCCATCAGAATTGTTCTTCCCTCCCACATGCTTTAGGCAGGTGCCCATACCTATCTTATTTCTACATGTGCTCACAGGCACATTAACCCATTTGGCCTTTATTTTGTAAAAACCTGATCTGGGAAATTGCGGGGGGGGGGACTTGGTGACATAAAGGATTCAGACAATCATACCATACTTAGTCAAGTATGCTGCAAATTCACATAACTATTGTTCCCAGAGTTTAAACCTGGCTATTAAAAGCTAAGTTTGAACTAGTCACAGTGATGCCAGAGCCATTTCAATAGCAGCCTCACCACTTTATAAATTTATGTTTCTTCATCCAGAAAGTCTGAAGAGGAAGCACAATTCTTATTTTCAAATAATGTGATCAGTGGATTCTCTCTCAATTGGAGAAATATAAAATGCCAATTTACCACTTCCCCTTTATCTCCTAAAAAAAATCTCAAGATAGCAAATGTTGCTGGCTATGCTTGAGTTGTATCTATTCTGTATTAAATGCAATTATTTCCACTGAGAGACTTAACATCTGTACCATTTTGTTTTAAACATAATTTCTTAGGACCAGTTAACTAACACATTTGCTTCAGAAGCCAGTGCAGGGTGGGCTAAAGTAAAGGAACACATACAGAGTTGTGATATAGAGAGTAAGGACAGTTTTCTAAAATATACAATAGTGTGTGTGAAATAGGATGGTATCCTTGAAGTGATAATTAGCAGTATTACAAGTACATAAAAGTGTCCCTATTTTCATCTGTGAAGCATCAACACTATGCTATTCCTCAGGGAACTGAAAATATATTTTCCCACAACTGACTTTCACACAAGTGGTCAAGTACCATAATAAAGTTGGTGACATTTTGCAGTTCAGTTTTCATCACTTCATGAGCTCAAGCGTAATGGGGTCATAACAAACAAAATCTGAGAGAAAGGTGTAAACACAGCGTGTAGCATCTACCTTAAACACTTGAAACCTTTTGTTTCCATTTGTATCACAGTATGGGCAACTTCTCTGCCACCTCTTTATTAGCCTTTGGTCAGGCTGCCGGCATCAGATAACAATGCACTAGCACTGGCCATTCTGGTTGCAGACAAGGAGCATTTAAGCATGGAAATCGCAATGTGTTGCCATTTATATTCCTGAGTTATTCATGCAATATTGTTAATAGTATGCAACAACGCACTGATGTCTAACCTAAGTCACTCAGCTATGCTCCAATCAGATGCAGCACTCATGAGGCTATTTTATTAAAACAGTTCTGCTCCAATATATATTTCAAAATGTAGCAATAGTTGCACCAAGATTAGAAAATGCCTGCATCAGCAACTACATTTTTAAGTATTTTCACTGGTGTGCCAATTTTAGATGGAACCTGGTCATGTAACAATTAAAAACACAATCTTCTTTAATTAGGGTTTTGTTTTCTGCTGCTTTCAACTTTCACACCTGATCAGGCATTCTCTTTCCTAATACTCAGCCTGCGCCATACAGATACACACGGACACAAAACTGCACTTACAAATACATACAATATCCCCAGTCAAGCATTGCAAACTACTGCAGTGCGGTCTGAATCACGAGGAGACAGAGCTCTAATCAATGGTCTAGGGCTGACTCAGCAGAAGCAGCAGCATGCAAAACACAGCAGCGCATTGCCAATTCATGCAAACAGGAGAAGCTTGCCATGACAAAAATGCTGCTTTCCCCTTGCCATTCCATGAAAGATAAAGCAGCAGAGATGTATTCAGCAGAGAGCTTCAAGGGGATGGGAGAATTGCGCTAATAATAGAAGTGCGGGTCAGTTGTCAAACAGAGAACCAGAGTTTGCATTGTGAGAAAAGCATTATGAATTAAAGGCTACTGAATTGCTGGCAACAGTAAAACTAATTCCTATATTCAGGCATCTGGTTGACAACATGAATTCAGAATGAAAGCCTAGTATGGTAGAGCACATTGCTAAACTTAGGCATGACGACAAATATTTAGAAGCATTTTCACATCACTACTTAACATGGTAAACTTTGCTTGAATGGATAACATCTGTAAAACAGATAAAGTAGGCAGATTTTGCTGAATTACAATTTCATGCTACCCTACGTATAAGCAGAATAACATTACAGCAAACCAATACATTACAACTATAAGAGGGCTGTTTCTTTTGAATTACTGATTTGTGTTTATTTAGAATTGCAGCCCTGAACCCATTGCTACAGAACCAGAACCCTCATTGTCCATTTTCTTCAAAAGAAAAAAGTAGAATAGTTGGGAGGGGTCCATTAATGGCAACTGAAAAAACCATTATTGCAGATAAATAAGCCTTTTTATTTACTCATGCTCTAATCTAGCTGAAGGGCAAGCCATAAAATATTGCAATAATTCCCCTCCCTAAAGTTTCAGCTCTTCTGATTTATGCCTCAATCATGTAAAGGAAGCATGGCTTTACAGGCTACATGACTTGCATTTAAAACCTGTAACTTGTTTAAGTACCCTCTATCTTAAGTAATTGTTTCTGGACAATGAACAATGTGACTATTACAGTGAGGGGTGAAAGTACAGTAATACCTTGGGTTGAAGTAGCTTCGCGTTAAGCATTTTTGGGTTGCACTCTGCGGCAACCCGGAAGTAACGGAGTATGTTACTTCCGGGTTTCTCCCCTCTCGCATGCACAGACGCTCAAAATGACATCATGCGCATGTGCGGAAGCGACGAATCGTGACCCACGCACACACAGATGCAGGTTGCGTTCGCTTCAGGATGCGAACGGGGCTCCGGAACGGATCCCGTTCACATCCAGAGGTACCACTGTATTTGATCCCCTGCTAAATTTGCCTGTTTGCCCTCTGACAAAGAAATGACCAGTCCATAATTTTATTGTAGCTGTGAGAGACAGAATAACAACAGAAAAACCCCCAGAAATCCAGAAGACCAAAGTCTGAGATTGATGTGCATTATAATGAGTGAAATAAGTATTTGATTCCTTTGCAAAAGATGATTTAGTACTTGATGGCAAAACCCTTGTTGGCAATTACAGGTGTCAGACATTTATTGTAGGTGGCCAACAGGTTTACACACATCTCAGGAGGTATTTTGTCCTACTCCTCTTTGCAGATCCTCTCCAAGTCAGTAAGATTTTGAGGCTGATGTGTAGCTACTCGAACCTTCAGCTCCCTCCACAGATTTTTGATGGGATTAAGATCTGGAGACTGGCTATGCCACTCCAGGAACAAATGGACTGGTCATTTCTTTGCCAGAGGGAAAACGGGCAAATTTAGCAGGGGATCAAATACTTTCCCCCCTCACTGTAACTACTTAGAAGAAGAAGAAACATTGTGGCATTTTGCTAACTGCAACCTTCATCAAATGTGCAAAGTAGACTCCAATAGTGGCATGCAAGTGGGTTGAGGTACACTTGGCGGACAAACCATTAGCAAATTACATTACAAATATATAGTAATGCCCTGCACAGGAGCTGGACTTCCATTATACTTTCCTTTCAAACCCACAATCTACCTGTCCACTTTCCAGCAGGACAACTAAGAAGGCAAGTGAGAGTTTGACCATCATTTGGATTAGTCAGGGTGGGACTCCCCCATTCAGAAGCCAACTATTCAAACTAATGATATAGAAGAAAGAGTACTAATTGGGTGTTCTGCTCTGCACTCTGGTATCTACCAAGTAGGGTGACATGATGCTGGGCTCTGTGAGGTCTGCTGTGGACGAGGTCATGTGTTAGGTGGACTATCTTTAAACAGTATAGAAAGATTGAGCTCTATTACAAAGCTTTGTTTCAGAGGAGCAGTCACTACTTGGGAATCTGTTGATGTAGCCTAGAATAGCAGTGACTTTTTTTTCTTTTTTGCTGCAGCAGCACACTGTTCCCTCATGCTAAGCTTGTGGTCTACTAAGACCCTGGATCCTTTTCACATATAGTACCTGAAAATGAGGTCCCCGTCCCCCCATTCATATATTTGTGCAGCTGGTTCTGCCTAAGGGTAGATCCGTACGTTTGTCCCTACTGAAATTCATTTTGTTAGTTTGGGCCCAGTTCTCCAATCCAACATTTTCAATCCCGATTCCATCTTCTGCGGCAATAGTTACCCTTCCTAGTTTGTTGCCATCTGCAAATGTGATGATCATCCCCTCAATTCCTTTTAAGTTTACTGCGTCTTTTACCATTATCCATCTGTTGTATGTCCATAGTTACCATAGTATCCAAGTCAATTGGAGACTTTATAGACATTGAACAACAATGGGTCCAGGACAGAACCCTGCTCGTAACTTTATTCCAGGATGATGAGGAAGCATTAGTGAACACTCTTTGGGCTCAGTCAGTCAACCAGCTACTAATCCATCTAAAAATTACCTCATTCAACTCACATCTTACCAGCTTCCTTACAAGAATATCATGGGGAGACTTTATCAGAAGCCTTACTGAAAACAAAATACACTATATCCATTCTCCTGATCCACCAAGCTTGTAGCTCTATCAAAAAAAGAAATGAAATTCATCTGGCAAGACACGTTTTTGAGAAACCTATGCTGGGTCTTAGTAATCACATCATCCATTTCTAAGTGGTCATAGACCAATATCTATTCTAGGACGTTCCTGGTATTGATGTCAGGCTCACCAGTCAGTAATTACCTAGGTCTTCTTTTCACCCCTTTTGAAGAAGGGGACAACATTAGCCTGCCACTCTTCTGCAGGGACCTTACCTATTCTCCAGGACTTCTTAAAGATTACAGACAAAGACTCACAAGCTCCTTTAGTATCCTTGGGTGCAGCTCATCAGGCCCTGGGGATTTGAATCCACTCTAAGTACCTAGGTGTACCCTAAACCACCATTTTTCCTATCTTGGGCTGCAGCTCCCTCCTTGCATCACTTATTATGTTATCACCAGGTTGGGCACTACTTCTCTTTTCGGTAAAGAGAGATAGAAAGCAAGCGTTGAGCAGTTCCACATTCTCTCTGTCATCCAATAGCATTTCTCCATTAAGAAGGGCTTGTTTGTCCTTCCTCCTGCTTCAAACACTGCCAAAGAAACATTTATTATTAATTTTAACCTCTTTTTTCAAGCCTGAGCTCATTCTGAGCTTTGGCCTGCCTGACCTTCTTCCTGTTGGATACTCTTGTATACTCGTCCTTCGTGATTTCCCTTTTTACCCATTTCTTACATGTGCCCTTCTTAAATCTCAGCTCATCTGTAAGCTCCTTATGCAGCCATCAGAAGTTGGGCAGCTTGCATAAATCTATAGCTGATAGCAGCTGAGTCACGAAATGAAGATGTCAGGTTTTTAAAAAGGACAAGGGCGGAGGAGAACAGGAATTAGACTGCTTGAGTCCTTAAGGCCTTATAGGATCTAGGAGGAGAGCACTGGGTGGGTGGGAGATTCATGCAATGCCGTTTTAAAAAATAATGCTTTAACCCTGTATTGCATAGTGGGAGAAGGATGAGAAAGAAACAAGTTCTGTACAAGCAAGCCTCAAAATAGCTCTGTGAAGCTTCTTTTCCAGGCTGCCTAGAGCACAGAAGAGCAGCACTCCTGGTTAGGTGTTGGGGATGCGCTGCAACATTTGTTGCAGGGTGCACTTATTTGCCTTATTATAATCCACATTTCACACATGGCATCCTTTTATTAATACCTTAGTATTATGAACTATGATGCAATCAATGGATATCAGTCTCCATACTTTATTTTAATATTTATTCATTTTCCCACTGATCTGCTGGCAATGTTAATCTCTCTAAGGTAATCACAGAGCATGCAGATACAAGACAGCCTAGAGTTGGAAACAAAACATCTTAAACACCAGGAAAACTGTAGACCACATGGAGTGAGATAGGAGAGTGCTGCTTCTTACATGCTTCTGATAGACTTCAAACTATCTCTAGCAGAGGAGTAGCTTATTGAGAAAAACATTGCCCTACTCCCAACTCTGAACATACAGAGCTCCTTCATGTTCACAAAAGGAAGCACCTTGCAGGCAAGAAACATCATTATGTGCCTCAGAGCACGAATGATAGAGGATGCTGATTTGCCTCTACATACCTGCTGATAATGCTGAAACCATAAAGAAGGAAGGTGGAAAAGGCCACAGGATGAAAACAAATGTTTGTTTGTTTGTTTGTTTTAAAAGAGAACTCCTCAAAATGATGGAGAAAATTAGTTCCAAAATAACACCCCCCAACTTTCCAACTTCCCACACCAGACATGTTTAAAAAATGGGAGCTTCAGGAAAAGTAAACTAATAAAACAATGTGAACTTTTTAAAACAGCACTTCTCCTTCCTTTGGTTTTGAGCCAAGACACTGAGCAACAGGCACATGTATACCTTACAGTGAAGGGTGGGTAATAAAGGAAAATAATAATAATAATAATAATAATAATAATAATAATAATA
Source organism: Podarcis melisellensis (assembly GCF_964234715.1). NCBI lineage: Eukaryota > Metazoa > Chordata > Lepidosauria > Squamata > Lacertidae > Podarcis > Podarcis melisellensis. Next base: position 19,268,084 of record NC_138530.1, on the reverse strand, counting down.
ATAATAATAATAATAGAAAAACCATGTTTTCAAAAGAAATACAGTCTCTCTGTTACAACCGGGAGAACCTGATAGGTTCAGTTTCTATCCCATCAAGTGTACCTGCCCAACCAGCATTAACAGTATTGTGAGAATGAATTAACATAATCAGGATTTGTTTGAAATATTTATAATCCCCCAAAGAAATGGAAAGAAAGCATCACTTACAGGCCGGACTTCACCGTTGGTATTGGTATACTGTCGAGCCAGACCAAAATCTAACATATAGCATTTTCTGTAGGTTGAGGGGAGGCGTCCCATGGCAAAGTTGGACTAGGGAAAAACAGAAGGATAGGACGAGTTGGGGAAAATATGTATTTTTCACATGTAATAAGACAGATCATACCAGTTATTAATATAATTATGCTTAAAGTTATCAGCCACTTGCTACAAGGATATCTGCAGCCCCAGCTACTAACCTACCCTGTTTTCTAGCTTAAGATTGCTTCAATAATTGCAGCTCATCCCAAATGCTGTAGCTTCCCCTGGCTTACATCCTCTGAAAACCAGTTTCATTTTCATCTTACCTTTAGACAGTGTTTGCAGTAATCCATATGCTCAGTACAAAAAAATACTTCTAATTGTTAAACACTTGCCTAGTAAAGTTTTTCCCTTTATCAAAACGAAGAAAAAATAACACAACATGACCTAAATTGCTTTGAAGATGAAGCCAAGATGGACCAAGATGGACCAAGATGGACCAAGGCCTCCCACTCAACCCACATGAATTGAAATTTACTTAGCACACTCAGTCAGAACTCCCCGGGCTGTGCAGCGCCATGATCGTGTTGCTGCGGCAATTGTGTTGCCATGGCAATTGTGGTGGTGGGTGCTCCACAACTTTAGGTGGGTTTTCAGCAAGTTCCACCACAGATTGTTGCTGCCTTCTGGACCTCTCATGGAGAAGGTACATGAAGAAGGGCCCTCAGATGATTGCAAGACTCAGGTTGGTTCATATGGGGAAAGGAGGTCACTGAGGTATTGCAGTCCTGAGCCATTTAAGGCTTTATAGGTCAAAACCAGCACCTTTCTTAGTATTATTATTATTACTACTACTATTACTATTTTCCTGTATTCAATTTGTATATTGCCCTTCATACAAAGCTCCCAGGGCGGTTCACAAAAGAAAAATATAAAATGAGAAAACAAAATACAGAATAAAACAAAAACATAAACAAAACAATGACACCACCACCCCAACACGTTTAAAAAGCCATAGGTTGTTAATAGCTGGTTGAAGAGAAATATTTTTGCCTGGTGTCTAAAGATATGTAATGAAGGTACCAGGCAAACCTGCCTGGGGAAAGCATTCCACAAATGGGAAGCTACCATAGAAAAGGCCCGTTATTGTGTTGCTGCCCTCCAGACCTCTCATGGAGGAGATACACAAATAAGGGCCTCAGAGGATGATCACAGGGTACAGGTTGGTTCATATGGGGAGAGACTGTCCTTGGGATATCATGGTCCTGAGCCATTTAGGGCTTTCTAGGTCAAAACTACTCGGCAGCCAGTACAGATGGGCCACGTTCGGTATAATATGCTCAAACCATCTTGCCATGGTGAGCAAGCTGGCTGCCAAATTCTGCACCAGCTGAAGTTTCCAGACCACCTTCAATTTCTTTTTAAAATAGGTGGGATACAAGTTTTAAATATAAATTTAAATAAATGCCAACTGCTTTGAGACAGGGTAATGTATCGCTAGAGGGACGCGGGTGGCGCTGTGGGTAAAAGCCTCAGCGCCTAGGGCTTGCCGATCAAAAGGTCGTGGTTCAAATCCCCGCGGTGGGGTGCGCTCCCGTTGCTCGGTCCCAGCGCCTGCCAACCTAGCAGTTCGAAAGCACCCTCAGGTGCAAGTAGATAAATAGGGACCGCTTTCTAGCGGGAAGGTAAACGGCGTTTCCGTGTGCAGCTCTGGCTCGCCAGAGCAGCGATGTCACGCTGGCCACGTGACCCGGAAGTGTCTTCGGACAGCACTGGCCCCTGGCCTCTTGAGTGAGATGGGCGCACAACCCCAGAGTCTGGCAAGACTGGCCCGTACGGGCAGGGGTACCTTTAATGTATCGCTAGCACTGGATCAATGTGTTCTCAGTGTAGAACTGACACTTGGGTTCTATCTCTGCTATCTGGAAAACCCTCTGGCATACTGATACATTAAACCCACAACAGTTTACCCCCAGTTTAAAAGAATCCTAAAAACCATAGTTTGGGGAGGGAATTCTTTGCAAGAAAGTCCTGGACAGCCTCATACAATTACTGTTCCTGGTATTCTTTGGGAAGAAATAATTCTTAAACCAATTAATGAAATCTGTAATGAAACTCCTAACCTTCTCACATTGCCTCTTTCTGTACACTATTTGCAAAGTGCAAATTATCAAAGTCTATTAAGCTGGCCATGCATGTGACTGAGGCATGGACCTTGCTATTCACAAGTTATATGCACTGGATGGCTGCCACCCTGCCCAAATCAAGCTTCATATAGTAAAAGGAAGGAATCAAACACCCCTGAGGAACAGCACTGTATCAACTGGATGGCTGCCATTTTTCCCCTCAATTACAGGGATAACTATCCTCTCACTTAATAGTAAAGTTCTTGGATAAAATAAAAGCATCAACAACAGGAAATGCAAACTCTGTAAGTAGGGAAAACAAGGTCATTGCAAACTACTCACAGGCTTGATGTCTCGGTGCAAAAATCCCACTGAATGAATGGCTTCTATAGATTCTAGAATCTGTTTGCCTAATCGGAGGGTTGTGCTCAGTGTAAAAGTTCCCCGCGGCTGGCTTCTTCTGAGGTCTGCAAGATTCCGGCCCTGAAAGAGGTGTATACTGGTTTTATAGCACTAATTTTCCAGCATCAGTTACAACACAGTAGCTAAATACAATCCACGGGGAAATGGGGGGGGGGGATATCCTCTCTGTTCAGGCTTGGCATTTTTTAGTAGCCCAGATTATTGTGCATTCAGTCTGGAAAAGTGGAGGGCACAACTAGGCATGCTGTGATCAGATTTCCTGCTGTTTTTTCTCTCTATCAAAGCTCAATGGAAACTTGGTGTGGGGAGGAATCGGATCAGGATGGTGGAATTGGGTGAACACTCCCTCTCCTTCTCCCCACTGTTTTCTTGATTGAAATCACACTAAAAAATCTGCGGTTTGCTCATGGGAGGGAGAATATATAGATAGATGCCTTTTTAAAAAATGCAAGAGGTCACTAGCTCTCTCACATCAAACATCTGTCTAAGTTCGGCTTTAGGAAAGTTCCCCAAAATGCTTTGCCAAGGGCACATGAAAACCAAGGCTAGCAAATAAAGTGAGCTTGAAAATGGGATTAGACTAATTAGTGGAGGATAAGGTCATCAATGGCTACTAGTCAGGGTGGCTATATATAATGCTGAATATCACAGGCAGAATTCCTCCAAATACCACTTGCCAGGGAACATGAACTAGAGAGTGATGCTGCACTCATGCCTTGTTTGTGGGCTTCCCAAGAGCTTCTCGCTGGCCATTGTGCAAACAGAATGCTGGACTAGATGGGATTCAGCAGGGCTCTTCTTTCTTTTAAATACTGTATTTTTATTTGATTTTACTTTAGCTAATAGTAACAAATGAAACTGAGCGAGCAGCACTATTTCCAGATAATCAGCAGCCCAAAAAGAAAAGCTTTGATACATCAAACTGAGCAACAGTCCTACCACCGCACAATGAAGTCCAACCCAAAACATCTCTCCAGAGGAGCCCATGTGTTGGTTGATTGAGTCAATCAATCATGTTCTTTATGTGGAGCATAAGTAATAAACCAATGCCAGCTTCAACAAAAACTATCTTTGCCTATCATTAGATTTCACTGTGCTTCGACTTATTTTGATAGGTTTTCCATTACGGCAAGCAACTGTATTTGTTGGTACTACTTCACCTGTTCTTCCCCACTTTTTAGCAATTGTTAATGTGGCTAGAAGAAACAAGATGACCAAGAGTCCCTTATACAAAACATATTGCCTTGTTCCTTTCAAAGAGGGGTAGGAAAGAGTGTATTTATTGGATTGGGTTGATGTATTTGACCAGTTAATAATCCCATTTCATGCAAAACTAGTTCCCAACCCCTTTTTAATTGCTGCACAAGTCCCACACATATGAAAGCCATTGCCTGTCACCCTACATTCTGACCAACACATGGGCTGCAGGAGTTCAAGATCCTGTTCAGGGTGTGGGGAATCAGGTACCAGGTATCTGGTGGAATGGAACTCCACAACCCAGCATTCAAAGTCTCTTGATTTTACTCTACCCTAACTCTCTTTGCCCCCACTTCTTCTATCTCCTTTCTGAATACTGTCACTTCTGGAATTATGGGCAACTTTCCCCCCTTCCATTCATCTTTAATCAGTACCATATTTGTGCTGTCAGTTACCCTTTCCTTAGTAATGGAAATTCTAACAAGCACGTATTTGACTCATATCTTCGCATGATGGGTCTCTCCCCATCATTGTCTTTCATGTTCAAATATGGACAGAATCTAACCATCGAAAATGATTCTGTTTACCAGCAGGAAAGTTTTCCATCCTGAAATCTCCTTACTTAGCTATTACTTTTCATCTACATAACCATGCACCGCCTAGTCACTAACTGATCACATGTTTCAAGCTGGAATCTTAAATTGGAAAAAAACACAACACACTTTTTTCCAGAAGTCATAACATTAAACAAATAAGGCAATTCATAATGAATCTTCCAGACACACAGAATCTGGCAACAGTGATTTCTCCTCACTTGAACTCTCCATAAAATTGGCTGGATGCACTCTACAATCTAAACTAATCCCAGAAACAGAATCATCTTTCCGAGTTGATACTTCTCATACTTGGAACAGACTCAGTTGTAAAAGCTCTTCTTAAAATTTCAATACCTAGCACAAGAAGTCTCTCTGTAAAGAGATACTCTGCATCCATATTCATGCTTAAAATTACTGATACTCATTCCTCACAAAGCCTCAGCAGGCGGAAAAACTGTTGAGAATCTTTCTGCAAACATACATACAACCTGGGGAAAGAGAAACAGTATTTCCCATATGAGGAAAAGTTACAATTGCCGGGGTGTGTGTGGCTTTTTAGTTTAGAAGAAAATATAAGAAAGGTATGACAGAGGTGTATAAAATTATGGATGGTGCAGATAAACTTAACAGGTATTTCTCCATCTTCCTTCATACTAGAACCCGGGGTCATCTTATAAAGCTGAAGACCAGAAAAAAAGAAGTACCGCTTCAATGGAATTCTGGGCTGCATCAATAGGAGTATAGCATCTAGATCAAGGGAAGTAATAGTGCCACTGTATTCTGCTCTGGTCAGACCTCACCTGGAGTACTGTGTCCAGTTCTGGGCACCACAGTTCAAGAAGGACACTGACCAACTGGAACGTGTCCAGAGGAGGGCAACCAAAATGGTCAAAGGCCTGGAAACGATGCCTTATGAGGAACGGCTAAGGGAGCTGGGCATGTTTAGCCTAGAGAAGAGGAGGTTAAGGGGTGATATGATAGCCATGTTCAAATATATAAAAGGATGTCACATAGAGGAGGGAGAAAGGTTGTTTTCTGCTGCTCCAGAGAAGCGGACACGGAGCAATGGATCCAAACTACAAGAAAGAAGATTCCACCTAAACATTAGGAAGAACTTCCTGACAGTAAGAGCTGTTCGACAGTGGAATTTGCTGCCAAGGAGTGTGGTGGAGTCTCCTTCTTTGGAGGTCTTTAAGCAGAGGCTTGACAACCATATGTCAGGAGTGCTCTGATGGTGTTTCCTGCTTGGCAGGGGGTTGGACTTGATGGCCCTTGTGGTCTCTTCCAACTCTATCATTCTATGATTCTATGAATGGGGCAGAGTTACATTATGCAATTCAGTGGGAATGTCCTCCAACTTAAACAGGTTTATAAGGGGATTAGACAAATCCATGGAGGATAAAGTTCTGAATGACTACTAGTCATGCTGGCAGTCTACTTCTGCCAGAATCAAGGGTACAATGCTTCTGAATCTCAGTCACAAGGGAGCATGAGTGCTGTTGTGCTGTTGAGCTCTTGTCCTGCTAGTGGTTTTCCCATTGTACAGTGGTGCCTCGCAAGACGAAATTAATTCGTTCCGCAAGTCTCTTCGTCTTGCGGTTTTTTCGTCTTGCGATGCACGGTTTCCCATAGGAATGCACTGAAAATCAATTAATGCGTTCCTAGGGAAACCGCCTTCAGACCAGGTCCGGGGACAGTCTGTCCCCGGACCTCTTCTGAAGGCTGGGGGGCGCGGGCTTCGCAGCAGCGCTCCGAAGCCCGGCGGCTGGGGCAGGTGTTCCCGCCCCCCGCCCGGCTTCGCAGCAGCGCTACGAAGCCCGGCGGCTGGGGCAGGTGTTCCCGCCCCCCCACCCCGCTTCGGAGCAGCGTTCCGAAGCGGGGTGGCTGGGGCAGGTGTTCCCGCCCCCCCGCCCGGCTTCGCAGCAGCGCTACGAAGCCCGGCGGCTGGGGCAGGTGTTCCCGCCCCCCCACCCCGCTTCGGAGCAGCGTTCCGAAGCGGGGTGGCTGGGGCAGGTGTTCCCGCCCCCCCGCCCGGCTTCGCAGCAGCGCTACGAAGCCCGGCGGCTGGGGCAGGTGTTCCCGCCCCCCCACCCCGCTTCGGAGCAGCGTTCCGAAGCGGGGTGGCTGGGGCAGGTGTTCCCGCCCCCCCGCCCGGCTTCGCAGCAGCGCTACGAAGCCCGGCGGCTGGGGCAGGTGTTCCCGCCCCCCCTGCTTCGGAGCAGCGTTCCGAAGCGGGGTGGCTGGGGCAGGTGTTCCCGCCCCCCCCCCCCGCCCGGCTTCGCAGCAGCGCTACGAAGCCCAGCGGCTGGGGCAGGTGTCCGGGATCTCTTTTGAAGCAAGCGGCTGCGGAGAGACGCGATCTCCCCGCAGCCGCTTGCTTCAAAAGAGGTCCGGGATCTCTTTTGAAGCAAGCGGCTGCGGAGAGACGCGATCTCCCCGCAGCCGCTTGCTTCAAAAGAGGTCCGGGATCTCTTTTGAAGCAAGCGGCTGCGGAGAGACGCGATCTCCCCGCAGCCGCTTGCTTCAAAAGAGGTCCGGGATCTCTTTTGAAGCAAGCGGCTGCGGAGAGAAGCGATCTCCCCGCAGCCGCTTGCTTCAAAAGAGGTCCGGGATCTCTTTTGAAGCAAGCGGCTGCGGAGAGACGCGATCTCCCCGCAGCCGCTTGCTTCAAAAGAGGTCCGGGATCTCTTTTGAAGCAAGCGGCTGCGGAGAGACGCGATCTCCCCGCAGCCGCTTGCTTCAAAAGAGGTCCGGGATCTCTTTTGAAGCAAGCGGCTGCGGAGAGAAGCGATCTCCCCGCAGCCGCTTGCTTCAAAAGAGGTCCGGGATCTCTTTTGAAGCAAGCGGCTGCGGAGAGAAGCGATCTCCCCGCAGCCGCTTGCTTCAAAAGAGGTCCGGGGGCAGCGGGAAGAGCTGCCCCCGGACCTCTTTTGAAGCAAGGGGCGGTGGGGAGAAGCGATCTCCCCGCCGCCCCTTGCTTCAAAAGAGAAGACCCGCTGTCCCCGGGGCAAGCTTCGTTTTGCGAAGCAAGCCCATAGGGAAATTCGTCTTGCGAGGCAACTCGAAAACGAAAAAACCTTTCGTTTTGCGAGTTTTTCGTCTCGCGAGGCGTTCGTCTTGCGGGGTACCACTGTACTTAATTGTCCGCCTGAGATGTTGTGAGCTACTTTGGGCACAATTTTGTGGAAAGGTGGCATACAAATAAACAGATGATGGTGATGATGAAATAAGCTACTAGCTCAGATAGGCCATTGGTCTGATCCAGTTGGGTTCTTCATATATTCTTCTTTGCTCTCTATGAATTAATTTAATTTTTTGTCTTAAAGACTTATCTTTTTAAATTAAATAGTGTCACCACTAGCTTGAACACCTCTGCACTAGTTCACACACGTAGGTACTTTACTAAATCACTTAACCACTGAAAACTTCATGAATCCATGAACTGTATCTATTTAAGAGCACTTGAGTTTGAAAGGATTTGAAACTTTGGTCTGGCTGCAGAAGAAGACTGAATATTATCTGACCGTATATCTTGGTATCTGAATGGTAAGGCCCATTCCATCTGGCTCACAAGGATCCAGCAGCAGTTGCTGAAGAAGAAGACGGTTGGAGATCCATCTGAGAGAGTCCTTTATGACCTGATTCCCTGGCTCTCTGTCTCACCCATTACTCCTTGCCTGCAAGAGTTTCAGTCTTATTTAAGGGTTGCTGCTGTTGCCTTGACTGTTACAAAGGCAATTCAATTTTTTCCATAGCTGAAATAAGTAGGGATATACTCTCCAAGTTCCCAAAAGACAAGCGTGTGAAATTAGAATATCAATATGCTATTTTCACATCATCCTGGAAATGGGCTAGCTACCTATTAATGTAAACCTGTAATGGAACAGAGTTACATTTACAGAAAGAATGAATCATACCATCTCCTTAATAACTCCTTTCCTGCTCTACTTGAGTAACTCTTATGATTCTTGTAATCATAAACCAACATTCCTCTCATTCTTTTTCCGTTTACTAGCCTTGTGAAGCTTGTAATTTTTGTATATATCTCCATCTGACTGCATTGTTCAGCAAGGTCTGTTAGGGGTAATTTGAAAAGGCTTGGAGCATTATTTACCATGCTGCAGGATTTGTGGAGACATGTATCGTCATACTGAATAGGGGAAAACAAATTCACTCTAAAAAAACCCCACACACATGCTCAGGAATTTCTCACACTGAAAATCAATAGGATGGTTTTATCAGTGCTCTCATTATTATTATTATTATTATTATTATTATTATTATTATTATTATTATGGATATCTCCAAACTGGGTGAATGGGAACTAAAGGGGCCCTTTAAACATCCCTTTTATTATGCATTTATGATGATTTGTGCTCATGAAGGCAGCAATCATACATGATCCCTTTTTCCATACTATCTGCACCAGGAAATGTTTTGAGGTACAGTGGTGCCTCGCAAGACGAAATTAATCCGTTCCGCGAGTCTCTTTGTCTTGCGGTTTTTTCGTCTTGCGAAGCACGGGTATTAGCAGCTTAGCGGCTATTAACGGCTTAGCGGCTATTAACGGCTTAGTGGCTTTAAGAAAAAGGAAAAAAACTCGCAAGAACTCACAAGACGTTTCGTCTTGCGAAGCAAGCCCATAGGGAAATTCGTCTAGTGAAGTGACGCAAAAACCGAAAAACCCTTTCGTCTTGCGCGTTTTTCGTTTTGCGAGGCATTCCTCTTGCGGGGCACCACTGTAGTCATACTGCTCCATTTCCATTCAGTTTATATCTTGCAATTCCTGCTAAAATCCTGTAACTTTTCATACCACAAATGTTCTGGGGTTCTTAGTCCTGCTGTTGTTATGCTATAGCCCCACAACACAACAATAATATGGTAGTACTGGGGAAGCATCACAGAACAACTAATCAAGCAGAATAAATCCACCACCTGAATCTTCATTGGATGATTCCAATATGAAGATTCAGGACAGACAAAATTAAGTACTTCTTCACACAGTGGCTTAGTGAAACTATGGAAATTGGTCGCACAATTTGTAATGGTGGCCAACAACTTGGAAGGCTTTGAATGATTAGAAACATTTGTGAAGAATAAGGCTATCAGCTACTAGCTGAAATATCTATGTTCTGTTAGTTATGTCTATTTGATTGATCTATTTGATTGTTCGTGCAAGAAGCAAACAACTGTAAGCTTAAGTTCTTGTGAAGCTGAACTGAATGCACTGTCTTATTCACTTGTGGATTGTGAATGGTTGTTACAATTGTGTAAAGACATGAGAATTCCTGTAAAGTGTTCAATCCAGGTTTATCAGGACAACAAAGCATGTTTGGCTTTGCTGACTTCTGAAGGTTGTAAGTGAAGCATGAAGCACTTGAAACTGAAGCTGCAACACGCTAGGGAATGTGTTCAGAAAGGACTCGTAACGGTGTCCTACATGCCAGGTAATGAAATCCCTGCTGATTTATTGCCCAAGGTTGTTCCGAAGGATCAACACTGTACCTATGTACAGAAACTGGGTTTGTACTGAGATTGTACTAACACACTGCCCAGTGGTGTTCACAGAAAGGGGAAGGATGTTAGTTTTTGTTTTGCCACTGTGCAGCTGCTTAGAGTCACAGGACTCTGTTTACATTCCAGAGCCATTCCAGGCTGCTAGAAGTCTCATGGGAGACGGATGTGACGTTAGTGGTTTCCTGTTCCTTTGTTTCTTTGTTTCAGTTGCTCTCTGTCTTTCACAGAGAGAGGATGTATATTTCTTTGCTGTCTGTGTAGTAAGAAATAAAGCAAAGCGATGTAGCCATAAATCTCATCACTTCCCTGTGCTGGAAACTCTGCTGAACGGGAATGTGCCCGAGGCCTCATCAAAGGCTCAGGTCATTAATTATCGTCGGAGGCGATTCCAAAGGACTCGGCCGGAGGAAAATGAGCTTTATCAGCTTGGCCAAGTGGAGATCCCGACATGTTTTACATTCACTGCTGGAATCACAAGTGCTGGGAATCAATAGTGTGCAGAGCACTGTGGCACTCAGGTCCAGTTTGCAGGCTTCCTACAGGCATCTGGTTGGCCACTGTGAGAACAGGATGCTGGGCTAGATGGACCTTTGGCCTGATCCAGCAGTGCTCTTCTTATGCTCTTAAAGCATCAGCTCCCATTAGGAACAGCCTTGGCCCAGACCAACCAGACCATGAGTTAGCCAACTGAGGCAACCATCTCAGACAAAAGAATCTGCGTGTCCTTTAAAAATCAGGATGTTTTCAGTAATTCTTCACTCTCCCATTCTCTCCCACTCCTTAGCCAGGGGTAAAATGCCATTTGGATTTCCTGCCTCGGGCACCAATGTATCTCAGGCCAGCTGTGGTCATGATGTTGTGAGAGCCCTGTGTTCAGTTCTGGCTGATACTTCAGCTCAGAAGGGATTTGGAGGAAAGCAACAATCACGCTAAAACGTGTAGAAATAGAGCCATATGATAATAGAAGTGAAAAGGGAATGAAGATGTCACCACTCAGATCTAAAAATAAAGTCTTTTTTACTCAGGAGTTCTTATTACAAAAACCCAGCAGAGCTTTTCATCATATTAAGAGATGGCCTCAGGCTTCATCCCATCTTTCTCAAAACACCTTCCTCACATCACAGAAAATTTAAAACCAGTCTCTGAAACATGCTATTAACTTGCTAAAGCACTGTAATCAAAAGAAGATTAAGGGAGCAGAATCAAAATTCCTAAATGAGCCAGCATTCGTACATCGTCAGCTTTCATATACCACTAAAACTCTCATTTTCAAGTCACAACCACAAAACATCTTTAGAAGTGCAACATAAAACCTTTACTCTGTCCCAAAGATTTTATGGTATGTTGCATTATTTATTTATTTAGGTGGGGTGAGAGGGGGAAGAGTGCAGTCCTCTCTCCGTCCCTAATTCAAAAAACAAATGGATCCAAGTAATGGTAGAAAGCTATTATTTGTGGTTGCTCCTGAACCCATAACCCACCTGGCACATATAAAAGACCAGGAAAGGGACCCGACTCTCCCTTTTGCACCAAACTGTGATTCATTTTCATCACTACAAAGGCCCCCCAAAGTGAGTGCAAGTGTGCACTTCCCCCAAATTTTAGAGAACTTTGGGGATGGGGTGGGGTTTACTTACAATCAAGTGTAAGAGACAGAGTACTGCGACTTCACCTATCTGCAGATATCAGTGAATTTTTTATTTTAAAAAATCCCTCCTCTCCCTCATGTCCTCTGGGGAGGCACTTGGAAGCAGTATGAGACTGAACACTTCTCAGTGTCTCCAAGACTGGGACAAAGTGAAATGCTGACTCCTCCTCCTCTCTCTCTTATCCAGCACAAAATAACCACCCCCTCTGAATTCCCTGGAATGTGCTCTAGAAAAGGGAGGGATTTCTCACTTTGTGCTTTTCCTAATGACCACATTTGTGCACAAAACACCTAGTCAACAGTGTGGTGACCTACTAACTACATCTGTGGAACACTGGGGAAACAGAATACCAAAGAACTCACCTGAAGCTGCATGACAACATAGTTGAACTTTTCATTCCTTCCGCAGCCAATAAATCTGCAAACGTGATCTTTCCCTGCAAAGAGTGAAGACAGTAAATTAGTACCAGTGTATTTACATGACTAAAAACAAGGAGTACAAGATATTTCCATAAGCAAGTCATACTTGCATAAAATTTTGCTCATGCCCTCTTTACAGTCGACTGTACATTCCAAGTCCAGTAAAGCTAAGACTGTACAGTGGTACCTCAGGTTACATACACTTCAGATTACATACACTTCAGGTTACAGACTCCGCTAACCCAGAAATATTACCTCGGGTTCAGAGGCTGCGGCAGCCGGAGGCCCCATTAGTTAAAGTGGTGCTTCAGGTTAAGAACAGTTTCAGGTTAAGAACGGACCTCCGGAACGAATTAAGTACTTAACCCGAGGTACCACTGTACTACTATGTAGACTTAGTTGGCAATAAGTCCCCATAAACATAGTGGAACATACTTCTGAGAAGTATGGGCTGCATGTAGAAATGTTGTGTATTGCTTATCTAATTTAATGCAAACATTCAAGAATCACATTTCCTCCACTTGTTAAAAGTAACTGCTATAAAATGCACTGTAGAAAAGAAACAGTTGTGATCTTCTCTGTGATGGCCGTGGGGGGGGGGGTCCCCCAATAATAACATTAAAAAATAACAATATAGGAGTAAACCTCTTTAAAATGAATTATAACTAAGAACTCATTTTTAACTTGCACTTTTAAACTTGCTTTATATGTTTGAAAAAATTATTTCAAACATGTAGCTGCATCACCAAATAATTTACATCCCAACATGTTGAAGGGGTAAATGAGGAACTATACCAGATCAGCCACTGAAACTGGCTAGCTGTAAGGTCAGGGCAGAGAAAAAAAGATATCTGAAGTTCCCCTACTATGCACAACACCTGACTAACTCACAAAATTCATTAGCACACCCCGTAATGATAGCCAATGTCTTTGATAGCTTTTAAAAAAGGTTTAGCCAATCCATTGTCTATGAATGGCTATTGCCATCACCACAAAATTGAACATCCATATTTGGAAGTTTACTCTTGCATGCGTGTTTATCTCAGAGAACTAGATGCTAAGGACACACACAGGGAACGGCTATCTTCATTATGCCCTGCTTGCAAGCTTCTTTTCTGGTTGCTCTTAGAAGCAAAATGTTGGATCATTGTCTAACCCAGCAGAGCAATCTGTATATCTATGAGACTTGAAACACTGTACGATGACTGCAGCAAGAGGAAATATTTAAAAAGAAATCCCAATCCACACAGTAAAAGAAATATGAGCTGCTCAGAAAGTTCAGTTCTCCTCTCAGATCATTAGAGCTGTCCTTGGTGCTATCAGCTACTCCTCTACTTATGTGAATATTCCTAGCACAATAATGCTGGTTATATTTTACATAGTGCCAAAGTTCACTGCCCAAGTCTTTAGGACTGTCAGAGTAGCCTTTAATTCTTGTACTACGGCCACTTTGCACTAATTCTATAGCGTGTAAGGTACACTTAGGACTCTGAAATGGCTACATCATGTTCTGGTTGACACGCCAAGTTTGCTGCTGCAACCTAAGACGGCAGATTAAACAGGAAGTATGTACAATTATTTTGGAAGGTGGGGAAGGAGATACTTACACTTAAACTGGTTTAAATGGGTCAACCCCTCTCCCCAGGAAACCCAGGGGAATGTAGTTCTAAGGCTGAAGCTAGGAATCTTGAAACAGAGGATTCTTAGTATTCTCACCAAACTACAACTTACAGAATTCTTATTTGGGACAGTGGGGAGTCATGATAGCTAAAGTGGCATTAAACTGGTGAAAGGTTGAAATGACTTTAAAGAGAAACACAAAGTGCTATGCACTAATATTATGTGTTTAGGGGTTCTTGGGTGGTGGTGGTTGTTTTGCCAGTAAGCACAACAAAAGAATGGAGAAGGTGGACAAGATATGAAAACACAAGCTCTAGAAACTCACATTTCCAGAGCAACTTACCTTGTAGCTTTTTTAGGACAGCCACCTCCATCTTGAGAACTTGCTTTGGCTGCTGCGCTGACTCCACCTTCAGGGCCACATTCTCACGGGTCAAAAGATCCATTGCCTCATAAATCTCTCCAAAGCCACCACCACCAATCTTCTTCAGCTAAACGGGAGGAGAAACATTATCATGCTTGGCAGAACGAGTTTTCCCCTGACTGAGAAGAATAAAATTTGATTTGGTCATAATACTGAAAGCCAAACCACACAACTAAATGACTTCACAAATGCAAGAAAGCAGCCAAAATGGTTTTGCTCTGAAAAATAAAGTGAGGTAAAAATAGGACACAACATATATATTCCTACCCAAACAGATATCTGAATCATGTCCTTGCTTGAGCAAGGTGAAAGTTACCCTTAGTTCATGGGAGAAGTCTGCCTAGGATAGACAGCCTGGCATTGTTTGACAAGGAGAGGCTGAGCAACATCTCTCTTATTGTTGCAATGCATCTCATAAATTTGAATCAGAATGTATTTGCAAACCTCCCAAAAGCAAACGTGGGCTGACTTTGCCATATCAAAAATGCATGAAGGTAAATTCTGAACTGCCCTGAGACTTGCAGATACAGGGTGGTATATAAATTATATTATTATTATTAGTAGTAGTAGTAGTAGTATGCACTGGCTCCAAAATATGGTTTATTTCCTACTTTTCCCCACTTGCTACAAGATGATTGTTGTTTTTCAAACAGCGGGTCTTTAGCCACATTCAGGTGGGGCTCAGTGTCACAGTCCTCCCTTGCTTGCCTGTCCTGTGCCCTAACAATGTTTTTTTTTTAAATGATATTTATTGAAGTTTCAAAAAAGGTTACAAAAATAAGAAAAAGATAGAAAAAAGAAAAAAGAAAAGCAATTAAAAATAAATCCATCTTTCCATGCTTATCTTTCATTTACTTATTTCCCTGACCTCCTCACACCTCCCTTTTTTGTATTTTTTTGTGCCCTAACAATGTTGTGGTCTTTTGGCTAGAACAGTGCAAACAAATTGGAAATTTAAAGGGGATAAGGGAGGGAAACTGTTATATGAGGCAGAAGTGAATGTAAATGGAAGTTGAAGAAAGTGTCGATTTGGTGGAAGGAAGGGGAAAAGGCACAAACTGACAATGAAAGGAAAATGGGAGAAGAAATTACAGATTATGGGTTAAAATGCATGTGAGGTTCGGAAGGAAAAAACAGAAAAGAAAAGCCTTCTCCCCTTAGAATTTGTGAACCAGCAAATTCTGCCCAAAGTGGAGAAGTTGTCACAAGACCTCCAGAGCAAAAATCTGTACACAACTTGAGGAAAGCTGAGCTAGGGAACTCCTTGCCGCAAGGAAAATGTCGTGACAAACAATTTAGCAATATCCAAACATGGGTTAGCTATCAGTAGAAAGTGCCAGTAATTGTCAGCTTGGTACACCAATCCCTTCCTCTCCAGCTATTTTGTGGCCTACGTTGGCCTCTGTAATTTTAGCCATCTCAAGTGGGTCCTGGGAGTAAAATGTTTGGAAACTACTGCTCTAGATGGCTATACCTTCCAACTAATCACAGGCTTTTTACAAGGCACTGACAAACTAATATAGAACAGAATTACAAATGTGGTATTGCATTGATTTCTAACAAAGAGATATAACATTCTTGGAAATAAGATTTGGAGCTTCTACAAATATGCATGTTGGGAAAGATGGAGGGCACAAGGAGAAGGGGACGACAGAGGACGAGATGGTTGGACAGTGTTCTCAAAGCTACCAGCATGAGTTTGACCAAACTGCGGGAGGCAGTGGAAGACTGGAGTGCCTGGCGTGCTCTGGTCCATGGGGTCACGAAGAGTCGGACACGACTAAACAACTAAACAACAACAAATATGCAATGGCATGATACTGCTTGCAATATGATTAATATTATAGAACACACTGCTTGATGACTGAGAACAACTATTCTGACCGCTAGCATCCAATCTCAGTTCAAGATCCTGATGCTGACCCACACAACCCATGTCCTCCAAATACCTTAGGAAATGTGTGCCCTGCACACCTTTGCTCCTAATTAGATGAGGCAAGGTGGTCCTGATTAATATTGCAGCTCTGATGCTAAAACATAATGCAGGATTTCTCAGCAGCCGTTCCCAGCTCTATAGGGTTGATGACGATAAGCCCAACATTGCCAGTCTTCAGAAACATTATAAACCAGCCTTTGCCAGCTAAATGGCCCCACAGCGTTTTTGGACCTCAACTCCCAACAATCCCAGCCAGCACAGCTGGGCACCTGGCTGGTGAAGGCTGCTGTAAACCATTCCTTTTCTCAAAGGTCTGTTATGAACATTGTTGTGAACACATTTACTTTTTCTCCATGCTTTTCAGGCAAGGTCTGCTCTTTAAAGCTCTGTGTGCAAGCGCTCCTTTTTTTTTCTTTTCCTCCGAAGCTTTCCCAGTGAAAACCTGCTCTTTAGAGCTGAATCAGAGCAAATAGCAATCAGCAACCTGAATAGCAATTTGTTACACTTCAGCTTTAAAGAGTGAGTTTTCGTGGGGGAAACTCCGAGGGGGGGGGGAGAGCAATTGGACACAGAACTTGAAAGAGCAGACCTTGCCTGGAAAGAGCAGGGCAAAAGTTAAGAGTGGATAAGCCCTGAAACAGCTTCTGGAAACATTTATCTGGTGGATTTCATGCATGGGCTTTTGAAGCACCCATGGGTTGTTTTAATGTTGCATTTTACTGTTCTACCATTTATTATATGCCATTCTGAGCTCTTGGGTAGATGTGGTAAAAATAAGTAAAATACCGAAATAATCCCAACAGTTCGTAGATCCTTGCATCATTGCATCATCTGAGCTGAATGCAAGTTAATCCTAGTTCAGGACAGAATGTTTCTCTATTGCTAGCTTAGTTTGACAATCCTTAAGAAAGGACACTGCAAAGAAAATCGTTCGTGGCATGACTGCACAATTTTTCTCTTAGGGAATGAGCGGAATTCAGGAGGCTGAATTATATCACAGCAACCAATCCTAAGGTATGTTTTTTTCTGGTCCTCAGGTGCCTGTGGGCGCCACAGCACCCTCAGACACCCCCTTGGCACCAACCCACACCCATTGAATTAAACAAAAAAAAAGTTATTTGGCAAGGGGGTTGTCTGTTGTGGCGGGTGGAAGGTGTTGCCTGGTTTCTTTCTTTCGTCTGTGGTTTGTTTGTTTGTTTAGGGATGTGATGCTTTGCCTGCTGGCGAGTCTATTATAGTTTTTTTGGGGGGGGGGGGGTTACTGTGAAATGGATATGTTGTGTTGCCCATTTCCAAATATGCTCCCCAGGACTAAAAAGGCTGGGGAAACATGCTCTGGTCTGTTTTTTAATTTTTATTTAAAATAGGAACAATCTGAGTTCATAATCAGAAATGGTTTAATGAGTTAAAACAAGAGCCACAAACCTTTTCAGACCAGCAAACCCATTTCAAGTTAAGATAATGTGCTGTGGGTGCCAGTCGCAAAATGGGGGCGATGGGATAGGGCAGAACACAAAATTAGAGAGTACAGTTATTGCTGCTTCACCCACTCCCCTTCAGTTGTCAAAAAATACATGATAGCCACCAACCCACAGCCCATGGGCACCAGCTAGCGATTACTTTCAGCCCGAAGCTCATATGACAATTGAACTCTTCACTATAGACTTTCAAACTGGAACCAGATAATAGCACCAATTCAGAAGCCATTATTTCACACCAATTAATGTCTGATATCAAAATGCCCCCCCTTCCCTATTACAGCAAAATAGGAGAACCAAATAGCTTTTGAAAACAAACAACCATGCCTTTAACGCCCAACCACACAGATTAAAAATTGTCCTCAATAATTAAAATTGGTTTTTACTTGTTAATCAATGAATACAGCCAAGCACTTTTAAGCCCAGCTGATTTCAATAGGAAAATTTAACCCTTGCTCAGCTCTCTTCTCAGAAAAGTCAATGGGGCTTGGATATGTTCGCTTTTGACTGGATCCTACCCAAAAAAGGGAAAGATATCACTTGGGGCTACAATCCTGTGCACCTTTACCTGAGAGTAGGTTCAACTGAATAAAGTGGGACTTAATTCTGAGGAAACGTAAATATGATTGGACTCTAATCTTGGTCTGTCAAACCAAGTATTTCATTCTCTGTTTTTCTTATATATCCCATGATTTTTCTTCTGTATAGTATCCCTGAATTATTCTTCCAAATAATATTATTTTTATCCTGTTTCATTTAAAACTAGTTCATATAAAAAAGGGAGATTTTCATAAAGGAGCTGTCCACCACCTCAAGCTAGAAGTGCATTTCATACAACAACCACCTGAAAGTGTGATGTCAAATCCCACTGGAAGAGATGGATAACACAGGGGCCACTTTCCTATACGCAGGTCAATTGCAATTCAGGATAAAGTGCTGAGCTCAACTCTTTACAGTAAGGTAAAAATGAAATATACACCTTGTCTCCCCGAAAGCCTTACACTGGTTATTGCCGCCTCGAAATAAAATATGTGCCTACTTCTGTAGCACCCTCAAGCTCTTTTCAACACGCACAAAAGGGGATGGGGGGATAAATAACAGAAGGACACAGAGGAAAGGTGTTTTATGGGCAGTGGCTGAACCCACCTGAAACTCTGCTTTGCTCTGTAAAATCTTATAGGCAAAAGCAAGGTCTGCTTTGAGGCTCTTTGTATGATTCAGTTTTCTACTGGGGGGGTGCGCGGTCTTCTTCCAATTACAATCACTTCTTATTACCAGGATAATCTTGACATCCGATTGAGAGGATATCATAAACTCATAAATTTGAACAAATGTATTTATGGAAACAAGCACCTATCTTAACACTGTGGAACTGATCAAAGATCCTGCTCAGTAGTTACGTTTTACCAGGGGAAAACTTTGAGAAGTGATCATGGCGGGAGTGGGAGGGGGGCAAAGCTAACTACTCAGTATGACCTGCTAGCAGCTTCTCCCTCCAGCCTCTTCCTTTCTCCATGGTTGGCAACTATGTGGCCAAAGTGCTTAGACCTCGGGTGAGTAATCCACAGGCCTCATTTTATGCAAGTGTGGGGAGCCAAGAGGGAGAAAAGGATCCTCCCCACTCTCAGCATGCAGTCTCTGACGGATTAGCACCAAGGGAATGTGATACGCCACAGAAAAAGTTCCCCAATCCTGGGCATCTAAGGGAGTTGTTTGTTTTGAAGTACAAAGGAGTTCAAAGATAAACTCAACAAGCTTATAATTAAAAGCTAGAAATTCAAAATTATTCTTCTTATTCTCTTCTGTCCATAGCTTAGGAAACTTAAATACAGCTATCCACTATGAATGAGCCACACTGAACAGTTTGAAAGGCAAAGGTTTGCATTCACCACTGGGCAGCTAAGCATCAAAGATGACTTGGAATCAGGGAAAATGTCAACTTTTCTAGCTCCTTATATGCTCATTGCACATCACAATGTACTACGTTGCCTTCTTAATCCACACTATGTAGATATATTCATCAACTCCTAAAAGTTAGGAACATTTTTTATTTGCAGTTGAACTTAAGGTGGGCTGCAAAGAAGAAAGGAAATAACTGGAGCACACTTAAAAGTGCTGTCCTGATTATTTCCTTTGAAGTTGGGTAACCTGACATAAAGGGTCACCCATCCACCTGTCAAAGCGGCTTTGAAAAAGGCCCTGTTAGAAAGCCACATATAATGAGGTGGGGAAAGGAGAGGAACAAGGCCCTTTGGTGACTTCCAACAGCCAGGAATCTCAGATTATGACTGAGTAGAAGTAACCGCCTTTTTACTGACACTCTCCCTTCACCCCACACTCTTCCACACACTGCTCCTATAGCACTGGCAGGTTTCCATTCACAATCCTCCCTCCATTAGCTATCCTAGACTTCTTTGAGACTGCCTTTTGGCTCATGAACAGTGTTTTGCTTAACCTTATTTCACCTTTTATCTAGGGCTCCATCACAAAGCATCTGTTAATGTAACTTCATGAATACCAAAGCCAGTGTACTATGAACTGCTGACAACCCTGTTCAGCAAGGGCAAATATAAATAAAAGGAGTGTGCATCTGAATGGTGTCAATCACAGTCAATCTGGCTGGCAAAAAGAAGTGACCAAGCAGACTTGAAGAACTATTGATCAGTGAACCACCTCCCCCCGCAACAAAAATCTGCACAAGTCTTTGGCAGGATCTCTGCCAAGTATTCTGTCTTGTAAAGCAATCTATACTGACCAAATACTTAACCAGTTCCATGGCTGGGAAGATATGCAAGGATAGAGGTTTCCACTGGGTGTGTCAACTCTAAATTGTGGAAGAAAAGCCTTTCAGCCAACTCTAATCAAACCAGCATAGCCAACATTGTACTTAATTACAAGACATGACATAAATCATTTAGGCAATTGAAGACTACAATCAGTGGTGGTGTCACTTTGCAGTCTCAGATATAGATGTATGGTGTTTTATAGGCCAGAACAATGCCCCACTAAAGCATTGTCTCTGTTTCCTGAGCCGGAAGTCTTCTGAATTACAAAAATAGTGACACAAATGACAAATGTTGTAAGCTACCTGCAGCTTGCTGATATAACCACTGAGGCCCAAACTTCACATTACAAGGAATTCATAGCTGCCACCAACAGAAGCAGCCTAGCAGATCGTTAATCACAATTATTATTTGTGGATTTACAAACTGCCTTTCAACTCACCTGAATCCTGAAACTGGAGAACTATACAGGAAAACGTCATATATTCCTACTGCCTCCTTCAAGGAGGAAGGCACCAACCCCTCCACACAAAGATGGGTTTACTCCCTGAACTCACCCAGCCAACTCCTCTTGGCTAGTACAAATTAACTATGTTTGGCAGGTGTCAAAGGAACATGCTGTGGGCCAAACCGCTGCAATCATCTTGTCCATGTCCTCATGCTTCATCAACTGAAACCAATCCCACAAGATGTTCTGTCAAACACCTCACTTGGCTCTGCAATAACAATAGCATTCAACTAAAGATAGAGATAGGTGATTTTATCCTCAGAATGCCTGGGAAACTTGTCACAACAGGCCTCTAAGTTGTCCCAAAACTCTGTTCCTGAGGAAAACCACACAGAATAGCTCTGCTGGCAGGCTACTCCAGATGGAGGTGGCAAAGTAAGCCTTCTTTGTCACCTTTACCATATTGCAATAGGCATAGCTATTGTGTCCGATCAGTTTCAAATTGAGTCTTACACCACTTGTGCTCTAGCCTTCGTCCAACTTGTTTTATAGCTTGGAGCTCCCTGGAAAACTGAGCAGCTCTCCAGACAGTGTCAGAAAGGGCACTTGGAAGCAATCATGTCAACAGCCCAGCACATCTCACCATTCCGTAGCAAGAGCAATGCCTTGACAGGATTGCTCTGGCTTCTGGAAAATCCTTCAAAGCTTTCAGGTATCCCTTGACTTTTTTAAGTCACCAGGGGTGGATTATCCTAATAGGTCCCACCACAGAGGGTTCATCAGACCTTTGTGATGAACAAGGTCACCTTGTGTGCCATACATAGAAAGGCTAGCATCATAAAACTCAAGACTGGGAGCTGTGTAACATAGTAGCTAAGAGACTTGCAGTCTCGGGTTCAAATATGGCCTTTGGATAGCCTTCAGGAAGCCACTAACAACACACCACACAGGGACAATCTTGCGGACCTACCTTGCAGAATTGTTCTAATAATTATTGAGATAGGTGAATGTAAATGAAGCACTCTGAATATTCTACTGCACTATACAAATTCCAGGTAGTATGAATATTAAAATCTCTCTTAGGATGCAGGGAGGTGCTGCAAAGCAATTCAAAGCATATATTAACACTCCCTCACTGCAAGACAAAAACATGTGAGATATCACAAGACTAAGCAATGGAGAGGACAACGTGTCTGGACATGGTTTCTGCTTCCAAAGAAACAGCATTTAGTTTAGTGGTACGACTTATGTCAGCAGTGAGGTAATCCCAGCTGAGGCGGTTAATGTTGATGTGAACGCACCATTTCTGTTGACAAAGTACCGAGACTGTTATTGGCACAATATGGAGAAACTGCTAGCAACATGTTCACCCTTATATTTGCACTGGATGACCTAGCTGCGTATCAGGACATCAATTCAAACTACATGATAGCAAATGTTCCACAGTGCATTTCATGTCTTACTCTTGTTGACTAGGAAAATTCCCAGTCGGATGGCATATAGCCTAATGCCATACAAGTTCACTCAAAAATAACTCCCATTGAATTCAATGGCAGTTACTTCCACAATTACTCCATTGTATTTCTGTTCTAATCTTTGAGGCAAGAAAAACTGTTCTTTCTGTGCTCTGAATTACATCTTTACATTACATATCTTTCTCTCACATTTTTTAAGCTAAAAGATCTGCAAGACAACTAACAACGTTTTAAAATGAAGCACATATTAAAAACAAAGCACATACACAAATCAACCAAGAATCAGATATCAAATCAATTAAGCAGCAGTAAACAGAAATCAAAGACTAGCAGAAAGAAAGAAAAACCCCAGCAGAACAGCCAGAGAAGGAAACCCACTCAAGAGAGCTCTAAATGTCACCCTCCATGAACAATGTAGCTTTCACTCTGCAATGAAAACAAAGAGAGGGAGCAGAATGAACTCTCTCCAGGAGGCAGTTTCAAAGCCATGGTAGAAAAGGCCCAATCCCTAAACACCTCCTCTAAAACACTTCAAAAACAGCAAGGGGGGATTTCTGGGGAAGATCTTAATGTCTGGGTCTGTTCATAGGAAATATAATGTTTTACAAAAATAGCTCACAGCACATTACTGGTGCAGGATTCACTCTGGAAATCTTGAATGTCTTGGAAACACTGGGCTTGGCCAGAACCCATCATCCAAGGTATTCACAGCTTCCTACATTCCTAGTGATCTTAGCTCCCATTATCCTTGAACACTGGCCATACTGGTGAAGACTAGTGGGAGCTGTAGTCAAACAATATCTGAAGGGTCACAGATTACCCCACGGATATACTGTATAAAAGACCATATCTCAGAGTTCCAAGAATCTCAACTTTCGTTTTTTGAAAGTACATAACATGAAAGTGTAGGGACCGACTCTAATAACATCTCAAAACAAAGGAAGGCATTGAAAAGCCAGGGATCGGGCTTCTGTAGTTTTTATGACTCTTCACCCTTCTGCTGTAGCTAACTGAAATTACACAAAATGTATGCAAGGTTACATAATCTGACTCTTCATTTGAACAGAATTTGATGCAGAACTACACTACACTTTGGTATAGCATACTTTTGACTGTATGCTCTCTGAAGAGAAGTTTTAAAGAAATTATATGCTAGAATGAGTAGCAGAAATGCAAACCATGCCCAGGCAATCATGGGGTAGTCCAGTTAACTTGTATTGGAATGGAGGCTGGGGGATACAATGGAAAAAGAAAAGCCTAGTCAATCTCAGTATAGCAGACCACATAAAACAATCACATTCTCAGCCACAATGGCAGAACTGAAGTAGAATTAAACAAGTGCAGCAAGGCCTGAGTTCAATCTCAAAACAATGTCAATTTCAAACAAGCAAGGTGGCGTAGATGTTTAGTACACATATTAATAACCACAGTTTTAATTTTAAAAACAAAGGATGGATTGCTTTGCTTTCTAAAAATAGGCTCAAGCACAACTATGATATAAAAAGATCAATGAAAACACTGCAAAATATTAAGTGGATGAAAATCCAGGGAATATTGCCACAGACCCATCATGCAGAGAAATCAATGAAAGCAGAAAAGAGGACAGCAGAAAAAGCTGACAGCATACACTTCAGGATCCCTGCATGGTATATAAGGTGGCTAAAAGTTATGGCTTCAGCAAACCCATGGAAGGTGGCATCAGGTGGCCCCTTAACTAAGTATCAATTTCAAAATAAGACACGTGTCACATGATGCTAGGATGCAATGTATGATTCCTAATTATTACACAGATTATTTTTTCAGTTGCCACCAACATATTCAGAGAGGAATTGGGGCACCTGCTCTGAATTTTGAACCAGCAATAGGTAGCATACGCCAAACTGATACAGAATGAGCTCACCTCCAGTATTTCTTCTGGGTGTTAGGAGTACAAGTCTGCTTCACACATTACATTTTCTGTGTGAACACCTACAAAAATAAAACTTTAGACATACACTCAACAAGTAAACCAGGCTAACCTGTGACCCTCCCAATGAAATTAGACTATACCTCCCATCATCCCTGGCAGTTGACACTGGCAGCTGGGGCTGATAGGGGCTGAAGTCCAACATCTGGAGCAGTGGCGTAGCGTGGGTTGTCAGCACCCGGGGCAAGGCAAGTAATTTGCGCCCCCTAACCCATGGATTTTAGCAGGGGGCAGAGAGCTGCAAGTGCGAGCGTGCGCGCCCCCCAGATGTTGCGCCCGCCCCCCCCCGCACCCCCGCGCTACGCCACTGATCTGGAGGACCAGAGGTAAGCCACATTTGATGGAAGCTGTGAATATAACACAGAGACGTTTGAAAGCGCATGTCTGAGGCAGGTCTATCTGCCACAGAACTGGGATTGATCGCTGGTCGCTGCGGTGTGTAAAAATCCAGCTTCGTGGCTGTGTGATGTGTGACCTAAGAAAGACTGTGAAGGGCTGCTGTATGTCTTGTTTACAGGGGATAAGCTTTTAATGTTTGATGTATTACAGTATTTTATTATTTTTTGGGAAGCCGCCCAGAGTGGCTGGGGAAGCCCAGCCAGATTGGCGGGGTATAAGTAATAAATTATTATTATTATTATTATTATTATTATTATTATTATTATTATTAAATTAAAGGAGAGCATCTAAGATCAAACAAGGGATTGTCAAATCTGAAAGTTTGTAATATGTATGTTTTCTAATATTTTATAATGGAATAATCTGAATTTGTAGCAGGACAAGAACCACTTGCTGTGGGAGTGGGGAAGCTACAAGACTTGAAGTCTGAAAATATTTTCTAAAGGGAAAATTAAATACATCAGAACAAAGTATTTTCTAATAATTGCTGAGGGTGCTCTCTCTTTAAATTCAGTAGCAAAAAATGTTTTGTCTTTATTTTAAAAAAAACAAAAATGTGTGCTATTCTCCATCCTTCTTTTTTGAAATTACCAGCCCCTACTGTCAGCAATCTGAACATCAAATGCTTAGAAAGTGACTAGAAATTGAACTGTCACCCTGTTAAATGAGAAGAACTAACATCTCCATTTATCAAAAGTACTGACAGCATGCAATATCTAAGGGAAAGCATGATAGATATATTAAACTGATATAAAAATTGTGACTGTTTCACTGCTGGAATGGTGCCAGATCCAAGCACTGAAAAGTATAAGGAAAGGTCCCAGCCAGAGCCCATTATTGTGAAAATGGCACAATCAGCAAAGTGTTTGGGGCCACGTCTGCAAAACTACTGATTTGGGGTCCAAGCATCCTATTTAAGTGCTTCTGATAACATATGAAACTATTTAACCCATGCTAGCCTCTGCAAGGCTATGTTGCCAAATACTGGTGCTTGCTTCCAACAGTACCGGTAAATATGGAAAATTATCAAAGAAAAATGTACTGATGAGGAAAAATGACATGACTTCTCAAGTGAAGTTCCTGTGCTTCTGGAAAAGCATCACAGCACTTATGCAGCAAGGTGCTATGTGGAAAATCTCTTAGAAACTAGAGCTGTTCACAAATCAATTCTCAAATTTTTCCACCCTATCCATTTGCAGAGAAATTGAGAAGTGTTTAACAGTGGAATTGTCTCCCTCAGGAGGTTGTGGATTCTCCTTCCTTGGAGGTTTTAAAGCTGAGGTTGGATGGCCAATTGTCATAGATGCTTTAGCTGAGATTCCTACATTGCAGGGGGTTGGACTAGATGACCCTTGGGATCCCTTCCAATTTTTGATTTCACCAAATTTCTCCAGCAGTTTTTCAGGGATTAGGCTCACCATTAGCAGCAGCAAATACTCGGTGCGCTGCTGGTGGTTGGAGTTTCTGTCTTGCAAGTAGCAGCAACAGCAATTATATTGGCAGCTTGCCCACATTTTTGTTCTCCGCAATGCCTTGAACCTAGCACCATTCTAGTTTGGGGGTATGTGTGGCAGTCACCACAAAAAAATGGCCTCTCTTAGCCTAACCTATCTCAAACGGCTAGCGTGAGGATAAAAGAGTGGCAGGGGGAGGTCATAAGCTTTGCCCTGAGATTCTTGGAAGAAAGGCAGGAAAAAATGGGGCCAGGAAAGAATCCTTATGCAGTCTTCGTGCTACTTTCCCAGAGGAAGGAGGAATTAAGGATCCCAAAAGGGAATGAGTGAGATGCTCTCCATTGACAGTCTCTTCCCACAGTAGTGAATGAGTGTGTGCGTATAGCAAAGTATGAAGTACCATTGTAAGTTTTAGCAGTGCTATTATCAGCTTTAAACATTTCACCAAAAAACCCTGTGGACTTCCTTCTCAGAAGAATGGTGGGAGCACTGCTTAATTTCTGGGGGACAGAGAAAGAAGCCAGGGCTCAGGTCTGTGTGTAAGTTCTACTCCTTCATGCCAAGTGGGTAGCTTTATTGTATATTAATGCATTGAATTTTTTTATTGTATATTAATTGTATATTATTGTATTATTGTATTATTGTATATTAATTCATAGCCATTTATTTAAAGTATGGGAATGGCCCCAGTTGGAAGGTGGTGGTTCTAGATTGGCATGCTTAGTGAAGGAGGGCTGGGCCTACTTAATGTATGCTGCTTTGAGTTACATTGTAAGGAACGCGACTAACAAATACAATCAATCAATCCATCCATCCCTGTGAGAATTGTTCTCTACTTAAACCCAGTGCAGTGTCCAGTGTAATTCAGTTTATTAACAAAAATGTTTGGCAAATGCAGAGCTCATAGGTATAAACAACAGTACTAATTCAAAACTCTTTTAGTCTTTAATTCTTTATTGTGCGGTGTGCTTAACATATCCCGTTTGGGCACATGCTATTCTTTTATTCCCCAACTGTACATCATTAGGGTACTTTTGAAATATTTTTGGTGACATCCTTCCTTCCCTCAGGCTATCCTTCTCTTCTGGACTATCAATCATCAGTTCAAGCAAAAGCACCTGCTCAGCAACCATCTGGTACAGTTGCTGCTGCTTCATTTTAATTATTTCTTCCTGGCTGCCCTAGGGATTCATATGTTGAACATAAATGGGCCTGCCTCAGAACACATTTGTCCAAAAGTGAAGCTGGGTGACTGCAGGCAAACTTCTTATTATTGTCATGTTAACTAATGTCATCTGGAGTTCAGCTGAAACAGCCATTAACAAAAGGCCCAAATTGCAGATATTGTGTGCAGATATGTGAACCTATAGACAGATAACTCCTAAAAATGGGGAAGCAACGCTCACTAACCTTTCCCCTGCCTGCTATTGTTAGGAAACAAACTGCCAACCACTGCCTTCCTCCTTAAGAGCAAACCAATTCATACTGTCTCCTACAGAAGTATATTTTTCATCTTTCAAAATGCCATCTTGTTACAGTTACATTAGTTTGGGATCAACACCCCTGCTCCCAAGTCATCTGCAGGAATTCTACAACATTCCTGCAGATTTGGGCTTTCCACTCATTTGATGACCTTAGCTAGAATAACTGGGCAAATAAACAAGTTGTTTGGAACAGCAGTAATTGTTAGGTGACCTGGAACTCCCTCACAGAGCAGTATATGTATAATGTCATATATCCCTCCCACTTCAATACACTGATCAAAACTCATCTTCCCTGTGAAGCCTTTGGCAAGTGCCTGGAGCATTGCAAGCTTCAAAGGACATTGGAAACCTGATCTCTTCTGATGGCTGCAGTGCTCTGTCTACCTTCCCATTCAGGTACTGCTCAAAATGTTAATTCCCAATGGCTTCCCTCCCGCCCTTTTCATCAGGAAAGTCAAGGGAAGCCCAGTTCAAGGCAACTGGATTACTTTATAACTAAAGATCTCAAAAGGCTTCCAATTTTTGGTCAGGACAATTTAAAAAGGGCTTATCTAAGTTTACTGCTGAGCAGAAATCACACTCAGGTGGGAGAGAGAAAGAGAGTGAGGAATACGGATATCCTTTCCTTTATCCTAAATGACATCAACTCCTTGGTAATTGTGTAATCAGTTTTCATAAAAATGCCCATTCCCAAATTCAGACCTTTGGTGTGAACCAGCAGGAATTTTATTATGTTCTTAAGGGAGCTATATGTGCTGGCTCTAAAGCCAAACACATCTCCTTGACACTGAAGTAAACAACAATTAAGACATAACACCAGTCTTCATTTCACTGGCTTACAGACACAGTTTGGGTCGAAATCAGGAGTATCAACTTACTCATTGATTTTTTATCAGCTACTCACACTGAACAGGGATTTGATCAGGGAGAGATGGAGATAAGACTTAAACAGAAATAACAGTGTGAAGCAGCAGCAAAAATAGCTAATACTATTCTAGGCTGCATCAATTGAAGTATAGTGTCCAGATCAAAGGATCTATTCTGCCTTGGTCAGACCACACCTACAATGCTGTGTCCAATTCTGGGCAGTACAATTTAGGAAGGATGTTGACAAGCTGGAATGTGTGCAGAGGAAGGCAACTAAGACGATCAAGAGTCTAGAGGCCAAGCCTTATGAGGGATGATTGAAGGAGCTGGGTATGTTTAACCTGGGGAAGAGGAGACTGAGAGGCGATATGATAGCCATCTTCAAATATCTCAAGGGCTCCCACATGGAAGACGGAGCAAGCTTGTTTTCTCCTGCTCTGGAGGGTAGGACTTGAACCAATGGCTTCAAGTTACAAGAAAGGAGATTCCGACTAAACATCAGGAAAAGCATTCTGACAGTATGAGCTGTTCAGTAGTGGAACAGACTTCCTCAGAAGGTTGAGGACTCTCCTTCCTTGGAGGTTTTAAAGCATGGCCATTTGTCATGGATGCTTTAGCTGAGACTCCTGCATTGCTGGGAGTTAGACTAGGTGACCTTTGGGGAATCCCTTCCAACTCTATGATTCTATGTTCCACTTCAAAAGATATTGGCAGCCAGGGTGGCATGTCCCATTTTGCTATTTGAGGAGAAACGGGAAATGCAGCCTTCCTCCTGCTGCTGCCACCATACCTGTTCCTGTCGTCACCCAATCTACAGCCACCACATACCTTGCGACATCTGCCGCAGGCGGAGAAGCAACATCACCATTGGTACACTGTACTGTAATACGATGCTTATCTTAATTTCCCTCCAGAAAAAAATATAAATTGCTAATAAAAATAGATAAAATTATTCATCATTATACACTTATTTATCCAGCTATACAAATGCTGGACAGGGATTAGTGTTAAGAGAAAATGATTTTATTTATGAAATACAATCTTACATCAGTAGGCTGGAGTTGAAAAAAAGACTGCTTCAGGACATTCAGAACTATCCATGGCTGAACATCTCCAAAGCAAAATCAGATCAGATTCACTGGCCAGACTGAATATGAAAAACACACCCACAGTACACTGGCACACTAAAACCAGGTTTGGACAGAGTATGTGGGGAAATATGAGTCTAGCAAGCTGAAATGAGCCAGTTCTGAAATCCTCATTTTTTTTCTAGTTGGTGGCTGCCTAATAAACCACAACTTCTCTCACTTCACACAAAATCCACAAACGGGAGAGGGAAGGGCGGCTTAAGTTTGTACTGCAGGTACCCAAAGAGTCTCATTCATACCTATTCTGCTAGAATTTTGCTGTAATGGGCAAACAAGAAATTTAAACAAGGGTTTATTAAAGCAATTTGAAGAATTACTCCTTAACATAAACTGGTATATGGCACTTTAGACAGCTTTCACATGTAACCAAAGAAATAGAAATCTATCACACTGACACAGAGTAAATATAAAACATACAGTGAAATTCAGAGATCCCTTTGACGCAACAAATCAGCTTTGCAATAAATATCCCTGTAATTAAGCTAAAACCTACACCCCAAGCCCAATTCATGTTTGCATACAAGCTCAAAAGATTTTAATGGAAAAGCATAGTATTTTAACTCAGAACTATGCAGATTATATTGATTTTTTGAAGGACAAGTCCCCTGGGACAACATGATAAGGGAAAGGGAAGAGAAAGAGAGATCAGGATGTGCAAAGATTGATAAAACCTTCATTTAAGAATTTTTCATTTCAGCATTTTGAAAAGCTAGCATCCTTTGAGTGCAAGAAACAGGAAGAATCTTAATTTTGGCATATTCAGCCTTTACCTACAAAAATAATATGCTTAATTCAGTGTGCCACTGAACAGTTGAATACAACAGAAGCTGATATTGCTGGCAGCGTGCCAGACCCTTCAGGACCCACCAAGCATGAAAGCCACATTAGCAGTTGACCTCCTCAGCTGCAGTTCACATATTCTGAAGGAACACAAACAGTGTGGAAGGAAAGCAAAAAACAGCTCCCAATTACCCTGTTGCAGACAAATCCAAAAAAGTACAAAATACCTGCACCTCACTGAGATGCTGCACATTTATTAGCTGAGAGAGCAGAGGCTTGCTGCATTAGTTGCTAGACAGAAATAGGACAAGAAGCAGTGCACCAAGCAGAAACCTGGCAGCAACATTACATTTGGGACATGGTGAAGTCACTACCCTGCACCATCTATCACTCTGTCAGCTCTCCTGTAAGATTTGGTGAAAAGCATAATGAATGCATGGTAAGGTGTTGTTGCTTCCTGTTTCAAAAGTAACAGCTAGCTCTCACGATAAACCAGTAGGCAAACACGCTCCCTTATGGTGTTGACTGGGAGAGAAGGGCCTGACAGCTCACAAGATGGGTGGTACAGCAAATCTCTTAAATGGATAAATATTAAGTGAATGGATGAATGCGGCCCTAACGGATATGAATGACAAAGGGATGAGGGGAGGGCAAAGAAGGAATCACCCATTCCTTCTTCCTTGAAGGCAGTTCATGTCATTTCTTTCTGCTGTTGCTGTTTACAGCCCTGTACCTCACACAGCATCCAGTCTAGCAGTTTGAACTTGTCTTAGCAGTATCTGGAAAGGGCCTCCTTACATGGGTTAAACCACAGAGCCTAGGGCTTGCCGATCAGATGGTCGGCGGTTTGAATCCCCATGACGGGGTGAGCTCCTGTTGCTCGGTCCCTGCTCCTGCCAACCTAGCAGTTCGAAAGCACATCAAAGTGCAAGTAGATAAATAGGTACCACTCCAGCGGGAAGGTAAACGCCATTTCCATGCACTGCTCTGGTTTGCCAGAAGCAGCTTAGTCATGCTGACCACATGACCCGGAAGCTGTACGCCGGCTCCCTCGGCCAATAAAGCGAGATGAGCGCCGCAACCCCAGAGTCGGCCACAAATGGACCTAGTGGTCAGGGGTCCCTTTACCTTTACCTCACACAGCATCCAGTCTAGCAGTTTGAACTTGTCTTAGCAGTATCCGGAAAGGGCCTCCTTACATGAAGCAATTCAGAGGAAAAATACAACCCACTTCACAGCCACAGTAACAAGACACTTTTCCTCAGAGTCCAATTTTCCCTAACAATCAGAGGGGCAGACACAGGGAAATTCAGCTTGAACACACAGACCTAAGTTAGTCACCCACTGTTCCACAAGGAACATTATGAAGGCCCTGGATGCAAAAGCTTATAAGGAAGTGCCAATTTGAATAATTATATCATCATCAAATTAGAGAAAGTAATAACTGCTGTTATTCCATAGTAATAACAAACTCAATTTCCCAAGTGCCAATTGTTATGTAGCTAAAATGGCATTCCAACACAAGAGGGATTATCAACAGGCTGAGGACAGCTCCAAGGTTTACAGAACTACGAAAAAACTTTGAGCAGGTGGGGCGGAACCAAACAAGGAAGATTTTGAATCATCCCAAAGAAGATCAAGCATATTCAGTGGCTACGACATGATAGTTGGGGTGGGGGAACAGATTGGAAAACTGAGGGAGGGGGAATTGAATGGAATATCCTGGGAAAGGGCCTAGCTGGCATCCTGAACAGGAGTACTCTGCACTGCAACATTTTATTGCAGGGCCCGCTTGTAAAATAAGTAAAACAAACAGTACATTTTAAAAACTTTGACAGCACTTAAGATTATCCCGCTGCTGTTATACTAATTATGGCCACACAGGTAGAGATTAAATAGAAAGGAGCTATAGGGTTGCAGAGCAGCCACCTAGAATCAATCTCTGCATGGGCACACTGTCTTCATTTCTCATTCTGATGGCATTATTAAAGAAATACATACCGTATTGGCCCGAATATAAGCCACACCCACAAATAAGCCGCACTTTTAAAATTTGGTGGCTCAGGGGAGGCTTGGGAGCAGTGGACAAACTGCACGCTCTTGCCCTGTGCTGCTTCCTGTGGGTGGAGGCCAGCCGTGCTGCTTTGCTGGCGGTGTAAGGCCACAAATATAAGCCGCACTTTAACTTTTTATGATCAGAATTTGGGAGGAAAGTGCAGCTTATATTCAGGCCAATACAGTATAATCGGTCTGAGAAACATGATGGTAGAAAATGGAATTCGCTGTTTCTTAAGATATGCTGGGTCTAGGCAATTATTATTATTTATTCTACTACCACTATTATTTATACTACCACTACTACTATTTATTCAACTTAAATACTGCCCTTTAGCAAAAGATCCCAGGGCGGTGGGTGTACAACATTAAGAACACTTTTTACAGAGCATCAATAATAAAAATGTAATAAAAAGCATAATAATGAAATACCATATTTTTCACCCCATAGGACGCTCCGTCCCATAGGACGCACCTAATTTTCCCTTTATTTCCCCCCCAAAACCAGGTCGGGGAACAGCGGGATGGCGGCGCTGCGCCTCCCCGCTGTCCCCTGAGCTTGTGGGGCTGGCTGATGTCTGCCCGAAGCGCGGGGCGCTCTGCTTCAGCACGCCCCACACTCCTTGCAGCAGGCTACTATCCGCAGCCCAGGGAGCCCTGTGGGAACTCCCGCAGGGCTCCCCAGGCTGCGGGTGTCTGCCCGGCGCGCAGGGCGCTCTGCTTCAGGGCACCTTGCGCGCCGGGCGGCAGGCTGCTATCCGCAATGCGGGGAGCCCTGCGAGAACTCCCGCGGGCTCCCCAGGCTTGCTGATAGCTTCCTGAAGCCTGGAGAGCGAGAGGGGTCGGTGCGCACCGACCCCTCTCGCTCTCCAAGCTTCAGCGAAAGCCTGTATTCGCCCCATAGGACGCACACAGATTTCCCCTTCATTTTTGAGGGGGGAAAAGTGCGTCCTCTAGGGCGAAAAATACGGTAATCATAATGATCCCACCCAACCAGCTTTAACAGGCCATAGATTATTTAATGACTAAAGGCCTGGATAAAGAGAAATGTTTATATGGGCCTTTATATGTTAAAAATCAACACTGTGAAATCTGCCTAAAAGACAACAGGGAACTAGTACTGGCGGCTGGAGCAGTGATGCAATACTCTCCAGCCAACCTGCCTCCCACACCTCGCTCAGCACAAGAGAAGTCACCATGTTCTTCACCAGCTGCAGCTTCCTTAAATCAGGCATGCAGAACCTTCTGCCCTCTGGATGTTGTTGGACTGCAAGTCCCATCAGCCCCAGCCATCATGGCCAATCATCAGGGATGTGGGGAGCTGTAGTTCCAACATCATTTGAAGAGTGCCTGGTGAATTCATTACAATGAGCCACTGGTGAATGCTAGGTTCATTACAATTTACAGTGGTGCCTCGCAAGACGAAATTAATCCGTTCCGTGAGGCTCTTCGTATAGCGGTTTTTTCGTCTTGCGAAGCAAGCCCATTGACAGCTTAGCGGATTAGCGCTATTAGCGGTTTAGCGGCTTTTAGCGGCTTATCAGCTGATAAGCGGCTTAGCTGCTTAGAAAAAGGGGGGAAAGGGGGGGAAACCGCAGGAACTCGCAAGACATTTTCGTCTTGCGAAGCAAGCCCATAGGGAAATTCCTTTTGCGAAGCGCCTCCAAAACGGAAAACCCTTTCGTCTAGCGGGTTTTCCGTCTTGCGAGGCGTTCGTCTTGCGGGGCACCACTGTAGATCTTTCTTTCTTTCTTTCTTTCTTTCTTTCTTTCTTTCTTTCTTTCTTTCTTTCTTTCTTTCTTCCTTCCTTCCTTCCTTCCTTCCTTCCTTCCTTCCTTCCTTCCTTCCTTCCTTCTTATAAAACCCCCCACTAAAACCAAGTACAGTCATACCTCATGTTATGTTTGCTTCATGTTACATTTTTTCAGGTTGCGTCCCGCGGCGACCCCGAAGTACCGGAAAGGGTTACTTCCGGGTTTCACTGCTCGCGCATGCGCAGTAGCGCTAAACCGCACCACGCACCTGTGCAGATACGGCACTTCAGGTTGTGGGCTTTTCATGTTGCGAATGGGCCTCTGGAACAGATCCCGTTCGCAACCAGAGGAAACACCGTATTCACAAGCTCCTAGAGGCACCAGAGCAGCTAATCAAAAAGAGCAGGATTCAGATAACTGGAAGAGACCCATGTAAAAGGGTAGGTTGAGAATAAGACATTCCATCATGGCTAGAAGAGATGCAGAGAGAGGAAAATACTCACCACTTTCCAACGGTCCTTCACCACGTAGTTGGCCGGCAGAATGTCGACCTGCTCCCCTCCCCCACTCATGTTTGGTTCGTCCTTGATAGCAGCTGCTAGGCACTGCATTTGCCAGCCAGAGAATATTTTAGTAGCAGCTCCCAATTTAAACGAGCCATTTATCTGAGGAAGAAGAGGGAAAACACATACACACGAAAGGGAAGAGAGGAGAAACATAACAGAATTAATGCAGGTCATCACAGGCAGATCATGCTGCTGAAACAACCCCCATTTAGACCCAGTGAGAGGAAGTAGCACTAGGAAAGGTGGCAAACTCACCTCGGGGTCAGAGCGCAGCTTGCAACAAGCCTTGCTGGCGCAAGCAATTGCCCTCTTTACAAAATCCTCAGCGGTCTTCATGCACAAAATTAGCAGAAGCGACCATGCTGTGAGTCAGCAGCACAAACTTAAAAGTAGTGAGTAGTGAAAAGTTACTGGCTTACACCATGCAGGGTGCTTTGGGGGAGAGGGTGGGGAATTGAAAGCCAGCAACTCAAAGACAGGCCGAAGCCAACTTCTTGGATATTGTCTGAGTACCACAACGGTGACAGCAACACCGTAAGAGCTAAATCTGTTCCAAGAACATAAATGATCTCAATGAACTAAATAGATGACTTTCTCTTGAAACAGCCACCTTTAGCACTCAGCTGACCAAGGATTGCCAGGTACAGCACACAGCAAAATCCAAGATGTGCTGTTTAGAGTGCAAGCTTTAAGAATGGCTACCTCCATAAGACAGCCAAGCAGAGAAAAGAATATGTTCAGAACTGCTTCAGCCCTCGGTGTATCAGTCTTCTTTCGACTAAGAGGCCCTATCAACAGTTATGTAAAATACGGAAGATTTCAACTCTGGTCCTCACCATGCTTACTCAGAAGTGCTATTAATTTGGATGGGTCTTGCTTCAAAGAATGCAAACTTAGGGTTCGTCCTTGTTTCTGTTGCCTTTCCTGTTGTTGTCTATGGATAGCTTGTACTCGTTTATCCTTGTCTATTCCCCACAACTGGGTTTGATCACGTGTAACGCATATTTCAAGGTTTTATTTGCTATGCTATACTGTACATGATTTTTAAACCGCTCTTTTAAAACACTGGCTGGGGGCCAATAAACTGAAACTTATACCTGATAAAATGAAAGCACTGTGTGTGGTTGCTTCCCTCGGAAGGGGAGATTCAACCTCACTCCCTTTGAAAGATCAGGTTCACACCTTGATTCCACTTTGTTGCTTGAACAGTGCGAGTTTTCAGCTTCGGGTGTTTCTACCAGCTTAAGCTGGTATGCCAGTTGGAATCCTCTTCTGGACAAGAAAGGTCTGTCAGCATTTATCAATAAATGTCTTATATGTGGGGCTTCCCTTGAAGATAGCTGCAATTAGTTCAAAATATAGCAGCCGGGATTCTGACTAGAACTTGCTGGGAACATCTTCCACCAATTCTAATAAATATACACTCAAGGAGCCGGTTTGTATCTTTAAAGAGCTTCACAGCTTGGAAACCCAATTCTTAAGGGTCAGTTGCATATGAACTGTCCAAGAACCAACACCTTCCACTTTGAGGCCCTTCTCAGAATGGCTCCACCATCAGAAATTAAGCAGGCAGTGCCTTCTCATCTATGGTACCTCAACTGTGGAACTCCCTCCTCATGGAGGTTTATCTGGCACCCACTTTATTGTCTTTTAGGCATCAGGCAAATCCATGTTAATACTTGCAGGCATTTTAATGGGTTACATTTTGAAATAGCATTTGGAGGATGCTATATTTTAATGCACAGTTTTAACTGTTATTTTAATTTATGTATTGGTTTATTGTATTTTGTTATTATTCTTTTGTTTTAAATTACATACCTGTGCAATTTGTCTGTGATAAATATTATGAAGGGTGGTATACACTTTTCACGCAGCACTCTTGACATGTGCACATATACGTACACATATATATATACATATATATTTATATATACGCATACATATATATGTGTGTGTGTATTCGCACACACAGACATATATGCCCAAACAGCTTCTAAGCAGTTTACAGCTATAAATCAATGATGAAATACATTACACTACTTATATAAAATAACACAATCTCCCTACAAAACGTTATGTAAGCAAACTAACCCTCAAGAAGTGAAGGTTCCTCATTACAAAAACATTTTCTGAATCCTCAAGGGAGCTAGTGAGCAATTAGAGAGAAATTATTTTTTATTTTTCTGTAAGTAGAGCACAGCAGCTCTGTGCTCCATTTAAGTCTTTCTAAAGCCTTCAAAAATTCTACTTCTCTAGTATTGGTTCTTTGATAATCTTCTAAATTGGATGGGAAGAAAGACATTAATCCTGAAAAAACAATCCAACTAGCCCTACAACTGTGCAGCTTCCCACACAGCTTTCCTTGAAAGGCATGGAGATTTGTGCAGCAGTTGTAATAGGTAGAGGTCAGATTCCATTAATAAAGCTGGCTTTATTAAAGTGAGACCTGGCCATAGGTATTCATGCTTTAGTAACCTCTATTTCAGACTACTGTAACATGCTTGACGTGCGTCTAATTTAAAGAGAGTTCAGAAAATTAGCTGGTGCAAAATTATAGCTAGGCCAAACGTCTGGAGTGCCAAAAGTTTAGCCTGAGTTTTGGAGGGTTCTTGTTTTTTGGGGGGGAGGGTAAAAGTGCTTCTCCCTTTTTGTATTTTATGAGTGAGTGTTAATAAAACTTAATGGAGTACTTTAGCTCTAGCTAGTAGTCACCATAGTTCCCCCACAGATTGGGAGTGGGATGGGCAGAGGAGATTGTGGTTGCCAGGTGATTGCAGCAAGGGAGCTACAGTAAATTCCCCCATTAGAGTCGCATGCTCCACCTTCAACGATAAGCAGAAATCCCCCACTGCACAAATTTTTGGCCTATAAAAGGAGGCATTTTGCTGCCATCAGACTGTTGGCAGAGTTATGGTTCAGATCATATTACTCTGGTTCTGTTAATCTACCCTGGCTGTCTATTTGGTTCAATGGCCTCTAGGCACATAGATTTCTCGAGTAGTGGCACCAATTCTATGGAATATACAAACACACAAATAAAAAGTAAAAACTACATAATTAAAATAACGGTTCATCAGCTGTTACAATGCTTTTCTTAACAGTCTGCATAAGCTTAGCAGTACAAAAACGTTTTCAGCAAACATTTAAAGGTCAATAAAGAAGATGCCTGCTGAATCTCTATGAAAGGGCAACTCCACAGGGCTGGGCCAATAACTCTAAAGGGTTTGGCTTTGTGTTGATGTCAATAAGCCTCAACAACTAAGGGGACAACCAGTGACATTCCTAAAGGTGATCATTCCAGTAGGATCACTCCTACAGATGATGTAGGCTAGAAGAGTTCAAGTGGTCCCTAAAGGACACTGGACTTAAGTTGTTGAGGTTTTAAGTTGTTTATTATAAACTTATTTTGTGTGTATATATGTATATCTTACTTTTACTCTGATTTATTCATTATTAAGTATATTGATTATTAAGTATGTTTGATTTTAAAATAGTAACTTTTTAAAATGAATAAACTGTCCCTTTTCTTTGGATCATTGAGACTTGAGAAACAACAGCATACAGGAAGCTATTTAGCAAGCTTTGAACAGTATCTCACATCTTCTAGGACAGCCTTCCCTAACCCAGCTCCAGGTATTTTGGAGTACAATTCTTCCAAGACCCAAGCTAGCACAGCCAATAATCAAGGATGATGGGAATTGTGGTCCAAAACAACTGGAGGGCACAGGGATATTGTCAGTAAAAGTTCCTGGGAACTTATTGAGTCCTCTGGAGCCTACAGCACAGCTTCTGCCAATCTAACTGAATTTCACACAATTTAATCATTTTCAGGGCAGGAAGCCAATGCCCTTCAAGGTAAAGATGCTGACTTGCCAGCAGCCGCTACTATATGGCACAGCATAACAAGAACTCTGCTAGATCAGATCAATGCCCCATCTAGTCCAGCATGCTGTTCTCACAGTGGCCAACCAGATGCCTGTGGGGAGCACGCAAACAGGACCTGGAAAAAACAGCACTCTGTTTGCACAGTGATTCCTAGCAACTGGTATTCAGCAGCATACTGTCTCTGACAGCATCAGTCATTGCTCAGTTTATTTTATATTTGTAACGCATAATGGCAAATATTGACGCTAGTATAGTTTAAGTGTGAAGTCAAGATAAACCCCACGTTCTTTATAATTCCCCCCCCTCCTTGTTCTCCTTCCCTATACTGCTTTTTCTGCATTCTTGTAAATATTCCAGCTATGTCAAAGGCTTGGGTGTTTATTCGCCTAACTTACCATTTCAAGAATTCCAGCACCTGTCTGACATTTCAAGTGCTAAGCTTGCAAAATATTCTCTCTTCATTCAATTTCATTCAGGGAATTAAGCAAGCAAACATTGGCAAGAGAACTTGAATAATGGGTCCCCTTTTGCTGCCTCCTTGTCACCCTTACTAAATACCAGTTGCCTGGGAGATACTCTAAGCAGTGACACACATTTTGTGTGTGTAGTGTGAACTAAGAACTGGACCTCTGCTTCTTTTGCTGGTGTGCCTTTCTGAACTGAAATGATGCCCAAAATAATTTATCTACCAGGCATCAACTCATAGATTATATCCGGCCAGATGTAGACAAGAGCACATAAGTGTTAGTGTGGGATACCTTGCTTTGAAGCTAGCCTTGAAAGAAAGCTCATGCAATTGCTATCTATCAATAGCAGTTGCCTCTTTCTGAACAAAGTTGAAAAACCATACATAATAGAAGTAATTAGCTTTAAAATAAGCAACTGGCTAGAACAGGCAGCAGGAAAGAAGCCGGGATTCTAAAAAGCCTCTAGGAGAGAATTGTTTTCAGAACAGTACTGAAATCAGCTGATGTATCCCTACATGGGAGACAGCTAAACAAATGCAGGTTACAACCCTGTATTAAATAATTAGCAGGGTTCTCTCAAGGAACCGTAGAATGGAGATCCAGTT
This sequence comes from Podarcis melisellensis, assembly GCF_964234715.1. Classification (NCBI taxonomy): domain Eukaryota; kingdom Metazoa; phylum Chordata; class Lepidosauria; order Squamata; family Lacertidae; genus Podarcis; species Podarcis melisellensis. The sequence continues at coordinate 19,228,323 of NC_138530.1, read as the reverse complement.
TTGGAACATTATAGATCATAATGCAATTAAGAAGGGTCTTTTATTTTCCCTATTATAACTTTAGCAATTTTGGAACGTCTGTTAGAATAAAAAGCTTTAAATACGGAATCTGTGGTGTTCAACATGCCTTTCCTGTGTTAAATCTCTCACTTTGAGTCTGCTGCAGCATTTGCCCAAACACAGCCAAAATATAAAAAATAATATCCAAAATCTCTTCAGAATGCTCTATTGCCTCCAATCAGCAGAACAAAGCTATGGAAGTCTGGCTCTCACCATCTTACTAAAGGTCCTGGAAAACACTTTAGTGTTTTATGCACAATTCTGAAGAACTGCAATATCCCAGTTTATTTCAGGATACATCCTCACCTCAGGAAGCCTAAGAATTAGAACAATCAATGTTTATTCAAATTGTTGGAAATCATGACCACCCCACAGATTCATCACCAGTATTTGCCCACCCAAAATAAAGAACTTACTTATTTTACTTAAACTGATTTATGTGAGCCAATGAGAGGTTTTAAGGAGCCCAGGGGGTGGGAGAGGGGAGGGGAACATACCTGATCCAGCTATCTGGAGAGTAGGATGAGAATTCCCAACAATATGAGTTGATTTTAAAAGAGTATTGGTCCCTTCATAAAGCAAGAAGAGTAGAAAGAGCAGAAAATTGTATACAAATTTTAAGCCAAGATTCTTGCTTTTGTGCATTTCCGAAATGCAGAGAGATGCTTTCTTTTCTTGGACAGAGTACAGAAAGAAATGGCAATAGAGGGAACAACTGTATAAAGTAACGACCCGAGTAGTGTTTTTGCAAATGAGGAATAGCGTGGTTCAGAACCCAACATCAATGAATTACAGCATGGGCTACTATTATTACATGTATATCCTGACACTACGCTATACAAAATGTTAGTAGTCCTCTGCCACACACACCTTACTCAAGTCCCCTGCATAGTAGGTTAGGCCAAGAATATGACTAGCTCAAGGTCACCCAGTAAGCCTTATGGCCAAGCAGAGATCCTGAGTGCAAGACCAACACACTTCTACTCCACCACATGGATCTTAGTGGCCTGGTTTAATGTGAACATGCAAGCACGTGGGTTCCCAGAGAGATTGTGGCCACTTTGCTCCTCTCTAGTTTTGCTGCTGTATCATGCTGAGTAAAGTCATAGTTTGCCTTAGCATGGCATCTGAACCTAGCTCATGGTTCAACTCTCTCCAGACTAATGATCAGCTTGTTGCTTCTCCAAGGAGCTAAACCATAAACCCAGATGACATGCTAAGCCAAACCACGGTTTAGCTCAGAGTGATGCAACAGCAAAACAATGAAAGGAATGAAACTACCGCAAACCCTTCTTCCAGAACCTGCATGCATTCACCATAAGCCATGACTTTTGATATGTGGACCGGGTCAGAATATTACAGGCAAAGCACATTTAGAAATTCCCATTCTCAACCTATGCTATTTTTTTCTGTACAAAAGCAATTAGCAGACTTGTGCAGTATTTTTAAAAAGCCTCAAAGACAAAAGTAATGAGCATGATGCAAGAGTAAAGCAGACAGCAAAACATTTAATAATGACATGGTGTTTTAAAAGTTGTCAGGTTCTGCAGAAACCACAGATTGATTAATTTTATGTCACTGAAGCAGAGGGATAGCAGCAAGCTAAGAATGAGTCCTTATTTCTATTTTTATCTTCAAATATTTATTTTCATGTGGCAAGATCCTGGGTTAGGTGACAGCTAGAGTCCCCACCTCTGCTGTGGCCTCCTCTCCTCTGGGATGTCTGCTTCTCATCGGACTGCCCAGGAAAGAATCCCCCTTAGAAATTCTTTACTGATACTTCACAGGATCTGGAAAAATCAAATGTAAGGATGACACATCTAAGGAATATTCAGTCCCTAGTAACCGGGAAATTTGCATGCCATTCAGTTCAGACTAACCACCACCACTGACTGAGAGATGCGAAATATCTTTTTCTTTTTTGCTATCTTTTCCATCTCAGTATATTCCTTTGGTGCGTGGATGAATTCCAGGTCTATCTCAGAAACACTGTCTAGTTGGGGGTTTTTTACATGCTTGCTACCCCCCAGGTTGTACTCATCTACCAGACATTTATAGGATGCAGTCTGGGATGATTTCAGCTGCAGTTCCCCCAAAACTCATTTGATTGTTTGTTCTATTGTCAAGAGACAGGGCTACTACCTGTTCAAAATTTTAATGGATTGTTTGTCTTTTGAGAGCTCTGCCCACAATAATTTGGAAACTGAGTTGTCCATATAATCAAAAGAAGCAAAAACTCAAAGGGCAACCTAAATGTTATCTAGTAAAGTCCTTGCACATGGTACTGCCTTAAAGCAGGCATCACTCAACATTTATCTGGGGTACTGTATCTTTGTCTACTGGGTTGTTGATCAATCTCCCTCTGCTTGCTCTGCATACCAAACCAGAACACCTCCTTCAGTTAGGCACCGCATTAGGAGACAAAAGTAGTATAGCGATTGCACCATGGAGATGCCAGCTGAAACTAAATAAACCAGTACTAATATGGCATGAATGACCTAGTATTCATGAACTGCAGCAGATTCAAATGACCATTTTTAGAGCTTATTTTCAATCTGTGCCTAGAGCTGTCAATCTGTGGATTTTTTAAAAAAATGCCTGCTGGAGGGGGAGGTCCATAGACAGACCAGGACAAGTTCAGTGGTCGGGAATAGAGCCTGGAGGGTATTGGTGGGTAAGATCAGGATGTGGGAGACAGTTGAAAACAATTCTCCTCTGCTTCAAAATATCAAGTTCATATGATTGGTACAAAGAGCCAGGCATTGAAGCCAGAAGCATAAAAAGATGTAACAGTTTAGCAGTGCACCTTCCAAACAGATAAATTTCTGGGCTGTGTTAAAAATACCATAACCACAGGGAGAAACAACTATGATATATTATTTCCACTCTTTATCTGTAAAGTAGGGAGGAATTCTCATCCAACAAGGACATTCATTTGTAGATAACATGGTTAATGTTTTAAACACACTCTTTTTTATTTAGCATGAAAATCAATGGTAATTTTTTAATGTAAAAGAGGAAAATTCCACAAAGCACTGTTGCTGCAGATTTGGGGCCAGTTCAACTAACCTGTAGTGAAAGCCAGGATAAGGACTCCTACTAGCGCAACAGGGTTTTCTTCCCCTCTGCTACACCTGTGCGTTCCTCAAACTTACTCTGGAGGGTCAGGAGAACCCCCAGAACAGGACATAGGGGAGATTATTCCATCAAGCAAGTAGAAATGTTTGTGCTGACAGAATAATCTTCTAAATCTATGCTCAATTCTACCCTGTCATGAGTCCCTGGAGGGAACAGTCAGACACGGAGGGGGAATAGGAGGACCTCAGAGAATTGGAGCTGAAGGACCTTGGAGAACTTCATAGTGGAATGAGGAAAGTAGAACCGGGACCCCAAGAAGTGTCTGATCCCAGGAAGGGACCTAGCTTAGGGAATCTGGAACCAGGGTAGGGACCCAGCAAGTTGTTAGAAAAACTTAATACTCCTATGGCATTGGACACTGCAACTTTAACACATCCTCTTGTCAGCGAGGAGCCTCCCACTTCTTAGGAGACAACTGAGAGTACGTTTTGGTGCTTCCATCAACATGGAGTCACCAGAGCAAACAAATCTCACGGAGCCTAACTCACTCAAGAGGGTTCATTTGCTTGCCCAGTCTTGGACCCCAGCCACTTGCCACACAAATAGCTGTGGCTACCCCACACTTCAAAAGGAAGCTGCTTGTTGAAGCAGTATCTTAGCTTGAATTCAGGCATGTATCTGAACCTCGTATGAACCTGCTGAACCTTGTAACCTGTAGTGTGCCTACCTGATTGAGCATTAAACCCTTTGGCAAAATAAGAGCTGAGAGTTCGAGTGCTTTGTCTGGCAGTGAGCTAAATTGGGTGGTGGAAAAGTAAACACTTTTCTCTCCCCTAACAATAATGCAGATTTCAAGCCATGCATCTCAGGAAATAAAGAGAGAGCCAATAATTTCTAATAGGAACAAATTGGACTTCTTCAAAATCCTGCCTTATAGGAAGTTCAAAGAAGACTAACCAGGTGGCCTGTTTGCCTGCTCAGCCAGGTGCTATCCCTTGATGGGGAACTTCAAGGAACCTGCTCTCCATTCTTACAGTTCTTTATCTTTTAACCAGACATTGACCAAACAACCATTCAAACAGAGAAGCAACTGAAATACAGTGGTACCTCGCAAGACGAAATTAATTCGTTCTGCGAGTTTTTTCGTCTTGCGAAGCACGGATTCCCTGGGTATTAACGGTTTTAAGAAAAAGGAAAGAAAAAGCAAGCCCATAGGGAAATTCGTCTTGCGAAGCAACTCAAAAAACGAAAAACTCTTTCGTCTTGCAAGTTTTTCGTCTTACGAGGCATTCGTCTTGCGAGGTACCACTGTACAGGACTGTCATCTTTAAAATAGGACTTATATTCACATTAATTGGGTACCATTTTTCATTCCCGCTGCCCCTGAAATAACAAAAACAGTGCTTTTGGGAAGATATTGATAGTAACACAAGGAATTTTCTTGTGGTTCAATATAAGATTATCTAACTATTTTTAACATACTTGATTGCAATAGTGCTGTGGATCACCTGACTTTAAACAGTGCAAAATACTTGAGTACAGTGGTACCTCGCAAGACGAATGCCTCGCAAGACAAAAAACTCGCTAGACGAAAGGTTTTTCCGTTTTCGATTTGCCTCGCAAGACGAATTTCCCCTATGGGCTTGCTTCGCAAGACGAAAACGTCTCGCGACGTCTAAAAACAAAGACATGTTTTGTTTATAAAGTTAATTTATTTTCCCTTCAGTTTTTGAACTGCTCTTTACAGTATGTGTGACTTTAAAGAGCAGTTAATAAACTGTTGTTGTACCAAATTTGGCTTTGTTTAGACCTTTTTTGACCATAGGAACGCATTAATTGATTTTCAATGCATTCCTATGGGATTTCGTGCTTCGCAAGACGAAAAATTCGCTAGACGACAAAAATTGCGGAACGAATTAATTTCGTCTTGCGGGGCACCACTGTATAAGAGTCATCTGAAATACAACAAAAACGCTGGCACTTTTGGCATATTAGGAACCACCAACATTTTCACTTTTTGGAATTGATTATCTTCACCTCTAAATGTCTGTATAAAATAAAAATACAAATTTCCTTACCCATGTACAGAAAAAAAAATGTTTTACTTACACCTCAAAAAAAAGTATAAAACTTCCTGATATATCTCAGTCTTCAACGCTAGAAGGTCTGATGCATAACTCCCACCTAGTACATGCGATGAGATTATACACATCCCTGAAAAGAGTATATCTCTATTCTGGTTTCCCAAGTGAATACTATTTAAAAATATAAAAGAAGACATTTAAAAGCTTTGGACAAGTGACTCACCGAAAAGCCACCATCAATCTGCAGCATCAGAAATACAGGAAGAAGTGCAAGCACACTGATTGCAGTGGCCACAAAATGTATGAGCACTTAAAATAGCATTTTAAAAGTATTTCACAACTACTGTCTACGAATAGCCACAGCTGGCATATCGGCTGCAACTGGGGGGGGGGGAGCACTCTTAGTCACTGAGAATACCTCTCCCTCAAGTGATCATGATGGATCCAAGAGTACTCCCAAGCTATTCATCTGCACCTTCAGGTAGAGTGCAACCTGTTAATCTCCTGAATTTGGAAACCACTCACACATAGAGCTTGTGTTACTAGGATTCAGCTTCAATTTACTGGCCTTCATGTAGCCCTTACTAACTCCAGACATTAGTCCAGGATTTGCACACTTTCTCCTAAGTCAAATGTTACAGAAAAGTAGAGTCAAGTGTCATCAGCATACTGGTGACACCTAGGTCCAAATCTGCTAATGACCACTCCCAATGGCTTAAAATACAGTAGATGTTAAAAAGCACTGGGAACAATATAGTATCCTAAGTGACGTCACAGTCACAGTATGTCTTCCCTGCAGACTGATCACTAGGGTAATCACTCAGCAAAACTGGGATCAGACTAAAGACTAATCTACTTCCACATCCTGTTCTCACAGAAGCCAATCAATTGTCCATGAGAAGCTTGCAAGCAGAACATGAGCACACCAGCAATCTCTCCACTACAGATTATCAGCAACTGGTATTCAAAGACATACTTCCTCCAACAGTGGAGATAGAACATGACCTTATCCTGCATGAAGTTGTCTAATCCTCTTATAAAGCCATCCAACTGATGGCAATCAGATCTTGTGGGAGCTAATTCTACTGTTTAACTATGTGTTGTCTGAAGAAGTACTTCCTTATGTCTATCCTAAATCTTCCAGCATTCAGATTACTGGGGTGGTCTGGGTTCTAGCACAATCAGAGAGAAAAACATTTCTCTAGCCTTCACACCATGCATTTTATACACCACTGTCACAGTCCCTCTAAATGTGGTTGCCTTTCCTCTTAGGAGAGCTGGCCCACCCTCTTGATTGCCCCTTTTTCAAGCTCTACAATATTCTTTTGATGGGTGGTAACCAGAATTGTACAAAATATTCAAAGTATGGATGCACCAGAGTTGTAGAATGGTACTATAAAAAAGATTCCTTCCAGTAGCACCTTAAAGACCAACTAAGTTAGTTCTTGGTATGAGCTTTCATATGCATGCACACTTCTTCTTCAGTGTGCATGCACACGAAAGCTCATACCAAGAACTAACTTAGTTGGTCTTTAAGGTGCTACTGGAAGGAATTTTTTTTGTTTTGACTATGGCAGACCAACATGGCTACCTATCTGTAGAACGGTACTATGATATTGGCAGCTTTATTTTCAATTCCTTTCCTGATTTTCCAAACATGGAATTCATGCTTTTCACAGCTACTGCACACCGGTTCAACATTCTTAGTGAGATATCCACCACGACCCCCAAGGTCTCCTTCCCAGTCAATGCCAGTTCAGACCTCTTCAGCATATGTGAAACTAGTATGTTTTGCCCCAATGTGCATCACTTTACACTTGCTTACATCAAATCACATTTTAATGTTAAGTCACCCAGATTGAAGAGATCCTTTTTGAACTCTTCTTTTTAACCACTCTGAACAATTTGGTATCATCAGTAAAACTTGGCTATCTCACTGCTCACCCAATCTTTTATGAAACAGCTATAAAGTACAGGATTCAGTACCAATCCTTGGGGATTACTGCTTCTTACATCCCTTCATTTATCCCTACTCTCTGCTTCATGTTCCTAAACCAGTGCCTGCTAAGCTTGTTCAAGAGTCGTTGGCAAAGTGCTTTATCAAAAGCTTTTGAAAGTCCAAGTACACAAAGTTGACTGGTCACCTCTTTAAGCTTATTGACACTCTCAAAGAACTTTAAAAGGGTATTGAGACAGAACCTGTCCTTGCAGACATTATGCTGGTTCTGCTTCAGTAAGACTTGTTCTTCTATACGCTTGGTAATTCTTTTGTTAATAATGCTTTCCAGTAGTTTTCCCCAAACAGGCATTAGGATAACTGGCCTAGGATCCATTTTTTAAAACTGTTGTTACATTAGCCACTTTTCAGTCCTTAGATATATAGACTGCTCTTAGGAACAATTTACATATTTTTATTAGAAGATCAGCAATTTCACATCTGAGTTCTTTAAGAACTCTCAGGTGGATACCATCCAGGTCCAGACCTGGTGATTTGTGATACCCAAAGCAATAATTCAAATGACCCAATATCTTAAGACTGTCAGTGGCTAGAAGAGATCAGAATGGCAAGAAAATACAGTATCCTAGGTTGCTGAAATTTCCTTGATCAATCAGGTCTGACATTAAAAAATACAGGGCTAGATGGACCATGGGTATGACAAGTGATATTCTTAGTCACCAGATAACTAAGTTATGTCACGAGATATCTAGATCCAACGACATAGGCCAACATTTAACCCAAAATAATGTCTAGTGGGAAAGTATGAACTTCAAAGCTCAGGAAGTGGCTACAATATGTACTGATATAATCTCATTTGGCATACCATGTGGTGTCCTATTTGGAAGATGTGACAAATGAGAAAGCACTAAAATGAGAGCTATAGGAATAACAACCTTAGAAAGCCTGCCATTATATAACAAACTAGATTATCATATGAAAGAAGTGAGGCATTTGATCTACTGGAGGACAAGAAGTGTAATGGTTCAAAGTACAAAACTGATCCAGAATAGGGGGGAAAAACCTTCACATTTTCAAGAGAAAGATATCAATCCAAAAGGACGAAGAAGCTGTTAATTCCCCATCCTTAAGATTTTGTTCCCAAAAAAACAAAGGTTTGTTTTCTTCATGACTATTGCAAGTTTGACATGCAATAATAAGAATAACCAAAAATATTATAACTTGGGAAAATTCATTACCCATGCTACTCTTATTGCCTATTGTTACAGGCTACACACCTTCTCCCACTTAGTCTTCAAAGCACTGTCACCCCAGCCAACTACCTGGTCACCTGAGATCACTGCCTGACTGCCACAAAGCTTTTGTGCTGTTAGCATACCATAGGGAATCTTAATTCAAACTGAGCTTCTCCATTCTGCTCAAGCTCAGCCAATTTTGTCACCTTCTCTCAAACAGTCTGTGCATCTTCTGCCATACCCTTTCTTTCTTACGTTTGGACTTTTCTGCCCCTTCATTGCCATTTAACACTCCCACCTCCATTTTCACCATCAAACCTCAACCTTTTATCAAGCCCTGCCTGCCTAATGTAAGCCTCCAAACTATTTTTTCATAAAATTCATATGCTTCACTGTAAAAAAAAAAGTTTTCAAAAAGATAGAACAAGAAAATCAAGGAAAAATCACAACAATACTTTAAAACATACAAAAAGTTACAATACTAAAACAGATTGGAATTCTCGTCAACTTTCAAATCACCTGGGTAGGCTTAGAGAGCGGTTATTCCTGTTCACAGGTCTTCTTGCACACGTCAAAGGTTACCAACTCATGACCTTCTTTAACATGTGCCTCTTTATCTCAGTCATAGGGCAGTTGGTTTTCTGAACACAATGCTAACCGTCTACTCAAGAGTATGTCTTCCTGAGGTAAATGGGCCTTACCAGTATCGTAGCGTGGGGGGGCCGGCCGCACCGGGCGCAACATCTGGGGGTTAGGATTAGGGGGCGCAAATCCACGGGTTAGGGGGCACAATCCACGGGTTAGGGGGCACAAATTACTTGCCTTGCACCGGGTGCTGACAACCCACGCTATGCCACTGGGCCTTACTTCCAAGCATGTAGGCTCAGGACTGCGGCCTCAAGACTTAATAGTCTTATGGGGGTACACACACCCTGTTTGACAGTTACACGTATTACTTCCGTGTCTGAGGATTTCAAGTCAGTCCTGCTAGGGTGGGTCTGAGCTTTGGCCTGGCAAGTCCTGCCCTGACGGCCTCGCCACCCGCTGTAGTGGAACATGTACCCTGCTCCCATGGGCCCACAGGAAACCGAAGCTCGCCGTGGCCAGCTCCCTCCACGCCCATATTAACCAGCATCTCAAAAAAACATAAAAATGAAATGCCCAACTGCACCCCTCGCCGCTGTCCCCAAGGACAGTCCCGCAGCCCAGAGCAGCCGCTCCCACGAGGGAGCTCGACGCCAACCCCCAACCCCGCCTCACACTCCGCCCCGCCCCCGCGCGCCTCGCAAGGTAGGCGCGCGAGGCCCTCGAAGCCCCGCCCCCTCCTCACCCCTCCGCCTGCACTGCAGCTCGTTCAAACTCGGCCGCCCGTTGCCCAACGCCCACAGGGGTGGGCTCCTCCTGCTCGCCACTGGCCGAACGCCCCGTCAATCCCCACCGGCCCCCTTCGCCTTGAGGGCATCCTGGGAGCTCGAAAGGCGGTGTGTCCCCCCTGTCTCCCCCCCCAGGAAGAACTACAACTCCCACAATGCACCGCCGGGCCACACTGGATCTTGTAAGGGGGTTCGGGCTGGGCCGTGTCACCCCCCCCCCACACACAGACACTATAGGACACCCCACCTTCTCCCCCCACCCCACAAAGTGGTCCGGTTATAGCGCGGGGCGGGGGCGCCCTCCCTCGCCTCAGCCCGCCCCTCCCTCGCGCGCTCACCTGGTCCCTGCCGCAGCCGTTGGTGAGGGCGGCGCATCCCCCCCTCCCCGCCCGCTGCTCTCCGTCAGTCAGTCAGTGCGGCAGCGCCGTCTGCGCGCGGCTCCCTGCCCTGCGCGGGACCGCCTGAGGCTGCTCCTGTTCCTGTGGGAGGGGGTCGCCCGGGGAGCATCGTCGTCCCCCCTCCCGCACCGGCCTCGGGATGGGTCCGCGGCGGCGGCGGCGGCGCTGGTGGCGGGGATTCGCCCACAATGCACCGCGCGCCTCAGCATCAGCATCAGCCTGACATCAGCTCCAGCCTCCGCAGCGCCGCCCCGCCCCGCCCTGCCGGCTTGCACCGGGACTTCAGGTGCTGGCGGCGGAGGGGAGAGGGGGCACGCCGCCGCCGCCGCCACCCCACCCACCCACCCCTCCGCCTTGCAGTCCTGGCCGCCGCCACAGATGAGGCTGCAAGCTCCCTCGGCCAGCCTTAGTGCAGAAGGCCGGCCATGCCTCAGCCTTGTTCTTCTTGCAGTCTCCTCCCTGCGCTTCCCAAGTTCTCCTAGAGATAATGCTGCAATAGCCCGGTGGCGCTGACATGGGGTGGCGTGACACCGCCGGGCACCTCGCAGCACTTCGCCAGCCTGACCCTAGACGTTTTGCTGCCGGGGGAAGCTTCGGAGCACACGAGTCCTGTGCTGTCTGCTCATTGAAGGGTGGTATATAAAATTAATTAATTAAGCAAACAACGTAGAAGATCATAGGAAATGGAAAAGTTATTCTATTTTGGCTTGAATGGTGAGGAAGATAAGGTGGTCCCTGGTTCCCCAGGCATTTCTGGAGCTGAAAGTGAAATTCTGCTGTGCGGTACACTGTACCGTTAGAATCATAGAACTGTAGATCTGGAACAGACTATGAGGGTCATCTAGTGCAACTCCCTGCAACGCAGGAATCTTTTGCCCAACATGGGGCTCGAACCCACAATCCTGATTGAGCTATTTGGTGCTGCACGTATGTCATGTATGTGATATTTAGATTGCCTTTTTGCTAAATGCAGTCAAAGCAGTGTGGAAAAACATTAAAATGTACTATGAAATAGCAGCTATAAATACTGAAGAAGCAGAACAAATTAAAAGCATTTGAAAAGTACAGGAAACAAGTTTTATGGTTTGTGCCTGCATGTAAATAATGAAAGGCATGATGGACCTCCCTGGGAAGTTGATTCCAAAGCTGCATTGCCACTATGGAGAATGACCTAATTTGGGTTCTTCAAGGGATTTCACTTCTATAGGGAGTGCACTGCACTCTGACAAATCTTAAAGTGAGGTTCATAGGGAGGGGAACATGGAAGGGAGGGAGCTATGTTACTGTGTATTAATAAAAATGAATCATATTCATCTCCCACCCTGGGACCCGTGAGAAACTGCCATATCAGGAAAAATAAGTTTTGTTTCCTGTAGAGGAAACAAAGTCCTAAATTATATGAAGAAAGCAAAGTGCCCCTGAGCATGTATTAATGATAAATATGTTCCAGAACTACTGTATGAGGTAGGACATATGACTTTACAAGCTTCTCAATATTTTTTTACAAATAATGCAGCAGGGTACATTTTCTCTTGGCTTATGCTAATTAGAAAGTGCTAACTGCAATAATAATAATAATAATAATAATAATTGCAAATGATATATTGTGGCTGTCCTGCTTGCTCTCTTCACTAATTTCACAAACCCCAAGACATTTCTTATCATCCTCTGGCTGAGTGTACAGCATTCCCCTTTTCTACTTGCCTTGGTCTGCTTGCTAACTTGAGACTTCCCTTTGCTCTTCTCTCCATCCACTCAAGTTGGAACTCAATTAGATTACTACATAATACCAGCAGGTGCTGCAACTCTCCCAACAATTTGACTTCACCTCCCCCTGAGACAGAGGGATGCCAACAATTTAAAAATGCTGAAACCAGCAAAATAGCATGATATCTGTGCTGGCTGTTAGAAACAATTTTAAAGCTCCGAGAGGTAGTAGCTAGGGCTAGCAGGAGACTTTGGACTTTGCCGATCACCCTTCCCCAGCACTTCATAATATCACGCCTCACCAAACAGCACCCTTAGCAGGAAAATGAGAGGTGATCTTTACCTCCTGAAACCAGGGCAGGTGTGAAACACTTAGGGCTTGTCTCCAGGAAAGCACGGACCCAAGCAGTGCTTGCATTTGACCAACTACTTTCCCTGGAAAACCCACTCTTTAGGGTTAAATCGGAACAAACAGCAATCAGCAGAAAACCCAATTCCAGTTTTCTCCAATTCAGCACTAAACTGTGGGTTTTCCCAGGTGAAAGCAGCAGGGCAAACAGAAGCGTGGATAAGCCCTTAGAGAAAGATGTATTCTCCCTTCAGAGCCTCTCCCCACATCCCTTGCAGAGCACATAATCAAAATTCTGTGTGTAGCCATCCATTCACTCATCTGAAATTTACAAGTATGTTCAGTTTATAAAATAATTCGAAGATGCATTGTCTCCTTTTGCTGAGACAGAGATGACGTACGATTCAAATTTTCCAGCAGGAAGAAGCAAAAGGTTTGCTTGTGAGCAAAGAGAGCCCATTCTTATTCTTTATGTATCATGAGGGAAGTCTAGTGACTGTACAGACATTTGTGCAGCCACCCTGGAAATGCCAGTTGGCTATTGAAAAGCAGAAAGAAAAATTAAAAGCAACTGGAAATGAATAATAATAAAAAATAAAGTGAAGCAATCAGCCTGGTATCGTCCACATTGATTGCATAATGAAGAGCCAAGATCAGTTAAACGTTCCAAGCGATTCAATTTTCATTTCATAGCAACTCTCAATTGGGAATTTGGTTATCCAATATAATCATGAATCCCAAATCTGTAACTTAAAAGGGTAGGAAGCAACTGAAGCAGGGACCTCTTCAAAAACCTGTCGGGTGGACTAGCAAAAAGGAGCAGAACTATGTTGCTCTTTTGCTCCAATCTGTATAGTGCTCTCCAGCGACTCTCCACTGTCTTCTATCTTGTTCAAGCCTTTCCTGATTAGTTTCGACCACAAAGTAACTATGCTTGAATTATGTTTCAAACTTGGCTGCTATCTTCTCAGGATGGGATCTATCAGTCACTTCTGTTGCTGTAATTTGGGAATATGTGCGAAATTGCACCAACTGCTTGCAAGGCCTGTGTCTCGAGTCTCTCTCCCCCCCCCCCCCCGCCATGTCTGATTTTTGTTCAGGGTTAGGATGCCAGTTGTGGTGGGCCTTTTGAAACAGTCCAAAGCCATGGACCTCCGGCATGACTCATCCACTCTCCATTTCTCCAAAGAATGTGTGTATGTGCATTGGCAGGTAGAAAGCCAAGGCTGCATTAAGCAGCAAGGCAATAGAGCAGTAGTGAATTGTGGTGGCGGTGGATCTCTCTCCAAACTTGGATTTCTCTGCACATTTTGATCTCTCTTAACCTCTAAAACCAGGTTACTGTACTTAGTAGTAATAGTTTATGATGCACCAGCACATCTTAACTTTATGTATATAATGTATCTGGATCATTTTGTGTCTTGAGGCAATAAAACACTTTACACGGGAATGTGTGGGCAAGGAGTTTTCTTCACATTCAACTCTGGAAAGGCAGACAATTGGAAAAGGAGAAGACTGATGCTTTGCTGGACACTTCTACTGGTCACATTGGTATAGGTGTGATATCAAAACACTATCAACTTCACACTTTGACACTCATCCCTCTCCAGTCCAGTATTTATTGGTATTCCTTTATATTCAGCACCCTATACATATAACTTTTCTGATTTATTTTGAAAGTTTGTTTCTCCCATCATTCATACTTCAAATCCACGTAGAGCTAAATTTCATGGAGGCAGATATTTGTACCCCTGCAGTGCTTTGCCATGGGCAGGCCCTTAGGAACTGAACATTAGTACACCAGTCGCAGAGACAGGGGAATAGATAGGGTGATGAGTGAGGCTGGTGGCAAGGTTAATTAATTCTGGAACTATGGGGCACGGAAAAGCAAGAAGCAAACACTGCATTAAAAAAACTAAAAACCTTGTACTAAAAAGCCCGCTCACGTGACTGAGACTACTGCACAAATGTGACTGAGACTAATTGACAAATGTTTGGAGTTTTGATTTTTAAAAAAATAAAAAACACCCTTGATGTTACCAATGAGACATAGGGATTCACCTGCAGCAGCACTGCATTTCTGCTAACCTCTATTTTAGCCATAAGCAACAGGAATTGGGAAAATGTGGGAAGCAGGATAGAGAACCACGCTAAAAAGATGGTAATAAAAGAAAAAAACTGTTTATTACATAAACAGGTGGTGTATAATCTTGTTGTTTCAGGATTCTTTTTGATTTTCAAGAAAAGATAAAGCATAATAATCTGAACAATTTCAGCTTCTTCATATATATATATGTGTATATATATATATATTTATTATATATATATGAACCCTCTGAACCTCTACATCCTGCAGAATTCCTATCTGAAGGAAGAGAAGACGATTCCAATGACAAAGGAACAAAAAAAAAAAAAAAAAACCCCACAGAAAACTGACCTCTCAACGAAAGAGGTACACTCAAAACCATGTCCATTCAAGAGTGCTGGCAACCCACAGAACTACCTGTCAGACTCAGAGCAGGGCACTTGAGCTCTATTTCAAAAAAAAATTATTTAACTATTTCACCAGCTCTCATCTCCAAACACACCCAATGACCTAAATTACCTTCTCTCTAGTTAGAACATTCCTCCCTGGTCACTCAATCCAGCAGAGAGCTTTTCGCTGCAAAGGAGTGAACAACTCCGCCCCTAGTTTTCAGACGTGTGCTAGAACAGAAATGAGAATCGCCTTGGCAGACAGAGGCCCTTAAGAAATATTTTGTACGTGCCTGTGTGGTGGGTGCACATTCCATGTCTTTACCCCACAGGGAACATCACTACTGAGAATCAAAAGCCACCGGGCTAAAAAGCTGGCACTCAAGGCTGTGTCACTATGATTCCTGGGCCATTCGCCATCGTCAGGCTAGATTATGAAATCAAGTAGGTTTTGCCAAGGCTGGATTCCTGGGTGATAGCAGCAAGTGTGGAAATAAGATACAGGAAATACAGGCAAGAGTGGTGTGTAACTTTTCACACAGACATAAATGGCATGTGGTGTGCCCTGAATCTCTCAAGGTTGAAGCCTGTAATGGGACGAGATAATGGCTGGACCTGTTGCTAGATTGGTACTTGGGTTTCATTCCCCAAATAAGAGCATGGGGAAAAAGCTCACAGATGACAAAGAACACACCCTCCCTACCACCGCTTGTGCCAAGAGGTGATGAAGTTCCTATGTAACCGGGCACAGCAGCCCTGCAAGTTGTACCAAGAGAGTCACAACCAGCCGTCTCAAAGAGGAAAGCACCCTTTTGTTGTAACTACCATACAAACTCCCGTCTGACTGAAATCTAGTTCTCCTTGCTGTCCTTGGACTATGACAGAAGCAGACCAGAGAGTGCAGCCGGGACAAGGCTGTCTGAGTGACAGGCAATGTTTTACTCCAGGATTCTCTGGTGTGAATTTGGGGTGCCAGGAGGCCAACTCTACTAATAAGCGTCGTCAAAAAAGAAAGAATCCCTCTCCAGATTCTCCGATTCATCATCGTAAGAAATATTGTCATCATCGAGATCTTCGTCATCGTACTCCTCCTGCCACTCGGGGACGTATTCTTCATCTTCATCTTCGTCGTCATCCTCTTCCTCTTTGCCACCATCGTCTGTGTCGACTGAATCGGATGCCGCGTCGAAAACAAGCCTAGGCGGAAACAAACCCTGTAGTCAGTGCACCTTGCACATTTTTAGCCAACAACCATGAGAAACGCTATAAACACAACAGAAGATTGGCTAAGACCTAACAGAACTCAACTACTGTTGGGAGTTTCAGGGAAACGTGATTGGACTTCTGAACATCTGGCAATCCTGGGTGAGGACTGCTACCACCGTTCCAGCAATAACTGGATAAATTGTGTATTTATATCATTGTAATTGCTGCTTCTGCTTTGTTTTTATCTGCACCTTGTATTCTTTGTTTATGGCTGTATTTATTGGTTTTAATTTACATTCTTGTACCCCACCCTGGTATCATACTTTGAAGGAAAGTGGGTTTAAAGTATTGTAATTTTTCAAAAATACATACAATATTACAACTGCTAATACCTCAGGGGATGGCACATTCAGAGTCTTAACTTGCTCACAAGAGCCCCTCACCTGGTCCATCAGGCCACAGATTAAGAGTAGCCCAAATGACAACCTGGCTCACTGTGCAAAAAGAAAATTAAAGTGTGCAGGAAGAAAAGGGCGCTTCCAAGAGGGAGAGCAGCTCAGTGTCTGGGTTGCTGGATGGTGACATGTGTTAGATTGTTCAGTCTGCTCTATGCTCAGATTAGGCAGTAACTCTAGATATGTTGTACCTCACTAAGAATGCAAAACTCACATTTTGTCTAAAGTGTATAACCTGTTATTAGAATGGGAAACAAAAGACGAGCTAGTTAAAGCTTCAATGACACACTGGGCAATAAATACAGGACACAACATAGATTTTAACCTCTGGGAGAAACTTTGGAAAAGCGACTTGAAATTGACAGCATGTGATTCTTTGAAAGAGAATTATTTGAAAATGATCCAAAGATGGTATCTAACTCCGAGTAGGCTTGCTAAGTATTACAAGACAGAATCAGATAAGTGCTGGAAGTGTAAAGAGGTGGAGGGAATGTTCTTTCATATGTGGTGGGCATGTAAAAAGGTAAAAGAGTACTGGGAAATGATTTATAATGAACTGGGGGGGTGTTTAAAATTACTCCCCCCCCCAAACCAGAGTCCTTTTTGCTGGAGATAACTCAGACTAAAATCCCCAGGTGTCAGAAAAGGTGATTTATGTATGCAACAACTGCAACCTGTGTTATGTTTGCCCCAAAAATGGAAAGTGAGGTCCCAACTAAAGAAGATGGGCAACTTAAGTTGAAAATGCTGGCAGTATTAAGATGAATTCAACAGAGTAAATAATTTTTGATGGATGTAATAGTGGAAAACCGATTGGAACAGTTACTGTAAAATATGCGGGGATGTAAGATATGCAGAATGAACCATGGAAGGAGAAGAAGGGAAGTCATTGGATATGTTAAAGTATGTAACATGTTTATCTGAAATTGTAAAACAGAAAATTTAATAAAATTGAGAGAGAGAGGGAGGGAGGGAGGGAGGGAGGGAATGCAAAACCCACCATCTAGTCCTACTGCCCATGTCACCCCTGCAAGAAAACTCACTCTTTATAAGTAGGCGTGGCATTAGGCACATTGGATAACTTCATCTCCCTCTGTTCAGAGCCTTGTCGGGTTTGGAATCCCACACGGAAGTCCTGCCAGGATAGAATGAAAGGTCAGAAAATGTCACTGGCAGCCCCTCCGAAACAAACTGCACCACAGCATTTCCCATTCTGCTACACTGCTGGACCGAACACATTCCTGGTCAAGTTAATAGCTGTTACCTGTGTGGCATGCTGCAGAATTGCTAGTAGTCTTTCTTGGATCCTGCGCACCAGCTCTAGACCTGTATTAAAATGCTCGGCTTTGAGCAGCCGAATCGAAGAGACAAGATCCTGGCTCTGCAGCAACATCTCTTCTGAAATACAAGGATCAAAACAACGTGAGCCTTCGGGCTGCAGGCTGAGAAGCAGCAACCGAAAGGGTAGACCTGACTCAGCTAATCCATCCTACAAAGTTGCAGGCAGCTAGAGAACTTTCATTCTGCCTCACTTGAATTTCAGATCAGAAAAGGAATGGGGAAAATATAGGTGGAGATTCCTTTTTATTCCAGTTATTCTGGTTTGGATACTGAGCATTTATTCATATGCATACAGAAAGGCACTCAAACTGTGTTGTTTTTTAAATAGTATTTGTCCACTCCTCTCATTTTGCCTGTTATAGTAAAACTAGAGGGGGGTTTAGTGGAGAAAGGGACTGATGAAGGAATGGGGCAGGAATCACTATGCCTACAACCTAGCCCCACATCTAGACAAGGATATGACACACCTACCTGAATGCTGTGCACTGGGGCAGAAGGCCACAGCTGGCACCTCTGAACACAGAGGAAAGGAGGAAGAGACACATATTGTTCTGGTCCCAAGCACTTCTTTTAACTACTTTTCATAGATACATTACTTAATTATTGCTTATCAGACTGGTGGGGGGGTGAATTAAATACAGGGCAAAAGTCTAGGCAGGCCCAAGTGTCATGACAGAACTAACAGCATGGATTGTGTGTTATTGCAAGAGAATTATAGCTTTGATTTTATTTTTTAAAATTACATAAGCTTTTAGTCATATTTAGAAGAATCATGGAGTGAAAGTCAGGCATCTGGATGAGAGCTACCCAGGTGGTTGCAATGAGGAAATGCTCTCTTGCCTTTCCTGATAATCTAGCATTGTTTGACCCTGTATTTGAAGTCAATAGCAGCCATCATCTTGCAAACACGGTCCCATTCACTTCTACTCACCCAAAAGGATTTGCAGAGCATTGGTGTGCAGCTCCAGGTTCTCTGATTGTTGCTCCATGATGTCAATCTTTTCAGTGTCCTGGTTATAGTAGCTGTACACACAGGAGTAAGCCAGCACCTGAGAGAGAGCACAAAACACCACATTTACATACATATTACAGGCAGCTGGTTTTCTCCCTCCACTTTCCAGGCACAGCTTCCTAATGGCACTTTTCCTGCTCTGTGCTATTTCTGGCATAGTTATGGCTAGAACGGAGCCTCCATTTCTGGGCACATGTCTAGAACAGCATAGGCAACTCAGAAAACAATCTGGAGCTATCAAGATCGTAAATCAAAGCAAGAACTAAACCTTTATCCGCACAAGGACCTTTGTTGAAAGCCAGGACAGATTCCAAGAGCCTCTGGGAGACATCTGAAATACGCCTTCTGCACTGTAAGAATCAGTGCAGGTATAGCACTAAAATATTAAATACTGCATGGCTTCAAGAAGGAAATATTCATCTCAAATGGATGCACTGACCAGGGCTTCACCATTTTCACTAGCCTTGCTGGCCAAGCCAAAAACTAGAGTCACCAGATGCCACCAAAATTTCCCAAAGGAAGAGTGGGGATAGCATGTGGTGTTGGGCTGCCAGCACCTTTGGACAGCAGCCCTTATTTCTACCCACCACCCTGAATAATAAATCTTCTAAGACTTTGCTGTGCTCAGGCACTCGCCTCTCCTATCCCTCCAAAATCCAGTCCTTCCATTGATCTGAATGTTGTGGATCCTCTTGGGGTTGTATTTTTTTAATGAGTTTAAACTCTATTGCAGAAAGAGGACGAAGGAACTGCAGCAGAAGAAAGTCGGAAAGAAGAGCGGCAGACATGCATCCATGTGCGTCCCTCCTCCTCTTTCTCAGATTAATGCACTTACTTTCCGCGCTTGTTCCAGCATTTTGCAGGTGTCAACGACAAACGTCAAGGACCGAATCTGTGGCACATCACTGACAGTGGAAACCCTATTTCGCAAGTTCATGGCAAATTCCTGCAATGAAAAGGAAGAGACTCAGCAATCCTGTCTATTCAGGAAGAACCCTTCTTATCTGCAGACATGAGCCCAGTCTTCCTCTCAAGGCACTGATTTACAATCAAACTATTACGGTCACCAATCCTATTTCTTCACAGGAAGCAATCTTTTGGACTAGAGATGTTAGATTTGGCAAGCTGGCCAAGTGTTACTATTCCAGACAGGCAGACACAAATTCTGTGTGACAGAAGCCCAAGTGGTTTTCATGGCCAATTTCTACCACTAATACTAGAACCAGCTGCCTATGAAGTATTCTTGGATGGTAAAACTTGATGAAGAGCAGACACCGGGGCTGGATTATGCTCCTTGTCCCCGAAGTACAGGGGAGCGATCCTCACCCTTGCTTGATGATGGAAGGTACACCTCTCGTTATAGTCTTGGAAACGCTTCTCCTGTCGAGCTGCTTTGCTCACCTGAGGGAGGGAAGCAGGAAATAAGTTACCTGGAGTTATTATTATTTATTAAATTTCTAAATCACCCTTCATCAAGAGGATCACAGGGCTGTTTACAATATAACACAAATACACAACGCAGTAACAAAACAAGACCCCTCAACAGTTTAAAAGGCAGATTGTTTGATTAGCCAAAGGCCTGGGAGGAATATTTCTGCCTGATACCTAAATATTTGTAATGAAGGTGCCAGGTGAGCCTCCCTGCTGGGAGCATCCCACAAACGGGGAGCCACCAAAGAAAAGTCCCATTTTAAATTGTTGTAACCTTAGGGGTTAAGGGCAAGTGATGAATTCAAACAAATAAATAACGCAGCACCAGACACAAAGTATGCCCTGTACTAAACTCACCATAGCGGAACAATTGTAATAGTCCTTGTGGGTTGGTTTCCAAGGCTTCAGGCAGCGCCAGCAAAATCCATGGTTACATTTGGCACAAGTCATACTGCGTAGAACAGAAATAATTCCAGTTAGTTCAAGCATAAGGTGTGGCCAGAAAATCAATTCCTGGTGGCCAGATCAGGCCGCCTTCTTGGTCTGCCTTCTCTTCCTTGGCTGCACTGGGATCGCTGTGCGGGGGTAAGTAAGCTTGGCTGTGAATGCTGGAAGACCTACTCCCAGCCTTGCAGAGCTTTCCCACATGACCTGGGAGGGCAGGGCCATGACTGACTCCAGCTACAAAAGTTGAGGCTGCTAAACAGACTCTTGGGCTGGGTTATTGTTTAGGGCATTTTGTTGTGTGCGGGGTTGCTGCTGTTACCGATATTAAATTTCTGTATCTTTATTTCATTTATACCTTCCCCATACGATTTATGTGGAAATTGTTCTGCTTGGTTGTGTATTCTTTGATGTTTTATTTATTCTTTGTGACTATTTTTGTTCTTGCAATTATGTAGGGGCTATTTTCATCTTAAAACCACGCTCAAGGCAGCTTACAGCTATGGAAAGGTAGCATACAAATAAACGTATGCATGTTATGTACAACTAAGGCGGCATCAGACAAGAAGCCAAAGAAAGTTTGGGGACACCTCCCATGCAATCCAAGTTTGTATCATTCTTCTGCCCTAAATAAGCTAATAAACAAAAAGGCACTCACTGCAGACAGCCCTCATTTTTCTCTATTTGAGCTTGGCAGCTTGGGCAGCGCTTGGAGATGAGTTTGGCCAGGTGCTTGCTTTGGGCTTCCACGGTCATCCCTTCATAAAACCCACCGTCATCCATCCACTGGGACATATGGCTGCAGCTGGCAGGATAGTGAGCCTGCAAGGAATTACAGAGCCCGAGCTGACTTGGGAGGGCAAAAACCCCAGGATAAAAGTCCTGTGAGGAGACAGGTTCACTTTCTCCATGGTTCATCTCAGCCTTACCTCTGGGAAATTGCAGTTGAAGCAGGAGATCCAAGAGCACTTTGAGCAGGCTTCTCCACAGCCAAGGCCTTCCTTGCAGAGGATCTGATCGCAACCTTGGGGGTTGGTACACCAGGTCAGGTTCGAGCAGCATTCAACATAACCCCTCAGGAGCGCTTTCTCATACTGCAGAAAAGAAACACACAAGTGGCAGTTCTGGAGAACTTGTGCAATTATCAGTTAAACAGCTGGTGATTAATCTCGTGCCAGATTTAGAGCAACTTTCTGGGACTATGAACTGCTGACCAAAAAAATACAAAGTGATCTTCAACAATAGATTTTCCTCAGACTTTCAAAGGATAAGGGAGAATCGCCACCTTTAAAAAGAATGTGTTACCTAGGTTTCTCAGTTTAATCATAATAGTCCAATTGCTACAGGAGGCGTTAGTGTCATGGCAAAAGTATTAATTAATATTAGGCAGAACAATAAGCAGCCCAGAATATCTACTATGGTCTTATGGAAAGGCCAACCCTTCTGAATTTTGCAATGTACTATTATGCTTCTCAGTTAAACACTGTAAGAAGCTTGGTCGTCTTCTGAAGAAGATAAGCTTTGGTTAAAAACTGAGCAGAAGGATTCTTGATGCTGTTAAAGTAATTGACATTATCCTAACGTGATCGTAGGCTTCAACTCATTATTAAAGAGCAGGAAGGTGTCACTTGGATTTCTTGAACTGTATCTCCAGTTTCAACAAAAATATCCTATATCCCAAAGCACAGCTGAGGTGAAGACCACCAAAGAACACTATTTTTTTGCTTCCTTCAGAAGATAGCTTCTGTCTAACATAATTCCAAGGTTTTAGTTTGAGATGTATATTGGCCAATAAATGCTGAAGATGCAATATGTTCTATCAACCTGAGTTAATCAGGTATATGAGTACAAAACTTAAATGTGATCTCCTTGACATACCATAGACAGGATTATATGTATTCTAAAACTCCACGATCACATAATGCAAGTCTAAAAATAGATACTGGGTTGCGTATGCTGAAAATCTCAGCTTTAGTGTTTTTTTCAAAATGTTTCAAGCACTTAAAGGGCTTGAGAGTGCGGAGGGCTCCACAATGCCTAGTGACCTAGCAGAACTGAAATAAGGAAGTGTGCTCAGCACAATTTCCAGTGATCAGGAAGTGGGGTTTCCAAACATCCCTCCTGATAAGCACAATCAGAATAGTACAGTACAAGCAAATATGGCAATCTGCAGAATTTGTTTTTTTAAAAATCAGATTCAAGTATTCTTAGAGCACGCACACAAAATTAATGATGCAGAAGTCGGATGCAATCCTATTCATGAACCTGAAGGAAGTGAAACACAACTTATCCCAGTTCCCTATTAAAGTGGAACCAGGCATTCACTAAGTCAGTCCATGAGACCTGTACAGTAGAACCTTGAATTGCGGACGTAATCTGTCCCGGAGGCACGTCCGCAACTTGAAAAGTTCGCATTCAGAAGTGTTGTGTCTGCGCACGCGCGCAGCACAATTAAGCTCTTCTGTGCATGCGTGAGCGGCGAACTCGGAAGCAACCTGTTCCAGTACTTTCGGGTTGCCGCGGGAAGCAACTTGAAAAGACGTAACCTGAAGCGAAAGCAACATGAGGTATGACTGTACAAACAGGTGCCTGCAGGGCAGACAGGTCAAAACGTCTCAAGCAAACGAGATACAGTGGTACCTTGGGTTACATACGCTTCAGGTTACAGACCCTGCTAACCCAGAAATAGTATCTCGGGTTAAGAACTTTGCTTCAGGATAAGAACAGAAATCGTGGTTCGGCGGTGCGGCAGCAGCAAGAGACCCCATTAGCTAAATTGGTGCTTCAGGTTAAGAACAGTTTCAGGTTAAGAACGGATCTCCGGAATGAATTAAGTACTTAACCTGAGGTACCACTGTATGGACAACAGAGAAATCTTAGCAAGCAATATGCTGAGTAATGGGAGAGTCAGCACACCTGGAATTAAATGGATTAACGGCTTGACCTATTACCCAGATCCCAGGCTATAGGACACAACAGGTGTTCTCTCATAAGAAAAAGATGAAGCTCTCACCTAGAGTGTAGAAGGTTTTGATAGACTGAGTTTGTGCGTCAGAACCCCTGTGCCTACCTTGGCAATGACCTCCTTGGAGGAAATGATAGAGCGGATAAAGGCAGTAGTCGGCTGCGCAGGGCAGTCAGTTATGGGACATGTACAATTCAGAATCAGGTTCTGTTCAATCCGAGTTGTCAAGTATTCATTCCAGCAGGACTAATTGAAGAAGAAAAAATGAGAGGGAAGAAAACATGGGATCTAGAGATCTGTGGTGTTAACAACACAGGCAGCAGTGCCCCAAGTCACCCACAAGGGGGAGTGTTTTGGGAATTTACACCAAAACCAATAGGACTACAGTGGTACCTTGGTTCTCAAACGCCCTGGTTCTCAAACGCCGAAAACCCAGAATTAAGTGTTCCGGTTTTTGAATGTTGTTCGGAAGCCAAACGTCTGATGCATTGTACATTGTACATTGATTATTGCTTTCATTCTATGGATCAATGGTCTCGTGAGATAGTAAAATTCATGTTAAATCGCTGTTTTAGGGGTTGTTTTTAAAAGCCTGGAGCGGATTAATCCGTTTTGCATTACTTTCTATGGGAAAGCGTGCCTTGGTTTTGGAATGCTTTGGTTTTGGAACGGACTTCCGGAATGGATTAAGTTTGAGAACCAAGGTACCACTGTAATGGGAGAAGGATGGGACACCCAATGTCAAAAAGCAACAATATTCTATATTCTAAGACGAGAATGGCAAGAATGCAACCTCACCTTGCAGCAGTAGTGCATGCAGCAGAGAACAGGTGGGTTGTCATCTTGACTCAGCAGATTCACACAGACTGGACAGTGAGTGACAGGGCTCGAGGGCTCCTGGGGGTTTCGCACTTGCATCCCTGAGGAGAACAGGAGCACCTCTGGATCCTCTGTGTAGCGCTGAATCAGAACATCCACGTTCCATTTACAGTGTATAAGCAGGTGCTGGGCTACATCTGCCGTCACACTCAGGGTATCTGAGACCCTCTGCACCGTCTGGTTCATCAGCACCCCAACTTCGTCTTGGCTCATTGTGCGCCCCATGGGAAGCAGGACCGTCTCCATAAGAACTTGTTCTGTGCCAAGGCCAAAGGCATCCAACCTGAAGGCAAGAACGGCCATATCACAATAAGTAGTACGACTCATGCAACACATTGGCAACTAATATACACACAATAATTACCAGAATAATTATACATTCTTTATCAATCTTCTGAGAGAAATACAAAACCTGATGCAAAGCCACAGAGACTTGCGAACTACCCAACCTAAGATGAACTTATAATAAAGTCTAATTTCAATGGATTTTTCAAATGCTTAACTCGGTCTTTTGTTTTCTTTATCATTTTAGGTAAGTTCATGAAGATACCGGCAAACAACAAGTAGGCAGGCAGGCTCCTACACCCCTGCTATGTGACATGTTAAAACGAAAGGTCTGGAGAGAGGGAATTAACACCAACAAAGGAGGAATGGCAGATGAAAATGATGGGAATATGTCGAATCAGCAAATTTAACTAATGAAGTAAGAGATCGGGAAGATCCGAGTATTTAAGGAAGAGTGAGGAATGTTTGCAGAGTATGTGTAGGGAAGTTTTTAAGGTTTGATGTTTTATCGTGTTTTTAATATTCTGTGGGAGCTGCCCAGAGTGGCTGGGAAGCCCAGCCAGATGGGCAGGGTATAAATAATAAATTGTTATTATATTATTCAGTGCTTTTTTCTGGAGGGGACGCAGGAGTACGCATACCCCTAAACATTTTGTGAATCTTTGTACTTTTGTCCATTTACTGTATTTATTTTCCCCAATATGAACTGTAAAATGGTGATTTTCTTGAGTCAAAATAAGAGTAACCCTTAACATTTATTTTTTTAGGAAAAAAAGCACTGGCATTATTATGAAGAATAATGTTAAACAGGTTAA
The DNA here is from genome assembly GCF_964234715.1 of Podarcis melisellensis. NCBI lineage: Eukaryota > Metazoa > Chordata > Lepidosauria > Squamata > Lacertidae > Podarcis > Podarcis melisellensis. Next base: position 19,202,774 of record NC_138530.1, on the reverse strand, counting down.
AACGTTAGCAGGGTTGGAGTAAATCCAACAGTTTAAAGTATATAAAGATATGATGAGGAGGGAAGAGAACAAAACGTATGGAGAAATCAGAATATGCAGTCATTTAATGGGTAAATATATAGAACCACGAAGGATGGGGAAGGGAAGTCGATGATCATAACTGTATGAGTAAACTGAATGGAATATGGAAAATGGATTGGCTGCCAGTACGTTTCCAAGCACAATTCAAAGTGTTGGTGCTGTCCTTTAAAGCCCTAAACGGCCTCGGTCCTGTATACCTGAAGGAGCGTCTCCACCTCCATTATCCAGCCCGGACACTGAGGTCCAGCGCCAAGGGCCTTCTGGCAGTTCCCTCACTGTGAGAAGTGAGATTACAGGGAACCAGACAGAGGGCCTTTTCGGTAGTGGCGCCCGCTCTGTGGAACGCCCTCCCTTCAGATGTGAAGGAAATAAGAAACTACAGTGGTGCCTCGCTAGACGAAATTAATTCGTTCCGCAAGTCTTTTCGTCTTGCGAGTTTTTCGTCTTGCGAAGCACGGTTTCCCATAGGAATGCATTAAAAATCAATTAATGCGTTCCTATGGAAACCGCCTTCAGACCAGGTCCGGGGACAGTCTGTCCCCCGACCTCTTCTGAAGGCCGGCGGGGGGTGAAAGTCTTTGCTTCCCCCTCGCCTGCCTTCCCGGGAGAGCGGAGAAACGCAGCGCTGCCTTCCCGCTGTCCCGGGAAGGCAGGCAGGGGGGAGCAAAGACTTTTGCCCCCCGCCGGCCTTCAGAAGAGGTCCAGGACCTCTTCTGAAGGCGGGCGGGGGGCAAAAGTCTTTGCTCCCCCCCCCCCCCGCCTGCCTTCAAAAGCCATCCGGGATAGCGGGAAGCGCTTCCCTGCTATCCCGGACTGCTTTTAAAATGCTGGCGGTGGGGAGCAAAGCCTTTCGGCCCCCGCCGGCCTTCCTGGACCTCTTCTGAAGGCCGGAGGGGGGGGGGAAGGCTTTGCTCCCCACCGCTAGCATTTAAAAGAGGTCCCCGGAGATTTCCCTATGGGCTTTCTTCTTGCGAAGCAAGCCCATAGGGAAATTCGTTTTGCGAAGCGCCTCCAAAACGGAAAACCCTTTCGTCTAGCGGGTTTTTCGTCTTGCGAGGCATTCGTCCTGCGGGGCACCACTGTATCTTATCTTTAAAAGACATCTGAAGGCAGCCCAGATTGGGCGGGGTATAAATAATAAATTATTATTATTATTATTATTATTATTATTATTTTAAAAACAAAACAAAAAAGCACGTTACCTGAAAGGCAATTTGTTGCCAGGGTCTGTCCCAGAAGAAGCCTTGGCCTTTTGGCAATCGGTGCTCTGGAAGATGAGCTGAGCTTGGCCCCGGTGAGGTGTGGTGGGCTCAGCACAGATGTACTCCAGCAGCTGCGGGTTCTCTTCCTGGCGCAGGATGTAGCCCTGGCTCAGCAAGTGCAGGATGCAGGACAGGACATCCGTGCTGCTGCAGCAGAAGCTCAAGAACTTCAGAGCTGAGCCAGACTCCCATTTCTGGCAGGCATCGATCACCTGGGAGAGGCAAGAGGAATGAGTCCCTGCGCTTCACCTACCAGTCGGACTGCGCTGCAAGGCCCCATCCCTTCGTTCCATACCTTGAACACCAGGTTGTCAATGTGTATCTCTTTCTCTTCTTTCAAGATCTGGATAAGGAGGCAGCAGATAATGTTCCTCTTCCTCTCCAGAGCGCTGCCCTCATTCTCTTCCACATTCAAGTAGGTCTGCTTGGGCAACAGCCACAGGCGCTGGCCGGACATTTGACTCAGCGTCCCTTCGTTCAGCCTCAAGACATCTATATAATTATAATAATAATTTATTATTTATACCCCGCCTATCTGGCTGGGTTTCCCCAGCCACTCTGGGCGGCTTCCAACAAAATATTAAAGGTACAATAAAAGAATATGGGGCTTCAATTCACGGCACAGGTTTCCCCTCTTGCGATGCCAACCAGAAGAGCTCTCCTCATCTGCACCATCCAACATGGCAAACTTAAGTGCTGCATGGCAGGAGGCGGAAGTCAAAATCCCACCCACATTGCTAGGCTAGCTTCCCAAGGGAATCAAGGTCCTTTCCTCCCAGGGTGGATTTGATTTAAATCAAATCAATTTAAAGCATGATTTAAATCACAATTTAAATCTCTCTTTTTTTTACAGAAAGACTCATTCTTGCTGGTATAATCTTAATATTTACAACCAGAGGAAGGTTTCATTTTTGGAAGAATAATTTCCAGAGCAGTTTTTACAGTTATATCAAAAATTACTTAGTTATACTATTAGAAATACACTGACAGAAAATAATGAAATTATTGTGAGGTTTAGTAAATTAACTGTTTATATTTGGACAACTTTTCTGCTGTACTTTATTGGAAGGAGAAAAATAATCATTTCCTTAATAACAATTTAAACAATTTATTTAACTAAAACAATAACATTGTAGCATATGTATCCATGTTTGTTAACTGATGTGGTTAAATAATTTAAAAAACACCACCACCTTAGACTGAGTTTTAGAACACACGAAAAACTTAAAACAAATCCTTATTTCCTGATGAATAGCCTTTGGACTACAATGTAACTTAAACAGAAAACTATCTTTAGAAATATTTTTCCTCCACAGGCATTTTATTTTAAAAATCCAGTTTAATTTTTTTTTAAAATCCGATTTTAAAATTTTTTTATCCACCCTGTTTCCTCCTCCTCTGAAGCCCATACTTACTCTCACTCTGGGTCAGGATCCCATTCTCGTTTGTTAGAGGTTTCAGTGCATGGTGCAGGAGGACGGGGGAAAGATCCGTGGCTTGTAACAGTGTGTCCACCGAAACCTCCTAGGAAAATTAAGGGGGGGTGTTTGGAAATGAAGGTGAGTACACAGAGGAAAAGGGAGAAGCAAAGAAATACTGGGGCATCTAGACTTTCGGCCCCAGAGAAATACTGCAGATGCAATAAAAGAAAACCAGCTTTTTAGGGTGGAATCCTTATGTCAGCTTCCCAGGCCCACATGCTAATGAAGGTGGGTCTAGAGGCAAAAGTAGGCAGAACAAGGAGTGTACATTTTACCTTTGAACAGTAAGCTACTTTCTACATATTATAGATATACAGTGGTACCTTGGTTCTCAAACGCTTTGGTTCTCAAACTCTGAAAACCTTGAAGTAAGTGTTCCAGTTTACGAACGTTTTTCGGAAGCCGAACATGCAATGCAGCTGTCGGCTATTGTTTCTGAGGCACCTGCACCATCAGAAGCTGCGCCTTGGTTTCTGAACATTTCAGGAGTCAAACGGATTAAGTTTGGCGCTTTTGTTTTTGCTATTTATTTTGCGTTTTTGTTTTTGAGGCTTTTTCGGTTAATTTTTTTGTGTGTGACTGTGTGGAACCCAGTTTAGCTACTGATTGATTGACTGTGTGACAGAGTAAATGGATAAAAGCCCCCCCATCCAAACAACAACTATCATCACTGCAGGTAAAAAAAGAATTAATTTTAATTTTTATCATCTACATGTCTTATTTATTTTATAGTACAGTACATTGATGATTGCTTTCATTTTATGGATCAATGTTCTCATTAGATAGTAAAATTCATGTTAAATTGCAGTTTTAGCAGTTGTTTTAAATGTCTGGAACGGATTAATTCATTTTGCATTACTTTCCATCAGAATGCGTGCCTTGGTTTTGGAACACTTTGGTTTTGGAATAGACTTCCAGAATAGATTAAGTTTGAGAACTAAGGTACCACTGTACAATGAACTGGGGGAAATGTTGAAAATATAATTTCCTAAGAAACTAGAAGCTTTTCTTTTAGGTATTATAGGACCAGAGATCCCAAAGGATCAGACAAAACTATTTATGTACACGACCACAGCTGTGCGTACTCTGCTAGCCCAAAAATGGAAAGATGGTACAACCCCAACCAAAGAAGAGTGGCAGGCGAAATTGATGAACTATGCTGAGATGGCAAAACATATGGGAAGAATTAGAAACCAGGAAGAGTAGGTCTTTAAATAAAGAATGGGGAAAGTTTGTAACTTATTTGGAAAGCTATTGTAAACAATTACATACATTGGTAGGATTGACAGAAAACTTGTAGTAAAAATTTGAACTATGGATTGACAAAGGATTTATAAAAATGGAGTAATGAAAGAAATGCGGAGAGGAAAATTATTACATTAAGAACTACAACGGGGGTGGGGAGTCAGAAGGGATTATATGCTTATACATTTAATTCATTTGTTTATGTAAAATAGAAAATGCAAAAAGAATAATTATGTGTAAAAGAAGAATGGATTCCAGCCACACACAAAAACATTTGGGACCACTGAGGGGTGTGGGGCCTCGGGAAACGTTCTGAGGACTAGACAGCTGTATTTGGCCCCCGGGTTTCAGGGTCCTGTGCCTTACGCCATCATGCTGGGCTGTTTGTGGAGCTCCCAGGGAAGAAGAAGAAGAGCTCACAAGCAAAGAGATGCCCAGTACAATGAAGGAAGACTCAGCCCAGGTCGCCCCATGATTGCAGCACCATTGCAAAGCATGGAGTAATGTTTCCAAGCCCCAAAATGCAGTGCTGAGACTCTGGGGTGAAGAATTCTTGGCTGTCTCAGAATATGTAACCTTAAGCTCTCACCAATTCTGTGGGTCTTAATATTTTCACTGAATTCGGGCAACAACAGCCTGCAGCCGCTGTAGTCACCTACAGCCTCTATCAGATAAGCTATCTGGCTGAACACAGGCTGGTGAACACCCTCCACCTTGGTAGCTCAGTCGGTAAAGACACTTAATCTCAGGGTGGTGGGTTTGAGTCCCATGCTGGGCAAAAGATTCCTTTATTGCAGGGGGTTGGACTAGGTGACCCTTGAGGTTCTTCCAGCTCTACATTTCTATAATCTAGTGCCATTGATCTAATTCCACCCCAAACTTCCTACCATCCCCACTCCAGTCATACACAAAAGATCCTGGTTCTATGACAAAAGGCTAGCTAAATGGATCTGCAGAGTAAACAAAGTGCCTCCCAAAAGAGAACATCCAGCATTTGTTTCACAGGGGCTGGGGGCCAGCGAGAAGCCTTGGGATCTGCAGGGATCAGTTCCCATCCTGCAGGACTTTCAACTCTGCTGTGCAAAATTCAGAGGGTGACTGCTTCTAAGTCACAGAAGATGCCCAGCTGATGGCAAGCAAGTGGGGATGAAGGGAGTCTCAGACCTCAGCGGTGTTGAAGCAGAGGAGGATGTACATCTGCAGGGTGGAGACGTGCAGAAGGCAGCCCTGGTACTCCAGCTCTGCGTGGCCCAGCCACGTCCACTGCAAACGCCGCGGCTTGGTGTGCTCCAGCCCAAAGCGGCTCTGACCTGAGAAAGACAAGGGCAACGGTCAGGGAGAAATACGGCGGCAAGACGGGCAACACTCTCTCTGCCTCTCTGCTCAAGGACAGGAGATCACAACACTGGGGTTGGAGAAGCATGAACAAAACACAAATCTTGTTTTTTAAAAAATTGTCTCATCCCACGTTCCGTAGATTAGCCAGATTTTCCAAAGAATATGAACCTCTTAACGCTGCCTCTCTCAAAGTATGGTTTAAAGACTCACAGCTCCCCGTGAAGGTTTGTATCACTTCTTTATAGATAGTTTGATGGTTCTCATTTCCAAGTTCAGAGTCTTGGGTAAAAGTGGGGTCCACCTGCCCCCCAGAAACTCAGCCTGAGGGAGGCAGGGATGTTGGGCTCAAGAACAGCCTGGCACTCACTCTGGGTGTAGAAGTCAGCAAACTTGCTCAGGTGCTGACTGAGGGATTCTGGGAAGAACCGGGCAGGATCCTCCAGGTAGCAGAACGAGGAGATGGTCCAGCAGCGTGGAGACAGCGCCAGCACCTTCACCTCGGCCTCTTCCTCCCGAGAGAACAGCTGCTGCACCTCCACCATCTGGGGAAATAAAGGAGGTTTGTAGCTCTGGCGGACAGTGGGGCTCCCCAGGCAGTGTCAGCAGAGGAGGAAAAGGCCTTGTGGGCAGAGGACCTCCTGCGTGGTCCACAGGGATGGGGCTCCTTCGCCTCTCACCTCTCCTTCCTCCATCTCCGCCTCCCAGCTCCCATCCTGGTCGAGTTCCAGCAGGTGCTTGTCGAGCTGCTCCAGCTGGAAGAGGTGGAACTGCTGCTGCTGCTCCTCCAGCTCACTCAGGTTCTTCAGCATCTGCTGGGGGAAGCGGTTGGGGAAGCAGAGCCCAATGTGCTCCACCACCGCACACTCCAGCCACGTCTTGCCCTGCGACAGGAGCCGGTCTCCCAGGTAGTACCTGCGCAAGCAGAGAGGGCAGACCCATCAGCCCAGACCCCCCTCGTCTCTCCTGCAGGGTGGGCCAGCCCCACGTACAAGAGACCCACGGAAGGAGGGAGGGAGGGAGGGAGGGAGGGAGGGAGGGAGGGAGGGAAGGAAGGAAGGAAGGAAGGAACCCAGCAGCTGAACTGGCGCTCTCCATTCCTTCTTCCCTACGGAAGTGCCAGGAATAGTCTGCACCACTTCCTTCCCGACGCCTGTGCCGTCTCCCAGAACGTGATAAGCAGCTCCTTGGGAATATGGGAAGCTGCCTTGGACTGCGCCTGGTCCCTTGGTCCCTCCAGCTCAGCACTGTCCACACTGACTGGCAGTGGCTCCAGGGCTTCAGGCAGGAATATCTCCCTCCTTCCTGGAGACTGAACCCAAGGCCTTCTGCCTGTACAGCAGCTGCTCTCTCCCCTGAGTTCTGGCCCTCCCCTCCCCACTACGATTCCACATATCTGCCCCACAAAGGCCTCCTCACCGGTAGAAGTGCTCAAAGGTGTTGGCCAACTCCAGGCCTGCCAGGAAGAGAACGGGCTCCAGGCTCTGCTGCAGGCGCCGCAAAGTCTCCACGTTGCCAGAGTCCGCCCAGCTCTCCTGGATCCACCGGTCGATGTAGCGGGCAAACTGCTCACTCACCTGTTGGCCACAGAGCAAGAGGCACCAGTTGAAGCTGGGAGAAGAAGCAGGTGGAGCTTCCATGAAGGGAGGGGGGGCGAGGGGGCAGAGGGGATTCCTCCCTCAAACCAGCAGCAACGCCTCCAGGGAAGGGGATGGACAAGGCATCTGGGGAAGATCCCAGAAGGGGAGGCTGGCTGCTCTGTGATCAGGCCAGGGGAGCCAAGCAGGCTCTGAGATGAGGCCACGTTTGACATCCCTGGAAGTGCAAGGGGCAGGGCCAGGCTGCCTGCAGAGCCGGGGGGGGGGGTGTCAGAGGGACAGTTCTTGCAAATGAGCTCTCCCATGACTAGGCCGTGCCCCCCCCCACCCTTGTGCCCTTACTCACATGCATGGCTGTCAGGAAGGAGAGCTGCAGCAGACCCCCAGAGAAGCCGTGGCACAGGGCCAGCATGAAGGACATCTGCTGCCCAAAGAGCTCCTCCATGGCGGTGCGGAGGCGCAGGTAGGTGTTGCAGTAGCGCTCCACAAAGTCCGGGGCCTGCCAGGAGGACTCCAGGAACAGCTTCACCTGGGCAGAGGGACGGCAGGAGCACAACAGGGTCAGAGCAACCCACACGCCCTTCTCTGGCTCCCTGGGGCCTGCCTGGAAGTCTTCCTGTGGGCAGGGATGCCTGGCTGGTTGCCTGTTCTGGGTAGCGCTAAACACCCTTTCTCTCCACTTTTGATTGTCTGTCAGTCATCAGGAAAGTCTGTGCATGTGACTGGAACTGGGCAGAAGTGTCAAAATAAGAACGAGGCTCCCACCTAATTTAGCAGCACCACATAGAGCTTGGCGCCAGGAAACCCCCTTTCCTGGGAGAGGCTGATCCACAGCTCTCCCCAAGGCTGCCTTCCCAGTAACTCCTTAATAGGCAGGGAAGCAGCTGCATGCAGACACAGTGAGAGCAACGCAGCAGGACTAGTGAATGGTCTGCCATGGAAGACGTGGCCAGGAAGACATCTGTTTGCAGCAATGGAGAGTCGCTACGCCTCATCTCACCCTCCTTGGGGCCCCCATTCGCACCTGGTCCTCTGCTCCCCCTACCTGCTGCTGGACCACCCCTTTCCAGCACTGGGTGATGCCAGTGGTGCTGCTGGGCTTCTTCACGGCTGCCTTGACAGTCCCAGAGCTCGACTCTTTGTTCTTCCCGTTCTTCCCATCTGCAAAGTGGGGGTTGTGCGGCGTTATTCACGGGGACCGGAGCACCCAGCCACCCACGTCTGACTATACGGGACCTTGAAGGCTCTCCTCCCTCCCCAGTTCTCCCTCCAACTCCACCCCCCCTTTCAGTCCCGGACGCGACAGACACTCTTGCTCCTGCCAAGGTCTGCCTGGCCCCCAGAGGCTCCCCTGCGGTGACCTTCCCACCTTCAATTGGGAAAGGGGACCTGTCCCTCCTGGGCTGCCTATCTGCCCAAGCAGAGAGTGGGGAGACACTCACTGGATTTCACGGGGGGCTTGAGCTCCTCGGGCTCAGGGCTGTTGGAGTCCACGTGCACCAGAAGGTGGCTCAGGCGCCGGACGCGAGAGTTGAAGATGGCCGCCCGGCTTTTGGCGCTTCGGGAAGCCTCCAGATTCTCCAGGTATTGGCTCAGGAGCCAGGAAAGGGGGCTGATGCCGCTGGGATCTGGAGGGCAGGAAAGAGTCAACACGGAGGGCTGCTGGGAGAGGGGAGGGGAGGGAGGGATGGTGTGGCTCCTGAGGACTTGTGCCAGGAAGGAGGTGCCATACCTGGAGTGGTGATGCTCTGCACCAAAGGGCTGATCAGAGCCTCCCAGCAGGTCTTGCCCAGGGCCTGGGCAGCTTCGTCGTCGGGAAGGAAGCGGTCGGCAAAGACCTGCTCGTGGCGCAAGGCACTGTTCAACCTGAAACGGCAAAGGGGTGGAGGGTCAGCTGCTGACTTGGGCGACGCTTGGAGGCCTTTGGAGGTCAGGGACAAATGGGCTGAGAAGCAATGCCTACACAGGGTGCGAGACAAAGCAGGGCAGGAGCTTGAACAACATGAAACTCAGACAGATGGGTGCGGTATGAATAATAAAATTATTATTATTACTATTATTATTATTATTACTGAGATGAAAGTGGGGAAGAGCAGGATGGATATCTTCCGACAGGGTTTCCCAAACTTGGCCCTCCAGCTGTTTTTGGACTACAACTCCCATCATCCCTAGCTAGCAGGACGTATGATCAGGGCCGATGGGAATTGTAGTCCATCAACAGCTGGAGACCCAAGTTTGGGAAACCCTGTCTTGGGGTAAGCGTGGGAAGGGCTGGGAATGTGGACCCCCTCCCAGCGCAAGAGGGAGACCCCTCCCTGCCCCTCCCCACCTGCGGCCCCAGGGAAAGGGCAAGACCTGTTGAAGAGCTGCAGCAGCTGCATCCGGTCCTCCGAGATTTCCTGGCACCAGGTGTGCGCCTTGGTGGTGTAGAAGAGGTAGGTGCGCCGGCACAGCTGCTCCTTGAAGATGGGCCAGAAGGTGGGCTTGGGGCCCAGCACCTCGATGCCACGCACGCGAGTGTCAATGCCCCCCTGAGAACGACATGGACTTCTCCAATAAGGCAATGTGTTATGTATAAAGAAGCAACTCGCTATTTCCATATGATCAAAATTTGCTCAACCCACACTCATGCACATATTTCTCCAAGTTATGGTATAACAACAAGAGAGCCATATTCCACCCACTTAACACAGAAGAGTACTGTGTTTTACACTCTTTTATGTAGTAGCTGCTCTTTGTCTTTTGAAAGATAGCCATGCTCTTCTGCATATGAGATGTGCTGTAAAGGAGCTGCAAAATGTGCGAACCAAAAAAGTTCCAAAAAACAGTGCAGCATCCATGAAAAACTATCAGAATGTGACCAAGCTACAAAGCGTTAAGCTGTTTATTTGTCACTTGTCGTCTCACAATCTATACCCTCTGCACTCACATTAACAACATTCCGCAATGTCATGACGGCAACGACAAATCTATTCCTCCTTGAGAAGCGCTACTTTTTCTCAGGTACGGATCGCAATCCTTCAAATGCTTGGAAAAAGCAATACTCCAGAAACACTAATGCTACTTTGAGAGAAGGTGTGTGGATGGGCGAGCTTGGGAATTCAAAATAAATGCCCTAGTAATGTGCGGAAACTAATTGTGCAGGATGTCTTATATCAAAGCTCCTCTCCGTTCCACTGTACATCCCTACCTGCTGACAACGCTTGATTTTGATTTGTATGATGGGCCAAAAGCGGGCCATGTTCTCCAGAAGAACCACCCTGCTGGCCGATGGCAGGACATTCAGCTGTAAGGAAAAGAGCCAGAGTCTCACCTTGAGCTAGAAGTGCTAATGCATTTAACAATCCACCCCCCTGCCCCTGTGAACACCCTTCTTCTCTGTGTCCCCCCCCCCCCCGTTGATGTAAAGAACCAGAGCCCTTCTCACTACAACTGTAGAAAATGTAAAACCGAACAATTCACACCACAGCAAAGGTACATAGGCAGCTTTTAGGGAGACCAGGAAGCTGTTCCATAGGACAGAAATGGGAAGAGAGATCTAAAGAGACTATCCTCTCAATAGATGTTAAGTCTCCTGCGACGGAGAAAACCTCATTCATTTTTCTGCATTAGCAATAAGGCAAGCTAAATCTTTCCCTGCTCATTGATGTAATTTCTAATATACCCCTAAAAATAGCTGGGGATGGGAAGAAGGGTAGAATAGCCACTAGGAAATAAGGAAAGGCAGGTAGGCAAGAGGCAGGTCCAGTAGAAATAGGAAATCTCCAATAGGAAATCACTCTAGCGTCGGGCAATTCAACACAGATACATGTCAAATATTGATCATTTGGGCCCAGATTGCAGCAATATGGTGAAATAACTTTCAAATGTGAGCCCTTCTGACCTGAAGTTCATGGCCAGAGCAGTACAGAGTTACAGAAAGATTGCAGCACTCACAGTAATGAGCTCGGTAGTGATATTGGAAGAGTTCTCTCCTCCCATGACCACGATCCGGGCTGGCATGTAGCTGGAGTCCTCACTGGCCACTAACAGAGTCATCTGCCTACACCAGGAGAGAAAAGAAACAAGCTTTAAGCTAAACCCCTGGAAGAATCCCAGCACCCTTCACAAAGTTGGTGGGGTCATCTGCCCTGAAAAGCCAGAAGCGTTTCACAATATTCCTGACATGAAAAATATCCAGAGTTTTCACCTCTATTTCCCGAGAATCGCTCGTAAAGAAAACCAAGCAGCCAGGTGAGCTTCTCCCTAAAACCTTAGAGGTGCCAACTGCACCAACGCACTCAAGCCCACCCTTACTCTGCTGCCTAGGAAATCCCCCAACCCAACTTGTACAAAGAGATTCCTCAGTGAACCCCACCAGGACTCACCTGACCACCACTCCACGATGCATGTAAACATTGATGTAGTGGGAGCCAGTGCTGCCATTGGATTCCCAGTATGTCTTTGGGTTCCTATCCGTCAGCTTGCTGGCTCGGTGGGGGTTTGAGGAGACTTCCACCCTCTCCCAACACTTGTCTTCCTTCACCTCCACATTGGAACCTAGACCAAAAAGCAAAGTTGAATTGGATCAGGCTTCACACCGATGCAGCCGCCACTTGCTTCCTTGCCCAAATGAGTCGCTCACCCTGGCAAAGGTTGCGCAGGAACACGTCAAAGAAAGGGATGTTGATAGGCTGGTGGCTCCTCCTGTGCTCCTCTATCTGACCCAGAACCATCTGTCGGAGCAAGGGGGGCAGAGGAACAAACAGAGGCATTCTTAGTAGAGCTCAAGACATGATCAGAAGAAAGTATCTGGGCTTCTGATCCCTTCAATTTCAGTAGCCCAAGAGAGCCTTGAAATTCACCAAGCATCTTTTTAGGGGAGCTCCACCATCTGCAGCAAGTCAAATGTATTATGGGGAATGAATAAGAGAACAGAGCCCCAGAGCTTCAAAAGAGGACCACTAATCTCAGGCTGACCTCTGTTTTACCAGACATAACTGGCCAGGTTGCCGACACTCCATGCCCTCCCTCCTGTTACCTGGCCAGCCACCCCAAGCCTCATTACCCCACCCTGGTCTCAGTCACCTGGATGCAGCCAGCCAGGATGCTGGTGGTCATCTTCTTATAAAGGCTGGCGTATTTCTCGCAGTCGGTCACCAGGTCGCGCAGCTCCGTCACTAGCAGCAGATTGGAGTTGTACCTGTCCATCGCTTTGGTGAGCGCCTCCTTTGTGCCCACGCGACTCATCACCACGGCACAGTCTTTGTTTGTGGTGGCCAGGCGATGCAGGAAGCGAATGAACTCCTGCACAACCTACAGACGAGGAAGACAGCAATGGCAAGTTGGTGGAGCACAGGGCTGGGTTCTGCAACCAGCTTCTTCAAGAATGTTCTGGACAGCTCTGGAGAAGCCACAGCCATTCTCTGCATCTCCATTCCCTTCTTTAAGCTGTCTCCTGATATATTCCCCTGGTGGGATAAGGCTTCTCCAAATGTCCCCCTTTGTTCAGGGAAGTTTTTAACGTGTGATATTTTACTGTATTTTTGGTTTCTATGGAAGCCGCCCAGAGTGGCTGGGGAGGCCCAGCCAGATGGGTGGGGTATAAATAATAAATTATTATTATTATTATTATTATTATTATTATTATTATTATTATTATTGAAAACGCTGTCAGACCAGAAGTCAATGGACAGCTTCAAATGCATCTACATGCTTGTGGCTTTCTGGCTCTGCTGCACTCTGGCACAGTTCCAATTTTGTAAACTCTGGCTCTCAGTTTAATGAAGGAATACGGCGCCCCAGTTAGTCCTATTCAATCTATGGACAGACTTTGATCTGTGTGCAAGACCACACAGAAGCACACTAAGACTCACCTTGAGCATTGTTTCCTGCTTCAGGAAGGGAGGTGCAAGGTGATTACAAGAATGGATTCTAAGCGCCCTAGAAAAGGGATGGAGAGCTTGTAGCCTCCTCCAGATGTTGTTGGACTCCCATCAGCCCCAAGCCAGCACGACTGGAGTTGTAGTCCTCGGGAGGTCACAGGTTCCTCATTCCTGCTCTAGGACCTTCCTTGTGCGGGTTTCCTTGTATTTTTGTTCAACAGGCATGTCTGGTCTTTTGGGTTAGCCCCACCAAATCAGCCACTCGCTTTCATTTAGCTAAGTTTTTATAGTCCTTGAATTTGCCAGGGCAAGTTGACAGTCTAGCTGCCTTACTTACACACAAACTCAGAGAGGTTTCAAGCAACGAAACAGATATTTATTATTTTAAGTCCATTCCGACCACACATGCCTAGCAAAGAAAGGCAAAGGAAGCCCAGCTTTTTGTAAAGCTCCCCCATATGGTTGCTTAAAGTGACCTGGAGAGCAACTGTTTAAAAGGATGGACTGAAATAATGATTGACAATTGACGTGCAACTGGATTGGTTTATTTATCCATATGCACGTTTGCCAGTCCCAGGACACCCATCCCTGGTGACTCAGCTGTCCTGGCTGCAGAGTTGAAGCCATGAGTTTTGCCAACACACTTCTAAATTTGAAATGTGAGGTTCTAGCAGGACAAAAAAATTGCTTTTCGTCAACTACATTTGGTTAGGGATTTGCAACTCGGTATGCAATACAGATGCTCAATATTATTCTTCATCCTGGACGATCTTCAAATGACTTCCACCGCACCAGCCCCTCTTGCTTTCAGTATTTCAAGCTATATACCAATTGAGTCCCTCACCTCCCGGTCATTGCTGTTGGCGCTCAGAGAGGACAGACAGGGCTCAATGCACTCATGCCAGGGCAGTGCATCCTCTTGGGTACTGTCCAAAAACTTATTCAAAATTCTGCAACAAACAGAAAACAGTTAAGAGGGAAAACAGCAAGCTCTGCCTTGACTTGGACCCAAGTGCAATAGGCTGCCCCTGCAGCTCAAGAGTCTGTTCTAATAATATCTCTCTTTCTAAAGCAGGACAAATCTTTTCCCTTTGCTTTTAAGATGCTCGGGAACGGAGACTCCTCCACAAGTCAAGCTCATTACAACTCCTACAAGAAATGCCACCCCCGTAATAGCACATGATTGCCTTGAGAATACCCCAAAACTGATTGGCAACAGTCACAGCAACCCACCAAGCTTTCTCCCTCATGATTCTGATCATAAAAGCCACCTCTCAACACCAGTAACCTCTGCTTAGTTCCTTCACATGCAGTCTGAAGGACTACAGCTTCCCTACATTGTCCCTGCCCATTCGTGGGGTCCTAATCCCCGCATTCCAAGTTTTAAGAAGTTCCACAGGTTTCCACATCTACCAAAAGATGAAAATCTATAAACGTAGGCCCTGCATACATGATGCCCACTTAGACAACAACTCCCCAAGTCCGACAGGGACGCAAGTAGCGCTGTGGGTTAAACCACAGAGCCTAGGACTTGCCAATCAGAAGGTCGGCGGTTCGAATCCCCGCGACGGGGTGAGCTCCTGTTGCTCGGTCTCTGCTACTGCCAACCTAGCAGTTCGAAAGCACGTCAAAGTGCAAGTAAATAAATAGGTACCGCTCCGGCGGGAAGGTAAACGGTGTTTCCGTGCGCTGCTCTGGTTCGCCATGACCCGGAAGCTGTACGCCGGCTCCCTCGGCCAATAAAGCAAGATGAGCACTGCAACCCTAGAGTCGGCCACGACTGGACCTAATGGTCAGGGGTCCCTTTACCTTTACTCAAGGGACATTGGTCTCCCTGCATCCAATTTGCCTTTACACTCTTCTGAAGCATCTCTCGCCACCCTATGACAATGACATGCACAAGTCCCCCCACCAGGCACAGCCGCGCTTCCATCTTTTCCAGCTCACCTCAGCATGCCCATCTGCACAGTCTTCTCAGCTCCCAGCTGTTCAAGGGTTTTCATCAACATCGAGAAGTGCTCACGGTCTGGCAAAAGCTCAGTGCCATTGCCCTCGGGGCAGACACCCTCATCACAAAGGCAGCGTTCCAGGGCTAGCACCACCTCCTTGGAGAAGTTGGTCTCCTGGAGGTTTTTCAGCAGGGTGGGGACATCCATGTCCTTCAGCTCAAAGGAGGTCTCAGACTCTGGGGAGGGGGAAAAGGAGAGATGAGGACAGGATCCCTGTGAGTTAAAATGGCACTCTCCTGAAATGAGTCGAGGAAGAAACTTAGTTGGTGACCATGCCTTGTTGAGTACAATTAGAAAAGCCACATGAGGAATTGCTGGGGCCAAGGTGGTTTTAAGCCTCACATCTTTCACTCTCCTAGAGAGAGAAAAAGAGTCGTAACACCAGCAGTTCACAGTGGAAAGGAGGGTTATGGATGAAAGGCACCAGTACACTCGGCTCTAGAAGGGTAAGCGAGCAAAACGCACTTGACCAAGCTTCTCCTAGGTTAAGTACAGAAGACCTTGCTGAATGTGCAGGCAAAGGAGACCAGGCATTCCATGCACACACTTTCTAGTAGCACAAGGCAGTGTTTGATGGAAATGAAGTCAGTGATGTAGGGGTTTCCAGGAAAAAAAAAATATTATTAAACAAAACTAAAAAGTAGCTTCTGCTCTTAGGTTGTTCCAAAAGGCTTGTGGAGCAATCACCTCCGAGGCAAAAGTTTATATTGTAAAAATGTATAAAGGGCTTTATATATAGTTCAATGTAAAAGGTTAATGGTCTGTGCTGTGAGGATACACACTGGGTGGAATTCAGTATCACACTCTCTGCAAGCATCTCAGCTTGCTGGATGGAGTGATCCCTCCTCCCTCGCCATACACTGGTCTTGCGGTCCTCCCCCAAGCCAACTTGGGGCACAGGGAGGGGCGGGAAGCCCAGTTGAGCAAGCATAAATCCTTCTGAAGAGCTTTCACTGATGGGGCTCATTAGGTGAATCCTGTCCAGTGTTATCAGCAGCTGGGGGTGGGGGGAGGCCCCCAGAGTGACAACTGCACTACCATTATGAACCCCCCCCCCATTAGAGGGAGACAGATCTTATTCAGAATTACTTGAACCAGTTTCCTCTTTTGATAAGGTTCCCCCCCCCCCCCCGAAAAAATGAGTCTATACATAAACAACTTCCCTGGCTCCATAAAAGAAATATGAGATACTGGCACTGTGTGTTGGTTGAAACCGAAACGAGAACTAATCACAGCATTGGTTTTGCTTTCAGCTGCAGGCTGAGATGAAGTAAGAATGTTGGCTTTGATTATGAATCAACCTGCGCAGCCAGTCACTGATGAATTGATCACTTTCTGTAACTTTTGGTTTGGGATTACTGAATGGTATTAAATGTTAGTCAAACACACATGAGACACATGGAAATTAGCAACCCAAGTCCACTGATTTCAATAGTTCTGCTCTGATTATTACCGACTTTGGACATCGGCCTATATGCATTTGTTGTTTACCCTGCCTATGGGCCCCCTGCTCAGTAGAAGCCCTGTGCTTGCATTATGGTGTTTTCCCCTCCATTCCTTCCACTGTGCAGCCCCTGAATTGGCTCGGGATGTGTGTGAGATCCCCCAGAACAGCACATGAGGCATGAGAGATGGTGGATTGTTCCGTCTGGCAAGCTGAAATAGCACAATTGTCTCAATGTGACATTGAATTCTTCCCTATCTACTCCCTCAGACACTTCATAGTGACGATCAGTTGGAGAGAGAAAAAAACTAATTACAACTTTGAGCCAAGCTTGTCTAATATTGTATTGGCATTCATATATTGTGACTAACAAATTTTATGAAACGACGCATTTTTAGAAATGGATTCTTCCTCGTGGAAATATAAAGCACTGGGAAGATTTCTGTCCCGCATCAGTCAGTGAAACTAAGCCTTCTGCACGTGTGCACTTTGATACTTAAATTGCAGAGGGGGACTAAGGATCAGAAACTGCAGGTCTAGTGCCATGCGTACCTGCATTCTCCTGGCTCAGCGGCAACTTATGTTCAGCCAGACTCTTCAGCACTATCCGAGCCAGGATCTCGTTGGAGCTCTGGCCAGCTCGGCAGCAGCTCTGCAGGATGGCGTGGAGGTCAGAGTTTCCGAGCTGCTCCGCCAGGCCCTTGTGATGGTTGATCAGCATGTTCAGCACCAACAGTCCATTCTGCACTGCTGATGAAGCCCTGGGGAAAGGAGAAACAAGCAGAGGGTGACTGCCTGGCCCCAAATGGCATTACCTTACGAGACTATACAACTAACAGGACTATACAAGAGCAGCAACTATCGGCTCCAGAGAAGCTAGTAATTCAGACAACAGCAAATAAGGCATCTGTCAGACTGGTCGATCGACATCCAATGTCCCTTTAAATGTGTTGTGCGAGGGGAGGTTATTGGTTTGTTTTTCTTATTTTTACTATATCTTTTGTGGCTTTTATATGGTGCTTTTATGCTGTGAACCACCATGAGATCTGTAGATGAAGGGCAGTGGAGGAGCAAGCCGACTGGGTGCCTGGGGCGGTGCACATGCTCTGCGCTCAGGGGCGGGGCCAGCCAGGGCAGGATGCTCCACAGGGCCAAGGAGTCTGCCTGCCTCCTCCCACTCAGCTGCCCGACAGCTGAGGGGGAGGGGCTGGGCGGACCATTTGAGGCAGTGTGGAGCCTGTGGGCGTGCTGCAGGCCGCGCGGTGAGTGCCGCCCGCCATTTTGTCACCCCCCTCAGTGGTGACACCCGGGGCGGCTCGCTCCCACTGTACCCCCTTCCTCCGCCCCTGAAGGGTGGTATACAAATAAATTAACAACAACAACAACAACAAACTGAGTGCAAGATGGAGGAAAGGACATTGAGATACGTCCTGATTTCCCCAGACATTTCAGGGTTTTGTGCACAGACACTATTACCGACGGCTGAATTCTGGCGATGCCCGGGAAATTACAGACATATGTCAACCATATATTAAGAACATGGCATACTAATCTGATTCCTCCAAAAGAATTCCTTCACTCCAGAAGCTCTATAGCAGAGTTTCCAGCTGTTTTTGGACTACAGCTCCCATCATCCCTAGCTAGCAGGACTGGTGGTCAGGGATGATGGGAACTGTAATCCAAAAGCAGCTGGAGACCCAGGTTTGGGAAACTCTGCTCTATAGAAACAAGGGCAGCAACCTCAGCCAGCCTCGCCTCCTGCCATCTTACGTAACAGCCAACCAAGGTGAGGGTGGCTCTGATTGGCTCATCTGCTGCTGGTCTCCCTGCCTTCTGCCCCACCAGCTGCTACTGATCAAGGGGACTCTGAATATTATCTCCACACACTGGACTATCCTTAGCTTCGATTAAGTTTAACCGATTAACCTATCAGTATCTTGCCAAGGATCCCTTTTCAGCTTACCCAGGTGTGCCCAACATCTTCTCAATAGCTGTACAGATGACACAGAGCAAGTTATCCGAATCCTTGCCAGAAGCAGAACCAATGCTAGCAAAGATCTCCCGCATCATCTGGGCATCTGAGTGGTTCAGAGGGTTAGCCTTCCCACTGCTGCCCAGAAGCTCACAATTCCCAGCACCCACCAGGACTTTCAGGGCCTAGAAGGGCAAAAAGCAGGAACGGAATCAAGATTGCAAACGTTAAAAGCCCTTCCCAACAAGAGCAACCCCCATCCTTTCCATTGTAATTGAGTTTTTTGAATGGTGGCCCATTCTCACAAATGCAACGACTCCTGAACAATTCTAGAAAACCTTGCTTGGCATTCTCTTGTCACAGGTCAATACGCTTCCCTGACCCATTTGCCACATGCTAGAGGATATGCTTTTGTTTCTACCTGGCCCGCCTGTTCACACAAGTTAAACTTTCTACAAACAGATGAAATAGACCTGTGCATTCATCAAATATGATGGAATACATGTAAACTTCTAAGCAAAAGTGGTATCTGTGTAAAAATCTACCTTTTCTGAAGCAGGTGCGCTATCCATGCAATTTATTATGCGCCGTTAACTCCCAAAAGCACATTAGTTATCCTATTATTAATTATTATCAGGTATCCACTATTCAGAGTCCATCGCTCTGAACATGAGGAAGAGGCTAATACATTTTTCAAGTGTCTGACAGTACCTTAAAAAGGCAAACAAAAGCAAAAAAACTATGGCATAAGCTCTCATGTTAGGCTTCTAAGGTGCCACAAAACTGCTGGCTGCTTTTGCTGCTATGTTGTTGTTTAGTCGTGTCCGACTCTTCGTGACCCCACGGACCAGAGCACGCCAGGCACCTCTGTCCTCCACTGCCTCCCGCAGTTTGGTCAGACTCATGCTTGTAGCTTCGAGAACACTGTCCAACCATCTCCTCCTCTGTCGCCCCCTTCTCCTTGTGCCCTCCATCTTTCCCAACATCAGGGTCTTTTCTAGGGAGACTTCTCTTCTCATGAGGTGGCCAAAGTATTGGAGCCTCAGTTTCAGGATGTCCTTCCAGTGAGCACTCAGGGCTAATTTCCTTAAGAATGAAGAGATTTGATCTTCTTGCAGTCCATGGGACTCTCAAGAGTCTCCTCCAACAACATAATTCAAAATTGCTCCTATAGACTAAAGATATTGCTACACAGGAAATACGTGTGTTTTTTTAAATCCATCATGCCAATCCCTTATCCCATTTGCTTATAGAATAATAAGCAAATTATTCCCCCAATTCCATACCCCATCAGGCAACCCTCCCCCCCCCCCCCCCATTCCACTTACTGCTAAGCCAGCCTGCTGGACCAATGCTGATGCGGGATATTCCTGCATGCAGCCCAACACGGCACGCACCCCGCCTTCCGTGGCAAAGAGAACTCTCCAATCGTACTTTGCCATGAACACATAAAGCAGGCGCAGTGCCATCACCACCAGCAGCTTCTCCTTCACTTGGTTGCTCAGCAGCTCCACCAGCATCTTCACCATTTTCTCTCTGGGGACAACAAGAGGGCCCCTGTTATACCCTACAGGTGTCTGGACACTCACAGTTGGGCCAGCCTACGCTCTGACACGAGTCTCTCCTGAGGAGAAGCTGGAGTCCAGGGAAAGAGCTGTCCCAAATTCAGAAGAACGCACATATAAAAAACTAAGCTTGCTTTGGAACAGGACACCCAATTCATTTTGCACTTTATTCGGATTTATAAGCCGCATTATCTAAGGCCTGGGATAACTAAAACATGCTCTTGTTGTTTTTCTTCTTTAAAGAACATACATCATATGAAACCATGGTTTAGTGTTACGCATGTGTCATGCTCCCACCCCTCTCCCTGCCTTACTGATTTCTTGGTGTGCAACAAACCACTGCTTGCTGTTATATCGAAGCTGGGCAAAGTGCTGTATACTCAAAATGCACTGTGTCCCCCCCCCCCCCGCAATTGTTAGCCCCAAAATGGAAAACGAGCGAGGTCCCAACCAAAGAAGAATGGCAACTTAAGCTGACAGAATATGCACATCTTGCAGACTTAACATGTAGAATAAGAGAACAAGAAGAACATACGTTTAAAGGAGATTGGAAAACATTTATTGAATATGTGGGAAATGAATTGTGTACAGCTGAAAAACGCTGGCAGCATTAAGATAAATTCAGCAGTGCAAATAAGTTTTGACGGATGCAATAATGGAATACTGAATGATATAGTTTTTATAAAATATGCAGGGATTTATGATATGTAAAATGAACCATGGAAAGAGAAGAAGGGAAATCAACGATATCTTAAGGAGGTAAAATGAGCATTTTAAATTGTAAAACAGCGAATTTAATTAAAAAAATATTTAAAAAACAAAATGCAGTGGGCTCAGATGGAATAGCACGTTGGTTTGCTATAAACCATGAAGTCGAGAAAGAATCAGTGTACATGAAGGGAGAAGAGAAGGGATGGAGGATGTGTGTGCCCAAGGCTCACCCATTTAACATGTGAATCAGCCCCAAAGAGCAATAATCCATAATCTACTTATCAAAACAAAAACAACCCCCCCCCCCCCGATTTTACCGAAGATCAGTCAGCTAACATCCTGCTCATATTTCCCCCCTGAGGCACCTTCTCCTCCAAAGCAGTGGAACTGAAAGTGACCCTCCTATTGCCTGGGGTGGGAAGGGAACTGACCTGACTGAAGGGCCACTGTCCACTTTGATGACTTGTCTCTCTTGACTAGGTTCATCCTCCAAGATCTTGGTAATGAATCTGAGTCCAGCCATCTGCAGCGCAACCTCAGAACTAGATTTCTGGATTATATCCACAACATCTGCTAGTTTCTCCAGTGAGTTCCTCTTCCCTGTCACCTTTAAACTGCAGAAAGCTGACCAGGATCAAAACACCAATCAGTACAAGCCACCACTCCCTTTCAAACGCTCTCTTGTCTAGAAACACCATGACGCCCCTTTACTTTCCATTCTAGCTTCCCTCAGCCCACAACCAGTCTCTCTGGGATAAAAAAAACAACAACCCCAAACCGCCCCCCTCAGTTACTTCACCCCAAATGAACGGAGGTGGGGGTGCTGTCTGGCACACTTACTCTTGGCTTTTTCATCCAACGTGTCTGGAAATGAAAGGCCTTCCACTTTGAGGAGCTCGTTAATCAGCTGTGTGTCAGTCTTCTCTGCCGCCGATGGAGCTGGAGAAGGCACTTCAGCCGAGAGCGACTCCTTCTTTGGCTTTCTGGACGCCATGCCTTCAGAAAGGCCGCCACAATCCAGGGGCGTAACGTCCGCGTTTTGGCAGTTCTGCTCTGTCCCTCCTTTGCTGAAGGAATACTTGAGATAGACGTGAGAGCTATGCAGGTCACTGCAGGTGCAGCCCTGGCAGTACTTGCTCAGGAGCTGCAGCACCTTCTTAGCCAACTCTACCGACACCGACAGCTGGATCAGGCCCTCTTCATCTAGCTCCGACACCTTGAAATAAAAAGAGACAGTTACAAGTACAGTGGATGCTCAGGTTGCGAACGTGATCCATGTGGGATGCACATTCGCAACCCGCAGCGGCGTGTCTGCGCACGCATGGGTTGCGATTCGGCACTTCTGTGCATGCACAAAGCACGATTTAGCGCTTCTGCGCATGCACGACCACCGAAACCTGGAAATAACCCATTCTGGGTTTCAGTGGTCCGTAACATGAAAAAACACCACCTGAAGCGTCTGTAACCCGAGGTATGACTGTATGCCGACTCCCATGTAAATACTGTGCTTCTCAAGTCCAGCAACAGCCACTGAAAGCAGGAGGACCAGGGGCTACCCCTCCAAGAGACCCAGCCACAGAAGGACATAGCTTGTGGGCTGGCAGGCCACACTTTTGATACAATGATCTGGTAAGTAGGAAGGGGACGTTCCAGTGTCCTCCTCCCAGGAGCACTGCATGCTTCTCCTCTTTCTTCTCATGCCTGATTCATTCCGCTTACCACCTCTTCGTGATTTTGCTGGATCAACTGGACCACTTCCTGCTGCTCCTGCTGTTCTAGCTTCTTAATGAAGAAGAGGAGCTCCCACCATTCAGCCCGGCTCAGCGTCCCAGAGTTCTCATTCATCCGATCCGTCAGGTATGGTAGAGAGTACAGTCCTCCGAGTGGCTTGCAGTAGAAGGTCTTAGTAACTGTATGCAGAGAAAGAAAGCAAACTCTCCTAGGCCCTCTCCTGATATACATGAAAACTCAAGTCCAAGTTAAACAAGCGGCTTGGCTACTACTTGTGCCCACAGCTCTATCCAATGTTGTTCCCAAGGCAGGGAATAAGGTACCGCAGTGGATGAAGAGAGTTGATGGTGAAAAGGGCAATAGCAGATGTAAAGCTAAAGAGAGGAAAGGGAGGTTTAAGTATATGGTGAGTCTACATGCAATGTGGATCACACAATAAAAGTATTTCTGTGCTGCATCACTTCAGACCACGCAAGAGGGGTCACATATATGAATGCTTCTTTCTTCTCCATATGAATAAAAACCTAGCGTGACAGAATACACGGTAGCCTAGAACCAGGTGTGCAAGTTTTCTGTATGCAAGAAGTGTCAATGATAAGTTGGAGGAATAGCTTTACAAAGTGATCTGTTGTTTCGATTGACCAGGCCACAGTTACATAAAGAAAGGTGGAGAAGTAATAGACTGGAGATTTTCATCCAAACTTATCAGGTATAGCAGCCAGTGTCGCTATTCAGTTTTATACAAATGTGCAGGCAGGAATTGTCATAAGGTACTACCCAGATGCCAAGCTTGGTTAAATGTTATAGCTCTGCCCCACAATTCTTACCTCGATGGCTAATGGACTACGTGTTGTGACACAGCTGAGAAAACCTGACTTTAAGGTTACCCATGCTAATGTCATCTTTAAAATGTGCAACAAGGAATGGTTGATTGGGTTCTTACCGTGAAAAGTGGGGGGGGGGGGACAGGAGGCAAGGAGGAAAGAAAAAGTCTTAGAGAGACAGAGAGACAATTGGAGACAGAAAGGCAAGAAAAAGAACAACCTGAAGAAAAAACCTCACAAATGGCTACAGGACAGGGCAGAGAGACAACGGATGTCTGCTAAGCTAGACAGGAAAACAAAACTGTAGCGCTCCTGGAAGAGGAGGAGATATGTGAATTTAGTCAAGAAAATATTCTGAATTATTCCGTGATAAATCATTTTTGTGGCCAGATATAAGAAAGCAAAGCATGCAACACAATTCTTCCTCTCTAGTGATCATTACAAAAGGAATATATCTAAAAGGTAGAAAGAAAGCAAAACAAGCAATAAAGGTGACACCCATAATAATGCATATATGTTTACAAATGCACACAGTGCATCTAACCTCACCTGTGTGTAGCTGCAGGTTCTCTGTTATATTGGAGACCTTTTCTTGCGCAGCCTCCTCTTCAGGCTGCTCCCCGGAGCCTGTAATCTCTATCATATGCCAGTGCACCCAGTAGGTGCGGCCTGTGGACTGCCACAAAACCTGTGAGGATGAACAGAACTTCAGGGTTAGAACCAGCTTCCGGCCCAAATCTTCTGCGCTGCGTAATGGGAGCTCTGGGATGCAGAACAAAAAAGCTGGCACAGGTGCATACATTATGCAGCAAGTTTAAAGATGTAGGGAACAGGGGGTAGTTGTTGTTGTTGTTGTTGTTGTTGTTGTTGTTAGGGGTTTTTGAATGTTTTATGTAGTTTTGTAGTAGTTTTATGTAGTTTTTCAATTTCATTGTCCTGCATGGGACAATGACAATAAAGATATCGTATTGTATCGTATTTCGTAGTAATGTCAATGATCAACACAATCCTTGATCATGTTATAGGGATCAAGTTGTGGCCCTTTTTTTGCATCGTATATAATTTCATTTGGCAGAATTAATTTAATACCGTTCTAGGGCTGGCACACCAGTTAACTGGCTGGTCAAATATTGTCAACTGGCCAGACAATTCTCTGCAGTCAAATGTTCCAAGAATTTCATTGTTTAGGTGGTAGAACGCCTTCCTTATTTAATTAAGCTCTTGTCTGTTTAACTAGGGCAGGAGTGAGGGTTGCTTCCCCCTAGTCCTGCAAAAAACCTAGTACAGTGGTACCTCAGGTTAAGTACTTAATTTGTTCCGGAGGTCCGTTCTTAACCTGAAACTGTTCTTAACCTGAAGCACCACTTTAACTAATGGGGCCTCCTGCTGCTGCCGTGCCACCGGAGCACGATTTCTGTTCTCATCCTGAAGCAAAGTTCTTAACCTGCGGCAATATTTATGGGTTAGCAGAGTCTGTAACCTGAAGCGTATGTAACCTAAGGTACCACTGTAGTGGAGCTAAGCTTAACAGAATCTGCAAGGCAGACCAAAGGCCCATCAAGTCCAGCATTCTATTTCCCACAGACACCTCCAGAAAGTGTGCATTGAGGGCATGGAGGCTGAAAGGGAGACTCAAGAGCAGGCTCCTTAACCTTGTGCTTGAGGTACATGGTTCAAAACTAATACCAACTCCCTCTCCCGACACCCTCCTTGCACATTAAAGTCCAGGAAAGAGAGGATGGGGAGAAGAAGTGACTCAAACATAAAGAGGGGAGCTACCCCTTGAAGAATTATTTGCAGAATAATACTGCAGAAATATATTGGGGAGGAGAGGAGACAACTATCACAACTGGACTGAAGATACAAACAGATGAAGGAAAAAGTCTTTGAAGCACCAAGCACAGTATAGTGATTAAGATCAGTAGAAGAGATGGACGAGCTGAAGACCAAAGCTCAACAAGCTTGCCTTAGATCCAAAAGTCGTGGGCAACTGCCAGCTACAGCCAACTCCTTCTTCATTCAAGCTGTGACCTTAGCATCTCACAAATACCAGGCCTTTCAGCTGCTACAGCCTAAATTGCCTAGATGCTTAGCCCATGAGCTTCTGCTAAAAGCGGTGGCTTGTTTTGCATATCATCTGGCAAACTTTCTCACCAGACATGTTGAGTTAATACGAAATGTATCATCTTGCTTCTGTAGCAAAATAATGAGCAACATAACTGAAGGAACACCATGTGGACAATTCAGTCCTCTGCTGTATCCTTGCTGCCCACATACAGTATTCTGTACATGGAATTCCCTGGCCAACACCCCTTCTACTCCCCAACCTCCTTTTCCCTATAATGCACATGCATCCAGTCAGAAACACCTTTAGCTCAGTTGGTAGAGCATGAGATTCTTAATCTTGGGGTCTCAATTCTTATGAATATATCAGCAACATTTCAGATTTCACATCAGCCTGGATGCGGCTGGTGTGTGGGTGTATTATCTAATAAAATAACACGAAACTTCAAAATCAGAAAGTATCCAGTGTTTGGGTGAAGGACAGAGTATCCTTGGTTATACCTAAATGTAGACTATTATACAAGCAAACAGCTCTATAATTTTTATTCCAGTCACCATCAAAACAACTGTGCAAGAGGTATCGGCATTGTTCCAGTGTTAGAGGCAGTGTTGCAGATATCTGAGGCCTGAATCTGCCATATATAGTAGATTCAGGCCTCAAATATCAGCAGCACTGTCTCGTTCCTTACAGAGCCTCTTGGGTGCCCCCTAAGCTGTGGGACACCCTCTCCACCTACATTATACAGCTTCTGGAAGATGCTGGTGATGTACCTCTTTGCCATGGCTTTTGACACTTAAGGTATATATTTTTAGGGCCCACCTTATCTTCATGAGGGACGCAGGTGGCGCTGTGGTCTAAACCACAGAGCCTAGGACTTGCCGATCAGAAGGTCGGTGGTTCGAATCCCCGCAACAGGGTGAGCTCCCGTTGCTCGGTCCCTGCTCCTGCCAACCTAGCAGTTTGAAAGCACCTCAAAGTGCAAGTAGATAAATCTGGCAAGAAGGTAAATGCAGTTTCTGTGCGCTGCTCTGGTTTCGCCAGAAGCGGCTTAGTCATGCTAGCCACATGTCCCAGAAAAACTTTCTGCGGACAAATGTCGGCTCCCTCAGTCAGTAAAGTGAGATGAGCGCCACAACCCTAGAGTTGTCCATGACTGGACTTAACTGTAGGGGTCCTTTACCTTCATCAATATAAATTGCTTTGAACTATTTTTATTGTTGTGTTTTAATGCTGTGGCCTTAGGGTGAATAGTGGTAATAAATAAATGAGAAGAAGAAGAAGAAGAGGAGGAGGAGGAGGAGGAGGAGGAGGAAGAAGAGACAAACATACATAGGATTTTTAGGAAAAATTCAGAACTGTGTTGAAAGTTCCTCTGAAGTTCAAGTTTCTTTCCACTGCAGTTCACTGGCACTCTCTACAGATGAGAATCTCTAAATGGCATTCTTGGAGGGCACCAGGTTGAGAAATGCTGCCTTATAGGGGAAACATCCTCAACATGAGCAAAACTCAGTTCTAAATCTTTCCCACTACTCTAGATGATCTTAAGAGTGGAGGGTGTAATTTCAGCTCTCATTCTCCCTCTGGATACTCAACACTGAGGCAATATCTACAATTTTTGTGTCTGTGCATGAACTCTTTAATGAATACTTGTTCAAACTATCCAATATTACTGCAACATCATTATTTTCTGGCCTTGGCAAAGTTCACGTTGCAAAGCAAACTGCTACTGAAAGAATTATTTCCTTGGCTCCGTACTCCAGCTTACCTCCATCATATCCCTATAATGTAAACATATTTTCAATTTCTAGAAGGCAGTTACAGAATAAATCTCTCTCCATCTATTCATCACTTGCTACATTTTAACTCCTTTAATAATAAAACTTTTGAAAAGTTAAGACAGCTAATGGGTACATTTAATTCACTGGATATCAGACTGAACAACAGTTTCTTATACTACTCCCCTTGCAGCCATTTGTACCCAACTTTGGAAGATTTATAATTGTTTATTCCTGTGGTCAATGCTAGGAATTTCATGCACCCTCACTAATTAAGTGTAAAGTAGATGATATTCAGATATCTTCAGGTGATTTCATGGTTACTAAGGCTCTTAAGTATGTAATACATAACCCTTTACCTAGCCTAAGCTTTTCTTCTCTCTCTCTCTCTCTCCCCTTCTCTCTCTTTCTTTTAAAGTGGTCTCAGGGCTGGAAAAATCCCCAGTGCTACTCATACTAGTTTCTGAAATTATGATCCAACCCCCTGAAGCTCAGATGTTTAAATCCAAGAGGATGAAGCATCCTGAAACTGGCTTCATGAATATGATTTAGTATTTCAGTCTTGCAGGGTAAGTGGCTTCAACCCTACACTATGCGTATTCCAGCCATAAGCTGGAATTTAAACCAGTATACATTAACCAGACAAGAAATCATTCCTAAAGGCCATCTGAGGACATAGGCTAGACTGAACAAACAATGAGGATAATAAGAAGCTATACTACTGAAATCAGGGAAAATGTGAACAATATTTAACTATAACTTCAGAGATAGATAGCCAGGCACATGAAAAAGGTAATTTGGTCAGACACACAAACAATAAAATACAATCTGACTTGCACAAACCGGCAAAAATCAGATACAGAATAAACATTCAAACAAACAGCAGATAGCAAGCAGAGCAACAAACCCCACAGATCAACATTATAACTTTAATAATGGGAAGGGCATATTTCACACAGGTAGGGGGCTGCAAAACAGTTGGCCTGAAGTTTCTGACCTGCAGCCATCCTACCATGAAGAGAAAATGAACATTAAAAAAATCAAAAATATTCCTTCTAATGTAGTAGATCTCCCCCAATTCCATGATTAAACCAATGAAAGATACAGCAGTTCTAAATGCCACTTAACCAGTCCACCCAAAGGAACAACCCTGAAAACGATGCCTTATGAGGAACGGCTAAGGGAGCTGGGCATGTTTAGCCTGGAGAAGAGGAGGTTAAGGGGTGATATGATAGCCATGTTCAAATATATAAAAGGATGTCACATAGAGGAGGGAGAAAGGTTGTTTTCTGCTGCTCCAGAGAAGCGGACACGGAGCAATGGATCCAAACTACAAGAAAGAAGATTCCACCTAAACATTGGGAAGAACTTCCTGACAGTAAGAGCTGTTCGACAGTGGAATTTGCTGCCAAGGAGTGTGGTGGAGTCTCCTTCTTTGGAGGTCTTTAAGCAGAGGCTTGACAACCATATGTCAGGAGTGCTCTGATGGTGTTTCCTGCTTGGCAGGGGTTTGGACTCGATGGCCCTTGTGGTCTCCTCCAACTCTATGATTCTATGATTCTAACCCCTGAATCCTCCACCCCCCAATTCTTTCCCCTGCTCTGCTCCATCCTTCCTTCTTTCTCCAAACCACATACCTGTACAGGGGGCATCCCACTATTGCTTTGGCGAAATTCGCCCTCGTCTCCGATATTGATCTCCTCGTAGTCTTCCAGCATGCGCACGGTCATCCCTGGCTTCAGGTTCTCCTGCACATACTCTACATAGCTGCTACGGTTGGAGAAATCTGACAAAGTCAAAAATCCCTGCCCTTGCTTTTTCCGTGGCGACGGCTTTGGGGTGACCAGAGGGACCTGGACAGCAGTACAAGTGGAACCCTTGGGCTGGAAGATGGAGCGGACGACTCGAGGCTGCGTCTCCCTGAGGGAAAGCTCCCTTTCCTGGCTGCGGTCCCACCCCATGACCCGCACCAGCTCCGAAATGAGGTTCGCCATGGCCATGCTGAAGTCAAACTCCCGTTGCACCCGACTCTTTTCCCCAAAGTTTGCGCTGGGGGCTGCGCAGTCTTGGCGTTCCCCTCCCAGTTCTGTGGTGCTGTTAAGCTTGTCCATGAGGGAGGTGACGCACAAATAGCGCTTCACCAGAGAAAACAGCAGCTTCCCTGGAATCTGAAAGAGATGCAATGTATCAGGCCAACAGCTAGAAAATTATGCTCTCCCCTAGCTCGCTGTTGAGCTAGACCCTAAATCATCCTGTATTATATCTCCATTTCCAATTAATTTTCTGCCCCTGTGAGTTCTGGCTTTCTCCAAACCCAATGCCCTCCACCTCCACACTAGGCAAGTCCCTGGATTATCCCAGCCAACTAACATCCTTGATCTCAGTCTTTGGGTCATGCCACTCTTATCTCATCTGCTTCTCAGACATGAACTCAAATCCTTGCATTCTCAACCATCTGTCTTCACAAGCGAACCCTTCCTGACCATATCAGAATCAGTCAGATCAGCAGGTACCTGAGGGAGATGGATGCCTTCAAAGGACATGCAGTGTTCTTCGGAAGATGTCGTCTCTGCAAACAGCTCCAAGAGAGTATAGCGGCTGTCAAAATCCATATGCTGCTCAATGCCATCCTGCTGGCTCAGGGACAAGAGAACATACGCTCGGCTTCCTGAAACCAAAACAGACATACTCAGTGCTGCGCCTCATATTCTGCCAGTGAGAGGAGATCTTCGCAAAACAGTGGTGCTTCTCCAGCATTATACATCTGTTCTGGATTATCACATTTAATGAAGCTCCGAGATGTACATTAGAAATGTATCTTGACCCACAGGTAAGTCACACACACAGGTAACAAATGCATAAATGTGGTAGGTGAAAAAGCTTTTCAAGGCATAGAAGTTCTACTTTAGCAGAATGAGCATTTTTCCATTAGATGCAGCAGTTCAAGACAGCTGGCATTCCCAGTCCCTCTCAAAATCACAGAATGTAAAAACAAAACATGGTTAAGACTACTGCCTCTCTTCTGGTTACTGAACCTCTCAAATACACTACAGTACTCTCATGTCTTCAACCTTTATTTTCATCACCATGAGAGCCTAAACTTAGTTTTTCCCTATAAATTAAAGTTGGAATAGTAAGAGGGAGCCAGCTGATCACTTCAGATAGCCACACTAATTCCTCCCACCCTTATCCCATAGGCTTCAATGAAAGTTAATGCTAATGTTCTCAGTCTTAACCAGAACCTGAATACAGAATTTGAAGATGGTTTATACATTCTGGTTAGCACTGGCTATTATTAGGGAGAAAAGGAAAAGAGCTTGGGAATGTACATTAGAGAAATGATTATCCTGTTTCCCGCTGGAAGTTTTACAGTAAGCTCCTAAAGCCGAAATTGCGTATAGTCAAAACACATTGGGTGCAATGGCGGATGGGATTGCCAAAGTCTCTCCCCCCCCCCCAGAACATCTGTCCCCCCCTTCTTTTACCCCTGGGAAGGTAAACTGTGTTTCCGTGCGCTGCTCTGGTTCGCCAGAAGTGGCTTAGTCATGCTGGCCACACGACCTGGAAGCTGTACGCCGGCTCCCTCAGCCAGTAAAGCGAGATGAGAGCCACAAGTTGCCTGCAACCCCAGAGTCTCCCGCGACTGGACCTAACAGTCGGGGTCCATTTACCTTTACACATCAGTGACAAGTAACTACCACCAATTTGATCTAGACTCACTCAACTTTTGCTTATTAACGATATGACAAGAAGCCAGAACATTCACTACAAATTCAGCTCTTGCTCGTCTTCGGAGATGACAACAAAATTGAGATACAGATAGGTAGCCGTGTTGGTCTGCCATAGTCAAAACAAAACAAAATTCCTTCCAGTAGCACCTTGAAGACCAACTAAGTTAGTTCTTGGTATGAGCTTTCGTGTGCATACACACTTCTTCAGGTATCTGAAGAAGTGTGCATGCACACGAAAGCTCATACCAAGAACTAACTTAGTTGGTCTTTAAGGTGCTAACTGGAAGGGAAAAAAATTTTGTTTTAACAAAATTGAGAATTAGTGAAAACTGTGACAGCTCAAAAGTCCAGGGTATGATAACTAAGAAGCATAGGACATTTTAGGAAGTTCAGTCACACAGTTTCTGAAGACAGCATGTCCTCAGAGATTAAGGGGAAATGTTTATGGTTATGAAAGTGGGGGTCTGAGGAACAAGAATAATAAGCTCCATCTAATGCAATGTCTCATTTTATAGGACCTCAGTTGCTCTCAAATATAATGGGCACTATTTCTTGGTTATTTGTTTTGTTTTTGTCTAGTATGCAGTTTCTCTGGTATGGCAGGTTTACCACAATACATATCTATCAGAATGAGTTTGTGTGATGTGGTGGCAGGAATAAAAACTGTCTCCAAAATGTTTGCCATTACATATACAAGGATGAAAGCCAGAAGGTTATTTTAAAAGGAGAGACAGAGGAAGTCTGGAAATGCTCTGAGTGGTACTTAGATATCTAGCCGGGTTGTGAGAAGCTGAACACGTAGGAGCAGAAGCAAAGATCAAAAAGGCCTGTGCAGTTTAAGGAATTGTATTTCTGGGGTTTTTGTTACACAGTCAGGGGCAGGCATTAGTCAGTGGTAGGAGTGAGCATTCAGGTTGCATGATGGCACCTGGTAAGTTATTACTGGGTAAAGTAACATTTGGTTTTCATCCAGCTTTGTAGGCAGTGTTAAGTCCTTTCCAACTAATATATAAAATTTAGAAATATTGGCTTTAGCATTCTTTCAACCACTCTTGTTTAAGGTTCTTACCATAAATAGCCCTGTCCACTTCCTAATCTTTGTGTTTTAAAAAGTTTATATTAAGCAGCTGTGAGATTCTGGCATAATGAATCATGAGTTTAAGTGCAAGATTAATCTCTGTGTAGGAAAAACATGCATTCTGGAATATTATGAAGGGCACTGCTAATGTCTTTTCCACCAAAGGATCACAGATTAAGCAGCTGATATCCTATCAGTAAAACTACAATTTCCAAGAACTGCCCCACATTACATTTTTCAGCACAAATTTAATCTCAGTACATAGGGAAAGGAAGTGTAGTAAGTGGGTGTCAAGAGTTTTAGAACTGAGTTCGTTTCTCTAACGGCAAGTTGGTCATCTCTCTGTGCCTCCATTTCTTCCTGTTGTTAAAAAAGAGTATACTTGCTAATACAACAGAGATGTATAATCAAAACAACCATTCTTGCTAATGGTCTGCCAGAATTTAGTTTCTCCCTTCTTTTCACTACACAAAGATGAATTGGAAAATGAGCATGTTTTGAATTTCTTTTACTCTCTCTCTCTCAATTACTCAAGCCAACAAATATTCAATGGAAGTTTAAGATTTGGAGTGGTAGGACTCACTGTCTCCAGGTTTCTGAAATAGCTGAAAAGCAAATTCAGGCAAAGCTTGTAATGTGAACTGAGCATAAGAGAACAACTCCGAAAACAGATGACTAATTGTCAATGCCTGTTCCTGAGAAGCATGAAAGAAACGAAACATTCACAAAGGCTCCAAATAAATAATTATCACAATTTGTGTCATAAGGGAGGCAGGAAAACCCTAAAACCAATTTAGTTACTACATACAAGGTCAGCTTTATCCTGAAACACTACTACTTACTCTGCAAAAGTTTGAAAAGAAAGCTGCCAAGTTTGTCTCTAGCCCTTCTAACTTAATTACCGAAACACACTGGGAATCACAGCCAAACTTTGCAAGTCTAGATAGAGCCACATCATGTGGCAGCACCAACTCAATTGCAGATAGAGCCAGGTTGCTGTGTTCAGAAAGTTTAAACTGGTGTAATCCATGCCTATTTAACATTTACATGGGGCAGAGGATACATGATTAGCAAGCACAAGGTACCAGGCACACACTCTGATGACTCAAGAAGCAAAACTGCATTAAGACCTCTGCTTGAGGCTCTAGGCAGCAGCTAGTTGACTCCACTGAATGTTGTCTGCTGGTCTGTCTCAATATAAAACAGCTTCTTATATGCTTCCATGCAAATTTTTATTATTTGCTACCTTTATAGAGGTCAGCCTGTATTTGCTGGGGGGGAGGAGAATTCAAATGGAAAACTATAGTTCTGAGATGGAAAACTGAAGTTGTTATTTTTCTAATGCCACACAGCAAGTCCAAGGCTAAGGTGGAATTTTAACTCCAATCTCCCGGGTCAAAGTCTAACTCTCTATTCACCTGCCCATGGCCATTCTCAGAAACCCAGCTGAAGTCAACAGCATTCACCTGGTTTGTTAATCAAAGAAACAAGAGGAAGGCCTGCATTTTAATGTTATTTATTCTTCTTCTCTAGAGAAGACTGCCATTTTGTGCTTGTTCTCAATTACTGTCCTAGTGGGTTTTTCAATGTCTCATTGCTCCAGTTAATTGATACAAACAGGACTATTTAACGCAATGCAGCGTGGTTGCTCAGTTTGGCTATGCTTTGAAGTCCCAAAGTCAGGACTTCAGAGCACCTTGCACGGAGCTTTTTGTCTTTGTTTTCAGAGCAGTTTTAATGCAAACTGGACCAGGATGGGGTTTTGCATTGAAAACCCCTCTGAAACAAGAGAGCTGCATTGATACAGCTGCTATAAAAAAGTTTTACTGTTGTTGTTTTTTCAATTTTCCAACTCCTTGGTTGCCTGCGACCTGCTTTGAAGTCCCAGCTATGGAGCTCGGCAGCACCAAATCAGCTGATGTCACTGTGGTGTCAGGAGACTGACAGGTGGGTTGGCCCATCCACTTGTTAAATTTAGCACATAAGGTCAATCCCAATGTGGATCTGGCCCATGGAGGCAAAAAGATTCCTCATTCCTGCTGCATAATATGCTTACTGTCCATCATTAAGATCAGGATACTTTATCAAGATTTTAATCACTTCATAACTATAAAAATCCACATCACAAAATTGTAGAGTTGGGAGGTAACCAACCCCTTGCAATGGAGCAATCACAGCTAATGAATCCCTGACAAATGACCACGAAAATGAGGTTGTTTTTTTAAAAAAAATAAAATAAAATAATCCCCACATCCTGAGGCTGAGACCCAGCATCCGAAAGCGTTTCCTGGTCTAAACGCTGGGGCAATCCTGCATAGGGTGAATTTTTAAATGTTTGCACATGAACCTGAACTGTCTCCCAAAGAAGACACCAAACTTTTGTTTGCCTGAAGTGGGACCAAACTTCAGTCCAATGAGCTGAATTAAAAATAAATATTAATATCCATTAAAATGATGCTTTGACTTCATGGGTAGGAGGAATATCCCCATGCCTCACAATGAAGGCTGTATCCAAAGCTGCCATTCCACACTTAAGACTTCCACCTGTACAATGGAATTTCCCCTTCTCTCCTCTGCAGCCCACCCCATGCCCCCTCCTCATGTGGATTTTGAGGGCATGGGGAGAGCAGAGGAAAGGGAAGTCCTGTTGTGTGAGTGGACCTCCATTTAAACAGCTAATGGATACAGTCCCGTCTAGTAAGAAATATTACAGTAGCAGGGAACTACAGACTGAATACTTAAAACATCAAGGTTAAAAGTATCCTAGAAATAATTAAAAATCAAGATAGCCAAGGTCTCAAGGCAAGCTATATCCCTTTTCCTTTCCTCTAGAGAACCCCAAGGAAAAAGATAAACCATGCTTAGTGTGAGAATGTGACAGATGAACATTGCTGCAGCATACCTCTGAGGAAAGACTCAGGGAAAACCTATTTGTCTAAATTCAAGAAATACAGGATAACCCTATTAAAACCCACAGAGAAAAGTCTGAGAGGTCTTACTAAACGTAGTTCCGCCAAGGGATCTGTAATTATTCATTTAGCCCTGGAATCATCCTCAAATCTAAAATGAAAGTTTCTTTAGAAGTTCTTAAGATCTTGGTTCTCCCAAGACAACTAGAAAACCACACTTTATCTGTCTTTCAATCTAACACCATGAGGAACACAGCAAGCTTTGGCAATTTAAAATGCTACGTAAAAGAACAGTGATTGCAGTGTCTCTGGAGCAGGTTCAGACTCACCAAACTTTGACTGTGTTTGGAATCAAAACTCTACTCAGCCCTAATGAACAAGACAACCACATTTTCAGATGCAAGACTGCTTCCTCTTATCTGAATAACAATACCACCATCAAATGCAACAGGCAGAAGCCTTGAGCAGATTCAGCCACCCAATCCCACCAGGTACTCCATCCATGTGAATCATTATCACTTTCCAGTTTCTCAAAGCATTCTAGGGACTATCAAAAGAGAATTCCTGCATCGCAGGGGGCTGGACTAGATGTCCCTTGGGGTCCCTTCCAACTCTAAAATTCTAAGCCTGGAGGTCACTCTAGGATTTCAGACCAGGAAATCTCACCTGCATCATGGGAAGCCAGGGCCCTCAGCATCTTTCCAGCACTTCGGCGAATCTGCTTCTCCTCGTTACACAGCATCTTCATCAGCAGATCCAGAGCACCTGTCTCTTTGAAGACACCCGTCAACGAGCCAATACTGGCATAGGCACTGAGCACATGGATGGTGTTCAGGATGGAGGACTCTGGGCCTGTAGTCCTGGCCATTTGCCGAGCAGCCCGCTGCACCAGGTTCCTGACATCAGCCTTCATCTCAAGCAGCGAGGCCTCATCCAGAGTGACGTCAGATGGGAATGTGCTAGGTGCTTTTTCCTCCTTTACCCGCTGCCCCTCAGGTTTCCTCTTGCCCAGCAGTGTGGGGCAGTTGGCATAAACCTCCTCTGCCGACATCCACATCAGAATATTCTCCGTTTTGCTCTCGGAGGAAGCAGCATTGGCGCTGTTTCCTAGGCTGTCATCCAAGCTAAGGATGCTCCAGCGAATCAAGTATTCGGTGTGGCCATCGTGGCCACGGCGCTGCCGGATTAGCTCCTCGGGATAGGCCTGCAGTTTGGGCCCAAGATGCACCAGCAGATTTCCATTTCTCCTCTCGCCCACCATGATGGAAGATATATCTGTGAACAGCGAAGGGAAGAGGTTAGGCTCCCGAGAGATATCCAGGCTAGGTGCCCCATGGTGCCATAACTAGAAGCACCAAATTGTTTTAAGTAAAAAGTTGGTCTGGTGCAAAATGCATAACATCAACTATGACTCCTTGTTCCTGTGGGGACCCCGTCATACACTCCATTTCCCAGACAGACTTCTGTGTCATTGACTTCTCGCTTATAAGTGTGTGACACTTAATGCACATTTAGACACATTTTGCTCCAAGCCAAAGGTTCCTATCCTTGTTCACTGAAAAGCTGGCATGACCCTGAAGGACTCCTGATGTATCATGCATTATTACATTGCAAGCATGCAGGCAGGGAACATGGTTTCCATTCAGTGTTCAAAACTAGCCAGGTGCCAGGTGTGTTTTGTGACTGGTGCAGGTCCAATTGTCACCACATGGAGATTTCTGGGTGCTAGGTTGGTGACTGGGAAAAGCAAAATGTCACTTAGAGAAGGACCTGAACTATTTTCCTCGAAGCTTGAATTATTGATTGTCATATCGGATGTTGTAATGTGTTGTAAACCACTTTGAGATTTGTTCTCTTCTAATAGGAGGGAACTATATGCTGTGAATCAGGCAGCCAAGGACTATAGATGCTTCTCTTTTATTAAGAGCCTCCGCTGCTAGAATTAATAAGAAAACATCCTTCTCCACAATAAAACACATTTGCTAATAAACATGGGCCAAATAAAATTCAGTGAGAGTTGCTGTGGTTTTTAAAGTAAAACCAGGAAACTCGTTTATAGAAACAAAAGATGAGCAGATGTCAGATCTAAAAAGAGGAGATCTGAGCAATCTTCACACTAGGAAAATCTTCTCTCCAGTCCAGGAAAAACAGTTCTCCCTGTTCTTTATTTGACAGGATCAAGGTGAACTATTTATTTATTTATTTATTAAATTTGTTTGCTGCCCACCTAAAGATCACAGGGTGGCTGGTTCACAACATAAAATCATGCACAAGACTTTATTTCTTAAAATTTATATGCTGCTTGACTTAAAGAAAACCTCAATGCAGTTTATAAAAAGATAAAACAATAAAACCGATTTCTGAAGAGCTTCATTCTCCTTGCCCAAACTCTTGTGCCTCCCCTGCTCTCCCTCACCAAAACCCCCACCATGCAGCAAGTAGAAACTTCCAATCCTGGTTTATAGTTTCATTCAGAGGTGGATCCCTTTCTGTATGTTGGCACACATTGCGATCTCTTCAGAAGAAATGGGAGGCAGCCCTCTCTGAAATTCCATCTTATACTTTTGTTGGGCAGAGCAAAAGGAACAGCACAAACAACTCTCCCCCCAAAGTCTCTTCTTTCTCACAGTTCAAATAAAACTGAGCAGAACTAGAGCTTTGCAAAGGTCAGAAAAAATGTGTGCGTTCCTTTCTCTAATCCTCTTAGATGGAGGAGAAAAATCATATCTACACTTCAGTGTTAAACAATCATTCCTTCTCCTTGCGGAACCATAAGATGGGGGAGTTTTCTAGCAGAATTCTTAGTTCTCTCACAAACTACAATTTCCAGAACTCATTGTGGGAAGTCATGACAATAGATCGCCTTCATTCATCCTTCCTAAACCCCCACATTGCTAGCAGAGGCAGGACAAGAAAAAAGCATTATTACTTTTTACAGCATGTTCAAGTCATCTGTGATCTGCTACCCACTGATGGGAGACGGACAGTCTAGCTCCTACTGGTAAGAACAGAGACTTAGTCATGCATGCCTTACATGCAACTTCTCCTCCTTGTGAGCCATGCTTTGCAATCTGTCAACTGTTCTGCATACTCAAGTGCTGACAGCAATGGAAGAGAGACAGACTTTGCACAGTGAAAAGAAATCAGCAGGGCTGCAACTAGGAACAAAAAGAGAAAGCAGCTGCACAGTTTAAAAGTAACTGTCTTCCAAGCACAATGACAACTTTCATTCTGGGCTAGACATTATTGCTACCAGCACCCCCAGCCCTGGATTCTCCAATATCCAACAACTAAAGAGCAAACCTGCCTCCTTCAATGATTCCACTTTCCATCAAGCACTGCATATTTCCTTCTGGTGTTTGTATTTCTCTCGCTCTCTCACTTAACATGACCTTGCGGACGTCGTCCGACCAGTATTTTCTTACATCTGCTAAGCTAATACCAATTAATAATACTTCTGTGCTGGAAGCTTGGCAGACTTCTTGTCATCTGGAACAGCCTGGCTCCAAGACTGCGCTTCCATCACTCAGCATTCCACCCATGCTGCGTCATCAGTGGGTTCCACTCAGTGCCAACCTCTTACTGAAACCAGCATGGAACTTATTCCTGGACTAAAAGTAATACTGTACCAAACATCTTCTAGCCAAATTTAAACAACTGATCAGAATACATTGCTCCGTGGGGCAACTCTGCTGGACTTTGCCAGGTTTGGAAAGGAGACCTTGGGATTCAAACTGACCAGCGCCAGCCCCCACTAAAAACAATCTCTGCCTGCCTTCAAGAGATGTCCCTTCACTGGCAATGGTCTTCAGCACAGCTCTCCAAGATAAACAAGACTTTATCCCCTTTATGATGGAAACGCTGTGGGAATTACAGTCCTTTCCTTTCTTGCATAGTGGCCTGAAATACAGTGCAAAAATTACAGGAAAATATTATTTACACTCTCTCTCTCCCATCAAGGGGCAGGCATTGAAACCCGGCTCATCCTTAGCTGTGTTATCACTGGAAAGTGACACAAACCTAGTTTGTGGACCTAGTGGTGTTCTTGTTGACAGCAGTGCAACGGATGCACTCATTCCAAACAGAATTATTTTACTTCTGAATCTGATTGTTTGCTCACACTCTATTTCCAAGCAAGTCTGCCAAGGCTCACATTTCAAAACACTTTTTTTTTAAATCCTCAATTTCACAGGACTGCAAATTAGCCTATCAACACATTTAAAGCAGCAGAACTTCCCTAAAGCCATGTGTCACAAGAACATTAGTTTTCTCCCATCAGTTTCAAGAAACCAGTAGGTACAACAAACCGCTTGCATCAACCAAATCATCACACAATGAGAAACACTCACATGTGCATTATGAGCCTGCCTCCTGTCATGTGAACTTTGGTGCTAAGGTTGTAAGATTAGACAGTTTCAAATGCAAAGGACAAACCGGAAGCTGTGGCGCTAAGGTGACATGTTTTGAAATATCCCTTCACTAACTGATAACATGACAAAAAAAGAAACTGACTTTGAATATGAACTGGAAAGAAGAATAAAAGCCCAATATTTGCTTCTAAGAGTTAATGAACCATGACTTTCTTACATTTCATTTTTTATTTCTTATTTTATTTAAACTAGATAAAGGAAAAAAATATTACATCTCTGCAATACAGACTCTAAGACAAAGTCTCTCACCATGGAGGGGCTAGAAAACAATAAACATTCAAATGCGAAATTTATCAGTCTAGAGATGTATAAACAATATGAATGTACTTACAGGGGTTTAAGGGAGGACATAATAACCAGATATAATACTAACCAAAACCTTTGGGAAAACCTCTGTGACAGTTGACAATGTTTCTAATTATTGTCATTTTATACATTTAAATCTGCCCCTAAAAGCTGAAGGATCCTCTGAAGAAGATTGGGGTGAGGGGAAGTATGTTCACAAGACTCTGGCTATTGTCCAATGGCAATAGTTTAAATGGGAAGTACAATACTGCCATTTGACTGTTTGTGGAAGCGTTTGGCTTTGTCATTATAAAAAGATAGTATGTATTTTCAATTTCGGTTGAAATTATATTTCCTTCTTGTGAGGTGTAGAACATTTTTTAATTGTTTTATACCCTTCCCAAGATAACATTTAACACTTTTCCTCCCATAGATTAACCTATCTTTTTCTTAATCTTGATTTTCCAGCTCCTGTAAATGATTCTAACCATAAAAATGAAGTGTTCTGTTAGGAATCTGAGATAAGACACATATACAATGGAAGTGTGGATTTAGATCATGCTCACAGTAAAAGTCGCCAAATCTTTTACTGTTGCATAAGTAACAGACACAGCAAACAGTACTGGAGAAAGTTATACACAGAACAGGAAGTTTTAGCCTGCAGGTTTTTCAGCTACAGATATATACAGATACAGAACATCTCTGTTGCTCTAATTCCAAGGCTTCAACCGCAGTAGAATAGGCCCACACCTTACGCTGGGGTCGTGTTCTGGGGATTGCTTCTAAAGCCAAAATCACATAGTCAAAACACACTGGGTTCATTGATGGGTGGGGCTGCCAAAGTCCTTTGTACCCCCTTTCCGCCCTCTTTTTCTTTTTTTTTTAATGGCCAAGTATGTAAATGTGCACAAGTTAAATGTGTGTAAGTTGCGGGCTTACTGTACTAAGGCCAACTAAAACTAGCTGACATACATTAATCACCGTGATATAGCTACAGCTCAGAGCCATTACCACAGCAACTGGCTCATTTGGCCTTGCACCTGTGATAACCTCGCCCATCAGGTGATTTATAATCAAGCTATTCCAACATTTTCTTCTTTCCATTACTTTGTATCTTGCCGACTTGCGCATCCATTTGCAATGTCCCATAAATGTTACAACAGAAGAAGTCTTTCCCTCTGCTTTTATTTCCGTTCAGACCATTACTTAATAATCAACTTTTAATCAAATAGAGTAACTTAATCTTGGAGTAACAGTCTTTGAGAAAGTTCTAGCCAGCATGAACATGGAAAATTATTTTGCTTGTCTAGCACCAAGTGTATTTCAAATTAACACTGGAATCCTGAGGGATGAATTCTAGGTGCTACTTCATCAGATGTATGAGTCAGAACCTATTCTCTGGCATCTAAGGAATATACTCTTAGTAATACATCTGATGAAGCAGACTCTCGCCTATGAAAATTCATGCAACAATAACCTGTTACTCCATAAAGTGCAGCGCTGGGAGAGATTCTGTTGCAGCACCGGTGCATCAGCTTAAATCGAGGCAATTTTAAAGCAGTAATGTAAATTGCTGTAAAAATACTGATTTAAAGTTTCCCACTCAGCATTTCCTATCACAGTCCACACTG
This sequence comes from Podarcis melisellensis, assembly GCF_964234715.1. Lineage (NCBI taxonomy): Eukaryota > Metazoa > Chordata > Lepidosauria > Squamata > Lacertidae > Podarcis > Podarcis melisellensis. Next base: position 19,161,748 of record NC_138530.1, on the reverse strand, counting down.
ATAGCATGAAATACTACTAATGACTACAAGAGCCATAATGCTTGCTCTCAGAAGTCAAGCACTTTCCTCCTTTTGCGCGGAAGAAGCCTCAAACTCATTTCAGGAGAGGACCCCCGAACCAAGTTCTATGTGAGAAAAGTACAATGTGCTCACTGAAACGTCTCTTCGACCCACATTTCCCATCCGTACAGGCCCTTCGGACTGGAAGTCGGGACGTTTTAATTGCACTCGGATTTCTTCTTGGCGCAGCTGTTCGCGAGCCGGCGCGTGAGACACAGATGCGTGTGTTTGTGTGTGAAATACGTTATTGGGATCGGTTCCCTCCTACCTATACTTGGGGCGGTCCGATTTCAATCAATGCATCCGACGGAGGAGGGTCGCCCTGCTGTTTCTCTCCCCCCCCCCACCTCCTTTCATATACAGTACAGTGGTACCTCAGGTTAAGTACTTAATTCGTTCCGGAGGTCCGTTCTTAACCTGAAACTGTTCTTAACCTGAAGCACCACTTTAGCTAATGGGGCCTCCCGCTGCCGCCACGCAATTTCTGTTCTCATCCTGAAGCAAAGTTCTTAACCCGAGGTACTATTTCTGGGTTAGCGGAGTCTGTAACCTGAAGCGACTGTAACCGGAGGTACCACTGTACAGGCTTTGTCGCCCGTTTAATCCACACGGCCGCTGGTCTCTCTTGAGCTTTCGGACACGCGCTCCCTTTCGGCCGCCTCCATTCAGAGGAATCCCCGCGACACCCCCAGCGGCGGGCAAGTTCCCCTCACGAGTCGCTCGACTGAAGCCCCTCTGGGCAAGCCGGGCTCCCTCCCCACCAGGGAGGCGGCGGTGCGGAAGCGAAAGAGAAAGGAGCACAAAGAAACGGAGCGGCGGGATGAAGCTCCCCGCCCAGAAGGGCCGCGGGGCGACACAACGTGGTGCCGGGGAAGCGCCCCGGCTCGCCTGACGCTGAGGGCCCCTAAGCCGAGACCACCCCAAAAGGGGCCTGCTGAGGGGAATGAGCCCCGTCCGACGCCCAGGGAGCCCCGTTACCTGCCCAGCCAAGCACCGAGGGCGACGCCGCCACAGCCGCCGCCGCTCCTCCTCCTCCGCCGCCGCCTCCTCGCCCGGCCACTCCAGCAGCTCCACAAGTTCCGGGTCGCCAGGGCGCATGCGCCGGAAGTCGCGCGTGCGTAAGCCCTTTCCCTTCAGCTTTAACGCTGCCGCCGCCGCCGCCGGCTCCTCTAGTCTACGGGGCCCTGCGAGGGACAGTTCGGACGCCGCGAAGTCGCGCGCCGCTGTGTATGTTTTGTCGCTATATGGAGTTCCGAGTGAATGGCAGCTGCAAGCAAAAAAAGCGTTCTAAGTGTGTGTTTTTTAAAGTGCAATGTACAACGTGACACTAGGTGGCGATGGCGAGCCTTATGGAAAATTCAATGTCTGTGTGTTTTTTTAAAAAACGCTTTAATAATAAGCATTTTCAGAACTTTTAAAATATGCGTGTAGATTCCACCTGAGCCGTCACTGCTTAGCTGGCGAGCCCGCCTGCAGCTGAGCTCATTCTCACTCCTTTAGTTATTTAATCTAGCATTTGCATCTGCCGGATAACAAGCCCCATTGAGAACGCCGACACTTGCTGCTGAACAAATGTGCATTATATTACTATTATTATAACTATTATTATTATTATTGCTATTACTATTATTATTATTTAAATGTGTTTAGTCTCTTTATCTTGCGCAGGGCAGCCCAAATCGACTTGCAACCAGACAAGCAAACGGGACCCACACAGAGCACACAAATAGATACATAAAAACCAGGGGGGGGGGGAAGAAATACATTAAAAAATAAATTGGCATTACAGAGTATGGAGAAATTAAAACCCAAAGTTCGAGACTGGTTACATTACCAGCAGATCTATGAAACGTTTAAGCAAGACAGGAAAGTAGGATTTCAGAAGGAGAGGTCGAAGTTAGAAACAGAATTATTGGAGCCCAATACTAAGAATTTGTCTAGAATGTATAGTTTGCTGCTGAAATGGAATACACAGGATGAAACAGTAAAATCAGCAATGATTAAATGGGCACAAGATATTGGTCACGATATTATGTTTGCAGACTGGGAATGGTTATGGACCACAGGTATAAAATTCACGGCGTGTAGCGCCTTAAAGGAGAACATAATGAAAATGATCTATAGGTGGTACATGACCCCAACCAGACTAGCAAGGATATATCATTTGCCCAATAATAACTGCTGGAAATGCAATGAATGTGAAGGAACTTTTTATCACCTTTGGTGGACCTGCCCGAAGATTAAGGCCTACTGGGAGATGATCTATAATGAAATTAAGAAAATCCTTAAGCGGACATTTGTTAAGAAACCGGAGGCTTTTCTCTTGGGCATGGTCGGCCAAACGATACTAAGGGAAGATAGAACATTCTTCATGTATGCAACTACGGCGGCAAGAATTCTACTGGCAAAGTATTGGAAGACTCAAGAAATACCTACTCTGGAAGAATGGCAAACCAAGGTGACAGAATTTATGGGACTGGCAGAGATGACCGGCAGAATCCGTGACCAGAGGAGAGAGACGGTGGAAGAGGACTGGAGAAAGTTTAAAATATATCTTAAGAACAACTGTAAAATTTCGGAATGTTAAAATGTCAAAGGGTATGAAATACAGAATTATAGCTGTTAAATTTGAAATATGAGAAAATTTAAGGAAAAATAGCTTTGAATTTGAATGAAGGATTGTTAAAAAATGATATTTTAAAACTAAGGATGCAGTGAAGGGGAGGTTTGGGGAAGTCACATTATGTGTTAGTTTGTCTTGTTCAGTTGTTTTTGTCTTGTGTGTTTTGTTATGTTTGTGAAAACTAATAAAAAATATTAAAAAAATAAAATAAAAAATAAATTGGCTGGATGCCAATCCTGGATGGGTTCCACATCTCCTGAACATAGCTGTCAACTTTTCCCTTTTCTTGTGAGGAATCCTATTCGGAATAAGGGAATTTCCCTTTAAGAAAGGGAAACGTTGACAGCTATGCTCCTGAAGGAGCAGAATCGCAGTCTGGAGGTGCTATTGGATCCAACTCTCCCTGGAGGCTCAGGCGGTCTCAGGAGCTACGTGTGTCTTTTATCAGCTGCGGATGGTTAACAGCTGCAGCCATTTCCAGACCAGGAAAGCCACAGCAGGTCATGCGTTTTACTTTTGTGTGTTTTTATTAAATTTCTACACCGCCCTTCATCTGTAAATCTCAGGGTGGCGCACAGCACAAAAATACAAGATTAAAAACACAAAATGTATGTAATAAATCCAAAGAGATTTTTTCTGCCCTTAAGATACAGAGTCTCCCATTTTTATCTGCGTGCAACTCTTCAGCAAGCTGGTGGTCTGCGTTGACCCACCAGCGAGAGATCTCCCAAGCCCTTTTCTCCCTAGCTCTACATACACTGCTTGTATTTAATAACATAAAATGAAGCTACTGGATCAGCCCAATGGCCCATCTAGTTTCAGTGGCTGACCCAATGCCTGTGGGAAGCCTGCACACTGGAGATGAGCACAGCAGCACTCTGCCTACCTGTGCCTCCTAGCAACGGGTATTAGCTCTGTATTGATTAGAACGGAAGTCACTATCAGATTCATGCAAGCTTTATTTGCTCAACTTTAAGTGCTTTCATTAGATTGTGTAGACCAACTTGGCCAGAACAAGGCTAAAGCGCAAACTCGGTTCTTCATTAAATTTTGTTGTGATTTCAAATAACATGAAGGATTGTGTATTTGCCACCTGTGCTAGTCATTAGCATCTTTATTCTAAGCACTTACAGAGTATCCTTCCCCTATGACAAGCAACTTTTTGAATCTATAAGTACTGTACTGTATTAAGCTCTAAACATGGGCACTTGAATCCTGCTTTTTTAAAAAAAGGAATCTTATAGGAAAAAAGCAGGGGAAACACATTATTTCTTCTGGCTTTATATCCTCCTGTTTTGACAAAAAACAACAACCTCAAGGGATTAAACTTTGCCATTTTACTGTCTATAAACTACTTTGGCACAGACAAGCTACATACAGTTGGTGACTACCCTACATACTGCTTCCCTCCCCAAGATGGAGCCTGTATACCACCTGAGGCCATGATTTTGTGAAAGTGTGACGCAAAGACAACAAGCAGAACCTGCCAAAGCGATTTCCTCACCCCAGCTCATTGTTAACCAACCCTGAGAGGATTTTCTTGGAAAGAAGCCTGCTTTAACTCCATTGGACTTACCTACATGCGAAGACTTGGGCTTCACTATAGTGGCAGGCAATTAATTGCCCTCCAGTGTTGCTGGATAGTAACCTTAAATTTCTAGTATTTGCGAAGTCTAGCAATAAATACCATCAAGCCTATCCAGACACAAGGCTCAAGTTACATTTATTTTAAAAGTCTTCCTGAATTTATCCTTCTCTTTAGATGATGGCTTGTGCCTATTTAATTGCTTTGTGCAGTTAGGTTTTATTATGACATTTAATCTGTTGTTGTTGTTGTTTAGTCGTTTAGTCATGTCCGACTCTTCGTGACCCCATGGACCAGAGCATGCCAGGCACTTCTGTCCTCCACTGCCTCCCGCAGTTTGGTCAAACTCATGTTAGTAGCTTCAAGAACACTGTCCAACCTCTGTCGTCCCCTTCTCCTTGTGCCCTCCATCTTTCCCAACATCAGGGTCTTTTCCAGGGAGTCTTCTCTTCTCATGAGGTGGCCAAAGTATTGGAGCCTCAGCTTCAGGATCTGTCCCTCCAGTGAGCACTCAGGGCTGATTTCCTTAAGAATGGATAGGTTTGATCTTCTTGCAGACCATGGGACTCTCAAGTACACCACTTCAAAATTTATTTATTTTACTGTGCAAGCAGCTCATACATTTTTTTAAGAAATGAAAAAGGGCAGGCCCTAGAATCTGTGAGCAAGAGCAAACTTCAGTTCGTTAGGGATGAGGAGAGCCTGTGGGGGAAAAATGCTGAGAAGGGCAAAACACCACCCCTCCACCCAATTATCATAATTTTATTATTTTATTATTTGTACCCCAGCCACTCTCGGCAAATTACCTGACAAACACTCCCACCTCCCTGTTTGCATCACAACAAGAGACACAATTTTGGGGACCTGAATTTGCTAGTGATAACATGCAGTTTGGCTCTTCTTCAGAGAATCAAATTCCCTCTCCCCACTTCACCCTGCAATAAATTATGACGGACAAGACCCCTTCATATATATCTCCACCAGTTCCAAGATGCATACGATCTCTGTCCAATGCAGAAAGGGCTAGGAGTGTTGCTGGTGATGTTGGGGGCTCTCTTCATTTTTGGCTTGTGAATATCCCAGAACTTTGTGGGCATCCCCCATTTTGTTTGCCGTTTCTGAATCCCTGAGGCAACACTGAGGACACAAAATCTGTGCACAAAATGATACATTTATTGAAAGAGTATTTTTTTTTAATACAAAAGAAAGCTCTGTACATAGTACTGCGATTACAGTCACATCCTTCCAGAAACACAACCCTGGAAATTAACCCCACACGCACAGCCACTCACGCACACACACGCATACGCACACACACACAAAACCCCAAAACAATCTGTAAAGTGTGAACTAGAAAGGTCACCACACAATAAATGCCATTTCATCCCTGATAAGTGTTCTTACAAGTCAACACTTTAAATTACATGCAACATTAGCGTTTAACCTGCAGGTGCTTTTCGTAGCCAACAAAACTTCCTAAAATAGGGTGGGGTGGGGAACGGACTACAGATTAAATGGAACAAGATCCTCAGCACTTGAAATCGGGCAGGGGTGGGGTGGGGGTTTCTGGAAGATTTTTTTTGGGGGGTGGGAACCTACATCCAATCAGTTTGGTTTCTGATCCTATTTAACAGGCATCTTTTGAGTCAGCAACATTAGAGAAAACCGGCTTTGCCGATGTTCCTCTACCCAAACATATCCATAATCATTCACCACAAACTCCCTCTTGATACAAATATATTCTTCATACATACCCCCTTTACTCTTACCAATTCCTAAGTGTGGGGTTTTTTTGGGGGGGTCACCTGTGGCTGGACTCCCAATTCTCATCACCTCCAGCCAGCATGGCCAATTGTCAAGCATGATGGGAGTTGTAGTCTAGCAACTACTACAGGACCAGAGATTTCCCACCTCACCCATTAGTGGGAGATTACAATTGACAATTTACCAACATCCCACCATGTGCCTGGAGGCCAGAAATTTGTTATTATTGGCCATGTTAAGTACCCTTTACCACTCCCCCTCTTACTCTCAACTCCTGACCAAATACAAAAGGCTAGTAAAACTCTCATCACTTGGCAGGTCTACACAGGCCACCAGCTTGCCAAGGAGTTACATGCAGATAAAAAATGAGCTATTTTTACCCATTACATCAGATTCCCTTGAACTCCCTAGGCTTCACCAGAATGGCTGGACCAAATTCTCATAAGGAGCTCTTAATTACTGGAAGTGGGTTATTATTATTATTTTTTTGAATGCACTTGTGGCATCCATGTCTTTTAACGATAAAATATTTTAGCCATGGAAGGAGTGTTCGGCTCAGAGCTTAATAGAAGAATGTAGTGCACGTCTCTAGGGTGAGGCTGGAAGTTGGAAGCACACCAAGACATTGGAATTCAAAGGTCAGTCTTGCTCAGGCCAAGAGAACCAAAGAATGGTTTTCTGGACTCATGACATCCCAAGGTGGAAAATGGGAGACTTCTCTTTAGGACCTCATCTTCCAGTACAGAAACATGGTTTCCCCTCCAGTTGCTAGAGTCCATTAAATGCACATTGGCTGAAGGCTAATCAACACATGCACCAAAAACAAACAAGTATTGTATCTTAAAAGACTGGACTCAAGCCCACTCAAGTTGGCAGGTGCATAGAAGAGAAAAATCAAGGTGCTAGTTGAATGGCAGGAAGATGCAAAAATTAAAACTCAGTGATACTTATGATGTTAACTAGATGTGCTAGATAGGCACATCTTTAGCCTTTTTTACCAGGGAAATAATGCAGTCATCTCACCAATGACCAACAATCTGGTACTATAAAAGGTTAAAGATGTGCTTGTTTAACATAGTAATTAATATCTAGCTGTCACTTACAATTTTCACTTTTATAAAGCCAACCAAATTTTGGTTTCACACACCTGACAAAATGGGCCTGAGTCCAAGAAGCCTTGTGCTGTAGTAAATCTGTTGGTCTCTTGCAGCAAAAACTATCGAGAGTCTTGTGGCACCCTCAAAGACTGACTTGAAGAGAGGTGGGAGAACAAACTCTATTCCTTACGCTGCAGTGGGGGGGGGGGATACAATTTTTGATTGCTTTCTGACATTGACAATCCTAGCACATCAGGGAAGAAATTGTGCTAATTCTGTGTTTTGAGTGGAGACCTTGTTTCTTAAGGGTGTATTGAGAAATGTGAGGCACTCCTTACAGCCAGATGTTACACAGTCCATTTTATCAAAAGGCATAAGCGGGTGTGAGTGAGCTGGGCTTAATTTCCACAGTATGGTCAACTCCATTATTGTTATTATTATTAATAAAATTTGTATACCGCCCTTCATCCGTAGATTTCAAAGGAAGCAAAGTTGGGAAAGTGGAAAATAAACCTTAAAAAGGAAGTCTCCCTTCCTCCACTGTCAGGACTTCCCATCAAGCTTGACCCAAGTGCTTGAGGCAGGAGATCAGCTTAAACGCTAATGTTCATGGAAGAAATTTCATAAAGGTGACAATACAAATTTAAAAGGCCCCTTTCCTCCTCCCCACCCCATGGCCCTTTCTTCCCCACCCACCCACTCCCCAAGTACAAACCCCATGAAAACTGTACAGGAGCCAGACTTTAATTCCTTTGAGAATTACATAAATACTGAGTTTAACATTTAGAAAAATAAAGTCCTTTCCCGCCCCCCCGAAGGCTTCTTTTGTCTTTTTTTAGTTTTAAAAAAAGGTTACAGCAGCTGCTTCCTTTCTCTAAAAGTCTGCAGCCTCCTTGCTCCAAAGTAGGCCTGTGTCTGTCTGTGTGCATGTATGTGTGTGTGTGTGTGTGTGTGTGGAAGGGGGATGAAGAATTCCTTTCCTGCGCCACTTCTGGATTGGTTAAAAGGAAGTGCGTGATTGTGTGGCAAGAAAACTATCCAACGGCAGAGTGCTTTCCCCAATGGGATAGCTTCATCACATGCACACCCCTCCCATTGGAAGCACAACGCCCTTCCCGATCTCCCTTGTGGCTATTCCCTTTTTGCTTTTTGCATTTGCTGACACTGAACCACGGATCTACACGATAAGGAATTTTCTAAAGCACAAGGACCCGACGGTGGCTGTCGCCTTACTCATCCGGTGCTGCCTTTCTCCTGCAGGGGAGGTCCGTTCCCACCACTCTTGAGTCCTAACCAGTCCCAACTGAGGACGGCAGACTCGGAAGCAGCAGAGGCAGGCGGAACACGCTTTCAAGGGGAAGGATCATCTTGTTTTCAGGGCTACCTGATCAGGGTTGGGGTGAGAGGTCTCAAATCGTGGGCACAACAGTCTTGGGAAGGCCTGTGGAGTTCAAAACTTACAAAAATAGAGCTTTCCCTCTGCTTCCGACACTGTTCCTTTACGCCCTTCTCCCCGATTACTTAGAAAAAGGACGGTGGCTCATCTCATCGACCTTCTCAAGAGGAGCAGCCTCTGCAAAAACGAACAAAGCTCGCCCGAGAGGATGCTTCCATTGCAACGATGGGGCTTAAGGGTTGCTGGGTATGACCCAAGGAAGTGGGCAGGGCGGTGTTTAAAAGCGCCCTGACAGTGAAATGTATCCGCTGCCCGCTCACATACCCCCGGGGCACGTACTCCTAAAGCCGGTGGGTTCTCACCAACCAAACACAAGCTTCGAGGGAAGGAACGGTTCCAGGGTTGCTGCCAATGTGCTCTTGCCTCTCCTCACCCACCCACAACAGAGCCTAAGGAGAAGGAGGGCACCGGCGGGAGCGACCCCTCTTTGCAAGCCAAGCGTAAGAGGCAAGGATCGCTGTGCAGAGGCCAGGCCACAACGCATCACTGATTTGCTTGAAGGCACATTGCTGCAAGCCAGCTGGACAACCTGAACCTGGGGTGATGGGGGTGGGGGTGAGGGGGAGAGAGAGAGATGACCCTTTGCTCCAGCATAGGTTAAAAGTGAAAATAAAATGACAGTAGAAACAAGAGACTCCCTTTTGGATGACGATGGCTTCAGACCCTTCTGCGTTCCAGCTTATCTCCCCGCCACAGTCTTGGCTGCTCAGGCCGGAGACTGTGAGCTGAGGAAGTTCGTGGACACACTGCGGAGAGGGGGAGAAGGAACTCCCGCTCTGGCGATGACGACAGAAGGAGGGTTGTTTTCTTCCTATATATTATATACACATGGCAGAGTAAAGTTCCCCCACCCACGAGAGACACGTTTCTTTGGCTGGAGTGAGGAGGGGAAAAACAAAACCAAACAAACACACACACACACACACACAAATAAAAGCACTGTATATGCAGCGTCCAAAGGTAACAAAGCAAACCGCCCCCCCGCCCCCCCTTACAGCCCAGGCTCAGCTCCCTGCCGCTGGCCTCAACAGCCACTTTAATATGTGTTTTGAGTGTGTGTGTGTGTATTTGTGCGTGTGTGTGTCGGTGTGAAGTGTTGAGAGAAAAGGAAAGAAAACGTGAAAAAGGCAACAATAAATAAGTGACAGAGTCCATAGAAAAATAGGGACCGCAGAGATCCTGGTGCAGTTTTGGGGAGCGCCGCAGGTCCTCGAGCCACGCACAGGCCTCAAAAACTGGAGGCAGCCACCGCAGGTTTGGGTGCCAGGGACACACCTTCTCCTCTGTCTCTCTCCTTCCGCCCCCCAGGTTCTCCCCCTCCCGCCCCTGGACCCCCAGAGTTGCTCAGTCACTCTTGGAGCTATGCGACGTGTCCAAGTTGACCACTTGTAGCTCTGTCAAGTTGGTGCTGCTGCTGGACTGCTGCCCGATTACGGCCATCTGGGGAGACAAAAGAATGAAGGAGAACTGTTAAGCAAAGGAGCGCTTGCATTCAAACAGCACATGCTTATTTTACTTATCTCGATCCTACATTTATATACCACCCCTCCCTCTCCCAAGGAATCCAAGGCAGTTAAAAAAAATCTTAATACTAAAAACGATTAAGTAATATAAAATACAAAGTTGGTTGCAGGCAGTGATGGTGAATTTGTCTTTCGAGTGTAAGAATGAGGTGTGCCTTCATCCAGAAAAGAAGATTTGGAATGCAGGTTTCAGAAGATCGGGAAACACTGGCTTAGGAAATGCAATTGCATGATGGCCTCAACTGTCACAGGACAGACTGGTTGTCTGATGCAATCACGTGAAACACACCATTTGCTTCTAATTTCACATGGTTCTCTCAATATTTCACCATATGGAGGTACACATATTAAAGTAGTCAGAGAAGAATATACATGGATTTGTTTTACTTAAAGGTGGTATTTTCTTGTATGAACAGAATTCAGAGCTGGTTCAGACTATCAAATCTCAAATCCCCTTCTCTTTAGCGTGCGCTGAAATTACACCAGAAAGTGTCTAACTAACCATAGTTTCCTGTTTTGTCCAAACCAGGAAACTATGGTAACCAGCTGCAGAACAAGTCAGGATATTGGACCATTTTGAAATGGGTTTAAGATCCTGATTTCTTCCAGTGCTAGTAACCATAGTTTCACAGTTTGGATGAAACGAAAAGCTAAGTTAATTAGGGGTTTCCTAATTTAATCATAGCTTGATGACAAAGGATAAGCGAAAGGACTACAAAGCTTGTGTGTGTCTCAGGATAATAGTAAGTCAAGACACGATCACGCAAATATGATGTACTCATCAAAACATGAAGAAAAAGCAATCAATATGATCAAGGGGATGAAACAACTACCCTACAGGGGAAAATTACATAATTTGGGGCTTTTTACTTTTAGGAAAAAAGGCAAGTAATGAGGGATATGACAGATGATGTATGCTGAGAAAAATGTAGGAAGATAAGCTTATATCCCACTCCTAGAATATTATAACTCAGGGCTATCCAATGAAGCTTAATGTTGGAAGACTGAGGACCGACAAAAGAAAGAACTTACACAGCACATAGTTTAACTGTGGTTTGTAGCGCCCAAACATTCCAAGAGCAGTAAGCCTAGAACAAACCTTGGTTTTCTCTTTCTTTGTTTGGAGCGAGATAAATCACAAACCCAGGCCTAATTGTTACACTTAGCTACTGGCAGTGTAGCAGCAGGAGTGGGGAGTGAAGCAGCTGTGATTGTCTAACTGTTGCGTTAGCACGCTTGCCTGTTCACACTAAGCCATAGTTTGGCTTAGTGTTATGTGTGAACCAGGCCACTGTCTGCGTCCATCCCTAGGAGTCTTGAAGCTTGAATGAAACAATAGAGAAATGCAATAAAGTGGGGTCGCTGCAATTCAGTACACAAGGCAACTTGGGAAACAGACCTGGTAGCTGTGTATCTTGCTATATGTTCAGCAGGGTGCAAAGAAAATTACAGCCAGCCTTACAGGACAATCCCCGTTTCCTCAGAAGCACAATCCCTTAAGGTTCAATAGGACTGCAGTCCCAGTCTGGGGGAAGTCTAAGTCTATTTAAATGGCGAACTTACCTGGTGAAGCTGGACAGCTGAGACTGGGATTTGAACTGTTCCTGATGGTGCTGTCAGGAACACCTGAGGGACTCCACCTGCCAAAGAAAAAAATCACAAGTGTCCCATTAGCCACTATCCAAAACTAACTGCGCCAACAACACCACCTTCAAATGATCCAGAACAATTCAGGTGTAATCATAGTGGCATAAACGAAAATAAACCCAGAACCAATATCATTAAAGCTAGAAACAAAACGAGCCATTTCAAAGAGAGCAAGCAATGTTCTATTGAACAAAAGCTGTCCTAAACATGCTTTATAAAAGCAGTGATCACCAAATCTCATGCTGAAATGTAGGGTGGAGGCTCACCGAAATAGAAATGTGTATATATTTCGATAAAGCTTAAATATTAAAATATATAAAGCAGCTCCACTGGTCTGTTGTTGTTGTTTAAAAAAGCTCAACAACTTTTCTGTCCAGATTTTCACTGTTTCAAATATGGTGAGGTAACCCTACTTGCCAGCAAGCAGCTCTGACAAGTCTCCAGCAGAGGTCTTTCTTACAAACTGGTACTTGAGATCCCTACAGAGAACAACAAATCCGGGACATGCACTCTGCCACTGAGCTATGCATCAAAGATATGCAGCTGCTCCTTTTCACCCTTCTCAAATCTTCCTCTCTGGAATAATAGTAGTAGTAGTAGTAGTAGTAGTAGTAATAATAATAATAATAATAATTTATTTATACCCCGCCCATCTGGCTGGGCCTCCCCAGCCACTCTAGGCGGCTTCCAAAAAAAATAAATTAAAATACTGTAATACATCAAACATTTAAAGCTTCCCTAAACAGGGCTGCCTTCAGATGTCTTCTAAAAGTCTGGTAGTTGTTGTTCTCTTTGACATCTGGTGGGAGGGCGTTCCACAGGGTGGGCGCCACAACCGAGAAGGCACTCATATCTCTTTCCAAACCCAAGTGTAACTTACCCTGAGCAGATGTAACTTAAATAATCACACATTCTTTCCTGTGTATCCACAGGGTGGGCGCCACAACCGAGAAGGCCCTCATATCTCTTTCCAAACCCAAGTGTAACTTACCCTGAGCAGATGTAACTTAAATAATCACACATTCTTTCCTGTGTATTCCCTTGACTCCACTTTCTTCCCCTTCCTCTGGTTCAAATTTTAGATTGTAAGCTCCTCAAGGCAGAGTGCTGTGCTCTTCTACTCGGTAAAACACCATGCACGTTACTGGTGCTATCTATCTATCTATCTATCTATCTGTCTGTCTGTCTGTCTGTCTGTCTTTGCTCTGAGGAACGCAACACATGGCAGAATGCAGATCATTCACTCTTTCAGAAACACCATTGTGCATCAGGGAAGACGGATTTCATGAGCTGAGCAAGACACAACAGCTCAGCCCCACACCCTTCAGACGATTTTGGGGAGAGCTGTCGTTCTAACCTAATCGCGGACACCAAGCGACACCTGCTCCTGTACCAGATTGACGCATTTTATTTCGAGAATATTCCGCAAGATGCTTTGAGAGGCCTTTGAAGCTACAGAAGTGTGATAAGAGCATTCTACATAAAGGAAAAGCCCGCCTCCAGTCTTACCCTGATCCTGGACCTGGCCATGTGAAACCTGCATTGCAGATTGTGCCTGGGAGAAGGCATTGAGAACTGCAAGGCCACCATCTGTCAGGCCTGACGTAGGCGCGTACATCACTGCGTGAGGACTGGGGTACATCATATGGCCTCCTACGGTGGTTGGCATGGACGAAGTCATGATCGTAGCTGGCAGGGTCACTGGCAAAAGAAAGTGGGGGCAAGGCACAATTGTTCATGTACGTAATAACGGCGGTCAGAATTTTAGTAGCAAGAAATTGGAAAAACACAACAATACCCAACACAGAAGATTGGCAAATCCTAATGGTAGAATATCTGCAGCTAGCGAAAGCGACAGGAAGAGTAAGAGGCCAATCGAAACAAAAAGTCTGTAAGGATTGCAGAATCTTTAAGAATATTTAGAAAACTATGGAATAAAAGGAAACATCTTGGCAGAATTAGACTGATCCCTGTATTGTATAAATATAAGTTCGTAGGGAGGTAAAAAGAAATAATATAAGAAATATGTAAATGTGCGGTATAAAGTAATGGATAGATAAAAGTACAGTGAGGTTAATTGGAAGTCAGTTATAAATTTCTTCTCTATAAGTTTTATAATTGTGTTCAGTATCAGGAGTATATATGATGACAATTATATTAATCTTCTTGTATCTTATAGCGTGGTGGTTTGTTTGATTTTTCTGTTATTTGTTTGTTTGATTGGACGCGGGTGGCGCTGTGGGTAAAACTTCAGCGCCTAGGACTTGCCGATCGCATGGTCGGTGGTTCGAATCCCCGCAGCGGGATGCACTCCTGTCGTTCGGTCCCAGCGCCTGCCAACCTAGCAGTTCGAAAGCACCCCCGGGTGCAAGTAGATAAATAGGGGCCGCTTACCAGCGGGAAGGTAAACGGCGTTTCCGTGTGCTGCGCTGGCTCGCCAGATGCAGCTTGTCACGCTGGCCACGTGACCCGGAAGTGTCTGCGGACAGCGCTGGCTCCCGGCCTATAGAGTGAGATGAGCGCACAACCCTAGAGTCTGTCAAGACTGGCCCATATGGGCAGGGGTACCTTTACCTTTACCTTTTATGTATGTCTGTTTTCTCATAAATGTATTTATTTTAAATTAATAAAGATATAGTTAAATAATAATAATAGATGGCACCTCACCCACAATGCCTCAGACCCCTGTGCTGCATCAGCTTCAGTCCGTTATCTTGCTTGTTTTTAAGATGCAGAACCAGTGAGGATTTTTGCATGCAGCCATCAAGCAATTGCTTGAAAACCTCACAGTGGGATTCCTGGGTCCATCACCAGCTCATTGCATACATTTGCTTTACACAGGATTAAGCTGACATAGGAAGCTCAATTCTTTCAGGGCTTCCCAACATCTGCCAGAAAACAGATGTCATGGCTGGCATGTGGGGGTAGGGGGACAGGGGTTATGCACATGAGTACATGTCAGCGCCAAGACAACCGGAATACACCGGTGAGAATAAGATGCACTTCTCTGCACACGCAGGTCTCCTTCTCTTTGATCTGGCTGCTGGAATATCCAGCCAGCTCTCAAATTTTGCAAAAACAATATTAATCACACTCCTATACATTATGCTTTGTTAGGGGTATGTTAAATTGTACACCTAAAGACAAATAAGGAATGTGCGAGACACACATAGAGATGTGAAGGCCTTGAAAACACGTGGAAAGATTGTCCCCTCTCCTTTTCAAGGGTCCCCCACCCCACTTTTTTCCAATGGAAAACAACAGGGTTTTCACCTCCTTTTTTGAGAGGGGGGCTCCAATTTTTATGGTTTGTTTTCATATCTTCATGTGTCATGCAGGGGTCGTCATCAGGAAACTGGGACTGCCTGCAACTCTCTGCTGAGAGTACCATCAGCGGCAAACCCCACTTTGCTACCAGGCAATGTACAAAATAGCCCTGAAATAGGAATGGGGCTGGTTTGGAAACAGCCGTGATAGAACTCCTTTGAATAGAAAGTTGGTGTGTGTGTGTGTATACAGTCGGACCTTGTTTTGCAACTGGGATCCGTTCTGGAGCCCTGGACGCTAGACAAAACAGACGTAGGAGTAAGTGCCAGCGCTTCTGCGCATGCGGCAAACCCCGAAGTAACCCATTCCAGTACTTCCGGGTTTGCCGCGGACGTTCAACAAAATGGACGCTCGATGAGGCAGACTCAAAACGAGGTACCACTCTGTGTGTGTGTGTGTGTGTGTGTGTGTGTACAGTGGTACCTCTGGTTGCAAATGGTATCCGTTCCAGAGTCCATTCGCATCATGAGCAAAACACCACCCGCGTCTGCGCAGGTCGCGATTGGCCACTTCTGCGCATGACGTCATTCTGAGCATCTGCACATGCACAAGTGGCGAAACCTGGAAATAACCCATTCCGTTACTTCTGGGTCACCGCAGGACCCAACCTGAACCAAGCGTAACAAGAGGTATGACTATATATGTGTGTGTGTGTGTGTGTGTGTGCGCGCGCGCATATATGCGCAAGCAAACACCCACTAGATGGCACTAGAGTAACACTATATTAGAACAAATACTTTCCTCTAAGTTTCTCAAGCATTCTCCTGCCGGCCTATCAGCACTGACTAGACAAGGGTCTGCTGAACTCGAAGGAGACAGTGACCTTGTAAGCAATGATATACTTTTGCGCAGAGCAGTGCTTGGGACAAGAATGATCTTTAAAAGAAGCTCCGATTGCAGGGAGCTGCGCAAGCAAAGGGGGGAGGGGAGCTCAGGTGCCTCTGCAACAGCACTCAATAAGCCCAGGCAGGGCACACGGACTGCAAATCTACACAACCGCAGGTCAGAACCAGCAGGTTCAATTGGAAGGATGTAGGTGTGGGCGAAAGGAAAGCCTTGCACAGCCTAGAACAAGCTTGGGGCAGATTTATCCTGCCACCTCATTTCATCCAGGACACATGGGTAGCTGGAAGACTCCAGCCTCACCAAGAGTTTGGGTAAGAGACTTTGCCAGGTGGGGGGAGAGAGAGAAAACCATCAGAGTCACAGTTCTTCAAGCTTGGGTCCTCCTTGCATTGTTCGACTACAACCCCCAGCATCCCCCGCCAGCTCAGCCGCTGGTCATGGATGATGTGAGTTGTAGTCCAATGGCATTCAGGAAAGCAAGGCTGAAGAAAGCCACTTTGGGCATCAACCCCTTCCCTGCTCAGCCTCTGCCCTGGATAAAAAGGTAAAGGTAAAGGTACCCCTGACCATTAGGTTCAATCATGACCGACTCTGGGATTGCGGCGCTCATCTCGCTCTATGGGCCGAGGGAGCTGGCGTACAGCTTCCAAGTCATGTGGCCAGCATGACTAAGCCGCTTCTGGCGAACCAGAGCAGCGCACAGAAACGCCGTTTACCTTCCCGCCGGAGCGGTACCTGTTTATCTACTTGCACTTTGAGGTGCTTTCAAACTGCTAGGTTGGCAGGAGCAGGGACCGAGCAACAGGAGCTCACCCCGTCGCGGGGATTCGAACCGCCGACCTTCTGATCAGCAAGTCCTAGGCTCTGTGGTTTAACCCACAGCGCCACCCGCGTCCCCTATAAAAAAAGGTAGGGTTGCCATATTTTGAAGAGCAAAAAAGGGGACACATTTGCCGCCTTCAGATTCTAACTATAGATCGCAAGGGCGACTCTCATTTTACATACCCATGAAAAAGAGGACGTGTCCTGGAAAAAGGGGACATATGGCAACCCTAAAATACCTAGGCCTAGGTTGGGCAGTGGAGACCAATAGCACATGCTCTCCCCCACTGGTCTCTCCTGACTGGCTGGGCACCATGGCTGGGAGGTGTTTCAAACAACAGCAATCCACTGATAGAAGAGACAGAGGTCAGCTGACTGGGTGACCGCAGGAGCCAGTAACCAAGGGATGGAAGCCCAGGGGTACCAAGGCAGGACGGCCACACTTTGTTTTGGTTGTCTTCTGTGAGTCAATGGCCCTGGTAGAAATGAAAGTTCCCCATTCCCTACCCAGAGTTATTTGGCAGCAAGAGATTTGGTGGCTGCTTACCTGTCCCGCTGGAAGAGGTCTGGGTGAGGTCAGTACTGCTGTCAGTTGTGGGAGACGTCTGTTGATGCACCTGGATGGCTTGCACGGGAACCTGCTGAGCCACGGCACCACCTAGGAAGCAAGACGGGGACCGTTTAACTCCTAAACTCGACATAGCTCCATTCAGCCCATTGACAAAGTTCACCTTTCCAGACACCTTTCCAGAGCTAACAAGGCAACATATAAATTACATCAACAGCAACTTATTTTTAAACTGCTTGGTTTCGTGCTCCATTGTTGTTTTTGAAAGGGTGCTGCTTTTGACCTTTAAAGCCCTATGCGGTCTAGGACCCACATACCTAGGGGAGCACCTCTCCTGGTATGCCCCGCGGAGGACCTTAAGATCCACAAATGACAACATTTTGGAGGTCCCTGGTCGCAAAGTGGGTAGATTGGTCTCAACTAGGGCCAGGGCCTTTTCAGTAATAATAATAATAATAATAATAATAATAATAATAATTATTATTATTATTATTATTATTATTATTATTATTTATACCCCGCCCTCCCCAGCCAAGGCCGGGCTCAGAGCGGCTTACAAGCAATAATAAAAACAAGATGAATGATTACAACTTAAAAACAAAAATAAAGTACAACATTAAAATAATGGAACATTAAAATATTAAAATGTAGCCTCATCGCAGGAGGAGAAGGAAAAGAAAGAAAGAGGAAAAAAAAGAGAGAGAGAGAGAGAGAGAGGGAGGGAGGGAATCAAATTGGCTCCAAGCCAAAGGCCAGGCGGAACAACTCTGTCTTACAGGCCCTGCAGAAAGAAATCAGATCCTGCAGGGCCCTGGTCTCATGAGGCAGAGCGTTCCACCAGGCCGGAGCCAGAGTTGAAAAGGCCCTGGCTCTGGTTGAAGCCAATCTAACTTCCTTAGGGCCTGGGACCACTAGGGTGTTGTTATTTATGGACCTTGAGGCTCTCCGTGGGGCATACCAGGAGAGGCGGTCCCGTAGGTATGAGGGTCCTAGGCCGTGAAGGGCTTTAAAGGTCAAAAGCAGCACCTTAAATCTGACCCTGTACTCCACCGGGAGCCAGTGCAGCTTGAAAAGCACTGGGTGAATATGCTCCCATGGCAGAGACCCCGTGAGGAGCCTCGCTGCAGCATTCTGTACCCGCTGGAGTTTCTGGGACAGCTTCAAGGGCAGCCCCGCATAGAGCGAATTACAGTAGTCAAGCCTGGAGATGACCGTCGCATGGATCACTGTGGCCAGGTCGGGGCGGGAAAGGTAAGGGACCAACTGCTTGATGCGGCAAAGGTGGAAAAATGTCGCCTTGGCTGTTGCTGTAACTCCATGGAAAGGGAGACATCAAGGATTACACCCAAACTCTTAAGGCGATGGCACTAATTGGGCCCCCGCAAGAGAAAGGAGTTGGTCCCTCATCCCCATGCCATCCCGACCTAGCCATAGGACCTCTGTCTTCGAAGGATTTAGTTTCAATCGGCTCCCACGAAACCATCCAGCCACAGCTTCCAAGCATCTGGTCAGTGTGTTCGGGGCTGAGTCAGTGTGGCCATCCATCAGCAGATAGAGCTGAGTGTCATCAGCATATTGGTGACAGCCCAGCCCAAAGCTCCGGATAATCTGGGCAAGGGGGCGCATAAAGATGTTAAAAAGCATTGGGGAGAGAATTGCGCCCTGCGGCACTCCACACACCAAGGAGTGGCGCAACGACATTTCCCTCCCTAGTGCCACCCTCTGTCCCCGACCAGAGATAAAAGAGCACAACCAGTTACAGGCTATGCCCTGTATCCCCACGTCTGCAAGGCGGTGGTCCAGAAGATCATGATCGACCATGTCAAAGGCTGCTGACAAATCTAAAAGGATCAGCAGTCCTGACCCGGCTCAATCCAGTTGTCTACGGAGATCATCTGTTAGGGCAACCAGAGCCGTCTCCGTCCCAAAACTAGGACGGAAACCGGACTGAAATGGATCTAATGCCGATACTGGCCCCGACTTGGTGGAACGCTCTGTCACAAGAGACTAGGGCCCCTTCGGGACTTGATATCTTTCCGCAGGGCCTGCAAGACAGAGCTGTTCCACCTGCCCTTTGGTTTGGACTCAGCCTGACCCTTATGTTTCCCTCCCCTTATGGTCTTGATCTATTGGCTACTTTTAAAAAGAGGTTGCATTTTAAATTGCATTTTAACCTGCATTTTAAATTGGTTTCCCCCCTTTCCCCCCTCCCCCCATTAAGTTTTTACTGTGATTTTATTGGTGTTAGCTGCCCTGAGCCCGGCTCTGGCCAGGGAGGGCGGGGTATAAATAAATTTTATTTTTATTATTATTATTCATTTTACTCAACTTGGTACAAATTTATTTATTATGCGGCAATGGAAAAGCTTGATTATAGGCTACCAGCAACATGCAGAGATCTACAGAATGATATTTTTGTTCTACAGATGAAGTGGTTTGACTTATCAATGCAAATGCTTTTAATTTTTTTTCTTTATGTATGCTCCTATGTGGGGAGAGGATATGCTTATGGTTATTCTGAGAATGGAGAATAAAATGGGTGCTAATGTGTTGTTTTTAAGAAAAGCTATCCAATTAACAGAGCCACTGGCCCCAAATTCATAAAATCAGAGTTGGAAGGGACCCAAGGGTCATCTAGTCCAACCCCCTGCAATGCAGGAATCTCAACTAAAGCATCCATGACAGATGACCATCCAACCTCTGCTTAAAAACCTCCAAGGAAGAAGAGTCTACCACCTCTCGTGGGAGTCCGTTCCACTGCTGAACAGTTCCTACTGTCAGAAAGTTTTTTCCGAATAACGTATTTTTCGCTCTATAGGACGCACCAGACCACAAGACGCACCTAGTTTTTGGAGGAGGAAAACAAGGAAAAAAATATTCTGAATCCCAGAAGCCAGAAGAGCAAGAGGGATCGCTGCGCAGTGAAAGCAGCAATCCCTCTTGCTGTTCTGGCTTCTGTGATAGCTGTGCAACCTGCATTCGCTCCATAAGACGCACACACATTTCCCCTTACTTTTTAGGAGGGAAAAAGTGAGTCTTATAGGGCAAAAAATACGGTATTTAGTTAGAATATCCTTTCTTGTAACTTGAAGGCAATGCCTTGAGTCCTACCCTCCAGAGCAGGAGAAAACAAGCATGCTCCCTGTTCCATGTAAAAGGAATTGCAAAAAAGTTCAGTCCATCCTAGGTAAATTAAGATATCAGAAAGCTCTGTTAATTTCTGTCTTTTAATATTTAATAAAACACACGCATATACAAAACTGGTCCTAAAACCTTAGTGTAAAACAAACGAGAAATATAGAGAGGTATAGTAGTAGTAGTAGTAATAATAATAATAATAATAATAATAATAATAATAATAATACAGAGGGGTCTGATTATATTAAGCATCATCATTCCCACTGCAAAAAAAAAAGATGCCTAGACATTGTGGTGACTGTAAGCTAGGTTTAAGGTGCCATTTGGCAATTAATAATAATCATTTTATTATTTGTACCCCACCCATTTGACCGGGTTGCCCCAGCCACTCTGGGCAACTTCCAACAAATATGAAAGCATAATAAAACACCAAGCACTAAATGTCGTCTAAAGTCGTATAGTTATTTATCTCCTCAACATCTGATGGGAGGGCGCCACTACCGAAAAGGCCCACTTTCCTGGTTCCCTGTAACTTCACTTCTCGCAGTGAGAAAACTGCCAGAAGGCCCTTGGAGCTGGACCTCAGTGTCAGGGCCTTATATATTAGCTTATATATCTGAGTTTTTAACACTGTTTGAAAGTAAATGAGCAAGGCGAGAAGTTCCTAACCGAACTGCAGCTACAAAGATGTGCTGACGACTAACACACCCTCCCACAAGGGATTTCAAGATGAGGCCGTGCTTGCTCACTCATGAGACTCTCTCGCCCTACAGGTCTGCTGCAGACAGACACACGCACTGTGCTCTGGGTAAGCGCGTCTGATCACACCTGGATGCTTCGCCCTGCCCCTTTGTTTACAGTTCTACTCCACACCTGGGTACCAGACTTCCAGCCCCCTCCCGCCATCTGCTCCTTCTGGCTGAGGCTGCCAAACCATGCCAAATCCTGATGGGGCTGAGAGACCCCATGATACAGCTGGGAAAGTCATTGTCAGCCAGGTGTGAAGACATCCACAAACACTTTGTTCCACAGCAACCGATTTCGAAAGCTACACTATGTTTGGCCATGGAGGTTCCGTTGAACTATGTTGGTTGAGGGCCACAAATTTATTGAAGCGCCTTTAAAAACCGCTCGAGCAACTGGCCATTAGTATACAGTGGTACCTCAAGTTACATACGCTTCAGGTTACAGACTCTGCTAACCCAGAAATATTACCCCAGGTTAAGAACTTTGCTTCAGGATGAGAACAGAAATCATGCAGCGGCAGCGCAGCTAAAGTGGTGCTTCAGGTTAAGAACAATTTCAGGTTAAGATCGGACTTCCGGAATGAATTAAGTACTTAACCCGAGGTACCACTGTACATTATGGCTCTGAAGTTCATTTTACATTGTCAGGACGCAGGGCCGTGTGTATTTTGCACAATTATTTTTTTGGGCAAGGGAAAATACGCCACTTACACACAGAATCTTGCAACCTGAATACATTCATGCAGTTTAATAATACTTGGATATGCATGTGCATTCTGTACAATTTATTATTCTGCTGTTGTAGGAGAAAGGATAGCAATCTCCAGGATTGATTCAAAATCCTGTTCAACTGCAGCCCTATTCCTTCCCCAGTCCCCCCCACCTTTCATCAAGGCTGATGCATTTCCAGCCCTCTTCTTGCAACCTTGAGTGCTAAAATATTTAAGATGAAAAGCTGAAATTCCCAGGACACTGAATACTTATTTTCTGCGCCTGCATGCCATGACTGCAGCAGAAAGGAATACAAACAGCCCTGCTTGGAAACAGATTACATGCAATTCCTTTGCTCAGAACAAGAACATAAAAAGAGGTGTCGGGACTGAATATTTTTAACTTAAGATTTCAATTCTAAGCATTTTAAATTTAAAACCTAGCACCAGGGTCAAGATAGCTCATTGAGGGACATAGACTTTTTTATCAATTTATGCCAACTTAATGATGCCATGGGGTGGCACTGTGATCTAAACAGAGCCTAGGAGTTGCCGATCAGAAGGTCGGTGTTTCGAATCCCCGTGACGGGGTTAGCTCCCGCTGCTCGGTCCCTGCTCCTGCCCACCTAGCAGTTCGAAAGCCCATCAAAGTGCAAGTAGATAAATAGGTACCACTCCGGCGGGAAAGTAAACGGCATTTCTGTGTGCTGCTCTGGTTCGCCAGAAGCGGCTTAGTCATGCTGGCCACATGACCCGGAAGCTGTACACCGGCTCCCTCGGCCAATAAAGTGAGATGAGCGCCGCAACCCTAGAGTCGGTCACGACTGGACCTAATGATCAGGGGTCCCTGTACCTTTAATGATGCCATGACCAACAGCAATTAGTCACAGGAGAAGTCCAGACTAGCACACGCCAAGGCATTGGACACCGCCCCCCATTCCTTCTGAAGAGAAGGGTGGGACCAGTGATTCACACATTTCAGGTCCCAAGCAATGGGACTAGGCAAGCGAGCAGGACACTCCTGAGAGCAAGCTGGGTCTGTTAGAACCTGAGCATCTGGCAGCAGCTCCTTGGAGACAAAGGTGAGCTCTACCCAGCCGGTCCAGGCCCAAGTGCCTCCCTGGTTGCTGCGGAAACAGCAGTATCAGGAGGTGAGGAAGAGGATGTCCAGAAACAACTACTCTGCATAAAGGTCAGCACTTCCATCCCATTCCTCTTCACCCTGCCAAGAAGCTTCCATGGGGCTCATGACACACAGGCTGCATGCAATAAACACAAAGCAGCTAGGATAGCTCAGTTTGCAGAGCTTGGGGCTCTGAACCTCAGAGTCGTGGGTTCGAGCCCCACGTGGGGCAAAAAGATTCCTGCATTGCAGGGGGTTGGACTAGATGAAGCCCTGCGATCCCTTTCCAACTCTGTGATGCTATTATTTCTATGAAGAAAGCACTCAGATCGTCTTTGCCCTGGATTAAAGCAACACCCATGTTGCATGGGAAGGGGGTGCCACATCCAAAGAACTGTCATCCTGTTTGTGCAAGGACTTCCACTGCAGCCCCTCTCCCCACTCTCTGAATCTGTTCTGGGGGCTCCCCTACCCCTCTGCTGTGGATCTGTAGGGGTCGCAGGGAGGAGAGAAGAAGGAAGGAAAGTTTGACAGCACAAACAGAGGTCCTTGTGCAAGTGGGACAACTTCCTAGGTCAGGGAGGCAAGAATGTCTGACAAGCATTTAGAAAACACAGACAGACAAGCAATCCGTGTTGAACAGTGAGAGGGGGCACAGAGCAGGTTTCTACTCATACAATGATCTGCTGCGTTCCAGCTTGTCTTATTTCCCCATCGGCACTCCCACCCCACGCGGTATACAGGATGTTTATATCTTAAGAAATATTTATGCATACTACCCTAACCAAGAAGATTCTGCTGATCTACACAGCAACTTGAAACTCTTGTGCACACAAACAGAGCAGCGGGAGGCCAAGGGGAAAAGGCGACCGGCCCAAAATTTCTAGAAAAAGCATTCAGCCGGCTATTGTCATTTCAGCATGACCTGTGTGGACATTTGCCCTTTTCAACCGGGCACATCGGGCAGAACATACAAGTCTATATCCTCCACTGTTCAGCTTTGTGGACTTCATGATGCCTCCACGTGTGTGTGTGTGTGTGTGTGTGTGTGTGTGTGTGTTTTCAACCTATTTGAAGCCAAGTCTTCCATCTAGCTCCAGTCTTCCTATGCCAGCACTACCCAATCGGCAAGTAGCCTCCAATGGAAAGGTGAAAGGTAGTAAACTGTTCTATCTAATCCTCTCTCCCATTTCTTTATTTTGTTTTTTAAAAAATACAGAAAATCATAAGGAGGCTTCCTACAATATGTCTGAACAGACAAAAGGAGCATTTATAGGGCCGCATATCACCGAAAGAGCTGGAAGTTGGGGATGAGCAATCCTTTCGGGGTTGAGGGCTGCATTTCGCTAGGGAGAGGGGGGAAAGTGATATGGATGAAGTGTGTCAATTGTGGCTGTAGTTGCAAAGCAAAAAGTGGACAGGGCACCCCTTCTTTCTGCCACCGTTCCTTCATTCTCTCTCTCTTTTAAGCTTGGGAGAAGGGTAAAATGAAGGCTGCAACATGCCTGCCACAAGTTGCCTGCCAGAGCTGCAAGAGGTTGTTTCCCCACCCACACTATTCTGTATAGAAATAAAGACTTGCTTTTGCACCGACACTTGGCTTCAAAGTCGCAGGCTGACTTCATACTCAACGGTCCACAGCCTGAACCGAATGGAGACTGGGAGGTGGGGGGAGAAACATGCAAAGGGTTTTGTCAAGCACAGAGGAGCTGCTTCTAAATTCACCGGAAACGATTACGCAACCAAGAATCAGGCGGCAGTTCCACGGAAGGTGTCGCAATGCAAACCGGAGTTCCCACGGGCCAAAGAGAAAGCAAGTTTCTGAGCGGTGTGACCTCACCCCAGCCAACTGCATAAATCGCCTCAGCAAGGGCCGAATTTCATACGCCATTATTCTGCCCAATCGCCAGGTTCTTCCCTTGTGGTCTTCTCCAGATTAGCCTAATCCGATTAATTACACCACTTTGAAGATATAACCGGCTCGGCGGTGTTCTCCTTTTCCCAGTTCAATCTATTACAGCGGCTAAGTTATCGGTCCCCAGGGCGCACTATCGCGAGCGAGCAAAACGCTCTGCGCCTCCAACCACAACTGCAACCTCCTCTCACGGCAGAAACAAGCCGACCCCTTTCCACACGACAGCTCCAACCACATAGGAAAGCAGGCCGTCCTGCCATGTGGTGGGCCGAGCATCGACACATATTTTCTGCAAACGCAGAAGCAGTTGGCCCGGTGTGTCTGTGGAGGCTACAGACTGCATACCCTCCAAATGTGTCCCTATTTTCCAGGGACAGTGCTGGAAAATCAGTGCTTCTGATTTGATCCTGGAATGTCTCTATTTCCCCCACAAGTGATGCCACAGCCAAGCTCAAAGAGGCTAGCTTTGGTCCCGAGAAGCGGAAGCAGTGGCGATGGAGCACCCCATTGCCTCTCCTCCCTTGGGCAGCTTATAGTGGCTGCTGGAGAGCGGGCAAGGAGGAGGCGATGCCGCTACAAAGGCCCCATCTTGCCTGACACATTGGCTCCGAGGTGCAGACAAGTGCAGGGCAGAAAAAAGGAGCATTTCTTTAAAAAAATAAATGCTTTGTGCATCTGCTTCTAACCTTGCCCCTTTCTAAAATTTATTTATTGATTGGTAGGTTTACAAAAAGAAAAGTATACATCCATAAACCTACCAAAGAATAAAATAAAACCTTTCATTATACCCATACATTCAACGACTTCCCTCCTTCCCCTTCCAACGTTCTTTCAATTAAAGGGTTTTCTCAGGACTGTGGAGAGCATTTGTGCTGTGTCTCATTGGTACAGTGGTGGCGGCACTCGCCCTTCCTCTTGATAGGACAGAATTTTCCAAATGTGTCGCAACATGTTAAGTGTACCGGCTGCAGTGTGTAGGTGCATCACGCAAACGCTCCCCATGCTCCGCCGGGGGCTGGAAAAGGGTGACTTTAACCTCCGGTTTGCTAGTCAAACTGAATTATCATGTTGTGAAATGATGCATATTTAAAAAGTGTGTCACCAACATGAAAAGTTTGGAAAGCTTGAGGGTGGGGTGGGGTAGGGTGGGTCAAGGAGGCCTCCCAGATGCTGCAGGACTACAGCTCCCATCATTTTCAACTTTTGAGCTGAAAAGCAGGACCAAAATTGTAAACTCTCCTCCGTTCAGTCAGCCTGAACACAGTATAAGCCCTCACACACTTTTTCTGAAGAGCAGGACTCTGTCTGCAGTCATTTCCAAGCCAAAATCAGAGGCAGGAACCTGTCATCTTGATGTTTAGGCAGCTACAGAAGCCTTTTTTGCGTAAGAAAGTTTGATCTGGTGATTTGATGGAATATTAATCATACAGCAACAGAAACAACGTTATTGTTTTCGTTTTGTATCTCATTTTGTCTTATGGCACACCACTTCAATAGTTTCTTGGCTGTGGCAAGGTTTACAAATCTGTAAAAACCGCCACAGCAAAAATACCTCTGCTGATTTAGGGACAAAAGGTGAATCGGGGTCTCCTAACATCTCTCAGGCCGTTCTCAGAGTGGGCTAACAATCAACCTGACTTTGCAAGGAACTCTGGAAATGGTAGCTCTATGAGGAGAACAGAGGTTTCCTAAACAACCCTTAAACTGCGTTTCCCAGGATTCTTTGGGGGAAGCCATGACTGTTTAAAGTGATGCAGTACTGGTTTAACTATATACAATGCAGACAAGGCCCGGCCTGTCTTATTCCCTGTTTGGCTTTGCTTGTGCCCAGAGGCCTCCACTTGTGGTAATGCTAAACAGGAGTGCCCTCTAAAGGCAGCCTAGGATACTTTTGCTTGTCCCTCAGCAGATAGATTTCCCCTCTCCGCTGGCTAAGCACTCTCTTCAACTGGCAGAAGACAAGCCCGACTGCAGGCTTCCCAGGTTCCTGGCTGGCTCCTGGCGAATCTCCTTCCCTGTCCTCTGGGGCTTGCTCTCTTCCTCTCTCCTACCACTACTCCCTTCTGCCTTTTGCAACTGGGGCAGTTGAGTGGGGTCCCGGCACAGCCGCCCAGGGGCCTGCGGTATCCAGATCTCCACAGAAATAGTAAGATAAATAAATACATCCGAGAAAGGCAAGATAGAAGCAAATACAAATCATGGGCAAGCTGGGATTCCAAATTAAGCAACAGGGCACCTGAACTCTTACAGGCAAAAGCTAACCTGTGATGCGTTGCAGCAGGGGGATGATCATGCGCTGCCCTGGAATACCCGAAGCTGCCTTATGTTCACTGACATATTCAATAAACACATGAGACATAACCGGCTGTGTTCTTAGATAATTAAGGTATACTATTCATTGTATCAAACTGTAAATTTCAACAGAAGTGACTCATAAAGTTGAACAAACGAACAAAGCAGAAGACCCAGTGGATCAGATCATTCTCTAGTCAGTTCATGCATAAGGTCCATCCGTGTAATGGTGTCTATTCCACCTGTCTGTTCATAAAGTCCAAACAATCCACATGTAAGGTTGTTACAGTTCCACAAAATCCTCTCACAGAGTCTAGACAAGGATTTCTGGAATATTGGCCTTGTTTTGCCGCCCTGGCCTGCACCAGTAGTTTTAAAGCACTAAGTAATGCAAATAAATATGTTCACTGACAGTCTTTGGCTGATTAATATCCTACTGCCTTTTAAATGTATCTGTGGGAAGGGGGTGTTACTGTTTTGTTGTTTTGGTTTAATTATTTACTTGTATTTTATTCTGTAGGACCACCCTGAGAGCTTTTGATGAATGGTGGCATATACATTTAACAAATGATGATGATGATGATGATGATGATGATAATAATAATAGCTCAGTATTGTCCACACAGGCAGGCAGCAGTTTCAAACGTTACCAGCCCTACCCGGAGATGCTGGGGATTGAACCCAGGACCTTCTGCATGCAAAGCAGATGCTCTTGTCACTGAGCTAGGGAGCTTCCTCTTTAACGGGCCTCTAATGGTGGGACTACTGAAAACCACCAGTCAAATCAGTGGCAAGGAAACCCGGACACCAACCACAAATCAGCATTCCCATACCCAAGACTCAGCAGAAGGAAAGGAAGGAAACCTACCCCATCCTGCCAGCCTCTCGTTGCTTGGTAAGAACGTCAGAAAAGCCCTCACTGGATAAAACCAAAGGTCTATCTGGTCTAGCATTCTGTTCTCTCGGCAGCCAGCCACATGCCTATGGGAAGCCCATAAGGATTATATGAACGCAATAGTCCTCTCCCGCTCATAGAAGGGACCCCGTGGGTCATCTAGTCCAACCCACTGCAATGCAGGAATGTTCTTGGCAACTGTCTTTGACAGCCATCGTGACTCGCTGACAGCTTGATCCTCCATGAGTACGCACAGCCGAGAACTAAATCCCGCCTCCCCAAATCACTAGCAGTGCATGCGTGTTATTGTTAGGGTTCATTCCTCCTCAAAAAGGCACACAGAGAAGGAAATCAATTAGTGCCCGACCATTACTTTCATGGGACATGGGTGGTGCTGTGGGTTAAACCACAGAGCCTAGGGCTTGCCGATCAGAAAGTTGGCGGTTCAAATCCCCGCGACGGGGTGAGCTCCTGTTGCTTGGTCCCAGCACCTGCCAACCTAGCAGTTCAAAAGCACATCAAAGTGAAGTAAATAAATAGGTACCGCTCCGGCAGGAAGGTAAACGGTGTTTCCGTGCACTGCTCTGGTTCGCCAGAAGCGGCTTAGTCATGCTGGCCACATGACCAGGAAACTGTATGCCAGCTCCCTCGGCCAGGAAAGCGAGATGAGCGCCGCAACCCCAGAATCGACCACGACTGCACCTAATGGTCAGGGGTCCCTTTACCTTTATTACTTTCATGCATTTTAAAACAGCCATACAGATTGAAAACACCCACATAACAAAAACCAGGGCTGTTTTTTTTTTGCAGCAGGAACTCGCAGGAACTCATTTCCAGCACCTCTCAGGTATGTGCCATTATTAAAGAACAACAGAGGCGATTGTGGTGAGCTCCAGCATCTATTTTTCTAGAAAAATAGCACTGACAAGGACAGACCTTTCTCTACTAACAGGGAGGACAGCAGATACACACAACAGCTCAGGAAATAATTCTTCCACCTGTCTGCAGTTGCGGTCAGGCCTGTCGCAGGTTCCCGGGATGCTCCAGAAAAAAGAGGTGCCTGGATCCTTATGTTAAATATCACCAGAGATTTCTAAATGTTTCCTAAAATCCCAGCTGCTTTAGTGAGCTATTAAACACACACACAACACAGAGGGTTTTATCCAAGGTGATGATTAGTGACAGGTTCCATCAGCAGAAAGATGTCTGCTTGTGCAACAGTACTTTCCCCACCTCTCAGCCCCACAACACCCCCCCCCCCCAAATATGCTGTTGGCTTCAAGTCACAAGAAACAGATTCCAACTAAACATCAGAAAGAACTTTCTGACAGTAAGAGCTGTTCAGCAGTGGAATGGTCTCCCTCAGGAGGTTGTGGACTCTCCTTCCTTGGTTTTTAAACAGAGGTTGGATGGCAATAAGACATGGATGCTTTAGCTGAGATTCCTGCATTGCAGGAGGTTGGAATAGATGATCCCTGGATTCCCTTTCCAATTCTATGATTCTGGGGATTCATCCAACCTTCTAGGGTGTAATAAAAATTTTAAGGTCTTATATGTATAATAAATGTTCTTAAATGTACTAAGCAAGCACATACATATATATATATATATATATATATACTGTATATAAACCACATGTCTGACACCCATAGGAAAAGTCCTAAAGCCATTTTGACTCTTTCAGTCACCTCAAATATTTCTCTACAACAGAGGTCAGCAACGTTTTTCAGCCATGGGCCGGTCCACTGTCCCTCAGACCATGTGGGGGGCCGGACTATATTTTTTTTGGGGGGGTGAACAGATTCCTATGCCCCACAAATAACCCAGAGATGCATTTTAAATAAAAGCTCACATTCTACTCATGTAAAAACACCAGACAAGCCCCACCAATAAGCCAGAGGTGCATTTTAAATAAAAGGACACATTCTACAGGTTGTACAATGATAATAAAGGTATTATTATTATTATTATTATTATTATTATTATTATTATTATTAATGTAAAAACACGCTGATTCCCGGACCGTCTGTGGGCTGGGTTGAGAAGGCGATTGAGCCGCATCCAGCCCCCAGGCCTTAGGTTGCCTACCCCTGCTCTACAACGTAGAAGGAAATGTGCCTCCCCATTGTCTCTGTCCTCACAAATCCTGTCTTAAGGACACATTTAAGGTGTGAATAGCATGAGCCTGTGACCTGGCTCAGGAATTAAGTATTATCATTAGAAAATGATGGCCAGACTCCCCAGGTAATCCAGTCAAGTGACCATTAACATGTAACCTGGCAGACAGGGTAAAAACAAGGCACTCAGATTTCTGTTGTAGACCGCCTTTTCTGTGATGTAGGTATAATGTATCTGGGGGCTGGTCTTGGACTCCAGGGTGGGCAATTTAAAATGTCCATATAAGCCCGGGCACACCTTTGTTCTGGGTCCTCGTCCTCTCTCCTGCATGTGGGGGGAGCACCCTGTTGCAAAAGTTTAATAAAGATCAGGCTTACTAGCTGCTTTGCATCTCAATATTCTCTGGTTGGCCTCTGTTATTTTCTCCTACTGATGGAGAACCTACAAAGGACTCTATATGGGCTCTTGTGTACCCCATAAGGGAATAAGGGGAGATTTTGTTTACAACAAGCGCAATTTGGGTAGGGTGCTGGCTGCTCATGGTGGGGTGGGGAGGAGTTTTGTTGCGGAAGCAGGAATCCTTGCACTGATGGAACACTTTAGTTGGAATCATCCCAAGCAAGGCTTATGAGGAGTGTTTGAAGGAGCTGGAAATGTTTAGCCTGGAAAAGAGGAGACTGAAAGTAGATGTGATAGCCATCTTCAAATCTCAATACACTGCTCAGCATATTGTTCATGCAAAGTGATCTGAAAGGTCCTTTTAATACGTCCTTAAACCTTCCCCCACCACATATATGCGTACTCCTCATCACTAACCCAGCAAACTTGCTCGAGGAAAGTTGGATGTTCTGCAGCAGAATTCCAGCATATGATTTTATGCTTTTAAGGAACCCAAGCCCTTTGTGAGGATAAGACAAGAGCTGGCCAGCCTGAGAGCATTACAACAGTTTTACTGCTAATGGCTTGTTACATCAAGACTGAAGTGCTGTTTATTATTCCTACAGCTGCACTGGCCTCAAGGACGTCCAAATGAGTTCCAGCACGATTCCAGCAAGGCGGCCCCCCGGCTCCCCATCTTCCCCCAGACAATTTGCAGGGTCCAAACTTCCAATGAAGATGCTACTTTCCATCACAGCAACTGCAACAGGTCCTCTTCCCCGCTAAGTAAGTATTCACCATTTTCCATTTCACCAATCACAGCCAAGGTCAGCGGGGCCAGAAGCCCCTCCCTCCACTGGTATTGTCTACCTCCTCCCGTGTTGCCATGGAGACACCTCCCGCCTTGCGCCACCCTGCCACTAATCAACTGCATAATGAAGCAGTGCAAAGCAGAGTATGTACCACCACAGCAGTGGCAGTGAGCTCTACATGCCCCTAAAAGGGGAAGCTTTGACAACATACCAAGAGATAACCATGCTTCAGGAGGCAGGAGATTTCATACATGAAGTGGGGAACCAACACGTCAGGCAAGCACACACGCTCCCCCATTAGCTTTGCTTTCCTGATAATCATACTAGCGGAAGCAGAGTGCCCACATTCAAACAGGGAAGGCACAGCTAGCGAGGTGCCCCTGATCTTTGCTGGACTACAACTCCCATCATCCCTGATTATTGGCCACGCTAGCTGGGGCCAATAGGATTTGTAGTCCAAATAATGTCCAGAGGAGGACACGATGGGTACCTTTGAAACAGGGCCTCCTACACACAACCTGACTTTTGTGTCCAAACAGTTTGAATTAGCTTTGAGAACATTGGAGCCTTGAGAACATTGGCTCAGAAGGCAATTAATAAACTGTAATAAAAATAAGAACAGCAACAACCAAAGAAGCTGAATGCTGGGTGGTTTGGGACAGAAAAAGGAAGCACTTCCTGTGGCAAATAGCTCCAGTTCTAGAATTGCCTGCCATAAGATTCAGAGATGGCTGCCAACTTGGACGGCTTTTAAAGGGGACTAGCAAATTTGTGGTGGGTAAGACTATCGATGGCGCCCAGTCACGGTAGCTATGTGCTACCCTGCCAAGATCAGAGGTACCACACCTCTGAATACCACCAGCCACTAGGGGGGAACAGCTGCATCAAGGAGGCCGTTGCCTTCATAATCCTGCTTTTGGGTGGGCTTCCCGCTGGACATATATTTTTTGAGGCGTGGGAGGAGAGGCTTCCCTGAAAGCGTGCACCCTCCACCCACCTCCCACAAGCAAGGGGAGAAGTGAGCGCTGCTGACCTGTCAGAGAAACAAACTGCCCTCCGGCGGAGGCTGGAAATCGGAAGACTGTCTGCTGTGCCTGCTGCACCTGTCCAGGTGTGGCTGCAGCGGCCGCCTGGCCCTGCTGGCTGCAGAGGGCAAGGGAGTGCGGCTGCAACTGAGTGAGAGGAATGGTAGGGGTCCCGGGAGGGAGTGGAGCACCTGCCGGAAGGAGGGAGAAAAAAATAAAGCCTTCTTTTAAAAAAATCATGGGCCGGCTTGCTTTTTTAAATTTAAATTTTAATTTTTAGCTTAGGCTGAGTTTCCTCCCGGTTATTATTATCTGTTATCACAGGCCCTTGTCGGGAGGAAGAGGAGGGAAGGCTCCACATCCCAGCTCCGAACCCTACAATTCTCACAACAAGGTGTGCCACACACAAAAAAGAGGAAAAGGAGCCACGGGGTGGCGAATTTGCAGCCACAGAATTTCACAGGCTTCCAGGCTTCACCTCACAGCTAGGCCTCAAAGCCACACTTTCCCTTCTGAACCAATCACATTCGAGAGAGCACAGCGCCAGCATTCCTATTCCAGCCTCTCCGGAGCAAAAGAGGGAGGTTGAGGATAAAAAACGGAAGGTTCCACAGGGAAAAAGCAGCAAAGTGCCTCAGTCGGCAAAAGGGAAACTGACCTGACATGAGGGTGAAGCCGGTGGGTATCTGCATTAGCCCTCCGGAGGCCACTGCACTGGTTCCAGTGGTTTTCAGCACCGTCCCGTTGGCACTGGTTACCGTGTTGGGGCTGACACTGGCAGAGACTGGCGATAGGTAGTTGGTGATGGGGAACGAGGGGCCGCTGCTGACCTGCATGGAGGTGGAGGTGGTGGGCGCCGTCTGGATGGTCGACGTCGTCCCGGGCAGGTTGGTGACGGTGAAGGCAGGCTTCAGCGAGTCCTGCAAGAGAAGGGCAACTCACGTTCAGAACGGGCACGACCCAGAAAAATCAGAATGGCCCCAACCAACCTCCCTGTGAACCCTGCTGCTCCAGCCGTACAAACTGCCCAGTGCCAAACGTGGCAGAGAACAGCCCCCAGGGCTGAATGTTTTCGTCGAAACATTCAGCTCTGTTCTAATTTACGTGGAGCCACCTTTGGGCTGCTGGAAGGAAGGAGGGAAGGATGTGGGGTGTTTGTTTTGATCTGCGACATGAGCCAGAAATCTGCAGCCAAGGAAGAGGCCAGTTGAATACTTCTGCTAAGTGATGAATCTCTCTCTGACACACACACACACCAGCACAAAGTCCAAAAATTGGATCCACTGAGACAGAAATGTCCAGTGGACACCAAACTGAGATCAAACTTCTCATTTTTCTACCAAGCCCTCCTCTCTACATAAGCGTGGTCATCGATAATGTTATCAGCCATCCTGTTGAAAAGGCCTTTATCTTTTTTTAAAAAAAAAAATCATTTTTCTTTTTCATTTATTTTCAAGTTCTTAACATTTACTATACATTCCTCCCTACCTCTCCTCCAAGACTTCCCCAACTTGCGTTTCTGGTTTGTTTCTATTTTCACCCACTTTGCTATCTCTCAACAGAAAAAGTTATTAATAACATAACATCAAACCTAAAAAGATAAAAATAAAAGTGAATACACCATCCTATTTCACTATCTTCTAAACATTTTTTGATGCCGATACAGTGGTACCTCAGGTTAAGTACTTAAGGTTAAGTACTTAATTCGTTCCGGAGGTCCGTACTTAACCTGAATCTGTTCTTAACCTGAAGCACCACTTAAACTAATGGGGCCTCCTGCTGCTGCCACGCCGCCAGAGCACGATTTCTGTCCTCATCCTGAAGCAAAGTTCTTAACCTGAAGCACTATTTCTGGGTTAGCGGAGTCTGTAACCTGAAGCGTATGTAACCCGAGGTACCACTGTAATGTGAATGTTTATTTAAATGGCCTTTCTTTATCTTTGGCACACACCTATTCCTTTGCTTCCCCCAGTCGACCTGCAACCACCATCGTGCCGCTTCTCCCATCACAGCACTGCAAAAATGCAGCCCCTTCTCTCCTTCCCTTTGACAAAAGGTCTGGTCCATGCCCTGGCCATCACTCGTTGAAA
Source organism: Podarcis melisellensis (assembly GCF_964234715.1). Lineage (NCBI taxonomy): Eukaryota > Metazoa > Chordata > Lepidosauria > Squamata > Lacertidae > Podarcis > Podarcis melisellensis. The sequence continues at coordinate 19,127,188 of NC_138530.1, read as the reverse complement.
CTACTGCAGCCCTTCTCAACGCCAGCCGTCCTCTCGCCTTGGTCCTGTTATCAGTCTAGCGCTCATCTGCTGCCAAAATCCCTCACAGTTCCAATTACATGCTTCTCCCTCTTCAACCCCCAACAGTATCCGCTTCCAGCCCAAGTTTATTAGCCCTCTACAGAGTTGACCCCTCTTTACAATTTCCAATACCCCACTGCTTCTGAATTTCGCTCCTTCAGCCTCTTAACACCTGAGAGAACTCTAGTCCTTCTTCCCTGCTGTCCCAGATGCTTGAAATTGCCTCCCAGAGCAGTCAGCACACCACCTTTCTTACTCCCTTCAAATCCTGGAAGCGTAAGCACACGCAAGAGAAACCACCAAATATCGTTTTCCTGTTTGCCATTGGCTGCACTTCCGTTCTTTTCCTGTTGTGTCCCCACTCCGTGTTAAGCTCCCCACCCACCTGCAATTGTAAGCTCCTCACGGCAGGGAGACAGACACGTCTGATGGTGATACATATTTACCTACCGCCAGGAGCCGGGCCTTTCCTGTCAAAGCGCCAGCCCTATGGGAACACTGCCAGGCTCAAAACACAACTTGGTTCCGGGCACTAGGCCAAATCCTGGTTCTTACATAGGAACGTAGGAAAAGTGAGTCAGACGACTGGTCCATCGAGCTCAGGACTGACTGGCACTTGCTCTCTAGAGTTTCAGATGGGAGAAGTTCCCAGTCTGTAGATGCTAAAGGATTGTACCTGGGACCTTCTGTAAACAAAAGGTCCTCTACCGCTATTTTAAAGTGGAGCTGAACTTGTGGAGGCTCACCCATGTTAACGCTCGACTCTGGTTTTTGCGAAAGAAAAGTGTCAGTGGAACAACAAGAGGGTCAGCACCTGGGCTGGTACCTCAGAGCATCCTCGCTTTCCTTTTATTTTTAAGAACATACAGTGGTACCTCGGGTTAAGTACTTAATTCGTTCTGGAGGTCTGTTCTTAACCTGAAACTGTTCTTAACCTGAAGCACCACTTTAGCTAATAGGGCCTCCTGCTGCCGCCGGAGCACGATTTCTGTTCTCATCCTGAAGCAAAGTTCTTAACCCGAGGTAATATTTCTGGGTTAGCGGAGTCTGTAACCTGAAGTGTATGTAACCTGAAGCGTATGTAACCTGAGGTACCACTGTATTATATTTGAGGGGCAGCCAGCCAACGGGTATTTACATGGCTGCAGATGCTGATTGCCTGATTTTCCATCTTTCAAAGCATGTTGCAATCTTATGCCACAAAACAGTGCTCCTACTCCCAAGAAAACATGCTTAGCCAAAGTAAAATCTGTTTGACTCCCGTATCAGCGGAATAGCAGCAGCGTGTAGGGAGAATCACTGCATCTCACTGTTCCACATCTGAGCAAACGACAAACATTCGGTGATACGCGAGATCTTACTACTCCCTGGGAGACTCTAGCCATTGAGAACCTTAGCCTTCTTGCGTCCACATTCTGGCTTGGATTTTTGGTCATGCTAAAATGTGACAGAATGCCGGGAACTGGGTTTGTTTGTTTTTAATTTAAGAGAGAGAGAGAGAGAAATACGTATATAAAGTTCTTGACCTTTAAAGACTGCGTAATTGGAATGGTGGAAGCTAACCCTTGGGAGTGATCTGCTCTTGGTCCCTGTGGGTCGGCATGCCTGTACCTTCCACACCCGGGAAAGGGTTAATGGGTTTTGTGTGATGTCTGTGCTCTGCCCACCCCATGCAGATTGGTGGGTCTGGCGCTCCCATGTGCTCCTCCAGGCTCCTGACCTGACACTCTGCCAAAATCAAGGAATTCACAGCTCGACTAACATCTAAAAAAGGAAAGGCAGCCCATTTTGGACAGAGGCAGCCAATCCAGTTCACCCTTCCCTGCTGCACGGAGGGAGTGTGGAGGAGAAGGAGGGGGGGGGAGGAGGGAGGGGAGAGAAGAGGTGGGGAGGACTGCCCAGCAGACGCCAGCCCCCAATTCCTTTCCAGTCCTGGCACCGAGATCTGTGTAGATGGAATTAGGATGAGCATGTGATAATGGTACATAGCCCGGCAAATTAACTTTCCATTATCTCAGCTGCAACCTCCTTTCCACTAGAGAAGGGGGAGAGCTATTACTCACCCCCCCACCCCAAAATGCCACCCACCACAAGAGGGAGGGCAATTGCCTGCCATGGGAAAAGGGCAGGAGCAGGTCGCTATTCTGCACAAACACACTTAACACTGTGCTTATTGGGGGGGGGTGAAGTGGGGGCTACATGAACAAGTGGCCTGACTTTCTCACAGATCAAATCTACAAAAACTAGGGGGGAGCAACAACCCCACGGCATCAGTTCTCTGAATAACTATGGTTGCATTTACAATATTTTTAAGCCCACCCTTCCAAGAGCCTGGGGCTCTGTACAATGGCTTACCCCCCTTTTTATCTTCACAACAACCCTGAGAGGTAGGCTATGCCCGGAAGAGCCACTGGCCCAAGCTTGCCAAGTGTGCTTCAAGACCGAGCAGGGATTTTTTTTAATTTTCCACTTTAACAATCCAATCAAATCACATTAAATATTCCAGATTATGCATATACTTATCAAATAATCCGAATTTTCTGCCAAATTATAATTTTTTTAATAGGCCTTCCCATGCTTCAAATTTGGAAGGATTTGAATTCAGCTTTCCCTGGTCTTAGTCCAACACTCTTAACCACTAGCTTTTAAATCCATTGGCTGGGAATGGGTCTCTGAGTCACCTGCCAATCATGCAAAGACTGCCCTCTCATGGGTTTGGCAGATGACACCGTGGCCGACTTGTGCTGCAGCAGTGGGGCATCTATGGTTCCCCAGATGCTGTGGGACTCAAGCTCCCACCAGCCCCAGCCCCTGTGGCCAATGGTCAGAGAGGTTGTAGCCCTAACAAGATCTGGAGGGCCACAGGCGATGCAGGCAGACACCATCTCCAACCAACAGGATAGGGAAGCTTACAAACATGGTGGTTATAGTCTGAGGGTACATGAAGCTACCACTTTGCTAAAGCTAAGCAGGTCTGGCCCTGGTCTGTGCCTGCATGGGAGACCACATGGGAAGCACATGGGTTTTCTAGACAGAAGAAAGATGGGATATGAATGTATGTCTGCCCTCTGTCACTCACTTTCAAGAGCAGATATTGCTAACAAATGAGTGTAAGTGGCCTAGTAACAAACAAACAAACAAACAAACTTTATTTATTTTCTATAGGCTTATTTGCAAGGCTGGAAGAGGCTTTATTTTAATGCTTGTCCATGGGTATGTTTACATGATGTCTGGAGCATCCTCTTGACAACCAAGTACCTGCAAAGTTGCTATAACCCATCACATCAGATCACTGGCCTCACCAGTTCAGGCAAATCCGCATCCTGCCCCATCCATCTCTCCTGGCAAAACATAGGAATATTGGAAACTTCCTTACACAGAGTCAGGCCAGTTGTTCACCTAGCTCAATATTGTCTTGAGTTCCTGGAAAGCAGCTACCAGTCAGTGTAGACAAGAACATCTCCCAGCCCTACTGGAGATGCTGGGAGATTAATCAAGGGACCTTCTGTCTCTGATGCTCTGCCCCTGAGCTACAGAGGTAATAAGATAACCATCCATGGTGCATAATGACTAAAGGGCTATTGGACACATTACACAGTTAAGAGCGGGTGCTGAATGCTTTTCTTCCCCCCGGGGTGCAAGGCAGCTAAGCTACATGACCTGTGTTAGGGCCAGTACAACTGTTTGCAGAACATTTCTGCGGCAAACATGGAAAAGAAAACATGTACACACACAAGTCAGGGATTCCGGTGTTTGAAGCAAGACTTTCGCGAGACTCTTAATGGGATGGTGTGCTTCCTTTGCACGCTAAAGTTGTATGGGTAGGCAACATCATAGAATTAAGATGCTCTCCCACAAAGACCTCAAACTGTAAATTACAGGCAGTGATTTGGGGAGAGAGCTAAACCACGGATTTGGTTCTGTGCACCCAGCACTGCAGCAGAATGGCTGGGGAAGAGCAAGGGAGCTGCAATCTCCTTTCTGGAAGATTGCAGGGATGCTAAGCTTAGCATTTTGGTGCAAATGAGGACATTGTTTCTGCTTTACTCGAAAGGGCCTTTAACTAATTAACTCTGAAAACCTTGCTCGTTTGTGCAAAATACATCAGATATCTTACCTCTGTGGTGTAGTGGTTTAGAGCATCAGACTAGGACCTGGGAGACAAGGGTTTGAATCCCTACTCGGCCGTGAAGCTCACTGGGTGACCAGTCACTGCCTCTCAGCTTACTATAGGGTTGTTCCAGGGATTAAATGAAGGGGGGCAATCTGTATATCACCCAGAGCTACTTGGAGAAAAGGTGGCATAAAAATGCAATGCATAAGCACTGTATTCAAAGTCAGTTGGCTACGATGGTGTTTGGTTGGAAACCTGCTTTTGCGCAAACTCCTCTCACTTTTTCACTTTAACGTTTCTGGATGAGACAGGCAGGGTGGGGTGCTGGGGAGAAATGATGTGGGGTGGGGAGAGAGACGGTCTTGAAAAAACAACTGTGAGCATGTTCAAATGGCACCTTATTGTGGACTCGCTGCCGCTCATGCAAGGAAGTTTTGAGACGTGGCCGCATGTTGTTATGCTCAAAATTCAGTCTCGTATTATTTTCCCATTTAATCCTGATCTACCTTTTCCATTGAACTCAAAACAAACACGCACATAGCAGAAACAGAAAATCTGGGTTAAGTTGGGTGTGAGCATGTGTGGAAGTGACTGCAAAAAAGGGTGAGTGGACAGAACGTAAGAAGATCGTGCTGGATCAGGCCCATCACCCATCTTGCCCAACATCCTGTTCTCACCAGAAGAAGAGGAGGAGGAGTTTGGACTTGATATCCCACCTTTCACTACCCTTTAAGGAGTCTCCAAGCGGCTAACATTCTCCTTTCCCTTCCTCCCCCACAACAAACACTCTGTGAGGTGAGTGGGGCTGAGAGACTTCAGAGAAGTGTGACTAACCCAAAGTCACCCAGCAGCTGCAGGTGGAGGAGCGGGGAAGCGAACCCGGTTCACCAGATTACGAGTCCACCGCTCTTAACCACTACACCACACTGTGGGAAACCCACAAAAAGGGCAAGTACGCAACAGCATTCTCCTCTCTTGTGGTTCCTAGCAATCGGTAGCCAGAAGCATTTCTGCCTCCAGCTGTGGAGGCAAGAGCACAGCCATCATGGCTATAAGCTATTCAACAGCCTTCTCCAGGAAGCTGTCCAAAAGATTTTTGATCTGGAGGCTCTGAGTGGGCAAGGGCTCAGTATTTCCCTCTTTCTCACCCCATGTATATTTCTACCCATCTCTTGTTGTTTCTTCTCCCGCTCTCCTTTCACACTCAAATGGAAGCTTCTTTTCCCCAAACCCCTTTTAAAGGCATCCAAGGTTGGTGGGTCATCACTACATCTTGTGGGAAGGAATTTCACATACTCTGTGAAGGAGTTATCTTCTTTTACTTGTCCAGTTTTGTTGGATGGCCCCAGGTTCTGGTACAGTCATACCTCGGGTTACAGCCGCTTCAGGTTGTGTCTTTTCAGGTTGCGGACTGTCAAAACCCGGAAGTACCAGAATGGGTTACTTCCTGGTTTCGGCACTTGCACAGGCGCAGAAGCGCTAAATTGCGCTTTGCACATGCGCAGAAGCGGGTTGCGAACACTGCGGGTTACGAACGTGCATCCTGCATGGATCACGTTTGCAACCCAAGCATCCACTGTACTATAAGAGAGGGAGAAAAACCTCTTTCTCCATTTTCTCTGCACCAAACACCTCTATCATGTCCCTTCACCCTTTCCCCACCCCACCCCCAGTGTCCATTTTGTATTGTTTTGATTTTGAATGAACCGACAGTATTTAACTGCTGGGTTTCCTCCCCACTCACCCCCAGGGTTTTCTTTGTACATAGCCTTGAGACAACTGTGTAAAAGAAGGCAATTAATAAAGTAACAATCATAATAAAAAAAAAATGGATGGAGAACTCTACGCTCCCTTAAAAACAATGGAGAAAAAGAAATATATAAATGTATTGAATAAACAAAAATGAGCCCATTTTATGCACAGAGGTTTAATAGAGAAACATCAGCGTTTTGTAAAATGCACATCAAAAATGCCAAATACAAGTACAAGCTGCATGAACGCTGCAACTTCTCTGTATGAAGCTGCAGGTTATAATGTGGGGCACAGGAAAACCGCTTTACAACAACAGATCCAAGGTTTCCCAAATGCGGCTCTCCAGCTGTTTCGGACTACGGTTCCCATCATCCCTGACCACTGGTCCTGCTAGCTAGGGATGATGGGAATTGTAGTCCGAAACAGCTGGTGGACCAAGTTTGGGAAAGCCTGAATTAGATTGTGGAAGTATCCTGGTGGGATTGGTCTGAGTGGGAGGACAGAGATGAGAACGTGGAACTGAGTCGGGACACTCACTTGACTGCAAAACGTGGAACCACATGGAAAGCTAATGATGTTGGGGAAATAGGACTGGCAGTAAAACAAACCTGCCAATCAAGTTTAACCAAGGGATGCTTTAAGCATCGCAACTCTTGAACGGAAGCTGGGGAGGAGCGCTTACCCATGTAACCGCTGTGCAACTTTTAAATGGCTCTTATACTACACATTGACTCTCAGGGAGTACATTGGGGCCTCAACAGAGTTTAGACGGTGCATGCATATATGAACCAGGGCATGAGAGTTAAGAGACTTCAAAAGTTGCACCAGCAACGCGGAGCACCAGACGCTTCCTGGCACCCTCCGCAGGGCAGCTGCATTAGATCAGATACCATTTGATGCAGCTTTAGAGGGTGCCGCTGTGACTGGGTTAGCCCCAGAGAGAAAGAAAAAACCACCCACATGTCTCAGCATGAAGTTCCACTGCTGATGCCCCCGCGATTGAGTGAGAGGACATCAAAGGAAGAGGTGCAAACAAAATGCTCAAGAGGGAAATGAACACGGGGAAGAGAAATTGTGCAGAGAGCTTTGACAGCATTATAGCTGTCACACATAGGATCGTGGCTCAGAGCTCATGCTTTAGTGTGGGAGAGGTCCCAGGTTCAATCCCTGGCCTCACCAGCTAGGGGTGGGAGAGCACCCTTGTCTGAAACCCCTGGAGAGCAACTGCCGGTCAGTGTAGGCAATACTGAACTTCATGGGCAAACAGTCTGACTCCTCTGACTCCTAAAGCATGCTTACTAACCAGCAGCTGTTTTAACGCCCTCTGCTTGTGATCATTTCCTTCTGAACCATGCGTCAGTCCGCACAAGCACCTTTAGGGAAAAAGATTTGGTAGTTCCCAACATGCCAAAACGTGACAACAGGTTGCACAGGTTGAGAAAAGGGGAGAATTAGATAAGGCAGGATAGCAGCGAGGCGGCAGGCTGGCACAAGACCGCGCCCCGCAGCCTTAGGGGAATCGGCCCCTCTCTCACACCTGCCACAGGACATTCCAGCCCCTTGCTCCAACGGAGCGGCCCCACAGCTGTTCCATTTGTCAGGGGATGAGTGCCACGTGAAGGGACCCAGACAACTACTAGCAGCCTCGCGTGCTTAGGAGGGGGGTCAGCAGGGCAGGCAAAGGCATAGCAACCGAGGACACCACCTCACAACATCACAGGACAATGCAAAAGAGGCCTAGCCCTCCCTGAGAATGAGCCACCTCACAGCCTCAGCGCTATTACTGCACATGAGGATAGCACCGTTGAGATGTGGAGGTCCAGGGCTGAGACTTAAAGCACGCCTCATAAGTAATGTTTCACCCTGAAACCCCGCAGGATGAAGACCCAGATTCTCGTTGGCTGTGTCGATTGCTATGTTCAAGTCACTACCAAGCCTTAATCAGTTGAAGGCCTCTGACCGGAAAGAGCCCTTAATACTACCTGTGAAGCACAGAAGCACAACACCACAAACCGCTGGGTGAATTAAGGGGTTTCGGGTACAGTAGGAACCAGGCCAGGACACTGTTCATAGGTAAAGGGACCCCTGACCATTAGGTCCAGTCATGGCCGACTCTGGGGTTGCGGCGCTCATCTCGCTTTATTGGCTGAGGGAGCCGGCATACAGCTTCCGGGTCATGTGGCCAGCATGACTAAGCCGCTTCTGGAGAACCAGAGCAGCACACGGAAATGCCGTTTACCTTCCCGCCAGAGCAGTACCTATTTATCAACTTGCACTTTGATGTGCTTTCAAACTTCTAGGTTGGCTGGAGCAGGGACCGAGCAACGGGAGTTTACCCCGTTGTGGGGATTTGAACCGCCGACCTTCTGATCGGCAAGTCCTAGGCTCTGTGGTTTAACCCACAGCACCACCAGCGTCCCTGACACTGTTCAGAAACACCCCTAAATGCCTGACATAACAGTCCAGCCACCTCTGGTTGTCCCTAAGTTCCTTACTAGGGCTGGGCTATACAGTATATCAATATATCATCCAAAACCCGTTTGTGGTCCATATTGTGAGATTGGTTTCATATATTTTGACCTGGCAGTATATTGCAAATCATGAGGTTTGTGTGTGTGTGTGTTATGCAAAAATCACAATGTGGGAGAAACTGTGACGCCAGCCAATGCCTCCACATAGCTCCATCCTTATTTCAGACATTGCGATATATCAGTCTTTTGCAATGTTTAGCTGGTGATATACAGTGGTGCCTCGCAAGACGAAATTAATTCGTTCCGCAAGTCTTTTCGTCTTGCGAGTTTTTCGTCTTGCGAAGCACGGTTTCCCATAGGAATGCATTAAAAATCAATTAATGCGTTCCTATGGAAACCGCCTTCAGACCAGGTCCGGGGACAGTCTGTCCCCCGACCTCTTCTGAAGGCTGGCGGGGGGCAAAAGTCTTTGCTCCCCCCCGCCTGCCTTCAAAAGCCATCCGGGCGCTTTTAAATCGCCCCGGACAGTCCCGGGGCAATTTAAAAGCCCCCGGTTAGGCAGGCGGGGGGACAAAGACTTTTGCCCCCCGCCCGCCTTCGGAAGAGGTCCTGGACCTCTTCTGAAGGCTGGCGGGGGGCAAAAGTCTTTGCTCCCCCCGCCTGCCTTCAAAAGCCGTCCGGGATAGCGGGAAGCGCTTCCCTGCTATCCTGGACCGCTTTTAAAATGCTGGCGGTGGGGAGCAAAGCCTTTCGCCCCCGCCGGCCTTCCTGGACCTCTTCTGAAGTCCGGAGGGGGGGGGAAGGCTTTGCTCCCCACCGCCAGCATTTAAAAGAGGTCCCCGGAGATTTCCCTATGGGCTTTCGTCTTGCGAAGCAAGCCCATAGGGGAAATCGTCTTGCGAAGCGTCGCAAAAACCGAAAAACCCTTTCGTCTTGCGGGTTTTTCGTCTTGCGAGGCATTCGTCTTGCGGGGCACCACTGTATCACGATGCTGAAAATCAGGTATCACCCAGCCCTATTCTCTACCTCTGAACTAAGTTGTTCGGGAACATGCCTGTCCTGGTATTGGGGAACAAAACTAAGTCTGCACAGTTTAACAGGCACACTACCGTATTTTTCGCACCATAGGACGCACTTTTCCCCTCCTAAATAGCAAGGTAAATTCCCTAACACGCTGCAGAGTAAATAAATGTTAAAGTCCTCAGAGTACACCGCCTCTGATCATCACCATCCCCTCAATGTCCGATGTTCAGGCTGTGAGTGCTGACACTTGTGTAGCCAAAATAGCACCATCCACCCCCAAGATGGAGTCATCAGCTGGCTTGGGGAAATCCCAAGGTTTGCATTCATACAAAGAAGCATTGAGACAAAACTATTAGTTATTAAATTTGTTGTTTTATCTTGCCCAGGGCAGCCCAAAGCGACTTACAACTGAAAGCCCACTGAATGCTCTGTTGTCGCTAGGAGGCAACAGAGGGAAGTGGGTCTGTATTTAAGGCTGGAGTGAGGGACATGGTGTTGGAATTCAACTCCCTTCAGTCCCCGCCAATGGGGCCAAGAGGCAGGGACAAGGGGAGTTAGTTTAGCAACATAGCCACAGGTTCCTCACTTCTAATCTAAGGTCGAGTCTAGACATGCAATAGGAATAGGAGATAGCATGGCCTCTACCACATCGGACCCCAGGGGGTGGACGCCATTTTTAAACCCTTTGCCACGTAGAAAGTTCCCTGCCAAAAGAAAACTAGAAAATAGTACAGAATGGAGAAAGTCAGCCCTCTCTCTTGACCAGCCTTCTTGGATCCTGAGAGAGATTGGTACTACAACGCCCATCATCCATGACCATTGGCTAAACTGGCCCCATTCATAGAATCATAGAGTTGGAAGAGACCACAAGGGCCATCGAGTCCAACCCCCTGCCAAGCAGGAAACACCATCAGAGCACTCCTGACATATGGTTGTCAAGCCTCTGCTTAAAGACCTCCAAAGAAGGAGACTCCACCACACTCCTTGGCAGCAAATTCCACTGTTGAACAGCTCTTACTGTCAGGAAGTTCTTCCTGTTTAGGTGGAATCTTCTTTCTTGTAGTTTGGATCCATTGCTCCGTGTCCGCTTCTTTGGAGCAGCAGAAAACAACCTTTCTCCCTCCTCTATGTGACATCCTTTTATATATTTGAACATGGCTATCATATCACCCCTTAACCTCCTCTTCTCCAGGCTAAACATGCCCAGCTCCCTTAGCCGTTCCTCATAAGGCATCGTTTCCAGGCCTTTGACCATTTTGGTTGCCCTCCTCTGGACACGTTCCAGTTTGTCAGTGTCCTTCTTGAACTGTGGTGCCCAGAACTGGACACAGTACTCCAGGTGAGGTGGGAGCTGAAGTCCAACAAAACATCTGGAGGGCCCACAAGTTTAGGAACTCTGCATCTAGCCTCTGAAGTTCCCCCAATCCCAGGTAAATAGGACTCCACACATGCCTTAGCCTTACTTAGCTTGTGTAAGGAGGGCAAGAAAACAAACAAATGAGACTAAAATGAATGTTGTTCCTAGCAGACCGTCTGCAAGTATCTAGCAGGCACCTGCAGCTTCTGCAGCATCAACTGCCAAGTCAGGCTGGGGAGAAATTTGCACTTGGAGATCTTTCAGCGGAGTTCTTAGTTTGCAGCGCAACCCCAAATTCAAACCTGAGGCTGCTGCTCCTTAACCGTTACTAAACAGATCTCAAAGACTTTGCAAGGCGTGTGCTGAACACTTTAACGGAGACCATTTGCAGGAGCCTCTGTAATTTACAAATCCAGCTGGTTTAAGCTTCCGATGCTTAGCACCCTGCAGTTCTTTGGATGCAGTTCTCAGCTCTTTTAAACAACACCACTGTCATTTCATTTCATTTATTCCTTTATTACAGGCATAGGCAAACTCGGCCCTCGAGATGTTTTGGGACTACAACTCCCATCATCCCTAGCTAACAGAACCAGTGGCCAGGGGTGATGGGAGCTGTAGTCCCAAAACATCTGGAGGGCCGAGTTTGCCTATGCCCGCTTTATTACATTCTACTTTACACTTCCACCCAGCAGCTCAGGGTGACACACTTGCGAGGTTCTCTCATTTTGTTGTCACAGCACCTCTGTTAGGTACGGCAGGCTGAGAAAAATTGAAAATGGACGTTCCAAGGTCACTCCACATAAACTTTTTTTATAGCTACGTAGGGATCTGAAGCTGGTTCCGCCTGATTTGGGGCTCACACTTTCTCCACCATGTTTTATTCAACCATGCTGGCTTTTAGCACCCTTTTAAGCTTGCATGTAACATATATGCTAATCCAGGGGTCAGCAAACTTTTTCAGCAGGGGGCCGGTCCACTGTCCCTCAGACCTTGTGGGGGGGCCGGACTATATTTTGAAGGGGAGAAAATGAACAAATTCCTATGCCCCACAAATAACCCAGAGATGCGTTTTAAATAAAAGGAAACATTCTACTCATGTAAAAACATGCTGATTTCTGGACTGTCTGTGAGCTGGATTCAGAAGGCGACAGGGCCAGATCTAGCCCCCAGGCCTTAGTTTGCCTACCCATGTGTTAATCCCACCAAACCCCACAAGTACAGCTCAGAACGGGCCTTTTCCAGTCTTAGATCCCTAGATGTTGTTGGGACTACAATCCCCATCATCCTCAACCAGCAAGCCCAATGGTCAGATATGACAGGACTTTCAGTCTAACATCATTTGGGGACCCAAAGATATGACAGACTAGTTTATAGCTTCTGGAACTAAATAGGCGGTGCTAAATCATTTGTTCATCCAGAAGAACATGCTGGAGGAGCGGGGAATAAAAAGGGTCTATTTAATTTAAGAACAGGAGATGCGAGTGAGCAAGGGGCACTTGGGATGCTAATGGAAATGAGCCAGGCTTGCTGAATGAGACCTGAAGAGCTTAGGAGAAACTGTACTCACAGTTCTTGCTGAGGAATAACGCAGGGTTAGAACAAAGGCTTCAGACTTGCTATACAAGATCATCAATTACCAGGGATTTAAACTCTGCGCACAGGCAATGTGAATTCTGTGCCATGCCTGATAAATCATGCAAACCAAGCAGCTTTACATGATCTCTCACACCCCCAATAATTTTTTTCTGGTTTTGCCAACAACAGGAGGGGCAAGAACAGCAAAGATCCACCCCAATTCACTGAAAATCTTATACAGCCGCCTTTCTAGTTTTTCCTAACACATCCACAGAAATTGCTAATATGCTTTAAGAAAGTATTATCTTTGTAGTCACAGGGACTAGAAACTTAAAAAAAAAATGGATTTCTCCGCACTAACTATTCTGCCCCTGTCCTAAGAGCAGCCAGCTTTCCAGCTCTTCTAAGCAGATTGAGTCAAATCCTGGGATAGTTCAATTGATAGAGCATGAGGCTCTTAACTCTGAGTTGTGTGTTCACATCCAACATTGAGCAAAAAGATTCCTGCAATGCAGGGAGTTGGACTTCCAACTCTACAATTATATACGAACAAATGCTACAATTCTATGATTCTAAGTGCTGAGCAGTATTACCCTATAGGGCAGCTTTTGACAGCCTTGGGCCCCCAAGATATTGCTGGACTACAACTCCCATCATCCTGAACCACTGGGCCGGCTAGCTAAGGATGATGGGAGTTGTAGTCCAACAACACCTGGGGACCCAAGACTGAAAAAGGCTGCCCTACATAGTCTTCAACTGGTGGGTCGGGACCCACTACGTGTCTGGGATCAAAGGCGGAGGAAGCAATGCGTCTGAATGTCAGTCGCTGGAAACCATGGGGCGAAGAGAATGCTGTTGCAGTTTGGGTCCTGTTTGCAGGTTTCCCACGGGCATCTGGCTGGATGCTGTGAGAACAGGATGCTGGGCTAAGATGGACCACTGGCCAAATCAGCAGGCTATTCTTATGCTCTTATCATATTGCCTAAAACTCTGATGAGCCCCAGCCAGTGTGAATCATAGACCAAGGCATCAAAAGCTGGGGAAGGCAGCCTATCCACTTCTCCAAACTTTGCAGTGCAGTTCTCCCGTTTTCTTTAAAAGGGAAACCAAGAACCAAAACGTCTTTTACTGCATTTTTGAGTGAACTCCGAAAGCAGTGGCCACAAACTGACTCTAATACAGTGGTCCTCGGGTTAAGAACTTAATTTGTTCTAGAGGTCCATTCTTAACCTGAGGTACCACTTTAGCTAATGGGGTCTGCCGCCGCGCAATTTCTGTTCTCATCGTGAAGCAAAGTTCTTAACCCGAGGTACTATTTCTGTGTTAGCGGAGTCTGTAACCTGAAGCGTCTGTAACCCAAGGTACCACTGTAGTTGGGTTTTGTTGCTGTGCAGCCAGCTGGCTATCCCCCTACACTGTTTGTTTTCAAGAAGGAGAGAAATCTAATGGATAGGATTTGACTGGCCTTCCCTCTCCTTTCCTTTTCTGTAAGGAAATTAGGAAGCATCACACATGATGCTTGCACATGGATCTTCTCTGCACATGCTGAAGAGCATGCATATATGTATTCTCTCCCCCCCCACCCCACCAAAAAGAGAGACAAAAGATTCCATGATCTGCTCACAGCTTTCATCAAACTTCCTACACAGAAGCAGGGATGTTGCTAGGTATTTCACAGACACATGGCACAAATTTGCATGGGCTAATTCATATGCGCATTTCGATCTCTGAGCTCCTGAGGACTGTGAGGGGCCAGAGGTCTCCCACACGCAGCACCACCGTGCTTTGCAGCGTGGCCAGCGAGCCAGTCAAACTAAAATGAAAATAAAATCCAGTTTAAGAAGAAAACACGGGGGGAAAGGGCCAGGATCTGGTGGAGCCGCCCTGGACCAGCCCCCAAAGAACGCCACCACAAAGAAGCAACTTCTGCATTAAGAAAATGGTAGCATCCCTTACATCGGGGAGGAAAATGTGAACAGAACTCATAGCAGCAGGATTCTTTGTGGATGACTGACTGGGGAAAAAAGTAACATTAATTCCTCTCCTCCTCTCAGCAGGAAAGCTAAAGCTGTTAGCATTTCATAAGAACTGAAATGGGGCTGGTGTGGGTGTAATCATCTGAGCATCTGCTGCTACAGAATCAGGAACCGGGACTGGGGTTTCTAGGGCTGAGGGGTTTTCTTCTCTCATATGAGTACATTTCAGAAGCCTGTGACTCGCCCTCTGACCACATCTACCGGAACCCAGTTCCAGCACTCCTATTGCTGACACTGTTGCAGCCTGGACAACTGCAGGATAAACAGACAAGGCTGGCCAGGATTTAGTAGAAGTCTGGAAGGCCTTCATTCTGCTGTGCAACAAACCCTACCATTCCCTTTCACCATAAAGCCTGGTGGCATATACAGTTGTCTGACGCTGTATTGTTTTTAATATTCGGTTGGAAGCCACCCAGAGTGGCTGGGGAAACCCAGCCAGATGGGCAGGGTATTAATAATAATAATAATAATAATAATAATAATAAAAAAAAAAAAAAACACACCAGGTTCTAGTCCTCATTATTGTGGAGAATTTTTTTTCAAAGGATATGCAGCTTATCGTAAAAATTCAGAGACTAGGAAATGAACTCTGGGAGCCTTTTTCAGAATCTGAGCTCCTTGCAACCCCTTTTCCAACTACCGTATTTTTTGCTCTATAAGACTCACTTTTTCCCCTCCTAAAAAGTAAGGGGAAGTGTGTGTGCGTCTTATGGAGCGAATGCAGGCTGCGCAGCTATCCCAGAAGCCAGAACAGCAAGAGGGATCGCTGCTTTCACTGCGCAGCGATCCCTCTTGCTGTTCTGGCTTCTGAGATTCAGAATTTTTTTTTTCTCGTTTTCCTCCTCCAAAAACTAGGTGCGTCTTGTGGTCTGGTGCATCTTATAGAGCGAAAAATATGGTACATCAGCTAATCCCAATGTTCCTCAAGTTCCAGCCTTACTCCTCCAGTCTGCTAATGTTTAACACATATTCCAAAGACTCCAACATTGCCTGCACATCAACACACCAAGCTTAGTTTTCCCTGCTCCTCCTGCCTTCCTTAGCTATGTCCCTACCTCCATTGCCACAGGCAACATTTCTCTGAATTGCTGGGATTTCACAGGTGGGGAGAATGATGTTTCACTCAGGCCCTGCTTGTGGGCCACCCAGAATGGGCCTGATCCAGCAGGGTTCATCTTAGGTTCTTTGTCAACAAATTTCGCATTTCTGCAAAAATCCAAATTTGATATTTCGGAAAGCAGTAAGGAAAAATCATGACGATAGTTGAGCACTCGGTTATTACCTCAGAAGGATGCACACAGTCTGACTTCAGATGCATGATACAAAAAAAAGCTTTTATTTATAGTGGAATCTGAAAAATGGACACAACATTTTCAATGTACAAAGAAGCAAATCTGCTCCTGAGGATTCTGAAGCTGTTTGGCAGCCATTTACTAATTGTATGATAAACGAATTCAACTGAGAAAGACCACCCTGCGGAATTACTTATTTATGTGGAACTTTAACCCCCCCCCCATTTTAATTTTAAATATATTTTAGATTTCTTGACGGATTATGATTCCTATGTTCTTACATATTGGAGCAGATAAATTGAGCTAAACAAGCCTCTTCTGCGGTGGTTCCTCGTTTGTGGAATGATCTCCCCGGGGAGACCAGCCTGGCACCTTCGTTACAAATATTTAGGTGCCAGGCAGAAACATTCCTCTTCTCCCAGGTCTTTGGCTAATTAAACAATCTGTGGCTTCTTAAACTGTTGGGAGGGTATAGTTTTCTTTGTTATGTTACGTATTTTTGTGTTTTTATGCTATAAACTGTCCTGTGGTTCCCTGGGATAAAGGGAGGCAGATAAATTTAAATAAATAAATAAATAGTTTCGCTTTGATGTTATAAGACCATAATTGTAGAGTTGAAAGGGACCCTGAGGATCATCTAGTCCACCCCCCTGCAATGCAGGAACCTTGACTAATGCTTCCATGGCAGATGGAGCCATATAACTGAGAATTCTTAGACTCCGATAACCCAGAAATATTACCTCGGGTTAAGAACTTTGCTTCAGGATGAGAACAGAAATCGTGCTCCGGCGGCGCGGCAGCAGCGGGAGGCCCCATTAGCTAAAGTGGTGCTTCAGGTTAAGAACAGTTTCAGGTTAATAACGGGCCTCCAGAACAAATTAAGTACTTAACCCGAGGTACCACTGTACAGAAATGCAGCAGGCCACCACAAGGAGAGCAGAGCTTCCCAAAACTCCTCCTTCGCAGGCTGGTAAACATCTGTGCAGGCTAGTAACTTTTGTAGGCTTATTTGCAAGGCTGATGTAAGTACATGATTGCTACAGTAGATCTGAGCAGTGTATCTCCGGGAACTTTCTGTATAGTTTCCCACTTTCTCCCACCATTACCCATACTGTCACTGGTATGGTGTGAATGTTTAGTTATAACGATTTCAGAGATTGTAAAGGTCCTCTTACCATTTCCTACCCATGGCTCTCTCCAGAATATATCTCAAACCCTCCGTTTCATTTGGACACTTCGTTTTAAATCTAGAGCCTAGATTTAAAACAATGTATGCAGTAATACACAGCAGATGCTTATAACCCTAGCCTCAGGTCAAACAAAACTGGGGTTTCAAGCTCAACCCCCTCTTCAATTTCCACTTTTCTCTTTCTCCACCTTCCAGCAGACGCTGCCCGTTGCCAAGCTGCTGTCTCCAGTTGCTATGTTATTTTGTGTGCCAGAATGTGAGTGGCGAAAAATGTTTCCATGGCAAGTTGTGCACCATCACCCAATAGGTGGATTTTGGGAAGGAGGCAGAACCCAGGTGAGCTGGTTGAAGGGATGCAGCGAGATAAAGTAAGATATATTGGAACATGGGTATCGCTCACAGTTTCGAGCTATTATGTCCTGGAGTATGTCACGGGTGGCGCTGTGGGTTAAACCACAGAGCCTAGGACTTGCCGATCAGAAGGTCGGAGGTTCAAATCCCCGCAACGGGGTGAGCTCCCATTGCTCAGTCCCTGCTCCTGCCAACCTAGCCGTTCGAAAGCACCTCAAAGTGCAAGTAGATAAATAGGTACTGCTCCGGCGGGAAGGTAAACAGCGTTTCCGTGTGCTGCTCTTGTTCACCAGAAGCGGCTTAGTCATGCTGGCCACATGACCCGGAAGCTGTACGCCGGCTCCCTCGGCCAATAAAGCGAGATGAGCGCCACAACCCCAGAGTTGGCCACAACTGGACCTAATGGTCAGGGGTCCCTTTACCTTTACCTATGTTTCCCAACAACACAAAAATGGTACACCTAACATGCATCTATAGACAAGTGGACACAGAAAAGATGCAAATGGCTAGCGATTCGCCTTCCTGAGTAAAGCTTCCAGCCTTCTTATTTCAGTTTACTAGTTCCTTGGCAGGTCCATCATCTGTTTTAGGAGGGATGGACCTCCAGAGCATCATCTTAAAGGTGGCCCTCTATGGGGAATATAGGAACCGAAGTTCCAAAAAAGATGATGAAGCTGTTTATGCATGTAACAACAGCAGGTAGGATTCTTTATGCACAAAAACGGAAAGAAGTTCCCACCAAAGAAGATTGGATACTTAAAGTGAAGGTGTGATGGTCTGGGATTTGGACTCAGAGGCTGAACCTGAGGAATCCCAGCCTGCACAGGAGTCCCCGCCTCCAGAACCAGCTGAGCCGGGGCTGGGGCTTGAGCCTGAAGGGTCCTCACCTGTGCTGGATCCTCAGGTGCAGGCACTAGCTGAGTCTGCTCTGGCTCCTGAGGTGATGGAGGACCCATTGCCTACAGGTGCTCCACTCTCAGCCCCATCAGGGGAAGCTGAGGTTGCCTCTGGGTCCGGTAACCCTTCAGCCTCTCCTGAGCTGCAGAGGCTCAGGGCAGAGAGGCGGAGGGAACTAAGTTCTCGCAGGAAGAGTGCTCACCTCCAGGCCAGGAGAGGCGAGTCACCTGTGGACCGGGGCCACCCTATGCCTCGGGGCAGATAAAAGCCAGCCAGCCCCAGTCCCAGGTTGCGGGAGCAACATTGTTGGTAGCCTGTTCCTGTCCTGCTCTTCTGCCAGAGTTCCTGACCTCACCCGACTCCCTGCCTTGGACCCAGCTTCAGCTTTGACGGACAGCCTCCATACCGCACCCTCGGACTGGACCCAGACCTCGCCGCACAGTTAACCCCTGGGACCAGCACAGAAGGACTATGTGGAATCAGCAAAGCTAACAGCTAAAATAAGAGAACCTAATGATGCTTGTGTTTTGTCGAAGAATGCAAGGCTTTCTTGGACTATTTAAAGAAATATGATAGCAAGAGGAATTTTTGCAAGCGGGATTTGAACTATGAGCAACAGAATGAGAGATTATTGTATGATGGTTATGGTGTAAGAGAGAGAAGATAGGATGCAGCAAGGAAGAGAAATAAAAAAATACCATGGAAAATGGGATGGGGAGTTGACAAAACGAAAGGGAAAATATATATCATGTATTGGAAAGTGCATGTTAATTTTTTTGAAAATTTGATTAAATATAAATGGGGGGGACACAACAAATGTGGCCCTCCAGACCTCTCTATCTGACCCTTGGAACTCTCCCCAGCCACATCCCCCATTAACCCTGCAATGCACCCTCCTTGTGGCCAAACTGGAAAATTACCAAGAAAGGAATGTGGCTCTCTTGGGATGAGGAAGTGCCCACTCTGATCTGTCTGGTTCTCCTTCAAACCCAAACAGCAATAAAAGGGGCTGAAGTGCAGGAAGAGAACGCATGTGAGGTTGCCGGTTCAAATCCTACCACCTCAAGTTAAAAGCATCACTGGTAACAGGAAAGAGCACAGACGAACTCTGTTCCAAAAACTAAAAACCCATTCAGTCCGAAGACTGTAGCAGTCAACAGCCACACACAAAAACAAGCTCTCCAAAGAGCACAAGTACAGGAATTGGCTCCTTATGTAATGGGCAGGGAGGGAATAAAAGCTTCCTCAAATCCCTCTTCCTTTCTCCAAAAGGTCAAGAGCAGCAATAAGGCCCATAGTTCTAGCCTCTGCAGCCAGTCTTCTAAAATGCTGGCAGGAGCTTAGAACACGGGTGGGAAAGTGAGGGTGTGAGTACATTATTTTCTGCATGAAGAAGTTTTAGTGGGGTTCCCCCCCTTCAATTGTAAAGGCAAAGATTATGACCTAATCTGCAACACACCTCCATTGCTGAGCTGTGCCAATTGGAAAAACCCAATGCCCCCAAGCCTCAGGCGGCAACTCGCAGATGGCAGGATGCCTCCAAGTACCAGTTGCTGGGGACAGTGAGCCCTCATGCCCTACATGTGAGCTTCCCATAGGCATCGAAGGTAACCAACATGAGAACAAAATGCTGGACTGATTGGCTTTTGTTCTGACCGGCAAGTCTCCATCTAATGTCCTTATGATCCTCATAAAACAAACACACCACAAGCCAGCATGGTGAAGGTTGGGCAAAGGTGTCTCTCTAGGTTAAGGTTTCCCAAACTTGGGTCTCCAGTTGTTTTTGAACTACAACTCCCATCATCTGTAGCTAGCAGGAACAGAGGTCAGGGATGATGGGAATTGTAGTCCCCCCAAAAAACACAGTTGGAGACCCAGGTTTGGGAAACCCCGCTCTTATGGCACCACTAGGGAAGCCGTTCAAGCAATGCTGGTTTTCACAAGAGGAGTATTTTGCTTCATACAGTTGCCCGCTGCGCTCTCTATTGCGCCGGGGGTCAGATTTGTGACCCGAGGAAACTATTACAGAAGCTTCATTTCCTGTATCTTCCAAAATATGAAAAAAGGAAATAAATGAGAGCCAGGGATTTTCTCAAGGTTGGAAATGGACTACAGCTCAATGGGAGAGAGCACATGCTTTTTCACGCAGAGGGCCGCAGGTTCAAAACCCGGCATCTCCAGTTAAAAGGGTCGGACGGGAGGTGATGGGAAAGACCTCTGCTCCAATCTGTGGAGAGCTTCTGCCAATTGAGAACATGCAACAGTTAGCCGAGGGATAGCTCAGTCGGTAGAGAATGAAACTCTTAATCTCAGGGTCATGGGTTCGAGCCTCACACTGGGCAAAAGAGTCCTGCATTGCAGGGAGTTGGACTAGATGACCCTCGTGGTCCCTACCAACTCTACAATTCTGTGAAATGGACCAATGGCACCTGCAGTGAACAAGATCAGAAGGCAGCAGATGACGGGAAAGGCCTCTGCCAGAGACCTTGCAGGGTAGCTGCTGACCAGAGCAGTCAAAGATGCGGAAGAGACAAAACCATCTGACCTGGTCCTAGGCAGTCTCCTATGTGGCAGGACATCTGCCTTGCATGCAGAAGGTTCAAACCCTGGCACCTCCAGAGAGGGATGGGAAAGGCCTGCCTGAAACCCTGGAGAGCCACTGACAATGCTGAGCTAGCTGCACCAACAGCCTGACTCAGCAGAAGGCAGCTAGCTCCCTATGTGGTGGAAGGGGCTTCCAAAACCCTGGTGGCAAAGAGGGAGAGAGCCAGCAAATCTGTGGCTGAATCCTACCTTCAACTCATCAGGTAGACTCAAGCAAACACTCTCTTCTCAGCCTGAACCTTTTCATCTGCACTTGGGGGTGGGGTGGGGACAGCAACAATGCCACTGACATTACAGGATTGTTGTGAGGTTCAGAGGATTGTTGACTTGGTCAGACCACACCTGGAGCCCTGTGTCCAGTCCCGGGCACCACAATTTAAGGAGGATACTGACATGCTGGAATATGTGCAGAGGAAGGCAGCCAAGCTTTATGAGGATCGGTTGAGAGAGTTGGGAATGTTTGGCAGCAAGAATACTATTGGCACAAAAACGGAAGCAAGAATTACCGACGAAAGAAGAATGGTGGATGAAATTGATGGACTATGCAGAATTGGATAAATTAACTGGAAGGATTTGAAATCTGCGGGACCAGAGATTCTTAGAAGACTGGAGTAAATATACGAACTATTTGAAAAGTAATAGTAATGAACAGATTACGCTAGTAGGACTGCAAGAAGTTTTGTAAAGAGAACTATTTGAAATATTGCAAGAAAGACTATGAGGAGAACTATTAGTTGATGATAATTAAAAGTAATAGATATATTAAGAAATGCAGAATAAGTGATAAAGAACAGAAAATCATCAGAGGTGTTGATGGAAGTCTAAAACAATGTATAAGATAAGAAGTTAAGTTATGTGATTGTTGGAAATGAGATGTTAAAAAAACTAATAAATATATATAGAGAGAGAAAGAGAGTTGGGAATGTTTAGCGTGGGAAAGAGGAGACAGAGAAGAGATACGATAGCCATCTTCAAATATCTAAAGGGCTGTCAAATGGGAGATGGAGCAAACATGTTTTCTCCTTCGCAGGGTAGGACTCGAACCAGTGGCTTCAAGTTACAAGAAAGGAGATTCCGACTAAACATCAGGAAGAACTTTCAGACAGTAAGAGCTGTTTGACTGTGGAACAGTCTCCCTCGGGAGTTGTGGACTCGCCATCATTGGAGGTTTTTAAGCTGAGGTTCGATCTGTCGTGGATGCTTTAGTTGAGATTCCTGCACTGCAGGGGGTTGGACTAAAAGACCCTGGAATCCCTTTTCCAATTCTACAACTCTGTATTTTGTGAGATGCATGTATGTGCATGAAGAACTCTGGTGCCTCGAGAAGGTGCTATATAAAAGCAGAGTAAAGTCATACAGATAGCAAGCCCAAGACCTTTTAAGCTTCCTGGGGGAAGGGGAGCAATTGTCCCACGTTATCAGGGCTGTCGGCTCCCTTTACTGATACGATAGCTGCTGAGAAGCGAGCTGTGAGTTAAGCCAGCAGAGGAGCTGGTTGGAGACAGAGAGAGGGAGAGGGAGAGAAGGAATAGTCTGTTCAGCCAAGTGCTTCAATTCCCCGTGTCCTCCCTGCCCCCTTCCAAAACAGCACCAAAGCAAGAGACAGCTGCAGCTTATAAGGAATGTGAGGGGCCCAGCCAGGGACTCCGGGGAAGGAAACCGGGCCTTATATGGCCACGGAGGCAGAATCAAATTTTTATCAATGAGCGCGAGCAGAGAGACGCCCAAGGAGAGATAACCGAAAAGCAGAACTCCTCGGCGAGGGGCACGGGGTGGCCGGGGGGGGGAGGGAAGCAGCACCTGTCGCTCTGCACCCCCTCAACCCACCCCACGGATCTCCCATCCAGGACCGTGCTGCCGAGGGCAAGGCAAGGCTCAGCCCTGCTTCCACTTCGGCAGAGCTCCAGCAGAGTTGACAGGGCACAACTACTCAAGTCCCGGGGAAGGAGGGAGGAGGAGGTAAGGGAGAGACAACTGAACGCTAGGAGTCACGCTATATAGGAATCTTTACAGCCAAAAGGAGGCTTGGCCCATAGACTTGTCCCCTGCCAACACCACAGATCACCGAAGCCAGAATAATAATACTAATAATAATACGGAGGGGTCTGATTCTCTTAAGTCTTATTCCATACGAGTAGCTCCCCTATAGGAGGAGGCGCTGCAGAGTTTGGGACTTTTTAGTTTAGAGAAAAGGCAAGCAAAGAGGTGTCATGATGGAAGCTTATGAAATTATGCATGGCATGGTGGCAGAGGGTACAGGAATGGTTTTCTCCCTCTCTTGCAACAAGGGGACTGGTGGGCATCTATTGAAGCTGAACGTTGCAAGGTTTTAAAAAGTACTTCTTCGTGCAGCAACTATGGAACTCACTCCCAGGAAGCAGGGATGGCCACCAACTTGGATGGCCTAATAATAATAATAATAATTTATTTCTATGCTGCCCTTCTGACTGAGCTGCCTCAGCTCCTCCTGGCGGCTCCCAACAGAATATTAAAAACACAATAAAACATTAAAAACTTCCCTAACCAGGGCTGCCTTCGGATGTTTTCTAAAAGTCAGATAGTCGTTTATTTCCTTGACCTCTGACAGGAGAGCGTTCCACAGGGAGGGTGCCGCTACTGAGAAGGCCCTCTGCCTGGTTCCCTATAGCTTTACTTCTTGCAATGAGGGAACCACCAGAAGGTCCTCGGAGCTGGACCTCAGTGTCCGGGATGGACAAGGTGGGTGGAGATGCTCCTTCAGGTGAAAGAGGACCAGGCCACCTCATGGAGGATAAAGGCTATCTGCTGCTACTAGCGACGATGGCCGGGCACTGCCTCTGAGGTCAGAAGCAAAATACCTCTGAATGCCAGCTACTGGGAATTGCAGATTGTTGCTGGTGCCCATGTCCTGCTTTTGCAGGCTTCCCACTGGCACCTGGGCGGCCAGAAGAGAATACTGAACAGGATGGGCCACTGGCCTGATCTAGCAGGTTCTCAAATCATTCACACACGCAGGGGTGAGTGGCTCTTTCCATGTGGGAGGCTTGAACTGCTGGACGGGCAGAGTCTCTTGCTACTTGAGTCGGCGCCCCATGTGACTTGGAACCCTGGAAGATCCAAGGTTCTAAAAGGAGCATGGAGGCCAATTGATGAGAACATCAGGCTTCCTTCCTGCAGATGTTCGGTCCCCCTCAACACAGGTTCATCATCCTCTTCCACACACGCACAGTAGACCCACCCAACAAGCCTGAAATCTGCCCAACTGTGCTCTGTAGTCCTCCCAGGTAAACCTTCTCCAAGGTAGAAGGCAAGGTTGCAAGTACAAGGTTCTTCCCTCCCCAGAGACCTGTAGGAATAATTCCCCCCTCCTCCAAGCCCTCCACAGCACGAAAAAGGGAGGGTGTCTATACCTTTGTTTCTCCACTGCTATCTGACTCGGACACCTGATAAGTGAGGTCCGTCTCCTCAAAGCCCGTAGCGCTCATGCGCTGATCAGTGGTTGGGTCTGACCGAGGAGGAGAGTCAGGAGAGTTCAAGCATGTCTGGATCAGTGCTTTCCCCGTCTCGCTGGTGATCATGGGCTGCAGCTTCCGTGTGGCGAACGTGTAGACATGGCCCGTCTCGCTGGCCACGAGCAGCAACACCTGAGTGCCTGTTAAGGTGGAGAGTTCGTAGGCCTGCGGGGTAGAGAGGAAAAGGAGAGGGTCAACAATGAGGCGCGGACCTTCACAAGACCCTGGTTCCCATGGAGAGGGAGCCCAACTTCTTGAAAGAGGATATCACTTGGTTTTAGTGGTATTCACAAACGGAGAAAAGCCAGCTTTACACATGTGGTCTGCTATCGGAGTCCACCTTCTAGAAAATTTGCCAAATGCCCACATCGAGATCCAACGCAGTTCTGGACAAGTTGCTCCCTTCCCCATGCTTCTCTGAAATAGCAAGCTACTAGCCATGATGGTTCTGCTCTAGCTATAGTCAAGAACATGGGTAGGCAAACTAAGGCCCAGGGGCCGGATCTGGTGCAATCGCCTTCTAAATCCGGCCCGTGGACAATCTGGGAATCAGCATGTTTTTACATGAGTAGAATGTTTGCTTTTATTTAAAATGCATCTCTGGGTTATTTGTGGGGCATAGGAATTCGTTAATTATCCCCCCCCCCCAAAAAAGTCCGCCCCCCCACAAGGTCTGAGGGATAGTGGACCGGCCCCCTGCTGAAAAGGTTTGCTGACCCCTGGTCCAGAGGAAGAAGAAGAAGAAGAAGAAGAAGAAGAAGAAGAAGAAGAAGAAGAAGAAGAAGAAGAAGAGGAGGAGGAGGAGGAGGAGGAGGAGGAGGAGGAGGAGGAGGAGGAGGAGGAGCAGCAGCAGCAGCAGTAGTAGTAGTTTGGATTTGATATCCCGCCTTTCACTCCCCTTCAGGAGTCTCAAAGTGGCTAACATTCTCCTTTCCCTTCCTCCCCCACAACAAACACTCTGTGAGGTTGAGTGAGGCTGAGAGACTTCAGAGAAGTGTGACTAGCCCAAGGTCACCCAGCAGTTGCATGTGGAGGAGCGGGGAAGCGAACCTGGTTCACCAGATTATGAGTCCTTAACCACTACACCACACTGTGTTCCTCCCCCACAACAAACACTCTGTGAGGTGAGTGGGGCTGAGAGACTTCAAAGAAGTGTGACTGGCCCAAGGTCACCCAGCAGCTGCATGTGGAGGAGCGGAGACTCGAACCCGGTTCCCCAGATTACGAGACTACCAATCTTAACCACTACACCACACCGGCAATGCTTCTGCATACCGGCTGCTGGAAACCACACAAGCAGAAAGGACTCTTGCGCTCGAATCCTGCTTGCTGGTTTCCCCACTGTGATAACAAGGTTCTGGACCAGATGGGCCTCTGGCCTGATCCAGCAGGGATCCTTTCCTCATGTTCTTGCTCTTTGGAACAGTTTTCCAAAATGTTTCCAGGGGGTGCATGTACTAAACACCCTTAGCCCCAGCGGCAAAAGGGGTAAAGAGACTGGCTTGCTTTGTGAGCACTGACCCTCTGCTATCATCAAGACGACACCAAGACAGCATTATCTGTGGGCATCCTTCCTACACATCCAATCAAAGCCCTGGGTATGTATGTGTTAGTATTTTTGCTACCTGTCAATGATCAAGGCTATGCGTGCTCCGCAACTGCATTAAGAGAAGATCCATAGCACAGTGTTAGAGCACCTGCTTTGCAATGCAGAAGATCACAGTTTCAAACCCCTGGAATCTCCAGGTGGGACTGGGACAGACGCTTTTGTGGAAATCTGGAGAGCTGGCTTCCAGAGACAACACAGGGTTAAATGGATCAATATTCTGGCTCTGTAGAAGGGAGCTTGCTACACTTGGGCGCAGAACCTTGCTCTGGGCTCTGGAGAATTTTCATTTAAAAAGGAAATATAATTGTAGAGCTGAAAAGGACCCTAAGGATCCTCTAGTCTAGTCCAACCCCCTACAATTCTCCCCATACGGGGATTGAACCTGCAACCTTGGCATTATCAGCATCACACGCTAACCAGCTGAGCTATCCAGAAGCTGGGTTGAGGAGTTATGCTTGAAAGGGACTGGAAACAGAAAATCGAGCGTTGCTCAAAGCCAGACATGACCACACCTTCCAGCTGCTGCAAAATGTGATGCTGGACTAAAACAGCTCAGGAATGGTCAAACTGTAGGACTTTGGAGGGAAGGCGATCACTTTGCTTTTCACTAGAAGAATCCTGAAGCTCACTAACCAGACCCAAGTTCAAAACAGTGGCCTGGAGTCACAGCCTGGTGCAAACTGGGGGTGGTTTGAGCCAATTACCTAACGCAAGAGCCCTGCTGAATCAGGCCTAAGTAGTCCAGCATCCTCCCCCCTGACCCCTTTCTAGCCTTCTTTCTCAGCTACAAAGCCTGAAATAAGAAGACAGCATCATATTCACTCTGTAACAAGGCAGGGAGGGGGACAAGAAAGCTTAGAAATAGAGAGCACATCCTGTCAAAAGACAAGAGTGATGACTGCCCCATCTGATAGAAAGGTTATAGAGGAGAAGATGAGTGAGGAGTCAGTCCTATGACACCAAACAACAACGATAATGTCCAGGGCTCCTGCAGCAGGACTCTACAGCCAAAACCGAAAGCTTTCCATTTTACCAAGGGCACATCCACACCATACGTTTAAAGCAGTGTGATACCACTTTAAACCGTCATGGCTTCCCCCAAAGAATCCTGGGAGATGTAGTTTGTTAAGGGTGCCGAGAGTTGCTGTGAGACCCACGTTCCTCTCCGAGAGCTACAATTCCCAGATTTTCCTGTGAAGGAGGATTGGCTGTTAAAACCACTAGGGCAACTGTAGCTCTGTGGGGGGAATGGGGTTCTCCTTAACCACCGACAGCTCCCAGAATCCTTTAGGAGAAGCCCTGACTGTTTAAAACAGCATCGTACGTATGGTGCGAATGTGGCCGAGGGAAGCACAAACTCATTTCCCCCTCACTTGCAACGAGCCAGGCGCCTTTTATCAGGCGTCTGCTAAATGTGTCGCTCTTCTTTATCTGCGGCACTCATTGCTCTTTCCGCCAGCACCACACCGGCTTCACAAACATGGCAAATTGGAGCTTCACTAGCTCCTCCAAGGCCTAGCCGGCTGGCCTGCCTCCCTCGTTAATAAGTCCTTCAAAACACAAAGGCCAGCTCTCTTACCAAGAACAACTTGGGGGGTGAGAGTGGGAGCCTACTTTGGCAAACAGCCACCCAGCAAGCACGGCAAACATAGGAATGTTGGAAGCCAGCTTCAAATTAGAAGGTCGGACTACTTTCCCATCTAGCCTACTCTGACTGGCAGCGGCTCTCCCAAGATCTCAGGCACAGGCCTTTTCCATCACCTGAAATCTGAACCAGAGTCTAACAAACTCTCCACTTGATGGGCATGGAAGCTCTTGCACTTCTCGAAAAAGGGTGTTCCTAGATGCTACAACAGAAGGACGTGGGTGGGACTGTGGTCTAAATCACAGAGCCCAGGGCTTGCTGATCAGAAGGTCGGCGGTTCAAATCCCCACGACGGGGTGAGCTTCTGTTTCTCGGTCCCTGCTCCTGCCAACCTAGCAGTTTGAAAGCACGTCAAAGTGCAAGTAGATAAATAGGTACCGCTCTGGCGGGAAGGTAAACGGCGTTTCCGTGGGCTGTTCTCGTTTCGTCAGAAGCGGCTTAGTCATGCTGGCCACATGACCCGGAAGCTGTACATTGGCTCCCTCGGCCAATAAAGCGAGATGAGCGCCGCAACCCCAGACTCGTCCGTGACTGGACCTAAAGGTCAGGGGTCCCTTTACCTTTATATGCTACAACAGCAGCAAGAACGTTAATCGCAAGGAATCAGAAGGGGAATAGGACACCAACAAAGGAAGAATGGCAAACTAAATTGTATCAGTATTTGTAACTAGCAAGCATGACAGAAGCAGGTAGGAACCAACCAAACCAAAAATTCAAAACGGAGTGGGAATGTGTAAAAGATTATCTGGGGAAACGTTGTTCTCAAATAAAATCCCTGATATGCTCCGACTTAATTTTGCAAAGTAATGATCAGATAGGTAAGATACATCAGGTATGTCCAACAGGTCGATCGCAATCTACTGGTAGATCCCTGGGAGGTTTTGGTAGATTGTGGTCGATCCCTGGGTCCTTTTCCATTGGTAAATTAGAATCTGGCCCTGCCCCCTCACCCTGCCCTCCATTGTCACATGATCTGCAGAACAGAAGACCGGGAGTTTACTGAGTGAGGCTGTTGGTGAGTGGCTGTTCCCCTTTCTCCCTAAAAAAAAAAAAAAAGCTCAACAACTTTGACCTGACCTGAACCCCTAAAAAACGTGCAGTTTTTAATTCTGGGAGTAGATCGCAGTCTCTTGGGAGTTGGCCACCCCTGAGATATATTATGTATTAGAAATGTGATAAGGAAAAACAACACAATTGAGAAGACGACAGAAGCTGCTGCACTGAGGTGGTGGGAAGTCACTTGTTATTGTTAGAGTTTTTATATGTGTACAATATATGTTAAAGAGTGAATGGAATATGTATATGAATAACCAATTTAAAACTCAATAAAAATCAATTTTTAAAAAGAAGCAGCTTTTGCACCTCTCCAACCAGAAGACCAAACAAGCAACTGCTCTGCTGGCTTGTCCATCACTTTGTTTTATGTTTTCTGTATACCTTCCAAGAAACTTCTTTCCAGGGTTTTGATTCAAGTCCCACTTTTGCCATAATATGTGGTCTCGAGTAAGGCACTCCGAACCAGCCCTGCCACTTCACCTGAACTCTGAGTTCTGAAGAGGGTGAATGAGAACTATAAACGCCTTTTTTGCAAATTAAAATGGCAGTACCAAAGATTTGTTAATGTTCTGCAACTGCACTCTATCTTTTTGTAATAAAATGTTAAGCAAAATAAATAGTTCATTTAAATATACCTGACTGTAGCTGAGATGCACTATTTCTTCAAAGAAGGCAAAATTAAGTATGCTCAAATTCCAAGGTAGAAGCTTCTCATGCCTCTGCTGCTTATATAGGAACACGGTGCAAGTCAAATCTGTTACAATCAACAGGAGTTGCTTACCGCCTTCTGTAGGTGGGTCAACCGCACTCAAGAGCACTTTCATCTTCCCATTAAACACAGCCACATCACTAACCAAGCAAGCCGGCAGCTAGAAACCTGGAGGCAGCTTGCTCAAGCATGGCAATTACATTTGTAAAGCAGGAGTGGGGAGAATCAATCCTTAAACTGGGGATAATTCAACCGGAGATTTAGGGGGGAAACATTAAACATGCAAGTAGAGAGGTATAAGAATCACAAAGAACACCTTTTCCCCAATCTATTTCTGTCAGCCATAGTCAACCTGGTGCCTTTCAGATGTTGTTGGACTTCCAACCCCATCAGCTCCAGCCAGCCAAAGCATATAGCAGGGCCTTTTGCCTGACAGTCCCAGTTTTGAAGCTCTGATGTTAAGAAAGCCAAAACAAAACACGGGCAAAGACTTCCTTGTTTTTAATCTATGTGCAATGCTTTGTCAAAATCAAGTGCCTTGTCCTTTTTTACTCAATATGGTATAAGTTCCTCTGCTATGCTAACTCAATTGAACAGCCCACTACACCACCTGTACTACAGACAAGCATGTGGAGAGGTTTTACTGAGAACTGAATTGACCCACCTTCTTCTTCTCATATCTGACAATTGAATGAGGCATTGTACTTTCAGCAGTTTCTTGGGTTTTTACCCCTCCTCTGTATCTGTGTACCTGTATTTTATTTTTCTACTTTCACATGCCTTATTATTTGCCATATCCATTATTTTTACTGTATTCTGTATGTGTTTATGTCAATAAAGTTTGATTTTTTAAATGAAAAAATAGGCGTCTTTTTCGTAGGCACATGATAACATTCTCAGCTAATCAGAATACAGACTGTAACTAACAAATACCTTATTTACAATGTCCTAACAAGCTAGATAATTGGAGAATTTCCAAGGCAGGTAACTGCTCAAGTGAACCGGCGCATAGTTACGAGTTTAGACTCCTGGAAACACAGACTGGTACTAGATTCTGATCACTTGTGAGCAAACATGTTCTAGTTATTCAATGGTTCTTATTTGTTACTTCCTTCCTCTAGAAAACAAACTGAACGAGTGGCAAGCCTGACTGAGATAAGCAAAGACCCACAGAGAAGCAAGTTCAATTAAAATGAAGCGTCTCACAAAGGGCACATTTAGCAAAACTTTAAATTCAATCAGGGTAAAACCCAACAATTTAACACAAGAATCTCCATGTGGTGGGATTTAAATCCAAACACCTTGGTTTAATTGCACATGTGCGCGCGTGTGTGTGTAATACATTTTGCTATATTATAAGGGGGGGGTCAACTATACATAAATTCCTGCTTTTGCCAATTATCCTGGTGTTGCAGACAAAATATATTTGCATCAAAGTACCGTATTTTTTGCTCTATAAGACTCACTTTTTCCCTCCTAAAAAGTAAAGGGAAATATGTGTGCGTCTTATGGAGCAAATGCAGGCTGTGCAGCTATCACAGAAGCCAGAACAGCAAGAGGGATTGCTGCTTTCACTGTGCAGCGATCCCTCTTGATGTTCTGGCTTCTGAGATTCAGAATATTTTTTTTCTTGTTTTCCTCCCCAAAAAACTAGGTGTGTCTTGTGGTCTGGTGCGTCTTATAGAGTGAAAAATACGGTACCTGCAGCATCTTTTCTGACCCTTCCAGGCAGCCAAAGCCACACTCAGTAAAACTCTAAAGACCCAAGCATCTTTCAAATGTGCGGCAAGGCCTTGTTTGTTAAGTGGGTTTTCATAATGACCAATGTCAATCTGGAGGAGATGAGGAGTTGTAACATTTTTAAGGGTTTTCTTTCGACTTTAGTTCTCTTTTCTTCAACTGTTCCAATCCCACAGCCCACTCTGGAGAACGGGAATTCCCTTGCAGCCCATACTATCGCAGAGTTTGAACTGAACTAGGCCCCAGGAACCCAGTTGTCACAACAGAGGCTTTTGCAGGGAGACTCTGGAGGCTGAGGAGCAGGACCCTCCCCACTTCCTCCCTAACTCCCAAGTCAGACAGCAATCTGGACCACACAACTTATTCGTCAGATAATTACTTCCTCCATCTAAATCCCTTCCCCTGCCAGTTCCAGTAACCTAGCATTCACAGGAGTAAACTAAAAAGTCAACTAAGGTGCCTAGGTTTTTTAGGGTGGGCAGGTGCCAAAAAGGACAGGCAGAAAAGGAAATTTCATGACACAGCTTTTAAGAACTCTGACCTTTTCTTTAAAAAAGAATATACTTTTAATTGATTTTAACTCTGTCCATTTCTGCATCCAGCGACTATTAAGCACATATTTTAACATTTCCTCTCATTGCACATTAATTTTTTCTCTCTAATATTTTCTAAGGCTTGCTCTGTTTATACCAGTCTTCCCAACCTTGTGCCTCTAGATGTTGCTGGACTATAATTCCCATCATCCGCTGGAAAAGGGTTGATAGGAATTGTAGTTCCATATCTTAAGGGAGCTGGGGAGAGCTGTTTTACACATTCCCCTGGCCTCTGCCTTTCTTACATGCTTCTACAGGCCCCTAGCCCAGGCTCTGGCTTCTAATCCACAGGCCTAACACTGCAGGAGCGCAACTCCTCCAGAGGTTTGGGATTCTTTTTTCCTAAATCTACTGTTTTGCCAATGTTTATAAATATCGTGCGCACACCCCGGTCCCAGTCTCAACATTCTGCGTACTTGGCATTGGAGAGTTCTCCTTCAGGAAGGCTCTCAGAAAACAATCAACCCGGCACATTGGCAAAAGGTGTGGCACCAGTGTGGCCATCCAAAAACACTGTTCCCGAAAACAAGACCTCCCATGAATTCTTGCTATCCAGGGTAAAGCAGAAAGAAATATGTGTCATCTTGCTCAGCTACGTATTTGGCTTATCCAGACAGAACACAACCAGCCTCTCTTTGTGTGTGTGTGTGTGTGTGTGTGTGTGTGTGTGTGTGTGTGTGTGTGTGTACACACACACACACATAGTTTTCGGCAAAATTCACCTTCTAAAAAAGGAGGCTCTAGACCTGGAAGCCACAGTCTTATTTTGCAACCCTCACCCCTAAAAATGTCAGAGGACTGCTTCCAATTACACAGCAGGGAGGGAAAGGTACTTTGCACATGCTCAGAAGCATGGTCAGCATTCCTTCACTTGTGAAAGAAGTTCCAACTGGTATCCAATTAGACAACGGTTTTTTACATGCTGCATTTGCCAGTCTCCTCCATAGTCTGCTCTGGTTAGCTTGTGATTCACTACCTTATCAAACCCGCTCAATGCCAGCTACCTGCACAAGGGGGCAAGAAATCTCACTTCGGAGAACCCTTAACAAAGGCAAACAACACTCTGTCTTCTGTTATCGTGCTTCGGCAGTTTGCAAGCAAGAGTCAAAGCTCACTGCTTTTCCCCCTCCCATCACCACCAAAATCAGACACAGCACCAAACCGGACCCAACCGTAATCTCCTATGAGGGCCACAACAGCTTTGCTCTCCATCCAAGTCACTTGCTTCAGGGGGCTTTGTTCATCCCTGGGCCAACACAATGACAGGAGGAGGAACTTACTCAGGGGAAACTGGCACTGCAATTGACAGTTGAGCACAGGCCATCAGTCAGCAAGAGGAAGCGGAGTCAGTAGAGCTTTCGGAACGTCAGCCAAAGTCATCACCAAGCAATATGCCACAGCCTGACCTCTCTTAGATACCACGCCGACCTCCCGGGCGGACTTGCCTCCTCGCAGGTGCCCTTTACCCCCACCACCACTGACAAGGTCAGAGAGCAGAAAAGCAGCAGATCGGGCAGTTAATTGTCAAGTCCCGCAGCTAAGGCTCTCCTCCTGCCATTGCACAGCTTGGGTCTGAGAACAGGAGGAGAGCAATGCTGGAAGAGGCAAAAGGTCCAGCTAGTCTCATTAGAGCTCAGTTGGTTACAGTGCAGTGCTGACAGCACCAAGGTTGCGGGTTCGATCCCCAGAAGGAACAGCGGCATATTCCTGTATTGCAGGGGCTTGGACTAGATCAGCCTCTCTCAACCTGTGGGTCCCCAGATGTTGTTGAACTACAACTCCCATCGCCCCTAGCTAGCAGGGCCAGAGCTCAGGGATGATGGGAGTTGTAGTCCAACAACATCTGGGGACCCACAGGTTGAGAACCGCTGGACTAGATGATCCTCAGGGCCCCATTCAACTCTATGATTCTCTGATTCTTAGTCCAGGAAGCTGTAGGCAGATAGGTGCCTTGTGGAGTCTCAAAAGCAGGGCATGAGGAAAACAGCCCTTCCCAGCAAGTTGTGTCCACAAGTACAGCAATGAGGTTCTTTTTGTCTCTCATGCCTACCAGTAGCTGTTCACAGAGCTATCCTTTACCAACGATCCCCTGAGTGGTGGGGAACATAAAGGTAAAGGGACCCCTGATGATTAGGTCCAGTCGTGACCGACTCATGTGGCCAGCATGACTAAGCAACTTCTGGCGAACCAGAGCAGCGCACGGAAACGCCGTTTACCTTTCCGCCAGAGTGGTACCTATTGATCTACTTGCACTTTCACGTGCTTTCAAACTGCTAGGTTGGCAGGAGCAGAGACCAAGCAACGGGAGCTCACCCAGTCACGAGGATTCAAACTGCCGACCTTCTGATCAGCAAGTCCTAGGCTCTGTGGTTTAACCCACAGCGCCACCCGCATCCCTTTTGGTGGGGAACATGCAGCCCTCCAAATGCTATTGGGACTCCAAACTCCCGCCAGTCCCAAGCAGTGTGGCCAATGGTGGGAGTTACTGTGTGTTGTTCTGGTTGCCTCACCTCAGGGTATCGAAAAGGGACCAAAATGATCCAAGGGGGTGTGGAGCGACTCTGTTTTAAAGAGCGATTGCAGCATTTGGGATGCTTTTAGTTCAGAGAAAGAGGCGGAATGGCAGAAGTTTTTAAAATTACAAACAGCACAGAGGTAGAGACTTTCTCCCTCTCAACACTAGAACTTCTGGACCTTCTGCTGGAAGATTAGGGATGGACGAAATGAAGTATTTATTCGCACAAGAGAGACTGAAGCTATGGAATTTGCTCCCACGGAGGGAGCGATGGTCACCAATGCTGGAAGATTAGGGATGGACGAAATGAAGTATTTATTCGCACAAGAGAGACTGAAGCTATGGAATTTGCTCCCACGGAGGGAGCGATGGTCACCAACCTGGATGGCTTTTAAAGAGGATTAGACAAGTTCATGAAGGACAAAGGCAATCAACTTGCCATGATAGCTATGATCTGCCTCCATGGCTGGAAGCAGTAATACTTTTGAATATCAGTTGCTAGAAACCACAGGAGGGGAGAGTGTTCTTGTGCTCAGGTGCTGCTTGTGGGTTTCCTACAGACATCTGGTTGGCCACGAGGAGGAGAGGATGCAGGAGCATCTTATCTGGTCCAATCAAATATGGAAGGGTCAAATTTCCCCACCCCCGTTTTAATTAACTTACAGCAGCCCTTGCCTACATGGTGCCCTCCAGATGTCTTGGACTGAATCTCCCATCAGCCTTGCCCAGCGCACGTATGCTAGCTGGGAATGATAGGAGTTATAGTTCAAAGCATCTGGAGGGCAGCAGGTTGGCAAGGGCTGCCCTGCAGCAGTAAATGGAGACCAACGCACATCCACGCATCCCACCAAATTCAAGGCTGTATTTGCTCACGTCTCTCTTGCTCCAGAGCGCCAAGGCTGAAATGCAAGAACGGTTTGTCTCCTACAGAGCAAAACAAACCTATAGAGCAAAACAAACTGGGTGTTCAAGTGAGAATACAACACTGGGAAATGCAGGTTCTTTGTGTTTTTGCACAAAGAACAGGGTAAATCACATATTCCGTCCAGCAAAGGGTAACTGCAGCTAACACTTTGCTTAAGTGGCAACTTTGGGCAGTATACATATAACACCACTTGACCTCCAACTGAACCATTTCAGCAGCCTCAAGATCTCTATGAGGATTTTACCAAACTTCAACTGCTGTTACCCTATCAAAGAATAAAATGGGACAAGGGGCATTGAAATGCGTCAGAAGACCGGCTTTCAAACAAACCTGCATCCCGGTGACAAACGCATAACAATGCAAAATATATACAAAGAAGTCCCCAAACATGGGGAAAGCAAGATGTGCTCAGCAGTTGAAGCCTCTAATTTCATTATCATTGTCACTGCTTCTCTGCAAACAGCTTAATAGACAAAGCGCTGGAGACGACGAATGCCTTGAGCTACAAAAAACCAGCAGAGTTAGCTGCAGATCTTGGCAGAGTAATTCCATAAAAAGGGGTGGGAGTGCCTTAAAAGTGTAAACCCGTGAAAAGATCATTACAGTCCTGCTTTCATGCACTGCTTGCTGAACTGACCTCTATAGTAGCAACACTCCAAAGATCATCCAGCTGACAGAAAGCCACAACCAGAGCAGGGACAAGCCGAGGAATGCCTGGAGGACAGCAGGTTAATATGGCGAGATCTACCTGGCTGCACAACTAGGCTACTTCACACTGAGCAGCCACTCCAACTTCTCCTGAAATGATGGCCCAAGGTCATTTCTAAGAGGTTTATATTTTTTAAGAGCAAAGTGCACACGTGTGCATGAACATTCATAATCCCGCAAACTCAATGCAACTCCGTGTCTAAACAAAAGGCAGCTGCTTGGTGCTTATTCTGCAATGCACAGAAGCAGCCCTACAGCAGCCAAGATGGGCAAGAAGAGTCCTTGGGAATCTGAACTTTTAAGAGGCTGATTTATGTTCTGCCCTAACCGTCCAGGGGTTATGGCTATGCCTGGGCCCAGGCCCTCAGAGCATTAACTTGTGAGTGATGTTTCAGTCGCAGCAAGGCAATGCTCTTATAAATAGATAAAATAAACACACACAGAACAACAAAGTAAAGTAATGATACGGACACACTGCTCCGCTGACAAGGATGCAGGTTCTGCTCATCTCTCTCACTTGTCAAAGCCCCCTTCGGGCATTGTTGGGAAACAAGTCCTGAAAGAGAGATCAGCAGAATCCAGTAGCCATGCTTTTCACCCCACCCCCTCTGCTGTTCCTGGGCATACAGCAAATCTAGGAGTTTGAATCAAATCCCTGGTGGGGAGGACCACAGCTCAGGGCCTTGCCTTTGCATGCGAGTCACAGGTTTGATCCCCGACTTCTCCAGATTAGGGCTCAGGGGGTCCCGTTTGAAAGAGTTGCTGCCGGCCAGTGCAGGCAATGTAGAGGTAGATGAAACCATGACCTGACTCTAATAGATGGTAGCTTCCTATGTACCCATCAGCTGTTGGGCTGTGTTTGACTCAACAGGCTCTGAGCTGCACTGGCCAACTCTACAGGCGCAAGTCTAGAAGATGTGTGGCATTCCAGTCCTAGGAGCTGCCTTGTGAGCCTTGCCTACAGCTGTCTCCGCAGCCCCTTGCCCCGGACCCCCTTCACACACAGAGCTGGATTGCAGCTTCCCGACTCCCCTTGAATTCTTGTTTGGCCAGACTGCTGGCAAAGTATTGCAGAGAGCGGCAGACTGCTTCAGTCCACTCTATGGCCATGGCCACAACCAGAGAGCAGGACAGCTGAGGGAGAGAACAGAGCCTTTCTTCAACTTTGTCCCAATGGCAAACAGCTGCTCCGGGCTTCATTTCACAGCAGCAACTCAGGGGGAAGGCAAGACCAGCTGTTGGAGAGCTTCTCAAATGGCAACGACAGCGGCGTGTGCAGAGGGCCCGCAACCACACAACACTTTTGGCCCAAGGGTGCTGGCCTAAATTCTGCCATTTACTCAGGAGAGGAGAGCAGAGGAGAGGATGAAAGCCAGTGGCTGGAGGGCAGAAGAGCCCAGCTCCTGTTCTGCAATGCACACACCCCCACACACCCCAGAATGAGCTAACTGGCCATGGAGGAAGTGCATACAGTATTGAGTGCATGGATACAGCAATGTATTAGATGAGAAAGAAAAAACTGAAGCTCAGTGCAGACAAGATGTGGCATGTGGCATTTGGGACATTCTGCCGCCCATCTTGGAAGCGTCAGGTCTAAAGCTTTCAGGGGTGGTCAGATCCAAAGCTCAGGGGATTCTGTGCCACAAAGCTGGTTTCACTGGCTTCAAAATGGATGCAACAGATGCACCCCCCTTTCTTGGAAAGAAAACACCATGCCACCATTAGCCCTACGTCAGTAACATCCAGATTCAGACTACTACAGAGATGAGGAACTTGTGGGTTTCACTGACTCCAATTCCCTGGTCAGAAACCAGGGATAAAACTGGGAGTCCACCTCTGGACTACTTTCATGTGCTACAATGAAGCTGCCTCCGACAATTGTTCCAAAACTTTCAGAGGAGCTGAACACAGTGGTTGGATTATAAACAGGGGTTCACCAGTCTGGTTCAGACATATTTCAACTTAATAAGTCGAGGTGTTCATGTGCCTGAAGCCAGTGACCCCTTCCACCGTACGTGACTCAGATTTTCCAAGTTAGTCAATCATATTGGGAAACTACAATTACCAGGTTCAGAACAAACCAAGACCCTAAACCAACTACAAACCATGGGTCAGGATTCTGGTTTGTTCCAATCGAGGAAGCTCTGGAGTCGAGCTGCAGAGTACCTGCCTTGCATGCAGAAGGTCACAGCTTTAACCACCAGCATCTCCAGGTAGAGCCGAGGATGTTACCTGCCTGAAAGCCTGGAGAGTCAGTGCATAGACAATATCAAGCTAGACGGACCATTGGTGTGACTCCATGTATAAGGTCGCTTCCTCTGTTCCTGTAACTGTAGTTTCCCAGCTCAGGTATAATTAATTCACCTGGCAAGCCTTCAGTCACGGCAAGTGGAGAAGGAAAGGGGGCGGCAGATGCTGACAGAAAGCTCAAGCGTAACTCAAGTCAAGGTATGCCTGAACTGAATCATGGTAATGAACCCACATTAAAAGATCTACGTACTGGCTTTGGCCTGTAACAACTTGGGGTCAGAGTATCTGAATGACCTACTGTTCCTGGCGACTTAGGTCTTCACACAAGACACTCCTGGGATTAAACCTTGCCTGTGACGTTGCCCCATTTCTTGAACACCCTCCCCAGACATGTTTACGCAGCATCTCCGCTGTTAGCTTTAGGAACCCAGAAAGTTGCAAGTTTCGAGTTGCAAGTTGCCTTGGAAAACACAAAGCGGTATTCAACTACGTTTTACTCCAAGTACACTCACTGAAAATTCATGGGCATGGCTAAGCTAGGGCCATTAATTTCAACGGGTCTACTCTGAGTAAAACAGCTGAATACCACCCATGCGGTGGGAAAGTGGGGGCAGAAGCTTTAGACATTATGTCAATCATAGTAGCTGAATGGAGCCCTCTGGGTTCAGATTATCAATGGGGGGAGGGGGGGAAAGGGGAGGCTGCTGCTAGGATGTGCCTGGATGACCACTGGTGGAGGAGGTGCAAAAGTTGGTTGCTGGATGAGATTAAGTCTTGATCTGATGCAGAATGAGTCTTATGCTCAGAAACTACAATTATATGCGAGAGGGAGAGAGAGAGTGAGAGACACACACACAGAGAGAGAGAGAGAGAGAGAGAGAGAGAGAGAGAGAGAGAGAGAAAGGAGCTGCAGCAATCGCTTACAGATTTCAGGCAAAAAGATACCACTCCCTTTGGGGGATTTGTCACTGTTTCCTAATCATTGCTCATCAGGAGACATTCACCATTAAGTTAGGGTAGGGCATGGACCCCAAGCTGCAAAACACACCAGTTTCCAAACTTATCAGTTTCCAAACAACTTTAGGGATGATGGCTTCAGGATGCCTCCGAAAATCTGTGAGCCACCTTCCTGGGCTACAGTTTGCTAAGGTAAAGTTATTGCTGGAGCATAACTTCCAATAGCCATGCTGACTGGAGCTGGTAGGAGCTGGAGGTGAACATCTGGAAAGC
This sequence comes from Podarcis melisellensis, assembly GCF_964234715.1. Taxonomy (NCBI): domain Eukaryota; kingdom Metazoa; phylum Chordata; class Lepidosauria; order Squamata; family Lacertidae; genus Podarcis; species Podarcis melisellensis. The sequence continues at coordinate 19,087,996 of NC_138530.1, read as the reverse complement.
CACAAGTTCCACATCCATGCTTTAAAATAAAGTGGAGTTTACTTTTCACTGTTTCTACTGAACGAACTCCTCTACCAAGCCCAACGGTCAGGGTTTATGGGAGTTTTAGCCAAATAGCATTGTTCCACCCCCCCCCTTAAAACGCAGGGAAGGGAACAATTGTCATTATCTTTGGGCAACTGCTTGAGTGGTTTAGGAATAGTTGCACTTGCACATGATGTTTTTATGGGTGTGTACCATTTGCCTTTTTAAAAAAATATATTTTGCAACTCAGGTAAAGATGTCTAATATTGGGACGGGGGGCTCTAGGAGTGGGAACACGTTCAAAACACTTAAAACACATGCAGAATGTTGGGACTTTCCTATATATACTGTGGAGTTGTTGATCAAAAATAAAGCAAGCTGCGATTTTATTTTATGCAGTTATATCTGGGCTTTTCTTCCACAATGAAACCTGAGGTGGTCACCACGGAGCTCTCATCCAGACCTGCATAGCTTCCGGAAGGGGGCTGAATGATGCGTTCTTAAACCACGCCTTCATCTGTAATCCTAAATAAATTAGTGGATTCTAGAAACTCTCAGTAGAGAGCAAATGGCACACTGCCGCACTACCCCTCTACCTGCCTGCCTTTTTACAACCAGTCCAGCGGACGCTGCTGCATGTGAGCTAGCCCACAAGTCTACCCTCAGCCAACCCCCACCTTAGCCTCAGCAACCCCCTTTCCCCCTTGACATCTGATGGAAGGGTGCCACTACCGAAAAGGCCCTCTGCCTGGTTCCCTGTAACTTCACTTCTTGCAGTGAATGAACCACCAGAAGGCCCTCAGAGGTGGACCTCAGTGTCCAGGCTGAACAATGCAGGTGGGGACGCTCATTCAGGTATACAGGGCCGAGGCTGTTTAGGACTTTAAAGGTCAGCACCAACACTTTGGATTGTGCTGGGAGCCAATGTAGCTCTGGTGTTATATGGTCCCAGCGGCCACTCCCAGTCACCAGTCTGGCAGCCACAGGGGAGAAGTACATGGGCAAATGTAGAATGACTTGGCTGCATCCCTGACTCTAGCTCCTCCTACTGCTGGCCTCCTTGTCTTACACCCTACGAGGCCCAAATGGCACAGCAACCACTGTGAACAGTGCATACATGAGCCTTTGGTGCACGCTACATCCTTTTCTTCGGCCTGCCCAGCAACTTTGTAGCAAACAAGCCTATGACTCACCTGAGGAAAATAATCATCTCCCCAGGCAAAAAAGGTTATAGCACCATACAGTCATACCTTGGGTTACAGACACTTCAGGTTGTGTTTTTTCAGGTTACGGACTGCCGAAACCCAGAAATACCGGAACGGGTTACTTCTGGGTGTCAGCGGTCGCGCATGCGCAGAAGCGCTAAATCGTGCTTTGTGGATGTGCAGAAGCGCCTAATTGCAACCCATGCGTGCACAGACGCGGGTTGCAAACACTGTGGGTTGTGAACGTGTATCCCGCACGGATCACGTTCGCAACCCAAGCGTCCACTGTATACGTAAGGACATAGCTATAATGGGATAAATCACTATTACTGTATACTGTATCACTATTACTGATTTCTATGTGTTGACAAAGATGGAGGAACAGAAGGAGTGAGAGAATATTAACTGATGTGGAAAGTTCTGCACCACCGTGTTTTTAAAAGTCTGGTATTGACACCTCAAACATCGTAATACCTCCCTGAAAAAGAGCGGGCGATCTTGATGGTTTTAATACAACCAAGAGTCTCAGGGTTACCTTAAAGACTAGTAACTGAATTGTGACATAAGCTTATGGCACAATACAGCTGCCAAATCTTCATACAGGCCACAATTTGGACTGCTACAGCAGTGGCGTAGCGTGGGTTGTCAGCACCCGGGGCAAGGCAAGTAATTTGCGCCCCCTAACCCACAAATTTGCGCCCCCTAACCCTAACCCCCAGATGTTGCGCCCGGTGCGGCCGGCCCCCCTGCACCCCCCATGCTACGCCACTGTGCTACAGGTTGTTTGGACTGCTTAAAGCCTAGTCCAGCAACCAAGATTTGAAGAGCTCAGCTAGATCTGTCCAAAGGCCCATCGCTAGTCCAGCATCCTGTTTCTCACAGCAGCCGGCCAGACGCCTGTGGGGAAGCCTGCAAGCAAGACATTGGTGCAACAGCACTCTCCCCACCTGTGATTCGCAGCAAATGTTATTCAAAGGCATGTTGTTTCTGGCAATGGAGGCAAAACATAAGGCATTGTGGCTAGTTGCATTAACTTCCATCAGTTTGTCTAACTCTCTTTTAAAGCCATCCAAGTTGGTGTCCATCACCCTTGTAGGAGCAATTTCGTAGTTCAACTTTCTTTTGCTCACCCCGACTCTTCCAACATTCAGTTTTAACTGAGTGGCCCCAGGATCTAGTATTGCAAGATGCATGCATGATTTTATACCTCTACGGCCCTATCCTTATCTGCCTTTTCCTAAGCCAAAGTTGTTTGCAGTCACTCTTGCAGCATCTTATACAAATTCAGATAAAACACTGCAGTGAACGGGGAGAAGAAAATGATTCTGCTAACCTAAAACCCAGATTTAAAAGCAAAGGGAATCATTCAACATCAGGCTGTTCCAGTCCCATCTGCACAACCATTTCAGCTTACCAGATGGCACGATCCCTCTCTGCTACCCCACACATTGTCCTGGAGGTTATTCCGACCCCAAACCCAGCCAATTTCAGGGACACATGGGGGCAGAGATAGCCCCACTGCACAAACGGGAGTCCCTGTGTAGGGCTTCTGTTGACAGGGTTTGTTAGGTGAATCTTAACCATAGTAGCTAACAAATCATTTTTTAAGCTTGAGATGTAGCTCAGTAGGTAGAGTAGGAGACTCAATTTTAGGGTCTACATGACCCTCAAGGTCCCCTCCAACTCTATGATTCTAATAACATTTAATGCTGTTCCTAAACAGGAAGAAAGTTTTTTAAAAAACACAGATTAAGGGGCAAGCCTGTCTCAAGAAGGAGCCCTAACCTTTAATCAAGCTTTAAATCAGGGATTGGGAACCCATAGTCTCTGAACCCTGGCAATGGGCTGGGATCGAGGAAAATCAAAGTCCATCCTCATCTGGAAGACCACAAGTTCCTTATCCCTGAGTCAAGCCTGATTCACCCACAGCACAAACCTATGTGGGTCTACTTGGCTGTATGTCTCACTGTGGTTAATGGGGGCTTACTCCCGAGTAACCATGTTTAGGATTGCAGACTCAGTTCCCAACAGAGGCTCAACTCTGTACAGTGGGGAGTGATCCCTATTTAATTCTATAGGACTTGCTTCCGAGTAGACAAGCACAGGGATCATAAGAGGAAACCCACCAGCGGACTGGCTGGAGTTTTGTTTAGTTCAAGGCTCTCGGTCGGCCTGTCAGTTCCACCCCCTGCCACTTTACAGGGAAGCAAACACCCAGCACACCCAAAATAACACGTGCATTTTGCAAGCCCAGCCCCACTGAACTCAATGGGGCTTCTTCTGCACGAGGTAAGTAAGGGACAGAGGTGTCCAAGTTTGCCTACTGATTTGCAGGCTCGTGAGGGGAGTGGGGAATCCCCTGTTGCAAAACACAGGCGCACCTTTCTCCCCCGATGATGCTGCAACGGATTTGCCCCGACCTTTCACCCACCCGATCGCAACCCGGGCTGGGAAAACATCCGAGGTGACCCCTCCGCTGCATTTCCCCCTTCCCGGGGGGGCGGCGGGAGGCCTTCCTGGAGCTGAATCCGGGCCAGAGCGGGGCGTGCCTTTCCGGTGCCGGGGCTGGCTGGCTAGGCCCATGGCTGGCTCCCCTTCCGGTGTCAATTGCCCAAGACCCAGCCAGCCCGGAGCTGCTCTCTCCAAAGCCGACGGGTGCATTGACTCGGGGCGCTCCGACGGAGCACGTGCAGCTGAGACAACGGTGCTTCCGAGCATGTCAAGAGCTCCATCCCATTTCTACAGACAGTGGGGCAGCCCAGGACTCCTATTATCCAGAAATAGCCCCCCTTGCACGCGATCTGACCTCTCCCCCCCCCCAGGTTACCTTCTTCATGATGCCCGTCTTCCTCTTGCTGAACGTGGTGTATCTCCGCAGCTTGTTGTCGATGAATTCCATCTTGATCTTGACGCGGCCGCGGGTCTTCTTGCCCGGCTTGGCGCCGCTGACGGCGCCGCTCGCCCCGCCGTAGCCCCCCGCCGCCGCAGCCGCTGCAGCCGCCGCCATGGCCGCCGCCTCGGGCCCCCCCACCACCACCCCGAGCTCCATGTCGCCCAAAGTCCGCTTCACGCCGCGCCGGTCGCCCACCAGCTCCTCCTCCTCGCCAGACTCCGAGTTGCCTTCGCTGTCGCTCGCAGCCGCCGCCGCCGCCACGGCCGCCCCCAAGTCCCGGTCGCGCTCGAAGCGACCCGCGGCCGCCCCAGGGCCGCTCGGAGGGCCCGTCCCGTTGCCCGGGCCGCCGCGCACTCCCGCAGAAGCCGCCGCCGCTGAAGCAGAAGAAGCAGCGCCGCCGCCGTTCGCCCCGCGGGGGAGCCCCGCGCCCGGCCGGCCCGAGGACGTCCTGGCCATGCCCATGACCGAGCTCCGGGGCAGGGCGGCAGCGCCGTTCCCGGCCCCGCTGGGTAACATGGTGCCGCCGCCGCCTCCTCTCAGCGCCAGTGTGGGACGGAGGGGTCGGGTCAGGCCGGCGCTGCCATGGGCCCCGGAGCCGGCAAGCTGGGCCCGGCCCCCTCCGCGCTCTCGCTCTGCCCTGCTGCCGCCGCCGCCGCCTTCGCCCGCCTCTCGCTCACGCTCCACGCAGGACCCGCGCCGGCCCGGGGAGCCCCCTCGCTCCCTCCGCCTCCTCCTCCTCCTTCCTCGCCGCCGCCTCCTCCTCCTGCCGCGCTGCCTTTCCCCCCATATAAAGCGATACAATGTTGCCTTTTATGGCGAGGGCGCTCCTTATATGGTGCGAGCCGGCGCTTTGCATCTATTGGCCGACCCCTCCGCGGCGCCCGCGCGCCGTTGGCTGGCGGGGGCCGGGCTCGCCTCGCCGTTGGACGGGGCGGGAGAGGGCTCGTTTGCATACATTCCAAAAGAGCTGCGTTCGCCGAGACGTCACTCGGAGGCGCAGCTCTTAAAGGGAAAGCGGGGCGGCGCTTCTCCCGAGCAATGAGGAGGCGGGGCAGCGGCAGCAGCCGCCGCCTGGGAGGGAGGCAAGGAAGGAGAGCGTGGATTGAGCAAGAGAGACAAGGAGCCGGGGGCGGACGGGAGGAAATATTCCCGGGGGCTCAGCAGCTGAGAGACTGCTGGATCCAGGGGGGGGGGTGGAGAAGCCCTGCATGTTTACTCGCGAGTAAGCCCACCGAGTTTCATGCGTTTTTTTACTCACAAGTAGACGTACGTCGGTCTTGGAGGCAGGATCTGCACGTGCACCAACGGGCGGGGATGTGCCATGACATATAGTATTTATATGAAATGAACTGATCGTAAATCTCTTCCTTCCTTCCTTCCCCCTCTACCTAAGGAGCTAAGAAGTGAGGTAAAGAGGCATCGGGGTCCAGCTAAGTGAGGGGGCGCATGGGACTGGGAAGCAGCTCCTCGCCATGGGCTCAGTCGGAGTCACCCGCTTTCGGCTGTCAAATTTGTCCAGATACACCTTCCCTCCCAGGTGTATTTGTCGCTCCTCCTGGATTTGAGGTAGAACGTGCCTGCCGCTGGAGGCTCATCACATGGTTTGAGGGTAGCCCTCTTGTTCACACTCCCAATATATGGGGTTGGCCTGGAGAAACTCCAGACGGGGGTGGGGTGGGTTAGCAGGGAAGTTGAACGATTGGCCTTTCCCTACCAGGCCTGCTGCTCACCACACAAAAAATTCCCTGGGAAGAGTGGGATTGGTGCATCGGATCATTTATGTCCAAGCTACTCTTCACACCAGCTTCCGAAGTTTCTCTCCAAATGAGAAGTATTCAAAGTTGAGAATCTCTGCACTGCCGAGCGGCAGAAGACGAGAGAAAAGTATGGAACAGCGAAAGCAAGAAGCAGTGGCCAACAACAGCATCTTGGCCTTATTGCAAACAAAACAAGAGTATCATTCAGTGGCTTATGATATAATATCAGCAAGAGAAAGCAAGCTTTAAAGAATAGGCACAGGAGTGGATCCCATATAGATGCAAAGCTGAGTTTGCTTCCTGGCTGCAGCTAAAAATGGAGATAATTAGTGACTGGAGGCCTATCAGTCCTACATACCGTACTTAAGGAATCACTGTTCAAGTGAGTTCTGTTCCTGGGGATTAGTTGTGCAAGGATGTTAATCATCCCAGTGTTCTTAGGTAAAGAAGAACGGTTAAGCTTCCTAACTTTGCAATATAGGTGTTGTGCCCCCTCTTTACTCTCCATCAAACTTAGAGTCTTTTTAGAGTTGACACCTTGCAACTTTGGGCAGTCTAGCCATTCACCACAGAAAAAAATGTGGAGGACTTAAAGAGGCTTATTCTGATGATAAGGCTACTTAATAGCTACTCTTACAATATTAATCACAGGGTAGGAAGCGTACTCACAAATGCAGCATTATCTATAATCTCAGCAAAGATAGTCTGTTCAACCCACTGTATTATCTAAATAGATAATGCTCAGAAATATTTGATTTATACCCTGGTGCTTTTGCTTTGAATTGCTTTATCTGCTTTTATAATTGCATACAAACCGTTTTACTTTTTCAATTGTATGATTAAATTGCTGTAACTCACCCTGGAACCTTAGGGAGAAATGACGAATAATAAATCATATAAATAAAAGACGTATCAATTCACATTATCTACGATGCATCGTTCATACTAATTTTTTGGGATTTCATTTCTTAGAAATAACTGAGAATGAATACATAGATCTATATATAGATAATACACCAGTCATCGATATAACTTGTCTATGATGTGTCTTTTATTTAAGAATATAAATCACTATCAGCTTCTTTTTGGGAAAATTTTAGGAGATTATGTGGCCTAGTTGTTGGCTGGTATTTAAATGGCTTATAACACTAAGCCATGGTTTGTTTTAACCACTGTTTGTTCCACAAATCACAAGTCATCTTGCAAAAGGGCATACAAATCATGGCTCATTACTCCAAAGCTTGGTTTGTTTTTCACCTACTCTTGCCTCTGCCACTGCAACTTATCATCACTTCCACTAACTCTGGGGGCACTAACCTTTTAAGGCTATGGTTATCAGACATCCCTGTTTCCCGGGGACAGTCCCCGGATTTACAAATCTGTCCCCGGACAAAATCCATCAACGGAATGTCCCCGGATTTCATTTAATGTCCCCGGATTTATATTTTAAGTGTTGTAGATTTATTAGTAGGGAATAAATGTTGAGTGATTGCTTTAACGGCACAAGACACATCATATGGAGACTCCCGGCGAGGCAAAATTGAAATTGAAATACTTTATTGTCACTTGTATACAGTGAGATTACACGTGCACCCCCCACTCAGCTCTCTTAGTCTTAATTCCCCTCGTTTACTGACGCACACCCACCAAACCCGAAAGTCAGTTGCCCTGTTGTTATCTTTTCATTCAGCAGCCTAACAGCCCACAAATAGAAGCTGTTCTTTACCCTGTTGGTGCGACTAATCATGCTTCTATATCTTCTGCCTGAGGGCAGGAGATCAAGAAAGTGCCGGCCAGGGTGTGAATCATCCCTGAGAATTTTCCTCACTCTCCTGAGGCAACGTTCTTCCGCTATTTCATCCAGTGGATTCACGGGACAGCCCATAATATCTTGTGCTGTATTCACCACCCTCTGTAGGCACTTCCTATCAGATGATGTCAAACCAGCGTACCACACAGTGATGCAGTATGAAAGGACACTTTCTATTGTTGACCGGTAGAAGGAGATCATCAGATGTTGATTGACATTGTTCTTCCGCAAGACTCTGAGGAGATGGAGTCTCTGTTGGGCTTTCTTAACCACCTGGGTTGTATTTATTTTCCAAGAAGGTCTTCACTGAGATAAACTCCTAGGAATTTAAAGGAAGAGACTCTCTCCACACAGCCTTCCCCGATGTACAGCGGGGCTAGTTCTCCTCTCTTCCTCCGAAAGTCCAACACCATCTCCTTTGTCTTGCTGATATTAAGGTGCAAGGTGTTCCATAGGCACCATGTAGATATTTTTTGGACCTCCCCTCTGTACGCTGATTCGTCTCCACCTGTTATTAAACCCATTATGGTGGTGTCATCTGCAGACTTAATAATTGCAATAGACTGGTCAGATGATACACAATCGTATGTATACAATGAATACAGGTAGGGACTTAGCACACATCCCTGTGGTGTGCCAGTGCTGATTTCTAAGGAATTGGATGTTACACGTCCAATCCTCACTGTTTGTGTCCGATCTATCAGAAAGTCTTTAACCCAGTCACAGATGGTAGGAAAAAATGGCGGCCACCACAGCAGCGAGGAGCTCATGAAGCCAGCGAGAGCCAACTACGCTACCAGGCTGGCTCCGGGTTGTTGAGACTGCCGCTGCCACTGACGAGGGGGAACCGGGGACGCCTGGCGCGTCAACTGGGGGAATCGCTGAACCCACCCCCCCGTGACCCAAATCGAGACGGAAGCGAGAGAACCCGGCTGACTGCCCAGCGGTGCTCCGGGGCCAGGAAAACCCCAGAGCCGATGCAGGGAGAAGGAGGAGAGCAGCTGCCGCCGCTGAGAAGGAGAGGTAGGGGAGCACCGGGAGGGCAAGGACACATGGCCGAGCCCAGGCCCAACCCAGGCCTACTCCACAGCGGCTAGCACTCCCAAGAGAGCAGGCCGGGACCCAGAGGAAGGCCGTGCGGCGGAGGAGACCACAGAAAAGGAAGTTATTACTTCTTAATTTAAAAATAAAATAAAACCATTTTAATAACTTTTTTCTTTTCTTTTTTTTTAAGTGTCCCCGGGCTCTTTAAAAAAATCTGGTAACCTTATTTTAAGCAAATAGGCACATTTGGGTTCTTGAGCTGTAGCCATGAGCCCCCTCTCCTCTCCACCACATGAGCCCCCCACCCAGGCACAGAATGAGAGTGTGTGCTTGCGCATGCGCACAGACAGAATTCATTTTTTTCAAGTGCTCTGGGTAAAAGTCAAGATCCAGTAGAGTTGATCTGAGCATTGAAAAGAGAGAAATAATGGCACTCTTCCAAGTTCCTCCTTTAGCGTTTATGTACTTCTCAATGAATAAAAGGGTACCGCATCTTCAGCATCTCAGAACCAAAAGGGCATTGAGTGATGGGCACCAGGTGAAGAACACTGCACCCAGGTTGGCATTAACCAAGCAGCAGGTTGCAGACCAGTTCTATGGGTGATTAAGTATTTTTGAGTGTTTGAGCAAAACACTGTAAACACGAAGGAGATGATGTCTCCTCACAATGCTTCCTTCATCCCCTCTTTCATGTGCATTGTGCAGCAAAGGCGCTCCCCTACTAACAACCCCTACCAGGCCTCCTCCTGCATACAGAGAGCTCACGCATTGATGCTCACGCATTACTGCATGCAGGTTATGAGTCTGAACTGGATCTCAAAAATATTTGGGATCAGAAGTATTTAATAGAAGGAAGATTGTGTAAAAAGGTGTTTGGGAGCGTCGCAGAAACTGAAATGCAGTCAAAGTACACTTTGGTTACGCGCAGAGGCCCTTGCCGCCGCCTGCTAGCCACAGACGTGCACAGTGAAATACTTCCATCGTTCATCTGCAGCCAGCCGTAGTGCTTCTGCTTCTACAGCCAGAATCTAATCACTGCAGTTCAGATTGGAAAAGAATTTTGCCCCCGGGTCAAATTGGCTGGCAATTCTACGCCAGGAAAGAAGAGAGAGAGAGAATTGCAGTTTATAAGTCTTGCTGCTCAATTAATTTGCAGACAGTTTTAAACTCATGCTCCTGCACGTGTGTGCGTGTGCATGTTCACATATACACAGATGCACACAAAACTTACTCCTTGCCTTCAGGCATATCTGGTGTTCTTCCATTTCCACCTCTCCTGTTTTTTTCCACTTAACAGCTTACCAGCACAGGGTAACTGTGCCCCTGAAGGACCAGATGCTCAGCTTGGGAGTCATTTTGGACTCACAGCTATCCATGGAGGTGCAGGTCAATTCTGTGTCCAGGGCGGCTGTCTACCAGCTCCATCTGGTACGCAGCTGAGACCCTACCTGCCCACAGACTGCCTCGCCAGAGTGGTGCATGCTCTAGTTATCTCCCGCTTGGACTACTGCAATGCCCTCTACGTGGGGCTACCTTTGAAGGTGACCCGGAAACTACAACTAATCCAGAATGTGGCAGCTAGACTGGTGAATAGGAGTGGCTGAATGGACAATATTCGTAACAATGGTCCTAAAGGATCTTCACTGGCATCCAGTACATCTATGAGCACGGTGCTGACCTTTAAAACCCCAAATGGCCTCAGCTTAGTATACCTGAAGGAGCGTCTCCACCCCCGTCACTCAGCCTGGACGCTGAGGTTTACCTCCAAGGCTTTACCTCCTCCAAGGAAGGAACCAGGCAGAGGGCCTTCTCAGTAGTGGCGCCCTCCCTGTGGAACGCCCTCCCACCAGATGTCAAGGAAATAAACAAATATCTGACTTTTAGAAGACATCTGAAGGCAGCCCTGTTTAGAAAAGGTTTTAAGGATTGATGTTTTTATTATGGTTTTAGTTATGTTGTAAGCCACCCAGAGTGGCAGGGGAAACCCAGCCAGATAGGCAGGGTATAAATAAAGTTGTTGTTGTCGTCATCATCATCATCATCACCACCAAGGGGGGTTCTGCCAAGGACATCCCTGCTTATATGTTTCATCTTATTTTGATTTTGATTTTTTTTTAATCCTCTCATGTGTCTCAAAGCAATTTACAAAACAATTAAAATAATAATAAGGGTAGACTTTAAAAAATGGAAATAAAAACCTAAGGCACAAATCTAAAATATCCCCACACACAAACACATCCAGCTGGAAAAAATTGTTGAAACAAGCTGGTCTCCATCCTCACCACACAACTGCCAATGGCATGTGTGGGAGGCAGAGTGAACAAATGAATAGGCTTCTGGAAAAGGCAGAATTTATAGAATTATAGTCATCAAAGTTGAACAGACAATATCATGTTTCTGGTCAGAGCACAGAATATGAGTAGCTGGTTGGCAGGTGCAAAAATAAAATAAAATTGAGCATACCTATGGGAAATGCCGTTCTAATTTGAAGATCTGTTTAAAAATTTTTAAAGTTCCAGTCTATTAAGCCTTTGGGGAAGGAACCAGCAAGTACAGCAGTAAATGACAACCGTGGCGTTATTTATCTTGCTCTGGAAAAAGGAGCCTCCTTCCCTTGGCTCTGGAAGCAGCAAGCTCAGACTTTGATTTACTGGGTTATCTGGCCTACGACCCAATCTATGCTTGCAAGCCTGAGTTTTACAACACTTGCAGCTATTTGGGGTTGGGTTGTAGACATGAGATTCTGCACACACTTTCTACAGGGCGGGACCGCGGAAAAGGTAATTAACAGAATTATCAAATGTACAGGGGTGTGTGTGGAAGGAAGTAGTGACATCAGCTTTTAACACTGCAAAGTTTTAATGATGCTTCCCCTGAAAACCAGGTGGGTTTTTTCATAGGATTGGTTCTGCACTTGCCTTGGGGCTTTTCTGAGAGTTCGTTAGTGGGGCGTAAAAGTCAGGGGCCGCTTCACGCCGCGCCGGTTTATTCTGAATAATTGTGGTTGTAGATAATTGTCAGATTGGGAAGCGAGAGTTTCTCTTCCTTTTTTTCCTGTTCTTTTAGATTATATGCTATAAATGTGATAAAGGTTTTTGTTCAGTTTTTTCTTCCCTGTTTTTTCTTTATCTTTTTAATACAATTGTGTATAAGAGTATTCTATTTTATATTTCCTTTTTCTTTATTGCTTTTCTTTTTGGATATATTGCTTTTTATGAGCTTTTTTAATGAGCTTTTTATAAACGTGTTTGGATTTTACTGCTTAATATGTTAAAAACCTTCAATAAAAATACGCACACACACCATAGCTGTCAACGTTTCCCTTTATTTAAGGGAAATTCCCTTACTCTGAATAGGATTCCTCGTAAGTAAAGGGGAAAGTTGACAGCTGTGACACACACACACACACACGCAACACCTCAGCTAAAACACTTGCCCTGGTTTCCCATAAGATACCCTGATGTTTTATGATATGTCAGCATAGAAATATTTATGTAAGTAAATTACATATAATGTTATCAGAAAAAACTGGCTGTTGGCACTTTAAGCCATATATTGAACCATCTAAAGGCAGTGGCAAAGCAAGGTACCTGGTGCGGAAAATTTCTTGTCACCCTCCCATTTAAAAAAAAACATTGTCTGCAAAAAGTGGTTTGACTTTATTTCATCTTTTGGGGGGGGGGGGAGCCAGAGTTGTTGAGCAATTTTTGGGGAGATCACATGCCTTGCGGCGAGGATTCTGACTGCTGCCCTACAGCTGAGGGCCTAACCAACAGCATCTCTCACAGGCCGCACAGCATTTTGTCACCCCTTCCTCAGAGGTGACACCAGGGGCAGGCCGCACCCACCTTGCTCCGCCCCTGTGTAAAGGTAACACAGCCTCACAGGAGAGGTTCAGTTCTACGGCCAACCAGAGCCAATAAAATTTATCACAAAGTTTGCCTGGTCTTGAACTGGCCCCCTAGCCTGGAATCTCAGCCTTTTCCAGTTCCCACTTGAATTTTGTGCATGAATCTCATGAGTTTTCAAGATCTGGTTCCCACAGCAACTGTCAAGAGCGCCACAGAATCTGTCACTATGCAGGATACTAAATTTATTTCGCAATATTGTTTCCTGCTGCCTTCTGTGGCTTTGCTGCCATGGAAATGCGGGCAGGACAGGCCTCTGCCGGAAGAAATGTCCTTGGCAAGGAACAATGAAAGTGTGGATCTCGCTGCTCTTCTCCAGAAGGCTAACCTGCAAACTCAACGGCTGGGCATTCAAGCACAATGGATCTGTTTTTGGTTTTCCACAGAATCAGAATGGGTGGCACCTTTCAACCGGGTGACTTAAAAGCAGTCTCCGAAGTTCTAGAGTCTCCTCCCTGGACCAATTTAGAACTTACCTGCATCTTTGGAAAAGCCACTTGGGGCCCTCCAGGCAACTCTGTTTCTTGAGTATTTACCCTGATTTGCTTGCTTGCACAACATTTACGCCAGGTTAGATCATATCTGGTTTTTATTGAGCATCTGATCTGTTCGCAGGGCAGTTGTACAATAAAGAGCATTCACTCTTGATTTGCTTAAAGGGTGTTACAGTCGTACCTTGGTTCTCAAACTCAATCCGTTCCAGAAGTCCGTTCCAAAACCAAAGCGTTCCAAAACCAAGGCACACTTTCCCATAGAAAGTAACGCAAAACAAATTAATCCGTTCCAGACTTTTAAAAACAACCCCTAAAACAGCAATTTGGCATGGATTTTACTATCTGACGAGACCATTGATCCAAAAAATGAAAGCAATAATCAATGTAAAGGTAAAGGGACGTCTGACTGTTAGATTCAGTTGCGGACGACTCTGGGGTTGCGGCGCTCATCTTGCTTTATTGGCCGAGGGAATCGGCGTTCAGCTTCCAGGTCATGTGGCCAGCATGACTAAGCCGCTTCTGGCGAACCAGAGCAGCGCACGGAAATGCCGTTTACCTTCCCGCCAGAGCGGTACCTATTTATCTACTTGCACTTTGACGTGCTTTCGAACTGCTAGGTTGGCAGGAGCAGGGACCAAGCAACGGGAGCTCACCCCGTCGCAGGGATTCGAACCGCCGACCTTCTGATCGGCAAGCCCTAGGCTCTGTGGTTTAGACCACAGCGCCACCAGCGTTCCAATAATAATCAATGTACCATACTATAAAATAAATAAGACAGTACTGTAGATGATAAAAAATAAAATAAAAATTTTTTCTTACGTGCACCAATGATAGTCATTGTTTGGAGGGGGGGTGGGCTTTTATCCATTTCCATAGTCACACAATCAATCAATCAGTAGCTGAACTGGGTTCCACACAGTCACAAAAACAAATTAACTGAAGAAGCCTCAAAACAAAAACGCAAAATAATTAGCAAAAACAAAAGTGGCAAACTTAATCCGTTCTGGAAGTCCATTTGACTTCCGAAATGTTTGAAAACCAAGGCGCAGCTTCTGATTGGTGCAGGCACCCCGAAAATAGCTGACAGCCGCATCAGACATTTGGCTTCCAAAAAACTTTTGAAACCCAGAACACTTCCTGGTTTTCAGCGTTTGAGAACCAAGGTACCACAGTAATACATCTTCCCTTTAGTTATCCCAACCATGCACCATGTTATAGACCTTTATTTTGTCTCTCTTGCTCACAGTCTGTAAAGCTAAAAGCCCCCGATATTGACACCTCATGGGGGAACTGCTCCAACCCCAACTTAGTTGCCCTTTTCTGCAACTTCCTCAGCTCTAGAGTCCCTTTTTTGAGGTGTGGCAATCAGAACTGTACACGCAAGATTCCAAGTGTGGTCGCACCATAGATCTGCAAAACTGCACTACGTCGTTTGCAGTTTTTCATTCCTTTTCTAAGGATTCCTAACATTGAATTTGCCTTTTGCACAGCTGCTGCACACTTAAGTCGACTTCTTCATCAAGCTATATCCATGGACAACCCCAAGGTCTCACTCTTGGTCAGCCTCTGCAAGTCCAGATTCCAGAAGCGTAAGTGAGAAACTGGATGTATGCTCCACATCACACTTGCACACATTGAACTCCATGTGAAGTTTTAATGCCCGTTCATTTAATTTGGACATACTTCTTTGGAACTCCTCACAAGGCTTGCCATGTGTCCTCTTTTTCCAGGACACGTCCTCTTTTTAAGGGGTACAACTTCTGTCCGGGTTGATTTTTTTTAATTTGCCAAAAGGTCTCTGGCTATACTTTCTGCATAGACGTAACTGGTGGCAATAGACTTGCTTCCCTCTTCTCTTCTCCTGGCGCCCTCAGCAATATATTACAGCCTACATATAGTACAAGTATTTAATTTGGTGTCATCCACAAACCTTGCCAATCCTTCAGGGGAGACCCCCTCTCTTCTTACACCCCTCCATGCTGGAGAGTAACTGACAACACTAGGAACAGCCATTGCACTCCCCTCCCCAAGAGTTGGCACCAAAACAAAGCGGCCGCAGAGACCACATAAGACCACAGGTCTTGAAATACCTACATTGGCTCTCAGTACGTTTCCGAGCACAATTCAAAGTGTTGGGGCTGACATTTAAAGCCCTAAACGGCCTCGGCCCAGTAGACCTGAAGGAGCATCTCCACCCCCATCGTTCAGCCCGGACACTGAGGTCCAGCGCCGAGGGCCTTCTGGCAGTTCCCCTCACTGCAAGAAGTGAGGTCACAGGGAACCAGGCAGAGGGCCTTCTTGGTAGTGGCACCCACCCTGTGGAATGCCCTCCCATCAGATGTCTAGGAAATAAACAACTACCTGACTTTTAGAAGACATCTGAAGGCAGCCCTGTTTAGGGAAGTTTTTAATGTCTAATGTTTTGTTGTATTTTTAATATTTTGTTGGAAGCCACCCAGAGCGGCTGGGGAAACCCAGCCAGATGGGCAGGGTATAAATAATAAATGATGATGATGCAACTCTTGTATATTTGCACCATTCCAAAAAAGATCTATACCTTAAATAGGGCTCCTTGGGTCTCATACGCACATGAGAAAAATCACATCCCTGGTAGATCCCATTTTTAGCACATTTTTCCTTTAAGATATTTTGATCATACTGGCTAAAGGTGGTGGTGGGGCTGGCTGTTTTCTCCTGTTGTTGTTTTCTCAAAGTACTTTTAAGATGCCTTGCAGAGCAAAAGGAAGACATTCCTGCCAAGCCAGTTTACATAACAATAAAACTAATAATAATAATATCAGATATGACGCCATAATATAAAACAGTCCTTAAAAACACACACCACTCAAAAGTCCTGCCAATCTATAAATAATGTCATTTATATAGCAGTAAAATAGCCACTAATAATCTGAAACTAGCTCAAATTTTCCCAACTAAAAGGCATTTCGGCTAAAAGAAGATTGGAAATAAACAAGTCTCCAAAGCTCACCGTAAAGCCAGAACAGATTAAGAAAACCATGTATCCTTCTCAAGAAATCACACAGATGGGAAGATAAGCAAATTGTAATAACTTCTACAACCGGCCCTATAGACTATCACAGCTTTGGGGTGGGATTCAACGGAATATCTGCAAAATCGGGTTGTGCAACTGACTGAGCGGTCTTGTGCAACAACCCCCCCAAAATTGGACTTTTTGGGGAACAGAAAGGGATGTCAGATAGAAAGTGACAGGTAACACTTGCTTTGATAAAGTGTCACCTAGCCTCTTCTCAAACAGGTCTGAACGTCACATAGTTTGCCTGCAAAGAAATCAGGATAAATTCTCAATTATAACAAGCTGTCCTAAAGAATTTCCCTAGACTAGGTGTTCTGCTACAACACAGTGCCCTCCAGTGGTGATTGGAGGAATGGCACCCAAAAGGTAAGACTCTCAGTGGGCTTAGCTTATACAGTATGAATCAGAGGTCAAATAAAGCTATGTAGAAAATAACTGAAATGCAGCATTTTAAAAAAAGAAAAGAAAGTTTTTGGGTTTTCTCTTCTCCCAGTGCAACACTGAAGAAAAATCACCTGGAAGAAGTTAAAACTATTAAGCGCAGCATCGTAAGAACCTCAGCAGCTTCTTACTTGTTTTTTAAAAGCTTCTGCCCTCATGGGGCTCCTCAGCACAACTTGTTAATTTAGGTCATCCTGATTTGCTTATAATACAAAGCTTATTATAGTTGTTTTATTGTATACTTATTCATACCCTCATATTCCCTGATGGCACTCGGGACGGCTTACAGATAAAAACAAGAGCTGCTAAAAACATAGAAAAAAACAATAATTAAAAAGCAATTAAACACTGAATGAATTAAATCTATCTATCTATCTATCTATCATCTATCTATCATCTATCTATCTATCTATCTATCTATCTATCTATCATCTATCTATCTATCTATCAATCATCTATCTATCTATCTATCTATCTATCTATCTATCTATCTATCTATCTATCATCTATCTATCTATCTAATCTATCTATCATCATCATCTAATTATAAACATCTATTAAAACCATACAAACAATTACAGTAGAAACTGCATGGCACCAACCCCCTCATTAAACATAGTCTTAATAGAATGTCTTCACCTGCTGGTAGGACAGCAAGGAGGCAGCCAGTCTAGCTTCTCTAGGGAGGAAGTTCCACAATCTGGGAGCTACCACCAAGAAGGCTCTCTCCCACATCCCTACCAAGTACGCTTGCGAGGGTGGTGGAACAGAAGGACCACTCCCAAAGATCTCAAAACCAGAGTAAGTTCTTATGAGGGGATACGGTCTTCCAGATAGCTTGGATCTAAGCCATGTAAGTCATAACCAGAACTTCGAATTGTGCCTGGAAATAAGCCAGCAGCCGGTGGAGCTGTTGTAGCAAAGGGGTTTTACACAATCATTAGACTATATCTGGTCTGAACATTTGTTCTGGCTTATAGGACAGTTAAAAAAGCAATTAGCATCCACCCCAATATGCTTGTGGGGTGGTTAAAAAGTCTTCCCACTAGCCATTCATCCATCCAAAATATTTTGATGCATTTTCCTAACAACTTTCCAAACCTCAAAAAGTCAGTGTTGTTTTTGTTGTTGTTCTTGCTGCAAGAGGGCAAAGGCTGGGGACTTATTGGCCTGCTGTATCGGCCATTTCTGCCGGCACTAGGTGATTGACATCCATCAAAGTCCCTTGCACAGCCCCTTCCAAATGCCTGACAATGAGCCCTGTGCTCAGTTTTGCCCTAAATATAGCAGGTCCTTCTCTGCTAGCATCTTTTGAGTCTCTGGATTTCCCTTCTTACGTTAGCTCCATCTGTGCTTCCTCTCTCCCCATGGATTTCAGAGGAAAGTTAAGGCTTTTGTTGCCGTTGTCAGAAATCTGGGATTAGAGGAATTAAACTGAAGCTGCTATGAGGAATTTGTAATGACATATTTTTAAAAGGGTTTAAAATTGGTACGGTGTGTACTTTTAGCCCAAACGTTTCCAGAACAGGAATAACATTATCGGAGTTCTCTTGGAGTGGATTGAATAAATCTTGTCATGCACCCATCAAAGTCTGCTGCCTGAGGTAAAGTGTGTGGCTGCACGAGACGCGGTCTTTTTGGTAGCTGCACCTCTTGTTATATGTGAGAGACAGTCTGGTGCGGCAATTTGGCTGGGGAGATCCAGGTTCAAATCCTGTGCCCCCAGCCATGAAGCTCACTGGGCGATCTTGGGACAGCCACTGTCTTTCAGTGACGTCATGCATGCGACATTGCGAGGAGCCAGGGGGCAGAGACCACCCCCCCAAATATTGAGGGGGGCCCAGCCACTTCAAAAAATATATTGGGGGGTGGTGAAACTGCCTCAGCCTTGGCCCCTAGGAGTTGGTGTGCCTGCTAGCTTTGTATGTGGTTTTTAAAAGAAAGAGAAAATCTAATACAATACCAATTTTGATTATTAATTAAATTTGTATACCACCCTTCAAACACAGATCTCAGGGTGGTTTACAACATAAGAAACGAGAGATTTCCATGGTACTATTATCTTCATGGGTCCATGCTAACTAGTGATAGAAAATGGTAGAGCCGATTTATTCAGACGACGCAGATCCCAAACCTGGAACCGCGCAGCTGAATTGAAGTTTATAGAGCAATAATGCTAGTCTCAATTGATTATGTAGGTTAATCTGTGTTTTGGGGAGAGGTGGAGATAAGAGGGGATGGTTCTGCCTTGCGGGAGAGGATTTGATAAAAACTTTTTACGGCTTGCCCAACCACATCTAGAGGGGAAAGGCACTTTGCATATGTACAATCTGTACTAATGTGTTCAGTTCTTCATTTGAAAATGTCCAGGGAATGAAATGAATTGCTCTAAAAATATGCTTTATTGGTAACATGCTTTGATGTTAAACGAGAGAAAATAACTTCATTTCTGATTCCTGAATTTTAAAACTAATCTCTTTGTGTATTCTGTCTTCAAGAGAAGGCTGCGCAGTGATATATCCCTTACAAGCTGCAAAAGGCAAAGTTCTCCTTCCTGAGAAGCAAATAGAATAGTAAGGGTTCCTGAGGGTCATCTAGTCCAACTCCTTGCAATCGCTGTTAAAGAATCCCCAACAAATGGCAATCCAACCTGTTTAAAAACCTCTAAGGAGAACCCACCACCTCCCGAGGGAGTCGGTCCCACTATCTAACCGTTCTTACAGTCAGAAAGTTCTTCTTGATGTTCCATCAGAATCTCTTTCCTTGTATCTTGGAGGAGTCAGACCCAATGGGCCACCTGGCTTAGTATTGCCTACCGGAAGCTGTTCTCTAAGGTTTCAGGTAAGTGACTTTCCCAGGCCTCCCTGCATATGCCAGAGATGAACCCTAGGACCTTTCACACGCAAAGGAAATGCTCTAGCATTGTATTATGGCCCTTCCCCGATAGAGACAACGCTTTAATTTCAACAAACAGACAGATTTGGGAACTAAAGGTATGTTGCAGATGAGGAGATGAACGGTGCTCTTTGCGTCTTGCCAAATAACATAGTGATTCCTGGTCGCTTTGTGGAAGCTGAGAGTTTCCACCCAACCAGACTTCCTTGGAGCCTCAAATAAAGTATAACTTTATTCTTGACAGCAGGATCCACCTAGGAGGGGAAGGGTGGGTGGGGAGCAAGCAGAGAAAAGCAATACAGGACTGGTCTTATGGATTTTTTTAAAAAGTGAGGGACTCTTTATTGAGAGCAGCATATTATTTGTTTTTTAAAAAAAGAACACCTGTTGGCTGTTCTACCCCTCCGCTTAAGCAAACTGAAACTAAAAAAAAAATGACTCTAGGCTGCAATTCCAGTAATAATATATATAAAAAAATTACTAAGGCTGAGAGGTGTCAACTTTTTTAAAAAAAAAACGTAAGAAAGAAAAGGAAAACAAACATTGCCCCAAATAATCATATAAAAAGGCGGCATTGGATAGTCAGGAAAGCTAGTGAAAAATCTCCTTCATATGCCAGGCACTTAAGTGTTCTTTGCTCTGTTTTTTTGGATACGCAGGGAGGTGCCAGAAGGCCTGACAAGATGGACGACACGAGGAGAAGAGAGGTGGAAGGACTGCTTAATAAATATACAGGTTCCTCGCCGGATGAAAGAAAAGGACTGCGTGTGACGGGCAAGGAGGGTGTGTGTGTGTCTCCTTTCCAGTGTGGGCGGGACACCAGATTCTGTGCAAGGGGGAAGGGGGCAACCTCCCAAGAAAATGGCGGGGATAATATGGCGACACAAAAAGGCTGCTGGACCCTGTTCAGATAAGGCGTACAGCCCAGGGAGTGGGGCTGGGGCTGGTTGCCTTCCAAAGCCTCCTAGGTCAGCTCAACTGATATGGCAGAAGGTTGGGGAAGGAGGTGTTCGAAAATGACTGAAGCGCAGGGTTGGTAGTACTGTATCTTTTGCTCTATAAGACTCACTTTTTCCATCCTAAAAAGTAAGGGGAAGTGTGTGTGCGTCTTATGGAGCGAATGCAGGCTGCACACCTATCCCAGAAGCCAGAACAGCAAGAGGGATTGCTGCTTTCACTGCGCAGCGATCCCTCTTGCTGTTCTGGCTTCTGGGATTCAGAATATTTTTTTTCTTGTTTTCCTCCTCCAAAAACTAGGTGCGTCTCGTGGTCTGGTGCGTCTTATAGAGCGAAAAATACGGTACCTGCTGCTGAACCCATTGCACTGAGAAATATAAATCAAGGAAGCAAGAAATGCCAAACCCACAAGGTGTACCAGGGCAGGCGTTGGGACATGGTTTTGCTGTAAATAAAAAGCCAACAGCCTCCCCCTGGGCGTTGCTCAGGGCTTACTTCTTCCCAGTGCTTCCCCCCCTCAAAAAAAAAAACCTTGTGGGCTGCACAGCAGCACACAAAAGCCCCCAGCATGCTGCACTCTACCCCCCCCCCCAAATGTTAAGACACTTTCTAGCTCCTGGAAGGAACCTGGCTGTGCTTTTCGTTAAAAGGATTCCCCAAAGAGGTTTTGTTCAAGGGGAGGGAGAAAATAGATAGATGTCCCAAGACAGAGGAATCACCACAGAGACTCTCTTTTTGTGACTGGCCCACGGTGGCTCCCAGATTCCCCTTCATCTCTGGGATGTCGCTGTTTCCAACTAGCCCTGTGGGTTATCGGGAGGTAGAATCTGGAGGAACGCAGTCTGGTTGGGCGCAAGGGAACAGGGGCGTGTGGGCCTGGTAGAAAAAGAGAGGCCTTGAGGCCTTCAGGAGCGCTGCGTCTGTGACCCTCCGCGTGGGCGCTGCGTGTAAAAATCCCGTGGTCCCTTTGGGTTGCGACTCTTAGGTCCCGGTTTGAGGAGTCTGTAACAGTCAAAATGCCAAAAGCCAGGCTCCCGCTGTGTCCCAACCCCGGCTAGAGGAGGGCGGGCAGCACCTCCCTGCTCAGGCCTTGCTTTCGGACGGGTTCTCTCCCAGCATGTTGGCGATCTCGCTGAAAGACGGGCGGTCCTTCGGGCTGGGAGCCCAGCAGCGCTGCATCACCTTGTAGAGCTTAGAGGGGCAGCCCTCTGGGTGGGGAAGCTTCATCTTCCCAGACTGTAAACCTAAAGAGAGAAAAAGAGGAGGCTGAGGACACAGGGGACGGCTGGCCCAGCCCTTAGCAAGGGGCACACACTATGGAAACTCAGCACTGAGACTCTTGTAAAGGTTACAGTAATTTCAAAGAACTGCAGAGTGGTGCATACTCTGGTTATCTCCCGCTTGGACCACTGCAATGCTCTACACGTGGGGCTACCTGGAAGCTACAATTAATCCAGAATGCGGCAGCCAGACTGGTGACTGGGAGTGGCCGCCAAGACCACATAACACCGGTCCTGAAAGACCTACATTGGCTCCCAGTACGTTTCCGAGCACAATTCAAAGTGTTGGTGCTGACCTTTAAAGCTCTAAACAGCCTCGGCCCAGTATACCTGAAGGAGCGTCTCCACCCCCATCATCCAGCCCGGACACTGAGGTCCAGCTCTGAGGGCCTTTGGGCAGTTCTCTCACTGTGAGAAGTGAGGTTACAGGGAACCAGGCAGAGGGCCTTCTCGGTAGTGGCGCCTGCCCTGTGGAACACCTCCCATCAGATGTCCAGGAAATAAACAACTACAGTGGTACCTCGGGTTAAGAACTTCATTTGTTCTGGAGGTCCGTTCTTAACCTGAAACTGTTCTTAACCTGAGGTACCACTTTAGCTAATGGGACCTCCCGCGTGATTTCTGTTCTCATCCTGAAGCAAAGTTCTTAACCCGAGGTACTATTTCTGGGTTAGCGGAGTCTGAAGCATCTGTAACCTGAGTTACTACTGTATCTGACTTTTAGAAGACACCTGAAGGCAGCCCTGTTTAGGGAAGCTTTTAATATCTGATGTTTTATCGTGTTCTTAATATTCTGTTGGAAGCTGCCCAGAGTGACTGGGGAAACCCAGCCATATGGGCGGGCTATAAAGAATAAATTATTATTATTATTATTATTATTATTATTATTATTATTATTATTAAGCCCAGGGAATAGGCACCAGTGGGGATCTACGTACCTGACAGCACCTCTTCATCCGCCAGCTTGGAATGGGGCATATCCCCCAGCGTGAATATTTCCCACATGACGACCCCAAAGGACCAGACGTCAGACTTGGTGGAGAACTCGTCTTCCAAGACGGCTTCAGGGGGCATCCAGCGGAGAGGGATCCTGGCTTGGTGGTAGTGATAGTACTCGCTGCCCGTAGGGAAGCAAAAGGACAGGTCAGTTCTCTGGCCCCTAAAAAACCCCAAATGTGCTGCATTCAGACCAGCCAAGGGAGGTGCAGCTGTCTCTATTTACCTGCTGTAAACATCCTTGCTGAGGCTCAGGCTGGACACCTTCACCTGCCTTTGTGCGCTGACCAGGCAGTTCCGAGCGGCCAGGTCTTTGTGCACGAATCTGCTGTTGGACATGTGCTCCATCCCCAGGGCCACCTGGCAGCAGAAGGACACCTGTTTGGAAAAAGACCAGCGCCGTAAAAACGTAATCAAGTCACCTGGAATGCTTTATGCCAGAGGTTTTCAACCTTTTTGGGCCCACGGCACCCTTGACCAACTGCAGTGGTACCTCGGGTTAAGAACTTAATTCGTTCCGGAGACCCGTTCTTAACCTGAAACTGTTCTTAACCTGAGGCACCACTTTAGCTAATAGGGCCTCCCGCCGCTGGAGCACGAATTCTGTTTTCATCCTGAAGCAAAGTTCTTAACCCGAGGTACTATTTCTGGGTTAGTGGAGTCTGTAACCTGAAGTGTCTGTAACCTGAAGTGTCTGTAACCCGAGGTACCACTGTACTATCTTTCTGTGGCCACAATTGTGGGGCTCAGGAGTTGTCCAGTTCTGTCGCCCCTTGCCTGCAGCCTCTCGCCCTTTTTCGAACCCCCTCCCTCGGGGAGTGTTCCCTCAGCCTCCTCTCCCCTTCGCTCTCCTTGGGAGTCCTCTGGGCATCCGCAGCTGCCGCCCGTGGTCTCTGAGCTGCCAGAGAGAGGGGTGCCTCCTCACACTGCCCCACAGAGGCCTGGGGAGCACCCCCTGGCCAGCCCCAGAGGCATCGTTCGCCTGCTGAACTTGTAGCCAGGGCTGCTGCAGTGAACAGCTGTGCAAGCCTTTGGGAGGAAGAGTTGTGAGAGGGCATCAGAGAAGGGAGGGAAGGAAAGAGGGACAGAGGCCAGTGTTGCATGTGGCACCCCTGGCCATCATTCAAGGCACCCCAGGGTGCCACAACACACTGGTTGAAAGCCACTGCTTTATTTGGGACAAAAATGGAAGCAAGAAGAATTACCAACAAAAGAAGAATGGCAAATGAAATTAATGGACTATGCAGAATTAAGATAAATTAACAGGAAGGATTCGAAACCTGTGGGACCAGAGATTCTTAGAAGACTGGAGTAAATATTTGAACTATTTGAAAAGCAATTTTAATAAGCAGATTACGCTAGTAGGACTGCAAGAAGTTCTGTAAGGAGGATAATATGAAATATTGCAAGGAAGATTATGAAGAGAATTATTAGTTAATGATAATTAAAAGTAATAGAGAAATTCAGAAATGCAGAATAAGTGATAAAGAACGGGAAATCTTCAGAGGTTGTTGACAGAAGTCTAAAACATTGTATAAGATAAGAAGTTATGTTACCGTATTTTTTGTCCCATAGGACGCTCCGCCCCATAGGACGCACCTACTTTTTTGGGGGGAAATAAAGGAATTTCCCCCCCCTTTATTTCCCCCCTAAAACCAGGTCGGGGAACAGTGGAATGGGGGCGCTGCGCCTCCCCACTGTCCCCCGAGCTTGTGGAGCTGGCCGATATCTGCCCGGCGCTAGGGGCGCTCTGCTTCAGGGCGCCCCGCCCGCCGGGCAGCAGGCTGCTATCCGCAGCGTGGGGAGCCCTGCGGGGAACTCCTGCAGGGCTCCCCATGCTGCGGATGTCTGTCCAGTGCGTGGGGAGCTCTGCTTCAGGGCGCCCCGCCCACTGGGCAGCAGGCTGCGGACAACTGCGCGAAGCACAGGGCATCCTCCAAAGGGCGCCCCGTGCTCCCGGCTGCCGCCCGCAAGCCTTGCATGCCCGGGGGGAGTTCCCCCCGGTGCGCAAGGCTTGCGGACACCTGCGCGAAGCATGGGGCATCCTCCAAAGGGCGCCCCGTGCTCCAGGCTGCTGCCCGCAAGCCTTGCGCGCCCGGGGGGAGTTCTCCGGACGCGCAAGGCTTGCAGATAGCTTCCTGGAGCCTGGAGAGCGAGAGGGGTCGGTGCGCACCGACGCCTCTCGCTCTCCAGGCTTCAGCGAAAGCCTGCATTTGCCCCATACAACACACACACATTTCCCCTTCATTTTTGGAGGGGGAAAAGTGCGTCCTATAGGGCGAAAAATACGGTCAATGACTGTTGGAAATGATATGTTAAAAAATTAATTAAAATGTATATAAAGAAAACACTGCTTTATGTGTTTTCTCATTGTACAGTGGTTCCTCGGGTTAAATACTTAATTTGTTCCGGAGGTCCGTTCTTAACCTGAAACTGTTCTTAACCTGAAGCACCACTTTAGCTAATGGGGCCTCCCGCTGCTGCCGTGTTGCCAGAGCCCGATTTCTGTTCTCATCCTGAAGCAAACTTTTTAACCCGAAGTAATATTTCTGGGTTAGCGGAGTCTGAAACCTGAAGCGTCTGTAACCTGAAGCGTATGTAACCCGAGGTACCACTGTAATAGTTTTATCTGGTTTTTTATAATAGTAGATTCTATTGTTGTAACCCACCCTGAGACCTTGCGGTGAAGGGCAGTTGAGTAATTTCATTAATAAAATACACCTGGTTTGGAAGGGGGATTTAAGGTTGTAGCCTATATGTCAGGCCAAGCATTTAGACCAATACCACTGAATTATATCATGGTCGGCCCCCAGGGAGCAGGCTGCGCCTTGTTCCCTCCTCCCTTGGCTGTTGGCTTATTCACATGCTGAAGCATAAAATTGCCTCGGGGAAATTGGTGTAAAGTTCCCCCAGGTGAAACTGGTGGCGCAAAGTTCCCTCTTCACCTTCTGCTTGGTGCTGATGGGCTGCGGCTTGAGCTTCTCATCTTTAGTCCTGGAAATCCGGAGGAACTGCTTCAGATCTCCCTGCAAGGAAAAAAAAAAGGAAGCTGCTGTTTTCATAACTGCACGCACAAAGCACCGAAAGGCAGGAAGGACGACGGCAGGGATGGCCTCATCTGCCCAGGCAAAAGCGGCGGCATCTTCTCTGGTGCTACCAGGAGAGCACAAAACCAACCGAGTGTGTGAGTGAGAGAGATTCCTTCCATGTGGCTGCAACTATCTCTGTTTCGCATGCAGGTGTTCCCAGGTGTCAGCACCTGGCATCTCAAGTTAGGGCAGGAGAAGTCCTTTGCCAGAAAACCCAGAGAGATGATGCCAGTCCATGGAGACAGTGTTAAGATAAGATGGATCAATGGTCTGGGCTCGGGATAAAATAGTGTCCCATGTTTCTATATTCATATATAATCTGGAATACCCCCTACAAACCCAAATATTATCTTCCATTAACATCATGGTATTCCTCTCCTCCTCTCATTTGCTTTGCAAACATTTATCTCACTGCTATATTCAGGAAACTTTCAAAAGTGGGCGAATGATTATATATACATTCCCTTCACTTACAAAGTAATATAGCCCTGTATAGAATCCAGACTCCCTCGTCACTCCATTTCGGAGACTGAAATCTATGCAGTCACCTCCAATGCAAACAGCTGGTGTTTCTACATAAGCTGCTGGCGTTTGCCCCCCAACTAGAAAGAAGTTAAGGGCCACCCAATGTTCATCTGCCTCTCAAAGAGATGTCTAACAAGCAGGCATATCCTGCTTTATCCAAGACCTTCAATTGTCAGCAGTATCCTAGGAGCATCCCACTGTTTTCATTATGGCAATTCCCTTAGTCAACGGGCCTTTCAGCATCAGTCAAAGTATAATCTATTTATTTCAATTATAAAGGTAAAGGGACCCCTGACGGTTAGGTCCAGTCGTGGCAGACTCTGGGGTTGCGTCGCTCATCTCGCTTTATTGGCTGAGGGAGCCGGCGTACAGCTTCCGGGGCATGTGGTCAGCATGAACCAGAGCAGCGCACGGAAACATCGTTTACCTTCCCGCTGGAGGAGTACCTATTTATCTACTTGCACTTTGACGTGCTTTTGAACTGCTAGGTTGGCAGGAGCTTGGACCGAGCAACGGGAGCTCACCCCGTCGCGGGGATTCGAACCGCTGACCTTCTGATCGGCAAGTCCTAGGCTCTGTGGTTTAACCCACAGCGCCACCCGCGTCCCTGAATTTTCAATTATAACACAAAGGAAATCAAGGCGTTGTACGTGATTCACCTCCTGCAAGGCAGGTCGGACTTAAAAGAGACTGTGACTGGCTTCACATCACCCAACCAGCTTCGTGGCTGAATGGGCATTTGAACCCTGGTCTCCTAAGGCCTTATAACCACCATGCTGGGCCTCAGTAAAACACCTTTGGCAGGGGGGAGATGTTGGCCCAATTTCAAGGCCAGGCTACCTGCCATAAAGCTCCTACTAAGATTTGACAGTCCCAGAGGGACTTCTTACCAGATCCACATATTCCAGAACCATATAGTGAGGCTCAGCTTCCCGGCAAAGGCCCAGCAACCGCACCACATTGTTGTGGTTCAGCTTGCCAAACATCTCGAACTCTCGCCTGAAGTCCAGCTGCAGCTGCTCATCCCTCGTTTGAAGGCTCTTGACCAAAACAAGCACTTCGGTTTCGTTGTCCTCGATGCCTTTTGCCTTGGCCAGGAAGACTTCTCCGAACTCACCCTTCCCTGGAAGAAGAGGACAACCTTTGCTGCTGTTCTCGTGGCAAGCGGGGAGATAAACCAACAGAATGTATTGCACAAGACCTTCGTATGTCCTGAACGGAATACCGTTGACCTATTTACCCATGGTCCCAAATAGCTGCATGATACTTTACACCTATAGTGTGCGGTGTTAGTTAAGTGACGGAAAGCAAATGTCGAGTGGTCAAACTCTAGGGGGAATAGGTTGAGGTCACCAGCAAGCAAATGGAAAGCAGGATTGTTTGTCGGAATCTGCGTTCGATAGAATGACTCTTCCGGAATCGCCCTCCAACGATAATTAACGACCTGAGACTCTGATAAGGCTCCAGGCACATCCCCTATTCAGCAGAGTTTCCAGCACAGGGAAGAGATGAGAAGTTTGGGCTACATTGCTAGGTTTTATTACTAAGCTACGCAGACAGAAAAGAAATACATCCTCTCTCTGTGAAAGCAGAGAGCAACTGAACAACAAAGGAACAGGAAAATAGTAGCGTCACATCCATCTCCTGTCTGAAATCCAACAGCCTGGAATGTGTGGAATGCAAAACAGAGTCTTGTGACTCCAAAGCACTGCACAGTGGCAAACAGAAACTAACTTTGTTGCTATGCAGCATTACCTAAGGTAGTGATTGTCTGCAGGTTAGTGCGGGGAAAGTGCATCTTGTCGCTGGCGCTGTGCCTCTTGCTGACGGCGGAGCCGCTGCCAAGATTGGTCAGGGCCACTTCTTCCTGAATCTCAGCGGTGGTCTGCCCATTCTGCAGCAGGGTGCCCCCTGGAAAGAGAAACGGGTTTGTCAAAAAGGACCGCTTTTAAGAATTGGAACGCTTCCTGGGGATCGCGAACTCCGTGCTAACAAGCCTCTGGAAACAAAAGCATTGATTGAAAAGTGCATGCAAGGTGCATTTCAGGGGACCCCAGTTCCCAGCAGCCCCATAAAAGGAGGCCAGTTGCTGTTCTGCTGTGCGGCTGCTAATTGCAACCGAAGAGCTCTGAGCAGCTGAAACACTGGGGGGTGAATGCAGAGGGGAACGAGAAGGCAAAAACTCCTCCCTGGCAGTGGTGTAGCGTGGGGGGTGCAGGGGGGGCCGGCCGCACCGGGCGCAACATCTAGGGGGGCGCGCTCGCAGCTCTCTGCCCCTACCTGGCTCACTCACTCTCTCTCACGGGTTAGGGGGCGCAAATTACTTGCCTTGCCCCGGGTGCTGACAACCCATGCTACGCCACTGCTCCCTGGATTCCCAAGGGCAGGGTGAGGAACCTTCAGCCCGCAAGCCAATCTGGCCCTGGCTTGGGTCCCTATTTAGCCCTTAAAGTACCCCCAACCTGTCCCACACCTGATGTCATAAGTGACATCAGATGTAAGGCAGCAGGGATGTAGCTGTGCAACTGAGTTTCCTGTGGGGAAACTGATCCCCAAAGAAAGCAGCATTGCCAAGCACAGGGTTGGCAAAATGTGTTTCCCAAGCACCCGACATCTAAAGTGCTGACTTTTAGATGTCGGCCCCATATACCTGAAGGAGTGTCTCCACCCCCATCATTCACTGAGGTCCAGTGCCGAGGGCCTTCTGGCGGTTCCCTCCCTGTGAGAAGTGAGGTTACAGGGAACCAGACAGAGGGCCTTCTTGGTAGTGGCACCCGCCCTGTGGAACAACCTCCCATCAGATGTCAAGGAAATAAATAACTATCTGACTTTAGAAGACATCTGAAGGATGCCCTGTTTAGGGAAGTTTTTAATGTTTGATGTTTTTACTGTTATTATTAATATTTTGTTAGGAGCTGCCCAGAGTGGCTGGGGAAACCTAGCCAGATGGGCAGGGTATTTTTATTTTTATGATTAGGATTATGATTACTATGATTATTGAAGCACTGTGCAAGGGGCTTGGGCAGGTGTGTTGCTCCACTCACCTATCAAACCTATTCCACAAGACAGATCATTATCTGTGTCACACAGACACCCCCCCAAAAACTTTGTTTTTGTAGCAAGGACCCAATACAAACAGCCTTCTAGAATTTGGGATCTATTTCAAGGCAGAACAGTCCATTTCCCTACAGAGCGGCTTTCCTTGGTCACTAGAGGGCGATGCTGCCACAGAATTCAGAGGGGCCTGCTAAGTGCACAGAACTGGCTGCCTTCCAGCTCCTGCAATTTGATTAGCCCCTCTTGCTGTTTGGCCTATCACTCGAGGCTCCTGCTGGATACCCCTCGTGGTTATTTCATAACCCTCCAGTAGTCGAGATCAGAACTCATCACAGTCCCTCAGCAGTCAAAGCAGCAGGCAGGTCCCGCTGTCGGCAGTGACGGATTAATGAGAGTATTCTGGGCAGCTCCTGCATTCTCAAGAGGAGCCCGGCAGATGAAGTTTGCCTTGCACAGAAAAGGCTGCGGCGACATTGTAAACATCTCAAAAGGCAGGAGAGAGCAATTTAGAAAGAGGCAGACAGTCCCCTCCCTGCACAGCTACATTATTTCCTGCAGGTTATTATCAGCGTTGGGAGGGAAAGTTACAAAAACCTACTAACATCAGTAATTTAAAATCATGCCCCCTCTAAATAAACAAATTTATAGAAGTTCCTTCCCATTTTTAAAAGTGTTTTGCTAAGTTTCTCTCCACAAAAGCGACAGAATAGCATGCTTCAGATCCTATCGATGCAAGTGTGAAGTTAGGAATATTTTTTGCCTCAATGTGCATTCTTTTGAACTTATTTTGCTGCTTATTCACGTGATTCAGAGTGGTCCTTTTGGAGCTCTTCTCAATCTCCTTGAGTTTTCAGGATCCTGAATAATCTGGTCGCCTCCTCAGTGCCCATCCCTATCTCCAAATAACTTATTAACAAGGTAAGAAGCACACGTCCTCAGCCCCCCTCGATTCTGGGAGTGTCCGTTTATTCCTATTCTTTGTTTCTTTAGTAAGTTATTCATCTATAAGAGACCCTGCCCTTTTATCCCACAAGTTTACTTAGGAGCCTTCAGTGAGGGGCATTTTGAAAGTCCAAATGTGCCACCAGATCACCTCTACCCACACTCTTGTTGACACTCTCAAAGAACTCTGAACCAGCTTTGCCGGACCCAATACTTCTTCAGCAAGACTTCTATATTCTGCATCATTCCACCTTTAATACCACTTTCTCCCAATATATGGTACCCGGGACAGATGCTAAGTTGACTGCCTGTAATTTCCCAGATCCCCATTAAAAAATCAAACCCAACAACAAGTAGTGCTATCTACTTTCCAGGCAGATTTTGAGTACAAGTTATGGATTAAGTTAGGAGGTGAGCGTCTATAATCCCTAGACTGGCCTTCCAAGTCCTCTGTCCTCCAGGTGTTTTGCACTAAAACTCCCATAATCTACAACTGCTGGCTGGCGCTGGCTGGGAATTGTGGTGTCCAACATCCTTTGGACCATCCCAAGTGAGGGAAGGCTCTGTCACAGTGTGATACCAGCTCCACCTGGTATGCAGGCTGAGACCCTACCTGCCCACGGACTGTCTCGCCAGAGTGGTGCATGCTCTAGTTATCTCTCGCTTGGACTACTGTAATGTGCTCTACGTGGGGCCACCTTTGAAGGTGACCAGGAAACTGCAATTAATCCAGAATGCGGCAGCTAGACTGGTGACTGGGAGTGGTTGCCGGGACCGCATAACACCGGTTCTGAGAGATCTGCATTGGCTCCCAGTACGTTTCCAAGCACAATTCAAAGTGTTGGTGCTGACCTTTAAAGCCCTAAACGGCCTTGACCCAGTATACCTGAAGGAGCATCTCCACCCCCATTGTTCAGCCCGGAAACTGAGGTCCAGCTCCGAGGGCCTTCCGGCAGTTCCCTCATTGCGAGAAGTGAGGTTACAGGGAACCAGGCAGAGGGCCTTCTCGGTAGTGGCGCCCGCCTTGTGGAACGCCCTCCCATCAGATGTCAAGGAAATAAGCAGCTATCTTATTGTTAAAAGACATCTGAAGGTAGCCCTGTTTAGGGAAGTTTTTAATATTTAATGCTGTATTGTTTTTAACACTCGGTTGGGAGCTGCCCAGAGTGGCTGGGGATACTCAGCCAGATGGGCGGGGTATAAATAATAAATTATTATTATTATTATACATCAACTTGGACAGTTCTTCAGGCTACCTTCCTGAAAAGGAACCATTGCACGCCCAAGCATCTGTCCACAACAAAGGCAAATAATTCATTCATCTTCTGAACCAGGAAGCCTAACCTGAATGTAGGCTACCCCATTCCTGGCCGGGATTCAAGTTCCAACATCTTACCGTTCAAGCACTCCATCTCTGGCTCCTCCCCCTCCGGCTGCTTCTTCAGCCTGTTCGCCTTCCTCCTCTTCTTGCAGTAAAACATGAGGCCCAGGACAATGATGATGTACGCCACCGCAGCTCCAACGGACAGCCCAATGGTCTGGATCATCTTGTAGGGAGTGTGGCTGCTTGGTGCACCCTCCCTTTCTGTCACCGGTTTGTCTGGAAGCAAGAGGGAGGGCATGACATGAAACAGAGGCCTGCGATCACAGCGGCCACATCTGGTCACCACATGCCACAGTACATACCGCAACCAAGCATGCTCTTAACTTTTCTTTGCAATGTACAGAATTAGCCCGGCAACCCTCCCTTCATCAGGACAGCTGTGCCAGCCTCTTGAGCAGGGTGAACGGTTCTTTTCAGATGTTGTTAGAACCAGTCTGCGTAGGGTATTTTGTGTCCAACGGTAGCTACCCCCTAGTGATGCTGTTAAGTGTCATAGTATGCAAACACGAGAATATTCTGTCCTTCTCCTCCTTTTCAACCACAAGAATGAGGAATATGTCTTGCCAAAAAACAGAGTCACTTTCTTGCACCCCAAACACATTTGCCTGACCACTCTGAAATGGACACTTATTTCATAAAATTTGTATGTTGCTTGTCTGTAATTTAAAAAGACAACAACCCTCAGAGCAGTTTGCAAAGAGAATAAAACAATAACATGGATTTTTTTAAAAAATAACTTCTAAAACATTGAAAAATAACTGAAATCATTGGCTTAGGAATTTATATAAGCTAAGTGATGTTTAACATGTACAATTTTGAATTGAAAAGATATAAGGATGTTAATGAACTAAGTTATGTTTAAAAGAATTAGGATTTGGAAAGCCGTTGTAAGGATATGCATGGAAATTCAACCAAGGGGAAGCGAGGAAGTCACTTAACAATGTTAATAACAATGTTCAATAAGGTTATGATTTATGTTTGTTTGTGTGTTTTGTTTGTTTATAATTTTGTGAAAATTAATAAAAAATTGAAAAAAACAACAAAAATAACTGAAATCAATGAAATTTTTTTAAACCATATTAAAGCCTGTCACTCACTCACTCACTCAATCAAGATACTTTATTAGGCATAGACATTTAAAGCCTATGTCAACATTCCACACGTATATATAAATGGGTAGGCTTGCCTAAAGAAAGATGTTTTTAGCAGCCGCAGAGAAGATTACCGTGAAAGGATCTTCCCAAGGTCAACAGGCACTGCAAGATTGATTTCTTACAAATATGCAGTGAGTAGTATGTGGCGCGCCTTTAACAGTGCCAGTTCTGCAGAGTGAAGTGGCTGAGCGGGCATATTATGCGAACGTCCCTTACCCACAACGTGGAGGAAAGCTTCGTGATGCTTGATGTTGCAGCTGTTTCCGGCGATGCACGTGTACTTGCCGGAATCCTCACTGGTGACATCATAGATTACCAGAGAGTTGTTAGACATAATTTGGACCCTGCAAAAGGAAGCGGACGAGAAGGGGGGGCAGTAAGCAGAACCGCCCTAGGTAGCTCCAGAGAATGGTTCTATGCAAACAGAATACACCTGCACCACAGAATGGCATCTTTGGGGAAGCAGCTCTAGTGGACTAAAAGCCAACCACCTGCTACTAGCATTACTACGTCGTCGTCTTCTTCTTCTTCTTCTTCTTCTTCTTCTTCTTCTTCTTCTTCTTCTTCTTCTTCTTCTTCTTCTTCTTGTAATAGTAGCAATAATAATAATAATACAGTCGTCCCTTGGTTTTCGAACAGCTTAGTTCTTGAATGTTTTGGCTCCTGAATGCCGCAAACCCGGAAGTGACTGTTCTGGTTTGTGAACTATTTTTGAACGTCTGACGAGGCTTCTGATTAGCTGCAGGAACCTCCTGCAGCCAATCAGAAGCCACGCTTTGGTTTCCGAACGTTTTGGAAGTCAAACAGACTTCCGGAACAGATTCCGTTCGACTTCCAAGGTACGGCTGTCATTCAATTTATATACTGCCCTTTTCCCGAAGATCCCAGGGCAGTTATAACATCAAAAATATAATTTACATGGCATAATAATAAAAATAATAAAATCAGAATAGAAAATCATGACAACAGTCCACTCATATTGCAAAGGCCAAGGGCCTGGACAAAGAAGAATGTTTTCGCCAGGTGTCTAAAGACATACAGTCATAGGACTGTAGAGTTGGAAGGGAACCCAAGGGTGATCGAGTTCATCCCCCTGCAATACAAGAATCTTTTGCCCAACGCGGGGCTCAAACCCACAACCCCCAGGTTAATAACAATAATAATAGTAATTTTTATTTATACCCCACCCTCCCCAGCCAAGACTGGGCTCAGGGCGGCTAAGAAGCAATAATAAAAACAAGTTGAATGAATACAACTTAAAAACAAGATTAAAATACAACATTAAAACATTAAAATGCAGCCTCATCACAGGAGGAGAAAGGAAAAAAGAAAGAGGGGGAGGGAATCCAATTGGCTCCAAGCCAAAGGCCAGGCAGAACAACTCTGTTTTACAGGCCCTGTGGAAAGAAATCAGATCCTGCAGGGCCCTGGTCTCATGAGGCAGAGCGTTCCACCAGGCCAGAGCCAGTGTTGAAAAGG
This sequence comes from Podarcis melisellensis, assembly GCF_964234715.1. NCBI lineage: Eukaryota > Metazoa > Chordata > Lepidosauria > Squamata > Lacertidae > Podarcis > Podarcis melisellensis. The sequence continues at coordinate 19,053,607 of NC_138530.1, read as the reverse complement.
CCCTGGCTCTGGTTGAGGCTAATCTAACTTCCTTAGGGCCCGGGACCACTAGGGTGTTGCTACTTATGGACCTCGAGGCTCTCCATGGGGCATACCGGGAGAGGCAGTCCCGTAGGTATGAGGGTGAAGAGATTAAGAGTCCTGTGCTCTACCAACTGAGCTATCCCAGGTGTGGCCCACCCAAGGAGGCTGCAAAAAAGAGCCAGTGGAAGGGTATCACTGGTTGTGGGGGGATGTAGCCTGGAGAGTGACAAGGGCCAAATTTAACCCCTGGGGTTTCCAACAGATCAAGTCCACTGGTGCACCCTGACCTCCACCTCCTACCCTACAAAGCTTTAGGCCAAAGCCTTTCCCCACTCTGCTACCAGGGATCCTTTTGAGCAAGAGTGTGCTTCCACTCTGGGTGCTTCCACCTTCCACTGCAACAGTGATGTACTGCTTTGAGGCACGCTCTTGTTAAGAGTCTGCCTGGCTTTTTAATCAACCCTAAACGCAGGTTCTTGCTGCATGCCCTTCAGAGCAAAAGGGATGATCCCTTAATTGCCTGCCTATTGTGTTCACTTCAGCTGTGCGGGAACCGGAGAGCTGCGCCATGGGCTAGGGAGTGCCATGCTCTTCCCACGCACATATACAAAAGGAGAAGCTTGTGGAGAAGTGCAGCCAGAGGACTCAAGAGGCCTGGAGGTGACCCCTGTCTTGCAGAAGACAGCCTCCCTCTCCGTAAAAACATAGCAGGCAAGAGGCTTGGTGAACCGTCAAGACACAGCCTTCTGATGCGGTTTAGTACGGCAACACAGTTGGGTCAACTAAGCTGCAGTTACTGCAAAAATGCTTCTCTTCAGCAGCAGAACTTGAAATTCAAGTTGACAAGGCCCTGCTATAAAGCAACGGGTGAATGCAAGAGGCTCGTTGCAGGAGGCAACGGAGGAACAAGTTAAGGGCTGTATACAACTAAATCATACTCTGCAGCCAGGGTGGTGCAGCGGTTAAGTGGCCTGGACCAGGACCTGGGAGACCAGAGTTCAAATCCCCACTCGGGCATGAAGTTTGCTGGGTGATCCTGGGCCAGTCCCTTAACTCTCGAGCCTAACCTACCTCGCAAGGTTGTTGCTGTTGTGAGGATATAATGGGGAGACGTATGGTCACCACCTAGAGCTTCTTGGGATAAAGGCACGATATAAAGAAAGAGCAGACTCGGTGAAATCAACAGACACGAGTCACTTGGACATCCATTGGGTTGAATCCAATGCTAAGCACCAGGACTTCCCTTCATTCTCCTCTCCCCATGTACCCCCCAAAAGAAAAGCCTATGCAGCAGATCTTGGGGGGCTTCAGAAGGGAGAAGTTCCACCATCCAAGTAGAAGTCTGTTGCGTAAGCAGGACGGCAGCACTGGTGGTGCAACTTAGTGAGTGCAAGGGTGCCTTTCCCCAATAGGGGTATTGAGAATTTTTTGGACCATTACCTGGGCCCGAATTTGTCGACTTCCAGAATCCTGTCCTTCCCTTTCCACTGGATTTGTGGTGCCGGGTCGCCTTCGGCTTGGCACTGGAACATGGCTGTGTGTCCTGGGTAGACGGTTGTGTCTTGTGGCTTCAGCTTAAAGCTTATGAAAACTAAAAATAAGGAAGAAACTTCACATTGTTTGGCGGCTGTTTTTCATATCATTGTATGAGTTTTGGTACATTAGGGTTCGCCACTTTTTTCTTTCCCAGAAGAAAAGGCAGGACTGAAAGACAGCTGCACCCAGGTGCAGACATTATGTCTGAGAGCATGTTGGAAATCGATATGGATGGCAACCATCAGTTCTGAGAGCCTCTCCCCCCAGAAGTCACAGAATCCCACTGACGACTAAGCCACTTATTTAAACGTCTATATACTGCTTTTCCAGTTGTTGAAAAAGGCCGTGCTATGGGGTGTGGGTGCGTGTACGCGTGCGCTATGATTCGCGATATATTGCCAGGTCAAAAAATATGAAACCGACATCATGATATGGACTTCAAACCAGTTTGGGATGATATATCACCCAGCCCTCTTACAGCGGCAAAAAACACCCAGCCGTACTACAGCGGTCCAAAAATGGAAAGAAGTCCCGACGAAAGAATGGATACAAAAACTTATGGAATATGCAGAAATGGCGAAACTTACCAGAAAAATAAGAAATCAAGATAACTTTTTATAAAAAGCTATACAACTTTTAATAAAACTTTTTATAAAGAATGGAATTGGTTTATTGAATATTTACAAAGAAACTGTAAACAGATAAGAACATTGGCAGGACTACAGTCGTACCTCGGCTCCCGAATGTCTTGGGAGTCAGACGTTCCAGCTCCCGAAAACTAGAAGTGATTGTTCTGGTTTTTGAACTTTCTTTTGGAAGCCGAATGTCTGACGGGGCTTCTGCAGCTTCCAACTGATTGAAAGCTCCTGCAGCCAATCAGAAGCCACGCTTTGGTTTCTGAACATAAGTCAAACGGACTTCCAGAACGGATTCCGTTCGACTTCCAAGGTACGACTGTATTGTAATAACCTGCAGTTTTATAAGAGTATACATTTAAAGTAGATGAACAAATGATTAAATTAATATGGAATATGCAGAAAATATTAAAAAATAAATTTAAGGAACCTCAAAAAGAGGGGGTAGGAAGTCGAGTTTTGAAATGTTAAAATGATTGCAAAATTATTGAAAGGTATAAAATCAAAAATCATAAGAGAAACCTGTGACACCCCCAATACCTCCACATAGTTCCATCCATATTTCTGGTATTACGATTTATCAGTACATCACAGTATCTAGCTGGTGATATATCAAAATGTTGAAAACTAAATACAGTGGTATCTAAGCTTAAGTACTTAATTCGTTCCGGAGGTCCGTTCTTAACCTGAAACTGTTCTTAACCTGAAGCACCACTTTAGCTAATGGGGCCTCCTGCTGCCGCTACGCCGCTGGAGCACAATTTCTGTTCTCATCCTGAAGCAAATTTCTTAACCTGAAGCACTATTTCTGGGTTAGCGGAGTCTGTAACCTGAAGCTTATGTAACCTGAAGCATATGTAACCTGAGGTACCACTGTATTGCCCAGCCTTAGTCTGTGTCTGTCTGTCTGTCTGCCTCTCTGTCAATCTCTCTCTCTCTCTCTCTCTCTCTCTCTCTCTCTCTCACACACACACACACACACACACACACACACACAAAACAGCATTACAAGGGTCACAGAAGCACAGAATTGTAGAGTTGGAAGGGACCGCAAAGGTCCTCTATTCCAACCCCTGCAATGAAGGAATCTTTAGCCCAATGTGGGGCTCAAACCCACGACCCCGAGATCAAGAGTTTTATGCTCTACTGACTGAGCTATCAGGTGGGCAGTGTGTCTAGAGCCATGAACAGGAGCCCACCTCTTTGGTGGTGTTGACCCAAATGTCAACATTTTACCAAGAGTGACTACTGACCACCCCACAGGCCTCCTCAGAAAATCAGGCTGGCGGATCTCGGAACTCTTAAGTCGCCAAGCACTGTTTAAAAAGACAATCCTCTTCTACCCAATGCTTACCTGCCACTGTGAGCTGGACGGTCGCTCTGATCTCTCCCTGAGGGCCGTTGGAAGCAATGCAAGTATACTTTCCGGCGTCGCTCCTCGTCACTTTACGAAAGCTCATGTTTCCTGCATTCTGACTGACCCGGGCTGGCAGGCTGCTCCCGTCTGGGTAGAGGAGTAGAAAGATAACTCAGGAGCAGATCGCAAGTAGCCGACTAAGACCTACCATGTCCTGGCGAAGGATTAGCTTTGCAGAGATGGGAAACTATTGTCAACAAAGGACAATGAACATTTTAGAAACTGCAAAGCCCCTGCGCTTCTCTGCAAAAGGCAAACACCTAGAGACATTTTTTTGCAGTAAGGCCTGTCGATACAAAGCCCATTGCACACTCTGAACATTTCCTCCTCACCGGTTTTAATCCACTGGATTGCAGGCTTTTCCCGGCCTGTGGCGGAGCAAGAGACGGTGACCTCTTTATCAAACTCGACACACTGCTGAGGCTGAGGGGTAGGGGTGAACTTCAGCTTTTCTGAAATTAAAATGCCCGGGTAAGGAGACATGAGCACAGTAATCAAACACAAAACAATGAATCCTTAGGTCTCCTTACAAGACAGTTTAGCGCTTGAGGGAGGCACAGACTCAGGCACACGAGGCCCTGAAAAGGCTCCAATTCTTCAGGAGCAGGAGACGCACGCTGACCGAATGATTCATAGTCGGAAGGGATTCCCAGGGGTCATTTAGCAATGAAGGAATCCCAGCTGAATTGTGAGCGCATGCGTTTGTTTTGTGTAGCACATGCATACAGAAAACAAGAAGAGTTCCCCCCCAACAGGAGTCGCATACCAAGGACATGCACCCGAGCCTGCTCCTCAATGCTCCCGGCTGGTGTGCTGCTCACACACTTGAACACTGTCCCGTCGTACACTTCCACGTTGTTAATCCGCAGCGTCCCATTCTCGGCAATTTCAAAGCGGGAATCCTGCCAGAGGTACAGAAATGGCCAATATATGATGAGCGCAAAGGCCTTTTAAGGTCCCCCAAGTCAAAAGAAACAATTCCAGGGGGTGATTTTTGTGCAGGCTACTTCTTCCGTTTCCGCTGCCGGAGACTACACCTGAACCTTCATTTTTACCCTTATGCCTTTTCAGAGCCCCCAAAGTTCACTTTGATCGGTGGAATTGGCGCTTTTGCAGGCACAACACAATACTGCACTGCATCTGTAAGAACTGGATTGTTTAGTGTGGCACCATCAACACTGTGGAACTCCCTGCCTATTGATATCAGAAAAGCGCCTTCCCTGTATTCTTTTTGATGCCTGCTGATGGCATTCAATAATAAATTATTGGAAAGTTCTCAATGTCTCATTTTTGCTTCTTCTCTTTACACATTCTGTTGCAAACCACCCATAGTGGCTGGGGCAACGCAGTCAAATGGGTAGGGTACAAGTCATAAACTATTACAAATTATTGTTCTTATTCAGACAAGCCTACCCAGGTGTTTAGAAATTGTGCATGAGTTTTAATTTGTTTTAGTCCATTCCATTCCGGTTTTAACTTTCTGTACGTTTGAAATCACGGCTGTAAATTTCTCTGTGATAATTTCACCGTTTTCTCTTTTCTGTAAGCTGTTTTTAAGGGTCCTCATCCCCCTACAATCAAGCAGTAAATAAATTTACCATATAAATAAATCGCCAGCAAGTTAGGGCATCCCTGATTTGCCTCGGAAAAGAATAGCAAAGAACCACTAAATAAAAATAAAAATCGGAAGAATCCCCCCCCATTTTTTAAAAAAAATCTGTTTCTTAAAAGGTGTAACTAGGAAAGTGAAAAGTCTGTTTTGTAGGCAGCAGAACTGGCTCTGACACCAGCCCCAATGCCCCACAGCAGAATTCAAAAGAACCTCAAGTGCCCCCTTTATCTACCTAGCACAGTCAAGTCTCCACCACCAACGAGGTTCTAGTTGGCTCATGTTTGCAACAGCCAGAACAGGGCCCTGTTTCTAGAAGCATCTCACAGGGGAAAGGGGGGACTGAAAAAGGAGACTGCAAATGAAAGCCTCTTTAGTTCTGTGTCAGATGCTTGAGCCCGTCTCCCTTTTGTTGTATTTTTTTTTTTATGAAAAGGATTTAATTGCATAATAGGATTAAGCCGGTTGGAACCTGATATGCATACATACGCACATATATAGACAGCCACGGGACACAGTCAGCTGTTGAACTGCAAGACCACACAACGAGGGTTTAAATGAGCATGTGTGTGTGTGTGTGAGAGAGAGAGAGAGAGAGAGAGGGGGGGGGGAAATGGCGGCTCTGACCGGAGGCCACATGGCCGTGTTTAATTGGGTTGGTTCGCTGTGCTGTAATGGGGGGGGGGCTCTCTTGAGGGCACCGATGCGCCCCTTCTTGAAACACACACTGTATTCGGGACGCAGACATGTATAAAGGTAAAGGGTAAAGGGGCCCCTGACCATTAGGTCCAGTTGTGGCCGACTCTGGGGTTGCAGCGCTCATCTCGCTTTAGTGGCCAGGGGAGCCGGCATACAGCTTCCGGGTCATGTAGCCAGCATGACTAAGCCGCTTCTGGTGAACCAGAGCAGCACACGGAAACGCCGTTTACCTTCCCGCCGGAGTGGTACCTATTTATCTACTTGCACTTTGACGTGCTTTCGAACTGTTAGGTTGGCAGGAGCTGGGACCGAGTAACGGGAGCTCACCCCATCGCGCCAACCTTCTGATCAGCAAGCCCTAGGCTCTGTGGTTTAACCCACAGCGCCACCCGCATCCCCACAGGCATGTATACTCACATACAAAAATACATCCCTAAGACACAGGCATAATATCTCTGACACCCAGCTGCTGGGAATCACAGGTGAGCAGAGTGCTGTTGTGCTCATGTCCGTTTTCAGGCTTCCTGCAGGAAGCTGGTCAGCCAGAAGGCTGTACTAGATTATTATTATTTATTGAATTTATATACCACTCAGTACCCAGAGGTCTCCAATGGGGCCACTTGGATGGGGCCACTCGCCTGATTCAGCAGGTTCGTCTTGCAGCACAATTGAGAATCCTCTACTCCTGTCCCCGAAACAGTAAAACGAGAACTGTGATGGGGTAGGGGCAGGGAGAGGATGGACTGCTTCAACTTGTAAGGATGTGGGTGGCACTGTGGTCTAAACCACTGAGCCTCTTCAGCTTGCCGATAAGAAGGTCGGTGGTTCGAATCCCTGTGACCAGGTGAGCTCCTGTTGCTCTGTCAACCTAGCAGTTCAAAAGCATGCCAGTGCAAGTAGATAAATAGGTACTGCTGCGGCGGGAAGGTAAATGGCATTTCTGTGCGCTCTGGCTTCCGTCACGGTGTTCTGTTGCGCCAGAAGCAGCTTAGTCATGCTGGCCACATGACCATGAAAGCTGTCTGCAGACAAATGCTGGCTCCCGCAGCCTGAAAAGCGAGATGAGTGCCATCATCTTTGGACTCAACCGTCCAGGGGTCCTTTACCTTTACCTTTTACTGCTTAAAATATAAGCAAAGAGCAATAAAGGAGTAACAGCTGCAGAATTGGGGAGCCAGTTCCACAAAGCCCCTCAGCACTTACCTCTGAAATGGGGATGCCATTGCGAAACCAGCTGACTGTGGGCTTCAGAGACGATTTGCTGAGACAGTGGAGGTATCCTGGCTTGCCCTCTTCTAGCTGGCTGTCCTTGGGTTTTTCCACCCATTTTGGCATAGCTGGAGGCAGGAGAGAAAAGCAGACACTCGTCATAGCTGACTCAAGAGCAGGAAAAACGGTAAGATCATCCCATGCCATCTTAAGCACACGAGGCCTGCGGAATAACTTGCCCAAGAGTTGTGGCAGTAATTCAAAGAACGTGGCAAGGAAGCCACCGTTGACCTGCTGAAAGGATCTAGGGAAGAGATGGGGAACCTTTTCCAACCAGAGGGCCACATTCCCTCATGGGCAACCTTCTGGGGGCCGCACATCAGTGGTGGGAGAGGGCCTGAGGTAAAAGTGGGTGAGGGGACGGATATTACTCGCACCTGGGTACACCAAAAGCCTGAGGTTTCCACACACACCAGCAGCACATACATTCGTGGTCCCTTCCAACTCTATGATTCTGTGAATTTATAGAACTTTATGATTCTATCAATTATCACAGTTCAAGGGCAGTTTCCAGCCAGGAAAAAGGACTCTGGGGAGGGAGCAGAGCAGAGCCATTGAGGGAAATAGCCTGGAGCTGGGCCTGGGAAGAGTGCTGAGGGCCATATAGAGAGGACTGGAGGGCCATATTCAGTCCCCAGACCCGAGCTTCCTCATCGCTGATCTTGGGAAAACCACAGTTTAGGCCAAAACTCCAGTGCAGGGCCAATCCAGTCCCAAGAACCAAGGGGTAGCTGGTTTTGTCCACCAAACTCTCAACCCTGAACCAGAACTGGACCCTCCCTTTCCTTTCCTCTCAATCCCACACCACCCATGACTCTCTCCCACACGGTGCTCCTTGCGCGCTCTCAGTATCTGCAAAAGGAGTCCGCTTACTTGCTACTGTGATGGTCAGGTTCTGCTTCTTCTCCCCAGCCTTGTTCACCGCATGACAGGTGTACACTCCAGAGTCCTTTTCTACAACGCTAGTGAAGACGAGGTCCTCGACTTCTTGGTGTACCCTGCCAGTCGCAGGGAGTGGGGCGCCATTTCTCTCCCACCAGATACGGGGTTCAGGGACTCCCCGAGGCGCTATGCAGGACACCCGCTGCTCTTTGTTGGCAATGAACGTCTTTGGGCCAAACAGGTAGGTGAAATCTTCGATTTCTGAGGAGAAATGCAGGTGCTGAACTTAGAAAGCAGCGGTTTCAGATTGGGGAGAGCTGAGGGGAGACCATGCCACAAATATGTAGCCTCATATTTGGGAGTAGTAGTAGTATTAGTAGTATTAGTAGTAGTAGTAATAATAATAATAATAATAATAATAATAATAATAATAATAATGTTTTATTGATTTCAAAAAAATTAAAGATACAAAAACAGAATCCCAACTTACCCCCCCCCCTCCAGGATGGATCAATCCAGTTAAGTTTGCTCAAGTCCAATCTGTGATTTTGGCGGTTACCGTTCTTCAGGGTTATCAGCAAAGTATTTTATAAAAGGATGCCGTATTTCCACAAAATCATATACATCATTTGTGTAACTCAGTTCATGTAATCTCTTTAATTTTTCTTTTACAGCAATTGACCATATTCTTATTCGCTGTTACAGTCGTACCTTGGAAGTCGAACAGCCTAGTTCTCGAACGTCACAAACCCGGAAGCGACTGTTCCGGTTTTCAAACGTTTTTTTTGAATGCCAAAACTTCCGACGGGGCTTCCGATTGGCTGCAGGAGCTTCCTGCAGCCAATCAGAAGCCATGCTTCAGTTTTCAAACGTTCTGGAAGTCGAACGGACTTCTGTAACGGATTCTGTTGGACTTCCAAGGTACGACTGTAGTTGTATTTTTCAGGAAAGTGAATTCAAAGGGACTTGAAAAAAGCGAACCGTAAAGAGAAGTGTATAAATGATTCTATGGAAGGCCTGAAATGCTCCGATGTATGTAATAAAAGAGCAGATTCAACTGAACCTTGTCCCACTGAAAGATAAGTAAGTGATTAGAGGTGAGGGGGGAATCAGTGTTATATTGCCACATGTGGACCACTCAGGTCTTGGGGAAAGGGGTGAAGGAGGCCAAATTCAGTCAGCTCTGCCCTACCCAGAATTATGTCAAGGACCAGACCCTTCAGACCAAAGCCTTGGAAGCTAGGGGAATATCCTCATAATCCCTAAAAACAGTGTGGTTCCTGGTATCAACCATATTGGGCCCTGCTATCAGCAGGGAAAGCTCCACTGCTGTTGCCACTGTCAGGTTGTTGCCTGGTTAGTGCTGACCCACAATACGGTCTTCTTGGAGAGGCAGTTCTCCATTGGTGGAATTGTCCCGTTCCCCCCGACACCATTTTATTAAAATTGCAATAAAGAAAGAAAGAAAGAAAGAAAGAAAGAAAGAAAGAAAGAAAGAAAGAAAGAAATTACTATTAAATCTCAGGCAGCATTTGACAAATGAAAGACTCTATCTCCCTGGCAACACTGAAATTAATAGCAGTGGAATTCTTATGGGCCTGTCTTCCAATGTTTTTAATTATTTTAAGAGGCTTTCAACCGTTTTAAATGTGTTTTTATTTTATTTGTAATTGTGTTTTGTTTTAACACCGTGTTTTGTTTTGTTTTTTGCTACCCATGCCCTCTTTTGGGGAAAAAGAGATGTAACAATGAATTCAGTAAGCAAGAAATCTTTTGGAGGCGCTCATCATACCTGCCAGCTGTAACGTTGCCTCCAAAACAACGGCCTTCCCCCTCTGCCCGCGACCAACACATTTATAGACTCCTGCACTGCGTGGTTTCACCTGAGGTATCAGCAAAGAGCCGTTGGAGAACAGCACCGTCCTTTGGGGACAGGAAGAGAAGAAGACTAGCGTCAATGACCTTTCAGCAGAAGAGGTGCTTACAGGCAAAGGCAGGCTTGCCTCTGTGCAAAAACACCACCCCCTTATTTTTAGATAAATATTTTATACTGAAATTTCCATCAGACATTATAAGTCAAAACCACAAGGCTACCAAAGCAGAAGAGAGCACAGAATGAATACAGGATCATGAATGTTTCATCATAAAAAAGCATATAGTAAAGGTAAAGGGACCCCTGACCGTTAGGTCCACTCGTGAGCGACTCTGGGGTTGTGGCTTTATTGGCCAAGGGAGCCGGCGTACAGCTTCCGGGTCATGTGGCCAGCATGACTAAACCGCTTCTGGCGAACCAGACCAGCACACGGAAACGCCGTTTACCTTCCTGCCGGAGCGGTACCTATTTATCTACTTGCATTTTGTCGTGCTTTTGAACTGCTAGCTTGGCAGGAGCAGGGACCGAGCAACGGGAGCTCACCCCGTCGCGGGGATTCAAACCGCCGATCTTCTGATCGGCAAGTCCTAGGCTCTGTGGTTTAACCCACATATATATATATTTTAAAAAGCACATATAAGACATAATAATTATTGTGAATGGGAAGGATTGGTGCATCTTTAGACCTAACCATAGCTGACCATGTTTTCAGGTGGGCTTTCTATTAACGTAAGTTGCAGTTGTGTCTTGAATAAAAGGATACCAATGAAAAATAAAGCAGACCTGTATGCTTAAGCCTAATTAATGTATGAAGGGATTGATACCACAGAGTAAGCCGTTTTGCCAGGCTCCAGCTACGTCCACTTCCCTTACGCTGGGAGGAAATGGGAAATATATATTTCACATGAGCAGCGCCCACCAGAATGTTTTCTGTCCTTAAAAGGGCGGATTACCTGGACTTATTGGAAACAGGAGTGTCGTCTTCGAATAGCCATTCCTGGGTGGGAGGTGGCACAGCTTGGAACTTGCAGTGGAACATGGCCTCCTCATTCCTATTGACAATCTGGTTCTCAGGAACAATCACGGGGCGAGGAAAGCTTTCATCTGGCGTGAGGAAAAGGGGAACATGAGAAAGTAATGGTTTATCGCATAAGACCCTAGGCCTAGGACCCTCGAGCCTACGGGACCGCCTCTCCCGGTATGCCCCACGGAGAGCCTCAAGGTCCATAAATAGCAACACCCTAGTGGTCCTAGACCCTAAGGAAGTTAGATTAGCTTCAACCAGAGCCAGGGCCTTTTCAACGCTGGCCCCGGCCTGGTGGAACGCTCTCCCTCATGAGACCAGGGCCCTGCAGGATCTGCTTTCTTTCCGCAGGGCCTGTAAGACGGAGTTGTTCCGCCCGGCCTTTGGCTTGGAGCCAATTTGATTCCCTCCCCCTCTTTCTTTTTTCTTTTTCCTTTCTCCTCCTGTGATGAGGCTGCATTTTAATATTTTAATGTTGTATTTTAATCTTGTTTTTAAGTTGTATTCATTCAACTTGTTTTTATTATTGCTTGTTAGCCGCCCTGAGCCCGGCCTTGGCTGGGGAGGGTGGGGTATAAATAAATATTATTATTATTATTATTATTATTATTATTATTATTATTATTATTATAGCCCATCTGTATCTGATCCACAATGGCCCATCAGATGCCTATAGGAAGCCCAGGAAATGAGCACAGCACTTCTTGAGCCCCAGCAACTAGACCCAAAGGCATACTGCTTCTGACCCCGAAATAATATATAGCCATCATGACTAGCGGCCACTGACTGCCTTGTGCTTTACTGTTACACCTTGTGGCAGTCAACCACCCGGTGTCAGGGGTGGGTGCCAGGAGCAGTAACAACTCATACGGTTTCAGCGAACTCTCTATTCAAAGACACAAGCAGCTCAGGAGGCCAGGCCTAGTGAGCACAGCAACTCTTCCCGGCAGATCTTGCCCCAACGAGGCAGTTGCGAGGACTGAAGGTCCCGGCCTTCCCACAGTTCCCTAAGTCTCTTCTTTCCCTGGGTCCTTGCCAATCGATCTGAGACTCTGTTGCTTTGTCTCTCTTTGCTCCACCCTCTTCATACCTCTTCTGGTCCTAGAAGACCAGCGGGGAGAGGAGCTGGTCGCGGCAGGAGGGGGAGACCCCCTGGCTTCTTCAGCAGCCTCTCTGATCTCCTCCTCCTGGTCTGCTCCCTCTGACCACTCGTTGTCATTCCACCACCAATCTCCTGTCTCTGTGTCTCTAAGCCTACTTCCCAGCTGGTGCCTCCCACCACTCCTTTGCCGGTCCATGACACTGTGTGCAGTCTGAAGAAGCACTTATTTGTGTCCCTCCTCAATTACCTAGGGTTCCTTCCTCCGGGTCAATACAGTGGTTCCTCTGGTTATGAACTTAATTTGATCCAGAGGTCTGTTCTTAACCTGAAACCATTCTTAACCTGAGGTACCACTTTAGCTAATGGGGCCCCCCACTGCAGCTATGCTGCCGCCACACGATTTCTGTTCTCATCCTGGGGCAAAGTTCTTGACCCGAGGTACTACTTCCTGGTTAGTGGAGTCTGTAACCCGAAGTGTTTGTAACCTGAGGTACCTCTGTAGTTTCCTTTCTTAAAATAAAACGCAAAGAGGCACAAGAGAATGAGGACGGGGGCTTTTATATCTGCAGGCACACCTCTGGCTAGAATGCAACATCCAAGCAGGTCCACCACCATGATGCAAGATTCTTCTATACGGTGGTACCTCGGGTTAAGAACTTAATTCGTCCTGGAGGTCCGTTCTTAACCTGAAACTGTCATTAACCTGAGTTACCACTTTAGCTAATGGGGTCTCCTGCTGCTGCCACGCCACCACCGCACGATTTCTGTTCTCATCCTGAAGCAACGTTCTTAACCCGAGGTATGAAGCGTCTGTAACCTGAAGCGTCTGTAACCCGAGGTACCACTGTAGAGCTGTCTGCAGAGGCCCCTGTGGTTATCTCTTGGATGCAGTCCTTGGGCAATTACATGCCTGGGCTTACCCTGCGTCCAACAAAAGGCCATCACTCGAGACCTTTCCCACAATGAGAAACACACCCACTTGCCTATGATGTTGAGAGTGAAGTTGCTGCTGCACACCGAGGCCATGGCATTCCGAGCACAGCAGAAATAGACCCCGTTGTCATCTGGGCTCGCGCTCTTGAGGGTCAACGTCCGTTCCTTGTTGTTGACGGAATAGTTGGTTCGGTCGTCTTCAATCTGGGTCCCATCCCGGAACCACTGGCTCGTCGGGCTGGGAAGACACAGGCAGTTTGATTACAGCCAACAGGGAAATCATCAAAACTCTCTGAATCATTTTCAAATTCCCACAGCATATTCAGGCATCAGCAAGAGGGATGAAAATCTACCTTCTCTCTGAAGTTCAGATTTGTTCTATTAAACTCTTCTTAGTGCTTAAAAGTTTCTTGAAGAACGAACCAGACTGAAATACTCCAGAATGTATGGGAGGATAATATTGTTGTTGATAAGCAGTGTCCAGTGCACAGCGGAATGATGAGAAGTATGAGCCAACATGCTCTATACTACTTTATTTACAGTTCAAAGCTGGTAAGTTACAGAAAAACATTTTCCCTCTGCTGGAGCAGAGAAGCGTCATCTCTCCTCTGAAGCACGGAGAGAATCACAAACTGAAACTGCAAAGAGCAGTGAAAAACAGGAAACCAGTGTACGTCACATCCAGTCTCCCGTTCCCGTGGGAAAACCTCCAACAGTACAGACTGTGGAATGTAAACATTGTCTTGTGACAAGCACTTCTGCTGCTCAGTGAGGGAAGCAGAAACCAACATCCTCCCCCTTTCTGTGAACATCACTGGGCAGCGTGTTCGTACAATATCAGTACAAACCCAACTTCTGCACATAGGTACAGTGTTGATCCCTTGATACAATCTTGGACAATACATCAGCAGGAATTTCATTACCTGGCATATAGGACACCGTTACGAGTCCCTTCTGAATACGTTCCCTAGCATGTTGCAACTTCAATTGCAAGTGCTTCGTGCTTTGCTTACAACCTTCAGAATTCAGCAAAGCCAAACATGCTTTGTTGTCCTGGTAAAGCTGGATTGGACATTTGACAGGAATTTTCATGTCTTTGCACAATTGTAACAACCATTCACAATCCTTAAGTGAATAAGACAGTGCATTCAGTTCTTAAGCTAACTGTTGTTTGCTTCTTGCACGACCAATCAAATAGACCCTGATTGTACTTATAGCAAACTCCAGACGTACTTTTCCTGTCTGTAGTGTCACTTCCAAAACTTGCATCTGCAAATATCTCAAGACCACCAGACTTCTGATTGTTAAATCTCAGTCTGTAATGCATAGTGCCTTTCAAATACCGCGCTATGCGTTTCAGAGCTTTCCAATCCTTAACAGTAGGATTGTTGACTTGTCTGCTTAGCAAATTACAGCTTACAGCAATGTCTGGTCTTGAACATCTGGCAATGAAGTTTAGCTTGCCTAGCACACTTCTGTACAGTGTAGTGTCAGAAAATGCTTCTTCAGTGTCTTCTACCTGATAACCTGTTGTCATCGGTGTGTCTACAGGGTTAGCATCCATCAGGTTTAGTTTGCTTAACACATCAGCAATTTTCCGTGACTGGTGTACTAGAATGTTACCATCTTGATCTCTCTCTATTTCAAGAGATAGGTAGTTGTTTACCTCACCAAGATCTTTCATGTCAAAGTGCTCTTTCAGTTGAGCTAGGGCGTTATTGTACATTGTGACATCTTTCCAAAAGAATAAAAGATCATCAACATAAAACAAACAATACAGTTTCTTTTGCCCCTCCTCTTTGACAAATACACATGGATCAGATTTCCCTTGCTTAAAACCTAGAGAAAACAATACTTCAGTGAGTTTTGTGTGCCAACACCGTGCACTTTGTTTGAGACCATAAAGGGACCTTTTCAGAGCACAAACAAATCCCTGTTTTACCTGTACGCCATCAGGTGGAAGCATATAAAGTGATTCACCTAGAGATCCGTACAGAAAAGCTGTATTCACATCATGGTGACTAATGTGCAGATTCTCCTCTGCAGCTAGCTTGAGCATAAGCCTAATGCTCTCATACCTCACTGTGGGTGAGTAGGTCTCGTGATAGTCTTCACCTGGTACCTGAGCAAATCCTCTGGCTACCAATCTGGCTTTGTGTCTGACTACCTTGCCATTTTGATCAGTCTTCGCTTTGAAGACCCATTTGCTTCCAAGCAATTTCATTCCTGGAACTATTGGAACTAGGTCCCATGTTTTGTTCCTTTCCAAGGAATCAAGCTCAGCCTTCATGGCATTTAACCATGGCTCAGCTTCCTTTGAATCCAAATCCTGGATTTCTTGGAAACTTGAAGGTTCAAAAACCTTCTTGGAGCTTTTAACAGCTGTTACTGCTATCTTGGCAAACTCATCAGCAAATCTCTTTGGAGGTCTGCCTTTTGTGGCTCTCTGTGACCTGCGAATTAGCCTTAGGTCTTCAACACTCTCCTCTTCCTTCTTAGGAGAAAAGTGACCTATTGTGAACAATGGTTCCTCCAATTCTTGATCAGAGCTTTCAGAGGGTCGCATAGAGGCTTTCGCACTCTTGAAATCCTCTGAATCATCTGATTCAGTTTCAGACTCAGAATCAGAACCTTCATCAGTGGGTGTGGGTTGTTGCGGTTGCTTTTGACTATCCTCAGTCTCATCACTGTCATCAGGATAACATTGGAAAATTCCCACATTCTCCCCCCACTTGGCATTGGACTCAACACTTCTTGTGAGCTTAATTTCCTTAGAGTCAGTCATCATTATTCTGTAAGACCCTTTCTGATAACCTAGAAAGATACCATGCAAACCACGCTTGTCTAACTTTGAGTGTTGTGGTGAGTGAACCCACATGTCCGAACCAAAAATTTTCATGTGTTTGATGTATGGCTTCTTGCCAAACATCTTCTCATAGGGGGTACAACCAATCGCTGAAGATAACCTGCGATTATAACTGTAAGTGAAACATGAGAGAGCTTCGGCCCAATAACTCTCTGGAAGATTTGCATCATGCAGCAAGGTCTTTAACCCTTGAAGCAATGTCTGATTTGCTCGTTCCGCAAGTCCATTCTGCCATGGCGAGCGAGGACTAGACAAATCGTGTTGAATTCCTTTCTCAGCCAGAAAAGCTTCAAACTGCTGAGAAGTGAACTCTCCCCCCCGGTCGGTGAAAAGAATCTTAATCTTCTTACCATGCACATTTCCCAACCAAGCACAGAATTCCTTGAACCTAGGAAAAGCCTCTGATTTCTGCTTGAGATTGTACACATAAATATACCTGGAAAATGCATCAATAAGAACCATGAAGTACCTATTCCCACCCAAAGAGGGCGCTAGTGGTCCAACCAAATCAGCATGAACAACCTGGTATGGTTCTGTAGCTTGCCTACTAGACACCTTACCTTTCGCAGCCATTTTCACCTTGTTTGCTGCGCATGCCTTGCACTTCATGTGGTACCTGCAGGGTTTAATAGTCATACCTTCAACCAAGGCAGGCATTTTAGATACTGCCTCAAAATGCAAATGTCCAAATTTTCTGTGAAAATCGTGAATACATTCTGCATGCAAACTTTTGTTAGAACCTGCAATGCAACAAGTGTCATCCTGCACAACATCATCATAATACAAAAGAAACAAACGATCAACAAATTCAGCATACAATTGATAATCATTTTTCTTTGTGATGATGCACTTATTGTTCGTAAAGGAAACGTCTATTTTCCGCTCCATCAGCTGTCCAACGCTAAGCAGATTATGTTTCGCGTCCGGCACATAAAGCACGTCCTGTATCGATAAGTCCAAACTGTGAAGAACAACAGTTCCGTAGCCTTTACTGGGGATAGTGTGGTCATCCGCCTGGTGAATCGCACCTTCCTGCGGTGTAAAAGACACGAACAGTCGCTTATCGTTGCACATGTGATGCGTTGCAGCTGAATCAACAACGAAGAAAGATCTAGACGTCTTCTGGACCTCTGTAACCTCTGCAACCTTTGGAGCGTAGCGTGAGACCATTGCCTTGTGCTGCGTTGTCCTGGACACCGGACCTTTGCCTTTGCTCTGGCCTTTTCCACGCGATGAGCTTCCGCTGCGCTGCTCTGTCTTGGCCCTGGGATATTTGCAATCCCTCTTCATATGGCCTAGACGTCCACATGAGTAGCATTTCACTGCCTTCAAAGCTTTGGCGCCATCTGGTGGTTCCACTGCACTGCGGGATGACGACTGTGAAGTCTCCCCCTTGTTGATGCAGCTAGCACCGCGGTGATCCGCTTCATTCAATATCACGGCAGTAACATAGTTCACTGTCAGCTGAGCAGTTGGCTGTATAGCAATCTGAGTCGCAACAGACTCCCAACCTGAACCCAAAGATTGTAGTATCATGAAGGAATACACAGCCTCTGGAAAGTTGAGTCCTCTCTGTTGCAGCTCATGTCTCAGATTCTGCATCTCCATCAGATGTATACGCACATCTCCACCTTCAGCAAGAGCCATATTATGCAGCTTGTTGAAGTAAAACATAGTGGACCCAGCTTCTGTCCTTAAGTGAGCCTCTTTCAAAGCATCCCAAATTTCTTTGGCTGAGGTCTTATCACGCAATAGACAGAGCTCTTCTGGGGATACTATCAATGTAAGAGTTCCCCTTGCCTTGGAATCCTTAGCTTTCCATTCATCTGTAACTGGAGCTGGGGGGTTGTCTGTAATCACCTCAAACAGACCCTCTTTCCGCAGAATTGCCTCTGCATACAAAACCCAGTCCGCGTAATTTTTCTTATTGAGCTTAGGAATCCCACAAGCATCAGCTAGCTTTGCAGTCGCCATTTCTGCTTGTCTGCTGCTGCTTTAAATCAAGCTGCTTTAATCCAAAGGCAATTTCAAAACAGCCTCTGCCTTTGAGCCTGCGCCTTTCTGTATGCTGCGTTGCTTATCTGCAGCTGTTTCAAACTGCATTCCAAAAGCAAGCTCAAAAGTGATAGTCCCCAAGTGCTTTCTCAATGTTGCCCTTTAATTTTTGCTGCGTCACATTTGCAGCTGCTTTGAAACAACAGCACTTTACTTTCGTTTTCCCCCAGCATAGCGTCCCTTTGAGCCATTTGCCTGTGCCGCGGCAAAACCGGCTTTAAAAGTTCAAAGTCCAGCCATAAAGCCATTAATTAGAAGCTGGCAGGCTGCCCGGAGCAGTAGCACATACCTTCATCAATCATTTTGACGCGCAGAGCAGATACCTTGCGATCCGTGCCTCTGCCGCTGTTCCGATCCTCTTTGCTCCTTTATTCCTTTGCCAGGAGCCCGACTTCTGAAGACCAATCTCAAAACACTGCATTTTTCTGGGCCCGAAACCAAATGTTGTTGATAAGCAGTGTCCAGTGCACAGCGGAATGATGAGAAGTATGAGCCAACATGCTCTATACTACTTTATTTACAGTTCAAAGCTGGTAAGTTACAGAAAAACATTTTCCCTCTGCTGGAGCAGAGAAGCGTCATCTCTCCTCTGAAGCACGGAGAGAATCACAAACTGAAACTGCAAAGAGCAGTGAAAAACAGGAAACCAGTGTACGTCACATCCAGTCTCCCGTTCCCGTGGGAAAACCTCCAACAGTACAGACTGTGGAATGTAAACATTGTCTTGTGACAAGCACTTCTGCTGCTCAGTGAGGGAAGCAGAAACCAACAAATATTTGGGATACAGCAAGAGGGCACTTAAAGGCATAACGAATAGAGATACCTTCCAATAACCCTTTCTTTAACTATGTTAATGACCCAAATCAGGACCTTGTTATCCCAACAGCTCCCTATCCTCAATGGAGAGGCTATGTTTAAGTAATATATTTGAATGTTGAATGTGTACGTTCATGTCTAGAGACCATTGCAAGTACTGCTGGATAAGTGTTTGATATCTAGTGCATTTGTTTAAAAACCAATTAAAAAAATCTTTAAAGAAAAGTTTGTTGGAGGAAGGAGTTTCCAAGGGTGTCTTTTCTGGGGTGGGAATGCAGGAGAGGTAGCCGGGAGAAACCGTTTCAAATCATTCACATTGGCGACTCCTTACCGAGGGTGCCCATCAATATGGCATCGCAACGTTACTGGAGCAGAACTCTGTATATCTTCCACTCTGGCCGGGTTCTTCAGGACAACTCCCCCTGTTTCGATCCCTAATGAAAAGAGGGTGGGGAGAGAAAACAAAACAAAGGTCACTTTCAGGCCTCTGTGCTTTGGAAATGGAAGCATCCATATACCTGACACCAGGTGTCAAAGGGTCACTACAGGAATGCAAGACAGCTTCCACCTTTGCATGATGGCACTTGCTCTGCACTGGGGAAAACCCCCACCGAGCTGTGTATTGGCAATGCAAACCATTTATCAGTCCTGCCTATATTAATTATTATTACAGTGGTGCCTCGCAAGACGAAATTAATTCGTTCCGCAAGTTTTTTCTTCTTGCATGTTTTTCGTCTTGCGAATGCATTGAAAATCAATTAATGCGTTCCTAGGGAGACCGCCTTCAGACCAGGTCCGGGGACAGTCTGTCCCCGGACCTCCTCTGAAGGCTGACGGGGGGAGAAGGACTTTTCTGCGCGCCTTCCCCTCTGTTCCCAGACCTGTCCTGAAGGCTTGCGGTGGGAGGAGGGCTTTCCTCCCCACCGCCAACATTCAGAATGCTGTTCTGAATGTTGGCGGTGGGGAGGAAAAACCTTCCTCCCACCGCAAACCCCAGGAACAGAGGAGAAGCGCTGCGCGCCTTCTCCTCTGTTCCCGGACCTCCCACCGCAAGCCTTCAGGACAGGTCCGGGAACAGAGGAGAAGGCGCACTGCGCTTCCCCGCTGTCCCCGGAGATTTCCCTATGGGCTTTCGTCTTGTGAAGCAAGCCCATAGGGAAATTCGTCTTGCGAAGCCGCTAAAAATCGGAAAACCCTTTCGTCTTGCGGGTTTTTCGTTTAGCGAGGCATTCGTCTTGCGGGGCACCACTGTATTATATCAGGTACTTTTATATTGAGTTAAACCACAGAGCCTAGGGCATGCCGATCAGAAGGTCAGTGGTTCAAATCCCTGCGACGGGGTGAGCTCCCTTTACTCGGTTCCTGCTCCTGCCAACCTAGCAATTTGAAAGCACATCAAAGTACAAGTAGATCAATAGGTACCACTCTGACGGGAAGGTAAACGGCGTTTCCGTGTGCTGCTCTGGTTGTTCAGAAGCGGCTTAGTCATGCTGGCCACATGACCTGTATGCCAGCTCCCTTGGACAATAAAGCGAGATGAATGCCGCAACCCCAGAGTCGGCCACGACTGGACCTAACGGTCAGGGGTCCCTTTACCTTTATAATTGAAATAAATAGATTATACTTTGACTGTTCAATTTGTGCTTGGAGATAGCTATACAAAAAGTAGCGAGCTCTCATGGTGCAACCAGCTCTGCACCTGCTCAAGCCCTGGAGTACTGAGAACAGGAGGCCAGGTAATAACTAGCAGAAGAAGTGTTGTGCCACCTATGGTTTGAGGCTCAACAAAAACGGCAGGTGGAAAATTTCGGTTTACATATGGAAGGCTTCCATTCTATGTGGCTGGCAAATTCCCCCAGTCAAAGAATTAGGTACATATGGGTCAAAAGGAGGGGTGGGGGCCCTGCAGCCCTCCAGGTGTTCCTGGACTACAACTCCCATGAGTTCTGGCTACTGGCCTTGCTGACTTGGAATAGTGGGTGTTGGAGTCCCAACCAACACCTGGAGAGACACAGGTTCCCTACCTCTAGTCAAAAGTTATTGATATTTCAAGGAGCAGCCCTGCCACGATGGCAGATGGAGCGAAGTCTAGGCTCTCTTGTCAAATGCCTGTATTTACAAATGCTCCAGTCATATGTAGTACTTGTTGTTTTGGTGCATCACAAAAGTCCTGGGACGTTTCCAAAGCAGTGCCTGAAATTTGCCAGGCGCATTTTTCACCTGTCTATCAGTGAAGTCGCCCAGGTTGCCAGGATGACAGCTGCAGTCACCACCATCTGGAGATACATTCCTGGTCTAAGGAGCCATTTGCCGCCTGGCTTATAGATCTTGAGTTTCTAACACTATTCCAAAGTTAGAGCTGCCATACGTCCGGATTTTCCTGGAAATTAACAGGATTTCAAAAGTGCAGTTGACATCCGGGGGGGGGGAGGGGTTTCTGAAAGGCGGCGCTTTGTCCTGGCTCAACAACTGGCTCAACAACTTTCAGGGTGTCCTGGTTTTTTACTTTTTGAAATATGGCAACCCTATCCAGAGTGGACTTTCTACAATTACATTGCAGCAGGTGAGAGCTATTGTATATGTTATCTGATCACACTGAAGAGCACAGCTGGGCCACTAATGAGGATGTCACATTCCTGTGGCTCTGCGGCAGAATTCATGGCAGGATGGAGAGAGAGAGAGAGAGAGAGAGAGAGAGAGAGAGAGAGAGAGAGAGAGGAAGAGAGAGAGAGGCAAACATCGAAGAAATGTGCCAGGCAGAGGATTTACACCTGAGGTGCTAAACCTGAACCAGCAGGCTAAACCAGACATTCTCTCCATTGCTTACATCTGTCTCCTTGCAAATCCCTCCCGACTCCTTTTGTGCTGGCCTCACTATGAACCAAGAATGACATTTGTAATAGGCTTCAGTACAACCTGGCTCTAAAAGCTGGCTCAGCCTAGGTGATGGCCAATGGGACTAAGCTACTGTAAGAGAGCCGTAAAGCTCTGCCATTTCAGCAGCTGCTTTCTGGAACAATCACTTGCCTCAGGGAAAAACATGCAGCTGCAGCTCGCGGGAGGGTTATGCATTTAATCTTCATCCCACCTCTTTGCAGTGGGGCTGATGGCAGAACATGCAAAGGGTTGCGAGGCAGCCTCTGATCAGAGACAGACCTGCTTGGCTCCAGGCTTCGGGCCAAGATAGTAGCTGCACAGTTTCCTTGCAGTTTTTTGCCTACCGGGAGGGGAGAACAGCAGTTTCTCCAAAGCCCCTTTTCCTTGCTGCCTGCGGAGCACATTCTTGTGCTGGCGTGATTGAGAGAATACATATGTGTGTGCATGGAAAGAAAGTTAATTAAGATAATTATATGACAGAAAATAGAGGAAGATGGAAAGGAATTGCTGAAACAATTAATAGAAGTGGAATACAAAATGGGAGGTGTGAGGAGGTTGTTGAAACAAGTGAATGTAAGATATGATATTGAAATGGTATGTTTTAAATTGTTTTTGCTTTGTTTTGTTTAGTTTATTGTGTTAATGTTGTGTTGTGTATTGTTTATATATTGTATTGTATTGTTTTTCTTTTTTTCTCTTCGCTTTTCTTTCTTTTCTTCTTTTTTGTAATGTTTAAAAGTAATAAATACTATTTTTAAAAAAATAATAAAAAAGAAAGTCTGAGCACACCCAGCGCGCCTGCGATCTGGGTGAAAGGAACAACAGGTGCGTGTTTTAAGGTACGCATTTGTATGTGTCGCAAAATTGGCTATTTTAAGGTCCTGGCTTTTCGACACAAAGGTGGACTTTCCTGATAACCTAACAACGATGTGGAACCCAGGGTAAAAAAAAATAAGCGCCTTATAACGTTATGTCAAATTGTTGTGCAGGCTCTCTCTAGAACGTAGCCTGAGGTGTTTTTCTAAGTCGTTTAGCCACCAACTCTTATTCTCTATTATACTGTTTGCTTATCTACTCTTCACCCCAAAGGTTCCTAATGTGGTACGTAACAATACAGTCATACCTTGGTTCTCGAACACAATTTCTACCGGAAGTCCGTTCGACTTCCGAAAACGTTCCAAAATGGCTTCCGATTGGCTGCAGGAGCTTCCTGCACTCAATCGGAAGCTGCAGAAGTTGCGTCAGACGTTCGGCTTCCAAAAAACGTTCACAAACCAGAACACTCACTTCCGGGTTTGCGGCATTCAGGAACTAAAACGTTTGACTCGCAAGGCATTTGACTTCCAAGGTTATGACTGTATATTGGAATATACAAATCCATACCAACCCCACTCCACAAAACCAACTTTTTGTGTATGTATATAGTTTAGACTAGATATAAAGTTGGTGTGTATGAAAAACCTTTAGAGGGGGGTGGGTTTGGTTCCCACTGTTGATTTTTTAAAAAAGTGATTGTATATTTGTATACAAGTAGTTTGGAGGCTACTCTTTTGGTTTGTTGCCATAATTATTTTTTAACACTTTTGGGAAGGCTTCTCTCTGAAAGGTAACATATACATATTTCAAATACAATCAATTGTTTGTGCCAGTTTGGATTCAATAATGCTGGTGCCGAAACCAACCAACCAAGCCCAGTTTGTAACCAAGGTGTGCTTACACTTTATGTTAAAAGATGCATTTGTGGTCCGGGCTTCTTCTCCAGTCACTACGTTCCTGGCCACACACTGGAAGTTCCCGTCATCTTGATGCCGGTCGACAGATGTGAACTGAAGGCTGCTCCCTTCCTTGAAGCGGCGCTCAGTGTCCTGGACGGGGACGCCATTCTGCAGCCACTCAAACTCTGTGTCTCTTGGGTCCTCCACTTCGCAGCGCAAAATGGCGCTGCGGCCATGAAAAGCATCCTGGGAATACGGCTCCTTCGTGAAGGATATCTTAGCTTGAGTCCCAACAGCTGAAAAACAAACAAAGGAGGAAGAAGATAAGACCTCAAACCGTGGAAGTTTTTTTGGGAGCAGATAGAGGAAAACGAAATGCATCCTTAAATTATAGTAAGTCTAACGTATTGGGCTGCGTTGGAAGAATCTCAGCAGCCATTGAAAAGATCAACTAAATTTCTAATTCTTGGGATTGTGGAGATCGTTAAAAATTCCATTGACACTTATTATAATTCTATAATAAGTAGTAGAAGAAGAAGAATTTGGATTTGATATCCCGCTTTATCACTACCTGAAGGAGTCTCAAAGCGGCTAACTATCTCCTTTCCCTCCCTCCCCCACAACAAACACTCTGTGAGGTGAGTGGGGCTGAGAGACTTCAGAGAAGTGTGACTAGTCCAAGGTCACCCAGCTGCTGCATGTGGAGGAGCGGGGAATCGAACCCAGTTCACTAGATTACGAGTCCACCACTCTTAACCACTACACCACACTGGCTCTCTAAGATGTATCCAGGGCAAGAGTGTGCTGTTGCCACAGGCAGAAGACCAGAACCCTCAAAAAGTATGATGCCCACCCAACACGCTGTTCTCAGTTTGAGTTGTGAAGCTCTTTCGAAAATGGCAGTCTCTAGTCTACTGCTATGGCCTGGCTGTAAGCTGCATGAGTCTTTTCCTCCCGATGACACAAAAGCAAACTTCTAGTGGCTTTCCACTAGTAAGTTACCAAAAAGTTTTTAGACCTTCAAAATATGGTTAGAGAGCATGCTTTTAGCCCTGAAATAGTGCTGCTTCCCACATGATTAGGTAATATACTCTCCAACGATGGCATTTACACAAGGAAAGTCGTCTTGCAAGAAGAGCCCATCTAGAACATGTAAACAGAGCTGGAGCTTCAAGAAAGGACGAGCGTCAACATTAAGCTCCTCTCCAATCCACGCCACCTAGCTGTCTAGGTGTGGAGCGCATTGCTGTAATGTGAAACCCACACAAAGGCATTCTATCCTAACTTGTAAATTCAGAATGGAATAATTTTATGTGGAAAGAAGAGTTTTATTGTTAAATATATACCTTAACAAGGCCCTGAAGTGCTTATGAGATGGGCACCACCTGGACACCAAAACTGAGATTTGCCAGACCTAACAGCAGGAGCTTTATTGCCTTAAGCTATAAAGACTAAGGCGCCATAGCTGGACTGTAAATGACTCTTAACGTTTTACGGATCACAAAATCAGAGTAGGGCCTCCCAGAATCCTCAGTTCACACATGCGGGAAATGTTACAAGGATCCGAAAGCTTGTTCAGATGACCCTGAGCGGTGAACCACAACTCCATTTTCCCAAGATTATTTCAAAATTAATAACATGGGTTTTCCCCCCAGAAAATTTCAAACTAGATTCCACCTCCCAAGCCCCCCCCCCAGCATACTAAATTAACTGAGATCAAATTGAGCAGGTTTGAATATGTGCTTTTGGTTTTAATTGACCCTGCTCACACACACCCAAACACACACACTATTCAAAAAGAAGAAAGTCTTTGTGTGCATGCACACACACAATTTTTAAAATAAATATTTTAAATACATGCTTCCTAGGGATAATCACCTAGGGGGAAGAAATAAGTTAATTACAACTTTGAAACTGCCCAGTTTGGCTGGTATTATAGCTAATCCTTAGGTTAGCAATTAACATTTCAAAAAAACCCCCAAAAAACAAAACAAAAGCATTTTCAGAAATGGAAAATATTCTGCTCCATGGCATGGCCGCTGTGTTTAGTCCCAGCAAGGTAATATCTAATGGAGATAGGGAGAGGCCTTGCTATCAACCTTACCAAATTTGTGTCCCAAATATCAAAAGCAGAAAGCAAAGCAAGTATAGCTTGAAATTAGGGGTGTACGAATGCTTCTCAAGGCTTCGAAATTCAAAAGACTATATTTGATGAGGTACAAGGAAAAGGAGGGGCATCGCTATGGGAAGCAGAAGGAGATGGTAGCATTTGCCATTTTTTAATGTTTGTGTGAATATCCCAAGCGCTCCCTGTTGCTTGAGCAGCACATAGAAGAACTCTGCCTCCTATAATAATAATAATAATAATAATTTATTATTTGTACCCCGCCCATCTGGCTGGGTTTCCCCAGCCACTCTGGGCGGCTTCCACAAAAACCAAAAATACACTAAAATATCACAGATTAAAAACTTCCCTGAACAGGGCTGCCTTAAGATGTCTTCTGAAAGTAAGGTAGTTATTTATCACTTTGACATCTGATTGGAGGGCGTTCCACAAGGCGGGTGCCACTACCGAGAAGGCCCTCTGCCTGGTTCCCTGTAGCTTTGCTTCTCGTAATGAGGGAACCGCCAGAAGGCCCTCGGCGCTGGACCTCAGCGTCCGGGCAGAACGATGGGGGTGGAGACGCTCCTTCAGGTATACTGGGCCGAGGCCGTTTAGGGCTTTAAAGGTCAACACCAGCACTTTGAATTGTGCTTGGAAACGTACTGGGAGCCAATGTAGGTCTTTCAAGACCGGTGTTATGTGGTCTCGGCGGCTGCCCCCAGTCACCAGTCTAGCTGCCGCATTCTGGATTAGTTGTAGTTTCCGAGTCACCTTCAAAGGTAGCCCCACGTAGAGCGCATTGCAGTAGTCCAAGCGGGAGATAACTAGAGCATGCACCACTCTGGCGAGACAGTCCGCGGGCAGGTAGGGTCTCAGCCTGCGTACCAGGTGGAGTTGGTAGACAGCTGCCCTGGATACAGAATTGACCTGCGCCTCCATGGACAGCTGTGAGTCCAAAATGACTCCCAGGCTGCGCACCTGGTCCTTCAGGGGCACAGTTACCCCATTCAGGACCAGGGAGTCCCCCACACCAGCCCGCCCCCTGTCCCCCAAAAACAGTACTTCTGTCTTGTCAGGATTCAACCTCAATCCATTAGCCGCCATCCATCCTCCAACCGCCTCCAGGCACTCACACAGGACCTTCACCGCCTTCACTGGTTCTGATTTGAAAGAGAGGTAGAGCTAGGTATCATCTGCATATTGATGGACACCCAGTCCAAACCCCCTGATGATCTCTCCCAGCGGCTTCATATAGATGTTAAAAAGCATGGGGGAGAGGACGGAACCCTGAGGCACCCCACAAGTGAGGGCCCAGGGGTCTGAACACTCATCCCCCACCACCACTTTCTGAACACGGCCCAGGAGGAAGGAGCGAAACCACTGTATAACAGTGCCCCCAGCTCCCAGCCCTCCTAGACGGTCCAGAAGGATGTTATGGTCGATTGTATCAAAGGCCGCTGAGAGATCCAGCAGAACTAGGAAACAACTCTCACCTTTGTCCCTAGCTCGCCGGAGATCATCAACCAGCGCGACCAAGGCAGTTTCAGTCCCATGATGAGGCCTGAATCCCGATTGGAAGGGATCCAAATGGTCCGCATCCTCCAGGCGTGCCTGGAGTTGTTCAGCAACCACGCGCTCAATCACCTTGCCCAAGAATGGAAGATTTGAGACTGGGCGATAGTTGGCCATACTGGCCGGGTCTAAAGATGGTTTTTTAAGAAGCGGTTTGATGACCGCCTCCTTCAGCGGATCTGGGAATGCTCCCTCACAGAGGGAAGCATTCACCACCCCGCAGAGCCCATCGCCCAGCCCTTCCCGGCTTGCTTTTATTAGCCAGGATGGGCAAGGATCCAGGAGACAGGTGGTTGGTTTCACGCGTCCAAGCAGCCTGTCCACATCCTCGGGGGTAATGGATTGAAATCGATTCCATGCAACTTGACCAGGCAGAGCTCTAGCACTCTCCCGCCCCAGCCCTGCTCCCACGGTGGTGTCTAGCTCCTTCCGAATATGAGTGATTTTATCCGCAAAAAACTTTGCAAAATCGTTGCAGGAGATCTTGGGGTCTTTACAAAGCCCCGGTGGTAAAGGTGGTTCTGTTAAATTACGAACCACCTGAAAAAGTCTCCTGCTACTATTTTCTGCAGATGCAATAGAGGCGGTGAAGAAAATCTTCTTCGCCGTCGCTATCGCCACTTGGTAGGCTCGACGTTGAGCTCTAACCTGTGTCCGGTCAGATTCGGAGTGAGTTTTTTGCCACCGACGCTCTAGCCGTCTCAGCGATTGTTTCATCGCCCTCAGCTCCGAAGAAAACCACGGAGCTGTCCGGGCTCCATGCAATCGGAGAGGGCGCTTCGGAGCCAGACAGTCGATAGCCCTGGTTAACTCCGCATTCCAGCGGGCCACCAGGGAATCAGCTGAAAGGCCATCAACATGGGATAAGGCATCCCCTACCACTCTCTGGAAACCATTTGGATCCATTAAGTGGCGGGGGCGGACCATCCGAATTGGTCCCACCTCCCTGCAGAGGGGAAGGGTCGCGGAGAAGTCCAGTTGCACCAGGAAGTGATCTGACCATGGCACTTCTTTTGTTTCACTTTTACTTAGTGTCAGATCACCCACGTCACTAGAGGTGAACACCAGGTCTAAGGCATGTCCATGACTATGAGTTGGGCCAAACTTATTCAGGGACAGCCCCATGGAGGCCATGCTTTCCACGAAGTCCCGAGCTGCCCCTTGTAAGGTCGTGTCGGCATGGATGTTAAAATCCCCTAGGACAACCAAACTAGGTGTCTCTAGGAGAAAATCCGCCACGACCTGAAGCAGCTCAGACAGGGAATCCTTGGTGCAGCGGGGAGGTCGGTACACCAAAAGGAATCCTGTAAGATTGCACAAAGGTATTTTTTTAAAAAAAAGGTTTGAAAGATGAACAAAATCATGGCGGGTATGGGAAAAAGTTGTTTCACTGTTCACTACTGATGTCACAGGTCTAAGAAGACATCATAGCAAACTGAGGTCCAGTGCCGAGGGCCTTCTGGTGGTTCCCTCCCTGTGAGAAGCCAAGTTACAGGGAACCAGGCAGAAGGCCTTCTCGGTAGTGGCACCCGCCCTGTGGAATGCCCTCCCACCAGATGTCAAAGAGAACCACCACCACCAGACTTTTAGAATACATCTGAAGGCAGCCCTGTTTAGGGAAGCTTTTAGTGTTTGAAGGATTACTGTATTTTAATATTTTGTTGGAAGCCACCCAGAGTGGCTGGGAAAGCCCAGCCAGATGAGCGGGGTATAAATAATAAATTATCATCATCATCATCATCATTGAAGCAATATTGGTAGTGATGGAGAGACACATTTTCCCAGCAACAACATTTTGAGTGCTTGTGAGGAAAATGCTACTCCATAACTGTGTCTGGATATATGACTGTGCTAACTTAAGGGAAAGGTGTGTGGTGATTTATTTATTTTTAAATCCTTCTGCAAAAACTTGTTGCACAAATTGAGAAACTGAAAATGGCAGGGTAGGGATTGTTAGCCTTCGTTGCATTAAAGTGTGTTTCAGCCATCCTTTGAACTTGAAAAAAATGGATCAAGAGGCTAGACCTGTGGGTTGTAAAAGAAAGAAGGGGGGGGAAGGCTAAGAAATGCCATTCTACAGCAGCCTAAAATATCCCCAAGAATCCTTGCCTGGTCTTGAAGCTGCTAGCTCTGCAAATTCCAAAGCTTTGCTGCAACTGGGGTTCATCATTTTGCAGCTCCTGAAGCTCATGTGTTTCAGAATTTTCAAAGGAGGGTCGCAGAAGCGAGGGAAGGGGCGACATTTCCGCACATAAATGTCCTTTGAAGAAAGCTTACTGAAAGTCGGTGCTTTGATCTGGCCAATAAACAGATATAAAACGGGAATGGGCATAGCCCATGGGCTCTTTCCTTCAGATGCTGCAGTAAAAATCTGTACTGGAAGCCTGTAGGGGAGTTCCACCTAGCAGATGTTTCCAAGGCAAATAAAAGCTAAAGGGGTTCTTTGTACCTTTCCGCAGATACGCAAGATGCAGATCACAAGCCCTGAACATGCACCCAGGCAGGTAAACAGATACATCTCCGCATTCGGGACAAATCTAAGGCATGCAATCTACCTAGGTTTGCTGTCCTGGGAAATTTTAAAAAGTGGCCAGGCGCTTTACTTTTTACCTAGGGCAGGTGGGTGGGCCTCCAGATGTTGTTGGGACATGCTCAGGAACAATGGGAATTATAGTCCACCAACATCTGGAGAGCCATCTATTTGCTGCATGAAGAAGTGGTTTCTATTATCTGTCCTGAATCTTCCAACACTCAGCTTCATTATACCTGTATACCTGAAGGGAGCGTCTCCACCCACATCGTTCAGCCTGGACACTGAGATCCAGCGCTGAGGGCCTTCTGGTGGTTCCCTCACTGCAAGAAGCCAGGTTACAGGGAACCAGACAGAGGGCCTTCTCGGTACTGGCACCCGCCCTGTGGAACGCCCTCCCTTCAGATGTGAAGGAAATAAGTAGCTATCTTATCTTTAAAAGACATCTGAAGGCAGCCCTGTTTAGGGAAGTTTTTAATATTTAATGCTGTATTGTTTTTAACACTTGATTGGAAGCCGCCCAGAGTGGCTGGAGTAACTTGGCCAGGTGGGCGGGGTATAAATAAATTATTATTATTATTATTATTATTATTATTATTATTATTATTATTATTATGTTCTATGAGTTCTAGTGTTCTGGGGGGATGGCGACTTTTCTCTACTTGCTTTCTCTATTCCTTGCATAATTTTATAAACTTCTATCATGTCACCTCTTACATGTCCTTCCTCTAAGTTTGTTTCCCAAATTTGGGTCTCCAGCTGTTTTTCAGACTGCAATTCTGTAGTCCCAAAACACCTGGAGACCCAAGTTTGGGAAGCCCTCCTCTAAGCTAAAAGGCTCCCAAAGTTGATGTGACAATGAGTAACTTGCATGCAGCCTCAATCTCCCCTCTTCCCAGAGCAGGCCAGGCCGAGCCAAAAAAAGCCAATGCAATTCTGGGCTGCATCAATAGGAGTATAGCATCTAGATCAAGGGAAGTAATAGTGCCACTGTATTCTGCTCTGGTCAGACCTCACCTGGAGTACTGTGTCCAGTTCTGGGCACCACAGTTCAAGAAGGACACTGACAAACTGGAACGTGTCCAGAGGAGGGCAACCAAAATGGTCAAAGGCCTGGAAACGATGCCTTATGAGGAACGGCTAAGGGAGCTGGGCATGTTTAGCCTGGAGAAGAGGAGGTTAAGGGGTGATATGATAGCCATGTTCAAATATATAAAAGGATGTCACATAGAGGAGGGAGAAAGGTTGTTTTCTGCTGCTCCAGAGAAGCAGACACGGAGCAATGGATCCAAACTACAAGAAAGAAGATTCCACCTAAACATTAGGAAGAACTTCCTGACAGTAAGAGCTGTTCGACAGTGGAATTTGCTGCCAAGGAGTGTGGTGGAGTCTCCTTCTTTGGAGGTCTTTAAGCAGAGGCTTGACAACTATATGTCAGGAGTGCTCTGATGGTGTTTCCTGCTTGGCAGGGGGTTGGACTCGATGGCCCTTCTGGTCTCTTCCAACTCTATGATTCTAATGATTCTATGACTTCTGAGACCTGCCAGCAATGCGAATTGAGGCTTCACATCCATGAGCAACAGTTCATCATTTCAGTCTTTTCCTGTGTGTCCCTATTCAGAGAGCGTCCGCAAACATGTTAACTCGAGTTATGCAGAAACTCAGCATCAGATTTCTGAGTTTACACCCCTATGCCCTACCGAGGTGCAAGAACTAACTTGATAATTGCTTTTATAATAATACTAGCGCTAATACCTACAGTCAGTGAGTTTGTGTGACGGTAGCACCAGTGGGATTAAATTTAACCAGTTGTTACTTGGTGATGCAAATGGGTCTTAGTCAGCAGAACAGCCTGAGGTGCTGTGAGCGGCCTATGTTGTGTTGTGCTCTCTCTCTCTCTCTCTCCCTCTCTCTCTCTCCAGGAAGGAAGGAAGGAGAGTTTCAGCTGCATCAATGAGTAACTGCAGCTGGAATGGAGCAATGGAAAAGGATCAATGAATGGCAGGAAGCAGAGGTTGAATGGCTCCTACCTCACCCAACAACCAACTGGGACTTCTGGGTCACGCCGCTGACAGAGAGCAAGTTGGGTCACGTGGCCAGTCCTGAGGACACATGCCCATTGACAATGCCACGGTGGGAATTGGTCCGCCGTGAGTGAACCTAGCAGCAGAATCAGGCTGGCTTCCTACCTCGGAGATTTCACAATTAGCGCTCTGAAGCCAGCGCCTACAAATAGCTGCACATTTTTGCGCTCCTCAGGTTACAAGCTGGCCATAGAAAGGCAAACAAAGGGTAATTCAACAGTTGCTGCTCTCGATCTGATGCCGTCCCCAGGAATGAGCTCTCACATGGAACAAGGCCAAAGCAGCTTGGTATTTCAGGGTCAGTCTGATACGAGACAAATGCTAAGAGGCTTATGCATATTTTTTTAAAAAGAGTCATTTTTACTGAGGAAAACTGCAAACAAAATGCCGCCGCCATTCTGCAGCTTTCTTCATTTATTTACTTGTAATGTTTATCGCCCGTTCTTCATAGCCAAAGCAATCCCAGGGCGTGTGATTATATTTACAACCAATGCAAAATAAATATTAAGCCAAAAGCAGCCAAACGAAAAAACAAACCCCCGGGACTTACAACAATTCAGCAAAGAGGCTTCATAGATCGCTAGCAGATTCATTCATAAACACCAAGGATCTGAAGTTCTAAAGGATTTCACATGGGGGCCTTCTGCCACTGAACTACGAAGCTTTCACGGCAATCATCCACTCAAAATCATATTGTATATAGGTGTGTGGCAGTTGCGTACTTTGATGCTGATGAAAATGCTTGTGAAAAATATACCCTTTTTTGACTCAGCCGTGGTTGAATGTCATCACCTTGTACTGAAATGACACTGGACATTGGACAATTAATTTCCTTGAGAAATTCCAGCGATGACTGCAACCTTGTCATTACTGGTCTTCGTATGCTGGTTATATATGACCAAATTCTCTTCAACAAGACCCCTGCTGTTATCAGAGCTGCTACTCTGCAATTAAAACATTTGTTCTGTTCTGTTAAGACTTCTGTGCCTATTCCCCCTCTCCCCACAGACCACATAATAAATGTCCAGCTAATAAAGACTATTATAGGTCCAGTCATTCTGTGACGTAACCCATATTCCTGCAAACTGCGCTGTAGGTTTCCCCATCATCCCAACGCACAGTTTTATATCTCTGGTTATCCAGCAACAGATGTTAGTATAATCATAGCTCCCCTCTACATGAACTGAATTCAGGAGCCTCTAAGTTTTGTTTATATCTCCCAAGACACAGGGTCAGTATATATTTTCCAGCACAAATGAAAAATGGAAGCAAAAAGGAGTTTGCATTATTTTAGTCAGTGTCACCAGGTGTAAGCTCTTCTAGGTATGTTTATTATTTCTCCCATGACTTACACTTAGCTTTTTAAATTTTGAGGTGTCTGTTCAGAGACAGAGAGAGAGAGAGAGATATGGAGAGCGTATGTGTGTGTGATTTAAGTCACAATGCATTCCAACAGAAGGCTTTCAATGATGGTTAATTTACACAACTGCTGGGTCCTGGGTAAGGGTCATAGTTCAGCAGAACAGCAACTACAGTGGTACCTCAGATTACATACACTTCAGATTACATAAGCTTCCGGTTACAGACTCCACTAACCCAGAAATAGTGGTTCAGGTTAAGAACTTTGCTTCAGGATGAGAACAGAAATCGTGCTCCGGCGGCGCAGCGGCAGCAGGAGGTCCCGTTAGCTAAAGTGGTGCTTCAGGTTAAGAACAGTTTCAGATTAAGTACGGACCTCCAGAACGAATTAAGTACTTAACCTGAGGTACCACTGTACCTTGCATACAGAAGGCCAGTCCCTCTCATTTCCAGGTAGGGCTGCCTGCCTGAAACCTGGGACAACCACTACCCGTGAGTGTAGACACACTGAGACAGCTGGACCAATGGTTCCTTAAGTTCACGTGGCCTTAAGGTAAGCAGCTGTCAGGGACAGGTAGGCAAAGAGGAGTGGTAGGAGGCACCAGCTGGGGAACCCCAAAGGGAAATCCTAGAGGAAGAAGGCTCAGAGCCAGGGGGGGAGTGGTGGGACACAGAAGAGAGGTCAGAGGGAGAGGATTGGGAGGAAGGCCTGGACGCTGAAGGGGCAACAGGGTTTAGTGAGCGAGAGGAACCTGTGACAGGGAGCAGTTCAGACACCAAGGCTGAAGCAGAGGAGGTGGACTGAGAGACTGCTGAAGAATCAGGGGAGTCTCCCTCTCCTGCTGCTACAAGCTCCCCTCCCTGCTGGTCTCAATGAACGTGCAGTATAAGGAGGAGGGCAGCGCAGAGGCCAGAGGTGGGCAGATGAAGTTTGAGACTGCTTGAGAAACATTGGGAGAGGAGGGGCCTTAGGAAGGGTTGAAGGCAGGGACCTTCAGTCCCGCTGACTGCTCCGTAAGGGCAAGACCAGGGGTCAGCAAACTTTTTCAGCAGGGGGCTAGTACACCGTCCCTCAGACCTTGTGGGGGGCCAGACTATATTTCGGGGGGGAAATGAACAAATTCCTATGCCCCACAAATGACCCAGAGATGCATTTTAAATAAAAGCACACATTCTACTCCTGTAAAAACACCAGGCAGGTCCCACAAATAACCCAGAGATGCATTTTAAATAAAAGGACACATTCTACTCATGTAAAAATATGCTGATTCCCGGACCGTCCACGGGCCGGGTTCAGAAGGCGATTGGGCCAGATCCGG
Source organism: Podarcis melisellensis (assembly GCF_964234715.1). NCBI lineage: Eukaryota > Metazoa > Chordata > Lepidosauria > Squamata > Lacertidae > Podarcis > Podarcis melisellensis. The sequence continues at coordinate 19,019,307 of NC_138530.1, read as the reverse complement.
CCCCCGGGCCTTAGTTTGCCTACGCATGGGAAAGACCTTCTGGGACGTGTTGCTGAGTTGTATGCCATTTCCTTGGATATAGTTACCTTCACTGACAAGGGAACCCTGCATCTTTCATGCTGACCTGAGTCTGACTCCAGCCCCGACATAAGCTTATTGCATGCACGGCTTACACTCCCATGTGGTAAAGGGCTTGGTTAAACCTAAATGGTATTTCCACAACTGCACATCACCACAAGGGCACACATTAGGCCAGATCCCCAAGGCCACAACTGAAACCAGTCGTGACCCACTCCCCTTTTCCTCCCTCGCTTTGTCTTTTTCCCACTCTCTCCCATTCCATCTGCCTTATATGTTCCTAAGTTTTCTCTCCCGCCCCCCGCTGCCTGGAGACCTCCGGAAGAGCGTCTAACCTTGCTGCTGGGATCTTTGCAACAAAATCCACGGGCGCATTACAATTTAGATAGCGAAAAGAAATTGACAAATCGGTAGCTGAAGCCCAAATAGCCAGGTGCCAGGCAGATACTCATCAGGTGTTCTGTATCTCTGCATTGCTGCTAATTCTTCCTTTACAATGCTGGTCACACTTTCATTTTTGAAACACTAGGGAACCTGAGTTCAGCTAACATGTCTTAGAGTGCTCTTGCCGTTAATTCATCAGGAAAGGACGCAGGCACACGCCAAAGGTCACTTCCCTAGCTAACCTGATCAGCTCTACAGTCAGAAGAAAACATATGCAGAAATCCAGAAAAAAACCAAAACTGGATGGTACTTGTTGAAATTCACTCAATTTAGCTGAACCGTTAGATGTGTTGAAAGGAGGTTCACCTTGTTTTCAAGCCAAGCCTAATGAAAGCTGCACATAATAATAATAATAATAATAATAATAATAATAATAATAATAATAATAATAAACAACTGTAAAACTGTTCTTCTGAGTGTTTTCTGAGATCTCTGTTATTATACTACAGTGGTACCTCGGGTTAAGTACTTAATTTGTTCCGGAGGTCTGTTCTTAACCTGAAACTCTTCTTAACCTGAAGCACCACTTTAGCTAATGGGGCCTCCTGCTACTGCCGCACCGCAGGAGCACGATTTCTGTTCTCATCCTGAAGCAAAGTTCTTAACCCAAGGTAATATTTTTAGGTTAGCAGAGTCTGTAACCTGAAGCGTATGTAACCTGAAGCATCTGTAACCCGAGGTACCACTGTACCTGCCAAGACAATGACTATGATGCTCTGAGACTTTCTCAACCAAGATGGCAGTCTAGTCCTCCTTAAAGAGAGCAGTTTAAAATATCTCAAAAGGTCTGGATGAATTACTATACAGTGGTATGTCAGGTTACATACGCTTCAGGTTACATACGCTTCAGACTCCGATAACCCAGAAATAGTACCTCAGGTTAAGAACTTTACCTCAGGATGAGAACAGAAATCGCGTGGCGGCGGCACAGAAGCAGCAGGAGGCCCCATTAGCTAAAGTGGTGCTTCAGGTTAAGAACAATTTCAGGTTAAGAACAGACCTCCAGAATGAATTAGGTTCTTAACCCGAGGTACCACTGTAGTTATTTACTTACACCTCGCCCATCTGATTGGGTTCCCCCAGTCACTCTAGGTGGCTTCCAATAGAATACAAAGTCTGCGTATACCAGATCCATTTTATTAAGACAATACAAATCACACTCTTGCCATCAAACACTTGGCAAAAGAGACACAACCCCTCCTCTCTCACTCCCACCTCACATTATCACAGGGACCTCCTCTTAAGAACTCCTCAACTCCTAGATCTTGTTGAGTCCATCCTTTCGCTTTCAGGTCAACTGAATTATATACCCATCACCCTTTAAGGATGAAAATAACATTTAAATGGTGTGTGTGGGGGGAGAGAGAGATGGTTAGATATTTGCAGTCAAGACAATATGCTACTCACTTTCCACATCTCCAGCATCTCTTCCTAGGCCAGGAGCAACCTCTCAGACCTCCCTCACACTGGATCAGACTGCAATTTAGTCTTTAAGGCTACATGTACTTGAAATGTAAGTGACATGGGATGTGGGTGGTGCTGTGGTCTAAACCACTGAGCCTCTTGGCCCTGCAGATCAGAAGGTTGGCGGTTCGAATCCCTGCGACGGGGTGAGCTCCCGTTGCTCAGTCCCAGCTCCTACCAACCTAGCAGTTCAAAAGCACACCAGTGCAAGTAGATAAATAGGTACCACTGCGGCGGGAAGGTAAATGGCATTTCCATGCGCTCTGGTTTCTGTCATGGTGTTCTGTTGTGCCAGAAGCAGTTTAGTCATGCTGGCTACATGACCCAGAAAGCTGTCTGTGGACAAACGCCAGCTCCTTCAACCTGAAAGTGAGATGAGCGCTGCAACCCCATAGTCGCCTTTGACTGGACTTAACAGTCCAGGGGTACGTTACCTTTTTTACAAGGGACACAGGGGAACTTACTTCCAAGTACATGCAAAGGATTTCACTGATACCTTTTTCTTTAATAGGGAGGAAAGGAAGAGAGGCACCCAGGGATAGGTATTTAGTGGGCATCAAATCTGGGCAGCCAGACAGAACACCTTGTAGCCCTAGTCCTTGCCAGAAGAAGGATTTCCCAGCATCAATCCAAGCCACTGTTGTGGGAGAACTGGAGCAAGACAAGATGACCCATGCATTTTATGGGCACCTCCGGCAAGGAATAATCTTAATACAAGCTCTCCAGACAATGAACAAGCCAAGCCACATGCCAGCCCACGCCCTTTCACCTTCCACTCCCCATCCTCAGATCCCAGATTGCTAGTCAGCGTTCCTTGAGATTAATCCCCTCCCCCATCTAAAGACAGGTCTAATTCTCTCATCCTGGTGAGAGAGGAATGCCAGAGGCCGTTTCCATCATCAGCTGCCGCACACCCATAATAATGACTTACAAGGATGCCCTGTTTATCCATCAATTCACGGCAGCTGCTGCCTATACAACAAAGGCGGACTTAAGTATCTCAAGGCTACACAGCAAAGGGAAACACATGTTCCTATATTAAGATGCATAAGTGAAATTAGCAATGCTGCATATCAATTTCACTGCAAATTTTTACACACCAAATGTTTGCCATCTAATACACTAAAACAGATTAAAAATAAAGGGCGATAAACATGATAGGGGTACTACATGTGTTTCTTCATGCGCTCCCAAGCTATTGGCAATAAAGCACATTGACTCTACTATTTAACCATGCAGGCATCTTATTAGATTTCTCTCATATGTAACTTACATTAAAACAGCTTAGCATATGCTTTCCATGTATATTTCATTTCTCTTCTAATCAACTCTTGTTGATTATGTTATTATTTCTATTTAACCATGCAGGTCTCTTATTTGTGTCTTCTCTCATATGTGACATATGCATTACATTAAAATAGCTTAGCATACATTTCATTTTCTCTTTCAATCAACACTTGTACATTCTTCTATTAGACACTATCATGGAAGGGGCATATCGAGGCTGCAAAACTCAAAGCGAAGAAAGCTTGTGGGACACTAATTAAATTCTATTTTACAGTGGGTGACCAGTTACTAGAACCCGTGTTGAAAATCTTTGCTAGTAAAGTGGTTTCCCAGATGCTCCATGGTGTAGCAATACAGGGCATGGATCCAAATGCTAACATTCTTCTATTATAAATGTGTGTGTTTTATCTGTTTATCAGTCAGTCTGTCTGTCTATCTATCTGCTGGATTTTCTGGGCAAGACTCCATTTGCATAAAAGATAAATTTAAAAGTGTTGTGGGTACTTTTCACATTCAACATATACAGAGGAGAGAAACCATCCAAGATATCCTGCAATTTCAAAATGAGATAAGAGAGCACAAGTTAAAATTAGTTTCAACTTTAAAATCACAGAAAGGGCTGGGAAATAATAAGGTCTGAAAGCAAGATGTGCACAGCTCTCGCTAGACTTTTTCTCATCAGCAAATCACCATGGGAACATATTTTCAAGCTCAACTTCACAATCACTACTTTTTTCTTTTTAAATCAACCTTAGTGATGTTTATTAGCAGCACAGAAAGTTCATTGGGAGCCAGAAATAATGCTCGCCAATACTATACTATCTCAAGTTTTGTTTGAGAACACTGCGATTCCTCTCAGGCTCATCAGCGATGAGAAGATAAGCAAAGGCAGATAAGTCTCTAAAAGAAAGCTTGTCTGTTTCTACCAAACTTCCTTCTGCCATGTGCAGCTTTGCAGAATAGAGCGCTGAGCTATTATCTCATTTCCAGGAACAGCAAGACCCATCAGGCCCTGGCCATAAAACTGAGCTTCATCCAAGAACATGGCTCTGAATCTTCTGCAGATGCACACAACCCTCTTGCTAAAGAAGATAAAAGCCCTGTGGCATCAGTCCTAAGGTCCATCAAGTTCAGACCAACCAGGTGCCTCTGGAGAGGCCTGCAAAGCAAGACCTGACCATAAGCACCTCTTTCCCCGCTTGTGGTTTGCAGCAGCTGGCATTCAACTTCACAGAAAGAGTTTGCCAAAGGAAGTTTGAAAGCCATTGATCTACAGCAAAGGAAAGAGAAAACAAATTCCGTCATGCTTTGCAGGGAAGCGTATGGGTTGCAGAGGCAGCATCTCAAGCGGTAAACTTCCAAGGAGATCTGCAAGGACAGAAGGGTTCCCATGACAAACACACAAGACCATCAGCGAGCCACACAGGGAATATCGCTTAAATATCTTTATTAGGCTTCACAGAACATTTTCTGGCGACTGTGTCGGCCGGAGCAGCCTTTGCACAGCCCTTTCTCTGCTTGTTGGAAGCAAGGGAAAGGCGGTTGCAAGCGCTCATTTCCTGCCCTGCGACAAATTACACCAAGTTCAGCAAGACAGAACGCCGCTTGTGTTCACGCTGCTTACATAAGCAGTGAAGTGTGCAACCTTCTAAAATAAGCAGTTTTCTTCCTCGCCCCATCTCTGAACGAAACCATTGCCCCTTGTATGCCGTTCCTTGGGGCAGGGGGCTGTTGGCTCAATCCCGCCGCCTCAAATGCAGCTCTGCAAGAGAAATGCATCTAATGCATGGATATCACACATACGAGAGAGATTGGTACAGAGAGCTGACCAGGCGCTAACCCCGAAACTGCATGGCAACAAGAATAAATCTGGGGAGGGGGGGGTTAAATGCAGCACTCCAGCATTTTGTGAGGATGCACACTTGGATTTAAATCGCTGGTTAGGAAAAAGACGAGGGAACTCGAGCTGTGTTCATATCTATGCCATCTATTGTCAGGAACAGGTCAGCAATAACTCACAAGGGGTCAGTGAAATTAACTGGGTACAGAGCGGTATATAAATTCAGTAAATAAGTAAAATTACGCAAATCCCCCCAGCGTCTCAGCTGATCCACTGGCTCTTTGAGCACGCATGCTAAAGAAACATACAGCTCCTGTCACTCTCACTCTGATATACCGGTAGTTTATTAAATAGTTTAGTACAATATTTGATTCAGAATATTTCTCTCTCCCCCCCCCCCGTTTTCTTCCTCTAAAAACTAGGTGTGTCTTATGGTCAGATGTGTCTTATGGCATGAAAAATACGGTAATAATAACTCTTTATTCAGATAAACTGAACAGCCCAGGACTAGTGATTACGGCAACTCTTCCTGGTAGGTCTTGCCCCAAGGAGACAGTTGTGAGGACTGAAGGTCCCAGCTCTCCAAGTCTCCCCTGGTTCCTTCCCAAGCAATCTGAGGCTGCTCCTTCATATTGCCTGTCTTTGCTCCGCCCTGTTCATTCCTCTCCATGTTCTGGGGACCAAGGGATAGGAGAGCTGGTTGAGTAGGAGACCCCCTGGCTTCTTCAGCAGCCTGCCTGATCTCTGCTTCTTGGTTCCCTTCCTCCCCAGCCTCCATTTCTGCCTCTGATTCTGGACTGTCCTCTTCTTCCTGCTCACTAAACCCCTATTGCCTCTTCAGCTTCCAACACCCCCCCCACACAATTTGCTCCCTCTTCTCCCTCTGGCCAGTCACCACCATCCTACCACCAATCCCTTGGTTCTGGGCCTTCTTCCTTTCGGGATTCCCTTGGGGAGGGAGGTTCCCCAGCTGGTGCCTCCCACCATTCCTCTACAGCCAGACGCTCCAATGATATCTACATTACTTAGGAGGTTAACAGGGGCCATTCTTGGTGCACGTTTTGCGAAAGGCATTGCGTTCAGAGATTTATCTGTCCATTTTCTTAAAGTTCACATACTGTTTGTTGAAAACAAACCCCAGTGTGGTTTACAAAAAGAATAAAACAATAAACTTATCAGCGGAAACAGCCATTTACAATGTCCCAAAAGTAATTTTGAAAAGTGATAAGCTAAAAACCAGATTAAAAATGCAAGTTGACATTCCCCGTAGGCTTGCCTTAAAACACACACACACACACACACACACACACGTGTGTGTGTGGGGGGGGGGGCAACAGTGAAGGCACCTGTCTGATGTCAACAGTCAGGAAGTTCCAAAGTATGGGCACTACCACACTTAAATATCAATTTCTCCACAGTTAGAAATTTCTTACGAATTTATAATAAGCTTGAATCTCACTAGTTCAGCTTGCAAATCTGATCTGGGAAATTAAGAGTGTGGCTGAAAGCCTTACAATTAATAATAATAATAATAATAATAATAACTATTACTTGAATTTATTTACCACCCTATACCCCGAGGTCTCAGGGCGGTTCATTAAATAAAATCAAGATATAAAGCCACAAAATACCCAATAAAAAGAAAAACAACAACCCCATAGCCCCCCCCCCCAAAACCTACATTTTAAAAGGGCAAAGGATGTAAATCAGATCAACCGAAGGCCTGCTTAAGAAGGAACACTTTTGTCTGCCGCCTAAAGGTGTGTGATGAAGGCACCAGGCAAACTTCCCTGGGGAGAGCATTTCACAGACGGGGAGCCACTGCAGAGAAGGCCTGTTTTCGTGTTGCCACCCTCTGGACCTCTCGAGGAGGGGGGCACACAAAGAAGGGTCTCAGAAGATTATCTCAATCTTACATTTGTGTGTTTCTAAACTACAGGGCAAACTTGAAAGCTGTTGTGGTTTCAGCCGAAAGGATCACACACACAAAACGGTGATCTGCATTGATTAGAGGAGTGAATAGGAAGTCCAGCTCCATTGTACTTCGTGACCAAAAATAGAGGCCAGCCGCTACAGTGCCGTCAGCAGCAACTGCTAAAGAAGGCCTACTTGAAGTGTGAGACGGTCTGCATTTTATTCTTTCTCCCAAGCACAGGTGTCACAGAGACTCGGCACTTCAGTTTTGGCACAGACGTTCCTATACAAACCCATTAAAACTAAAAAGCAAACCGTAATAAATAAATAAACAGTTGTGATTTGAGTGCTTTTGCCCTAAGAAGTAAATTGAATAAAATAACTTTGAAGTTTTCCACAGCGGCTGCCCATCGTGATTACCTTAGTAGTCAAATAACTGCGTGCAAAAAATATCATTTCGCCTTCATGTCTTCTCTCTCTTCCTTTTGAAGAACACTGGTTTTACTGGAGCACAAAGCTTTCTGATTGTTCCAGTAGGCAACTTTTTAATGAAGGCGAGTAGATGAGGTGAGGTGTGTTTGCGAGGGAAGGGGGAATTAACAAGGTGCATTTGTTTATAGAGTGGCAAAACTAAGATTGAAAAGCCTAGCGCTCTCCCCGCAAATGGGGAAAGCTACACACCCAACTGATTCAGAACATGTTGAAAATAGCATGTGTATCTCTACTGAAGGTAAGGAGATTGCAGAAGGAATTCAACACAGCGCTAAGGAGATCGTTGCTTATGGTTTGTTTGGCGGGAAACAAATCACAAACCTGGATTCAGAGACAGTGCTAAGCCAAACCATGCCTTGATTCTTGGTGGTGCGGCAGGGGCGAAGCAAAGCACCTACAACTTTAGCCCCATGCACCAGTACACAGCCCATTCACCTGCAAACCATAGGGTAGTTTAACTATGGTTTAAAGCAATGTGCAAACCAGGCCACTGTCACTTGTTAATTAAAATAAGGTAAAATATGTTGTTAAGAATGCATTGTTTAAAAGAGAAGCCGCAAATCTGTCACCATATGAACTGCCATAATGATAAAACCGATCCAGGCTTAGTAATCACATACAGCAGGGGTAGGCAACCTAAGGCCCGGGGGCCAGATCCGGCCCAATCGCCTTCTCAATACGGCTCGTGAACAGTCTGGGAATCAGCATGTTTTTCACGAGTAGAATGTGTCCTTTTATTTAAAATGCATCTCTGGGTTATTTGTGTGGCCTGCATGGCGTTTTTACATGAGTAGAATGTGTGCTTTTATTTAAAATGCATTCCTGGGTTATTTGTGGGGCATATGGTCTGAGGGACAGTGGACCGGCCCCCTGCTGAAAAAGGTTGCTGACCCCTGACATACAGTGTTCGAAACTCCCATTGTTCTAGGCGCATTTTGCAACAGGGGATTTCATTAACGCGTGGCAGGTTCTGAGCTCTGGGCGTAGTACTGCGCCTAAGATTTCAGATTAAAACTGCAAAGTGGAAGGAAAGGAGGACCTTTTTCTGCCTTCCTACTTCCAATTTGGGAAGTAGTAGTATGACATTAGGGACGCGGGTGGCGCTCTGGGTTAAACCTCAGTGCCTAGGACTTGCTGGTTGTATGGTCGGCAGTTCGAATCCCCGCGGCGGGGTGAGCTCCCGTTGTTCGGTCCCAGCTCCTGCCCACCTAGCAGTTTGAAAGCACTCTTAAGTGCAAGTAGATAAATAGGGACTGCTTTATAGCGGGAAGGAAACGGTGTTTCCGTGTGCGGTGCTGGTGCTGGCTCGCCAGTTGCAGCTTCATCACGCTGGCCATGTGACCCGGAAGTGTCTTCGGACGGTGCCAGCTCACAGCCTCTAGAGCGAGATGAGCACGCAACCCCAGAGTCAGACACGACTGGCCCGTACGGGCAGGGGCACCTTTACCTTTACTTCCAATTACTCTCAGAAGACTAGAGAAGAGACCCTCTTAAGAAGATTAGGGAGATAGGCAGAGGAAGGACTAGACCATGTGGAAAATGAACATAATATTTTAGTTGCACTTCATTCATTTTCAGCTTTGCATTCTTGTTATTATTATTATTATTTTCTATCCTGCAGTGATTTAATTATTTGATTTCATAAGAACTGGGAGTTGGGAAAGCCACAACCTGATTTAACCATGAGATTTCCCATAGAGTCTGTTCTGCTGAAAATAAAAATGCAGTTAGTAGCATACATATTAAAAGTTAAGCTGCAAATGGACACACCCCAGGGCAGCAATTGTCTGGTCTGAAGACTTACTCTGGGCACAGAAGCATGCTGTCTTTTGGTTAAGGGACACACCAAACCAATTTACAAAATATGCTGGGGTTCATTTGCTTCATTTGAATCTGTGTTTAATCTAGCAAGATCAAAAGCAGCCTCTTCATAAGGATGAAAATTACATCTGCCGACTGCTTCTATGCAGTCTATGCAAGGACACGAACCACAAAGTATTCCCAATTTTCAGCATTATAGCAATTTCGGGTTGCTAGCAATAACAAGTCAAAACGAACCACGTACCAGGATTCTGCAATATTCACTTTAAGATGGAAGTATTTAAAATTGTGAATAATTTCAGCATTCAGTTCTCAGGGCTAGAGCAAAATGCAGATTTAGTTCTATTAGTGAAAGGCTTAGCTTTTAGCAAATTTAAAGTTGGAATTTTCAAAACTTAAGGTTATGAAAAATAAATATATAAACCTCAAGAAGTGTGCAAATCCAGCATTTTTGTCCCACTCTGGCAGCATTAAGAACCCTGGTGTGGGACTGCAGCCAGGGTGACAAGGGCATTCCACAGCCATGACTATGTACTGAACAAAGCCAATTTAAACAAACACTTCGACTCCTGCCCAACTCCCTGCTACAGCAACCTACTCCAGTGTATTCTGGCCCCTACATGTGCACGCCTCTGTTCTAGGGGCTGCTCCACTTCAACAGAGTGCCTGCTGCAAAGGCCATGGGAATCTCTGAAATGTGTTGTTTCTTTCTTTCTTTTTGTCTCAGAATTGTTAACTTCAAAACTGGGCTGATCAAGCATTGATCTTTCAGCATTTAAACGGCTAGCTCTGGGTTGTTTTTTTACCTGCCTTGTGGTTTATCAGGCCTAAGCACATTCATGCATTAGATTTCCACCCCCCAAGCTAATTTCCCCAACCGGAAACCGGAGCACACGGAAATGCCATTTAGCTTCCCGCTGCAGCAGTACCTGTTTATCTACTTGCACTGGCGTGCTTTCGAACTGCTAGGTTGGCAGGAAAATGGCATTTCCGTGTGCTCCGGTTTCTGTCACGGTGTCCCGTTGTGCCAGAAGAGGTTTAGTCCTGCTGGCCACATGACCTGGAAAGCTGTCTGTGGACAAATGCTGGCTCCCTTGGCCTGAAAGTGAGATGAGCGCCACAACCCCATAGTCGCCTTTGACTGGACTTAACCGTCCAGGGGTCTTTTCGCTCATAGGTGCTATAGGAAACCTGAATGTCAAAACTTCCAGATTTCCACCATGCTCAATCAAAACTTCCTCAAGCCTCTCAGATGATGTCCGCTCCATTCTTACTCCACCCATCCTAATAGCCCCCCCTTCTTAAAGAGAGTATGTCAAATGGCACATACATGACTATTGCCCAGCTGCTATCTCTGATATTTTGAATTGCTATGAATTCGCATTGAATTTTATTGATTGATGAATTTTGTTGGATTTTTGTTTTGTTGCTTGACTAATAATAATAATTTTATTATTTATACCCCACCCATCTGGCTGGGTTTTCCCCAGCCACTCTGAGCAGCTTACAACACATAATTTTTTTCTAAAACATTAGACCTTAAAAACTCCCCTAAACAGTTACAGATAGGTAGCCGTGTTGGTCTGCCATAGTCAAAACAAAAAAAAATTCCTTCCAGTAGCACCTTAAAGACCAACTAAGTCAGTTCTTGGTATGAGCTTTCGTGTGCATGCACACTTCTTCAGATATCTGAAGAAGTGTGCATGCACACGAAAGCTCATACCAAGAACTGACTTAGTTGGTCTTTAAGGTGCTACTGGAAGGAATTTTTTTTGTTCCCCTAAACAGGGCTGCCTTCAGATGTCTTCTAAAAGTCAGGTCGTTGTGTACCACTTAACTATAATACTCTCTCGGCGCCTCAAAAACATACAATGCAAAAAATAAAAATCAGTTAAAACTATAAAAAGGAAACATCAATTAAAATGCCTGCTGGAAGGGGGAGGGGAGTCTTCAGTAGCGACTGACCTGAACAGAAAAGAAGTTCCATAAAATTGGGTCCACAATACTAAATACACAGCTAACAGCGTTAATCGCAACTAGAACAGTACCAAATATTTTAATTAGTTTCAGACTCTCACAACATCCTCTGCAAGTTATTGCGGGCAAGAGACAAAGAGAGGGAAGAATGAAGATGAAATACAAGGAGAAAAAGCACTTGTGGAGCCTTAAAAACCAACCCATTTAATATGGTGCCATTTAATATCGCTGAGGATAACAACTTCATGTATCTGATGATGCGAACTGCTGTTCATAAAATCTTGTTCCATAATAAAGCTGGGCTCCTCGTTGTTTATGCTGTAACAGACTAACATAGCTGCCCCTCTGGAAAATGAAATACAGTACAAGGACACTTAAATAATATCAACTATCGGTATATAGCTGATCTAGTGAGCCAAGGAACTCAGCGGTATTCGTTCTCAGGTGTGTTACTTTTCCAGAGTGACTCAACTAGTGACCCCTAGTTTGAATAAGAGTCACAGTTTGCTTTACATCTGCTGGACTATTCTGTGATCAGAACATTACAGATACAGTGGTACCTCGGGTTATATACGCTTCAGGTTACAGACTCCACTAATCCAGAAATAGTACCTCAGGTTAAGAACTTTGCTTCAGGATGAGAACAGAAATCATGCAGCAACGGCAGTGGGAGGCCCCATTAGCTAAAGTGGTACCTCGGGTTAAGAACAGTTTCAGGTTAAGAACGAACCTCCAGAACGAATTAAGTTCTTAACCCGAGGTAACACTGTACTTCCAACTTAAACGCATTGAAAATGATGCCTAAATATCAACCTGTAAGTCTGTCTGTCTCTCTCCTTAGTCGAGTGTAGATTACTAAGGTTAACAGAGTTATCTATTTGGTTGATAGCACACCATTTCCATGCTATCAGCAAACCTCTGAACTGTTGCGGCAAAGTCTTCTCATGGCAGGAAGGCCAAGGTGGTAGAGCTCAAATTGGGCTGTGACCAAATAGCTCACATCTTGAAGCAATTGGGGGGGCGGGGGGAGAGAATTGTCTCGGCTACTTCCTTGCAGACATAGCTGGAGAATGCAGCCTTGACCACAAAAGACAGTCCACCTTACAACACCCCCGCTGTCTTCGCAGCGACCTCTCTTATCTATAACGTTTCTTACGAGGGGGCAGCCCAGAATGATGCAGTGCTAAACGAAAGAATCCACTGGTATATAAAATATTAGCTCTGAACTAATATTATACTGGTATTAGTGTGGGAACTTCATCTACCAGTGTTCCAAGCTGTCTCTGGAGTAGGACTGGCAGGGAATGAAAGACTTTTGAAAAAGCACTTCACAGCTTCAGAATTAAACACTTCAGGAATGGAATTTGTAACTCCAAAAACCACACATTTGCATCCATGCCCTCTATCTTGCAGGCTCCGGAATGCACAAATTATGACTAAACATATACTAATATTTCTATTAGCATTTTGGGGGGGTGAAAATGTTGCTTATCCGTGGCCTGCGAGAAGCTTGCCAAATAAAGCAGATTAATTCCAGATGTTGCTTAGGCTTGGGACACATGTCCGTGGGTGGTGAGCCAGCGGTGGAGACAGGCCTAGAGGCAGGCAGAACAGAGGGAAGACCTCTCTTCCAGGTGTATTGCTGTTAACGCAAACACGATGTCACCACTGCAAGGAAGCTGCAATCCGCCTCGCTCATTTCTGAGACTGAACAGGGCCACTTGCATAACTCGAACCTCTGTGCTTTCACCATGCAGTGCACACTAGGAATGATGAAAAGGCCAGTTTCGGGTGGCGGACAAGGAAGAGGAAGGAAAGCTGCACGTAAGAATTGTACAGTGGTACCTCGGGTTACAGACGCTTCAGGTTACAGACTCCGCTAACCCAGAAATAGTACCTCGGGTTAAGAACTTTGCTTCAGGATGAGAACAGAAATCGTGTGGCGGCAGCGGGAGGCCCCATTAGCTAAAGTGGTACCTCAGGTTAAGAACAGTTTCAGGTTAAGAACGGACCTCCAGAACGAATTAAGTTCTTAACCTGAAGTAACACTGTACTGGAGAATACTAATTCCTTTTACCAAGAATTGGTTGTGCAAAAGAATAAAAGAATTGTACAGGAGAGAAATTATGTCAGTTGTGGCTTATTCTTCTCTCACTGCAGCTGTGTACCTGAAGGAGCATCTTCACCCCCATTGTTAAGCTTGGACACTGGGGTCCAATTCTGAGGGCCTTCTGGTGGTTCGCTCACTGCAAGAAGTGAAGTTACAGGGAACCAGGGAAAGGGACTTCTCGGTAGTGGCACCCACCCTGTGGCATGCCCTCTCGTCGGATGTCAAGGAGATAGACAACTTCACAACTTTCTGTAGACATCTGAAGGCCGCCCTGCCGCCAGAAGTTTTTAATATCTGGTGTTTCACTGTTGGAATTCTGGTGGAAGCCTCCCAGAGTAACTGGGGCAACCCAGCCAGATGGGTGGGGTACAAATGATAGTCATCATCATTGTAGATGTGGTTCTCTAGGCCTCAGAACTCTCCTCAAGCCACGCCCCCCTCTAAAGGCCACACCCTTTGCTAACCTGTTTTGCTCTCCAAATGTTTCTGCCTGGCCAGAGGATAGAGAGGTGAGTTGTGTGTAGAAACCAGACTATTGCAGAAAGTAAAATGTGCATTTGCAATCCAGTCAGATGGGCAGGGCACAAATATTAAGCTTATTATTATATTCTTTTGCCTCTGGCTACACCTGCCACTGGCAACTTCCCTTGGAAATCAGCCCATGAGGTAATATGGCCCTTTGGTCAAAATAGGTTCCTCATTTCGTCTTTGGCTTACAGGTACTCTGCAAAACTACCAAATCACTCCTTGCTGGAAAGCAAGCAGAATTGGGTGATTTTAAAGCACTGACTTCACATCTCATGTAAATCAAATAAAAATTACAGAAAGGCTGCCAAAATCTTATTTACAAGCCTGATAAAACAACAACAAATACAGGATATTATTCAGTTGTTGTTTTCCAAACTGTTTAGTGCATTGTTATTTAAACTTCTTGAATGTCTTAAACCAGGGGTGCCCAATTTTTTTTCCAAAGAGGGCCAGATTTGATGAAGTGAACATGTGTGAGGGCCAACCAAAGTTGCTGACCTTTTTTAAGGATTGAAGTTGTTGGGCTTTTTTTAAAGAATTTTACCACAGGGGTCAGATTAAACTGACCGGCAGACTGGATTAGGCCTGTCTTAAACTATTGTTGCTACTTTTCTTAGTGATCATTTTATTTTTTTATCTTGTTTGTAAACTGCTTTGAGGTTTTTTGTTATAGTTTTTTTTACAATCAAGTGGCATATAAATTTTACGAAACAAAAATAAACAAACATGCAATGCCATCCGCTTTCTCAATAGGCTCCGGTTGCGCAATGTGTACCTTTTAAAAAGCTTTCTATCCAAGTTTCGGGTTTCATGGGATTGGGAGAAAGAAGGGTTCCGCTTGTTAGTGGACATTATTGTAGTAAGTAGAGTTGTAGAAGAAGCAAGCGAGACCAATGAATGTTAGAGCAAAAAGGATTTCCCAACAATTAGAAGTCACACACACCATATCAAATGCTCAATATCCAATAGCAACACATGTACGTATACTAAAGCTTTAATGAAGCATAGGTACTAACAATTCACCCAAATCATCGACGACTCCCAAGCAGTCTTTTTATCCGCAAGGATTAATCATATACAAATATGTCATCGCAATAATAAAGCAACTGTTAATCACACTAATAATATCCCCAGGTGTGCCCTTGTAAGGAGACACAATAGACCCAAGAATGTTTTTGTTCATGGAGTATTAATCTAGTAATCCATTCAAGTTCAAAACAGAAAGAATAAGTCACCTGGCAAACTTTCAAATAAGAATCTCGCCCAAGAGGCAATGAAAAAAAAAAGCTGAAAACCATTTTTTATACCACAAATGTTCCTGGCTTGTTGCTGTTTCGTCCCACTTTGTTGCGCTGTAGTGCAAGAATGCCCCTCCAGATTGCAATGGTGTGATAACATTGGGGAAACATCAAAGAACTGGAATGATGTACGGAAGACCCAGTATAAACCCACCACTATCACAGTACCGTTTTATCAATGATATGTTGCAGAATACACCCATGGAAAAACCCAAAGTTAATATGCTTTCATTACACAATGCAATTTTTTTTTAACATCAACACTGTAATTGCATTTTCCAGAGCTAGTCGCATTAGTCCTTTTTTGCAGCAAAAACAACAGAAGAATATTGTGGTGCCTTGCTAATAATATAGTAATAATTACATTACGTATCTCTAACGTCATTCTCCCTCTCTCTCTCTCTCTCTCTCTCTCTCTCTCTCTCTCTCTATATATATATATATATATATATAATCTTTAACATGCCACAGGACTCTCTGCAACAGTTAAATTGTTCCGAAACTTTCCACAGATGTTGTGAAACGATTTGCAGTCATCCCCCAAATCTCTGAAACTTACAAGAAATTCAGAGTTTGTTTGACTCAGCACTGAATGCTTGCCAGGTGTAATTTAGGAATGCAGACTATTGTGCTCCTGGAGGAAGTGCACAACTCCTGAACTGGGAAGTCTGTAAGGGAGAGACCTGGCCCGGGAGGGTGTAATTACACAGCTCTCCCCTGAACCTACACAAAAGAGCATTATAACTCTCTCTCTCTCTTTTTAAGCCTCTGCTTTTACTTTTATTAGTGCATGGGAAAACTGCCCAAAGCGTGCAAGCATTTGGTCAGTTTTCAGGTTGAAGTGGAATGCAATTCAGCCGACGCTTCAAGTCTTTCCTCAGCCTGATCTCATCGCGAACCCCATCCTTATTCAGAAGGATGTTTAAAGGTTGGTTCTCGGCTCCTCAAAGGCAAATGCATCATCTGGAGCCGTTTCAATTGTCGGTGAATCATTCCAAAATGAAGCAATTGTGATGTGACGCGCTAGGAAGTGGGTACTGCTGCACTGTAGAACAGACCAGCGCAGAATGAGTACAATTCCTTCCCCCATTCCTAAAATTCATGGGATTTCTCATCTTAAAGAAACTTGCAGAACTGATATCACTAACTCATTGATGAAGTGGCCTAGAGGTAAGCTAGAATTTGCACTTCACGCTGCTGGTACAGTTTCCCCAATTATAAAATTTTAGACCTCCAAGGAAGGAGAGTCCACAACCTCCTGAGGGAGACCGTTCCACTGTTGAACAGCTATGACTGTCATGAAAATTCTTGCTTCTGTTTAGTCGGAATCTCCTTTCTTGTAACTTGAATCCACTGGTTTGGGTCCTACCCTACGGAGCAGGAGAAAACAAGCTTGCTCCCTTTTCCATGTGGCAGCCCTTTAGATATTTGAAGATGGCTATCATATCTCCTTTCAGTCT
This sequence comes from Podarcis melisellensis, assembly GCF_964234715.1. Taxonomy (NCBI): domain Eukaryota; kingdom Metazoa; phylum Chordata; class Lepidosauria; order Squamata; family Lacertidae; genus Podarcis; species Podarcis melisellensis. The sequence continues at coordinate 19,002,594 of NC_138530.1, read as the reverse complement.
CCTTTTTTCCACGCTAAGCATACCCAGCTCCATCAGCTGCTCCTGAGAAGGCTATGGTTTCCAGACCTTTTATCATCATGTTCGCCGTCCTCTGCGCACGTTCCACCTTGTCAACATCCTTCTTAAAATGTGGTACCCAGAACTGGACACAGTATTCCAGGTGTGTTCTGACCCAAGGCAGAATAGAGTAGTACAGAATAGAGTGGTTTTGGAAAAAATGGTTGGATGTCACAATGGGCTGGTAGATATCAGTGTGATCCTTTCAAAATACAGGAATGAGGAGGCTTGGAACAACCAATACTCCCGCTATTTTATTTATTGTGTTGTATTTATGTCCCACCAGTCTTTCCATCACGGAAATCAAAGTGGTGGAATAGGTCCTAGGGACCTTCTGTTGGAACAGCATTGCTCCTATTTGCAAGTATCTCTAGCTTAATCTGACATGTTTTGCTTGTTTGCAACCAAATGTAATGCTAACAGGTCATTTGAGCGTGCAAAGACAAAAACCTGTCCTAACGGAAAGGAGAGCTTTGGTCTCAATTTTAATAATGTGCAAAAACGAAACAAAATGCACTGTCACTTTATATTTATTTTATATAAAAATATTTATTTTAGTAAAGAGGCAAGAAAAATGTGTTGTTGCTACAACATCTTTCCTTCCAGAGAAATCAGATCTAACAGAACCAAAAAGCCAAAAAGAAGAATTTCAGTATTATGCGTTTCTTACAGTGAATGGTGGCTCATTTAAAGCATTTTCAGAATGAAATAGAGACCACAGTACACCTGGAAAAATGAGGAAAGCCAAGGAAATACTATGCCTTTCTGCAGTGTTCCTGCTGCCCCCAAACAGCAGCTTCAATAGTCTTAGTGCTCCATTACCTCAGATGTACTTACGTTGGAAATGCTTATGTCATTCCCTAGAAAGGAGTATTGGGTAATAACCTTCTATTTTAATAATTTGGTCAATTCATTTATAGACATTTGGGAATAAGCTCTGGGCTGAAGTTAACATTAATGGTTCCTTGCTAGGAAAATACAGGCCAGCCAAGCAGAGGTTTCACCGCTTGCCACAAACAACTGGAAACTAAGAATGGCTCATGATTGGAAATAGAGCCAGAAATATCTCCCAAAACATTTGCACATAAAGTGATTTCACATGCTCCAGTTAACCATACAGCAATTAATTACAGTAGCATCCTGTCACAGCGAAGTAGCCAAAGTCTAGCTATGAAAATCATTTATTTTGCCACCCCAGGAGTGCCTGTTAACTTCATTCTGTCCGTCACCATTTGAGGTGGGGCTTTAAATGTTCAATACAGAGAGGGCAAGCAATGGGAATGATAGATCCTCAGGATGTTGGATGCACGCCATTCCATATGGTGGAGACATGTTGTTTGTGCAACAAAACTCAAGTTTTAATGGAAAGCTTCACACAAGGATGCAGATCGGCCTATCGAAATCACTCTATTTTATAGCTGCAGCATCTATTGATTTCAGTTGTTAGGCAAACAATCCCTGAAGACATATCCTGTTAAGTGTTAAAACCTTACCCAAACCAGGACTGAAACCCACTCCAGGTGCAGCAAATGCAATCCCCGCTTGCAGAGGAACTGCTGAGAGCACACTCTAAGGCTGCCAATTGCTCCTTTGCAGCTGCTGTTTGGCTTGCCCTCTACCTGACATGATTTGATGACAGGTGGGCTTGGCTGGAGTGGGGGGATGGCCTTGCGGGGCTAGGGTTCCCCCATCTCTAGATTAAAGTGTTGAAACCCCCCACACACACACATAGACAGCCACACCTACACCCTGAAACACTTTTCTTTCCCTTGCAAGTGGAATTGCAATGTTTCTCCCACATCCTGATTTCAATCTGGCAAGGAATGCTTTGAGGACCAGATCTGGACCATCTGGAAGCTGAATGTGGGGAGGCTCATGACAAACAAAATAAAACACTTCTTCCCACAGCACTTGGTTAAACGATGAAATTTGCTCCCGTAAGATGTACTGATCCGACACCAACCCTGGATAGCTTTAAAATAGGATTGGACCAATTGATAGAGGACAAGGCCACTGGTATGCCCTGCGGAGGACCTTAAGGTCCATAAATGACAACACTTTGGAGCTCCCAAGTCACAAGGTGGTTAGATTGGTCTCAACTAGGGCCAGGGCCATTTCAGTACTGGCCCCGACTTGGTGGAACGCTCTGTCACAAGAGACTAGGGCCCTGCGGGACTTGACATCTTTCCGCAGGGCCTGCAAGACAGAGCTGTTCTACCTGGCCTTTGGTTTGGACTCAGTCTGACCCTGTTTTCCCTCCCCTTACGGTTTTGATCCATGAGCTACTTTTAAAATGAGCCTGCATTTAAATTGCATTTTAACCTGTATTTTAAATTATTGCTCCCCCCCATTATGATTTTATTGTAAATTTACTGGTGTTAGCCGCCCTGAGCCCGGCTCTGGCCAGGGAGGGCGGGGTATAAATAATTTATTATTATTATTATTATTATTATTATTATTATTATTATTATTAGTCATGGTGATTATGTCCTGCCTTCACTGTCAGAGGCATACATAGAATACCAGCTTGCTGGGATCACAAGTGGGGAGAGTGCTTTTGGACTCGGGTCCCACTTGCGGGCTTCCCATAGGCATCTGATGAGTCACTGTGAGAACAAAATGTTGGATTCCATGTTAGAAACTCAGTTACATAATCTAGGCGCCAAACGGCTCCTTAAACCAAGGTTACAGTCGCCAAAACAGAATGTCTAGTCGCCATTTTTAGGTCAGGCAGCTCTGAAGTCATTTTTCAAACGACGGACGGACTGTGATTGATTCTCAGTTAAACACCTGGCTAGTTTTTCTTAATGGTGACACGGACCATTCATAATGTAGGAATATTCATGACGTAGGAATATTCTTCACGACTGTGAGCAGGGCAGTGGGGTGGGGTGAGTGAAGGCAAGCTACAACAATTAACTATAACTTGGTTCACTGCTCCTGCTCAGGCTGCACAGAAAAAGGCATTTTGGTTCCTGAAATTCATTCTGATTGTGTAGATCAAATATAGCTGGATCAAATTCTACACGATGTGATATTAAGTGTGTGAAAACAGTCAAGATCCAATGACCCCCCAACCATTCAACCTCCAGATGATGGGAGATGTCAGGAACCATCCTGGTACCCAGACATCTTCACTTGGTCACAAGTGGCTATAGTCAGGTGCAAAACGCGCCTTGAGCCTGGCAAATTTTGAATCCTGGATGGATTAGGCAGGTCTGATGTAGCACATATTCTTAGGAGTCACCAGTTGACCATTCACCTCACTCTAAAACCCTTCCATTCTTTGCCTTTTGTTTTTATTTAGCATTTTTGTATATGGAAAAACAGTAGCAGTTAAGTCCTCAGCCACTCACAACGCTTTCTATTTTGCCAAAAGACACTGCAGCAAAAATTAAGTTCCTGAACACGGCGTAGCTGTTGCTTGCGATTTGTGTCATAAGGACTCTTTCTTTCCAGGAAAGAAAGCAGCCATTGGAACCAGCAAGTTCTTATGATTTACTAAGGAAAGCTCCGGTTTACCAGTTTCCAGAAAACACAGCTCTGTTTAGGTTTTCCAACATCCATAAGCAGCTAAATACAAGTAAGTTGCTTTCAGAGCCTGGTGAGAACAATGTGTTTTTGGGTGCCTCTTAATAGCACGTTAATGCCCTTTGTTTCTAAGATCTCAGTTGTGATATAGTTTACATCTCAAAGATGGCTTGGTGGGCTTCAGAAAAGAATTTCCAGATGTTGAATTTGATTAGAGCAGGTCAGCTGTATATACAGAAAACCTTCCCTGTGTTTAAAGTATTTCCATATGCCTGGATGTTTAGAACATTTTATTGAAAGCTTAAATAGTTCTTGGGGGCTTTGTAAACCAGAGCCCCTCACACAGACTGTGTACTTGGGAAGAAAACACATTAAGCTTTGATTCCTTCTCCTGCTGTTGGAATAGTGGCTGAAATTTGTGTCTGATGGAATCAGGGTAACTTATATATATATAAAAGTGAGTGATTACAATGCCGTGGTGTGTCTTGTTAGATTTAGCATCTGGGATTCATACCATCCACTCATCTAAGGGTGTGCCAGATTGATGTCCTTTAGCTTGCCCTTTTAAAGCCAAATTACAAATTGCTTAAACTGTGTTAGTTACAGAAGACCAGAGCAGTAGGCAAACTTTCCGCCGTATGACTTGGCCTAACTCAGACCATCAGGGTTCATCCTTCAAACCCATCTGTAAACAATTTAAATCAACAGTTTAAAAAATCAGTAAAACTGCAGTCGGTCGATGACCGGGCATCAGATCCGCCAACCCGGGGTGCCACTTGGGATCCTTCCACCCCTCCCTCCTTTCTTTAATCCCTTCTGCTTCCCTTGGTTCTGGGTTCGAAACAGTTTGATCAACAGCAGCCCAAAATGTCCTGCCTGTCTAGTCCTTTGTGATATCAGGGCAGCGGCAGCTGTTGTTGTTGTTGTTGTATACCACCCTATACCCACAGGTCTCAGGGCACTTACAACATAAAAACACAAAATACTTAATACAATTTCAAACAGAAAATCCTCTGTGATATCAGGGCAGTTTATCCAAGACAATGGCAGAAACCTTACCACCACCAAATCTCCTGAGGCATTACAAAATAGATTTAATTTGATAATTATTCAATGCTCAGGGGATTGTGGGTTTTTGTTTTCCATTTTACTAAACTGATAAGTGTTCGAACAAATGGCTGAAAGGGGAACCCTGATTCCCATTAACAGAAGAGTGCTGGGTTTGACACAGCCAGCAGGAAGGGCGTTTGCTTCTGTTAATTTCGTTCACACAGGCTTCACAAAGCGGGAGAACCAGGCTTTGGGCCAGATATGCAAGGACTGTTCAATTAAGCTGCTGTATATCCTGCCACATTCATGCCCTCGCATTATTGTCCTGCTGCCGCCCTCGCAAGCAGCGAAACGGCAAAATCCTGCATAGCGAACGAGGTTGCCAAACCTCTGCTCTTTGTCAGCTGGCTGGAGAGTAGGGGGGGGGGAGCCGGGCTGGGGGGAGAGGCAGAGGCTGGTGCCAGCACAAATCACCTATTCATGGTCAATCAAGCCATGTGTTCCTTGGCTCTGCTCAGGAGAGCATTATGAACTTGCTTCTATTAATTCTAATTTTCAGTGTGGAGCATCTTGGAGCAGCACATGGCTGCGAGGCTTATTTCCCCATATGATTAAGAATATAAAACTTTATGTAGTTCTGCTACTCAAACCTGCATAACCGCATGTGTTTTGAAAAGGGAAAAAGGATTTCAAAACGCCGCTTAAAGAGTATGCCAGAAGGCTTTCTATACCTATGTAAGCTCTTTCCTGCCATACAAATGAGATTAGCATTCGATTGCCTAGAAGAGTAACAGCTCAGCCACTTGTGATGCAGACCTGTTCTAATATTTGTAGGGCGGACCTAACCTAACATACAGTCCTATGTACGTTTATGTTGTTACTATGTCAGAAACTGCCTGTTATGGTACCAAAAAACCCCAACACCACCAAAAACATAGCACACATGTGATGTGTAGTTTGGATTCAACTGTTTTGAACAATCCGCTTGTACACTTGGTTGCACATTTACCAACTCATCCTGACTCCAGCCAGAAAGCCCCAAATGAACATTTATTGGCACCAGTAATCTCACATTGGTCATGGTTTAAGGAGGAAAGGAGACTGTAGTCACTTTGCTTCTCTCTGGTCATTTTGCTGCTGGGTTGAGCCACGGGCGTGGCTTCCGGTGCCATCTAAACCCAGGCTTATGGTTTTGCTATCCTGGAGAAACCTTGGCTATAGCTTGTGGTTAGTCTGGAGAGTGCTAAACTGCGAGCTCAGGTTTGGACAACGCCCTAAGCCTTCCTTTCACCTGAGGATCAATTAGGTCATTTCTCAAGATGTGCCAGGATCAAGAACATTTTCTTATCTGCGCAGGTCCACAAAAGACAGGTGGCAAAGGCAGCAACATCTGCATTTTAAACAACAGCACACCACAGGCCACCTGTTAATTTTCTGTTTACTGTGTACTTCCTCACCAGCATTACAAATTCGCCAGGCACATTTTGCACCTGTACATCAACCTCTTGCAACCAAGTGAAGATGCCCAGGTTGCCAGGATGACACCTGAAGTCTCCACCATCTGGAGGTACATGCCTGGGGATCCTTGGATCTTGCGCGTGTTTTCACACATGAACAAAACATCATTTAGTGTTCTGTCTTTGATTCTCCTTTAGAATTCTAGCTGTGATTCTTTACCTGCAGAATGACTTTCAGGAACAAACATTGAAAAATACAACTTTGGAGCTGTCTGGCCCCAAAATGGCAACTGGACATTCCATTTTAGCGACTGTAACCCTGGTTTAAGGAGTCATTTGGCACCTAGGTTATATATCTGAACTGAATCCATCTGATTCATACGACACCAGGTGTGGGACAGGGAAAACCATGGCTGCCATGGAATCAGTGGGAGCCCAGGAACCTACTCTTGATTGTTCCTTTGCAATGGGAGCTTGCATTTGGCATTGTTTAAACACACTGCTGAATGCAAGCCCTGCTGGGATTGGTTCCACTCAGGAGCTCTTAATCAAGAGTTCCCAAGTGGAGTCAGTCTCTGCCAAATCAATTTAATTAAAGCAGCACCAAATGGAAGTCCCACTGCCTAGGAAGATTCAGGAGCACACAGCTTACAGTGCAATCTTAATTGCTCCTTTGCAAGTGGGCTTCCATTCAGCAGTATTCAAATTCAGTCCTGCTGCTTTTTGGATCCACCTGACATGATGGCAGGTGATTGACAGATGAAACATATGCACCCACCTGGCAGAAGATGGACACTTTTTTGATCTGGCCTGCAGGACTCAAGCGGTTTTCCATCCCTGCTTTACCGTTACATCCCATATTTTGGAAATTGTATGCAACATGATGCCTGAGACTAGGCAGTCTATTAATGTGCAGTACTTGTTGCCACATAGCATAAAGCTGATCCCCTAACAAAGTTGCTATAAGGTTCTTTTTTTAAAAAAAATGTAAGTTTGGAGCACAAAGTAATATAAATAAATAATAAATAAATTTTTATTTATGCCCTGCCTTCCCTGGCCAGGGCCGGTCTCAGGGGCTAAACACCAAATATGAATTAAAATAAAACGTAATAGAAAACAACAACAACAACAACCAATTAATTAATTAAAATACGGCTTAAAATACAGCCTCATTTTAGTAGTAGCCCATAAATCAAGACCATAAAGGGAGGAAACATCAGATATTCACCCGAGCCAGCTATCCATGCTGGTCCTACATGGGTGCAGCAAAAAAGCCAAAGGAAAATTTATATACCAAATCCAATATAAGGGGTCAGAGTGAGTCTAAGCCGAAGGCCAGGTGGAACAGCTCTGTCTTGCAGGCCCTGTGGAAAGATGTCAAATCCCGCAGGGCCCTAGTCCCTTGTGACAAGAGTGTTCCACCACGTCAGGACCAGTGCTGAAAAAGCCGTGGCCCTAGTTGAAACCAATCTAACTTCCTTGAGGTTAAGGATATCCAAAGTGTTGTTATTTATGGACCTTAAGGTCCTCTGTGGGGCATACCAGGAGAGGCCCCTGAAAACAAAGAGGGTTAGACATACTTCAGAACAGATCTGAAATCTCTTCAATAATCAAATGAGGAGAGAACAGCAGTATTTGGAAACATATGCAATGGGGGAAATGCAGTGCACTCTTAATATCTGAGGTCACCGGGATTTAACTATGCAGTGGATTGTAGCCAGTGGTGGATAATACATATACAAAAATTAAGGCTATGACAATATGAAAGATTTTTGAGAAGCTTACGTCTATTCCCACAAGCCTTCAGTCTTTCAACGCACTTGCAGATCACAGGGAAATTTAAGAATCTGCAAAAAAATTTTCATTAATCATAATGGGGGGAAAATGGTATACTTTCAACTCCATTTCAATTTTGGGGGTGAAATACAATTTGCTTTATTCCCGCTATATATCGTATACACATATCTGGCATTCAGAATTGTTTCCCAGCTTTACTTAATAAACAATTTAAAACTGGGGCAAGCCCAGCCTCAAATTCCAAAGGTAGCTCCTCCTTTTCCATACTCTTAAAGAAAGGAGTCTAAGGGAATGCTGCTATTGAGAACTCAATTCCATTTCAAATGCTTTTCACGGTTCACATTGTACTTTGCATTGCATAAGGGGCATGTTAAGAAAGATATTAGCCATCTGGAATTTCTAATCAGCCACTACAGGTTTTTCTTAAAGGCAGCATATAAAGGGATTACAGTGTAAATTGATCACTTGAGAAAGTGTTGAAGCAACCGTCACAATAGCATACATGAGAATAAACTGGCCAAGGGAACATTCCTACAAGAATTTCCTCAATACCATGCCCAGCGTGTGAGCTCAGTTGTATGTTCCTCCATCACAATGCGCAGGCTATAAGTGTGGCTCAGCTTCCAAGTGTAGCATAGTTTAGAATTGTTCTTTTTTTAAATATAATGCACAAAGCTGCAAAGTGAAAATTGAGTTTCAAATGCTTCAGAGAAAAAACTTCACTCTTTTCCCACTTCAATTGCTTTCAAGGCACCTTGGAAACCTAGTTCCCTTTCATGCTGCCTAAAAATCTCAAGAGGAGCCCACTTCAAACCAAACAATTTCTGTCTCTTGCAACTTCTTGTTTTAACTAGAGACAAGCTGAGCCAAAAGGAGACCGTGCTTTTATCACAAGGAATAGTTCTTCAAAAAGGTACAAAATATTCTTCGCCGTGGGGGGGGGAGCTATAATTTTTTCTCTCCTAATATCTCCTGATAAAAACCATCTTGAAACACAAGGAGAACACGAACTAATTTTGTTGCCCGCTATTCAAATCTGCTGATTTAATCATGTCCCAACACTCTTTCTGGCTTTGTTATTCGCCCATTTTACCACTTTCCTAAGAATAATTTTCTAGTAACCTACTTCCAGCAGCAGATCTTCAGATACAAAAGAAATATGAAGACAACAAATTCACTTAGATGTATCCAAGTTTCCTAGAAAGTGCCTAGTGTCCAAGTTAACCAGTAAACTTAATCCTAGCTATGGAGGCTAATAAATGCAACTGCTTTTGCATCATCAGTGCACCAACTTATTTCCAAGCGAGCTGCAAAGTCAGAGATCTCCTGCAGTTAATTCCTCCAAAGTGATGGAAGTCACTTGACCATGCCGATTACTGCACTTCTCCTGCAGCATGTCAGTGTTATAAGAATTTTAAGGTCATATATAAAAAAAATTAAATGTTCATAACTGTATATATAAACCACATGTCTGAAACCCCACAGATTAGGTCCTGAACAAATTGACCTCAAATATTTCTCTGCAATGTCAAAGTGGGAAACATCCCTATTGTCTCTTTTCTCACAAATCCTGTCTTAAGGGCACATTCAAGATATGAACAGGGTGTGAGCCTGTGACCTAGATTCAGGAATTAAGTAGTTATAATAACAAAAGAGTGGCCAAAACCCAGATAATGCAATCAGGTAACATGCCAGACAATAGATAAACAACGCACTCAGATTTCTGTTGTAGACCGCCTTTTCTGTGATGTAGGTATGATGTATCTGGAGGGTGGTCTTGGACTCCAGGGCGGGCAATTAAAAATGTCTATATAAGGGCGGGCACACCTTTGTTCTGGGTCCTCCTCCTCTCTCCTGCGTGTGGGGGAGCACCCTGTTGCAAAAGTTAATAAAGATCAGGCCTACTAGCTGCTTTGCTTCTCAATATTCTCTGGTTGGTCTCTTTTATTTTCTCCTACCGATAGAGAACCTACAAAAGGACTCTATATGGGCTCTTGGGTACCCCATAAGGGAAAAGAAGCACTTTTTTCACTTATATCATCAGCAATATTTACATCTACGCTTGCGAAGTTTTAGGGTTGATGTGCACAACCACTTCTTCACTTGTATTCCCCACCTGTACCACACATGTTTTTTGTCTATGTGTTTACAGCAGTCAAAGAAACCTGGATGAAAGCAAAACTACTTCTCCTCTTTCTCAATAACAACCGTCAATAGCAACTTCCCAGGTCAAGCAAAGCTATGAAAGGACTGAGTGCCAGTAACAGTTTATGTTCAGTGTCCTTTGCACTGATATTTCTCTTTACTTCTGCTCTCTGCTGAACTAGGAACCCGTGTGTTTTGCTTAAGGCACAGGATAGATCCTGATAGCAACAGCCCTTTGTATTTTAAAAATGGGGAGCAATCAGTGCTTGTCTCAGAATTCTAGATGCGCAACTTGCTCAGCCTACAACCTCCATCGTTATGGTTACAACAAGCAACCTAATTTTTGTACTTTTTTTTTTTTAGTTTTCCTCATTAGCTCACCTCATTAGCCCAGCGTCTGACTTTATGTACGATCTTGCCTGATGAAAAATTCTGAAGAACTTGAAAACTTGCCATTAATTTCTGACATTTTGGTTGGTCCCAATAATGATATTGCCGCTTCCCCACCCCTCTGGTGGCTGCCTTTGGCTGCTGAGTGAATCTATTTTACCATAACTTTCATTATTCCTGAGGCAGAATGTCTGCCCAAGGAATTGGGGGTAGAACGGTGTTACCAAAAAATACATCTAGGCTATATTTTAAGTCCCAACAGCTGACTGCACACCTTGATCATGTGACCCTGGGAACTAACAGAGTTCCACCTTGCTCTATCAAGCCCTTCAAACTGAACCACGTCTCTAAGCGAAAAGTCCCTGCTAGACTGAACTGATGATCTCCTTCACAGCAGCTGCAGCCTCGGGAACCAGAACGCTTGCCTGTCAGAACAACCCTGCTTGGATCCAGCCCATCAGCTCAAAAATTCAGGAACCTGGTGTTTCAACTGTGGCATCAGAAGGGACACTTCTGAACCACCCCAGGAAGTTTTACAGGAAACCCCTGTCAAAAAAACACCAGATCAACTACAGGAAATCTCCAGCTGTGTTGTGCAGGATTTGCAGTGATTAAACATGCCTGAAGGGAAGGGGCGAGCATTTAAAACTGGAAAAGAATTGCAGACGATTCCTTAAATTTATGCACCATTTTTACCCAGGCAAAAAAAGCTGCCGGTTTTTCTTCTTAACTCTACAAAGTTCAATGAGAAGAAAAAGTTTACTCCTAAGCATGAGGAGGGGGAAGTCAGTTAGAGGGTCTGATCCATTCAAGGTACGTTTTTGCACTGGGAGATGTTGTCAAAGTAGACTGACACAACCGCAGTTTTGCAGCAGCGACATCCCAATCTATTATTTAACGTTTTCCTCTTACCATAAGCTGTTTTACTGAAGACAGCGGGAGGATTACAGCCAATGCAATAAAACTGTGCCCAGCTACCTCCAAAACATGAAATTCCTGGGGGTATGGAAACATTATTTCCTATAAAGACAGCAGCAATTAAGGCAACAAACAGCGGTGGAATCAAAATGTTCCTCTGTGCTGCCCAACATTCTAGCTAGTCCAGCAGATGAGCAAACTTGCAAAAAAGAGAAAGAAAGAAAGAAAGAAAGAAAGAAAGAAAGAAAGAAAGAAAGAAAGAAAGAAAGAAAGAAAGAAACTAAAAAGGTGCACATGAAAACTATGGAGTCTCCTGCCAGGGCCTGTGTTAAACATTTGATCACTAACAAACCTGGATATGATGAAGTTGGCACCTACCCAGAACGCTGAATTCACACCGTTCATGTGCATGAAATCGCAGAGGTTTATCATCTGCCTGGCAGATAAACGTCCCGTTTGGATTCTCCATTTCTATGTTTGGGAGAATACAATACGGTTCTGGCAGATCTACAGGCAGATTTGAACTCAGGCCAGCCAAGTCTGAGGCTACAGTTATCCGAGGAAACTGTATGTAGCTGAAAATGAGGCCCTGGCTTTCCTAAGGGGGCCTCCTACTTGAGGGACTCCTACGCACGTCGTTTTTCTCTTGCACTGAATTAAAAGTGCAACTGCATTTATCTGCATGACAGTGTTAGAAGCCCAGATATATAAACTTAATCACCAACAGCACCTTAAACCTGGGCTGCAGTTGCCACAATGGAATGGCTCAGGAACCACTCAGAGATTTCCATGTGGTTGTGACTGGACCAGCGCCAGTCGTAAAATGTGCCTGGCATCTGGGGGATTTTGAATACTGTTGCATCATAACTATTCATTTCAGTTCAGTTCTCTGGCTATAATTTCCCACTTTATTTCATGTATATACAGGCAATGTCCAATTGACACATGACTGCGCACTTCACGGCGACCTGGAAGTGGCCAGAAAACAGGGCAGAGAAGGCTTATGTACACTCTTCCATTGCGCATTATAACCCACAACACAGCCCACGTACAAATTGGGGGGTTTACCTGTACCACCTTTTCCTCTCAGGAGCTAGAAGTGGCGCAAATTATAAATGATTATTTCCTCCTCATTTTCTCTTCACAAGAACCCGGGGAGGTAGGGCTAGGTCAGGGGTCTGCAACCTTTAGCACAAAAAGAGCCACTTGGACCCGTTTCCAAAGGAAAAAAACTGGGAGCCGCAAAACTCGTCATTATAAAAATAACCTATTTGTCACTTTTTTATTATTTATTTGTTTGACCCCTCAGAATTACTCCTCCTCATAGAAATAAACGTTAAATTACGTTACCTTTTTTTGTGTGTGTGTGTTCTTCACTCCCCTTCAAAACAGTGACCAGCGTACATGCCCCCTTTCAATGCAGTGACCAGCGTACATGCCCCTTACAATGTAGCGGGCGGGCGGGAAGGTGACGTCGGGACGGTGCCTGACTAACGCACGCACCGCCCCCATGCGACGTCACAGTCAGTACAGCGCCCGCCACAGTGGGGAGTGTCGGGGCGCACAATGCGCCTCCTCCCCTCGCTAGTATCTGCCCCGGAGCCGCGGCAAAGGTGTAAAAGAGCCACATGCGGCTCCGGAGCCGCAGGTTGCAGACCCCTGGGCTAGGTGGAGAGACAGTGACCAGCCCAAGCAAGATTCACAGTTGAGTGGGGGATTTGAAACCTGGTCTTCCAAATAATCTGCTCTTGCTGTTGTTGGCTTCCACCTGTCCCAGGAGACAAATGGAGGGGTGGCACCTTTGGGGGTGAAGTCAAACCTGTTGGGTCTTCTCTTACAGCCTGCTGTGGCTGTAGAGACCGATAACGGAGAGACATGTTTTCTTGCAGCTGGGGCAGATGGTTGTGCCACTGCAGATGCCAGCATTCCTCCTCTGGTCACTGCTACGGCGACACAACCTGACTGCCTTCTCCGGACACTGCAGTTGTCTGCAAGGTATACGGCAGGGTCAATGCTGCCAGCGTTCGTGTCTCGTTTGCAGACATCTTTGTAACGCAGATTTGGTCTGCTCTAAAACATCCAGAAACATATTTACTTTAAGTAGATTCCTAATAGTTCTAAAAAGGTTGCGCAGGAGTGGTTGGCCTGGCATTACAGATTGTGGACATTTGTCGAAACACTTCTCTCCCCCCCCCCCCAATGTTTAAATGCACTGGTCAGGATTAATCCAATAGAAGCATTGTTCTAAAAGGTGCTCCCTTCTTCTGTTCTCAGATTTCCCCCCAAGTTTACAACTTGCAGCTTCCCCCAAACAATATTTGCTGCACTGGCAAACGGAGCTGGACGTTAAGGAATGTGAAGTAGCGTGTGTCCCCCGTCCCCCCCCCCAATAAATCACATTCCTCCCTCTCATCTTGCATTCCTTTCTTTCCTCATCTTGGAAGCTCAATGAATAGACGACTGAAAATACAGTTGGGCGATGCTAGCAGAGGCCACTATCATGTGAGAAAATCCCGCTTCATGCTTCTGCTCAGCAGACAGCTGTACAAGGAGCAGGAGACAGACGCACTAGAAAGAGTCCATTTAGACCGCTTTATCAGTAAACACAAAGCCAGTTCTATCAAGATGAGTGCAATACTTCAGGAATGAATACACCATGCCCATACACTCAAGCAGCGTTGCCTTTGAAGTGCAGAGATAAAAAAATCCCCCCTCAAAGAACGCCAGAACATCCAAGGAAAAAGTCATTCAAGTATCCATGAATTTTGTTCAGTTTCTATCTTCTCACCCTTCCAAGGAGCTCAGAGAGGGCTCTAGGATCACAATGGCCCTGCAAGGGAGGTCAGCCTGAAAGGGAGTGACTTGCCCAAGGACATCCGATTAAGCTTCAGTGCCAAGGGCAGCTTCACAGTTTATGCAGTAACAGCATTTGCTACACGGCAAACACACTGACGCGGGTGGCGCTGTGGGTTAAACCACAGAGCCTAGGACTTGCCGAGCAGAAGGTCGGCGGTTCGAATCCCCGCGACGGGGTGAGCTCCCATTGTTCAGTCCCAGCTCCTGCCAACCTAGCAGTTCGAAAGCACAAAAGTGAAAGTAGATAAATAGGTACCGCTCCAGCGGGAAGGTAAACGGGGTTTCCGTGTGCTGCTCTGGTTCGCCAGAAGCGGCTTAGTCATGCTGGCCACATGACCCGGAAGCTGTACGCCGACTCCCTCAGCCAATAAAGCAAGATGAGCGCCGCAACCCCAGAGTCGGTCACGACTGGACCTAATGGTCAGGGGTCCCTTTACCCTTTAAAGACATTGAGTGTGAACAAGCAGACTTTTAAGCAGCTGCATACATGATCCCTGGTGCCCAATCCAATGCATATGTCAAAGTGTGGGGGCACTCTGAATTAAAATTTAAACTGGACTTCTTCATAAAAAGGTAAAGGTAGTTAAGGCCAGTCGTGAACGACTCTGGGGTTGTGGCGCTCATCTCGCTTTACTGGCAGAGTGAGCCGACGTATGTCCACAGACAGTTTTTCCGGGTCATGTGGCCAGCATGACTAAGCTGCTTCTGGTGAAACCAGAGCAGCGCACGGAACGCCGTTTACCTTTTTGCTGGAGTGGTACCTATTTATCTACTTGCACTTTGATGTGCTTTCGAACTGCTAGGTTGGCAGGAGCTGGGAACGAACAATGGGAGCTCACCCCGTCGCGGGGATTCGAACCGCCGACCTTCCGATCGGCAAGCCCAAGGCTCAGTGGTTTACACCACAGTGCCACCCCCGTTCCCGGACTTCTTCACACCTAAGACCAATACAGTGGTGCCCCGCAAGACGAATGCCTCGCAAGACGAAAAACCCGCAAGACGAAAGGGTTTTTCGGTTTTTGCGACGCTTCGCTAGACGATTTTCCCTATGGGCTTGCCTTCAAAAGCCGTCCGGGGGCTTTTAAATCGCCCCGTAGGCAGGCAGGGGGGAGAAAAGACTTTTGCCCCCCACCAGCCTTCAGAAGAGGTCCTGGACCTCTTCTGAAGGCTGGTGGGGGGCAAAAGTCTTTGCTCCCCCCCCCGCCTGCCTTCAAAAGCCGTCCGGGCGCTTTTAAATCGCCCCGGACAGTCCCGGGGCGATTTAAAAGCCCCCGGTTAGGCAGGCAGGGGGGACAAAGACTTTTGCCCCCCGCCCGCCTTCAGTCCTGGACCTCTTCCGAAGGCGGGCGGGGGACAAAAGTCTTTGCTCCCCCCTGCCTGCCTTCCCGGGAGAGTGGAAAACGCAGCGCTGCCTTCCCGCTCTCCCGGAAAGGCAGGCCCCCCGCCAGCCTTCAGAAGAGGTCGGGGGACAGACTGTCCCCGGACCTGGTCTGAAGGCGGTTTCCATAGGAACGCATTAATTGATTTTTAATGCATTCCTATGGGAAACCGTGCTTCGCAAGACGAAAAACTCGCAAGACGAAAAGACTTGCGGAACGAATTAATTTCGTCTTGCGAGGCACCACTGTACGCCGTTTTTGCACTATGCTAACCACTATACGGTAAGCACCAAAGAGTCAAAAGGATGTCGTCTGTTTAGGAACACGGGCTGTTTCAGGACAACTTGTCCATGTCTGAAGTCTCATGGTTGGCACAGGTTGTGGGAGGACCTCTCATGACCTTCCAAGACCCCAGTAAGCAGCCGTCCATCCTGCGCAAATTTTCCCTTTGCGAGGGGACCCCTGGAACCGAACCCTCACCTAAGTGGTGGTCCCATTGTACCACAAGTAAGAAGATAAGACAAAAGTTTGAACTAATTTATTTCTGTACATTTATATATGATTACTTATACAAGATTGTTTTCTTTTTGATTGTTTATGTTATCTATGAATTTCAATAAAGTATAAAAAAGAGGGGGGAAAGGAATAAATAGGATATATTTAACTTAGAAAAGAAATAAAACACACTACACAATCGGCCAAAGCACTGAAAATAACCATAATACAGTAATCAGAACCACCCTGTGCAGCAGCTAATCACTATTAAAACGAATCACCTTAAAAAACAACTTCAGAAAAGTGTGAACTAGTGGGATTTGTCTTTATGGTCGCAAACAAATAAAAACTCACAAAAGGGTTTTTTAAAAACGTCAAATCTAAAGAAGCACCAGATGACCAAACCAGGAATCTCATGATACCCATCATACACAGAATTTTTAAAACAGCCATTTATTCCTGCTGCTACACAATTCCTGAGCTATTTCCCTCTTAAAGAAACTTATAGACAGATGATACACAAATCCAAACTGTACTAAACTAACTAAATTGGTTTAGAAATGCTTAATTGAAACAGGATGATTTATGTGCTCAGAACAGGAAGTCATGATCTCATGACTTGTGTTCTTAGCAAGAAATTAAAAAAAGGAATTGAGAAGTTACAAATCTTACAGATTAGCATGGCAAAATGTTGTGCTGGTTGGGCCAAGTTACAGCTCTGTCTTCCAGAAGCTTTAAACTTTAAAAAAGTTTTCAAAAGCAGCAGAGGGAGTCAGACTTCAAACCTAGTCCCGAAATATAAACACCAGCTCTATTTTCCACAGCTCCAAAGTTTTGTCCTTTGTTCTTCACTCCACCATTTTGTCTCTTCACAAAATCTCAGAATTACAGTGGTACCTCAGGTTAAGTACTTAATTCATTCCGGAGGCCTGTACTTAACCTGAAACTGTTCTTAACCTGAAGCACCACTTTAGCTAATGGGGTCTCCTGCTGCCGCCGCGCCACCGGAGCACGATTTCTGTTCTCATCCTGAAGCAAAATTCTTAACCTGAAGCACTATTTCTGGGTTAGTGGAGTCTGTAACCTGAAGCGTATGTAACCTGAGGTACCAATATATTTAACTTAGTTAGAAAAGAAATAAAACACACCCGAGGTACCACTGTATCTGTTTAGCCATGATGAGAACAGGATGCTGGTCAAGATGGGTCACTGGCCTGATCCTGCAAGCTGATGCCCTCCTATATCCTGTTCGGAGACATCTATCGATCTTGCCTTATCGATAGAGCCGCAACGTCAGACAGCTTTACGATCCGCATCAATCACCTACAGCGGTCCGGCAGGCTTCCTCTGCGCAATAACTTCTGCTGTCTCTCCTTTCAGTCACGGCTTAGCAGAGTTGAACAGCGTGTAAAGCAGTCTTGCTTCTTGTAAGCACACATAGACAGGTTCGTCTATTTACAGCTCTTTATTAAAACATTACAGCAAACAAAGTCCAGGGCTTCTTTCAGCCATGTCTCCCTCACAGATACACAGAGGGAAGTGAAAGTACAGGGAAAAACTCCTCCTTCTTAGCTTCTAAAAGCTTCTGTCTCCGCCCAGCTTGTAAGCTGACGTTAGCAGGTGACACACACCAGGGGAATTTAACCAGATAAATTCTGAACCATAACACCCCCCCTTGTGTCCCTGCGTGATACCTGTGCAACATCTTCAGTAACACCTTGTGAGATCGATCCCTTCCCCAATGCCTTGTGCCCTCCCTTGGCAAACCTGTTTGGCATTTGTGGAACCACCTCACAGCTCTCAGAATCGCACTGTGCGAAACTTACCCACGCACCTGTGGCCTGATACCTCTCTGGTGGGATACCTTTCGTTGTGCGACTGGACCTCCTAGGCACAAACTCAGGTGTTCCCCCTGACTCACTTTGATCAGCAGGTGTATCCTCTGCATCATGGAACTCACCCTCTGACTTAAAGCGTCTTCGAATCCTCTCCATTACACTCACAGGAGAACTAGGATGACTCTTGGGCAGTCTCTTAACAGCTTGTGGAGATGCCACATCCTGCTCTTGACCCTGGTCAGTGACCTGGTCGTCATCAGCAGCCTCAGCCCCTTCTTCCTCTGCCTCATCAGAACTGTCTTCTGGGTCAGAGAGACAATCTGAGAGAACATCACGCCTGACAGGAGTCTTTGACTTTACCTCCTCCTCTAAGAACTCAGCGTGTTTACTGATCAGCACCTTACTCTGATCACCTGATGGGTAAGCAAAACGCCATGCACGGACATCTGGCTCATACCCGCAGAAGATCATTTTCTGGACTTTGGCTCCATCTGGCCCTTGCAAAGCCTTAGGCAAAGCGACAAGCGCAGGAGTCCCAAAAGTCCGCAGAAAGTGAACCTGGGGTTTGCGGCCATTTAACAAAGAAAACGGTGTGTCACCTACCAGTGAGTTGTAGACACGATTCCAGGTAAATGACACAGCCCTAGTAGCCTCCACCCAAAACTCAGAAGGCAACCTGGCTTCTTTCAGCATCACCTGTGCAGCCTTAACCAGAGCTCCACTCCTCAGCTCTGCCCCCCCCCTTGCTGGGGTGAATTAACTGTGTGGCGTATCCCTCTCTTCTGCAAGAACTTCTGCAACGCAGAACCAGTGTACTCAGCATTTCTGTCACTGATGATCTCTTGAACCCTGGTGGAGAACCTCTGTTCCACCCCCTCAATCCAGCTCTTAATCAGCTGTGCTGCATCCTCCCTGGATTTGAGACCGTGAGCCCAGGAACTCTGCGAAAAATTATCCAAAAAAGTTAGGAGAAACCTGGCCCCCCCTAGACTTGGTTCCTTGACAGGACCGGCCAAATCTATGTGTACCAACTCAAAAGGTTTAGTGGCCACACGTTCCACCTTTGGGTAACTGCACCCTCTCACCTTTGCTTGCTTGCAAGTGTCACAATCAATGGCACTTCCACAATTTTGAATCCTACACCCCGTGGCAACCTCGGGCAGAGTCTGCAAGTCCTCTACCGACCCATGAATTGTTCTCTGATGCCATACGCATGCACATGTAACATTATGAGCGGGAATTGTAGCACGTTGGTTGGGAACTGTAGCACGCAACGCTTGTGCTTTCTCAACCTTCCCCTCACCTCCAAGAGACGTTTTAAGAATGAAAAGATCATTCTGTCCCTTCCGCACTTTGGCCAGTAACCTCCCTTCTTTGGAGATTGTGCAGACATCATTTTCAAAACAAACTTTGAACCCCTTACTTAACAAATAAGGCACAGATAGCAAACAGTGATGAATCTCTGGAACAATACAAAAATCCACCGTCTCCTGTAAAACAGAAAGAAAGACATTAGCACATTTGTGAACTCTAGTTTTCTGTCCATTCGCGAACTTAATAGTTTGTCCTTTCGGAACTGCTGTGCAATTCCACCTCTCGACTGCAGGGGTCTCTGGAACCATGTTGCGGTTAGCTGCAGAGTCAATTACAAGGCTGAGCTGGAAATCTTCCACTCCGCCGTCGTCAAACACTGCCATATTCGCAGAAACCTGATAAGACTCTTCCCCCTGCTGTTTACCACGACCACCTGGCTCAGTTCCACGCCTGCCTGTCTTCCCAGGCCTGTTGCCATGGAAACCTGCCTGATTCCCATGGGAAAAGTCCTTGAAAACATCCTGCATCGGCTCTCTGCTCCGGTGGGGGCAACTGCCACGCCGACGTTGAACTCCAGTGGAAAAACACTGCCCGGGGCTCCTCCCAGCTGGCCTGGCCTTCCTCCTTCTGGAACGGCTTCTCCCACCAGCGTGGCCCCCCCTGAAGCTCCTCTCTGCTTCAGCACAAAGGGAAAGTTGTTTAAACTTGCCTTTGGAACTCTTCGCCCCCCCGATCTGCTCACTAGCGCTCCTAGAGGCTAAGACATCGGGAACAGGGCCTGCCAGTCCAGCGTCTCCAGGACTCAGTCCATCACACAGACGTGTAGAAGCATTACAACAGCTCCCCAACACTGTCCCAGCCCCCATTGGGCTTTCTGGGCACCCTTCAGCCTCTCCTGGGCTCTGGCCTTTCGCTGATGCCTCACACAAGCCCTTCAGCAAATTCCAGGCAGCCCACGCTGTCGTTACGCCCTCCAAATGAGGCCTCAGTGATGCATCAACGCATGCTCTGAGCATCTCTAGCTCTTGCAGCCTCTGGCTATCTTCAGCCAACACAGCCCCACAGCTTGCATCTCCTGCTCCAGCTGCTGGCCGGCCAAGGGGTGATGATTTTGGCTCCCATTGACTTGCTTCCCAGAGCCCTTCGACCAAGAACCATCCCCTTATTTGTCTGGACCACGTTGCCCAACTCTTTAGAGTGAGCTTTTCCAGCGGTATATTCTGGCTTTCAGCCATCTTCTCCCGTTCTCCCAAGGTGCCCCAAGCTGTACTTACTCCGTACCAGCTTCCTCCGGCCTTCCCTTCCGTGGAGAAACGATATTTCAGCTGCGTCTCAGCTCCCAGCTTTTAGCTGCTTTTTAGCTCTTTGTGTCAGAAGCTCTTACTGCCTCTCGGAAGCAGGCAATGAATCATCTGCTCTCCGGCACCCAGTCAGCTCCCGTTGCGCTCCTCAGCCGCAGACCGCTGACTTCAAAGCATTCCTGAGCATTTACGAGCGTTATCTGACACTCCATAACCTGTTCGGAGACATCTATCGATCTTGCCTTATCGATAGAGCCGCAACGTCAGACAGCTTTACGATCCGCATCAATCACCTACAGCGGTCCGGCAGGCTTCCTCTGCGCAATAACTTCTGCTGTCTCTCCTTTCAGTCACGGCTTAGCAGAGTTGAACAGCGTGTAAAGCAGTCTTGCTTCTTGTAAGCACACATAGACAGGTTCGTCTATTTACAGCTCTTTATTAAAACATTACAGCAAACAAAGTCCAGGGCTTCTTTCAGCCATGTCTCCCTCACAGATACACAGAGGGAAGTGAAAGTACAGGGAAAAACTCCTCCTTCTTAGCTTCTAAAAGCTTCTGTCTCCGCCCAGCTTGTAAGCTGACGTTAGCAGGTGACACACACCAGGGGAATTTAACCAGATAAATTCTGAACCATAACATATCCTACCAAAGTTGCACTGAGGCTTCCCAGTGCTCTGGGATGCATGGTCATCAACAGTAGACAAGGAGAAACTGAGTATTTTGCTGCTGTGGTGGCTGCTTCTCGCAAGGGTCAGGTTATATATACGTAACCTGAAGCGTATATAACCTGAGGTACCATTGTATAGAGTTGGAAAGGACCAATCCGATCATCTAAACCACGGGTGTCAAACACAAGGCCCGTGGGCCGAATCCGGCCTGCCAGACCTCGTCATGTGGCCCGTGTAGCCTCCGCCGACCGCCAGCCTTCACCTTTTATTCTTGCTTTTTTTTTGACACAAGAAAGCCGCCTCTTCAGCGCATGCGCGGCAGCCTACAAGCCAGAGAACGTCTGCCCTCTAGCGGTGCCGGCCGTTCTACACAGGAAACCTCCACTTTACATGTCCTTTACATAGTCCTACAGATACAACCGGCCCTTTGAGGGTGACCAAACTGCTGATGCGGCCCCCGATGAATTTGAGTTTGACACCCCTGATCTAGACCAATCCCCTGCAATGCAGGAAACTTTTTGCCCAACATGGGGATTTAACCTACGACCCTAAGACTGATAGTCTCACGCTCTACCGAGTTATCAATCAATGGCTACCTGCCCCCCAAATGCCAGGTGTTGAGGAACCAAATAAGAGTCAGTATTTGTAGTCTATCTGTAGGACAGAAAATATATTCCTTCCTAAACAGGTTGGGTTTGCATGGGTCCATTTGTACAACCCTGCCAATCATTTACAGAGCACTTCCAATATCCGGAATGCTTTGCAATATTGATTACTTTGATGTATCCAGCTGTCTTACAAAGCAGATCCATCAATGTTCTCCGTCACCGGAGAGCTTCCTTTGAATCTATTCCACATTAAAACAAACAAACACCAAATCCCCACAGCGTTCCTGTAAAATACATCCTGAGCTTGCCTCAGAGCCAAGATTTCAAGCATTGTCCGGAAAGACTTGAACTTTTAAGGCAACCACCCTGCTGATGAGATACAGCGGAGTCTTCTACCCAGCAAACTTTAGTAGCAAAACTGAATGCTTCAATATCAAGGGCAATCTAAATATTAAAACAGCCGTGTTTTTGTTAGGAGCCAAATAAAAGCAAGCCCTTGAGGGAAAGGAATGCCTGCTCCTCCAAATCCATCTTCCCCAAATAGCAACAATTAAGTAAATTTGGGTGCCAGACGATGGCTTGGCTTATCAACTATTTATGAGAATGCAGCAAGCAGAGAGGGAGCACAACTGTGGATGCGCCTTGTATTATATAAATGTGCATCCAAAACCACAGAACTGGTGACCCAACTCCAGATAAGCTGCCCAGTTTGCCCACATTCATGGATTATTCATCGTCCTAGTCTATGCCTAAATATTGTTTCATTTCCTCCCCGCTAAAAATGGCTAAAAGCCATTTGCACACTGGAAAAGAGCAATCTAAGCGCTTCATTGATTTTTCAAAAAAAAAAAAGTGCTTTATAAACTGGGGGAGGTATAATGTGTGCGGTAACAACTGACAGGAGCAAACTATGAGAGGAGCCAGATAAAATGGAGTTGCAGCTTCTCCTATTAACAATCCTTGCCAATGGTTGTTTTTATGCATCATCAACTCATTTGGTCAGAGAATCTGGAAGAGTTTCTGTAGGACAGTTCTCCAAGCTATCCTCCTGTGGCAGTGAGTTGAGGAACAGTCTTCTCTTGGGGGGGGGGGATCTCAGCGAAAATAGGGATGGACACAAACAACCTTAATTAACAAACTATTTGCACTCGCTGCTTGTATCTTGCTCTGTTTCCTCACCCTTGCTGCATCATTCAAGGGGCGAATCTTGAGGCTGCTAGCTTTTATCTGGATCAGTGCCTAAGTGTAAAAGTTAGCAGTGGTTAAGTCCCATAGAAAGAAAGGGACTTGCCTCACCAATCTTCCATTCTTCCACTCCAATCTGTATAACTAACACTCCTTGATGAAGGCTCTGGTTCTTCCTGCTCTGTACAGTGGTACCTTGCTTTGAGAACAGCTTAGTTTGTGAACAACATGGATTAAGAACGCTGCAAACCCGGAAGTAGGTGTTTTGGTTTGTGAACTTTGCCTTGGAATAAGAACATGTTTCACTTCCTGTTGAGTGTGTTCCATTTGTAAATTGAGTCCCCCCTGCTATGGGAAAGCACGCCTTGGTTTAAGAATGCTTTGGTTTAAGAACGGACTTCCAGAACGGATTAAGTTTGTAAACCAAGGTACCACTGTATTGTCAACTGGTGTCACAAGTCTGGTTCATGGGCGATCAAAGTCCTGGCAGGGGACGTCGGGACCGGGGGCAAGATGGTGGGGTGGGAGCAGGAACTGGAGTCCAGAAGCCAGCAGTCAGAAAGCCAAGAGTCTGAGGATCAGAGAGCCGGGAGTCAAGAAGCCAAGGGGTCACGAAGATAGGGGTCCAAGGATCAAGGAGCAAGGCAGGGAACGTGTTGCTGTGGCAAAGATCCAAAGGGAAAATGCTGACCTTATATCCCTTCCCGCCTCTTGCCACCAGGTGCTGTGAGTTACCAATCGGCCTCACCTGTGTGGCCACACCTTGCCTCTTCAGAACAAACTTAGGAAGGCCCCGGTCCTATTGCTCACTGGGCCTGGCTCCTGCACACACACCTGACAACTGGCCTTGATGTTCCAAGTCTAGCAGTGGAACAAAGACTGACAAAGTGCTTGTTTTAAAATGCTGATCTTCACTGTGCTGAGGGGCAGGTGGGGCTCATCAACCTGAGAAGGTAGCCCATCTAGGAGACGGAAAAGTTCCACTGTGCTGCAGGATATCTTCAGGAGAAGAAAAGGCTAAGGTGTAAATCCAAAGTGGAGTCCCTAAGATGTTTGAAAGGCACCTTGTATGCCTCCTTCCGGCAACTCCTGCAGCCAAGCTGGTGCCAAACGTACTGCTCTGCTTTCCTTTGGACCACATCAGTGAGGCTGGGAGAGGGGGCCTTGTCGTCTGGGCAGCCCAGGACCTCCATACACACTGCCCAAGCTTGCACCCCAGGGAGGTCACTTGCGTGCTGCTAAGGCAGCGGTTTGACATCACCCTGGAGGCACACTCCATTGTCTCTTGAGACAGACGGATGCCAACAACGTCACTGTGCGTTTTCAAACGTTTGGAGGAAGGGAGAGCATGCAAGGAGAGCAGAAGACAGCTATATCTTTTGCATGATTTATTAGTTTAAGTATGGAAGTGAGAGCTGGACCATAAAGAAGGCTGATCGCTGAAGAATTGATGCTTTTGAATTATGGTGTTGGAGGAGACTCTTGAGAGTCCCATGGACTGCAAGATCAAACCTTTCCATTCTTAAGGAAGGACACTGGAAGGACAGATTGTGAAGCTGAGGCTCCAATACTTTGGCCACCTCATGAGAAGAGAAGACTCCCTGGAAAAGACCCTGATGCTGGGAAAGATGGAGGGCACAAGGAGAAGGGGATGACAGAGGACGAGATGGTTGGACAGTGTTCTCGAAGCTACAAACATGAGTTTGACCAAACTGCGGAAGGCAGTGGAAGACAGGAGTGCCTGGCGTGCTCTGGTCCATGGGGTCATGAAGAGTCGGACACGACTAAACGACTAAACAAATTAGTTTAACATATGCTCTACACACACTGACCCAGTTCACATATAACACTAAACCAAACCAAACCATGGCTTCACACGAACTTGTGGGCTCCCAGTGATCAGATCACACCCACTTTGCTCCTCTTCTGGTCTTATTGCATTATCTGGCTGAGTGTGTATCAACCAAACACACCGTGGTTTGTTCTTGGTTTCTAGCTTGTGGTTTGCTTGGAATATTCCACACACGTTCTGTGAAACTAGAGAGCTCTAATTCTCCAAGAGGGCAGAAAGATCACACAACACAAAACCAGTGGCCAAGTTTGCTAACACATAAGAAGCTATGTTTCACCTGGAACCTTTCATCTTATGCGGTCCCACCAAATACTGTCAATATACACACACACCAGGACAAGACTCTCTGTGGACGTTCCAGTGACTGAAGATCACCCCTCCATTCATTCAATAAAGTACCTGTCCAGCTTGGATAGCAACTGTTCAGATATTTTGGCAAAGTGTGTGTGAGTGTGAGTGTGAGTGTGTAAACATAGATCAACACTCACTGACAATCAGTGCTCTGAATAGCACCATCTGCTGGCCTTGGAGCGAAGAAAAGGGCTTAACTTTTGGAGAGCAATGTGCTTTCATGTTTGGATGGCAAATTGGTAATTTCCAGAATAAGAAATTGTTCCCAAATTGCTAATCCAGATACAATTTTCAGACAAAACAGGTAACCCTTTCTGCAACACTGCAGAGACTCCTGGGATGTCCTTTAAGGCTGAGAGGGTGTCTGCCAAGCAGTGTTGGAACCTCCCATTGTTCTAGGTGCATTTTGTGACAGGGAATTTCATTAGCGCGAGCAGTTTCTGAGCTCTGGGCGCAGTACTGTGTACTGCACCTAAAATTTCAGATTGAAACTGTGGAGTGAAAGGCAGAGCTTTTCCTGCCTCCCCACTTCCTGTTACTGACCAGAGGTCAGCAAACTTTTTCAGCAGGGGGCCAGTCCACTGTCCCTCAGACCTTGTGGGGGGGCCAGACTATATTTCGAAGTGGGGGAAATGAACAAATTCCTATGCCCCACAAATAACTCAGAGATGCATTTTAAACAAAAGCACACATTCTACTCATATAAAAACACCAGGCAGGCCCCACAAATAACCCAGAGATGCATTTTAAATAAAAGGACACATTCTACCCATGTAAAAAACACACTGATTTCTGGACTGTCCGTGGGCCGGATTCAGAAGGTGACTGGGTTGGATCCAGCCCCGGGGCCTTAGTTTGCCTACCCATCTCTGAAGACTGGAGAAGAGACCCTCTTAAGAATATTAGGGGGGTGGGCAGGGGAAGGACTGGACCATGAGAAAAATGAACGTAATTATTTTAGCTGCAGTTCATTCATTTTCAGCTTAGCATTCTTGTTATTAAAAAAGCGTGCCTAGACATTCAGTTGTTGCGCCCATAACCTAGGTTTTAAGGTGCCATTTAGCTCCTAGATTTCATATCTGAGTTTCTAACACTGCTGCCAAGTGAGAAAGATTCCTGCAATGCTCAGCCTCTCCATTATTGCTTGCTGGCCAAAGTTGGACAGGGAACAGCACACAACGCCCATGCTCATAGCTATCAAGTGTCCCTTATTTGAAGGGACAGTCCCTTATTCCAGCGCCATGCCCTGCTGCTGTCCCTTATTGAAGGATGTCCCTTAAATGATGTCCCTTAAATTTCAAAGGAAACAGCCGGCCAGGGAGGAGGGAGGCTCCAACTGTGTTGCTCACCCAATAAGAAGTCTAAGAACGACTGGGGGGTGGAGCTTGCATGCCTTGTGTGTGGCTAGTTAATGCAAGCTGAGGTTTTTGAATGCTGGGCGCCATTTTGTTGCACGTGATGCTGCAAACTTTGCAGTGCAAAGCCAGGCCGGGGAGCCATCTTAAACTGAGGCTGCATAGGCCTTGTGGTACATGTGATTCAGATTCTATTCAGTTGAGCCTCTGGTTACAAAGTTGGTTGGACAGTGTTCTCGAAGCTACCAGCATGAGTTTGACCAGACTGCAGGAGGACAGGAAGACTGGAGTGCCTGGAACAGGTGAGGCTGCAGGTCCCTTATTTTCAAGGCTGCTGGTCCCTTATTTTCAAATCTGTAAGTTGACAGCTATGCCCATGCTAAGTGTATCACAGGCTTCCCCTCCAGCACAACGTGAGGCACACCAAAGAGTTCTACAATATAGAGGCCACTGGGGCACTCTCTTACTTTTCACTTGGGTAGTTCTTCAACCTTGGGGGCTTGGGAAGTGCAACCCTCCAAAGCCAAAATGCACAAACCATGGTGACATCCTAGCAGAGAGGCGAGGTGTCTGAACCCAGAGGTGGTTAGATTCAGCAGAGAGCATTCAAGCTGCTATACCCTGGCAGAAGAATTTGGTGCAACAGCCAACACATCTACGCTGAACTTGCAACAAATCCTTTCTCGAGAGGCTGGAGAAGCCATGCAAAGGACTATGATTTAATTTTTGCTTGTGAATGTATGCTTCATTATCCCCCATTCCAATTCCCAAATTTTGCTAAGAGGCATGGGACTATTTCATCAGCAGTTTTACAGAAACTGGTATTTCTTCCAACATTTAGATTCACTGAAATTTGCGCTACAGTGGAAGTTCAGCAGCACTTTATTTACATGTCATGCAGATCGCAGATGCAATTACCAGCCTTCTGAAAACAGGGCTTGGGTCTTTATGTATAATTACTTTGAAGAAAGTCACTTTCCCCAAGCCTTTGGATTGGTGTGGGCTGTAATTTCATGTGCAATGCATTCACAAGAAACGAGACCTATGCTTACATAGGTGGCGTTAAACATTTTGGTTGTGTTTTTTTAAAAAAGAAAATTCTATATTTTGTGCTAGAAGCTACTGGCACACCTTTTTGAGGATAACTTAGTTCAATAGGTTTATTAAAGCAAAATATTAAAACTGCAACGAAACTGGAACGTTTGCAAAGACGCACCCCACCTGGGAAACCACTGAAAGGGCTGAGAGGAATCTCAAACTCACCCAACGTTTGCAATGAAAGACAAAGAAGGGTGCAGAAAGAGCAGATTAAAAAGGTGCAGCAGGCCCCAAATACAGTGCTACCTCGGATTAAGTACTTAATTCATTCCAGAGGTCCGTTCTTAACCTGAAACTGTTCTTAACCTGAAGCACCACTTTAGCTAATGGGGCCTCCTGCTGCCGCTGTGCCGCAAGAGCACAATTTCTGTTCTCATCCTGAAGCAAAGTTCTTAACCCGAGGTACTATTTCTGGGTTAGTGGAGTCTGTAACCTGAAGCGTATGTAACCCGAGGTACCACTGTACATAATATGAGAATAAGGTTGCAGGATTTCTGATCCTGGTACCTGGTAATACTGAGAGCCCACTTTTGAGATGGACGAAAGGCATTTTACCACATCAGACAGTGAAACTATGGGATAGCTCAGTCAGTAGAGCATGAGACTCTGAATCTCAGGGACATGGGTTCAAGTCCCCCACTGGGCAAAAGATTCCTGCATTGCAGTGGGTTCGCCTTCCAACTCTACAATTTTATGATCTATGAGCTACAAGTGTAATCTTCTATTTGTTCCACAACCACAATCCTCATTCAATAATGGAGGGTTATTATAAATTCAAGATACATCTCTTGATTTACACGAGTGCCCATGATTTGCATTCTGATTTTACTAAAACTAAAGGTGTAGTTTTATCTGCCTTTATTGTGTAGACCAGAAATTCTGTCATCCATACCTGCATATCCAAAGCAATCTAGAAAATGCCTATGGGGTAAACAGACTATTAATGGTATCCATACATCAAATATACAATTCTCTTTAACCTGTTTTCTCTTCTGCTGATCCCAAACATCAGATTCCATACAATTACAAGTTTTCAGTGATATGACATTATGCTTATGTCTCAACTGAAATTAAATGGCTGCAGAATCTGCTCTCTCCAAAATTGCTGCTTTAAAATTAATTAATTAAGTTTTCCTTAAGGATCTCTTAGAAATTTGCTGCTCATCATGCATATGAGAAAGTACTTAACACGTGTGTGTGTGTGTGTGTGTGTGTGAGCTCTCAAATCAGTACAATATATTCATTTGTTTTTAAAAGACCATTACCAGCATGTCTGGTATTAAAACTCAATTATTTTCCACACAAGGGAAATCACTGTTCAGGAATACTTTTGCGTTCTTGTACATTTCCACTGAATAAGTTCTTAAGAGGCACAGTGACTAAAAGGCATTAATTTGAACCCCAGAATTACTTTTAAAATAAAGTCAGTGCATATGTTTCTTTATGTAAGACACATGTCTGTGAACTCTGGTTTGGAGGAAAAACCTGTACAAAATCTATCCCCATTACCAATACTTTTCTAACAAAATAACTCTACAAAAATTAATTCAATATAATCTGTCCTTATATCGGTCAGTTTATTCCTTACTTAACTGGCCTTTGGGCTACTGAATCATCAACAAGCAAAATATACCAGGAACAACTGGGAGTTGTGTTCAAGATTTTTAATTCCAGTGAAATGAGGAATGCAGTGGTAAATGTTATCAGGTAACACACATTCAGAGAACATTTTTATATAGTGGGTCCTTGACCCAAGGACCACTCAATTCATCCATATTTGGAATATCAGCAAAAACAATTACACTAAGCATAAAATAAAGCCAACTAGGAGTAATGAAAGCTACTTCCATTTCTAAAACACAACCAGAGAGTTTTTACAGGGCAATCTTATACATGACTCTTCAGAAACAAGTACCATTGAGTTTGATAAGTGTGTATGGAATTGCACACAAAATAATAGCATCATTTTTATTGTTATTTAACAATGACTTCCATTTAATATAAAATTATCTGGGGCTATATCTCCTGCTAATTCTTGTAGGGTCTCACAAACCCCAATACCTTATGTAGTTTCCTCTCAATATAGTTGGGCATTTATTATGTATATTGATAACTGGTAAGTCCTGCTGAACATGGGCTGGAACACAATTTGGAGCTAACTTCGTGGTAACAGTGGCTGAGAAATATATGTACGCCTCGTGGGGTCACCAATTTGGTATTTTCTGGATACCGTTGGAATACAGCTCCCCTCAGCCTTAGACAACAAGGCCAACTGACGGAAATTATAGCCGTTGTAGTCCAACAACACCTGAGGGCTCCATGTTGGCTACATCTACCCTAGTCAGACTACTCATTTCTCTTTTAAATTCATTGCCTTCAGAAAACTATGGAGCTGACCAAACACTAAGTGGGATAGGAAGTTTAATAAATCTAATAAATAAATGGTAGGATTAGGGGTCATAATCATGTTGACAGGACAACCAGGGCTGAGTTACAATTGGGATTTGACAAAAACCAAACACGCAAACCAGGGAACAGGAAGAGAAAAGGGGGACTGGGCCCAGATAATATGGTTTTGTTTTTTGTTTGTCCATGTTGTTTACCAAGTCTTTCAGCATTTATATAATCCAAATGCAGTCTAGCACAGAAGCACGGAAAATACCTGCAAAGAGGCATTCATTTTGAATGAGAGCTAAAAACTTCCAAGTGCTGCTGCCTGTGGATGTGAAATTAAGACTCACGGGCAGCTTTCTTCCTTGGTCAGCAATAGATTCTGCCCCTCCGAGGAAAGTAATGCTTCGCTCTTTAATAGCTTGTATGCTAAGGAGGTCAAAACCACCACTTTTCTTTAATGCCAGGAACCTGGAAGCCGTAACAGCTCTGCTGACTTGCCATCTTTCCAACAGCAATTGTCCCACAAGGATCCCGTCGGCACAGACCCTGCATAGCTTGTTCTGCAAGGAACACACCTTCCCCGGAGTCAGACTGCAGTTTAAGCAGAGAGCCAAGCCAAATATCTTGACAAATGCACAAGGTCAAAGGCTGTGTATCTCAGGCTTTGGAAAGTTCAAGAAGACAGCCAGACATTCTCCTCAATTAAACTTTAACTAACAAAAAAAAAAAAATCAACATGAAAGGTCTGGGGTTTTAAAATAAACAAACAAAGGTCACACATTCCTGTCCTGAAAATGTTTAAAATGTATGTGTTCAAAATATATGGCTTACAGCTTAGCCTTCCATTGCTTAGCTGCAATGTTTTGTGCTTTAGGACACAACGGAAAGAGATCGAGAAAGCAGGGAGAGGTATGAATCAGAGGGTAAGAACATAGAAGAGCCTACTGGATCTTGCCAGCAGTCCATTAAGTCCACCATCCTCTTCTTAAGGGAGGACTGTGGAAAGAAAACCTGGAAGCAGGACCTATACACAAGAGCACCCCTCCCCTACTGCTGCTAAGGGTGAGGTCCTACAAATGAAGCAGACCCAGAGGGGTGGGGATCCAAGCAAATGGAGAGACAGAGAAAGGCTTGTGCTTCTGCTTATTACACACACACACACACACACACACACACACACACACTGCTTCAGACAATTGTCACTCCCAGTCTTCAGGCTGAAGGAGAGTGGCTGGGAAGAGACATTCCACAAGACAACAAATGGTCCCCGTTTGAAAAGCAATAAACAGCTGCTAAGAGAGGAGGGTTGGGTGGTAGACAGAAGCTATGGAACAAAGGAGAGAGAGAGAGAGAGAGAGAGAGAGAGAGAGAGAGAGAGAGAGCCTGCTATTTTCTCCTCCAGGCCAGAAAGACAGGAAGGCCACCAGGAGAAGATCATGGAACCTGATAAATGTCTAGAATGCTAAGTTGGAAGTCATTTTTTAAGTACGTGGCAGCGCTTGTGCTGCAAACAAAGTGCCCTGACTCATATCTGTTTAATATTTCCAGTGAATAGCTCTACTCAGGAACCAATGGTCTTGGTGTAGCACTCTGGTCCTGCTTCTGGGGTTCTTCTCCCAGGGATGTATTGTTTGGCCATGATGAGAAGAGGATACTGGTCAAGATGGGTCACTGGCCTGACCCTGCAGGCTGATGCCCTCCTATATCCTACCAATGTTGCACTGAGGCTTCCCAATGGTCTGGGATGCATGGTCATCAACACTAAAGCAGGAGAAACTGAGTGTTTTGCTGCTGTGGTGGCTGCTATATATAGATAATTGAATGCATCGTGCTGCATATTTTGGGCTCTCAGGTTCCTTACATCACAGAAAGTGATGCACCGAATACAAAACGCAGCAACTCCGATGAGCTCACTCCAAAGTATTAGCCTTCTTACTAGGCTAAGGCTTTTTAATTGGATTTGTGCTCTTGACAGTAGCTTATGGGCTGAACTACTTAAATTTTAGCTGGATCTGTTCCGCATAAAAGGAAGAAAACGTCTCAAGTATTTCTCTATCTCAAACACAAACTTCTATCTGCAAACTAGAAGCGAAGGAACAATCACAACACATGAAGCCAAGGAGCAGAGCAAAGCTAGAGCAATCTTCATGTGCCCAGTAACTTATTAACTATGCCAACCAATTTTTTACAAAAGCCATGTAAGCTTTGGTGTTCTCCATAATTCTTCATCAGGCAAGGTGGAGAATGCAGGCTGAATACAGTCCCTTCCAGGTGCTGCAAATACCCTGAATTTCTACAAGCCTTGAATTCTGGGATGAAGTAGCAACGGACTTATTCAGCCTGTGATTTCCATTTTGGAACAGTCTGCATGCAGACATCACGACCACAGCAGCCTAATTTTTGCATTTTGTTTCCTTGTGCAACATTTTGCATGATGAACAGAACTCTTCATCCTGCGAAACGTTACACAAAGCAGGGGATGTGGGGAAGGAGGAAAAATTAAAAATAAAAAGGGGGGGTTAGGGTGCTGTGGTCGTGAGGTCAACTTGTAGACTCAGAGACTTGAAAGCTTACCACACTTCTGTGATACTGTGGTTGGTCCTAATAAAGGCATTACTCAGCTGTGAATTTTGAAATTCTCTTACAGAGCAACAGTTGCTTTTTTAAAATTAATTATGGTTTACCATGAACTATGAATGGGGCCATTGTTTAATTGAAGAGAGAGAGAGAGAGAGAGAGAGAGCACTGAAAACCACCAATATCTAAGGCATGGTGAAATTTAATGCATCTAGCTATTTCCCAGATACGGGGGCTGGGGGGGGATGTCAACTGTGAAACTGCCCAGTTTGAATGGCAGGGCAGCCATTCATTATTTTACTAATTAAACGACACATTTTTGGAAATAGAATTTTCCATGGAAAAACAAAGTCCGCTTTCTACTATAGCTTGAGTGAGAAAATTCCATCTCTCACAGTAAGTGACCTGGCTTCATCACTTCTGAAACATCTTATATTTTGTATTAGAAACTAAGATATATAAGATAGGCACCAAATGGCTCCCTAAACAAGGGTTACAACCACCAAAACGGAATGCCTGGTTGCTATTTTGGGGCCAGACGGATCTAAAGTCGTATCTTTCAGTACGACTTTTTTGGTTCCTGAAATTTCATTCTGATTGTGCAGATTAAAATATAACAGATAGATACGTTGCTAGTGTGTGAAAGCAGTCAAGATCCAAGGATCCCCAGGCATGCATCTCCAGATGATGGAGACATCAGGCGTCATCGTGGTGTTTGGGCATCTTCACTTGGTCGCAAAGAGGCCGACAACCAGGTGCAAAATATGCCTGGCGAATTTCGAACGCTGCTTTATAACATTAGTGAAAGAAGCCATGGGGAACCTGTGGCTCTCCATTAGTTGTTGGGATTACACCTCCCATAACCCCGACCACTGCATCCCACTCTTGGATGGAGTGGGATGGAATGAAGGAATACATGAAAAAAATATGGTTCCGGAACTGGAATATTAATAATGTGTAAAATGTGCAGGGGTAAGCAAGGAAATAATAAAAGAATCAATTGAATAATTATTAAACTACGGTACAACAACACAACAAGATGGAAGAAATAAAAAAAAATTGAGACCACACACAGGTGAAGGGGAGTGGGGGGTATAGGGGGATTTATAAAAACTTCTAATATAATATTTCTAGTTGCGTTGCAGTTATATATAGCAAAGGGAAGTCTATAGCAATTAGGTATATTTTAATCTAGTCAACTATGTAATAGGCTTATGTTACAAACGAATATGGATTTTGAATTTGATGTTTGTAATTCTTTTTCGGTTTTGGAATAAAGTTAAAAAAAAAATCCCCAACCACTGGCAATGCAGGTTGCGTCAGACGCAAGCTGTTTTTGAACAATAACAGGAAAGCCAAAGGTTCCCCATCTATGAGTTAAACGATTCTAGCCGTACGTCCCCTACACACGAACACAAAATGGAATTTCTCTCAAAATACCTCCGACGGCATCCGCTTCAACAGAGAGCCCTGTGTAAGAGAAACTGTCCACAACTATACGGACACACACATATTCATAATTAATTAAACTTTTAAAATTCCAGTTTCATAGCCAATGTGAAATAGTCTGCATTCCAGTACCAAGAACTAGCTTTCAAGCATCCAGGGATGTGAATAAGTTTACTTACCAGCTATTGAGTCGCCTGTTTACTTATGCCACCCTATACCTGATAACCCTGAGCTTTGATCTTGGGAATCTGAGTGGCAAGTCAGTAGAGAAGCAGGAAGCTCACCTAAGTCCCTTAGTTACCTAAGGATATGCTCCTTTCATGTCACTTTAAAGAAAAGGTGCTGGTGGTTCAAGTTATAGGAAGTTCTAGTGCTCCTGTCCATCCATCCCCCCAAAAAGCAACAAGTGCTCTTGCTGCATATATTCTCACATTTCTGTAACAGAAAGGACTAATTTGTTGTAAAAGAAATTAAATGGAAAAGGCGTTGTTTTCAAATGCATACTCTGAGAAAAAGCTTTGGAAAGTGCGATAAAACAGAACTGCACCCCAGCCCAAAGGAGCATTTACTGAGTTATAGGAGCCTATACAATATGGAATATGGAAAATGTACAGAATTACCAACTGCAACAAAAATATTTCGTGGACAACAGACTCAGGTGGCTTAATAGTTTACTACAACGGGTTACTTCTGGATTTTGCCGTTTGCGCATGCGCAGATGCTCAAAATGACATCACGCACATGTGCAGAAGTGGTGAATCGCGACCCGCACGTGCAGACACAGGTTTCGTTCTGCTCATGTTGTGAACGGGGCTCCGCAATGGATCCCGTTTGCAACCAGAGGCACCACTGTACTTTCCTTATTTGAAGTAAGCTACAGCAATGCATATGCAAGAAGTACAGTGGTACCTCTGGTTGCGAACAGGATCCGTTCCGGAGGCCCGTTCGCAACCTGAAAGGAATGCAACCCACGTCTCCGCGTGTCGCAATTTGCCGCTTCTGCGTATGCGCGTGATGTCATTTTGCGCGTCTGCGCATGCATGAGCGGTGAAACCCAGAAGTAATCCTTTCCGGTACTTCCAGGTCGCCGCAGGATGTAACCTGAAAACGCTCAACCTGATGCAAACGTGAGGTATGACTGTACTGAAAAATGGACAGAGTGTGTCTGGTTTATGATGCAAACCTTCTTATACTCAAAAGTAGCCCCAATGAGTTCACTGGGATTACTTCAAGCATACATTGGATTGCAGCCTTAATTCTATTTGGCACTTAAAAAGTTTAAGTTCTTTTGATTGTCCACTACATAAACTTGTAGAAATGACTTGTACAGGGCCAATGCCACTGAAATGTGACCCTTAGCAATATTTGTATAAATGTTTAATGCTCATTTGCATACCAGAAGAGACTGGTGGCAATAAAAAGTGTTTACAGAACAGAGGGTCACCTCTATACTTAAAAACTGCAGACTTTGCATTCAGCCGTGCCCAGGGCCAAAATAAATACCAGGCACTAAGCACATCCAACATACTATGTTGACGCTGCCTAGGAATCTGAGATGTTTACATGACCCCTTCATGTAAACCGAAAGCATTTATGTAGCTCTATCAACCTAGGAAGCTGCCCTATAAAGGAAAAGCAAGACCAAACACGGCCTGCTCCAATTGACAACCATCTCAGATAGGTCTTATGTGAACAGCAAACTTGCTTGGGGCCAAAGCAAAATAACAAGTTGTGTTTTTTTTTCAACGTGCAATTTTTATTTTCCTTGCAGCGGGAAGCATGAATTTGTACAGGATCATGGTTCCTACGTTATTCTTCAAGTTAGCTGCTGCCTATGATATCTGAACTTCAGCTTCAGAGGTAAAGGGTCTTGTTTATACCTGCTGACTTGAGATCCATTGATTCCCCCACCCCATAAGCTATATGGGTTTCAACCGTTTATTGCAGCTAGTATTTATTGCAAGTTGTTTCTTGGCTGATCAGAAGGTGCAGACTTTTCTGAATGCATTATCTCTGCACCTGTCACTACTAATATATCATTTATGCAGCACCAAAAGCATACTTAACTGCTGCTATAAAGGGCACAATGGCGTGTGGTGAATTTTGTTTTGTAGGGGAACAGATAGGGCCAGAGGTAAATGAATATGGGGAAAGCAAAATGTCACTTAGAGAAGGATCTGAAATATTCTTCTTGAAGCTTGAATTTGTTTTATTCTGGATTGTTTTGTCTGATGTTTGAATGGTGTTGTAAACTGCTTTGGGATTGGTTCTTTAAAATATAAAGCAGAAATGAAATTATTATTTTCATTATTAATACATTTTCATTGGGGGGGAATAGTGCCTAGACATTCTGTTGTGGTGACCATAACCTAGGTTTAAGGTGCCATTTGTCAATTAGCTTATACAGTCGTACCTGTCAGGAGCGCAGCCTACACTCGAGCAGGACTCGAGTAGGCCCAGCCTACACTCAAGTAGGACTCAAGTCTACACTTGAGTAGGACTCAAGTAGCCTACACTCAAGTAGGAATTACAAACATCAAAACATATACCGTCATGTGAAAGACAACGATCCCATGACTGCAGTCAAGGAGCAGGAATTCTAACAGCACCTTGGTTGCCGAACGCCTTGGATCTCGTACGTTTAGGCTCCCAAACGATTGAAAGCCAGAAGTGAGTGTTCCGGTTTTTGAACGATTTTCGGAAGCCGAACGTCTTGCGCAGCTTCCGACTGGCTGCAGGACGCTCCTGCAGCCAATAGGAAGACACGCCTTGGTTTTCGAACGGTTCTGTTCGACTCCCGGAACGCATTCTGTTAGAGAACCAAGGTATGACTGCGTATCTGAATCTCTTAACTCTGCTTAGCACGAGTGTTCACGAATACAAGGAAGGCGTCTTCAAGAAGCAACCTACGCTATGAAGTACATTGCAAACTACTCTCCTTGCTGGAAAGGAACACAGAGCCTGTTCCTCTACATTTCAACCCTGTCTTGAGCAGCAGTGACTCTTGGGAGTAGTCCAACCCACCTGAAGGGAACCTGCTGTTCTCACATCAGTTCACCGTCTTGCCAGCCAAGAGACTCCAGAGATGTGCACCTGCCAAACAATGTTATTGCAATTTATTTGGTGCTTTCAGCACTTCAGAAAGGGCTGCCTTATTGCATTTTAGGAAGCAGGTGGCATATGCTAACACAATGGCCTTGAGATGTTCTATTAATCAAGGGCAAAATACAACTGGGGCATGAGGGGAGCAAGGCTTGGTCCTGTCACAAGCCATATCCTTGGAGTCTGTCTCTTCGATTTTGATGCACAACTTGCAGCCGCCAGACCAATTTCTTGGCTTGTGAATTCTGCCAGCCTCGCTGCAGAGGAAAAGTGCCCGAAGTACAACTTGTCAGGATGACGGAAACTAAATGATTGCCTCTCGAAAATGAGAGATGCTGTGATGGTAGAACGTCGTTTCACTTGGCCTGGGAATACAGAATTCTTGGCTCTTAAGTGTCCAAGGACTGAAGTTCTGCAACCCCATGGCAAACTCCATCTAAAACCAGCTGCTCTAAGCCATGGCACGGCTTTTACACTTGGCTTAATATGCCTGAAGTCCTAGCATTCTTAGCTCTCAAATCTCGGGAAGTAGTACAGGCACGATGTAGGTAGTCCACGAACATTTCTGCCTTTGCTTCAAAGATAGATGAGCTAAGCCAAGGAGAAGTGAGGTTGCAAAGGTTAGTAACTCTTCCCAAAATCATCATCATCATCATCATTTGTGATAGAGTAGGCAAAGCTTTGTGGCCACCCTGCAAGAGCTGAATCACAGACTCTCCCTATTTATCATGAACTACTCATCACTAATTGATGCTGCCAACATTCAGGACATATTAGATTGACGTGTGACTGGAAGAGAATTGGTACAATTATCCATTGCAAGCTAAGCCCTTCTCCTGGTTCGGATTACTTTTGAACACCTACCAAGATAAGCAGTTTCAATGAAAAGTGTGTTTGTTTGTTTGTTTGTGTGTGTGTGTGTGTAAGCAGTAGGTCAGCTTCATGATTTTCCACCACCTGCCATTCTGCATGTGAAGTCCCTCACAGTCTCTGCAAGCTATCTTATCTGCATGTCTTCTTCTCCTTCAACTGTAGTCTACTAGCAGTCACACTCCATCAAACTACAACAAACAGAAGTGGGGGGGGGGCCTCGGTTATCAGCCCTGCTGATAGACCTGCTCCATTTAGATCCTCCCCGTCAAACTATTTCCATTCAAGCTAGGAATTGTGAGAACCACCAGGTAACTGAGCTTGTTTTCCTCATCCCTCCTCACCCCCTTTTCCTTTTGTGTTGTGCCTTTCAGGTTACAAAACAAGCACGAAAACAAAAGGAATTCTCCACATGAATCAGTAATCTCGTACTAGAGACAGGCTATCGCCTCTCCAATCGAAATGCTCAAGGAGATCTTGAGAAGGCAAATGAAAGTGAGGAATCAACTGAAAGAGGAGGCATTGTAGTAACGGAATGTTTCAATGAATTCCGACGATGCCTCTTGCTCAGTCTAGACTCTAGATACAGGACAGAGAAGGTGTATGACTGTGTGTAGAAACTAGCCCAGTGTACAAAAGTAGTATTTGTTGCCCTGCCCACTTTTGCCTCCAGCCCTGCTATTGCCATGTGGCCCTTGGAAAGTTGCCCAGAATGGGAACAAGGCTTTTGGGCTGACCTAGGAATTAAAACAAGGAGTTCCTGGGCAGATTCCTAGGGTAGATTAAGGTTGTTCCTTAGAAGGGAATGTCATCCCCTGGGATTCAGTTTACCCAAGAACTACCCTAACCAGATTTCAGCAATTACTGAGTCAGAAGGATTAGCGAATGACTAGGGGGGTGGAAAGCATCATTGTTTAGCCAGGAGAAAAGGATCTGGCTATCTACCTGGAAAGAGTAACTTAAACCACAAACCTGAGAAGCGGAAGTTATGTATTAACAAGGTTATTGTCCATCCTGTTCAATGGGAATCAAGTGAAACTAAGTGATCCAACCCAACAGCTTTCTTCCTAGCGCAATATAATCTATTGGGGGAGGGGGTCAAAAGGGGGGTTGCTTATAAAAAGAATTTTAATTTATGACATAAAGACTTCTTGCAAATAGCCTGCATAGAGAACACTGAGATGTCAAGGAGATAAAGAACTGCACCACTTTTAGAAGACAGTTGAAGGCAGCCCTGTATTGGGAAGTTTTTAGTGTTTGACATCTTGTTATGATGCTTTTATATGTGTCGGAAGCCACCCAGAATAACTTACACCCAGATGGGCGGGTGTACCGGTAGTAGTAGCAGTAGTAATAATAATAATGATGATGATGATGTTTTAAGTCATATTCTCTGCTCATTAAGTCACTGAAGGGGGAAAAACACATTGTTCCTTTTAGGTAAATCTTATTTTCTCAAGACTCCGCTTAGACCTGCTGACAATCACTCTGCTAATTAGCAGAAACAAAAGGTGCATTTGTGCAAACTGCTTCTTAACTAGCCTGGTCCCCCCCCCCCCAGTCAGATAACAAGCAGTGCCCAAACACAGCTTTTTAAAATGCGGAAAGGAACAGAGCTGCAGCTCTGAATTATCGGTTCTTAGGGCAGAAAAGGCCCTTCCCACAGACACATCCAGCATTGCTAAAGTGCAGCCTTGTGGTATAAACAGAGCTGAAAGCGACAAACATTTCATTAAACCGAGCGGACGAGAATGCACATTCCAGTCAAGACGCTTTGCGAAAACAGGAGAGCTTTCAAGTGTGTTCATTAGGGTGCCAAAGAAAACACAGCACTCTGCAAGAGCGTGTGGGAAAAGAGCCATTTGTGAATATCGGCAACCTACAAGCCGCCTGAAATCAGGGTGGAAGCCTTGCCCTGCTCAATAACTACTGGCAGGTATGACAGACTCCCATTGCCCCATGGCCAAAAAGAGGGGGGGTTTGGGGGGGACAAGAATCTGAGACTGTTAGCAAGAGGCAAAGAGAAGTTCCTACCCTCTGGCATCTAACAATAGAGGCACGCAACCTTACTTATGTAATCCTGGTGTAAAAGCGCCGCCCTCCTATGGGTTAAGTACCCACAAGGTAACTACTCTCAAAATGCACTTCAGAGTCATGTTTCCAGCATTCCTTTCCCTCCTGTGGTTATGCAGAGAGTAACAGGATGAATGAGAGGGCCAGAGGAAAAGCATGAGAATGGGCTGCAGTGAGGTAAGGCTGCAAGGAGGCAAACCTGGAAGGGAGGAAAAAGCAGCAGCAGCAGTCTGGCAGAACTGTTCTCTTTTCTTTTTAAGATCCCAGTCCAGTCGGCAGCTGGCTGATCCTAGAACCCTAGAACCGTAAAGTGGGAAGGGAACCCGAGGGTCAACTAATGCAGGGATGTCCAATAGGTTGACCAGTCAATCACAGGCTCCTTTTCCTGGCCCCATCCTCCATTTGTGCATGATCGCTAGAACGGAAGGTGGAATTTTCACTGTGAGGCTGGTTTTTTTCCTTAGTGATCTTTTATCTATTGGTGAGCAACTTTCCTCCTTTGATGAATTTTGACATTTTCCTTCCCATTTTTAGTATCCCCCTGTTTTATTTACAACACCCACCCACCAAAACCTGGACTTTTCTCCCTTTAAAAAAAGCTCAGCAACTTTGACCCAAACCCCTCAAAAAAGGAGTACATCACTGCCAGTTTTTTATTCACAGTCTCTTGGGAGCTGGACATTCCTGATCTAGTGTAATGCAGGAATCCTGCCAATTAGCCGTCCCTGGGTGGGCTTGAACCGCCAACCTTCTGATTAACAGCCAGACGCATGGACCCGTTGTGCCACTAGGGGCAACAGCTATGAAATTAGAAAGGCATTCTATAGAGAATGCTGCTGAGTAGTCCACACTTTGTGGTGTCCGGAAAGCATTCCCCGAAATGGCAAAAAGCGATTGGTTCAAGAGCCCACTGTGTATATTGCAGCAGTCATTCTGCTAACAGGAGCCCCCAATCTTTGAGAAGAGTCAATTCCAATGGGTAGCAGCTTGGGCCAGCAGAATCCTTGCAGGGTATGCATCTGTCATATACTGTCTTGCGCTGTCAAGCTTGCACAGAAATGCCAACTCTCCCCCTTCCGGCACGGCAAATCCTGCAAAATCACACCCCATGGTCATTGATTTTAATGGACGCTGAAAAACCAGCTGACAAAAATGCCCAATGAAAATATATTGTTAGCAACCAAGTGCCACACATTTCCCGAATAGACTCCATGTATACACATCCCGTAGCAGCCATGGCTGTGTTCGCACACACCCCAGTTCTCATACCCATAACAGCACCAGTCAGCCTTTCAGATGGAGAGATTAAGTTCTGGTTCTTCTTTCCTGTCCCAGACAAACAAGTGGCTCAAGTCATCCGGTTGTGCTTTCCCGAAATATTCAAAGCTTAGATTTTGATTAGCATTCCATGCAGGGGGAATTTTCATTTGTGTCTCAGCCACTACAAACACTGCTTTATATACTTTTAATTACCAAAGATGGTGCACTGATTATGCAACCTGAGGACATATAAAAAAAATAAGAGCCTGCTGGGTCAAGGCCAGTAGCCTATCTAGTCCAGATTCCCATTCTCATAATAGTAAAGGTAAAGGGACCCCTGACCATTAGGTCCAGTTGTGACCGACTCTGGGGTTGCGGCACTCATCTCGCTTTATTGGCCAAGGGAGCCGGCGTACAGCTTCCGGGTCATGTGGCCAGCATGACTAAGCAGCTTCTGGTGAAGCAGAGCAGTGCATGGAAATGCCGTTTACCTTCCCGCTGGAGCGGTACCTATTTATCTACTTGCACTTTGACGTGCTTTCGAACTGCTAGGTTGGCAGGAGCAAGGACAGAGCAACGGGAGCTCACCCCGGCGCGGGCATTCGAACCACCGACTTTCTGATCAGCAAGTCCTAGGTTCTGTGGTTTAACCCACAGCGCCACCCGCGTCCCTTATTCTCATAATAGCCAGCCGGATAACTAGCAGAACCTGAGGACAACAGCACACTCCCTCCCCACTTGCGATTCCCAGCCTTTGGCATTTACAGGTATACCGTGTCTGACAATGGAGGTAAGATCTATTAAATGCGGCTAGTAGCCACCAAAAACTTATCTGCCTTATCTTCTCTTAAAGCCATCTGAGTTGGTAGGCATATATATGGACTCTTGTTTTCCAGTGCAAAGGGGGAAAAAGGAAAACTAGGAGACCATTAGGAGAGTTCTCTGCACAACCACAGGCCCAAAAGTAAGTAACTGAAGGGGGCTTTGTTTTTTTTTTTTAAGAACATCTGGTTTATTAAAAATGACCTTTCTGTGTTTGCCTCCATTTATTTAACTGGGGAGCTAACTTTCAAGGCCAATGGTACTTTGATCACTCAAGCAGGCAGAATGTGGAGCGAAGTGGGAGTGAAGGCAAAAGTGAAGGGGGTACCTGGGATGCAGCAGAAACAGAAATAGCGGGCAGAAAAGGAAGGAAGGGAAGAGGAGATCAAAACTGAACAAGGCTCAGGAAGACCGTACAACAGGAACAAAACAGCAACGGGACCCGAAAATTGTTTTTTATACTTTTGAAGAGAAAGAAATAACCGGGGTGGTAATGTCCATTCAACAATATTGGCGCATAAAAAAGCATGCATGCATTTTATGGAGAAGTATTCCTCCCCCCCCCCCCGCCCCTTGCAACTTACAGAACGAGAGTGGCTTTAAAGTAAGGAACTATGCAGAATCTAACACTTGGGAGGAGCGCTTCCTAATAGCTTTGATTCCCTGCTCCCAGGCTTCATGTCCTTCTTGACCCAAGAAAGCAAGCTAAACGGAATGAGCACTAATTGGATGAGACCCGGAGAAATGGGTATCATCTGCTTTGAATCAAAGTTGTCTCGCTGATGGCCCACTGCCAATATAGTCTAAACCAATACATCCATTCACATGTAACTCTAAGGGTAGTAAACATGGACCCCTCCAAATATCGTGGACCACAACTCCCATTATATCCGACTAACCCATGAAGGATGATGAATGCTCTGCTTCCATGCCTGAAGGCAGTTTATGCTTCTGAATACCAGTTTCAGAAAACCACAGGAGGGAAGAGTGCTCTTGTGCTCAGGTCCTGCTTGGGCAAGCATGGCCAAACGTGGCCCTCCAGCTGTTTGGGGACTACAATTCCCATCATCCCTGACCATTGGTCCTATTTGCTAGGGATGGTGGGAGTTGTAGTCCCAAAACAGCTGGAGGGCCAAGTTTGGCCATGCCTGTGCTTGGAGGTTTCTCACAGGGTTGGCCACTGTGATGCTGGACTAAGATTGGTTGTTCCTAGGTCCAATGGGCATGCTGGCTGGAACTGATGGGATTTGTAGTCCAAAGCATCTGAAGGGCACCACAATGGCTGTTGGGTCCCTGGACATATTTCCCTTGCATGTTTCACTTTAAATACTTTGGGGTTTTGTTTTTGTTTTAAAAAAGCAGAGCAGGATGAGGACACTTTGAGACATCCCACACCTCCTCCTCCTCCTCCATCATCAAGCCACACAAAGGAGTGCAAGGAAGGGTTTGTCCTCAAGATAGTGTGAAAAGGGGGAGGATCAGATCTCTCATTCAGCTCAAAGTATGACCTTTATCACAGACATCTGCAGGGCTACTCCTAATATAGTTGCTTCTTTGAGAGGGCAGAGCATTCAGAACTCACACTTGCTGAATGCCTCACAGGTGGGCAAACAATAGCTTTATTTGCTTGTAATAAGATCCACACTCACAGAGCTACACTCAGCCATGCTCAGGGGCAAATCAACACCCAAGAGCTGCACTAGCTCTTTGAACTTCATGAAGGCGACAAATTTCTAGCATCTTGTACGTTACTCTTGTATGAACTCCTTTTCAGGGGCCTTTATTTGCTACCTATGGATTGTAAGCATCATGTACGTGGCACCAGCACACCGTACACAGCAGATTTTAAAATAATTCACTTGCCGAAAAGGTGAGG
Source organism: Podarcis melisellensis (assembly GCF_964234715.1). NCBI lineage: Eukaryota > Metazoa > Chordata > Lepidosauria > Squamata > Lacertidae > Podarcis > Podarcis melisellensis. The sequence continues at coordinate 18,958,526 of NC_138530.1, read as the reverse complement.
ATGTTGCCTGGGTATGAGCTTGCGTTTTTTACCTGGACAACAGATCCCTTTTCTGTGAAAAGCACTGGAAGTGGAAGCTAAAATGTTTGGTCTGGCATTAACGCATGAATCAGCAGTGAAGGCAGAAAACAAAGGGGACACCTTTTCCGTTCTTTACAGTAACACAGAAAGCATGGGGGGAAACTGGGACCTAAAAGAGGTGAAAAATCCACAAAGTTCTGTATAGTAGCCCAAGGTTTGTTAATTACAACATAACAAAGTTCAAATGAAACATGGGAATTTTTCCAGGCTTCATACCTAGGTGAACAAAGCAATGCTAGGCAAGGAATGCGGCATTCTACTACTGACTAGGCACACAAGCCAGGCCTCCGCTCTGCATCCCCCTGCAGATGTTACCTCCGGTGTTAAGGGTAGCATAAGGGCTGCTTTTACAACTTAACAGCTACCTTACTTCAAAGGCTTCTTCCATTCCATCCAGCAAGCCCACATTGCTGCCCTGTAATTTCAACTAATCACACCAGCTTCATTTTCATGCATTTCCACCCTCCTTTCATGGGTTATTCTTGTACTTGTGCTTACTTGCCCTTGGCATCTATTTTGAGGAACAGCTTAATATTTAAGAAGTTCAGAAATGTAATGGGTTCAGCCGCATGGTGCATTTTCGGCATCTACTGGAAATAATGTAAATATCAAGTCCTAAAGCGGCAAGCCAGACGCAGTCGGCGGCTGTTAACATTTTCCCGTTTAAAGGTTTAGAAAGATGAAGCACACCCATCAGGGAAGTTAGGGAGTGCTGCAGGCGTCCTGTATTTTACAAGAAATAACTGGGCTTTTGTGATCCGTTTCAGATGTGTTGTACTTGCATTCAACTAGATCAGGGTTTCCCAAACTTGGTTTCTCCAGTTGTTTTTGGACTACAACTCCCATCATCCCTAGTTAGCAGGACCAGTGGTCAGGGATGATGGGAATTGTAGTCCAACGACAGCTGGAGACCCATGTTTGAGAAACCCTGAACTAGATGCTCTCCTCTGCTATATATGGAGAAAATAGATGGACACTTTTCTAGCCTATCAGGCCCTTGCACTGGATTCAGGTGAACATTCAGACATTCATGTGACTGAACTCAGAAGATCACATTTATTTTCAAGAAAGTTTACTCCAGGTAGGTGTGCATAGCCTGCAGCCTAAGTTGGATGATCTCGGGTCCTCCTGGAATCCATGATACAAGCTGGTTATAACTTTAGTCCACCGAGTTAAACTGGACTCAAGTTCAACAGCCCAAATCTAATCAACTTGTCCCTTCCATGCAGATGCTCCTAAAGATGGCCAATTCTCACTGCTGATCTCTCATAGAATGGTAAGAGTTGGAAGGGACCACAAGGGTCATCTAGCCCAACCCCCTACAACATGGGGGTTCAAAACTCTTAATGATTGGGAATTGTTGATATTTGGGTTGTAACCAACTTCTGCCTGCACAATAGGACTTCCTTCCCCCCATCTGCTCCAGAGAGGCAGATGATAATAATAAGACTGGGGATGCAGAGAGAGGAGAGGGAAGTCATTGTGCTATCAGGACACCTCTGCTGGATACAACCCTTAGGGATTACAAGAGCCCTCTGCCATCCGAAATATAAGAATCCCAAAAAGGGTGATGAATGAGACTATGAACAGGAGATCAAAGTTCTCAACATTTCTGCCTGCAGGTTCTTCCCACCCAATATTCCAAGTGCAACTTCAGTGCTCCAGAAAATCTTCAATGTGGGGTTCCGCAGGGCTGAATCCTACCCCCTACGTTGTTTAACATCTACATGAAACCGCTGGGTGGGGCTATCGGGAGGTTTGGAGTACGTTGTCAAGAGTATGCTGATGGCACTCAGCTCTATTTCTCCTCTACATCTGCAGGTGAGGCAGTCGAAGTGCTGGACCAGTGTCTTGCCTCGGTTAACGGACTGGACGAGAGCCAACAAACTGAAGCTCAATCCAGATACGACTGAGGCACTGTTAGTGGGTGCTTCCCTAGACTGGATGGGTGGGAGATTGCCTGCTCTTGATGGGGTTACACTTCCTCTGAAGGAGCAGAGGTTCATAGCTTGGGGGTACTCCTGGATCCTTTGCTGTCACGCGAGGCTCAGGTGACCTCAGTGGCCCAGAGTGGCTTCCATCAGCTTTGGCTGGTGGCCCAGCTATGCCCCTATCTGGATAGGAATAGCCTAACTACTGTTGTCTATGCTCTGTTAACTTCAAGGTTAGATTACTGTAATGTGTTATACATAGGGCTGCCTCTGAAGACAGTTCAGAAACTTCAGCTAGTGCAGAATGCAGCAGCCAGGTTGCTCACCGGAGGAAGGCGGTCTGAGCATATTACACCGATCCTGGTCCAGCTGCACTGGCTACCAATTAGTTTCCAGGTCCAATTCAAAGTGCTGGTTTTGACCTATAAATCCTTAAACAGCTCATGACCGCAATACCTCAAGGACCGCCTCTTTCCATATGAACATACATGGACCCTGAGATCATCTCCGGAGGTCCGGAGGGTGGCACCACGAGAACGGGCCTTCTTTGCAGTGGCTCCCCATCTGTGGAATCTTTCCCCAGGGAAATTCGTCTGTACCTTCATTATACACCTTTGGGTGCAAGGCAAAAATTTTCCTTTTTAACAAGGCCTTTGGTTGATTTGATTGACATCCTGTGCCCTTTTAAAATTTGGGGGTTTGGGGGGGTGGACATTGGGTGGGTGGTTGTTTTTATTTTGATTATGTATTTCGTGTTTTTCTATTTTGATTTTATTTTGTGAACCGCCCTGAGACCTCCAGGTATAAGGCGGTATATGAAGTCAATAAATAATAGATAATAATCTAAGTAAGAGGGCAATTCTTCCTCAATTCCAAAATAGCCTACAGTTGACCTTACAGTAGAGCAGTTTTTGGGGATGCACAGAGGGGGAAGGGTAGAAACTGAAAGTCCCGTTGTGGAAGCAGATTTCCACTGTGCCAGAAGGCAGACATAAATAGATGCCACTCTGTGTGTATATATAGATATATTGAGATTAATTTTAAATTCAGAATGAGATTTCCCACCATTCTAGGTACAATATCCTGAAAATTGAATATTGCACATGCACAAGTTATGGAACTTCTAACACAACAGCCTGCATGGTATTTTGCATCATAAGAGTATTCTGGGAACCATATATGAAAAGCATTAATTGAACAACACTGGTAAGAAAAGCTGAAAAATACTTTCCACTGTGAAAATTCTACATTTTTTACCACCTCAAATGTACCAACTTTATGCAACTCTCTCTTGTGTGGCAGCACAACATATGAGTAAGCATTTCTATTGTTCTTTGGAAGGCAAATGTGACTGGTAAAAACAGTAATAGGTTATCTCGTCTTATTTTGCACGCACTATACCAACTAATTCATCATCACATGAAGCAGAAAGGTAGGGCTCCATTAGATTATCCTCTCCAAGATCTAAATTGCTGTAAGAACTTTCTCTGACTTGTAATATCAAAGAACTGCAACGGGACGTCGTCTCTGCAGTTGCACAACATGCCAAATATTGATTCAACATACCTTTCTGCTTGTGCTAGTTATATACGGGTTCAATCCCTAACATAGAGAGACTTCACCCATAATCAGGTTCATGACCTGATGTCAACACTAGGAATCAGTCATTGCATTTATCAGCCAAGTATGTGGGAGAGAGCAAGTGCTTCTCTAATAGAAATTGTTCTGAAGAGTTTGTTGACGACTGAATTAAAGTAATCAATTCTCTGCTGTAACGAGGTTCAACAACTAGGTCTGCAAAGCAGTTACTGGAACTTTAATATTCAAGGTTATTTGTTCTTGAAAACACAGTAACATGAAAACTTCTGCTTTGTCTCCATTAGTCTGAGAACCAGACAGTCGATAAATTCAGGATGCATTCCCCAAATCTGCAGTGCCACCCAAATCCAACAGATTCATTCTGAAGTTTGAGCCCTACAGCTTTTGTCCTGGCGATTAGGCTGAAGCTTATCAGAATGGCCCCAGTAGTTTCAAACTCTCATTAATGGAGGCGGCTGCAAACCAGAGTTCTGCAAAGCTCCGGGATCCTGCGGACATCTTACCGAGGTTTAAAGCACTCCAACAAAGGGCACAACCTCCTGCAATTCTCCCTCGTTGTGACCAACCTGTGAAGAAACTAAACCAACTACTTTCCTACAAAAGCCCTTCCTTGCGCTGAAGAAGCAGCCAAACAACCTAGGTCGCAGACGGGACAGGAATGTAATTTTAAGCTCCTCTGAAGACGCCAACTAGCGCCTGCTTCCCAAAAAGAAGAACCATTGGGGAGGAAATAAAAAGTATTGGCGTGTCTTCCCCTCGTTCCTCCAGCCAGCCAAAGCTCTCCCAACCCCTCTCTCCCCGCTCCTTGGAGCAGTTTTCAAACCAGCACGTTAGAGGCAGCCAGGAGGAGGGAGGAGGAGGAGGAGAGACGTTGCCTGGCTCCCTGCTCGGGCAAGATCCCGCTGTTCAGTCTGAATGGCACCGAGCAATTGCTGGGCTCGCGTCTAACGAGGCAGGGAAGGAGGGAGAAGGGGAAGGAGGGGGGGAAACGCGCCCTGTTGCGGCGGGTGCAGAACCAAGGAGACGGGCCGAGGGATGGGAAGCGCTTCGGGGACCAAGAGGGGCTTTGAATGGCTTGAAGAGGGAGAGAGAAAGCGCGCGGCCGCTTCGCAGCTCCCCTTCCGACGCCTCACGGGCGGACACAAAGAAGCCCCGCGCGGAAAGGCAGGCGCCCGCCCGCTCGCTCGCTCTCTCTTCCACACACACCCGCGAGAGGCACGGCTCGCACTTTCTGGCACGCGTTCTTCGGGGAAGACGCGCAGCTCGCCTCTCCACACAAACCCACCAGTGTCCAAGGCAATGCGTAAAAGCGCGCTGCTCGCGCAAAATGGGAAGGAAGGAAGGAGCCCCGCGCGGGGTAGCCGGGCGATGCATCCTCCCGGCCTCCGAGGCGGGCGGAGAAGGGCTCCCTCTCTCTCTCCCCACACCCTACCCAACCCACTCACCGAGAAGCAGGAGGAGCCGGAGCCCCCGCGCCATCTCCGCAGCCATCTCGCGCTCGCCGCCTCGGCGTCCCCCTTCTGCTGCGCCCCGCTGGCCACCTCCGGCCCTCGCTCGCTCGCTCGCTCTCACTCCATGCCGCTCGCAGAAAAAGAGCAGCTCAGGCTGCGGCGGGACTCTCTTCGCCCAGGCCGGCCCAGCCGCCCAACCCAGCCCCGCTCCGCCCCTCGCACACCCGGGACAAGGAGGAGCTTCCGGCCCCGGGAGGAGCAATCCCGCTCCCTGCAAGGCAGGCCGGAACCCACCGACCCTCCCACCCCACCGCGCTCCCCTCCCCACGTTACCTGCCCGGCTGCCCAGCGACCCCTGCCGGGCTTGGAGGCGCTGTTCTCGGGCGGGGAGGCCCGAGGCGCGCGCTCACCTCTCGGCGCTCCGAAGGTGTCCCAGGTTCTCTCGCGCCAACTTTGAGAAGCAGCTCCCTGCCCCGTGTTCGTCTTTCCCCATTCCAGATACCTGGAAGCCACAAAGAGGAGGTGTTCGTGGGTGCCTTGGCCAACACAGAACTGGCTTTTGGACACCAACGTGATAAATACAGAGTTTGACGATGGGTCCCAAAATCTTTCCTGTGGCTGATCTTCAAACTACAGTGGTACCTCGGGTTACATATGCTTCAGGTTACAGACTCTGCTAACCCAGAAATAGTGCTCCAGGTTAAGAACTTTGCTTCAGGTTAAGAACAGTTTCAGGTTAAGAACGGACCTCCGGAACGAATTAAGTACTTAACCCGAGGTACCACTGTATTATTATTAAATTTGTAGACCGCCCTTCACATATAAAAGTTTCCAGGGCGCCAATTCTGTGTCCTCTTTTCCAAGCTAAAGATACCCAGCTCCTTCAAACGTTCCTCATAAGGCTTGCTTGAGCAGATTCCAACTAAAGTGTTTAATCAATGCAAAGTTTTCTGCTTCCGCAACAGAACTCTTCCCCACCCCACCATGAACAGCCAGTTCCCTGCCCAAATTGCACTAGAGCGTTCAGTGAATCCCCAGAATCACAGAATTGTAGCGTTGGAAGGGACCCCAAGGGTCATCTAGTCCAACCTCCTGCAATGCAGGAATCTCAATGTGGCTGATTCTCAGTGGCTAGATTCTGCCTCTGCTGCTGAAGGCAGTTTGGCTCTGCTGGGAATCACAAGTGGTGAGAGGGCTGCTCTTCTGCTCAGGTCCTGGTTTTGGGCTTCCCAAAGGCATCTTGCGTGAGAACAGGATGCTGAAATAGGTGTGCCACTGGCCCAAAGCAGCAGGCTCATCTTATGCTTTTAGGTTCTTATAAACTCATCCCAACTTTTCACCCCCAAGAGATGAGCAACACAATTCTTCCAAGGAATAATTCTTCCAAGGAAACAGATCAAGGAACCTCCAGTGTACTGTATATTTGAAGCACTCTGGTTAAGACCTTGAAAAGCGCAGAGTCTGGCTACAGTCTGTAACCAGGGATGAATGAAAGTAGCTTCTTTGGAGGAGGAAACCACATGCCCTTGGGGAAGTAATAAATAAGTTAGTTCCTCTCAGTCTTCCTGACAAGTTGCTTACCAGATGTCTTGACTCAAACCATGACAATAGTCTCTCTGGTCAATGGGCTTTTATTTTAGGCAATCAAGGGTTCCAAAGTAAGTAAAACTGGGAAGTTCAAAATTGGTTAAGTTGGTTGTCTGCTGCTGGACAAACTTCTCAACCACTTGGAAAGTTTTCATGTATGCTCTTGCCATAGGTGGCTTGCTAATCTCAGGTTTGGTCTATGTATATATTTCCCCCCTGCTTATTACCTGCGAGTGTCTATAAATGGTTTCTACATCCTACCCGAACACTTAAATTATTGTTGCATTCATATCACACCTGTATGGGTGGATTTTAGCCTGCCAGGAACATGACATTGCAGTCTCCTGGCCTGAGGATACTTTACAGGGGTCTGCTAAAACCATTAAAGAAACTAGTCTCCAGGCTCTGAGAAGTTTTCCTCTCTCTGATCACTGGCAGAGAAGATCAAAGGGCTCTGAGTCCTATTCCATTTCTTTATTGTCTCAAGCTGGGAACAGCAGGGCGGGTGACAACCCTATTTCCTTTCCAGGCTAGCAACTAGGGGTTAGGCTATAAAGATTATAACCTTTGTTCATGTTCTCACAAGATGCTTACTGTGTGGTAAATGGCCTTTGTTACCTCAGGGAGTTTTGCATGCTGTTCAATTGCAGGATAAAGAGCCATTTACTCCCAAGAATTTGCAAACTGTGGCATTTCTTCTCTTTCTCTTATAAAGTACATATGAAAATACTTTGGAGTTTAAGGAAAGTTATCCTCACTGAAGGCTACCCATAATACCAGGATAAAGCTGTTCATTTGAACACTCCCACCTGGTAGCTATCACTGCTATTCACTTCTGAATTTTAAGGAGAAAATATGTGGGCTAATACTTTGATTGAATTATAAGCCTCTATGTAGAATGTGTTTGTGTGTGCATGATTAATTTTACCCCCAAATAAACTAGCAGGTAGTTATGTTTACCCTTTCTTACCCAAGCTGAAGGGAAATGTATAAAATATCTTAAATGATAGTTTTGAACACACATCCTGTACACACACACACATCACAATTGGGTTGCTTGTAAAAAAGTACAAAAGCAGCCAGACTTCTTTTAGCACAGGCGAGTTCTGCACTCCCTAGGTGTCATCAGATTCTTTGGACCAATGGGCACATTTTGAATTGTGAGGCTTGTGGGCGCCAGTCACAAAATGGCTGCCATGGCTCGTATCATAATATAAACTAGCTGCTGGGAGAGGGCGTGGCATAACACACAATTAGACCATATAGTCATTGAGCCCGGAGCTGGAGAAGACAAGCTTGCCCCATTTGCATGTGACAGTCCTTTGGATAGTTGAATATGGCCACAACTCCTGTCACCACTAGCCATGTTGGACTCCAAAAGCCATCTGCAGGGTCCAGGGTTTGCCACAAAGAACACAAAGAAGCTTGTTTGCAAATGTGGTGGCTTTGGCAAATAATTCACTTTGAAAGTCTGTGTCTAGCCTTCATATTCTTACATGATGATGCTGTTTTTCAGGCAGAAACACAGTAGGTGCCTCTTCCTTCTGTTGTGATGTTATCTCATACTGAAGGGTGGGGGGCATTCCTAAGGTGGAATTAGGGTCAATACCTCACAACTTGAATTCCTGACTCCTTTGTCCTTCCAGGACCAGAACACAGCAATTTAGAATCTCACACTAATACGTTGCCAACCCAGGAAATTCCTGTTAAGCCCCTTCACGTCATAAAGAATGCTGACTTTAAAAGGTATCCCTAATACAAACCAATAAACCTTAAAAGATGACTACTTTGTGGACTGAGATAGCAGGGTTGCTGAGTTTGGTTTTTTTCTTGGGCGTTTTTCTAGCTGCACATAAGAGCATTTTCATTAGAAGACGACAGAAGGTTGTGAGGTTCCCTTGGCAGTAGGGGGAACACAGAAATCATTACATGTTATCAGTATTTCCACAGAACAAAGGGGCGTTTTTTATGTCAGAAATATTAATTTAACAATGGAAGGGGTGCCCAAACCAAGTGAAGAAATTCAATTGAACGAGGGTAGGGGAATAATGGATTTCTCTTGGATATGTATTAATGTACTAAGATGGTTAGGAGGGGAGAAGTATTTTAATGGCTATGCATATCTTCACCACTTGCTCTCCTAGCTTTCTTAATATGGATTGTAAGGGAAAGTGAACCGAATTGAGCATAATGCATTACAGTGGGATTCTATGAAGCCCCATTGAATTCAGCAGGGGGTACTACCAACTAGGTAAGACAGCACACAAGAGGAGGAGGAATGTTTGTGGCCTGGAGTTGGAGAGTTAGAAGTTCATATATTAATTCAATATAATCAGTGATATATTTGGACTACTGCAGACTTTTAATTTACCTAAGCCAGGTTTGCACCAGCACTGCAGGATAGCTTTATTTTAAATGGTTTGATCCTTGCACTGCCACTTGCTAGATAAGTCCCAGGTCCCTTTCAGGTAACTAGGATGCAGGCAGGACTCTTTGTATTCTACAAATCTACGCAAAATATAGAATTTGGCACTCAATACAAAATTCAGCACCCCAAGAAGCTTACAGATAGGTAGCCGTGTTGGTCTGCCATAGTCAAAACAAAAAAAATTCCTTCCAGTAGCAACTTAAAGACCAACTAAGTTAGTTCTTGGTATGAGCTTCTGAAGAAGTGTGCATGCACACGAAAGCTCATACCAAGAACTGGTATCTGAAGAAGTGTGCATGCACATGAAAGCTCATACCAAGAACTAACTTAGTTGGTCTTTAAGGTGCTACTGGAAGGAATTTTTTTTGTTTTGACCAAGAAGCTTAGTTTTTGCTTTGTATTGGGTTGAGCAAGTTTCTAGTCTTGGCTGCAAAAATAAATGGGAAGGTGCAATGCAGTGCCTCACAAGTCAGAGGGGGAATTCAGCTTAGCTCTCAAGAGAATTTTCATTACCTTGAAACTTCCCAGAACCACCAAATTATGCAAAATAGATGCACATTTGCTTTATCTGCATAACAAACAGATTACAGAATTCACCTTTTCTTGACACAGAACTTTGACGTTTTGTGTTTGCTTTAAATAAAACAAGCCCTATGGCTACACCACCCAGGCCCATTGATTTTAAAATGTGGAATTAATCCATACAATTTTTATTCAATTCTTAAAACCCGATTGTCTTATTGCTTCTGTCAGGTGCCTGGACTACTGATCTCCTGTTAAGTGTTATCTTCATATATCAAGATGACAAATACATTTAATGCCTCTGCCTTTGTTGCATCATGTGTTCCTAGGCTTATAACAATTCAGTATGTGTCTCACAATGTCTTTGGTAGCTGTCGTTTCTAATGTGTTTAAAATACCTTGCTTTTTACTATTTGTACGGGTCTTTATATTCCTGTTAGATCTTTGATTCATCATCATTTCAACAAAAGCCTACTGTTGGACAAGAGCAGCTTCTGGAGGAAATGATATTATGTTAAACAAACTGACTTACCACTGCAAAAATGTGGCTTAATCTTCATGTTTTCAAACTTCTAAAATAATTATTTAAAAGGTGAGATCGTTGTCAGTGTTAAGAAGAAGCAATCAAACACCAACCTACAAAATCTGCTTCTTCCACACCCAGGCAACAACACGATACGTCACAAATTACTCCTGAGTATTACCACTGCTGCACAGTATTGAAGTTAGCTCGGCTGAGGTGATGAAATAATGAACCTGGATAGCCATTCACTCTTTTTTCTTCTTCTTCCACTCAATCCAATTAACTTAAAAGGTTACGCTTCCAATGTCAAGGTTATGGCTTCCCAAATAATAAGGCAATGCACACCCTTCACTGCTGAAAAAAGGAAAAAAATGCATTTACAGACACGCAGCTGAGTGGGAATTTATATTGGTGAGTGGCTATTATATACTGGCCGCAGAACATAACTAACAGAAGCATGTCATCTTATCCAATTTTCCTTGAAGAGGGAAAGACTTTCAATTTCTCATGGTCAGATCTGATCTCTAACGCAGATGTATACTCAATTCCTGAGTTGTGGAGAGGCACGGTGGTTATTCAGTGCCTTCCCTGATCACAGCAGTTTAACATGGTGATAGCCTGCTCCTTTGTATCGAAATGACCCACCTGATTCTCAGCAAGCAGCTGTCTTGCATGTCACTTGGATACTCTCTGGGTGTTGGGGTTTTGTGTTGTTTCTGGATCTTCCATCTGAGTGGTGACCCCCACCGGTTACTGGAGTCGAATGTCACAAAAGTCAGTAAAATGAGATAGACAGAGAGGGTTGGGCTAGATTTTATTTCAGGTTTGCTTTGTGCTACCAGCCTTCTTTGGGAGAGGACAGCAGCATTCATGAGTGTGATACCAACCAGTCAATGCACAACGCAACACACAGCGACAAAAATGCTGCCAGCGACAACTTAAGACGTACTCTGTGGCCTGCTCAGCTCGCACCCGGCCTGCCTGACCGAGAAACTGGCTCCATAGGCAGGAGGTAGCCAGTGGGTGGCATTTATCTCTCTATGTGCTCTTGGGAAAACAGGAGGGCTTACAGGCCAGAGATCTCTGCTTCTCAGATCTCCCTTTGAGCCTTAGCCCTTTGGCGGGGATTTCCCATTTGCTTCTGGACAGGTGTTCACATTATTCCAGTCAAGGAAGTCTACGGCTACCTCATCCCAAACTGTGGGAACGGCTCTTCTGCTGTTGGATAACAAAGCTGACTAGCAGCTTCTCATGGCTAAAAGGGATACTCCGAGGCATCAGAAGTGAAATCCTCCTTCTACAAGTAACTTAGTCATAACCTGTGCCCCGGTACATCAGCGTTTGCCAGCTATGGGCACGGGCTGTAGGCAGTGGTGTTCCGGCCTGCTCTCGCTAGATTCGTTTCAGGATTGATACCGAACCCTTGGAACGTGAGCTGTGGGTTGCACAACAGCTACAATCCCTGATACAATCCCCGAGGAGGGGGAAGGGCCATGGCTCTGTGGTAGCGCAACTGCTTTGCATTCAGAAGGTCCCAGGTTCAATCCCTGGCATCTCCAGGTGGGACCGGGAATGTTTCCCTACCTGAACACCTGAGAAGCCACGGCTGGTCAGCGATGACAATACTGAACTAGATGGACCAATGGTCTGACTCAGCATAAGGCAGCTTCCTGTGCTCCTAATGCGCCTTCATCCAAATGTGGCACGGCTGCACTCAGGGCCTACTGAAGCAGACACCCCTTCTTCCTTCCAACGCCAGCTCCATCGACAACACCACAGCACCCCCTGCAGGAGTAGGGTGGAAACCGTCTCGGGGAGATCTGTACTAGTAACTCCTTGGTTCGCGCAGGGGGGTGGGGGGGAAGGAGCACTTCATCTATTCTACAGTGAGTCAGGATGTGCATTCCTCTCCTTCAAAACTGCCATCTAAACTGGATCCAGTCACAGAGGGTGGATTGTAATCTTGTCAGGGATTCAAGGTGCTTTCAGTCTGCTCGCCGGATAAACCAGATCTCATTGCGGCGGTTAGGGACGCCAGGGTTCTGGTACGCAGCCACCAGGTAGGTTTCGCGGAGCACATTGTCTGTGGAGCCCAGCAACTCCCAGAGAAGGTGAATCTCCCGTAGGATTGTTTCTTCTGTGGTGGTCCCATAAAACACCCTTTACACAAGGTGAACAACAAAACAATTGCCCATAAAGATCTAGTGCTGTAACTTGTTTCTCTGCTCACCCATCCCTCTATCCTTCACTACATCATGGAGGGTGGGGGAATTGGAGAGAGCCAGCTTTCTTTCCCGTCTCCATAATAGGATCTCACTTAGCCACTTTCATTCCTGCCCTGCATTCCCTTTCTCCCAGCTAGGATAAGAAAGCTAGCTTCCTTCCTTCCTTCCTTCCTTCCTTCCTTCCTTCCTTCCTTCCTTCCTTCCTTCCGAGACCTGTGGCACATCAAACATATTCCTAGCATGCATGAGTCAGGTCCCACCTGGAGATAACCCGAAGTGGTGCTCTCTCTTGTATCTGGATGTCGGGGTCCAAGGGGAGAGGAGGGTTAGGTTGAAATTCTTCAGGGAGGTAATAGGCAGTGATGACTTCTTGAAGCAATTCCGTGCCCTCCTTGTTCAGGTGGATCTCGTTGATCACTGGCACTGTCATCCCCAACTGACGGCCTAGATAAAAATACACATAAAGACACCAGAGAGTGAAAGAGGAGGATCTGCAGAAACCCAGCTCTGGCCGGGTCTAGTTGCTGCAGGCTTCCATGTCCCTGCCATGATGACACGTGCTTCCACATACCTAGGGAGTTCTCCTTGCAGATGTACCGTATTAGTTTCATGAAACCCATAGAGATGCTTTGCTCATATTTGGGTTCTCCTCTGGTAATGCATGCCCATTTCCCAGCTGGGTACAGTCGTTCCTCGTACGCTATCTCCTCACACTGAACCAGGAAGGAAAAAAGAGTTTAGTGAGAGCTAGGCACTCAAACAACACAGGATGGGAATTACGTACTGAAAAAGCTTTGGCACTGGAGGGAAGAGTAACTCGCAGTCTGTCCTGTGCAAATGAAGTTTTGCATCTCCACTGCCAAATATTAACTAATTTTTTAAAAAAGAAAATAGGTTTCTTTAATATTTCAGCTTCTTTGCATTTATAACATCAAGTCATCTCAACACATGAAATCCTTTTCCCCCTCCAATTGCTACAAGCTGCTTAACAAATGAAAGCTGGTACTGCTGCTTATCAAAATATACAAGATAATTGATGTTTTAACTACGGTAAATATTAACTAAATTTATATTCCACTTTTCCTCCAAAAAGCTCAAGGCAGCAGACATTGTTCCCCCCCACTTTCTGTTTAGCCTAACAACCACCCTGTGAGGTAGGTTAGGCCCAAAGTGAGGTTGTTGGCAGAGTGGGACTTTGAACCAGGTCTCCCCAGCTTTAGTTCAATATTCTACACCACTCTGGTTCTTTGCATGGAATAGCCAAACAGAAAGGCTGACAGTGTAGGCCAGATACATCTCAATATTGTTAGGCAAAAACTGGCAGTTACAAAGAGAACAGAGATTTCTCCTTTGTGACAGGTTGTAACATCTTCCAAGTTTGTTTTTTTAAAAAAAGAATCAGCTGCATTAAAGCACACTCAACACAGCATAAGGTATTAGGCTGTTTTTCATTAAGGTAATCATTATTGCTTCTCTAAACCACTACAGATAATTGGGAAATTCTTCAAAATATATTTGTGAGGATAATAACCAGATTATAACAATGTTCTATCTACAGAATATACTTTAATAAAAGGTGTCACTGTTTTAGCTAATTGTTCCTGAATTAATAAAAGCATTAACCTGGAGCTCGACAGCATTGAAAAGTTGCTTAAATAGTTATTTTGTCAGTTATCACTAGGGTAGTTTTATTATCCCGGCTGTTACACTAAGACGCAAAGCTCATCCTTTTCTCTTATGAACATTGTAAAAACAGAGCTCGTAACCACAAGTATAACCCAGCCCTAAAGGGTGCAATCTACCCAGGCAAGCTAAACAAAAATTACTAAAAACACAGAAATGAATGATTAATTATTAATGTAAGGGTTTTTTTTTAAAAAAAGCAGGAGCCGGTAAGTCTGTATGTTTATATTATAGGAGTCAAGTTAGCTAGCTCAATGGAAAGTGAGACGGGAGGAAACTCATCAATGCAGGTGGGAAAGAAAGAAAACATCCAATTCCTTTTGGTGCAGAAAAAATAAAGAAAGCAAAACAATGCCTTCAGCAGTCCCAGGAACTATCCTGCACATCTTTGGAGCAACAGCTGTATAGACACATTGCAATGTTTCAGAAGACAGAATACCCAACTTTTCTAAGGCATGCATGCAGTTTTGGGTTGGAACAGGATGGGGGTAGGGCGTGGGGATGAAGTGACCCTTCCATAAAGCATTTGCATGGAATTACTATGGCTAACGAGAAATGAATAAGAAAACTACAAAAAAACCAACAACCTTCAGAGACTTTACTTCAGGGAGTAAATGCAGAGACAGTAGCACAATTTAACATGGAAGGCTAGCAGTAGTATAATTGCATTAAAGCTGATAAATACCACTTTTATTGCCCTTACTTATGACCATATAAACTCAGTTCAGATGTAATGACAAACCATGATTTGATGCTGGTTTGGGATCTTGGAATGAGGCAAATGTTGGTCTGTGAAATGACAGTTTTTTTGCATTTGGGTGAAAACCGGAAACTATGGTTTGATACAAATTAGAAGCTTCTACTTTTAATCTCACCTTGTGTATGAAGGAATGAGAGAACCAAGAGGGAACACCTACTCATTCTCTTAATAATTATTATTGCTTTATTATTACATCTGAATTGAGTCAAAAGGAATACCGGAAAATATATTTGAAGGATCTAGGTTACTTGAGGGAGCTCGAGGCCACATTCCCACCTCTGTGTGCCTGAAAGTCAAGCTGCACTTCAGGAAATGGATGCAGTTTTCTCACTAAAACTGAAAGCTGACCTTGCTTTCCGACTCCATACAAATACAGGTCCAAGGAATCAAACAAAAGACAAGGAAGTGCTTGTAGATTGACAAATATAGACTTACTGCTCCTTCAACAACCAGGGGAAAACAGAAACTACTTAAAAGTAATTTTCCCTCACATGATGTTAAAAATAACAGAAGACAATGCAGAAGACCAGGTGGACTGAATTCAATATACACATCTGTATTGAAGAACCCCAAGGTAGTGAATGCTTTTGATCCTGTTAGTACTGATATGCAGAGGCTGAGCTAACGTTATGACAACAGGAAGATAATACTAGCAAGATGCCCATCACTGCAATTGGCAGTGGTGGGTGTACAAAAAAGAGGGAGTGTTGGGAAGGGCACTATGTGAGGGGTAGGCCAGGAGCGGCTAACCTTTCTCAGCTTGAGAAACTCTCTCTGATGGCCACATGCCAGTGCATAGGCACACACGCCCGCAACTCAGAAGAAGAGTAGCTTACACAGGCAGAAGCATAAACTCAGCTGAAAGGTGGGCAGGTAATTAAGTACCCATATCCAAGGAACTTGCCCAAAGGCAGCAACCACCACCACAACCATGGGCATTTTCTTCACCCACATCTTCCTTGCAGCGGAGAGGAGATCTGCTATGGTGCTTCCTGCACCAAAAAGCTACGTCTCCAACAATAATGTTTGGGGTTGGGGGAAGTAAGCTGTATGCGAGATCCTTCTGACCCCTGGATCCAGCAAGTGTTAAAATATAAACCCTGTGTTGAGGTTATAGCCTGGTGACCGGCTGTTAAGGGAAACAAAGGAAAGGGGCTCTGTGTGAGATGGCAAGTGGGTGAGGCCCCTCCTACAGCTCCTTAGCAGGACAAAGCAAGAGTTTGGCGTTGAGAGTGAAGTGATGCCACCCAAAAAGAGAAAAGAGAGAGTGAAGTGATGCAACCTAGAGGGAAAGCAGCCAGCTGGAGAGACGAGCCAAAGCAATGCTTGAGTGCATGTTTTATTTCTGTTTGGATCCAAGGGGAGAAACAAGAGCCTTTTGCAGTGTTAATGCTGTGAACTGTGCTATCATAGGCTCAGGCTGTATATAAGTGTAAATAAACCATGTATCATAAAGACACCAAAGTCTCCATTGTGCCTCATTTGAAAAGGAGTCATGAACCCTGGGTAAACACCTGGAACCCTGGGAACTTGGCACACCAATTTTCTAGAGCCGGCAAAGTGCTCTGTTTGCATTCTGTTGTTCTGTGCTTTGGCTGCGCTTGAGAATGATAGTTAGAGATCTGTATCTCTTCATCAGACACTGGCTGTGTACACGCTATAAAGCGCATTCAAGACACATTATTTCCCCTGTAGTTTAACCTAGTTTTTACAATTCCCAGCAACCCTTAACAAACTACGGTGCCAAGAATTGTTTGAGGGAAAGAATGTGATTTGAATGTGCTTCAAAGGTGTAGTGTGCAAACAGCCATTGGTACAAAACTACAGGAAGCTTCTGTTGACCTACTTATGCTAATCACTGTGCCATCACCAGCTGTGATGCGTTCAGCAGAAATCAAGTTATTGTTCCTCTTTGCAGCCTGTCAAGGACATCACAGGCAGTTTTCAACTAGCACTATTAATAGTGCACCTGGATGCTGAAACATGCAGTCAGGAAGGGATGTTTTTGGGGTATTTTTACAAGCCCTGGTTCACAGGAAATTGCCAAAAAATTTCTGAAGGCACTTGGGGAAGCACAACAAAGACAAACAACAACTGAAAATTTTTAAAAGGCGGGGGGTAATTTTGGGTGGTGGTGGTTTAAGTCACCACTGATTTGCTGCCAAAGTGTCAGGAGGTCCCAGTGAGCCATCCCAAAATCTGTGGTAGCCACCCCTGCTATACAGCATCTTACACCCATTTAACTTGCACGATTTCAACCATATGCGGTTGAAGACAGGTCTGCTTGGGCTTATCCGGCGCATAAAAAGCTTTTAAACTCTCTGCCTTGCTTGGGAGGAAAGGCCTGGTCAGAGTACCAGCTCTGGGATGCTTGCTTGAGATGTTGTGGGGCCAACTGAGTGGCCGTGAGAACTCGCACGTGCATCCCTAGTCTCCCAGAGCCCATGCCTTGAGTGAGACTTGCCCAACAAACACAGCAAAGAACTTTAAAACTCTTTCCATAGTGGGTTCACTTGGGTTACCCAGCGTGAAGAGCTTGTAAGCTCTCTGCCTTGCTTGCTGGGCAAAGCCAGCTCAGCATATGGCTCTGGGAGTACAGAGCATTCTCTCTCATTCCCCATAACCCACTAGCCATGGGGGCAGGGTTGGTTCCAAGGGTTTGGGTATATGTGATTTCTGTTTATACACAGATCCTTTAGAAGCGACCCACCTGCGTAAGATTTGATCGTACCATATGCACTTACTCAGGAACAAGACAACAGAACTCAATGAGGCCTGCTACTGAGTAGACAAGTATAAAATTCCAGGAGGACAGATTTTGTACAAGTTTAAGGATGGCAAAAACTTGGAGTGCATTGCAAGATCTACCCACTTTGGAAGAATGGCAGACGAAGGTGATGGACTATATGGGATTGGCAGAAATGACTGGCAGAATCCGAGACCAGGGAGAAGAGTCGGTGGAAGAAGATTGGAAGAAATTTAAAGACTATCTACAGAAATATTGTAAAATTAATGAATGTTAGAATGATGTTGGATAGAAATTAAGTGGTTTCCAGCTGTAATGCTTTAAGAGAATATGAAAAAAGGGTTATAAACAGGTAAAAATCTAATGGCCCCGGCTGAGGCCCAGAGCTGGCTGGTAAGGATTTGCTGAACCAACAATTTGAAGTGGAATACAAAAAAGGGAGGTATGAGGAGGTCCGGGAAACAAGCTAAAGGAAAACAAGTAATGGAAAATCTGTGTGTTTTTAACTATTTTAATTTTGTATTTTTGTTATTTTTTTTTCATTTTCATTGTAATGCTTTAAAAAATCTTAATAAATATCCATTAAAAAAACAACTTGGAGTGCATTGGAGTGCTGGGAGAGTCACAGATGCTATTCTGAAGAATGTTGGAGGGGAGAGGGACATATTACATGACTTATACACTCTTTTCTCCACAATATACCACAAAGCTATGTCAGCCAGGTATATAAACATACATTATTTTATTTACAAGCAAGTTTGTATATGTGAGAGTGCTCACCTTCTCATGCTGTGATAAAGTAGCGTAGGGCACAGGCTCTCGAGTCTGGTTATGGCGCGCCATTTGCATTATTGGACCTGCCATCTCTAGCAAAACAGAGTCAAGTAGTGGGGAATTCACTTTAAGACTGAAAAATATCTTTAGAAATTAAAAGAAAAATCTGTAGAAACCTACATTTTTAAAACGAGCAACTCTCATTAGTACCTATAGGGTGCACTATAGATCTAAACACGCAAAGAGGAGACATAACAGCATGGAGAGCCACCAGTAATCTAGCTCCCTACTTTCCAGCCAAGGAGGCCTCTCCATTCTCCAGCTGCCACTACAGGACTATTCAAGAACCATATTCTCCTGCAGGGAGGAGAGAGGTTGATTTTTAAAAAAAATCATCTGTTTCTTGCAGCTTGTCTTGGTTGTTGTATTATATAGTTTTGACTGATGCTGGTTGTTTTAATGGGTGGTATCCAATGCACTTCTTCTGTTCACACAAGGTTTTTTGTTTGTGCAATGGAACTCCTCCCCCTCTTCTCCCCGCACCCTCCTCAAATCATCTCCAGAAGGTTGGAGGAAATCCCAGAACAGATTTAGAGAGCATGTGTGGAGAAAATCGGGTCTGAAGGGCCCTCCAACCAGTGGCAGAGAAAAGGGGGTGCGATAGGTGTGGGCCGCCCTGGGTGTCACCACTGAGGGGGGTGACAAAATGCTGGGCGGCACTCACCGCAGGGCCTGCAGCGCGTCTGAGCAACACATCTCTCTTGGGAGCGCACAGGCTCTGCCCTGCCCAAACGGTCCGCCAGCTGCCTCCCCCACCCCAGCTGTAGGGCAGCTGAGTGGGAGGAGGCAGGCAGACTCCAGAGGCCCCACGGTGCACACCACCTGTGGGTGCACCGCCCCAGGTGCCCGAGCAGCTTCCTCCGCCACTGCCTCCAACCCTCAGGGTGTTGGGGGTGGGGGTCTGCAAGGGAGAGGAGAGGAAGACATCATTGCACGAGTGGAAGTTTGTTGCACTAGTAGAACAACAGCACCGGAGACAACCCACAATTTATGGGGAGAGCCCATGTACACATACAATCTTTTAAGGATAAGAAGAACCTTGGCTTTTTAGCTTCGAGGAGAAACTGGATTTGCACAATGCTGAGTGGCTGGCCCTTGTGCCAATCATGGAGCCATCTGTTGCTCCTCCTTCCTAGAGTCAGGCTGTGCACAGCACTGATTGGTTCACTTGTCTGTGTCACAAAGCACCCTCCCGTCCTCCGCTGCAGCACATTTCAAAATTTAAATAAATTCTTTTAAAAGCCTTTTTTTAAAGCACCAAACAAAGCATTAGAGCAGATAAGCATGACAGCTGCTTGTGACCTGCCCACACCAGTTTACTGTGTGCTTGCAATTGTTGGCATTCCCATTTAAATTGCATAGCCCATTAAAACACTACCAATCTCAATGCTTTTCCTCTGTAAATTTGGGTTTACCTGATATGGGGATAATCCATTAAAATTGGGAGAAATTGGGCTCCAAATCACCTCACTTAGGGATGCAGGCTATTTGTTCTGCTCTTTTGGGGTGGGTGGATCAGTCATCACTTTCTGCTATTCACCTTTTCAAAGGCTTTCATTTTTTTCCAGCTGTGCTCCTATTTTTCTGGCATGCTCCTGAGTGCTCGAACAAAAACCAAAAAACTGCAAAAGTATGTGATGAGACTTTATAATTGCCTGGCTTTTGCTCACTTCCTTGATTTCTTTTTTTTAAGGTGCACTCACAACTATCTGCAAGTATGCCCTTACTTGTCAAAACAGAAGCAATAAATTAGAAGTCAGGGACAAACAGAAAAGGGAGTGCCTACTGGTATGAACAGGATAGGCTGAAAGGGCTCCTTACATACAAATTCAAATACATGTGGATATGGACTAATCAGGTCTAATTCAAATGACGGGGGGAGTGGATTAACAGCTAAATAAAGCTCAAATGTGGACAAGCCCTTGGTGTGTGTGCATGCATGCTAGGGAACAAAAAAATGAAATGTGGGAACAGTTTTGAGCTAGAGGCTGTGCATGTGAAGGCAGAAGTTCAAAGGCAAGTAGAAGCAGACCTCGCCTTGTAGATTAAAAATCTACTTCCTCCTCTCTTTGGAGGTGCATCCTAAAATTGCGACTGGAATGCAAATTCATACCTTGGGGGAGAGACACTTGGTGAGTGCTGGCTACTGTCTCCCAATGAGAAAACAGCCTGTTCTGTTCCTCCCCATCCATTGGTTCATCCTCTTCATCAGGGACCTCATCATCCAGTTCATTCAGTTCTTCAAGTGTAATACGAGCCATAGTAACACTGTAGCTCCTGAAGAAAATGTAACAGAAAATTCTAAATCTTGAGCAGTTTGAGTAATGATACCACTGCATCTACAGGGGAAGTGCTATAGGCACAGGATACCATTTTCTTGAGTGCTGTTATGACATTTCCCTTCGCCACAAAGGTTTGGGGCAACATAAAAGTAAAGGGACCCCTGACCATTAGGTCCAGTCGTGGACGACTCTGGGGTTGCGGCGCTCATCTCGCTTTATTGGCAGAGGGAGCTGGCATACAGCTTCCAGGTCATGTGGCCAGCATGACTAAGCCGCTTCTGGCAAACCAGAACAGCGCACGGAAACGCCATTTACCTTCCAGCCAGAGTGGTACCTATTTATCTACTTGCACTTTGAGGTGCTTTCAAACTGCTAGGTTGGCAGGAGCAGGGACCGAGCAACGGGAGCTCACCCAGTCGCGGGGATTCGAACCGCCAACCTTCTGATCGGCAAGTCCTAGGCTCTGTGGTTTAACCCACAGCGCCACCCGCAGGCAACATACGGTTGTATTAAATGAAGTTGTCCTGCCCATCTTCCCATTGACATGCAAATTTATTTATTGGACAGGTTTAAAAAACAAAACAAAATGGGAGCACTGTGGAGCAAGGGGAGGGAAGTCACAAAAATATGATTTCCCATGTGTGGCCAGTTTTCAGACATACTGATTTTGGAAGTGTTCGCATGCAAGTAAGTTACATATGAACTTATGCTGTCTACTCAGGAGTAATTACCATTAATTCCATGAGAATAACTCAAATATTATCAAATTGCAGCCTTTCATTCTCTTATTGAATAGAAAAAGTATTTAAGATTCAATGACCAAAGAAGCCCCCAGTATTCAATATGTGAATAACTTATTTATATACGGCAATCATTCATCTATGTAGATGGTTTATCTTTGAAATGCCTTACATTTCTTTCTGTAATAAATAATAATACTAATTTTATTATTTATACCCTAGCCACTCTAGGCGGCTCCCAACAAACTATTAAAAGCACAACAAAACATCAACCATTACGAACTTCCCTGTAGAGGGTTGCCTTCAGATGTCTTCTAAAAGTTGTGTAGTTCCTTACTTCACATCTGATGGGAGAGCGTTCCACAGGGAGGGTGCCACTTCCGAGAAGGCCCTCTGCCTAGTTCCCTGTAACCTCACTTCTTGCAGTGAGGGAACTGCCAGAAGATCCTCAGCGCTGGACCTCTGTGTCCGGGCTGAATGATGGGGGTGGAGATGCTCCTTCAGGTATACAGGCCAAGGCTGTTTATGGCTTCACATGGAGCAATCATATGCATGTTTAGTTTGAAATGTTCTGCTGACTGTTGTTCATACTCCCAGGTAAGCAAAGGATTGAAACCTTAATGATCCTTAATTTCTTTACATATAAAGAAGCAGCTTCCTAAAGTAGTATTTCATGGGTCTACTCAAGGAACAAAGCATTAATAGCTATACAGTGCATAACAATTTCCCATCATTCCATGTCTATTTTACTTGCATGTAGTAAACAATGATAAAAAAATTTGAAACTGCTTGGCTAGAGTCTAGACTATTATTGCATTCAGCCATTGCTACTAGTTAATTTATGAAATGGAAAATGAGGTAGAAAAATAATTATCCATTTTGGTTTCAAGCCAGTTTCCTAGCGGAGTTTGTATGTACAGTATGTGCTACAGACATACATAAATGAAATATATTTATATTTTCCTTGAATAACTCATCTCATATACAGTAGATGTTATCTGTACCATTAAAAAATAAATGTTAAAAGTTAGACATCACTTAAATTCTCATTACTTCAACAGGACTCAAATACAACTACTCTGGCTCCAACCCGTTGTTAGGAATTCTTTAGCATTTATAACTGTACACTTCTCTGAATTATTTTGAAACTGCTACAGCTATTGCCACCTCATCATAAACCATATTTTAAAAACAAATTGTTACTGTGTCATCACAGATTTATTATTATTTTGTGATCACAGTATCCTAACCACACCCAGTGAAAGCAAGGATCCTTGAGGGACGTCCCTTTAGAATTTACTACAGTATTATACCTATTTATTTTAATTCAAATTCTGACCAAGAAAAGGTTATCCTTTTTCTGCTTTGACCCTTAAGGTTTTCTCCACTTTACTCTGAGCTCCTACATGGTTAGGTATAGCTTCATTAAAAAAGTTATCTTGCCTAATGGTTTGTATAAAACAGTAGGTCAAGATCCACCTTCTGCCCACTCCTGACTTGAGAGTCAGAAAACAGTGCACCATTGAAATAAATGGGGCAGTCACAGTATAGGAAGGTTTTAGGCAGAAATACAACTGACACCATATTTTCCCTGCTTTCCATCATCTTAATCATCAATAGGAAGACTCAGGAGATGCAACTTTCATTTGCAGTCTAGCAATGCAGTGATGGCGAAAACACCTGTTGAATTTCCATCAAAAGGGCAGACTGTTCTGTCAAGACAGGGGGAATGGATGGGTGCAGGGTCACAAAGCCTGAGGTGCAAGTAGGTGGGTTGTACTGATTGAGATATGGAGCATAAAAAGATGATGGGGGTTGGGAAGACATGCAAGAGAGCTTCTCTTGGACAACAGCTGGAGTCTATGCAGGTGTATATGTTGGGGACACAGTGTTTTCTTTTCTTTTAAAATATTTTTAAAATTCATATTACGTTGAGACACTATGCAGCAAAAACCATTATACATCTAATATCCTTGCTTTGCATGCAAAAACAACAACACAATCCCAAATAAAATAAGGAAAAAATAAAACCAACAAGGAAATGACTTACAAACAGGAGGGACAGAGTAACAAAAGCACTACAATACCATGAATGAAAGAAAGGAAAAGCACTGTCATTTACTTTGGTGTTCCAGAAACACATAAAAAGCCCACCTCTCAATCAATTTGTTTCCTTAGAATCATAAAATTGCATAGTTGGAAGGGACAAGCGTCATCTAGTCCAACCCCTTTATTTAGTAGTGCATTTCTCTCCTTTTTGTAGTGTGTTTTCTAGCAGTTTTTAAAAACCCTCTCTGTGTTACTGCATTGCTGATTACCTTTCTTATTATCATTATATTTTTTTTATATCCCACCTTCCCCCCCAGACTCAAGGCAGCTTACAGATAGAATCAGCTAAAAAAAGAAAAGCAGGGGGAAGAAACTAAAAAGCAACCCCTCACTAAAAAGGAACTGAATACTAATAACGTCGAAAAAACAACGCCATGGGACACTCGCAATTTCCTTCACTCCGTGCACCCGTGTTTCGAACCCGGGAGTTCTGAACAATTCAAGTAAGCCAACGAAGGCGTGAATAATAATATAGGAACGAAGGAATGAGGCGAAAGAAGCCGCTCCTGAGGGGCTCCAGGTAAGACCCGGGGGCGGGGGCTGCTCTCCCTCGAGTCACAGGTAACAGGAGCCCAGGCGGGCCTCCCAGGTAACGGTGCGGGGACGGAGGGCGGAGGCAACTGCCACCCTCAGGGACAGCAGCCAGACGGTGGGAGGGGGAGACCCTGACCCTCAAACTCCGCCCCCGCCCAAACCGCCAATCCCCTTCAGGGGAAGAAGCGCGCGCAGCTCCCAAGCCAGGAATAGAGGAGGGGGTCTCGGGCCCACTCCCCTATTGGGCTGGGTAAAGGGAGAAGCAAAAGGGGGCGAAGCCCTTACCTGTCACTTCCTGCGTTCTCCGGCCGACCCCGGAAGAGATTCCTGCCCGCCGAATGAAAAAGAGGCGGGAGGCCGAGCGCGAGCTGACACGCTCTGTGGGGCGGGGTGGGGGGGTGGGAGGAAGGGAGGGATGGGCAAAGGGGCGGGGCTCCGGGTGACGTCACCGAATCGGCTTTTCCACAACTCCTCCTTCTTCTCCTCCCAATCGAATCGCACAACTTCCAAGGGGAAAGGTCTTAGGACATCCAACCGCGATTTCCGGTTTCCATTTGCGGGGTGGAAGGCGGGGCAAAGTTCGTGCGGGACAAAGGCGGCGGAATCATACAATGGTTAGGAGAGGGACCCCCAAAGGTCCTCTAGTCCAACCCCTTGCAAGAAGCAGCGGAACTGATGTTTAAATGATGTTATTTATTTATTTTTTAAGTCAGGTGCGGGAACGTGGGGAAGCAGAATCGAACCATTGGTCCATCGGCATTTCAGTTTTGTCGAAAGGCGCGGACGCGGTTAGGGGCTCGGCAGGGCTTTCAAGTGAGGATTCCTCCCAGCCCCGCCTGGAGATGCGGGGATCGAACCCGAGACCTTCTGCACGCAACAGAGGTGCTTTACTAGTGAACCACGCGGGGCTCCCAGGTGTATGCGTCTCTTTCCTTTCTCCTTGCAGATATTTGAAGTAAGCGCCGCATCCGTCTCGGAAAGCGGCACAAATGACACCTGTCAATGGAGGATGTTTCCCACGTGCAACCGACACGCGTCCCGTCGGGCTCCTGTGTTCGTTTTCCAGTGCTTCGCGACGAGTAGAAGAACCTTGAGATACAGCGAGAACGGCATTGCCTACTGATTTTCTACCTGTTGCCCACACCTTGAAAGCCGCAGTGCTGCATTTAGGTGCGCCCTTCTTTTGCCCTACCTACTATGAAAGCACATATCTCCATGAAAAAATAATCATTGTGTGGTATCTACTTCCACACCTTTTGGTTACAAGATAAATGCAGACATTCAGTGGGTACCATTACAGAGCTACAGCAGTTGGGAAGGCTACACCTGTACATTGTCTACCATACGGGAAAGCCCCTTTTAAAGGCTAAAAGAAACATAGAATTGTGGAGTTCCAAAAACCATTTAGTCCAACCCACGTTGTTTTTTGGTAGAGTGGGGGGAGTGCAGAATCATTTATCACTCAGCAGGACTACACCTCAATGCATGAAGAGTGTGTTTTGCGATTGTCTTAGGCTCAGCCTTTTGTCTCTCCAGTTCAAAAGAGTGCCTGTGCAGTTATGGAATTGCTCTCTCCAACCTTGCCATTGTTTCCACAAGGTCATTTCTGTTTTCCTAGGCATTAGGGCAATACCAGATATTTCATATTGTACTAGTAGGTCTGTTTCTAATACGTTTTAAGTTGTATCATTGTACCTTTTGGTTGACTTCTTTAAGTAGAGAGCAATGCATAAATTTTATAAGCATAAATCTACTGCATGCTGCTGGTGGATCAGAACCTTGCCCCCCCCAACCCCATGGGCCAAGTTGAGCAGGGGTGGGTGGGGCTGCCCACCTGCCAATCATTTTATATTACCATAGCATCAGGTGATCCGTTTTTGCTTGCGTGGTTTGAAATTAAACTGTGTGAGATCAATTGTTTGCTGGTGCTTCAAAGCGCCATGTATGGCATTATGCAAGCACAAATACTAGGCTGATTTATTTTTTAACATTTATGTACACTCCTTAATTAAAAGACCACAGTGCTTTCAAAGAGGCATGTATGGCTCTGTATGAGCATCAACTATAAGCTGCATTGGGACGCGGGTGGTGCTGTAGGTTAAACCACAGAGCCTAGGGCTTGCCGATCAGAAGGCTGGCAGTTCGAATCCCCGTGACGGGGTGAGCTCCCGTTGCTCGGTCCCTGCTCCTGCCAACCTAGCAGTTCGAAAGCACGTCAAAGTGCAAGTAGATAAATAGGTACCACTCCAGTGGGAAGGTAAATGGCGTTTCCGTGCGCTGCTCTGGTTCTCCAGAAGCAGCTTAGTTATGCTGGCCACATGACCCGGAAGCTGTACGCCGGCTCCCTTGGCCAATAAAGTGAGATGAGCATTGCAACCCCAGAGTCGTCCGCGACTGGAGCTAATGGTCAGGGGTCCCTTTACTTTTACCTATAAGCTGCATTAGATTCCATACAAGCCCCGGGCTTTGCAGGTGCTGCTGATCAGTGGTGCCTCCAACCCCCTTTTTGACCTAGCCATGTCTTCCCTTGCCCCATACCTGACATCAAATGTCAGGCAGGTGGGTTTGACTGGCTTCAAAATTTCTTTGCAGGTCAAATAGGCCTGGTTTCCCCACCAGCTGCCAGCCCTGTGCCAAGATGAACTAATGGTCTGACTTGGTGTAAGAGACCTTTGTGCATTCAAACCACACTGTTTTATTTTGAATAAGAGGCAAGGTGATGTGCTGTTTAACACCCCACCCCAGGTAGCATTTTTGTCCCTGTACAACAATGCGTGCTCATTTCTGAGAGACAGCTGCTCTCTCCCTAGTTTCATTGTCACTGTCGTCATGCGTGGCAGATGTAAAACCCAAGAAGTGTTTCGACAGCAAGATCTGCTCTGGAGACGCATGGCAAAATGGCTTCTGTGATCGTTTTTAATTATTAAATTAAAACAACAACAATCGGAAGTAAATCACGGGTAGTAACACAGGGCTAGTGGCAGGTTCTCCCTGCGGTTATTTCCATTGCTCTGCACTACAGTGGCTCATGCTAAGGCAGACACAGGCGATGCCAGAGGCTAGAGTGGGAACAAGACTTGTGGAGTGTATACATACCAAATCTCTGTGAAGTCAATGCCTGTCTCTTCGTGTCCTTTTAAGTAAGCGGGCTGAGTGTGTGTATGGACTAGATGGATGGGTGGGTGGGTGATAGAGAGAGATAAGAGGAGGTGATTCCAGCCCTGCCCACTGCTGTCATGAGGCCCACAAGAGACCTGAATAAATGAAGCCCTCAAGGGAGCAAAGAGGTTTCCCACCTCTGCTTTGGTTAGGCAAAGTTAATCCCCCACAAAATTGGCTAACTAGCCATCGTATTTCCATGTCCCTTCCTGTCTGCTGCTGCAGTACAACCCCCAGACACAAGAATACTCATTGGCAAGAGCCTAGCCCTAGAAGGCTGCCGGGGGGGGGGGGTGATGGGGGAGATATACTGTGCAAAAATAGATGGTACTGGGGACTATCAGGCTCAGGCACCGAAGGATTGAGCAAGCCAGCTTGAGAGCATGGACGAGAGAGCTTCTCTCAGCAATGCTATCTGGTGAAAAGGATGCACACTAAGGAAGAGGCTGAGACTCTGTGCCCAACGTTCAGCAAGGCAGCGGGTCAAGGAAGAGATACTGGAACTCGATTCTGTGCAATCGGTAAAACACAGCTTGCAAACATGGGGGTGGATGCATTCACCAAAGCTGCTATTCCACAGCTGGTGAAGGAGGGAGCTCCCCTTTCCGGTCTGGCAATGGTCCCGTGTGGGTTAGTGTTTTCCAATAACAGGACACACTTCTCTTCCACTGTAGTGATATCAACACGAGAGGCAATAATGAGCATTCTAACATGTGAGGACGTTACAGATGAAGTATCCAAAACAGCGATCAGCTTGAGATGGAAGTATCGGTATGGTGAAGCAGTCGACATTTGAGACGGGGTGCGGCGATCAATAATGTGGTAGGTTCAGTTAGAGGTGACCAAGGAGGTGTGAGAAGGGAGATCCACACTGCTTGCACTGAGGCCTCTGCTCTCAGCCCGAAGACCCTGGGAATCCTAAAAAAAAAACCCCAGTTTCACTTACATTTTCCAATCTTGTATTCATTAAGACCAAGAGCTTGTGTTAAAACATGAAAAGTAACCAGCAAGTGTTCAGTTTTCTCTCAATGAAGCACGGCATGTTAGCCCTGAGAGATGCAAACTGAACCACTTCTGTTGCAGAAGTGATAATTAAGGCACCCCACAGTGATGATTCAGAATTTAAGAGGGGGAAATCCTTGCTTCACACTTGATTTCCAGCTTACCCAGGGGAACTTTTCAAATGCTACAGCAGCAAATATTTCAGACACATGCACGCTTCCAGATCTGTGACCTGGCTTGCATGTAATGCTAAGCCAAACCATGGCTTGACATGAACATGTGAGCGTGTGGACTCCCAGAGAGAAGAATGCTCCCACTTTGCTCCTCCTCCAGTTCTGCTGCTGTGAGGACAAAGCATGAGCTCAGGTTCGGATGATGCACTAAACCAAGCCATGGTCTACTTCTCAGCAGCAGCATGGCCAGAAGAGCAAGGTAGCCTAGATCTGCTCTCTGGGAGCTTGCATGACTGATGAGCCAAAGTTTGGCTTAGAATTAGGTGTGAACTGAACCACTATGTTTCCTCCTGCACTTAATCCAGACTATATCCCTTCCAGTGGTGATACCAATACCCATGGGGAACTTACACATTCTGGCAGGTTATACTTTTCACCTTAGCTGATCTAACTCTCTTTCCCTGCACCTGAATATTTTTTTGTCCATTTGCTGTGAAAATAACCTGCAGCTCATGCTGTTTTGGGAACATAGCAAATGGTGCTCTCACCTGGAAGGAATCCTCACTGGATTTATTCAGGTAGTTCAGTGATGCCGCCCGTTTCATGCTAAAAAAAAGTAAGAAAAATATGTTTCTGGCTCTAGGCATACTCTTTTCATTCATCAGGGAATACTTTGGGCAAGAAATCTTGACCAAACTTTTTCCACTCTATGTCAGAGAATATCCCTTTGCCACATATCAAATTAGAGATTAGTGTCCTCAACATGCTGATGATACCCAGCTCTTTGTAACAACTGACTCAGGAGATGCTGTGCAAGCCCTAGCCCAGTGCCTCAGTGCCTGTACTCAGTAGTGGGCTGGATGAGTGCCAAAAAACTGAATCTGAACCCTTCCAAGATAGAGGCACTATGGGTGAGCAGTTCCTGAGTCTGCTAAACTGGAAAGGTGCCTACTTTGGGTGGGGTCAGTCAACTCTGGAAAAGCTAGGTTTGGAGTATGGGGGCACTCGTGAATTAATCTCTTATCAATAAAGACTCAAAGTGACCTCTGTAGCTAGAGGTGCCCTTTACCAGCTTCCTTTCTCAGATGAAAGGAAGTTTGGAGAAGATACTTTTCTCATGTGACATAAAGTGTCTTTCATCAAGGGGTAATGCAAGTTGGTAAAAGGTAAAGGTAAAGGGACCTCTGACAATTAGGTTGACTCAAACATCTGACCGACTCTGGGGTTGCGGCGCTCATCTTGCTTTATTGGCTGAGGGAGCCGGCGTACAGCTTCTGGGTCATGTGGCCAGCATGACTAAGCCGCTTCTGGCAAACCAGAGCAGCGCATGGAAACGCCGTTTACCTTCCCGCCTATTTATCTACTTGCAGTTTGACGTGCTTTCGAACTGCTAGGTTGGCAGGAGCAGAGACAGAGCAACGGGAGCTCACCCCATCGCAGGGATTCAAACCGCCGACCTTCTGATCAGCAAGTCCTCTGTGGTTTAACCCACAGCGCCACCCGCGTCCCAATACAAGGTGGTACAGACAATAAAAATGACTGGAGATGGTTCAGATGAACATTTCCAAGCCTGGGACAAAGTCTCAGCCTTGCATGCTCCCTCCTCATGCACAGCGATTCTCCCTCTCCTCTCCTGAGGTAATCCACAGTTTACCATTCAATCCTAATCAGCAAACGATGGTACAGCCAATTTTTAAAAAAAGTTAAGGTTCTGCAGTCTTTAACAAAGCAGGGTGCAGGTCTAGAGTTGGCAGCTAGCTAGAAGCAACAGCCACAGCAAGTTTATCTTACCGCGGATTTTTGTAACCTGCTCTGAGAGCCTTTTACCAAAAAGGACACAGTACAAATGCTTTAAGCAAACAAATATGCAAGCCTCTTACTTGGTGTTCCTTGGCTCCAGCGGGCCATTCCCCTGCAGTTTCTTGACCAGCATTTCACTGCTTCTCCTGATTACATCCCGAATCTTCCCTAGGGAACCGCTGCGTCGAAGGGCACCAGTGCCATCCTGGACAGGAAGACAACAAATGGC
The DNA here is from genome assembly GCF_964234715.1 of Podarcis melisellensis. Taxonomy (NCBI): domain Eukaryota; kingdom Metazoa; phylum Chordata; class Lepidosauria; order Squamata; family Lacertidae; genus Podarcis; species Podarcis melisellensis. The sequence goes on along the minus strand of NC_138530.1, from coordinate 18,928,128 downwards.
AATAATTGGTGAGATGGCGTGTGGACAGTGACTCATCCAGAGAGCAGAAGGAAACGGCTCCATGTGATTTGGAGTCAGAACTTAATGGTAACCTTTTAGTACAGCGGCAGGGGATCTCTCCCTTTTCCTGTCTGGCAACAATAACTGCCAGTATTAAATGGGCTGGTGGCCTACACCAAAACAAGCCTATGTAAATGCTCATCAGATTTGGAGGTATTATATACAGTGGAAGCTTGATTCTTGAATGGCTTAGCTGACGAACAAATCGGCTCTGGAATGCCGAAAACCGGGAAGCAAGTGTTCCGGTTTTCAAACATTTTTCAGAAGCCGAATGTCCGACATGGCTTCTGCTTGAGTGTAGGAAGCTCCTGCAGCCAATCAAAAGCCGCGCCTTGTTTTTTGAATGGTTTCAGGAGTCGAACAGACTTCCAGAACAGATTTAAGTTCAAGAACCAAGGTACATTGTAAAGCAGAGGTAAAGCACTCTAATTCCAATCAGCTCCAGCCAGCACAGACCATAGTCAGGGTTGACAGGAATAACAGGGCCATCTTTGATTTGAAGAAAAGCGTGGTAGGGGTTTTCCAGGACTGTACCAACTTCAGGTTGCAATTGGGGGCTGCACATGGGAACACTTCCCCGTGAAAGGGGAGAAAACTCGTAAAAGATTTGGCCTGCTCTTTCCCTTCACATCCTAGTCTATGTTTTCATCATCTGGGGGATAAATTGATTTCCCCACCAGCAACCTGTACAGCACAGTCCAAAAAAAGCTGGGTGTGTAAAACTGAACTTCACTTGCATACTGAAGAACACACTCTTTTTAAGAGAGTTCCTTCTTCTCAACAGACGAATGCATCATTTGCACACAACAGAGGCTGGCATATGCTCTCGCTGCCATGAATCCACGCCTAGATAAACACAAACAATGGGGCTGGCCCACATATAGGCCTGGGAACAAACGGAAAAGCAGTGTGTGTCTTGTGCGTGAGTGAGAGACATTTAGTGAAGTTATGGCTGAGTTGCAAAAATTAACATGGGCATTGTTTGCCGTGACCACCCAGCTACCGCAGCATCGCTAAGTCCTCACAGCTATGCATATCCACTGTGTGAGCAAGAAATTACGCCCATCGCTGCTCTCAATTTCTCTCATGCAAAACAGATTCAGTGATGGGAACTGTTACCAAAAAAAATGTTACCTAGAAGGCCTTATTCTGGAATGGTATGTTAAAACAGAATTGTTGTTACGGCTGTTACAATTTAGTACCTGCCCTTCAGCCTAACACGTCCCGGGGCAGGTTACAATTAAAACACAACATTACTACAATGGTGCCTCGCAAGACGAAAAGAATCTGTTCTGCGAGTCTCTTTGTCTAGCGGTTTTTTCGTCTTGCGAAGCAAGCCCGTTGACAGCTTAGCGGATTAGCACTATAAGCGGCTCTTAGTGGCTTTTAGCAGCTTTTATCGACTTAGCGTATAAGCGGCTTAGCGGCTTAGAAAAAGGGGGGAGGGGGAAAAAACCGCAGGAACTCGCAAGACATTTTCGTCTTGCGAAGCAAGCCCATAGGAAATTTGTTTTGCGAAGCACCTCCAAAACGGAAAACTCTTTCGTCTAGCGAGTTTTCCGTCTTGCAAGGCATTCGTCTTGCGGGGCACCACTGTATTAAAACACAGTATTACATACACACACAATCACCATATAGACCACATCTCTAATGTGAGCACTTTGTGCCAGGAAAGATGGTCACTCAGAACATCCACACATGTAGAAAAAGGAACACACACACACACACACACACAATTTCAAAGACATTGGAGGGAGTATAGTAAAGTTTAGATTGTCACATGCTCAGAAGCGAAAGTCCTCCTATGCAGCTAGAACTACGAAACCACGTTCTTGAAGAGCTTCTCATGCAAGAAATAGGTGTAAGTTGCACCCTGAAGGAAGGCTATTAGAAGAGGCAGGCTGGAGCACACTAACGGTCTATCTAGTCTGTTTTCCATAAAGGCTAACCAAATGTTTCCGTGAGGCAGGACACTGTGATTTATTACCATGGGGGGGGGGGCAAGAGACTGTTGCCTGCCATTTCCCTTTGACCCTATGGCCAATCAGGACTGTCAAAAGTCACACCACCAAGTCATACTTGCTGCATGCAAAGATCCAGGCAAACATCTCTACATTTTTCACTCCTGTGCGAGTCAAGTTTACTTTTCTCTTCGGTGAAAGTTTGTGACTCACTGGAATCCAAACTTCAAACCAGATACCCTGTTCAGCAAGAAGGTGCAGGATATGAATAACATAGCCTTGATCTAGATCACTGGTGTGGCCATGTGGCTGGAAGATTCAAGGACGAAGAAACATTTAAACATTTCAGTCTAGTATAGTGTAGTACAGTATAGTATCATTTTATTTATTTGCTTGGTTTGCAGAATACGGATAGACATCTTTTCAAAGTCAAGCACTACTAGTCATTTCTGTTTGTATTACTTATCAGTAAAAGTAATAATAATGGTGTTGCACAAGCAATTTTTTATTCTGAATGTGTACCCCCAATAAAAAAGTTTGAGAACCACAGATCTAGATCTATTAGTCATGGATATATATATATTTCCAAAGGTCTCCTGCCTCTTAATAGTCCCTATTCCGAACCTAATTTCTCTATCCCAAATTAACCCTTGTAATGGTCCTGATTTTCATGCGTTTGTGTCCTTGATTTGCCTGCATATAGTGGTAACTAGAAAATATGTCCATTGTTTGCCAGCTGCCTTGCATGAAAGCAGAATTAATTAGATCTCTTAATGAAGGAGGTTGGGGAGGGGGCAGCATTCTAGCCTCATTTTAATGCAAGAGCCTAAATATCAAGCTTGCTTGATGGGGGAGGGAGGGAAGAATTGCAGTTCTACCCCGCTACCCCCCCCCCCAGCTCACAATCCGCAGCTCTGGGAACAAAGCCTATGGGAAATGGGACTAAGAGCTATCTATGTTTAGCCTAGAGGAGAGACAGTTAAGGAGTGACATGATAGCTGTCTTCAAACATCTGAAGATGCAGAAGATGGAGCAGGCTTGTTTTCCGTTGCCCAGAGGGCAGGACTGTAACTGGGGGTGAAAAGTGGATTTCGGCTGAATGGCAGGTGAAAATTCCTAATGGCCTTTTCAAGTCCATGACTCCCACTTACAACCCTCCCTCTCTAGCCCTGCTTTGCATCTGGAACATCTGCAAGCACAGAGGACCACTGTATGCCTTTCAGTGGTAGCCATGCTGCCACCTGAAATGGGCAACTTGGGAGCCATTTACACTTTTTCACCAGGTCCCCGACAGCACCACACAAGGGGGCAGTGGGAAATTACAAAGGCAGCTCTGAGCTACCTGGTGCAGAATCTTCACAGTGATGGGCACCTGTCAGGGCTCGAGGAGAGGTGATTCAAGGAAAGGTGGCTCTCATGTAGGAAGTGGCTGTTACACAATCTGGTCAAACCACTGTATTGTTGCAACTTAGGGCCCTGACGTAGGGACGCGGGTGGCACTGTGGCTTAAACCACAGAGCCTAGGACTTGCCGATCAGAAGGTCAGCGGTTCAAATCCCTGCGACTGAGTGAGCTCCCGTTGCTCGGTCCCTGCTCCTGCCGACCTAGCAGTTCGAAAGCACATCAAAGTGCAAGAAGGTAAATAGGTACCGCTCCGGCAGGAAGGTAAACGGCGTTTCCGTGCGCTGCTCTGGTTCGCCAGAAGTGGCTTAGTCATGCTGGCCACATGACCCGGAAGCTGTACGCCGGCTCCCTCGGCCAATAAAGCGAGATGAGCGCCACAACCCCAGAGTCGGCCATGACTGGACCTAATGGTCAGGGGTCCCTTTACCTTTACTTAGGGCCCCGACGTAATTTAAGAATACTGACAAAAGATGTGCAGAAATGTAGTTTGCAGTTGACCTAAGACAGGGGTTGCCAACACAGCACCCACGGGCAGCAGGGCATCATGTGGCATCTGCAAAAGGCCCCAGTAAATATCCCCTCAAAAATCCACAATGCACTGTTCCTGCTCAGTTCTTGTTTGAACTGTTTCCTCTCCTACAATGAATGTGCCCCCTTAAACATGACTATGTTACAGGATTGGACATGAACCCCCCCTTCCGTTCTGAACACAGGAGAGGTGCAAAACAGTCTGTTATCAAGTATTGGCTGATGCAGGTGCCCTTTTCCTATTGATGGTGAGGGGGAAGATGCTTGCAAAATTTGGTGTACTTGTCTTGGCTCTTCACGTGTGGCAGCCATTTTATGTTATGCCGCAACCACCATTTTGTGTCTTGTCACAATGCACCTGCATGGCAGCCATTTTGCAGAATCTCATTTTTCTTATGTGTTTTTATTTTTGCATTTTCATGCCGTGAACCGTCCTGAGATCTTCGGATGAAGGGAAGTATACAAATTTAACAAATAAAATAAAAAGAAACCGGTTCTCGCAGCACTTTCTCAAATTGCTAAACATGTCCAATGGCCCAAAAACTTTGGCAACCCCCGGCCTAAGTTCTGCTGCAGGTATGGCATGGAAGAGATGCATGAAGATGCCTTAGCTAAGGGATGGGAATCTTCAGGTGCTTCTGAACACATCATTTTGAGGGCCACACATTTTACAACCCTGCTGTAGCTTATAGGGAGGCCCTACAGCAGAGTTTATGCCACAGAATGTTTCTTCCTGGCTATGGACACCTGCTAGGCTGCAATGCAGATTCTCTGGAAAGCTGGATCTTTCGTTGAGGTCTTCACCAACTATGTAACTTAGTGTTGTGGAGACATCAACACCTATAAATGCCAAAGAAGGAGTTTGTGGGCTGGGTCAGGACTTGATACCACTCACGGGAACTTTTTTGTGAGTATTAACACACACAGCAGCAGGCTATAGTTTGGATAGATGTTGGAAGGTCTGGAAACAAATGGGAGTAGGTGCTGGAGTTGTGAAAAACCAGTTATCTTGGTCAGATCCTTACCTTCAGAAGGCCATGATCTACCAACCCCCCATTCCTCACTCATGTACTTTTCAACTAAATAGATCTGTCTGGAATCCAGTTTATAGGACTGGACCAACCTAACTCTCTGTGGAATATTCCCACAGATTTGGGCATTCCCACTGGCTCTATTGACCACAGCCATTCACCCAGTAACTCCCAGGCATCCCCTCCAATTGTTTCAGAAGGGGAAGGCCGCTGCTATAGAGAGGGCAAAGGAAGCTCAGGAAAGATGGATGCAACCAGTTTCTTGACTGGCTATGCCACCGCAAACGAATCTTTCTTTTCATTGCCATTGTAGCTGTACAAAAGAGGTGAATGGGCCCCATGGTTGTACAAGATGAGGTATTGTTTTTTGCTGTAAGTATGCTCCGTGACCATTACTTGTAAGTTCCTGGAGTTTTGTAACATTTCATGTGGGGCTCAGTTTTGTCCTAATTATTTGGAATTGGTTTCGGTCTTTCTTCTGCAGCTGTGTTTGGCCTTGAGAATACCCATGTATATACATCAGATGCTGGGGAAAACCAGGAGAAGCAAAATGCTACATAGGCTGGCACAGCTAACATTTCATTAAGGAAGGGGGCTGGAGGGTCTTGACGCCAGTTTTGCCCTGCTCAAGGAAACTCTAGCACAATTCTCATGTGACATAGGAAGCCTGGACCATTCATCGGCATATTTAAGGATTTACACACAAGAGCTGATCTTTTCCAGCTTTATAGCCCAAGAGAAGTCAGGTGTTTGTTTGTTTTTGCTCACAAGAGTTCCATCTGGCTTTTACATGCAAACCTCTTAAGTACTCGGATTAGAAGCACATAATTTCATTAAATCCTTCCGCAATGTTTGAGCTAGCTGCCATTGCAGCTCACGTTAGCTTCGTGTTGATTTTCGTCTCCGCTTTACTGAACTAACAGTTGTATGCCTCTCGACTCAGAAGTGAGGTCCACTGGGTTCAAGTGGCTTATACCCAGGCAGCATGCACAGGAACTCTACTGAAAGCTGCAATCCTATGTTCACTTACTTAGGAGCAAGTCCCATTGAAGTCAATGGCACTTTCCTTCTGAGTAGAAGTAGGATGACACTGTGAGGCTACGGAAAAATTGGCCAGGTTTATTATAGATTATTTGTATCCACGTAGCAGGTGGCTTCAAAAGATGATTAGACAAATTCACGGAGGATAAATCTATCAATGGCTACTAGACACAATAGCTATGATCTGCCTCCACAGCTGGAGGCACTAATCCTTCTGAATACCAATTGCTGGGGGAAACCAGGAAGAGAGAATGTCCTTGTGCTTGGGTCCTGCTTACGGGTTTCCCACAGGAATCTGACTGGCCGCTGAGAAACCAGGATGCTAGACTAGATGGGCCATTGGCCTGAATCAAAAGGATGCTCCAGATTTCCTCCTAGGTACCATATGGGTCACCTTACGAGTTGAGCTAAGGGGACCATTTCCATGGGATGGCAAGCCAGCCACATGTTGGCATCAGACAGGAATATGTATGAAGCAGAGAATAAAGAATTGGGATTCATCTGTAAAGGGACAGAATTGAAAGCAGCACAGGAACTTCAGAGCTTCCCACAATCGCAGGTATGTTTAAGCAAAGGTCATACAGGGATCATCCACACTTACATTTTGCCTCACGCTTTCTAGGTCCAGGTCCACACTATAAAGTGCGTGGTCAGAGTCCATTTTTTGTTTTTGCCCTGGCACTTTTACCATGAAAACCCGCTCTTTATTGCCAAAATGGAACAAACGGCAATTCAGGTTTTCCATGGATTGTTGCTTGCTCCGATTCAGTGGTAAAGAGCATGCATTTGCATGGAAAGCACCAGGGCAAGACACAAACATGGACATGGTGTTTTAAAACACAGACCTGTTGCCTAGAAACACAGCACAAAAGGAAGTCTGGATGAGCCCAAAATCTCAGTGCCGTTCTAACATAATATGACTGCATTCCTACTTACTTGCCTAATTAAAAACAAAAACAAACCCGGGCTCTTCTTATGCCCTTAGGATGCCAGCTACTTTTAAAGGCCAACATTATCAGCCTCTGGTTAACTGAAATACTAGATATAAACATAGTAAATAAAATCAAGAATGCTTGTTCTTTAGGCAGTGGCAGTCAAATGTGCTGCACACCCCCAAGATTTCCCCGCCATTTCACCTAATAAAATGCAAAAAATTCTACACCCCTACCCCCAAATTTAATGTTTTTGATGGGATATCTCACATATAATGCTTCTCCCATCAATACAACTCCGTGGTAGGAAAAACTTTCCTGGTTGAATCCTACCATCAACCTAAGGTCAAGCCAATATATAATCTTACTCCTTTACCCTGCCTTGTGTTTTTAGAAAAGCAGATAAGAAATGTTTTACTGATGAGCTGATCCAACCTGGTATTCCCATAATGAGCATTATTAAAAATGCAACTAATATATCCCAGTTCTCCTAAGGGAGGAAGACTCATTCTTTTTCCCCTTGGCGGGCGAAGCGTTTGGGTGACTGAAAACATTTGAGTTTTGCTTTGCTTTGCTTTGCTTTGTACTCTCCAAATATTTTTACTTTCTTGCAGTGCTGATGTACAGTTATGCCCGGGAAGCTACAAGGACAGGCTGGGTAAGCTTGGAGGCAGAGAGAGAGACAATATAATGCAGAAAAGTGGGAACGAATTCAGGTCCACTGCTGAATTGCACACATGCTGCTGTCCTGCAGCAACGATTCATATTTTATTATTCCTATAAATGCCTGATGCAGCATTTTCCCTTAGAGGTGTAGATTCTCAGACCCACTGAACCTCAGACTGTATGGGTAAGCAATAATTCTGAACACACAAAAAACAACAGGTCTTCTTAAAGCTTCTGTTTCCTCCTTCTGTTTGTCAGAGTGACTTTATACACGGTGGCTACTGCACAGGGAATAGCAAATCCTTTCCCTTACTTGCTCCGTAATAATCAGTCAGTCACACACACACACACACACACACACACACTTCATTCATACTTTACACACGTACCTAAGGCCAGTTTGCTGCCTGCTTTTCACAACAGAGCATTTGCAGCGTGTGAAAGACTATAAAGATTTGCCCTCGGAGGAAAGAGACAGCAGTGCTCTTAAAAGAATAAGAAGAGCGGCGGCATGGTGAAAAGAGTCACGGAGAAGAAGGGGATCAGGTCCTTCTGCCTTTAATTGGAGGTAAATCAGTTCACAACATTAAAGGAAAGCACCAAGTATGCACCAAAGGCAGAAAGTAGAACACACTTTTAGCACCCCCAGCTAGTGCTATTTTATTTTCATTTTTTTAAAAGGCTTGTGGACAGCCCCAGTGCAAGGCAAAATGCAGAGCTGGGCATAGAGCTGATCGAGGCTCCGTCGCTCTAAGGGGAGGCCCTGGAAGCAGCTTCCCAGGACGGGCTCCAGAGGCATCTTCACAGCATCCTTCACCTCCCCACTCGGTGCAGGGCAGAACCACAACCATGTGTAAAAGAAGCATCAATAGGTTCTTAGCAACTGCAGCCTGAGCTGCCTCTGGATGGGTTGGTTACACCTCTCCCTACCGGCTCCCTTTATGGGGAGGCAAGAGCTGCCATGCCCCAGACATGCATTAAGCTGCCCCCTTTCAGAAGCAGACAGGCAAAAAAGCAAAAAAGTTCTGCTCTGGCTGCAAAGGACTTCCCAAAAGGAACCCCAAGAGGCATTTAGGCCCAAGAGCCTTCAGACTGTCCTGCCACACAGCTCCAGCCGAGAGCATCCTTTCCGGGTCAGGCACTCCCTTGACCTGCATCCTGCCTCCAGCAGCTCCAGCTGCTTCAGAAAGAACAGCACAGGGCAATAATGGCATACTCTTAGGATTCAGTTCCAGCACTCTATGGTTATGGGCAGCTGGAGCAAAAAGAGTGCATACGTCTTACCTAACACCTAGCCCTAATTCTAATTTATAAACGTTATCTAGTCGCCGTCTTCTTTTAAAGCCAGCTATACTCACGAGAACACCAAATCACATCAAAAACAGCCACAAAAGCTATGCATTGGTAGGAGAGCTGAAGGGGAAAATTCCCTCACACCTGCATGCCTTGGAGGAGGATCAACGCGCCTGACTCCCCTTCAGAAACATAAAGGAGTTATACGTCCAGCACCAGTGCAAGGGATGAATTAACTGTCTCCCTTCGAAACCAGAGCCCAGAAAATTCCAGCGCCCAGATTTCCCCTCAGGCATTGCTAGACCCTCTGCACCAGGGGTGGGGAACTTTGGCCTGTGGGCCAAATACGGCCTGCCAGGCTTTCCCACTTGGCCAATCGGCTTCCCCCTCAAGCCCTACTCCCCGCCTCCTCCACAGCCCCATTTCCACTGCCTCTCAGATGCTCGCTGCGGATTGGTTGAGCAGCGCAAGGGGGAGGGAGATCGCGGGGAAGTTAGGTTTCAACCACCCCTCCCCACAACCCTGTTGCTCGTCTGTGTGAAACAGCTGAGAAGTGGGGGAACCAGGCCCACCGAGCTGGCAACGTAAAAGGGAGCTTGCTTTCTTCCTGCAACACTCGCCGGCTTGGCTTCTTCACTGTGCGCTGAGAAAGGGGATCCTATTCTCAGCGAAGAAGCCTAGCAAGATGAAGATACAGGGAGAAAGCAACGTTCTCCTGTGTTGTCAACTCAGCCCTGCCTGTTTGACTACAAGAGGGCAGGCAGGGGAAGTGGGGGGATGGAGGGAGGAGAAGGGTGACAGAACCAGGATAGTTTTTTGAAGTGAGTGAATACACAGAGTGTGTGGAAATGCATGAATGCTCTGTGTGTGTGTGTCCTTGCTCTGTCCTATTTGGATTTGGCCCTGACCGATCCTGGCCATGTAGGTTTCCATGATGTAAAATGGGCCAAAAAATAAATGCTCTGCATGCGAGTGGACTTCTCTCCAACACTTCCCCAGACTTTGCTTTCTACTCAACAAATCCCTTCCGGTATTCTCTCCAACAACGTGCCCTTTTTTCACAGTCTACATTTAAATTCCCCACCTCATTAAAAAAAGAAAAAAAGAAATTCTGACAACACACTGCAAGTCCCGCTGTACGCCCCAGTTCCCAAGGAAACTCTCTCTCTCTCCTCCTCCTCCTCCTCACCCCAAATGGCTCTCTCAGCTCCCTACAAAGCTACACCCTCATGTATTCAGTGGCATGGCTGCCACCAAGGCTGAAATCTTATGTACCTGGGAATAAGTGCCAATGAGCACAGTGAGACGCGCTTCTATATAAACATGTAGGACTACACGTCTCTCTCCCACACTTCCACTGTACACTTCCATGCCCCAACCAGAAATTCCCTTCCCCATCCCTTAAAATATTCCCCAATGCCCCATCGCAATGGGCCAAACTACTGCCACCTTAAAACCGAGGCCTTCTATTTCTGCCTGCCTCGGCTCCTCGCAGTCTTGCATGCAAGAGCCTTAGATCTCGGCCTTTTTATACAAGGATGTGCAGTTCCAACCCTCTCTCCCACTTGCCTAGCCAGGCTTCTAAAATAAGTAGCAGCTACAATTGCTACAAACACACCCATTTGGTGTGGGTTTCAGGGTGGATTTTGTGTGTGTGTGTTTGTGTGTGACATTTGGCTGCGACCTTGCGATCTCCAGTGATAAACCACAGCAAGGTTAAATCTTTTACATTCATGACAATAAATAAAAGAGATGCTAATATGCAGTCCCGTTTTGCCACCCCCACCGCACAACAAGAGGAGCGGCAACGAAGTAGAGGCAGTTGAGTCACCCTTGTCTGCGATTATCCCTCCTGTTGCGAAAAAAAAGGAACTGTGTGAGGAAATGTTCCTGAGTTCAGAGTCCTAGAGAGGCTGTTTCTTCTGAAATGCAGGCGTCTTGTAGGGCTAGACTGGCAGGGGAAGTCCAGACCAAAAGTCTAATCAGAGGGGCCAGTACTGAATAGGCCATGAAAACGCTATCCATGATGGTTGCAGCCCCTCTAGCCTACCCTCCTCCAAAGTCTCCATGGCATACAGGAGATGGACTATGCCCAGCTCGTTTAAAACAAGGTCCTCATTAGGACGTCACATCTCATGCTTCTGCCTCTCACACTTTTGCCCTGGCATGTCCGTCAGTATTTTTATTTTCAATACAATGTGCCCCATTTCTCTTTCTTTACCCTGCAAGAATAGGCTAAGAGGATCCATCAGCAAGGAGAATGGACACAAGCCTGAAGCTTCTTCCATCTCCATCTGGACAGGCCCAATCCCTATGAGAAGGCGGCTGCAAGGCCTTTACCTGCGGCAGCAGCGGGCATACAAATGCCATTTAGGCATCCCAGACATGACCAGATGAACAGGAAAGGAAAACAGAGCACGGAACAAGGATGGGGGCTATTGGACTACAACTCCCATCATCCTTGACCCCTGGCCACGTAGGCTGGGGAATCCAACAACACCAGGAGGGCCACACACTCCTCATCCCTGGCAAAGAGTACAATTCGCCCATCTCCCTAACTTTCCCTGCCATCCGAAGCGAGGGGTGAGAAACACACATATCCCAATGTCTACCCTGCCTCCCCACCATCTGCTCTGGCTTCAAGGGAAAGTGGAGGGGGAAGGAGGCAAAGAGAAGGGCAAGGCGTGGTAGGGGGAGAGCTAAAATGGGAAGCAGAAAAATCTGAGTTATGCTAGAAGGCAAGGAGAGGGATGGTGGGAGACGGTGGAAGGAAGCCAGGAGGAGGAGTAGGGCAGAGAAATGGGCAGCAAGGACCTCTTCAGACTGCAGAAGACCTTCGTCGAGGGTCCCCGTTAAGACACAGGAAAGAGAACGGAGGAAGTCACAAGGAGTTCTGCCAAAGTCCTGCACTGGCGGAGGGGAAGGGGTGGGGCAAAATGGCGGATTCGTGGATTTTCTTCCTGCTCTCTCTTGCCGGTTGACATGGTAGCGGTAGAACCAGGGTGCAGCCAGCTGGACGTTCCTCTGCGGGTGCCGTTCCACTCCTCGGTGCCCGCCGGGTTGGGGTTGGGGACTGCCGTGGAGTCCTTGCCAAGGAGAGCAGGAACGGTGGAAGGAGGGGAGGGGTGGCTTGGAGGAAGAAAGCCAGAAGGGGCGGCACACACAAACATCCGGGCGATTGTGGTGAAGGGGTGGGGTGGGGTTTGTGTGTGTGGTGGTGGGGAAGGAGTCTCAGGAGGCATTTAAGCCTAGTGCACAGAGAGGAGAAAGACAAAATTTTACAAGGCCATAGTGAGGATGCACAACAACCCCAAATGAAAAGGAGGGAAGGGAGATACAAGCCAATGGTACAAGCATGGGGAGCAAACGACTGCAGGTTGGTGAGGTGGGGAGAAAATCACACAGCTGCCCTTTATAATCCTCACAGAACTCTAGCCCAATGGTTGCCATTAATTTGATTTGAACTGATTTTATAATGCTGTATTATTTTACTGTTGTTAGCCACTCTGAGCCCAGCTTTGGCTGGGGAGGGTGGGATATAAATAAAATTTTATTTTTATTTTTATTATTGGTGGGTGAGGGGCAAGGAATTTCCTCAGGCAACATGCGATTGGCTAAAGGGTACTTCAAAATATTCACAGCATAGGGCTTTGCTTAGTCATGGGACCTCGGGGCAGTAACCAGACCCTTTGCCAATCCTGCCATCCTCTGAATGTTTTGGACAACAACACCCATCAGCCAGGGGCTGATCCGTATTGTAGTCCAAAACATTCAGAGGACGCCAGGGTTGGAGAAGACTGCCTAGTGCAAGGAAGAAGCAGTAGTTTGCATAAATGAAGTCTCCCTCAGTTATTCCAACATCTCTTGCTATTACCAGTCTAATATGGAGGGGTGGGAGGGTTTAGAGGGGAAAGGAAAAGAAGGGGAGTGGCAAATATGAAAGGACATATTCGGTTTCTCAAAGAAAATGCTGCTCCCCTGCTGCTTTCCAGAATCCATCTCCTTGACCCCGTGAGCTAAATGGACCAGGTTCAATTTAACGTAATGCTAAGTGGACCGTCCTGAGAATTCTGGGAAGCAGTCTAGGGTACATGCTCGGCTCATGAGAGATGGTGGGCAGGCTAGCAAGGCCTCGCATTTGTCCAATGTAAACAGAGCGCATAATTTCAGTGAGCACGTTTTAGGAGGCAACTGGTGGCAGTGGGAACCCTGTCTTCCAGAAGGGTTCGCCTCACTGATCTTCTCAGTGAGGAATCCAAGGAAACTCAGTTCTCGCCAGAATACTGTTTGAACTGAAAAGAAGTATGGCAGTAGCAGAGCTTAGTGCCTTATCTCAGTCAGTTGTTTTTAAGACTCTGGGGAATTTGGGCAGCTGCGAGTTTCAGCCCTTTTCTGGAGTGGCTCCTTAGGCTCTCCATCGATAGCTCTCAGATGGCCCTGCCTCCATTCAGCTGGAGAAGGAAGTTCTATCTGATCCATGTCACTGGCAACCCTTTAAGGCTCAAGCAAGCTGATCCACCATCTTGAACATCTAAAGCAGGGTTTCCCAAACTTGGGTCTCCAGTTGTTTTCGGACTGCAGTTCCCATCATCCCTGAACACGGGTCCTGCTGGCTAGGGGTGATGGAAGTTGTAGTCTAAGAACAGCTGGAGACCCATGTTGGGGAAACCCCGATCTAAAGAAACATGCAATGAGAGAGGGAAGGGTTTGTAGCATAAGGGTGTGGCCTCTGCAGCAAGAAGAGCATTCAAGAATATAGAAATACTACTGCAATGTAGGCTCACAGTACAGACACAACTACAGAGGAAACCAGCACCTGAATTACCGGACCAAAATGGTGCTGGCTCTTCCTCAGGGATGAAGCCCACCCTAAGCCCTGGAGATAGCTATATAAATGGTGGGGAGGGGGACAGGCAGTCCTTTTTCCCAGGAGGTGGAATAGATCAAAACAGCCTTCCTCAAGCTGATGCCCTCCAGAAGTTGCTGGACTGCAGTCTCTGTCATCCCCAATGTTTAGCCATGCAGGCTAGGGCTGATGGGAGTCTGACAACTTCTCGGGGGCACCAGGTTGGGGAAGTCAGCCTCATAACAAAGGGTAGCCCCAGTCATAGCTTGCAAGGGACACTAGCCTAAGAATGAAGACAAACGCAACATTTGAAGAGCGGAAGGAAGTAGTTTGAAAGCGCCCTTTCCAGACTAAATACAAAACGTACCACTGGAAAACTGGCGCCCAAGTTGTGGAGGAACTGGTCCTCATGACTTTCTATTTATTTATTTAATTTATATACCACCTTCATCTTCTAATGATCTCAGAAATCATCCACCCACCTCTCTCTACAATTCCTGGAAAGGTTTTGGAACTCTTTTTCAAAATATTGGTTTGTGGATTTTCTGGTTAAATGAATAATAAATGTATATGGCAGGGTGGGTGGGGAGAGAGAGGAAGATGAGAACTTTTGCTAATTCTTCCTTCAACTTGCAACCCCCTATATTTCCTGAAAATCTGCGATGGAATCTCCGGACCAAAATGGTGCTGGAGGATACAGGGCTAAGGGGGAATTGGCAAACAATTAACCCCCTCATCCAGTCCAGTGGAAGCCTCCACCGGATCGCAAGACCCCCTGCATTTGATGAGGTGGTAGGCTCTCCCTCTGCATGAAGTCTGAGAAGAGGGGAAGGCTGATCAGGTGATTGCTCAGCTAGCTAGACTGTACGTCCACAATGCAAGCTGCAAATCACAAAGCTAGAATCGCATGGTGGGTGGAGGGGGAGGGGGCCTGTGACTGCTCTTAAAATACCACGTCTGTCTTCATTCCAAGAGGGAAGTGTCATTCTCTGAAAAAGTAAAGAACGAGGACTTAAGCCTTTTAGGATTAGGGAGTTTTATACACTCCTTTCCCCCAAGTTTCTATGGGGTCCTCGCATTCTCTTACAGTTTTTGTTCACGTGCTGCCTTTTAGGTACAATCCACAATCAAGATTGCAAGACACCTTGGCGCTGATTGGCTGTCATGGCAATGTGCCTGCGATAGATGAGGGATGGAGAGGCACATGCAAGCAAGCGAGCAGCTGCAGAGAGGATGGAGAGTTAGTGAGCAATGGAGAGAGTGCAAGTTAAACGTAACCAAAGCATTAAAACAATGGGTCGGTAAGTCCCTCCTCATCCTTTATCTTGGTCAAAGTCCTTGCTGCTAGCTGCATCTTATGGAGAACCCCAAAGGAACAAACATGCTTAAAGGCTGCATCGAGGCAAGCTACGCATCCTCACACACCTTCCCCAACTCAGAGTGGGTACGAAACACACTTCTCCCCAAGCCAAGGAGAGACAACAGGTCTAAGAACCAGTCTTCCAGGGGGGGAACCCAAAACCGAAACCAGGCAGAGTCAAGATGCTTTTCGTCAAGGCTCATATTCTTCCACCAAAACTCACTTGTTACATGGACATAGTAATGTTGCCACTAGATGAAATCTCTTAGGATCCTGCTACTCGCCAGAGACGATGTCCCACCAGTCCACCCAGCCCCAAGCACTCTGTTAGGAAACAGGCTGAGTATAGGAAGAAGCTAAATCCTCTTGTTGATAAAAGACCAATCCAGGGGTCAACAAAGGAGGAGGAGGAGGAGGGCAGAGAAGGAGGTTACCTGCTCTAACTCATACAGTGGTACCTCAGGTTACATACGCTTCAGGTTACACACTCCGCTAACCCAGAAATAGTACTTCAGGTTAAGAACTTTGCTTCAGAATAAGAACAGAAATCGGGCTCCGGCAGCGCGGCGGCAGCAGGAGGCCCCGTTAGCTAAAGTGGTGCTTCAGGTTAAGAACAGTTTCAGGTTAAGTACGGACCTCCGGAACGAATTAAGTACTTAACCAGAGGTACCACTGTACTCGCCTATAGAAAATGCAGTTGTGGTGTGTTTGTGGCCTCTTGAAACTTTGAGGTAGATATGCCTTTGAGTCTTCACACATTCATTCCAGTGCCTCTTGGCATGTCCTTCAGATACTGAACACACACACACACACACACACACACACACACACACACACAAAACACACACGTATACACACATACAAACCCTACCCCATAAACATCCATTTTCCTGGATGGCGGCAGCCCTAGGACCCTAACCGAAACAAAGCCCTTTACGCTCTTCGCTCCGAGAGCGAAGTTATCTCCTGGGAAGCGAAACAACCTTCTTTCCCTCCCCGTCCCTTGTCCCTGCAACAGATATGGGGAGAGCAGCACCGTAGGATGTTAGTAGAGGAGATCAAAGCACCTACGATCAGTGGCTTCTGCTCTTACTTCCGCCCACCCCCCCCACCTAAAAAAACTGGGGGACGGGAGATACTAAGTTCCGAGTTGAGTGGTGAGATGGGAAGAGCTCCCTTCCTGAGTCTGGCTACCCGGCAATTAAGAGGAGCGGGCAGGGAGCATGCAAGAGGATGGATGGAGGTGGGCATGCCACGACAGGCCATCAGCTCCCCGAGATGGCAGGGGCAGCAATTGGCAGACAAAAAAGAAAGAACAGCTCTGGGTAGAGTTTGCTGCCCTCTGCCTCTCTCGGCCGGGCTAGGCAGGTCTTGATAGTGGACTTGTACTTACCCCGTTCCATTCCACGCCCATACTCACTTCCTCGCTACCATCTGTGGCGCTCTCATACTTGACGCTGCCCCCCAGGCTGTCTCGGCTCCTCCGCCTCTCGGAGCCGTCGCCCTCTTTCAGTATCTCTACCACCTTGGTCTGGTTAATGGGGTCAATGCCCTGCAAGGGGACAAGCACAAAACAAAGAGACAAGGGGGGTTGGGGTGGGCAAGGGAAGCGCAGAGCCCCTCAAACGTTTCCTAGAGATGTACAACACTTCCTTGCTTCCTGGCCATTAACACGCCAAAAGGTCATGTGTGTTTATTTTTTTCTGGTGGCGATTTTGGGTGGAGACAGGAAGCTGTTCAGGAAGGGGATTGGAAAGACTATAGAGTTGCCCTTTCGCTTCCTGGGTCCCACCATTGTACGCATGCCAAGTTCTGCACCAAGACACTGGCCATATTTGCAGAATCAGATCTTAGCTTCCTAAGCCAAAATATGCCCCTTTATTCCCACTTCGCTCCTCCCTTCGCGTGAGTGAGCAACCCAACTTTTCAGCTAACATCTGAACTAGGAAACGATGGTTAATGGCTTCAACACAAGTTGGGGTATTAATTTAACTTTAACTTTGAGCTATCTACTTAGTGCTATGCTGAATACAACCCCATCTCCCACCTTCCTGGCTTGCTCGTTGGCTTGTGTGAAGGGAGGAGAAGAGGAGGAACAGAGGAGGAGCAAAACTGGCTTCATGTGCTTTCTGTATATCTTGACTTTCTAGGAACATACAAAAACAGTCCTCCTGGATCAGACCAAATCTCACGAGATCGCCTACATGGTGCTTGCAGGCACCCATGTGCCGCACAAGGTTTCTCGGGTGCCCTCAAGGTCTGGTCCCCAGTTCTTCCACTCATTGAAATCCTACTGCAGCTAATAGAATATGTACCCACAACTGTTGCTCTGGTTTGCAAATATGCCTGGGAGTGCAAAATGTTAGGTGACCCTGAAGTCCAATCCTATCTCCTATCGTGACCAAACAGATATCCCTGGAAAACCTACAAGCAGGAAAAGAGGTAAACAGCTTTCTTCTACTGTTTCCCCCAGGAAGCTAAGCTGAGATTTGGTTTTGTTAACATAGCTGTTGCACGGCTTGTATGGATTGCATACACATTTTTTATATATGCATATATTTGCCCAACACACATCTTTCCCCCCAACTTCTGTTATTCAGGGGTGGGGCATGGAGCAATGGGACAGTAACAAAACCCTTTTCCTCCATCACTACATAAGCTTCACCAGACATTGCCCACACTTCCATAGCCATAACGCAAGCATAGGCAAACTTTGGCCCTCTAGATGTTTGGGACTACAATTCCCATCACCCCTAGCTAACAGGACCAATGGTCAGGGATAATGGGAATTGTTGTCCCAAACATCTGGAGGGCCGGAGTTTGCCTATGCCTGCCATAACGGCTAAAAATAAATAAATGCCTTAAAAATAAATAAATGAAGCCAAATGTTCTCCAGATGCTGAATTCCACAGTCATCTAAAAGATCCAGTTGTGAAACACACTGAGCTTAGCTCAGCTCCTGGCAATAAAGGACTAGGGCATCAAGATGAGGCCATCAAGAACATCCAAAGTAAACCGGGGTAAAAATAAACATACATACAAGGAGCGTTCCTGAAACTCTTCCATTTCATGCCTTCCAGCAACTATATGGCCTGGGCACAATTCTATATAAATTCATTGCAGTCCAACCAGCTGAAGAGAGCTACAATAATGATCTAAAGTTCATTTTCTGATTAAGCATAACTTCTCCAAAGGAGTCATCAAGCACTTGACAGGCAATCAATACATTTATGCAATCAAATCTTGGACTGAGATAATCAATGAGCTGTGTGCACCCGCAAACAGCTGTTCTACTCCTTTGTCAAGTCAGGATGCCACAGTTAGCTTCCCATTATGTCCAAACTGGGAACTATGGCTAATGGCTTCCCAACAAGCCAACGTTGTAAAGCCATGAACCGTAGCTTCATGTTCTGGCTTGGTTTTGGAAGCCATTAACCATAGTTTCCTGTACAGACATAAAGGGAAATTATGGATAATTACAATTACCCGATTTGCTTTCCTGTAAGGAAGCAAAGCAGCTGCTTACAATTGCATGAAGTTCATTCATACTGCGGCTTAATAAGACAAGATTTTATTGCCTGAACCCAGAGAACGTCAAGTAAATTATTTCGGCCAGATTCTATAGCCTGCTGCGATTTCTTTTGCTGATGAAGTGGAAGGATCCTGAAAAAAAAACATATCGAGCTGCAACTTTCTAGCAAAAGCCACACTGACAAACAACTGGCCACACCATCTCAATCAACACCAGCAGGGAACTTTATAAGGGCATTTAAAATATTTGATGACAGCCAGTGGTCTAGGCTCCACCGTATAAGCCTTAAATTGCCTGGCAAATCTAAAAATCAGATGAAACACTCAACTTTTGGTTCCCTTTACACAAGAAGTTGTTCGTGGGGTGGTGTTGGCCTTACCTGTCTGCGGGATCGCACTGCACACTCTTCCAGCGTTTCCGCAGCCTCCAGCTTGCCCTGACGCCTGTACAGTGCGCCCAGGTTCCGTAGAGTGGTGTTCACTGTGGGGCTAAGGAGAAAGGGAAACACTGAAGCCAGCAGTCCCTGCTTACCATGGCAATACTTTGAACACTGAGCCGCCCTTGTCTACACACCTCCCACTTCCCATGACACTGAGATTGCTTAGCTGAACGGTTACTACCCAGCAATTACGCAGAAAACTGCTGCACAAGGAAAGAGGCCCCTTGCTATTAGGCCCTAAATGGGCATATTCATATTAGTAACAGAGGTTGAAAGCTAAAAATAAATAAAATGGGTGGGATCCGAAACTACAGGAGGCTTTTGGATCCAGTGGATACTTCTGCTAAAGAAAAAGAAGTGACTTTTGCTGATTTGTCCTTCCTGCTGTATCCCCCACCCCAATGAGACTTTCCATCCTGTTCTGAAGGGTCCCCCAAACTCTCTGGAGCCAATTTTCAAGGAAGGAGGTGCTCTGAAGGTGGGGTGGGGGTGGGAAGAACTGGAAAATAATAACCTCCCATTAGCCACCCACTGGATCAAAAGCTGTTACAGGAGCACTTGGGCAACAATTCAATTCAACCCTTTGAGTCACAAAAGGGAGGGGGTTTTTCACTGGTGGTACCAGTGTTGTGGAAAACTCTTCCCGATAAAATATGAAGCCCCATCAGTATTGGCATACCACCGGCTCCTCTCTAAACAAGGGACCTCCGGTTTCAATTGCTGCTTTATTGTTTTAATGGACCTGTACATTTTCATTGGGGATTAATACATATTTAACATTTCAATGAAATTGTTCTATTGTGCTCTTCAGTTATGTGTGTTTATTTATCTATGATTAAGCTTAATACTTTTAAATCACTTAGAAGCCACCTTGGCAAGTAAGTGGCATATTAACTAATAGCTGAAATAACAAGTAATAAAGAACTCCTGAAAGCAACTTACCTGCTGACCTTGCATGCCTTATACCAGCCACCATACTCTGCATATGCAATGTTTTCTCTGTGCTTGCTCTGGAAAGAGGAATTGGGGAATGAGGAGGAGAGAAAAAAAAGAAGACCTTGTTAGAATAGTCAAAGCATCAGCGCACAAAAGGCCATGGCTGGTTTGTTTGCCTCTGCTTGTGTGCCTAGCAGGGATAAAAAGATATAAGCTTGTTTGGTCCCAGTTACCTTGCCACAGTCATGAAATTAAAAGACGCCTGCTTCTTGGGAGAAAAGCAACGACAAACCTAGACAGCATCTTAAAAAGCAGAGACATCACCTTGCCAACAAAGGTCCGTATAATTAAAGCTATGGTTTTCCCAGAAGTGATGTATGAAAGTGAGAGCTGGACCATAAAGAAGGCTGGCCGCCGAAGAATTGATGCTTTTGAATTATGGTGCTGGAGGAGACTCTTGAGAGTCCCATGGACTGCAAGAAGATCAAACGTATCCATTCTGAAGGAAATCAGCCCTGAGCGCTCACTGGAAGGACAGATCCTGAAGCTGAGGCTCCAATACTTTGGCCACCTCATGAGAAGAGAAGACTCCCTGGAGAAGACCCTGATGTTGGGAAAGATGGAGGGCACAAGGAGAAGGGGACGACAGAGGATGAGATGGTTGGACAGTGTTCTCAAAGCTACCAGCATGAGTTTGACTAAACTGTGGGAGGCAGAGGAAGACAGAAGTGCCTGGCGTGCTCTGGTCCATGGGGTCACGAAGAGTCGGACACGACTAAACGACTAAACAACAACCACCTTGCCACTATGTGGGCTCTAATATTGGTATGCTTTGAGACTATATACATATAACCACGACCATTTAGAACAGGTGTGAAGAACCTTTGGCCTGCCTGGACTACAACTCTCATCGGCCCCAGCAACACTGCCCAGTGGCCAGGGATGATGGGAATTGTAGTTCAGCAACATTTTGAAGGGCCAAAGGTTCCGCACTTCCAGATTTAGAATGACACCACTGTCCCCTAAAAACCGGAGAATGAGATAACAGATTCTGGGAAGACTCAAGTATGTAATTAAGGCAACTCTGCAAAGATACCAAAGGCAGCTTTGACCATTAAAAAAATAAAAATTAGTGAGCTTGCTGGTCTATTACAGGCTTAAGCTAAGTAGCACAGGTCTTGCTACATTTTTTTTAAAAAGGGGAGATGGCTGCCCCAGCTTATGCATAGAAAAACGTATTGTTAAGCAAATATCTGTTTCAGCCAAAAGAGATGAAATGGTGACGCAGTGCCTGGGACTTTGGAGTTCACAGGTCTGCAAACAAGGACACAAGCCTAAGTACATAAAGATGCAGTCACAGTAAAAGGCAGTGTAAGAGGAGATCTTGTAAGAGCTTAATAAAAGTTAATTCCTTTAACAAGCGACTAAAATCCTTATTAAGCAGAAGAAATTCTCTTCAAATACCTGAAGAGGGCAAAGACTTGTTATCTGCTGCCCCAGAAGGCAGGGCCAGCCAGATCCGATGGGCTGAAAGTTACAGGAGGGGGAGATTCGGATTCAACATTAAGACGCTTCTTGAAGGTAGGTACAGTTCCAATTATGTGTGTGTGTGCCCTCTCCCTTTCAGATGGATATTCCAGTTTCTGAATTTCCTGAACGGAGCAAGGGATTCGGCTAGGCAAGGCCTGATCTACTGTCTCCAACTCTAACAGTTCCTCAAAGCGCTACTTGAATGTGTGGCCAGAAACTGAAAGCCACTTTGTCTGGTCCGCTCCCTCTCCCAGGAACAAAATTCCTGTCTTCTAACAACTTCCCACCGGAACTGTGCCCAACCGTTTTATTTATTTTTTAACCATTTTTCTGGGGGAGTCAGCCAAGGAACAGTAGGCCGATTCAGGCATTAGGTTCCCTAGGCTTAGAAAAACTTCCTGTTGTTTTTAAAAAAGAAGAAATTATTTTTAAATCACTTTGGAGGAGGAGTTGCTCCGTCAGAAAATTCCCTGGCAGGCCTGCTATCTGGGGGATTCCTAGACGGTCATGCCTCAGGCTGATGCCGACAAGGGTTTAAGCGCTGAATTTGTGGGGGGGAACTAGGTTAATGCATGCCAGGGCTCCATTCCAGCAAGGCTGGGTGATCCTGTTTCGAGCACTGTGTTACCAGGCCAAAGCGAGAGGACTTGGTAGTCCTTAGTAGGGCTATTCAAAATGTGGGCTCTTCATTACGGAGACAAACAGGATGCCCAGAACAGGGTTTTAATTGTGCTGCATTTCACCCAAGTCTAAAAATCGCAATTAGGTTGCTATGTGCAGCTGCATTACTGCCGTTGCGAAGGGTGAGGACTCTGCGTCTGACCTTCTTAAGAAGGTATTCAATTCAGACCTTTTGGCCCTCCAATGACATTCTGAAGATGGCAGTCTGGGGTAGCAGGAGACCATCAATGGCTATTAACCTCTAAACACAGGCTCCCACAGGTTTTCCATATAAACTGTACTGGATCTCTCAGGCACCTCTGATCTACTTCAATCGCAGTAGCTCCGATGGACACCAGTGCCCCACATAGCTGCATCATTCTGTACAAAGACCTGGCAGACTTGGCAGCCAAGAACGGTCCATTAGGGCATTTTGTAGGTTAGGATCGCAAGAGGCATTGTTACAGGATGTGGGGTCAGGGGTCGGAGTCAGCAGTTTGGCTGAAAACGTCTGCCCAGCAAGAAGAGTTCCAAACCTATAAGCTTACTCACGCGAAGCTGAGAGTCACCCCCATCCATTTAGCGGGGCTTACGGTACAGCCTAAAAGTCTTCATTTGCACTGAAAACCTTTGAGATGGCACAGAGAAATCTCTTTGTAAAAAGCACCATCTTTCTGCCCCATAGAATTCTGTTCCCTTTTGGAACAGAAAGCTTTTTTTGTTTTTGTTTTAAAGGGCAATATGAATTTAGTTGTTCCTACCCAGGGGCTGCCCCACAAATGGGAAACCTGTGACCCTCCAGTGTTGTTGGACTACAATGCCCATCATCCATGGCGCCTTAGATTGATGAGAGCAGGCGTTCCATAACATCTTGATGGCCACAGTTTCCCAGCCCTACCTTAGTCTGTTCCTTAGGGGCGTTCCCTTAGTAGTACAATGAAGATGGCCTATCTATTCCCACCTCCCAGGGTCAGCATGTACAGCATGCATTGCAAAAAGGTGCCCCAAGTCCATCCACAGGAAGGTGGCCATGGCTGCCATTCTATGCACATTCACTCGGGAGCAAATCCCACTGTGTTCGAGGAAGCCTGCTTTGAGAAAACATTTAGGAGGCTGATCTGTATGGATGAAGCTATGTTACGTGGATAAAAATATGACAAAAGGAAAGTGGGGAAAAAAGGAATGCTCTAGCAAGATGGGTTTAATGCTTTTTAATAGCATGGCAAAGAAACCGAGAATGCCAGTAGAAGATGACATCATGGAGAATGGAAACCAAATACATTACTGAAGAGGAGCTGCTTAGTCCAACAACAACATATGATCTCACTCCTCTGCATTGGTTGCAAAAATCCTCTGTTTTGCCATTCTGGAAAGCTCCAGTTCACTTCTGCATTCAAATAAAAGCTTATTTAGCTTAGCTGCTAAGATAAAAGTTCTTAGCTGGGAAGTCCCCAGGTCACTGACTGTCCCCAAGTCAGCCACTGACTTACTCTTGACTTATTCAATCTGCTTCTCTTCCCACCCACCCACCCCCCGCCTGCTTTGGGGATACTGTGTTGACCTACCCAAAAAGGTTGGTGATTACTGTGATGGCATGTATAACTTTGAACATATATGGGCTGGGAGACACTTCTGAAATACTCAGTATTATTCAGAAAGTTTTCCCTAGAAAGATGAATGCTGGTAGCTGTTTAGATATACAGATGTTTTAAAGAGCTGTAGCTCTGTGGCTGGAGATCTGCTTTGCATGCAAAAGGTCTCAAGTTCAATCCCCAACATCTCTAAGTAAGGCTGCAAGTGTCCCCTGTATGCAACCCTGGAGGACCAAGGGTCTGATTCTGTATAAGGCAGCTTCCTATGTTCCCACAAACTACAGAACCTTTAGACATCTCCCTTTTCTGTCCGTTTCAGCAGAGACTGACCCACTTGGTGTCTTCCAATTCTCACTCTTTTTAAGAGTCAATGAGTTTGCTACTTACAGACCTCTAATTTTAATGCCGAGTACTGCAATGTGCGGAGAGGTGTGCTTGCAAACACGCAGGGCCACATGGCGGACATGTACCAGGAAGTCTCTATCAGTCACAGTTCACATGGGTGTCCACAATCAGCTTTATTGTATTTACACTTTTCATTCCTACTTGGGGACAGACCCCAGCTCAGTGACAAGAGCATATCCTTTGCCTGCAGAATTCAATGCTGGAACCTCTAGTAAAAAGGATCAAGTAGCAGGTGATGGGAAAGACCTCAGGGATGGAGCACTTCATTCACCTGCAGAAGGCCCAGGTTTCAATTGCTGACATCTCCAGGTCGGGCTTGGAAGATTCCCTGTCTGAAACCCTGGAGAGACAATACAGAACTAGATGCACCCAATGTCTGACCCAGAATAAGGCAGCATTCTATGATCCTATGAGATGATGGAGAGCCATTGCCCATCACACTAGAAAACAGATGAACCAATAGGAAGCTCCCTAGTCACAATAATGCTTCAAGTGTGAACTGGGCCTTAGTGACTAGCTTAACTAGATGTTTGCTGCATTAAGGAACTGGGAAGGGAAATGGTCTGAGCCTTATTGCTCCAACTTTTTCCAGATGCTTCCCGCTCAATGTGCTGGAGTGAAACTCTGCTAGAGGAGGCCAAAGTAGTGCAAGGGCAGTCCACTGAAGGAAGACCATGCAGGAAAGAGTCAGGTGGGATTGGAGAACCACGGCTCCAGGTTTGGGAACAAAACCTGCCCCACTCATTTGCATCCTGTCTGGAACCGAAGAATGCATGAAATATTTAAATCATGTTCACAAGTACTCGACAGGGAGGGGTTGCATCACAGTGTTTTTTCAAGCATGTGATGAGAAACAGAGAAGGTTGGTGGAATCAAAATTACATAGAATTAAAAGGATCAGCAGACAGATCGCACACAGCGCAATGAAGAGGACCTAAAAAATCAGTACCCTTAGCTTCTTGATAAAGATCCTGGTTGACAGAAGAGGGAGTTTTGCCTCAAGAACTATGTAGGAAGTCTCTCATTTAACCAAGTGGTGACCAGCTAACTCATCTAAGCCCATGATGCAGGTGAAATCCAATTAAAAGACGCCCAGCTGGTTTTTCCCCAGGGGAAAATTAGTTTCAAGTGGGTCTTGATTCCAGTCACGTCCTGACATGAGATCATATCATAGCAGGGCCAGATTTTGTTAGCCAACAGTATTCAAGGCAGCACATAAACACACAGGTCTCTGACTTGACTCTGAGATCATCCAGCAAGAGCAGCAAAGATTCTTCAGCGAAGAAAGGCTGGCTCAGAACCTGAGAAACAGGCACCCATCTCACTCATTCTAAACCATCTATTCCACAGGAGGGCATTCGGCAAGCCTGGTAGCGATAAGAGTGCCAATACCCTACTTATTTTTTTGTTGTGACATGGCCCATGTTCAAGGGAAACAGCCTGAGACATTAAAGCAGGCATCAGCCATCAGGTCAGGTTTGTAAAAATGGGAGAGAAATTGAGAAAAAGAAAACCAGGTGGGTTCTGCTCAACTGAATTCCAGCATGGAAAGTGTGCTGGAGCTTTTATATTCCTGCTTGTGAAGTTCTGTGCTGTGTTCAGCACCTTAGCCCAGAATGTTTCAGAAGCATGTGAAGTCTTTGCAATTTATGTAGTTTCCAAAGGAGCCATGAGCCATTGCTCACTACACCATGGGCTGGAACACGTCTCCTAAGTATCTTGGGCTTGCTGTAGCTCTAATAGGCAGGGCTTTCCCCACATATCCTGGTTTCTAAGACTGGGGAATCTAAACCAGAAGGTGATGGTGCAGAAGACTATAGTGTCTTCCTATTACCCTTTTCTTAAGCCTTGGGGCTGAAGGAGCTACTTTTTCCTGATCAGTCAGCTGAGCTTTCCAAATGACCAGATTCTGAGGCTTGAGATTTATTTTTCTAAAAACATTCTGGTTCTGCAGTCTGTGGCCCAGAAACCTGCTGAAATCCCTTCATCTTCCACTCTCCAGTTCGTCCTAAGGAGTGCACTATAACAAAGAGAAAACATGCAAGGCACAGGAAAAACAGGGCAATCAATTTCAACTCCTGCCCCAGAAAGCTGTTATGTAGTCTGAGTAGCAGTCCCTCGTTCCTACTGCCCCCCATGACACATTAACACACTACCACCCAACAAAACACAGCTGCACTAAGGTATTCAGCCCTCCTCTGCAGCCACCAGTCAGCAGGTTTGGCACCATCAGAGATCCACTCTAAGGCAAAGAGTGTATGTTGCCATTTCTGGAGCTCTTCCCAATGCAGGACAGGTGAACAAGAAAAACTCAGGTGTGCGCTGTGTGCCTGCTCTCACCCACCAGAATAAATGTTCTCGCACTCACCTTGCTCATCTCCTCTCTTTCTTCCGCATGCATCCATATTGGCTTGTGCTCGTCTGCAGGATAAAATACAAAACGGGTTAAAACAAAGCAAAAGAAAACACCCTGTTGGTATTTCAAAAGGAATGCTACTCTTTCCTATGGTACAGTCGAGAAAGGAAGTAGCTTAAACTTTTGGATCCGTTTGCTTATTTTCTTTGGAGGAAAGAAATAAATAGGTAATGCAAAGCATACTGTTGGAGAAGGACCTAGGCTCCAGCCTGCACCAGTGGTGTTTGGGGGGCGGGCAGAAGGACGGCTGCCCCAGGCACAAACTTGTTAGGGGTGCAAAATTTCAACACCTGGTGCTGCCTCAATACAGCTGTGCACTTCCGACGCTGGGCTCCTTTGAAAATGGTTTCTACCTATAAACCAGGAAGTAACCTCTTCCAGACAACAGAATGACTCTTTTCTTATCTCCATGGCTATGATTTCCTGGGTGATGCGGACGCCGGTTGGCAGTTGAATGCGCATGCGCACTCCTTCCCTCCCACTGTGTGGTCCTGGGCACGGGCAACCCACGATACACCACTGGCCTGCATGCCCCCACCAAGCTGCTCCTATAAATCTCGGTTGGCCTCCTTGCTTTTTGCTGTCCGTACCATCCACAGAGCCAAATTCCTTCACATGGGCCCGGGTGAGGATCTCCTTGTAGAGGACCTCTGCTTCCTTATATTTGCCTTGTTTCAGGTAACAGGAGGCCTGGGACAAAGTACAGGAATGACAATCTTAAAAATGCAGCACAGGCAGCCACCGATCGTCATACGCGATACCCACCCCCTTTTCACCACCCAGTGGACTCACCAAATTGTTCTTTGTTTTGGCCACATTTGGGTCGTCAGGCCCCAGGCGCGACTCGTAGATCTCCAGCGCCCGGCAGTAGTAATATTCTACCTCTTCATACTTTCCCTGATTCTGGCATAGCAAAGCCAAGTTATTTAACTGTTTGGCCACATCCGGATGATCTTTGCCTAGAACCTGAAAAGGAGGCAAACAAACAGATCCTTTTACTTTGGGGGTGGGAGTGGCCCATGGAAAGTCATTTGGAGCGTCAGCTCTGGCAGAAATAGCTCCTTCTGCATCGTATTTGACACCTGCCTCTCCCTAGGCATTGCTCTGAATCCACATGGATCCACACTTTGCATGCAGAAGGAGCCAGTTTCAATCCTTGGCATCTCCAGGTAGGGAAGGGAAAGATGCCTGCATGAAACCCTGGAGAGCTGCTGCCGGTCAGTGCAGACAATACTAAACTAGACAGACCATTCTAGACTGACTTGGGAAACTTCCTATCTAATGCTCCCCTTTCCCGAGTAGTATTGAAGAGGGTTGCAAAAGGGTTGTCTTGACACCTTGGCCCTTTCTTCTCCGGGGGGAGGGAATTTACCTTTTCCCGGATTTCCAGTGCTCGCTTGCATAATGGTTCTGCCTCCTTGTATTTCCCCCTTTTGCCGTAGAGAACAGCCAAGTTATTCAGGGTTGCTGCAACCTGTAGAGAAACGTAAGCAGACCTAACATTAGAGCCATGGAAGAACGAAAGAAAGAAAGAAAGAAAGAAAGAAAGAAAGAAAGAAAGAAAGAAAGAAAGACCTATCAAGCAAGATTCCTTTAAGCACCACTATCTTGCAAGCATCCATGGCAAAGATGGTCCAAGATTTTTACAGCAGAATGGCCTATTTCAGGGACTAACTCGCTCACCTTACCTGTCTGGACTCCTTGTTCAGCTTTTGCAGCAAAAAGAACCTCCCTTTTGAGTCATCTAGCCCTGACTTGGCACCAAACCCTTCCAAAGGGTCAGCTGACCATGTAACGTGACACTCCTGCAAGTCCCCTTGGCCACATGACTGGCTTACAGCTCCCCACTGCTCAGAACCTCCTTCTCATCAAAGTCCAGGGAAACAGCTACTTACTGCAGGGTGGTCCTTGCCAAGCGTCTTCTCCCTGATGGACAGTGCATCGTTCAGAAGGTGAGCTGCCTCCTTGTATTTGTTCTGATCCCTGCAGCACAAAGTGAGGCACATATTGAGCAATGCTGGAGGGACAGAGATTGTATCACACAAGACCCAGGGAGGTCCTTCCTCCTTCGCCACACAACTTTCCACAGTTAAGTTCAAAGCACTGAGTTTCCCTGTCCTGGACAACTGTTCCGTAGTCACACAAGTGGAAAACCCAAGAAAGCCCTGTTCCTTCCAAAGTGAGTGAGTGTCTGCCGGAGTTGATAAGGTTCATTACTGAGTTATTTGAAGTTCAACAGATCACTCTCCTTCCCAGGCTGAGAGAAATAAGGTGAAAACAGGATATTTATTGGGACAGTGTGATTTTTGCAGCTGCTGTTAAAGTTGCAAAACAATGAAGCACGGGACGGTGCAATGGAGAACTTCTGAAATAACAATGGGATACTAGCTCTGTCCAAGGCATGATGGAGAACAGCAACACCCGGGAAAAGATAGACATAACATTTTACAAGGACAGGAAGAAACATCACAGACAGAATAAATGCCACACACAAGAAGAACAAGGACATAGTTTGAATGCTTCACCTGCAAGTTTATAAATCATTTAATGTGTCGATACAAATGGAAGTCGTTAAAATGGCAGTTGTTGTATAAGGGATTGTTATTTTGACTGGTGTGTAATTGAAATTAGTAAGATTTTGGAATGCAGAAATAAAGTAAACCATCAATTCTAGCATGTGGAGGCCCGCCTAAATTATATAATTTGGCATCTGAATGACTGGTATTAATAACTGTATTATAATTTGGCATTGTTATAATGAGGCTATTATTGGATTGTTGTAATTGAAAACTAATAAAAATTATTATTATTAAAAAAAAGGGAGTGTCTGCCATTCCCCTCCTCCTCTCACCTGTATACTAAGGCCAAGATGTTGAGCATAGTGGCCACATCAGGGTGGTCATGGCCCGAAGTCTTCTCCAAGTCCTCCAGCGCCTGCTTGCAGAGGGGAACAGCCACTTCGTAGCGTCCCTGGGAAGCGTACTGGATCACAAGGTTGTGGAGTGTGCGCAGGCGTGCTGGGATCTCGTAACCGCCTTGCTGGGCGGCTGCCGCTGCACTGCTGTGCGGATGAGGCACTGCAAACATAAGAGCGCATTAATCGAGGATAGAGGAGGCAGCTCGCCATGCCATGGGGGCTATGGCCCATTCCTACTGGCTAGCACTCCCTCTCAAATGAGACACAACAGCCGCTGGAAGATAGGTCCAAAAAGGTAGCTTTATGACTCTTCCTTCCATCCGACCTCTGCACACAGTTACCCCAGTTGCCGCTTTGATCTGCAGAACCAGCACTTTGACAAGTGCCACATGATGTTTGTTCTTGCACTTGCAAGGAATTATACACCCAGGAACTCCCCGCCCATTGATATTAGACAGGCGCCTTTGCCATACTGTCTGCAAAAAACCTCTTCGCTTAGGCAGCAGTTCTCATCCTGTGGGTCCCCAGATGTTGTTGGACTACAACTCCCATCATCCCTGAGCTCTGGCCTTGCTAGCTAGGGGTGATGGGAGTTGTAGTTCAACAACATCTGGGGACCCACAGGTTGAGAAAGGCTGGCTTAGGGCAAGCATACCTAGACACATATAATTTTGACATGTGTTTTAACAAAAAATTATGCGTATTTTTTTTTAAAAAAACACTGCTGACTTTACTTGCATTTTGAAATCTTGTTTTTAAACACCTGATCTTAATGTAAATTTTATATCGTATTATGCAACCACTGCTTAATGGTTTTGATGAGGAAGTGGTATGCAAATCCTGCTGGTTAAATAAATGAATAATAAAATAAGGAAGAATGCAACATACACCCTTGGCCCTGGTCCTCTTCCTCATTTGGAAACAAGTCATCCAAGGAATCTTTCGTGGAATCGCCTTCTTTCTCCTCCTGAGACATTGATGGGTGGGGCGGAAGAGACAAAGAAAAAGGGGGAAAGGAAAGCATGAGTGCTTAATATTTCACTTAAGTAGTTAAGCTTAAGCTTAACCAAGCAAGCCCATTCAAAGGTTCTCTTCCCCAGCAAGGGAAGACCAACCTAGTTACTGTAGCTGGGGTGAGCCATGTCTTCCTCATCCACCCAGACAAACTCAAATTGCTAGATGCTCTATCAGGACCTCTTGGAAAGACCATCGCTACTAGACTTTCAAGCAGAAAGAGCTCCATGTCGAGGCACAGGCGTCTTCCCCCACCCCAAAAAGTTCTGGGCGCTCACCGATGGGGACACATCCTCATCGTATTTCTTCAGCTGGTTCATGAACTCCAGGTGCTTCTTCTCCTCCTCCAGCTGCGCCACCGTCTGCTCGCTGCGCTGCAGCTTCTGCTGGGTGTTTGCCAACTCGTCCCGCAGCCACTGGTTCTCCTGGCACAGCCGGCGCACCTGGGCCCGCAGCTTCTGCTTCTCAGATTCCACTGCGTTCAGGTGGTTTGACAAAGCCATCATCACCTGGCCCAAAAGCAAGAAGAGACGCTCGCTGTTGCCTAACGCGGAGGTGGGAAAACCTCTGCGCTTCCTTCAGGGTAACCTTTGGGTGGTGGGGGCAGGGGGCACATTAACAGTGGTAGGCGGAGCCAGAGGCAAAAGTGGGTGGAGCAATGAACGTAAATGTTACCTTTGTACAGCATGCTAGTTTCTAAACACACCCACCCACCAACACATATCCCCCTCTTTGGAGGGAAGAGAGTCATTATCAGAGCTCAGGGACATATTCTAGCCAGGCAAAAACATATGGCCATGAACAGTTCAGAGGACCAGCTAAAGAGGCCTGAGGGGGCGCATGTAGGCCCCTCACAGGCCTGAGTCTCCACACCCCTGGCCTATTGCAAGAATAGTGCCCCCTTGGGAGGTCCCTCTTCAGTGGCAGTTTCCATGTTGCTCTATCCAAAAACCTCCTGGCTGGCCTGACTTAAGGTTCCCTGTCTCAGTAAAAAGAAAAAAAAACTACTACAGGAGATTCCAAGGCCTGCAGGAAGTATAAGTCAGAGGATCACCTAGCCCAAGTCCTTGCCTCAGACTAAAATATGCAACGCTTGGGTTCAACAAGTTGGGATGATCATCTGTCATGGAAGCTTTGAGGTTCTTGCATACAGGGATTGGACTAGTTCTATGATTTGATGAAGTTGTGGTCTTGGGGGTGTGTGAATATGGCCCCTTAAGGAGTGCCATAAGGGCCCCACAGCTGCCTCCAAAAGTCACCTATGGGCTGCCAAGGAGAAGCAAGGCTGCGGTTAATGAGTAAGAGGAAAGGGAGTGGGGGAGACACAAAGTTGGAACCATATTCAAGACATCCATGCCAGGCAGGCCACTCCAGCTGCTTGCCCAGCTGTATTCTGGAGTCTTCCAAGACAACACAAAGGGTTGTGGGACAGGGGAGGACTTGAAGACCAGCAAAATGTGGAGGGCCTGACCACCTCTTCGGGTCCCTTATTTGTCAAGGAGGGCAGTGCTGCTGGACAGAGGGCCCAGGACAGAGGAACAACAATTCCTAATCTCCATTCCCCATCATTCATGCAGATTAGCTGAGTACCAGATTTGTATCTCTAAGGGCTGTGCTAAAACTGTTACAATTTTGCATCTATAGAAGCTGATCCTTTGACTTTCATATGCTGGTGCACATACATGTTTTAATGAATAATAAAAATCTGAATAAATGTGTACTTGGTTTATTTTGCAAAAGTTACCACTTTTGCTAAATCATGGGATGGAGAAAGGATTGACTTTAAGGCACCTGAGCAAGGAACAGAAATCCAGCCAAACACACACACACACACACACACCTGCCCTGCAAAGTCAAGACTTCAGCAACTTCACACAAAGTTTCAAGCCTATCCTGACAACCAGAAGGCTAGAAACTTGCATTTTTTAAAAAAGAAATGCTACAAAAGCTTATAGATGTTGAATTCTATGCCCAAAGCAGCAATTATCCTGTATAAGAGTGGCAGAGTCCTGCCTAGACCCAAACATGTTTCACAGAGCCAGCTAAGGCAATATACAGTACTTGACAACCTTTTTAAAGAATGATTTCCCATACAGTCGTACCTTGGAAGTTGAACGGAATCTGTTCTGGAAGTCTGTTCGACTTCCAAAACATTTGGAAACCAAAGTGCAGCTTCCGATTGGCTGCAGGAAGCTTCCAAAAGCTTCGGCTTCCAAAAATAGTTCCCAAACCAGAACAGTCACTTCCAGGTTTGCGACATTCGGGAACCAAAACATTCGAGAACTAAACTGTTCAAAAACCAAGGTACGACTGTATTTCCCTTACTTTGACGGACCCATATGCCGCTCCAAGACACCCCAATGGGCTGCCCCTTACCTGAGCCTCTCCGAGTCCCAGCTCAATCATCTCCACTGACTTGCGCAGCAGGTTGGCCTTTTCATGCACTAGGTTGGCTTCCTCGTCCTTCTTCAGACACTTGATGGTCTCTAGCAGGCTGTGCAAGATCGAGTTGTGCTCATTCTTCAGGGCTTCCAGCCCCTGCATCACTAGTTTGGTGTTGGAGATGATCTCCTCTTGACTGAGCTTGTCCATCTTCTCCTCTCTGGGATATACCATCGTGGACATAGTCATGCGCAGCTACGATCCCCACCTACGGAAGGAAAGGGCAAGGTTGCTCACTTGGACAGGTCAGGTCCTGAAACGTTGAAAGCAACAGCTGCACACAGCTGATCCCATAGAGAGAGAGGTCTTATTCCCACTTAGCCTTATCACCTGGAGAGAAAGACGGAGAGGGAGAGACAGAGAAGGAAATTCCCAC
This sequence comes from Podarcis melisellensis, assembly GCF_964234715.1. Classification (NCBI taxonomy): domain Eukaryota; kingdom Metazoa; phylum Chordata; class Lepidosauria; order Squamata; family Lacertidae; genus Podarcis; species Podarcis melisellensis. Next base: position 18,894,747 of record NC_138530.1, on the reverse strand, counting down.
AACACCTCGCGGCTCTGTGTCCTTGCATAAAGAAGAACACGGCATGTCATTGGTAGGCACAACTTGGGTAAGGTTGATGGCGACGTCAAAGCTGCTACCACCCCCACACCCTTGGGAATAAAGAAAGCTGATTTAGCTGCCATTTAAGAGCACGGGAGGAAGAGCAGAGAGCACACCTCCAGCCCCAGAGGTCACATAAATCCAGCACGGAACGGGATGAAACAGGGACACATAGATTACAGTATGGCCACCGAAAGGCAATGAGAAATTAAGTTGCTATTTCTTTCTCCTCACAACAGAAAGCCTCAACGGCTCAAGAAATACAAGTGTATCTTCCAGAGAACCAGGAGGACAAAATGTTTTGACGGTCTGGTTCCGGACTCAACTCCATAGAAGAAAAAGACGGGGATTCGCACTCTTAAAACTGAGGAGGGTTCTGGTGTAAGTGGGGGAAAGGAAGAGAAGGTGCTGTATAATTGCTCAGCTCCTCCAAGCACGTTGACAAGTCAAGCCTTCCTAATTTCCGACCTGAGACTCTGGGAAGAGGCTCTGTCTCCCACCCACAACCCCTCATTTGCATTTCCATGGCACTGTACAAATGCTAGCCATTGCTGAACTTCAAGGATTAGGGTTTGTGGGGCTTGGCAAACAGGCGAGAAGAAAGAAGGAGCCGCCAATGCGTTCTTGAAACCTGCAGAGGGGCTGAAACGAATGAGCCATAAACACACAGCTTTGACAGTGAGAAAGCTGGCAGCCTTCACTAACGCGTACATACACATTTGCCATGCCGGCAGTGCAAAGCTAAGCAAAAGTTTGCCTAGGAAAACAAGGGAGGGAGAGAGAGATGCAGATTATACAGAGGCAACATTCCTCTCCAGCCCTACAGACACTTTCCCTGTTTTGTTGTGGTTGAAAGAAGACGCCAAGATCCGGTTCCTGCTCCTTTGCCCAGCAGTTACCTGGACTCAAATCCTCTCTCAAAAAGATGTGCAGCAGCAATCCGATCTGTTCCACCCACTCAGCCAGCCAGCCAGCCGGCCGGCCGGCAGGTCTCCTTACTCCATGCACCCAGAGACTTCCACAGGAAGGGGGCTTACCTCATCAGAGCAGCTGTTGCCGGTGGCAGTGCTTGCTGCAGAGACAAGAGACGGAAACCTGGGCTTGTGTGACCCTCCTTGGCAGGAGGCCAGGCTCTTACGCTACCCAGACAAGGCGGAGTAAGGGGTGGAGAGGAGAGAGGGAGGAGGCTATCAGCAGATCTGCCTTTGTTCTCAGTCTGGTCCCACCTCTCTCTCTGTGGGTGTGGGTGTTCTCTCCCCGGGATCTTTGCTAGGCAACTGTCCCGCCTCCCTGTGTTTGCCCAGAAAGTCCCACTAAAAGAAACCACCCAGCGCCAGGGCAATGGGTGCCTCTCTCCCAGCACAGCTGCCCTTCATCCCTGCTCCCCAGGTGGGAAAAGGACTGACCCTCAAACCTAGGTCTCCTCGCAGCCATACAGATCAGGAGCAGGAAGAACAAAGAAGGAAGGGAAGGGGGGAAAGGAAGGAGTGGCAAGAGCCCTAGTTTGCTTTTCCAAGTCAGAAAGGGGGGCTGAGAGCAAGGGAGGGATGCTCAGGCTGCTACAGAGGGGAGAAAAGCAGGGTTATGTTCCACCAGCAGGGTGGCCAGGGTGTGTGGTTTTTGCTGGAAGGGCAAAGAAGAGAAAATCTTTTTGTGCTATGGTGGAGAGCCTAAGCACCGGGCATATTTTTGTAAACCACTTTGAGGTTTCGGTGTCGTTTTTTATTTATTTAAATGATCAATGGCTTATACATTTTCTAAAATAAAATAAATAAAAGGAGAAGAATGCAGTTTTCACACCTTAATTGTAACGGGTGGGTGGGGATGTTGTTGGCATTTTGGTGCTATTTAAGCGCTAAGTTGTGTGGAGCATATCATAAACAGCTAAAAACAACAACTTTAAAAAGTAAAGAGTACAGTATCCCTAAGGTCTGCCCCCAATAAGAAGCACCCCCCCTTTCCAAATTCAGAGCTACAGCACCTGCACAAGCAACACTGACAGCAAAACCTACATATAGTAAGTAAAATAGAAGCATCACCACCCAACCCCCCCCACTCATCTTTCCCTCCCCTCCACCTCTTTCCCCCTTTTCTTCTCAATGTCTCAACAAATGAAACTGACTTGTAAAAATGTTACATGGAAATATATATACAGTGGTAGCTCGCAAGACGAATGCCTCGTAAGACGAAAAACTCGCAAGACGAAAGAGTTTTTCGTTTTTTGAGTTGCTTCGCAAGACAAATTTCCCTATTTGTCTTGCAAGTTTGTTTCCTTTTTCTTAAAATCGTTAATACCCAGGGAATCCGTGCTTCGCAAGACGAAAAATTCGCAAGACGAAAAAACTCGCAGAACGAATTAATTTCGTCTTGCGAGGTACCACTGTGTATATCTCTCTCTCTCTCTCTCTATATATATATATATATACACACACACACGAGAAAGACTTTCACATACTTTTGTAAATCAAGAAAATATTTAATAAAAAAAAGAGCTACAGCACCTTCAGCTCCACACATTTAAGCTTAATATAGTCCCCTTAAAAAAAAAAAGATTTATAATTTCAAGTAATAAAGCATACCCATTGAAGGAAAAGAGAGCTTAGTACTTGTACTGAAAAGAAAGAAAAACAACAGCTGAGGGTTGTAGTTTTAGACGTTCCAAGAAAGGCAATCAAATGAAAGTGTCTTTCCATAAGGTTCCATGATTAGATAGAGGATGAAAACTATGTGTGATTGCAGTGGCGTAGCGTGGGTTGTCAGCACCTGGGGCAAGGCAAGTAATTTGTGCCCCCTAACCCGTGGATTTGTACCCCCTAACCCGTGGATTTGCGCCCCCTAACCCTAACCCCCAGATGTTGCGCCCGGTGCGCCCGGCCCCCCCCGCACCCCCCACGCTGCGCCACTGTGTGATTGTCTTAACAAAGTCAATAAAGGGCTACTAAGTTGTACAAAAAGTGTGAGTCTCTCCCGCCCTCCCAACTCTGATTATTATTCCTTTTGTGAAATGGTTAATATGTTCATAAGCAAGATGTCCCATACTTGGGAAACCCAGGCTTCAAAAATATTTGCATTTAAAGTTTTCCCATTTTTTGCAAACACTAATCTAGCATAGTCCCTTATTTTTAGGATACTTGAAAGCTATTGGAGTGGCGAAAGCTTTCTAAACACAGTTCACAATCCTGTCAGTACAAAGCATTTTTGTTCAGCACAATCTAGTCACAAGGATGTTTAAAGACCCAAACTCTGCAGCTTAACTGAGTTGTGCTTTATTACATAAAAGGTAAAGGTAAAGGGACCCCTGACCATTAGGTCCAGTCGTGACCGACTCTGGGGTTGCGGCGCTCATCTCGCTTTATTGGCCGAGGGAGCCGGTGTACAGCTTCCGGGTCATGTGGCCAGCATGACTAAGCCGCTTCTGGTGAACCGGAGCAGCGCACAGAAATGCCGTTTACCTTCCCGCTGGAGCAGTACCTATTTATCTACTTGCACTTTGACGTGCTTTTGAACTGCTAGGTTGGCAGGAGCAGGGACCGAGCAATGGGAGCTCACCCTGACGCAGGGATTCGAACTGCCAACCTTCTGATCGGCAAGCCCTAGGCTCCGTGGTTTAACCCACAGCGCCACCCAGTGCTTTATTACATAGATCATAGATCATAGAAATTATAGTATTATAGAGTCCAACCCCCTGCAATGCTGAAATATTTTGCGCAACATAGGGCTCAAACCCACAACTCTGAAATTAAGAGTCCTGTGCTCTACTGAGCTATCTCACATCTGCAAACGTCTAGAACTTTTCCACATGTCCAAGACAAAGAGAGGGGCTCCCCAGCACATTTAACTATGAAGATATCCAGGCAAAAGTGCATGTGTGTGTACTTTAAACTTGTACTTCAACTGTCTCCATAAACAGAGCCAAAAGGGATCACAAAATAATTCACAAAACTAACAGGTAAAATAAAAATGTGTAACCAAAGAGAATAAAAAAATACAACTAGAGTAAATTGAAATACCAATGGGTAATCACACAGAATGCCTGTCTATGTTAAAAGACATCTAACTTTCCTTCGAAAAAACTGGAAGGCCTGGCCTGGGCAGGCTATCTTAGGGAGGATGTTCCAGAATTGGTTACATACGCTTCAGGTTACAGACTCTACTAACCCAGAAATGCTACCTTGAGTTAAGAACTTTGCTTCAGGATGAGAACAAAAATCGTACAACGGCGGTGCAGCAGCAGCAGGAGTCCCCATTCGCAGTCTCTGCCTGGACACTGAGGTCCAGCGCCGAGGGCCTTCTGGCGGTTCCCTCATTGTGAGAAGCCAGGTTACAGGGAACCAGGCAGAGGGCCTTCTTGGTAGTGGCACCCGCCCTGTGGAACGGCCTCCCACCAGATATCAAAGAGAAAAATAACTACCAAACTTTTAGAAGATATCTGAAGGCAGCCCTGTTTTGGGGAAGCTTTTAATGTTTGATGCATTACTGTATTTTAATATTTTGTTGAAAGCCGCCCAGAGTGGCTGGGGAAACCCAGCCAGATGGGCGGGGTATAAATATTATTATTATTATTATTATTATTATTATTATTATTATTATTATTATGTGGTGCTTCAGGTTAAGAACAGTTTCAGGTTAAGAACGGACCTCCGGAACGAATTAAGTACTTAACCCGAGGTACCACCGTATAAGATGCCCCTTATTTTGGGGGACATAAAATTGAGAAAATGCACTATGCACTATCTGTGTGTAAGACGACCCCTTATTTTAAACTTCAAAAATTTAGGAAAAAATATAGTCTTGTACACAGAAAAATACGGTATTTTTCTTGAGTCTGGGGTACAGCAGCAAGGTCATTCCCACAGCACTGAATAAGCGATAAGTGGCACAGGACTAAAATACAGACACTATATGCGGCTTTGTTATCCATGAAAACCTTTCAATGAAAATATTTTTTTAAAGTGGCACAGAACTACCTAAACACCCTTTAATTGGATCCCTGGATCCAATTAAACTCACTTTGGTTACCAATTTTGTATCAAAAACATTCACCCACAAGGAGAACAAACCAGGAAATTTGACGCTTCTATAACAACTTCTGCTTTCTTCTCATCTTGGTTGTTTGCCAAGGTTACAAAAATAAATACTTTGGGGGTGGGGAGTACCAGAATAGCAGGCAGATGGTCACTCTCCCCTATCCAAATGGGCTTGTCACAGCAATACTGTGGCCATTTAGTCATGCCTACTAAATCCTCACGCATCTCCGGTTTGAATAAGCTCATCAATACTTACTTCTAGCAAAGACAACAGATGAGTTCCTACAAAGCTCTGAGCCCTGAGGCTACCAATGCTGGGATTTGACTCATCATAGCTGTAAGGTGTGGGATGGAAAAGGTTTGCACAAAGCAGCTATAGCAGTTATTCTAAACTAGACGCTCCATAAAAACTCCTGGGTTCTCTGATCTCTGTGCTTCCAGATATAAATTGGCCGGAAAGGCAAGTCAAGGTAATTATGGGGGGAATGGTAAGTTGTACACTGGGAATCTAGTGACCTACTCAGAGTTCTTTAATGAATCTTTCTTTCTTTTACTATGTGGAAGGGAGAAGCATTTCACGTAGACAAGCTAAGAGGCAGAGGGTGTGTGTTCAAAGTTGGAGGGGGGGGGAAACCCACCATGATATCCCATGAACAAAACACTTCTAAGATCAGCATCACAGTCTTAAACGTACAACTGGCTCCAACTCATCTGCCTGGCTCACAGAATAGGGGGGCGGGAATTGCTGCAAGGGGGCAGCAAAGATATCTCAGGTCTCCCCCCTGAATTTTCCACTTTGGTGAAACCAACAACTGCTAAAACTCTGCCCTGTAAGACATTCAACTACAGTGGTACCTTGGGTTACAGACGCTTCAGGTTACAGACACTTCAAGTTACAGGCTCTGCTAACCCAGAAATAGTACCTCAGGTTAAGAACTTTGCTTCAGGATGAGAACAGAAATCGCATGGGGGCAGTGCAGCAGCAGTGGGAGGCCCCATTAGCTAAAGTGGTGCTTCACCAGGTTAAGAACAGTTTCAGGTTAAGAACAAACCTCTGGAACGAATTAAGTACTTAACCCGAGGTACCACTGTACTTTGTCTTAGAAGGCTGAAGCATTCATCTTGGGAGGCTGCCTGTTGCATCTCTGCATGATTTGCTGCTCTGGACTTTCCTCCTCCAAACCACTATCCTCTGAGGGAAGCCACGTCTGCTGCTTCTCTTCATTAGGAGTGCCAGGATAATTAACCACCCTCAGAGGAGGTTGCCTGTTGCATCTCTGTGCAAGTCATTGCTCTGGGCGTGTTTTATACATTCAGGAGGCGTGTCCAGAGCAAGTGAAGTGGATAAATGCAAGGGGCAGGCTTTTCTGAGGGCAGGTATTCCTTACTCTTCCTCCTAACAAGCTTTATGTTTAGAGCGTGGAAGGGTGATGTCCACCGAGTTTGAACCCTGCCCTGCTCTTCAGCCTGATCTCTAGCTAAAAAAGCCGCTGGATCATCTAATTTATGATGGATCCCCTGTATCCATGCAGATAACATTGGTCCTTCAGCCAAACTATGTTCATTTGGCTATCCAGCCTTGCAGCATTCACTCCTCAAAAAACATTCAGCGCCAACAAGTACTCTAAAGGGCAAAGCACACCCCTTCCCAGCAGTGCTATTTTTCCAGAAAAAGAGGTGCTGAAACTCATCGTGAATGCCTCTCTTGTTTTCTTATAATGGCAATAGCACCCGCCTGAGAGGTGCTGGAACTGAGTTCCAGCTGAAAAAAGCTCTGCTTCTAAGGAAGGAAATTAAAATATGCATCTAAGTGGCTTCAGAATGCTTTGCATACTGAAATGTGACAGGGGTGGAATCTACACACATATAAAAACCACTTTGAAAATGCCTTTTTAAAAGTGTTTTTAAAAATACATTGAATTTTCTATAAAGTTCCCCATCGCCATCTCGTGTCACATTGTATAGTGCACTTAAAACACACTTTAAAAGTTTTATTTGCAGCTGCAGAGCTGAGTCCCGACACATTTCCTAATGCACCAGGAGAGCAGCCCATTGGGAACAGGCAACACGAAACATTCCTAATTCACAACCTGTCCAGAAATCAACCCACACAATCAGGCTGGTCATAACAGGGAAAACCCACAAGCTCTTGACCACTAGTGGCTTGGAAATAGTTCATTCAGCAGCCATTTCCCTCACTAGAAGATGGGAGTTTTTCACCTTTCCCCAGGAGTACAGCTTACAACAGGGATGGGGAACTTGTGGCCCTCCAGATGTTGCAGAATTGCAACTCTCACTATCCTAGGCCACTTGTCATGCTGGCTGGGGCTGATGGGAACAGGAGTTCAAGAACATCTGGAGGGCCAATGGCACTGCACTGCAGAGGATTGGACCTCATGGTCCCTTCCAACTCTATGATTCAAAATTCAAGTATAGATGGTGGGGGGATAGGGGAAAATATTAGATTGTGCCCACATTTCTTTAAACAGCTACTGTTTTTAAGATGGGGTCAGCAAACATTTTCAGCAGGGGGCCGGACTATATTTTTTGGGGGCGGTGGGAATGAACGAATTCCTATGCCCCACAAATAACCCAGAGATGCATTTTAAATAAAAGGGCACATTCGCCGATTCCTGGACTGTCGGCGGGACAGATTTAGAAGGCGATTGGGCTGGATCCGGCCCCCGGGCCTTACTTTGCCTACCTATGTTCTAAGACATATGGATTTCAACTTTATGCCGGGAATATGGTTAACTTCTGCAAAATCCACAAGTGCTCCCCCATTCTTGTCTCTGATACATTAGGATCTTGTTTACTAAGGGATGAGACAATAAATATGTTAGCCTTCTAGGCACAGCTGCTGTAAAATAGTAGTTATCATTTGTACTTTTCACCTGCAACATGCTTTGCCATTTTCATGCATGCCCACTTCACAATTCTGCAGGGGAGCTCGCGATTACTCCCATTTTATGGATGGGGAAGTGAGGCTGAGAAACAGCGACTCGCCCGAGGCCATGCAAAGTCTAAAGCAGATTGGCATCTGAACCCAGGAGCTTCCAGACTGAAATCAAACCCACCATCTATTGCAGCACACTGGACTTCAGGCTCCGTAAGATGACTGGCATGCACTAATCCTGTACCTTACTCTGCATTCCCAGAGGCTGATGCAGAAGTGCTGAGTCCCACTGCACCGGATAATCGAGTCTTATCTTCAGAGAAGCAAGTTTAACCAAGGCGGCAGCAATAAATGGACAAGTACTTTAAGAGAGGAGGGAGAACGGCCTTGGTTGATGTGCCTCCCTAGCGCATCGCGAAATCCCCAACCCTGGTAGGCCACATCTATAATTCACACTGAAAACCAGGCTTTGCCTTCCACCTATTAGCTCAGAGTTGTTGCTCTGCAGGAGCTTCACGCCAGCTGCTGCCCTCTGCTTTGTCTTGCGATGCAGCCAGCAACCCCACCCTGCTGCTGAAATAATTCAGAGTTCCCTTTAATCCAATCCATCCCGACACAACCCATGGCCCTTGTTAAACATGGACTCCATCTTCCTGCTCTACCAATCAGCCTGGTCCAGAGGGGCTCCATCTGAATACAAATAAACAAAACAAGCTTGCCGTTTTGCCAGTAAGAACGGACGGCACTCCGATCTTTGTCCTTCAGCTCCCGAAAGTGGAACCCCCCCCAAAAAAACCCACAGAGCAACTTACACTGCGAAGAAGCCAGTTTCCACAGAAGCCTCCTCGGGCCAAGTGATGCTACAGAAACTGCATGGCGTTAGTTATTAGCAGAACACACAGAGAAGACGGCAGCATTTGATGCTCTGAATTCCCTCTCCACCAGAGGCAGAGTTACTATGCAGTTTGGTGGTGACCCACCCACTGCAGCAGTAGCAGCAGCAGAGATGCAGCCAGACTGCCGAGAGAGCAAATGCTCTCCTGCAAGCACAGAAAGATTCACATCCGAGGCACTGGTCCATAGGAAGTGACGGAAATACAAAGGAACAGAATCAGCACCCTTGCAGGTTGCCCATCCTGCAGCCAGGGCAAGCCAGCTCTTCAATACGCCCCACCCTGACTTCTCAGCCACCAGTAAGTTGCAGGCTTACTGTACAATGGCACCTCAGGTTACATACGCTTCAGGTTACAGACACTTCGGGTTACAGACTCCACTAACCCAGAAATAGTACCTCAGGTTAAGAACTTTGCTTCAGGATGAGAACAGAAATCACGCCGCAGCGGCACGGGAGCAGTGGGAGGCCCCATTAGCTAAAGTGATACCTCAGGTTAAGAACTTTACCTCAGGATGAGAACAGAAATCACGCAGCAGCGGCATGGGAGCAGTGGGAGGCCCCATTAGCTAAAGTGATAACTCAGGTTAAGAACTTTACCTCAGGATGAGAACATAAATCACGCGGCAGCAGCACAGCGGCTGCGGGAGGCCCCATTAGCTAAGGTGGTACCTCAGGTTAAGAATAGTTTCAGGTTAAGAACAGACCTCCAGAACGAAATAAGTTCTTAACCCGAGGTACCACTGTATTGCCATTATGTTGGGCTACTGTTCAGAGCTCCTTGGAGGAACGATGGGATTCTGGGCATGGTGTGAGAGCACATGATGCAGCCACCCTGCTGAAGCTAAAGCAGTTCTTCCTACTAAGGGTTCAGGATCACAGCCTTACTAAACTAAGCAGTCAGACTATCCCAATTCTGAACACGGAAATAAGCGCTGCTAACTTCAATGCAACTTACAGATCTAAAACATAATGGGTGGCCTTCCGATATCCAGGGAACAGCATGTCTTCATTTGAACCTTCCTGCACATATTGATTTTCAAAAAACAAAGGCCCAGATTTAGAAAATCATGGACCACCAAGGATAACAAAAAGAGGGCCTGTTTTAGGGACTGTACCCCTAAATTGGAAGCATTTGTCCAGGATAATCCATTAAAGGCTCATTCTTGATGGCCTTTGGTGGAAGACTAGATCAAGATTTGAGGAAATTCTCTCTAGTTCTACTAATGATAAAGGTAAAGGGACTCCTGACCATCAGGTCCAGTCTTGGACGACTCTGGGGTTGCGGTGCTCATCTCGCTTTATTGCCCGAGGGAGCCGGCGTACAGCTTCCGGGTCATGTGGCCAGCATGACTAAGTCGCTTCTGGCGAACCAGAGCAGCACAAGGAAACCCCGTTTACCTTCCCACCGGAGCGGTACCTATTTATCTACTTGCACTTTGACGTGCTTTCGAACTGCTAGGTTGGCAGGAACAGGGACCGAGCAACGGGAGCTCACCCTGTCGCAGGGATTCGAACCGCCGACCTTCTGATTGGCAAGTCCTAGGCTCTGTGGTTTAACCCACAGCGCCACCCGCGTCCCTACTGATATTATAGCCATATATATTTTTAAGACACTGTTAGGTGCCCTGCAGTGGCCTTGGGGAGAATCCTTGCAACCTGTTTTAGAATTATACTAAATTATACTATATTTACTCCAGGAAGTGCCTTCCAGACATTGTTGGACTCCCATCATCCCTGACTACTAGCCATACTGGCATGGGTGAATGGGAGTTGTGATCCAACTACATCTGGAAGACACCACATTGGCTACCCCTACTTTACTGAGTAATGCCCCTAGACCTCTCACTGCTCATCCTCCTGTCTCTACATTGCTACTTCCCTCCTATTAAACAAATTGAGACCTTTTCCCCTACCCCATTTCTCCCTCCTTTGGGGAAGGGCTGTAGCTTAGTGAGTGAGTGAGTGAGTGAGTGCTCTGCATGCAAAAAGACTTGGGTTCAATCCCCAGCCCCCCAGGTAGGGCTGGGAAGGGCTTCTGTCTGAAACCCTGGAGAGCTGCTGGCAGTCAGTGTAGACAGTACTGAGCTAGATGGGTAAAGGTAAAGGTGAGCTAGATAGACCAATGGTCTGACTCAATATAAAGGACGCTTCCTATTGTTATGAGAGAAAAAACTGCTCCTTTTCCCTTATAGGGTATGCAAGAGGCCGTATAGAGTCCTTAAGTAGGTTCTCTATTGGTAGGAGAAAATAACAGAGGCCAACCAGAGAATATTGAGAAGCAAAGCAGTTTAATAAGCCTGATCTTTATTAAACTGTTGCAACAGGGTCCCCCACTCACCCCACGCAGGGAGGGAGGAGAGGAACCCCAAACAATGGCATGCAAGCCCTAATATAGACTTTTGAAATTGCCCATCCTTTAGCTCAAGACCACCCCCCAAACATCATACAAACATAACAGAAGGAGGTGTTCTCCAATAGAAATACATGACAGGGGGCAGTCTACCACAGAAATCCTATTTGTCGGGATACCTGACAATGGTCACTGATTGCTCCACCTGGGCAGCCTGGCCATTCCTTTTGAAATGCTAAATACTTAGTTCCTGAATCCAGATCCCAGGCTCACTACAAAGCCTAGGACTTGCCGATCAGAATCCCCGCGACGGGGTGAGCTCCCGTTGCTCGGTCCCTGCTCCTGCCAACCTAGCAGTTCGAAAGCACGTCAAAGTGCAAGTAGGTTAACTCTGGTGGGTAGGTAAACACCGTTTCCGTGTGCTGCTCTGGTTCGCCAATAAAGTGAGATGAGCACCGCAACCCCAGAGTTGTCCGTGACTGGACCTAATGGTCAGGGGTCCCCTTTACCTTTACCTTTATGCCCTTAAGACAGAATTTGAGCAAAGAGACAATGGGGAGGCTTTCCCGTTTTTCTTCCTCGCTGCAGAGAATATTTGAGGTCACTGGAAGAGTCAAAATGGTTTCAGGATTGCTCTCCTGTGCTATTTCAGACATGTGGTTTATATACTTATGCACATGTTTGCCTTGTAAATTTATGGACATAAGATTTATATATATGAGACCTTAGAATTCCTATAGCACTATGTTCCTAAATTATAAGTCAAAATAGAAAAGTATACAGTGAAGCACCAGACCCATCTTTTAATGGCATGTCAAGACACACAACCCTTGTCAAGTGCTACCCTCCAACATGCCTGTCTTCAAAGGGAAGACAGGCATGCCAGGCTCCCTGATATGTATTTACCCCATTTGAGTTAACAGGAAAGCCAAAACGTTAAAACAGGTACTGGGTGGGGCTGGGCTTTGCCCCAAGTGCAAGATAAGCACTTACCATAAAACTCAAGTACAAGGCAGCCTTGTCTCTTGCTTTATATCAAGAGAGAAGAAAAACAAGGCTTTTCACTCCACGGCTAGGTAAATATTAACTCTGCTCTCCCATTCCAAGGTGGTTTAATTATAGCCGCACCCAATGGAGATCTGTGGTCGCTTACAGCCATTGGGACTCTGTAAAGCCGCACGGAAGACGTCAAGGGATATTAAATGTTAAACAGGGCGGCTTGCTGAGTGAAATGAAAATCGGCATGCAGGAGGAAAGAGCGAATAGAGGAAGCACTTCATACAGCTTGAACAGAACTATACTTGTCTAATAACAACGTAAGGAGAGCCCGCAGGATCAGGCCAAGGGCCTATCTTGTCCAGCATCCTGTTCTCACCATCCGCCCCCCTCCCTTTCCCCTAAGAAAATAATAGTGTCATTTTAATGATTGTATATACCCTGGCTCCTACTTTTCAGTCAAAATTGACTCAAGAGGCTTCTAACAATTAAGGCCTATCACAAAATAATACATGACCCCAGGGGGAAGGGAGACTGGTAGAAAGAGGAGAAAGATGGAGGGTGTTTGGGACAAATCTCACTTCAGGTTTCTTTGTTTCCTGCATCGAGTGTGTCCCACTTGCCTTGCCATGCCTTGCTTTGTTTATTTATCCATTTTAAAATATAATGGACACTCAAAATCAGGAGTTTGATGACTGCAGAGAGTTTGGGTTTTGCCTCCCTCACCCCAACACACACTTTACTGTTTTTGGGTGTCATGCTAAACCAGAGTTTAGCGTGACAAGAATGAACCAATTAACCTTGGGCTTCTGCATAACGCCTTGGGCTCTAAAGAAAAGCCTGTCTGGAGCTACTGCCTATAATATGAACTTGGCTTAGTACCAACAATTGTCCAGGGGCAAAGTTTTATTTAAAAGGGTTTCCTTTCCCCCCAAATATCCCATTCCTTTCCGAACTTTTAAAACCCTCTAAAGTCAAGTACTACATTTCTTTCAGAGAATATGCAAGTGTCAAAAAGGCTAATACTACCACAGTATGATCATTTCAGCGCCATTCCTCCCAAAGCCTCACCTGGATCTACCAATTTACTCTCTTGATGAAAGCTAAAAGCTGGTACTGTTTCCTATAGCACACAGCTATTCTTCCTCACAGTGATTTATTTCCATGGCCAGTGTTTGCACACTTCATATATAATTCTACCCAAACAGCAAATGGGAAAGGGGAGAAAAAAGGGGCTTAAGGTTGAAACTGGAGTCCAACAACATCTGGAGGGCCACAGGCTCCTCATTCTTGCAGTACAGTGTCCATCTGTGCGACTCAAAAGACCAGTTGTGTGCCATTTACTCCATTAATGTGACAGCGTCCACACCCTGGGAAACGACTTCAACTACCTGGCTGAACCAGCTGGGTGTAAACTGCCAGTGAGTTGGGGACTTCTCCTACATGTCAAGACAAGACTCCGGCAGATTGACTGGATGAGACCAATACGGGTCCAACAGTCATGAAGGCAGTTTCTGCATGTGCTGTAGAGCAGTGTTCCCCAACCTTGGGCCTCCAGCTGTTTTTGGACTACAACTCCCATCATCCCTCGCTAGCAAGACCAGTGGTCAAGGATGATGGGAATTGTAGTCCAAAAACAGCTGGCGGCCCAAGGTTGGGGAACACTGCTGTAGAGGGAAGTGAGAGGCAGAAGGGGCTCATCAACTTGGGAAGGTAGCCCATCTAGGAGAAGGAAAACTCTGATCCTAAACCTCCACCATCTTGCAGGATACCTTCAAGAGAAGAAAAGGCTAAGAAGTAAACGCCTACACAAATCTGAAGTGGAGTCCCTAAGACCATGGGTAGGCAAACTAAGGCCCGGGGACCAGATCCGGCCCAATTGCCTTCAAAATCCGGCCCACGGACGGTCAGGGAATCAGCATGTTTTTACATGAGTAGAATGTGTGTTTTTATTTAAAATGCATCTCTGGGTTATTTGTGGGCCATAGGAATTTGTTCATTTTTTCACCCAAAATATAGTCTGGCTCCCCACAAGGTCTGAGGGACAATGGACCGGCCCCCTGCTGAAAAAGTTTGCTGACCCCTTGGCTAAGATGGTTGCATGGCGCCTTGCATGACTTCTTCGGGCAATTCCTGCAACCAAGCTGATGCTCTGCTTTCCTTTGGACCATATCATTTTGTAGGAGGGACTTTGTCCCAGATTGTATCTTGTGAACAGACCTGATGAAGGGTGGTATATAGATCTCATAAAATAATAATAAATAATCAGTGAGGCCGAGTGGGGAGTCTTGACGTTTGTGCAGCCCAGGACCTACATACACACTGTCCAGACTTGCACCCCAGAGAAGTCACTTCGGTGCTGCTAACACAGCATTTTTGCTTCACCCCCAGAGTTGCCCTCCATTGTATCTCAAGACAGATGCCAACAACATTTACTCTTTGAACAAGAGACACATGCAGGTTTAAAATCCTTGGCTTCTCATACCCGTGGTTGTTTCAAGACAATCTCATACGAACTCTGGTCTTCGGATGCAAGCAATCTACTTAGGCCACTTCACAAATACTGATTTCTCCCCCCTTCCCACTATGAAACACTGCTTCTATGTCAACAGATATCACCAGCAAAAATCCCTCTGCTTCCACTCTCAAGATCCCTCTTGACACAGTCTATGAGGAGAGTACGAAACAGGGGGGGCTGTGTTCAGACCAATGCTGTGAATCCCCCAGAGGTACAAAGGGCTAATTTGTTGTTAGTGTCTGAGTTGAACAATTTCCACACATCAATACCCACGCTGACAGTGCAGATCTCCCAGGCCCAGATGCAGATAATATGCCTCCACTCCATACAGAATAACAGTGGTACTGTTTTAGATGAAACCTATCCATTCTGAAGGAAATCAGCCCTGAGTGCTCACTGGAAGGACAGATCCTGAAGCTGAGGCTCCAGTACTTTGGCCACCTCATGAGAAGAGAAGACTCCCTGGAAAAGACCCTGATGTTGGGAAAAATGGAGGGCACAAGGAGAAGGGGACGACAGAGGACGAGATGGTTGGACAGTGTTCTTGAAGCTACCAGCATGAGTTTGACCAAACTGCGGGAGGCAGTGGAAGACAGGAGTGCCTGGCGTGCTCTGGTCCATGGAATCACGAAGAGTCGGACACAACTAAACGATTAAACAACAACAACTGTTTTAGGTAGGAATTGGCGTGAACATGCTACTATCGCAGAGTAAAGCTACATCAAATTACAGTGGTACCTCAGGTTACATACGCTTCAGTTACATACGCTTCAGGTTACAGACTCTGCTAACCCAGAAATAAAAGGGTTTGTTAGGTTATTCCTTACATTCTTCCCATTCTTGCTCTTCAGATACAGTGGTACCTCGGGTTACATACGCTTCAGGTTACATATGCTTCAGGTTACAGAATCTGCTAACCCAGTAATAGTGCTTCAGGTTAAGAACTTTGCTTCAGGATGAGAACAGAAATCGTGCTCCGGCGGCACGGTGGCAGCAGGAGGCCCCATTAGCTAAAGTGGTGCTTCAGGTTAAGAACAGTTTCAGGTTAAGAACGGAGCTCCAGAACGAATTAAGTACTTAACCCGATGTACCACTGTATAACTATTAAAACATTCAAGTCTGTTTACAGCAAAGCAATCTATACAACTGACACACACTCACACATCCAAGAAAAACCCACACCAGGAACGTGTCCTTTAACAGTGGTATTCTTCTGGTGTAATTTTATTTAAGCAAGCACAAATATACAGACAGAGCCGAAAGGGAAGGATACACCAGAGGATTCTTGCATGACAATCTGCAGGAGTCTGAGGCAATTTGCAACATCCAGCAATACATGAAGTGGGGGCAACTTTTCAGCTGCAATGAGGACAACCCTACTGTGGCATGCCCCCATTCAGTTGCCTACCGCGCGCTAGTTAAGGTAACAGGCTATAGCTATACAAGCTGCAGAGAGCCACAGTTTGAAAAGGCAAAGCACAGCAGCTGGATTAGCAAGCAACACAAAGGAACAACAAACAAGGAAGAACCAAGAGATATAATTAGTTGGAAGAGCAGCAGCCCAGGTCTGATACACACTCGCAGCAGCTAGTGAAATGTTATGGAAGGCAGGACACAATAGTCACCATGCAGCAGCATCTTTTCTGGTGGCCGCCCATGGAAGGCAGAACAACAACATGCTGTCTGTCAATGGCCAGCAGCGCCCTGTGATTATGTCAGTGGCCATGTTGGGTGCTGCTGGCCAGCAAAACAAACAAAGCAGGAACAGGATGATCGGTGCATTTCTTCCTCCACACACACATTAAAAAAAAAAGTCCCTCAGCCAGCTGCTGCCACAAAACTGGCAGGCAGGAAAGCAATAGGTGAGCTCTGTGATTTCCCCCACCCCACCCAAATGCACACATTATTTTTAAATCAGCTGTTTGCCTACTGCTCCACGTGGCTGGCCAGCAGCAAAATAAAACAAAATAAGAGTGGTTGGAGGTAGCGAGAGATTTTACTTTCTTGGGCTCCATGATCACTGCAGATGGTGACAGCAGTCACGAAATTAAAAGACTCCTGCTTCTTGGGAGAAAAGCAATGACAAACCTGGACAGCATCTTAAAAAGCAGAGACATCACCTTGCCAACAAAGGTCCGTATAGTTAAAGCTATGGTTTTCCCAGCAGTGATGTATGGAAGTGAGAGCTGGACCATAAAGAAGGCTGATGGCCGAAGAATTGATGCTTTTGAATTATGGTTCTGGAGGAGACTCTTGAGAGTCCCATGGACTGCAAGAAGATCAAACCTTTCCATTCTTAAGGAAATCAGCCCTGAGTGCTCACTGGAAGGACAGATACTAAAGCTGAGGCTCCAATACTTTGGCCATCTCATGAGAAGAGAAGACTCCCTGGAAAAGACCCTGATGTTGGGAAAGATAGAGGGCACAAGGAGAAGAGGACGAGATGGTTGGATAGTGTTCTTGAAGCTACCAGCATGAGGTTGACCAAACTGCAGGAGGCAGTGGAAGACAGGAGTGCCTGGCATGCTCTGGTCCATGGGGTCATGAAGAGTCAGACACGCCTAAACGACTAAACAACAACAAGAGTGGATGCTGAACTTTCTCCTGCACTACTCCACACAATGCACACTTTCCAAAAACTACTCCATAGCTAGAGCAGCTGCCTATTGTTGCTCCATGAGACCAGTGGGAAGTAAAGCAAAGAGGACGCAAATGGGCCAGGCGCTTCTCTCTCCCTGCCTTTCAATAAGCCCTTCCACAGGCAGCAAAGGAAAAAGAAGACAAATGGGCACAACCATAATTAGTTTCCCCCTTTTCAAAAAGTCCAAGGGCTGATGGGAGTTGTAGTTCATCTAGAGAGCACCGGACTGGCAAAGGGTGAGCTAGTGTCCATGGAAAGATTTTTCTCTGTAGAGTGTTACTTTATTTTGTTCTCGCCCGTTTCTAAGATCACTTCTCCTTCAGTCTCCTTTTGTACCTCGCCTAGCAACTGCCCAAGCCTCCTTAGGAAGGTCAGCTTTTGCAAACATGAATTTACAGCAGTCTGATTGCTTTGTGCTTGTGCAACCATTTAACCAGCAGACTAGAGAGTGCCTCCAATGATGAAGCTGCCACTATATATGAAAGCACTTTCCCAAACTCCCCACAGCTGAATCATCCCTTTTCCCCACTGAATTAAATGTTAGCACTCCACTCCTCCAGCCAACAGGGCTCATGTTTAGCGCGTGGAAGACTAATGGGTACTGTAGCCTAGTACATCTGTAAGGATTTCTAAAACTAGGAAATATAAAACGCAATTCTGTGTCTGCATACACAAGTAAGCCTCACTGAGTTACTCCCAGGTAACCGCATACAGAATTGCAGCTTATGGAACAGTCTCTCCTTCCTCAACTTCGGGAAGAACTAGAGATTCTAGTTTTTATCACTTTTTATTAAATTATTATTAATTATTTTGTGGGAATATTAATAATAATTGAGGCTCCAATACTTTGGTCACCTCATGAGAAGAGAAGACTCCCTGGAAAAGACCCTGATGCTGAGAAAGATTGAGGGCACAAGGAGAAGGGGACGACAGAGGACGAGATGGTTGGACAGTGTTCTTGAAGCTACCAACATGAGTTTGACCAAACTGCGGGAGGCAGTGGAAGACAGGAGTGCCTGGCGTGCTCTGGTCCATGGGGTCACGAAGAGTCAGACATGACTAAACAACAACATTCTGTTGGGAGCTGCCCACAGTGACTGGGGAAAAACAGCCAAATGGGCAGGGTATAAAAAAGAAATTTTATTATTATTGTTGTTGTTGTTGTACAACTTCAGCACCACTAATCTATGCATTCTCCACACTCCGAAAGACAGTGTTTTCCTGAACCTTCATTCAGCACCAAACTACTTGCACTTTAATCCTCTTAATTACATGCCATTGTACCTGGTATGTGCTCAAGACAATTTAGCCATGGATGATCTTAGTATATAGCCCTATCATTGCTTCTTAATATAGGAAGATTAAGACCCGGACAAATTAATTGGTCTCAAATAAGACAGGATAGTTTCTTCAGGGGAAAAGATTCTTAGGCAATGACCAGTCATCTAGTCGGAGAAAGGAGAGGGACTACTCATTTCTGAAGGAGGGAACACAAGCAAGGGCTGGAGATCTAAAGGAAAATGGGCTCCATGTCGTAGTCAAGGGCTATGGAGGGATTGTACTCAAGCCAAGGGAAAATCAGCTTGGCCCCCATCTATTTGTTAGAAAAGGAACAACTGCAAAGTGCTTGCCGGTAATGACAGGGTGGAAGGCAGAGAGGCCAACAGCAGGTGGAGCCAGAGACATTGATGGGTACAAAACCAGAATCCATTGGCTTTGCCTATCTTCCTCCTTGCTAAAATCAGCAAAAGCAACATTGACAATGAGGGTGAAGCTGGTTGCCTGTGCTACCCCTGGACTGCTTAGAACAGTGATGGCCAACCTTGGCCCTCCAGCTGTTTTGGGACTACCACTCCCATCATTCCTAGCTAACAGGACCAATGGTCAGGGATGGTGGGAATTGTAGTCCCAAAACAGCTGGAGAGTCAGGTTTGGCCATCACTGGCTTAGAAGAAAGAAGTCAGCCAAGTTGGGAATGACTGAAGGCAGACTGAAATTGGCATGCTAGCCTCCATTGCTTTCCCTTCCTTGCAAGAAAGGGCATCCAGCTCCCACTGCCAGTTGTCCCTGGGACTACAGAACCGGGGGTAAAGGACACTCTGGTCTCATCCAGAAGCCAAGGAACAAGCAAAAACACCAGGAAAGGGAAGATCAGCTGGGCCTGAACCAAATACAAATACCCATACATAGCTTATGACTTCATTCTGGCCTTGAAGGACTAATCTCTACCTTTTTCTTACACTCCTCTTTTCTTGTGCATCTTGTTTTTTTCAGTAGTGAGTCTGGTGAGGGCCTGTTTCTTATGGCTTTGTGAGCTGCTTTGGAAACAATTATCTGAAGAGCAAGAATGGGAAGAATGTAAGGAATAACCTAACAAACCCTTCCCAATGGGATATTCAGTGTGATGATCCCTGGTTAATTTTGCTTTTACTGTAAATCAGAAGTTACTTATAGACATACTTTTAACTACTAGTAGACGGCAGTTAGAAGCACATATAGGAGTATTCCTTGTCTGAGGTTGAGGTTTAAAAGTTTGTCCTGTGTCAGGCGAGGTTGAAGGCTGCTGTCCAATTGATTAAAACCTGCCTATATTGAACATGTCTTGATTCGTTGTCCAAACCATTTATCGTTACTGTCCAAGAAAAGTTAGCTTGAGAATAGATCACATGAAAGTTGAAAACGGTATAATCCAAACTGACAGCGGATCTATGATTAAGTCATAGCCAGTGTAATTTCACTGTGCTCAAAGTGCTTCATGTTCTTTTCTTTTTTTACACAGGAAAGGTGTTCTGAATACACAAATTCTACAACCTACCGTTTTAATCTGAGATAAAATAATAGAACTATCCTAAATAGGATAGTTTGGTATGTGTGCTGGAACAACTGCATCAAGGTATGTATTTCAATCACTATAACAATAATATTTTTAGATGTGTACAAGGTGTCTAAGAAATGTCTAGCAACTTCTGCTACATTAATCCTTTGTCTGAGAAACACGAACTCTTCATAATGTATTGCTAACATGTGCTTATGAAGCTTACTCCAAGACAGATCATTGACCCAGCTAGACAACTACCATCCATGCTAAGGCTGCCATCCTAGGCAATTCTTAAGTCTAACTTCAGGCTAAACACACATAGCATTGTGCTGCTCTGCTACTGATCCTCTCTCCAAAAACTACAAACCAAGGAATACAGGCAACCACCTTGCTACCTTTCCTATTGCTAAGTGAAATGTGAAATGTTTTCCCTGTGTGCTTTTGCAATACCAGTTTTCTGGGTTTTTAAAAATTAAACACACACGCAGAAAAAGACATGATACCGAAATAATAAATGCACTTTAAAAAGGAGGGGAAAATACATTCGCAAGCAGTGCAAAGGCTTAACAAGACCTGATGTCCATGTTATAACATCTGCCAGTAACAAAGGCAAAAAGAGGCCAACAAACTGCAAAATATCCAGATGTTAATATACCACCCCATAAGTGAACAAAAGTGTTAAGGGGTTTTTTTTGTATTAGGGCAAAATGTCATGTCTTTTGAAGCCATTCACCAACTGCTAAATGGCTTCAGATGAACATCATTTTGGGACAATTCATATTCTGCAATACTAGTCTGTTTAAAATTGGGCTCCTTCGTCTATATTTGTACTCCCTGAAGCAACCTTTTAAAAATATTGTTGAGTTACCAAAGCAAAAACAGGCCATTGATTTTGCCATCAAATGATACATTTATCAGTTCATCTGTAAATTTAAACAACAAACACTATCCTTTCAGAAAATAAGTTCAGCCTGCCAAACTGTTCTCCACGTCTCTCCTATACAAGTATCATCTTCAGATTAGAAGTTTATAACAATAGAGGCAGTGCTTTTTTTTCTAGAGGGACACAGGGGAACACATACCCCTAAACATTTTGTGAATCTTTGTACTTTTGTCCATTTACTGTATTTATTTTTCCGGATTTGAACTATAAAATAGTGATTTTCTTGAGTCAAAATGAGAGTACGCCTAAACATCTATTTATTTTTTAAAGAAAAAAAGCACTGAATAGAGACACCATCACAAAACACTTAATCTTTAGGAGAAGCATGAGCCAGGTGAGGGTGAAGCAACAGCACCTGGTTGGCCACAGTGTGAAACTCTTAATTCATGTGGCCCTTTGGCACAACTGATCGTGATTCATGTTCAATATATCTATCTGCAGAAGCTCTAAATACACTAAAAAGCTGTGGTAGATGGATGTTCCCAGTGCAGATCCAGTGCACCTAATAATTTAGAGAAAAGACTCATTCGAGTAAAGCAATACCAACTACCGGTATTTCACTCAGACACACAACACATGTAACTAGGTACATCTAACTCTGCCTAGAATTGCAGCAGTAACTCAGGTCACATTTTGCTTCCCCCATAGAATTCGGGGAGCTGTAGTTTGTTAAGGGTGCTGGGAATTGCAGCTCTGCGAGGGATAAACAAGTTTCCAGGACTGTTTGGGGAAAGCCATATGCTATAAATGTGCTTGGATGTATGTTGCGGGTGTGACCTCAGTCCTTTGCAAAAGAAATGCCTGAAGTCGCATCAAATAATCCATTAAATTCCCTGTTGCAGGAGGCCACAGCCCAACGGTGAGATAGCATCATGATTATAAATAGCAGGTCAGTGCCACATACACAGCAGACCTTGAAACTAAGAACAAGCATGCCAGCTCCTCCCATAGTTTTCCTGAGCTGGTTTCAGAGTTCAAAACAGCATCAGACATCTGAATGATTAACAAGAGGATGACAGGAACCCAGCAGCCTATTTAGGTGGGAGTTGAGCAAAAAGCACAAGGCAACAGAAAGCCCAGACAGTCCTAAATTCTTTGTAAAAACGGGACAGGAATTGGAAAGTGGTAGGACCATTACAGAATGTTGCATCAGAGGGCTTTTAACCACATCCCAGCTAAGCAAAACATGCCACATGTATTAAATAGTTCTCTGGCATTAAAAAAGAAGAAGAAAGGAAAATGGGTAAGGAAGACTCTTGTGAAAATGAAACACCCTTGCTCCACAGTTCCTAACGAAAGGCAGAACTCAACTCGGTAGCGGCTGCTCCCAAATCAAGAATCTCAAACCCATCATCAGCTAAGGCAGCTGCCACTCTTAATTGCATAATCCTAAACATGTTTATGGGAAGTAAGACCCTCTGACTTTAGTGTGAC
The DNA here is from genome assembly GCF_964234715.1 of Podarcis melisellensis. Lineage (NCBI taxonomy): Eukaryota > Metazoa > Chordata > Lepidosauria > Squamata > Lacertidae > Podarcis > Podarcis melisellensis. The sequence goes on along the minus strand of NC_138530.1, from coordinate 18,872,169 downwards.
GTACGACGGCAGCCAAGTAAGTCAGATTTTACGCAAATAAATCCACGCTGATAGGGGCAGCTTTGAATCAGAGGAGGAGATAACACCACAACAGAGAATAAACGGCCACAATATAAGAAATAAGCCTTGTAAGGCATCACTGTGGCTCCCACTCCGAAAGAAAACCTGGTATCTGCCCCAGCAGCTGCATTGAACCAATTTTCCCGGTCAGGTCAGGAAGCAACTTGTGATCAGTGAAGACTAAGCCCAAATAGGAGACTGAGATAGAAAGAAAAGCGTTTTCCTCTGGCAGCCTACACAACTGCTGTCAGTAAAGGAGTGGCAGGAATCCTGGGCATCTGCCCTTCTATCTTCTATTAGCCTGGAGCAGAGTCTTTTGCTTTGCCAGCGCAGCAGAGAGCCACAGCCCTACAGAAGCCAAAAACAAACAAACGCAGAAACCCTTTGCAAGTGAGTCAGGCATGAGCCATTGGCAATGAGGGGAAGAGAGAACCCGACAGACACAGCTTGGTAATCGGGGCTGAAGCCGTGACAGGGCTCGATCTCAGCAACTGTGTTTCACGGCCAGCACTCAACCTTGGAACATAGGGACAGACCGCAGTGTTCCTGAGCATGTGCAGAGTTTGATCGCCTTGCCCCTAAGGCTGGTGGGTGGTGGGTAAGGGAGAAGGTGAAGGGGGGGGCTTCTCAGATCAGAGACTGTTGCTTCCAGGCAATCTCGCCTCTTGGCATTCCCCCCCCCCCTTGCAAGCAGTCGCTGGCCCACCCGGCAGCAGGCAGACCACCCCTCTGAGGCCTACCCCCCCCTTTGCGGCAGGACCACCCTGCTGCAACAAAAACACTCTGCCAGAGATTGGAGGGGGGGCATATCCATTATGAAAACCAATCGCCGTATTCCGAAAAGGCAGAAAGAAAGGCAACCAAAGCTCCTACCTGCTGCTTTTTCAGGGACAGCCTCGTAGGATGGCTGGCTAGCCACGCATGCGCAAATGGCTCGCGCGATCACTTCCTCGCCGCCGGTGTTTCCCCCCTCCAACGAGGCGGCGCCGGCGGCCGTTCCCGACTGGAAGGAAAAACAAACCTCCTTCTAAGCTCCTCCCAATCCTGCCGCGGACCCTTTAAATCCAACATGGCGCAGGACGCGCTTAGGGAGATCCTCCCTATCTCTATGGGCGCGGGGAGGGGGCGGGGCGTTTTCGGTCAGGTGACCACGAATAACTTAACCCGTCAAGCCTCGCCCGTTGAGTTTCCTTCGCAGAAAAGAGGGAAAGGAGGAGTTCTACCCCGTGTCTTCCATTCAGACGTTCGCTTCTGCGTTGTCCCTTATTTCCAAGGCCTTTCCAAATTCCTTCACTTTTTAATTTTTTAAGTTTTTTATTTATACTTTTCAAATTTATACATTTCATTAGTTTTACAATCTGTATTTCAAAATTTGACTTCCTTCCCCCTCTTTTCTGCAGTTCCTAAAATTTATTTTTAATAACTTCTGCATATCCAAATTCATTTAACTTGCTCATTTATTTATCTACTGTAAATATATACTCTTATAAAACTGCAGGTTATTACACCATTAGTCCTGCCAATGTTTTTATCTGTTTACAATTAATCTGTAAATATTCAATAAACCATTTCCATTCTTTTATAAAAAGGCTTGTTATCTTGATTTCTTATTCTTCCGGTAAGTTTTGCCATTTCTGCAAATTCCATAAGTTTTTGTATCCATTCTTCCTTTGCTGGTGTGAGAAGTTTCTTACGTGGACTTACAATGAGACAAGGAGACACCGAGATAAGGTCTATTACTTCCCTTTTATTATACGCGTTTGCAAAGGCGGGCTCCTCGTCCCAGGGTGGTACGAAGAGCCCCGAACAATGGACGGGCAAGAGTTTTTATCCCTATTGCTGCCGCCCCTCATTCGAGGCTTGGCTTACAATCTGGCTCATCATCAAAGACATGGTACTAATACATCATCCATTCTACACTCTCTAAACCTAAACTTATTTAGAGACTCTTTCTACTTCCTTATCTTGTTGACCTGGCTCCCCTGCACCCAATGCTGGAATTTACAATAGCCCACCGCAGGAATTTACAACTGAGTTCGAGGCACACCTTGTTTACTCCTTCTCACAATCCCCCCCTCTTTTTGTATCTTGTCTCGAACTCACATAATAATTCTTGGGCTGCTATTTCTGCTTCCTCATCTGATGTAGGTACTGAGGCATATTGCATCTTCATGAAATATGTGGATACCTTCCGTTCTGCTAGGAGGGACAAAGAATTATTGATAGTTCTAACGAAGATTGGCAAAATGCATGGAATTAAAACGCATCCTGCCGCAATTAACCCAATTAGGGCCACTATGGCCTGCAGACCAGGTAATTTAGGGAACCATGAACCAAACATATCCTTAAAATTTAATCCATCCCAAGTCTGGACCGGTACATGTGCTAACTTTACCATACGGTCTGCTATGTCTTTCACCACTTTCCCACTATCATCTATTTCAATACAACAATTAGTAAGATTAAATTTTCCACAAACCCCGCCTTCTTTTGCTAATAAATAATCCAAAGAAAGCCTGTTTTGCATAATATATGTTCGGCTTTTAGCACTTTCCTTAGCTAATTTGGTTAACGCTGCGGCTGTTTCATTAGTAATTATTTCTACAACTGCCTGTAAACGGATAATGCGATTCAGCAAATAGATGGGATCTCTGCCAAAGGATCCGGCTGTGCCATCATTTGCCCAAGTGGCTGGACCATAATATTGGATAATTCTCTCTGGGGGCCATTCTGTATCTGTCCATTTTCCTATATGGATTCCCCGTTTTCGTCGTGGTCCTATTTCATCATATACTGGGACTCCTAGTTTTGCTTTAGTATGCAAAGGGAGTAGGAAGAAACTAGGTCTTAAGGTTGCCAATACACATGAGCCGACCCAATTTAAAGGTAACCTATTGTAAGCATAGCTCCCACAAGCCCAGTAAAACCCATCGGGGGTTTTCCATTCTAGCATTCTGTTCTCCGGGTCTAGGAGAAAGCTCATATTGGTAATATTTCCGAGGGGAGAGGGCCAAGTTTTATTATTATTCCCTTGACTCCACCACTGTTTGTCCTCCCATTGTCCTATACAAGGGAGTGTCCCCACATGCGTTCCATTTATTCGGCTGGTGTTCCTGGTGAAGCATTCTGTCCCAACTAGGTGATTAGAGATTTGCCATACCTCGTTACCCAAATGCTTATAAGTGTAATTGTTTTGTGTTTTATATACCTCCGTATAGTTTACTTCATGAGCCACCCATGGCCACTGATCCCCCATATTTGTTCCTCCACATACAAAACAATTTTTCACCGTTAATTCCTTGGCTATAGTCTCAGCTAAACTTAGGAACATATTATGGGCTTTAGGGGGTAGGGGAAGGGTATTTAAATGCTGTACTTCTTCCTCAAAATCTTCGAATACTGATATGGGTTGTCTCATTACCTTAGTTGTGTGTATTTGTATGATGAGATATCCATAAGGATCTTTTCCAGTCCCATCAATGCCTATACCTATGTGCACAAGTTTAGGCGAAGTAGAAGGTCTCTCGCTCGCCCATAGACATACTGGGTTGCATTTTCCTGTGGAGCAGTCGGTGGAGGCAGCTCCCCTAGTGAGATTTATTCCCTCAGGGCCTCTATAGGTGGGCTGCTTATTAACTCCCTCTGTGTACCAATAATTATATACCCCGGCCCCAGCCCCCACGTTGCTTCCTTTTATTCTCTGGAAAAGGTACTTTCTTTCCTGTAAATATGATTGTTCCCATCCACGATTTCCACACCAGACCCCTGCCCCTCCATTTGGGCCCTGTCCTTTATCTATTGCGATACAAGCATCAAAACAGACCATAATCCTGCCCTCTCCCCTTGTTGTATTATGTGCTACATAACCCTGTCGGTTTTGGGCCAAGGAAAACATACTTCTCCCCTCACCAGCTTGATTAGCGGTTCCGCCCTTATATCCGTAAACATATATACTGGAAGTTATGGGTCCCACCGCCAGGGGTTCATAGCATTCCGTCTTGTTTCCTTTTACCCTACATCTATAATATTGAGTTTGGTTGTGAACACAAGGATCTAACTGTTGAACACATTCTGGCGCTATATTATAATACATTAGGGTCTGTGTGATTTTATTGCCTGTTCGGGTTGTCTGGATGCATTCGGTGCACTGGGGTTCCGATTGGGTTGCCCATGAAGTGGCCCATCCTATTAATACTATTCCTAATACTTGCCAGTTACCTTTCATGTGTGGGGTTCAAATAGATTAAAGCTTGCCTCACCGTTGGGGTTTCTGCTAATTGGCACGTTACCTCCCCTCCTAATTTCACTTCACAATATTGGAGTATAACGTCCTCTATAAAGATGATGCTGCACCTTTCAGTACAATGCACACACTGCACACACCCTTCGCAATGTTGACAGCAACAGCACTCGAAAAAACACACACAGGTACAAAACAAACACATCACAGTCTAGGTGCGCCCTTCTGGATCCCGGTTCCTGATTTGGTAAGCGTAACTTTCAGCGGATTATTTGGACTAGTCACTGCTGTCCAATTTTCAGGTGGAGCTCTTTTCACCCGGTGGTAATGGGTCCATCCATGCTCTCTGGTCCGTACTGCTGATTCGGTTGTGAGCAGGACCTGGTATGGGCCTTCCCAACTCGGGCTGAGTTTCTCCGTCCGCCAAGCCTTTATCAGGACCAGGTCTCCGGGCTGAAAGGTGTGCTGTTGCTCCAGGAGCGGGGGCCGCTGTGCTAGTATGCCTTGTCTGTGGAAAGATAACAGAGACTGGGACAGTGACTGCAAATATTTCCTGATAAACTGATCCCTGAACTCGATTTGAGGGTTTCCTAATACTACCAAATATGGGTGACCCATCATCATCTCAAAAGGGGACAGACCAGTGTCTTTTCGGGGAGCCACCCTCATCCTTAATAGTGCCAAAGGGAGATTTTTCGTCCAAGGCAGCCCATTTTCAAGATATAACTTAGTCAAATGTTTTTTTATTTCCCCATTCGCCCGTTCCACCTTTCCACTGCTCTCAGGGTGCCAGGGCGTGTGGAAACTCCACATAATCCCCACAGCTCTCATTACCTCCTGCATTGCTTTTTGGGTGAAATGAGTTCCCCTATCAGAGTCTATGACTTCTATTATTCCATACCGAGGAAGAATGTGTTCCAGAATGGCTTTGCTAACCACCTGAGCTGTGGCCCTACGGCTAGGGAAGGCCTCAATCCAACCTGTCAAATGATCTTTAAATATCAACAAATACTTCTGCCCCCCCCTTTCTGGCAGTTCGGTAAAATCTACTTGTACTCTCTGGAAGGGCCATACCGCTAGAGGCCGCCCACCCCTTTCAGTTTTCCTTGCCCGGGCTTTGTTAACCTTTTGACATATCAGACACTTCCATGCGATGGCGTGCGCCATCGGCCACATGTCTCTACTCCAATACACTGACTTCGCCAAATTCACCATTCCCTCCGTGCCTAAATGACTTCCTTCATGTATTTTCTCCAATATATTTAACATAGTTGATTTTGGAAGGACCATTTGCTTTTCTGGAGTCTCCCAACTTTCTCCTTTTCTTTCCCATCCCTCCTTTTCCATGTATTCTTTCTCCTTTTGAGTGAACACTAAATCTTTTACATCCTGCGGGTCAATCACAGGTACTTGCAGGACACATTGTTTAAATATTTCCTTCCTTGGTTCCCCCTCCGCCGCTTCTCGCGCTCGGAGATCAGCCCATGCATTTCCCTGTTCCTCCGAACTGTGTCCTTTGGTGTGGGCGAGGATGTGCACAATGCCTATCTTCCGAGGTCCCATCAGGGATTCTAGTAGCCGCTCAAGTAAAGCAACGTGTTCAATTTGTTTCCCATCCGCCTTTATGAAGCCCCTTTCTCTCCAGGTCCGACCGAAAGTATGCACCACTCCCCATGCATATCTTGAGTCAGTCCAGATTGTCACATCTAACCCGGTTGCCAATTCCAGGGCTCGGGTTAGCGCCATTACTTCACATTTCTGGGCTGACCAAGTGCTAGGGAGGGCCCCGCTTTCTATTGTCTCCCCGTCTTCCTTGACCACTGCGTATCCCGACCTTCTTTTTCCTTCCCTCACATGACTAGATCCATCTACGAACCATCTTTCCCCTTCCGTTAGAGGTACCTCGCTTAGATCTTCCCTAACTTTGGCCATTAATTCTATATCCTTAAGGCAATCATGCTCCTCGAGTTCCCATTCTTGCCGCTCCCCTCTTAGGAATTCCGCTGGATTCAAATTTCTATCTGTCCCTATGGTTATATCATTTCCAGTTCTGAGTATCCCTTCATATTGCACTAGGCGCCTGTCCGTCATCCAGGTGGGTGCAGCACCTGTCAGTACTGCGCCTATCTGATGAGGGCTGTGCACTATCAGTGCTCCTCCAAAGGTCAATTTCCTGCTTTCCAATACTAATTCGGCCGCTGCAGCCACCGCTTGAATGCACGCCGGCCATCCTCTAACCACTGGTTCTAAGGTTGCGCTTAGATAAGCTACTGGCTGATATCGCCCCCCTCTTTTCTGAGCCAGGACTCCTACTGCCGTCTGAGCAGCCACTGTCACATACAAGTGGAACGGCTGCTGTAGATTTGGCAGGGCCAGAGCCGGACTAGTTATTAAAGTTTTCTTAATTTCTTCCCACCTGGCCTTATCTTCCTCGTCCCATTGCACCTCCTCTTGTTTTCCTGTCAGTTTCCTATTCAAAAACTGAGTCAACTTTGAATACTGATCTATCCACAATCTGCAATATCCCAATAATCCTAACATTCTTCTTACATCAGTTTTATCTTTAGGTGGTCGTAGTTCCATGATCCCTTTTACTCTATCTGGGTCTAATTGCCTGGTTCCCCCATCTAAAATATGTCCCAGATACTTAACCCTCCGCTCAGTGAATTGCAATTTTTCTCTGGATACCTTAACTCCTAAATCACCTAGCCAATTCAATAGCCGAATAGAATCACATTTAACTTCCTTCTCTTTTTCCCCAATCAATAGTAGGTCGTCTACATACCGCAGAACCTTGTTGGATCCAGTGGGTTTAAACTCCCTCAATCTTTCCCCCAGTGCCTGTCCAAACAACAGAGGACTCTCTGTATATCCTTGGGGCAAGACCGTCCACCGGTACTGCCTTTTCTGACCGGTCTCCACATCCTCCCACTCGAAGGCAAACAAATCTCGACTGTCTTTGTCCAGAGGGCATGCCCAAAAGGCGTCCTTTAAATCAACTACTGTATACCATCGAGTGGAAGGAGGGATCCGGCTCAATAACGTATAAGGATCTGGCACGGTGGGAAATCGGGGTATCACTATGCTGTTTATATTTCTCAAATCCTGTACCATCCTATATTTGCCATCTTTCTTCTGTACGGCCAATATGGGTGAATTAAAAGGTGACATCGTAGTTTCTATAAGCCCCTGATTTAAAAGGGCGTCGACCACCGGCTGCAAACCTATTCTCCCTGCTCGTTTCATCGGGTATTGTGAGGTCCATAGATGAGTAATGCCAGGCTTCACTGTGATTTTTATTGGGTCCATTTCCATCTTCCCCATAGTTTTCCCATCTACCCACACTTTAGGATTGATTTGTTTCTCTTCTTCCAGCTGGAGTGTATACATTGGAGTTCCTTTTTCCTCATCCATTAATCTATACCCCAATGAAACCATGAGATCCCTACCTAATAAATTTATTCCTGACTCTGGTATGAACAGCAGGGATGCTTTGATTTCCTTTTCCCCCCGAACAATTTTGCTTGGTTCTAATTGGTAGACTTCGGTGGACTTGCCACTTACCCCTATCACTTTGACTGTTTTTAAAGTTTTCCTTACTCCTGGTATATTTACAGAAACAGATGATCGGGCTGCCCCAGAATCCACCAGAAACACAACAGGTTTCCGAGAGGGACCCACAAATAAGTTCACCAGTGGCTCATTCCGGGTCCCAGAGCATGAGCCGGAGCATCCCTAGTCTTCGTAGAGACTATACAATTCGGTCCCCGTGTCCTCATTATCTCGGGGAGGTCCTTGTCTCTGTCTGACAGGCGCATCGGGTATCTGGTTCCGCGGCGTCCTACACTCCCTAGCAAAGTGACCCATCTTCTGGCATCGGTAACATATTATTGTTCCGGTCCTAGGACCAGAGCCCCTGCCCGGTCCATAAGACCCCCTGCCTCTGTAACCTCCACTTCCTCGGAAATTCCCCTTGGTCTGAAATTCTCGGTTCCCATTCTGTTCTCCGATTTTCTTTTTCTCCTCTCCTGCCTTTTGGATAGCCGCTACCATCATCTGGCATTTTTGCTTTTGTTTGACTACCTCACGATTAACAAAAACCTGTTGTGCCGTTCTTACTAACTCTATAGTCGCGGCATCTTGCCAATTCATCTTTTGCAATTTCTTTTGAATATCAGGCCATGCCTTGGTTACAAATTGCATCTTTAACAGGTTATCAAATGCTGGAGAGTCCGGCGTAACTCCGGAATATTTAGTCAAATGTTCTCTAATCCTTTGTATAAAATCGCCTGGTGACTCGTCCCTCATTTGATTAACCTCAAAAGCCTTGGTTAAATTGGTACTTTGAGGCACTGCCCTCTTGATACCCTCCAAAATCATTTCTTTTAAATCTGTAAGCTGGACACGATGGTCTGGGTTATTTATATTCCAATTTGGGTCCCCTATAGGAAATTTGGTCTCCGGCGGAACTGCCGCCGGGGCCCCCTGGTTACCCGCGGGCGCAGCCACTCGCGCCTGTTCCCTTACTTCCCAATATTGCATTGCTGCCCTCCGTATCATTGCCTTTTCTTCTGGAGTGAATAAATGTCCCAATATATACATCAACTCTGTATATGTATATATGTGTGGTCCCATCCACATTTGTAGGAGGTTTGCTACCTCCTGACTATTCTCATGTAGTTTAGGCAAAGTTTGCTTTAATTCTCTGAGTTCAGAGGGTTTTATAGGGCTGACCACATATACCATTACGGGCTGTCCGGCTGCATTGATTCCGCCAGGGGTTTCCCTCAGGGGATAATTTTGTACTATACATGGATTTCTCTTTCTCAAGTTAGTACTGCTGTCTGAGTCGTCATCCGGCAATGGATAATCTTTGTACGGTAAATTCTCCAAATCTCGTTTACACTGTTCCAATTCTTTTCGTAGCCTTGAATGCCTTAACATCTCATAAAGAGGGGGACTAGACATTACACCATCGTTGGGCCTCAAAACATTTGGGCCTGATGACGGGGCTGTCTCATATGGGGGTGCGGTCGCCCTGACTGCGGGGGTCGGACTCACACGATTATAGTCCGGAGGCAAATCACTGAGTCCTCCACGACAGCCAGGCTGTGGTGGCGGAGGCAGTGGTTGGGGGAGGTCGGCCAATCCAGGCACTGCCAGGGGTGCACCGGTGGGTGGAGGTATCGCTGTCTCTTCATCAGACTCTATTTTCTTTTCTTTAAGTGGAAATTGTCTCAATGGTGGTGGATCTGGCCCGTAAAAAGTTACATGGGACCATAATTCTATGTATGGTCTTTCTTTATCTTTTTTAGATTTGATCAAATAGAATTTCAACTGCTTGATCCAGTATGGGTTTGTTTCCCCATCTGGATCCCAACGATACCCTTCATCGGGTCCTATGGGGTATTCTGGCCACCTTACTCTACACAGATTAATCATTGTCTCTTTGACTAATCCCCTACTATAGGGTCTTATGTCCTTATCATCCCAAGCCAACAAAACCTGTCCCAAAGGACTATTGGGATCTATGGGGTCCTTGGTCCCATTACTGGGGCCCCTTCTACATGTACTCTGACTCTTTCCCATACTCTATTATGTCTCTTTTTCGTTCACTCACACAATCACGCGGAATCGCCTGGCCGTTTCCCTCGCGGGAGAACGGAACCGCAAGCTAATCCTCCCGCCGGGGTCCCAGGCCCCCCGGTCCACACTCACGCGTCCGTTTGGAACCTCTCTTTCATACAGAGACCACACACCAACAACACCCAATATTCCCCTTCCCAGGGATATATTACCAAGATACTCACCCCCTTCAGTCTAGTGCCTCCTTCTCGGTGGCTGGTAAACTGGCAGGCGTCCCTGCAGGGCGAGGCAGTCCCCGACTGCGGCGGTCCCAGACCACCAGTCTTTCAGAATATCTTAAGTCGGTTCTCCGTCCTTCCAGCTCCCGGAACCTGTCACCGCGGGCCCTGAGCAACAGATCTCTCCGAAAGTCGGAGTGCCGGCTGATCCGTTCCCCAGCCCCCGCCGAGCAGGTCGTCGAGAGCCCCACGTTGTTGGGCGCCAAAAATTGTGGGAAGTTTCTTACGTGGACTTACAATGAGACAAGGAGACACCGAGATAAGGTCTATTACTTCCCTTTTATTATACGCGTTTGCAAAGGCGGGCTCCTCGTCCCAGGGTGGTACGAAGAGCCCCGAACAATGGACGGGCAAGAGTTTTTATCCCTATTGCTGCCGCCCCTCATTCGAGGCTTGGCTTACAATCTGGCTCATCATCAAAGACATGGTACTAATACATCATCCATTCTACACTCTCTAAACCTAAACTTATTTAGAGACTCTTTCTACTTCCTTATCTTGTTGACCTGGCTCCCCTGCACCCAATGCTGGAATTTACAATAGCCCACCGCAGGAATTTACAACTGAGTTCGAGGCACACCTTGTTTACTCCTTCTCACACTGGGACTTCTGCTTCTTTCCACTTTGGGGCAAGTAACATTCTTGCTGCTGTAGTAGAATACATAAATAAATTTCTATACAATTTGGGTAGTTCTGTCCCCATAATTACCATAATTTCTTTTGAAAAATTATGTTATTTTTTATTTATAATATTATGACTTAATAATGATTTATTTTTCAAGAAAGCAAAGCAATGATGAAAGGAAAATGAAATAAACCACCATGGCAAGAGGAACTGGTGAATAAGAATTCTCACATAGTTTTTCAAAATTATCTCCCCTAAATGAAAACTGCACTCTACCCCTTCAATAGATTGATAATCATATAGTTTTATTATTTTAATAATATTTTTAGAATAATGACAATAACGTACTACTCTTGCACGTATATACTGTGTTTCCTCTAAGAAGCTTGAGGCGGTGTGTGTGGTTCTTTCCCTCTTAGCTTACCCTCACAACAGCCAGGTGAGGTAGGCCAGGCAGAGAGAGAGAGAGAGAGAGAGAGAGAGAGAGAGAGAGAGAGAGAGAGAGAGAATGGATATACAGTACTGTAATGGAGATACAAATATTTGGATCACTATAAAAGATGCAGAAGGAAAGGACTAACAATAAGACCCACAAAGGGGAGGAAGGAAGTCCAGGAAATTCTTTGGAATCTTGGTTTTATATAGTATGTTGTTGTGTGAATGTAAATTTTAATAAGGAAAATCAAATAAACCTGGCATGCTAACAACTGCACCACACAGTCTCTCCGGGATCAGCCCTCAATACCTTGCCAATCACCCTGAAAAGCTTCTTCTTGGGCTTGTCAGTTTCATCCCAAGCCTCCTAATCTTTTCGAGGTAGCAGCATTCATCAGGTGAATGCTTTCCTTGCACGGAGCTGGGGAAAAGTTTCGCCTGCCGAGTTTCTGCCTCCCCATCCAGCAGCTTTAAAAGCGCAGGAGCTCAGCTGTGCGTGCAACTTTGGCAATTCAAGTCTCCTACATGAAAAATGAAGCAAGAGACATTATTCAGAGCCTAGCAAAAGCAATGACAAACCTAGACAACATCTTAAAAAGCAGAGACATCACCTTGCCAACAAAGGTCCGTATAGTTAAAGCCATGGTTTCCCCAGTAGTGATGTATGGAAGTGAGAGCTGGACCATAAAGAAGGCTGATGGCGGAAGAATTGATACTTTTGAATTATGGTGCTGGAGGAGATGCTTGAGAGTCCCATGGACTGCAAGAAGATCAAACGCATCCATTCTTAAGGAAATCAGCCCTGAGTGCTCACTGGAAGGACAGATCCTGAAGCTCAGGCTCCGATACTTTGGCCACCTCATGAGAAGAGAAGACTCCCTGGAAAAGACCCTGATGTTGGGAAAGAAGGAGAAGGGGACGACAGAGGACGAGATGGTTGGACAGTGTTCTTGAAGCTACCAGCATGAGTTTGACCAAACTGCGGGAGGCAGTGGAAGACAGGAGTGCCTGGTGTGCTCTGGTCCATGGGGTCACGAAGAGTCGGACACGACTAAACGACTAAACAACAACAGCTTTTCATTGGGTTTCTAGAGCAGTTGAGGTGTTACCTTTATGTACTATTATTATTATTAGCAAAATAATATGTGTGAAACAAGGATTTCTGAGTCCTGTCTGCAACAGTATTAAAGCAGTACTAAAGTGGCCCTCCAGATGTTGTAGGACTACAACTCCCAACCTGCTTCACGGGGAACCTGCAGCCCATCCCTTTTAAGGATTCTCGGCCCTCTTACGTCAAAGCAAAACTGGAGCTCCGCCCAGGACTGGCTTGCGCATGCTCCGTGGGCTCCGGAAGGCAGAATGGAGGCACAGGACTAGTGGCGTGGGACCTAATTCCGGGTGAGTGGAGGCGGCCTCAATGTCTCCTCATTCCCGGTGTCGCATTGAGCATGGCCATAATGCCTGCCTGAAAAACATTTCCGTTCCGGGGTGGGGTATAGTTTCCTGGAAAGCCTTGTTAGTTAGACCCCTGCAGCTGCCGGAGACGTTTCTCTGCAAAAGCCCTCCTCCTCCAGCTGCAATATACTGTGCAGGGTTTTCTTGGAAGTAAGCGCTGCTGAAACGCTTACATACCCTATGCATACCTACTCGGAGGTAAGACCCGTTAAACTCAGCGGGACTTACGACCAGGCAAGTGGGCGGAGAGGACTGCCGCCTAGGTGCGTTTCTCGCAATTAAGGCTGCTGTCCTGTGCACTTGAACATCGTGAAATTTACATCTGTGTAAGCTGGGTGTCATGTTGCACAAGAGACTGCTGTTTTTCCAAATGCCCTGCCCTGCCACAATCCTTCATTCTAATCCCTTGGGTGGGGGTGGGGTATTACTGGTGGTATTCACATAAATTTTACTCAAGAGTACTCCCCTTTAAACTAATGGACCTAACTTAGGCATGTTCATTAACTTCGGGGGGGGGGGATGGCTCAGTCAGTAAAGCATGAGACTCTTTAATATCTATAATACTCTGAGAAAAAACTTGGCTGAATTGCTACCCGACGCATCTCAGAAAAGCTCTTTGAGTGTTTTTCCTTTAATTATCAGGCACAACAATTAGAGGGGAATAATAAAGCGGGTGACGCTGTGGTCTAAACCGCTTAGCCTAGGGCTTGCCGATCGGAAGGTCGGCGGTTCAAATCCCTGCGGTTCAAATCCCCACGACTGGGTAAGCTTCCGTTGCTTGGTCCCAGCTCCTGCCAACCTAGCAGTTCGAAAGCACTTCAAAGTGCAAGTAGATAAATAGGTACCACTCCGGCAGGAAGGTAAACGGTGTTTCCGTGCGCTGCTCTGGTTTCGCCAGAAGCGGTTTAGTCATGTTGGTCACATGACCTGGAAAAACTGTCTGCGGACAAACATCGGCTCCCTCGGCCAGTAAAGCGAGATGAGCACTGCAACCCCAGAGTCATCTGCGACTGGACTTAACTGTCAGGGGTCCTTTACCTTTACCTTTAATAAAGACTTGTGATGGTCCCCCCTCCCCCAGATGAGGAAATCACTGCTCCTGAGCTGTCCTAGAATCTGTTTGCTAACAGTGTTACTTAGAAGTAACCATTGAGTTCAGTGAGGGTTACTCAAGTTGGTGTAGGATTGCAGCCTAAGAATGGGAATGCAAGCACTATGTCACTCTTCCTATCGCCACCCATAAATTTTCTTGTGATTCAAAGCAATTTCACACACTCTGCATGTGGATTTCATCCTGTTTTATACATTGAAATGCTTTCCTTAGAGAGACACCTCACAAGTTTTCTTACAACTCTAGGGATAATGCTTTGGAATAAGATGGTTCAGGATTCTCCCCAGTTCCAGTTATCTATGTTTTGGTGGCATAATGTGTAGAGCAAGCATAGGGAACCTGTGGCCTCTAGACATTGGACTACAACTCCCATCATCCCTGCTGGCTGGGGAGATAGAATTGGGAGTTCAACACCATCTGAATGGCCACAGGTTCCCCATCCTTGAAGTAGTGTCAATTAGTACCTGGGAAAGCTGGGTTTAGATCCTGAATCACTAGGTGACCTTGGGCCAATCACCACATCTCCCCGTAACATCTCTTACGGGCTTGTGAGAATCAAATGAAACAAACTCCATGGATGTCACTGTAAGCTTCTTGGAGAATGGTTTGGATTTTATTATTTTTATGGAACAAATAAAATGATAAATGGTTGTTTTCAGCTTTCCCCCTGGAAGTAGTGGCACTTATCCCAGCAAAGCTTTTTGTCTGTTTTGTGTTAATGGTTTTTATTGCTTACATCACTTCACACGTATCAGTAAACTAATAATCTGTTCTTCCCCATCTTCAGCAGGAACAGGTGTTACTGATAATGGCTGTATTTAGCTTGATTCGGAGCTTTGGGTCCCTGCTGTTGTCCTCTAGCCCTCGTCTCTCCCAGGTACAGCAGCCACGTTGATCAGTTTCTTATCTTTTTCCACTGTGGATTTATTATTGCATGCACTGTGTATATAGAATGTCCTCTCTCTGGATAGAATTTTGCTGTGGACCTTGCAGCGCAATTAAACTTGCTTATTTTCCTGACACCAAGGCCTTAAATTGTTTGGAATTACCAGGGCTCAGCCTAGAAACCAATTCCGTTTTAGTTGTTGCTGTTTGTTTTAGGATTTGACCAAATGACGCATGCAGATATAATAAGGAAAAATTCTTATGAGCATTTGTTTTCTGCTCTCTTGAGTAATCACAACCAACACCCCTCTCCCCAAAAAAATCTGAAAGTAGGGAGAACAGTGTTTGGCTTGGAGGTTGTGACATCTAATACAGGATTCAGTCCCAGCCCCTTCCACTGTAGACTGTTAAGCACCACAAACTTTTCAAGTGTTTTTGACCCTGTGTTTTGCAACAACTGCTGCATTTTTAACGCATTGCAGTGGGATAATTTTTTCAGATCTTTTACATAGTAATGCATTATATTACTATGATTTTTAAAAAGGGTCTGATGTGGTATAAGGCAGTTCCTTCTGTTCCTAATTAAATTAAGGCTTGCTTTCAGAACCAAAAAATAAATAAAAATTCAGATCTTTGCTGATAAGATTGTCACTGCATTTTAAGGCCGCATTTCCAAAGCACAATAGACAGTGAAGGATTGCGAGATTATGGCCTAGGTTACCAACCTGTTTAAGACCATGGGCACATTCAGACAGAAAATGGACACAGAACAAGCTTTGAAAGCACATAGAGCTGAAAGTGGGGGGGGGGGTGCGACTCTTCCAGCTTTCTCCTTCAGCTCTATGTACTTTACAAAGGAGGAAAAGATAGTCATTCTCATCACCTCATGACCAAGGGGGGCAGTGATGTTGTTGTTTAGTCGTGTACGACTCTTCGTGACCCCATGGACCAGAGCACGCCAGGCACCTCTGTCCTCCACTACCTCCCGCAGTTTGGTCAAACTCATGCTGGTAACCTCGAAAACACTATCCAACCATCTCGTCCTCTGTCGCCCCCTTCTCCTTGTGCCCTCCATCTTTCCCAGCATCAGTGTCTTCTCCAGGGAGTCTTCTCTTCTCATGAGGTGGCCAAAGTACTGGAGCCTCAGCTTCAGGATCTGTCCTTCCAGTGAGCACTCAGGGCTGATTTCCTTAAGAATGGATGCGTTTGATCTTCTTGCAGTCCATGGGACTCTCAAGAGTCTCCTCCAGCACCATAATTCAAAAGCACCAATTCTTCGGCGATCAGCCTTCTTTATGGTCCAGCTCTCACTTCCATACATCACTACTGGGAAAACCATGGCTTTAAGTATACGGACCTTTGTTGGCAAGGTGACGTCTCTACTTCTCAAGATGCTGTCTAGGCCTGTCATTGCCCTTCTCCCAAGAAGCAGGCGTCTTTTAATTTCGTGGCTGCTGTCACCATCTGCAGTGATCATGAAGCCCAAGAAAGTAAAATCTCTCACTACCTCCATTTCTTCCCCTTCTATTTGCCAGGAGGTGATGGGACCAGTGGCCATGATCTTCGTTTTTTTGATGTTGAGCTTCAGACCATAGGGGGCAGTGATAGTGGAGGACAAATCTATGCCAGAAGTCTGCAGCATAGTCTTCCATTAGCACCCAGAAAACATCTTTGTCCTCCGGGGGCAGTGATAGTGGAGGACAAAGATGTTTTCTGGGTGCTAATGGAAGACTATGCTGCAGACTTCTGGCATAGATCTAATTCAAACACACCCTGAACATAGGAATTAGGGTAGAAATTTCAGTTCATGATGCTTGATTTCTGCCTTTCCTAGATACCTGTGCCTCCCAAGCCTACCTGCCTTGCTGGCCTTGTCCATGCATACCGTGAAATCAGCACCTCTGCTGTTCTATCTACCTCCGATCCACTGTGGAAATGCAGGATCAAGTATACCACAAAGCCCATCGGCATGAAAAAGACAGGAGGGCGAGACCACACAGGTATGTCTGCAGCCCCTCACAGCTGGACTGCGCTCGAGTGAGCAAAGGCAACCTCCTCTGTCAGGAGAGACCAAGTAGGGGGAAAAGCCAAGTCTTCTGACGCCATTCTCCTATGGCAAGGGAATTTCTTTTTAAAAAACAACAACACAGTTTTTGTTTTAAATCTTTAGACTACGTTAAGGCAGGTGTGGGCAACCTTTCTTCTGTTGAGGGCCATATTCTCTCAAGGACAACTTGTTAGGGGCCGAATACTGGCAGCAAGATGGGAATGTGCTAACTAGGCTTTGGGAAGGAGGTAGGAAGGCTCTAGGACCCTACCAGAGCCCTTACGCCTCTTCCCAAAACCAGGCACATAATTGGGAAGGCAGTGGAAGTCCAACAATGGCTCTGAGAATGAGATGCTGGATTAGATGGGCTCTTGGCCTGATCCAGCAGGTTCTTTTTATGTTCTTGGAACTGCTTTTTAACTGAAGGCGCTGAGGATCAAGCCTTGGAACTTCTAGACACAAAGCTTGTGCACTGCCACTGAACTGTGACCCACCTCAAAGAAAATGGTGGATGCCAAGCTCCAGTTAGGAGGAGATATGTTCTTCCAATCATTATGCTTAGCATTTGTATTGTGCGTTTCGAGTGTACAAAGGACTTCACATGAAGTAATTCTTACAACAACCCATCAGGCCAGCGTAGCATTATCCAGGGTAGTTATCTCCATGTTACACAGGGGGGACTGGAACCGGAACAAAGAGGACGATAGTTTTCTTAATGCCACTGATTGAACTCATGGGTGAGGTGAGAATTTCCAGAACATAGCTGCACCAGGGCTCTCTAATATTTTTATTTTGGGGATTCATCGACTCAAATGAGAAATGCTCGAGTCAACTATCAAAATATTAATGAAGCAACTTTACATTAAGGACTCTTAGCTAAACATATTGTATTGTTCCCAAGTCAATATGAATAACAATCTGGGCATCTTTTGGTTTCTGATTCTAATCCTCAAGTTAATTCCTGCTTCCCCCTGCCCCACCAAGTGTGTATCAACCACCATGAAGACTAGAAGCTTGCTTTTTGAAACCGGAAAGCTTTTAGTCTCATTTCAGGTTTTACCTTTAGCCAGACCTAATTTCTGACCGCTTTCATAGGAATAGGGTGGTTGCTGGGAAGCTTGGTCCAGTATTTTTATCTATCCATTTGACTGCAATGTGTGATGCTGAATGAGCTCCATGTCCGTCACAAGGTCGTATCCGGGTGCATAGAATTGGAGGCGGGCATAAGCAGCGCTACCGCATGATTGATTTCCGAAGGCTGAACTATGAAGCTGGACAAGAGCCTGGTTCCTTTGAGGAGAAAGTGGTTCAGGTGCGGTACGACCCATGCAGGTGAGTAGCAGACACATGGTCTGGAGACTGTGGTGGTTTTTTTTTTCCTTTTTGATACTTGGGAATGAGACTGACAGCTTAGGCTGACCATGCCCTCTTGGTATCTCTTTGTTATTGCCCACGGCAGATCTGCAGACATAGCTCTCGTGGCTGGAGGGAAGAGGAGACGGTGGATCATTGCGACAGAAAACATGCAGGCTGGTGACATCCTCAAAACTTCAGGACAAATTGGCAGGATGGCAGGTAAATCTGGAGGACGGTGTCCCGTTCTGGGTGCCACATTTTACGAAGGACGTTGACCAGCTGGGTAATGCAGGTGGCAAGGACTCTGAAAAAACCAAGGCCCACGAATAGTTCTTAAGAGCTGAGTAGGTTTAGTCTGGAGAAGAGAATCTTTCAGAGGAGAGAGGGTAGCTCTCTTCAAGTATTTGAAGGGCTGTCTTTCAGAAGATGGGAGCAGGCTCAGTCTCTGTTGTTCCAGAGCGTAGGGCTGGAACTAATGTGTGGAAATTGCAGGGAAGCAGATTTCCTAACAGTAAGAACAGTTTTGACAGTGGAACAGGCAGTGGCTCCATCTGCGCCATACATTTAATGCAGTATCATGACGCTTTAAAGGGTTACGGCTTCCCCCAAAGAATCCTGGGAACTGTAGTTTGTTGAGGGTGCCTAAAGTTATTAGGACATCCACTTTTTCCTCCCCGCACAATATCAATAACTGCATTGATTTTTAACTCTATTTTTATTGCTGCTTTTATTTCTTAAACTGTAGTTGGATTTGATGTAATGCACTAAAATGCAGTAAGAGGTGAAAGCAGCAATAATGATACAATTAAAACACATACAGCATCTACGCATAGGCACATCACAATTGCTACAATGGACGTCAAAAGCATTTAAGTGGTCCACCAAGACCACCAGCAATTTTCAAGTGATCCATGGGGGGGAAATATTGAGGAACCACTGTTTAAATGTACAGGGAAGCATTAGCATCCGAAGCTCTGTTCTCACTCCCACCCTTACATTGGGTGGCCCTGTATCCATAACAGGGCCTTTTCAGTGGTGGCACCAACATTGTGCGCGGCATTCCTTGTGCTTGTCCACCTGCCGAAGGAGGACAGACTGAGGCTGCACACTTGGGCCTTAGTTCTACTTGGAGTTTTTGTGCCTTGGCTGTTTTCGGTGTGAATATGGTGGTGGAATTTATTTATTTATTGTCTTCCAGTGTCGGCTAACGAAGGAGATGCCTATCCAGTTGGGGCTCTGCCAGTAGGGACCCTGATCAACAATTTAGAGAGCCATCCTGGGAAAGGAGCGCAGTATATTCGAGCAGCAGGTCAGCACCAGATCAAGGCCAGAAACAACTTTGAGGGAGGTAGCAAACCTGGGCAGGTGGTCAGAATCAAGACCGCTGCCTCCTTTTCCTCCCTTCCTTTTCAACTAAAGGAGAAGGTTAAATCTGTTGGAACAAATGGAGTCTGTGTCCCAAAAGAATCTTATTCTGCCTCCTTCCACACACCCACACCCTTTTTTATAGGAGCTGCCCCTTTTTATTCTTATTTATGGATTTATAAACTGCTTCACGACAGAATGTTTCTAATGCGGTGTACAACACCAAGTTCCCCCCCCCCCCAAAAAAACATATAAAGTACCATATTTTTCGCACCATAGGGCGCACCGGACCATAGGGCGCACCAAGTTTTTAGGGGGGGAAATCAAGAAGAAAAAAAATCCCCCCCAGCCCCAAAGAGCAGCGTACAGGCTGCGCACAACCTCTCCCTGCCGGAGGGGTTGCGCGCGGCTATGGCACAAGCCAAGGCAGCGAGCAGGATGGATCCCGCTCGCTGTTTTGGGTTCCCCTTTAGCCCCGTGCAGCCTCTCCCAGGAGAGACGCTGGGAGGGAGATGCTGCGCAGGGCTTTCCTGGGAGGTGGGGGGATTCACCCACCTCCCGCAAAACCGGCAGAAGCCGCGCAACTTCTTTAAAGAGATCGCGGCTTCTCCTGGCTTTTCTGGGAGGTGGGAGAAGGGACTGATGTGGCCAGTCAGTCCTTTCTCCCTCCTGTGGAAAAGCCCGCAAGAGCGCACGGAGCTTGTGTGCAGCTCTTGGGGGCTTTTCCCGCCTGCCTCCCCCCTGCATTCGCTCCATAGGACGCACACACATTTTCCCTTGCTTTTTAGGAGGGGAAAAGTGTGTCCTATGGTGCGAAAAATACGGTAAATCTTTTGGGGAAGTCTCCATTGGTGGTCCCCCATTCATTCAGTGTTGTGGGCCCCAGCCTGTGGTACCACCTCCCGACTGAACCTTGCTGAACTTCAGGCACACAGCAGAAAATACTTTCTTATTCCAGTAGGCATTCTAAGCTTTATGATCAGGCATCCCCAAACTCTGCCCTCCTGCTGTTTTGGGACTGCAATTCCCATCATCCCTGACCACTGGTCCTGTTAGCTAGGGATGATGGGAGTTGTAGTCCCAAGACAGCAGGAGGGCCGAGTTTGGGAATGCCTGCTTTATGATGAACTTCTTACTCTTTTATTCTCTGTATGTTGTTGTTGTTTGTATACTGCTTAGAAATGCTAATGATTATTATATAAATGCCTTGATTTTTTTTTTTAAAAGGGACCCACACTGCTTTGTGGGAGATCAGGATCTGGCCAGCAGTTTGTAAAGAAGCTTATGGGGAATTCGCTTCCTTGCTGCTTCCAGTAAATGTGAGCTGGGCTGAGTCAAAGCATACTGAAGCCCTGCTGATGCCTTGTTCTTGCTTCCAGGCACCTGTGGCGTGATACTAAGGAAGGTGAACGAGACAGTCATCATCCAGTTACCCTCCAAGAGGCAAATGCAGGTAAACAATTTGGGATGCAACAGGCAACCTCCTCTGAGGGTGGCTAATTATCCTGTCACTCCTAATGCAGAGAAGCAGCAGAACTGGCTTCCCTCAGAGGACAGTGGTTTGTAGGAGGCAAGTCCACAGCAGCAAATCATGCAGAGATGCAACAGGCAGCCTCAGCCTGTTGTAAGACAAAGTACAGTGGTACCTCGGGTTAAGTACTTAATTTGTTCCGGAGGTCCGTTCTTAACCTGAAACTGTTCTTAACCTGAAGCACCATTTTAGCTAATGGGGCCTCCTGCTGCTGCTGCGCCGCCGCAGCACGATTTCTGTTCTCATCCTAAAGCAAAGTTCTTAACCCGAGGTAATATTTCTGGGTTGGCGGAGTCTGTAACCTGAAGCGTATGTAACCCGAGGTATCACTGTATATGCCGCCACGTGGCAGATGGCATCTGCTCGCTGACCCATCCATATGGCAGCCTTCTTCAACCTGGTGCCCACCAGATGTTTTGGACTACAGTTCCTATCAGACCTGGCTGGCGTTGCCAGCGGTCAAGTGGGAGTTGTAATCCAAGAAAATACAGAGGCCACCAGGTTGTATTGGTTGTATTGTTTGGGCCTTCTGTGCTGAACCAAGTTGTCAATAATAATAATAATATTTTTTTATTTATACCCCGCCTTTCCCAGTTCGGAAAACCGGGCTCAGGGCGGCTAACAACAAATTTAAAACACTTAATTGATGCAACAAAAAACAGCATAAAATACAATATAAAACATGAATAACAATAAATTCAGGATTCAAAAATCAATTTAGGGGGGGAAATCCATCCAATAAACATTAGATGATCACCAGGGCTAGCTGGCTAAATTAGTCCTATTTAGGCCAGCAAGGAGACCAGGGGAGAATTAGCTGTGGGTTCCCAGAGTGGGTAATCTTCATAAAAAGGGGAGGGAGAGGGAAGGAAGGGGAATAAAAGATCAGGCTAAGTTCAAATTGAAAGCCAGGCAGAATAGCTCTGTCTTACAGGCCCTGCGGAAGGAAGTTAAATCCAGAAAGATCCAGCAACATGTAAAAATCGAGGGTGTAATGACGTATGAAGCTTCTAACGTTATCATTGCTCAGTCTACACTTTCCCGCATAGGTTTTGTATGAGTTATGCAATGTGTCTACTGAGGTTCTTCACCCCTGGTTTGTATTCCTGCTCCATAACCTTTCTCACTCTTACAGGTGATGGAGACCTGCATGGCAACAGTGGGCCGCGTTTCCAACGTTGACCACAACAAGCGGATCATCGGGAAGGCTGGTCGGAACCGGTGGCTAGGGAAGCGGCCCAAGAGTGGCCTGTGGCATCGCAAGGGGGGATGGGCGGGCCGCAAGATCAGGCCCCTCCCACCCATGAAGAGCTATGTCAACATCCCATCAGCGTCTGCACATGTTTGATGCCTGTGTCTGTGTTGTCAGTGATTCTGTAGGATTCTGTCAATAAAGGCTATCCTCTGACATGTAAACTCAGCTAAGGTTGCAGAGTACATCCCTTGTTGTTGTTTGTTAATTTATTTACCGCTTATATGCCAAAATGGCCTCTGTTGTTTAGTCGTTTAGTTGTGTCTGACTCTTTGTGACCCCATGGACCAGAGCACGCCAGGCACTCCTGTCTTCCACTGCCTCCTGCAGTTTGGTCAAACTCATGCTGGTAACTTCGAGAACACTGTCCAACCACCTCGTCCTCTGACATCCCCTTCTTGTGCCCTCCATCTTTCCCAACATCAGGGTCTTTTCCAGGGAGTCTTCTCTTCTCATGAGGTGGCCTAAGTATTGGAGCCTCAGCTTCAGAATCTGTCTATCCGGTGAGCACTCAGGGCTGATTTCCTTCAGAATGGATAGATTTGATCTTCTTGCAGTCCACGGGACTCTGAAGCATCTCCTCCAGCACCATAATTCAAAACCATCAATTCTTCGGCAATCAGCCTTCTTTATGGTCCAGCTCTCACTTCCATACATCACTACTGGGAAAACCATAGCTTTAACTATATGGGCCTTTGTTGGCAAGTTGATGTCTCTGCTTTATAGATTACAGCTATAAAATCAGTACAATTGCAGTGGGGCATTAAAACACCCTCAGTTAAACAGGATTTAATAGCATAACCATTTTAAGAGTTAAAATAATAACATCGGAAATTGGTTCAGGGGAATGCTTGCCCAAACAAGTGTGTCTTCAGGAGCCCTCAGAATGCCAGTACTGATGTGGGCATCTCATTTCAGCAGGGATGGCATGAAAAAGCCTGCCTCTCTGTTACCATAAACTGATAATCGTACAGTTCTGGCAAAATGGGGGATTGTTGAAAGAATACTGTAAATCAAACTGGAGAGAACAGTTTACTGGGGATGACACACTAAACAACCTAGTCTTAGTCAGAATTGGAAGGATCTGAACCCATTTAAATTGGTGTGCTTAGGTTTAACTGACTCAGTACGGAATCCGATTGTTAGGGTAATGTGGGCAGATTGCGATGCAGTACGAAAAAAATTGTGGTAGAGCGATGCGTTAATTAGGATTAACTAAAACGTCACCCCAAAATAGCAAGCGTGCTTTCACCTCCAGACCAGAACCCTTATGGCTAGAGGTTCAGCAAAACATAGGGGGTGGGTAGGGAAGGGGGATAAGAAAATCTGGGCATGATTCAGGAGTAAAAGCCTGCATCTTGTTGAGAGTCTTGAGATGCAATGAAAATGTTGGGAATCTGACATACAATAATAGATATAGGTAGTGCTCAGAGCCATTACCACAGCAAATGGCTCATTTGACCTTGCACCTGTGATTACCTTGCCCATGGGGTGAATTAGGCTGAAGGAAATTGAACCCTTTCTATGCCCAGCTTCTCCAACAAATGTTAGACTGAATTAGGCTGCATTGCTACACCCATTTACCTGGGAGAAAGCCTTGTGGAAATCAGTGGGACTTACCATTGAGTAGACCCATATAGAATTGCAGCGTCAAGTCTCTGCTAGATGCAAAATGAATTTCATGATGCAGAGAGGCTGCAGAATAGCAATGGCAATTCTGCATGTTAAAAAATATAAAACTTTGCATTAATACCTGTGGCATCTTACCTGTTTACTCAAAAGTATGTCTCAGTTGTGCTCCATGGGGGCTGTTCCTCAGTGAGTACACAGAGGATTGCAGTTTTAATACCTCTTAGTAGGGAGCAAATCTCATTGAACTTAATGGGATTTGCATCTGAGCAGACATGTATATAGGACTGCCCTGTAGGCACCCCTAATACGGTTGACACACGTCAGGTGAGGCATGATGATATATTTTACTATGATGATATCTTTTACTATGGTAAATATTTTTATTGCCCATCCCAGGGATGGGGACTCACTGAAGTTACATATGTGTTCACAAGCATCCACATGTTTGCACACTCATGCAAAAATAATTCTTTATCCAACTGATTTATAATCCCAGCTGTTTTAGAAAGCCCGGTGTGGGTTTCAATTCTGTTTTTAGTCCATTGTATTGCAGGGCTTTAAACTTCCTGTATTTTTTTTAAAAAATACGGCTATTGTTTATTTTTTTAAGTAATATTATTGTTTTATCTTTTTCGGCCAACCCGCTTTTGAGAAGTTCGCCTCCCTCTTGCAATCAGGAGGCATATAAATTTAATGAAGCAAACAATTAAAGAATATAAGCAAAAGGGGGGAAATGCATAAATAATACGCTTTAATCCAACAAAGCAAAAAAAAAAAAAAAGGAAGGGGGGAATAAAAAGAGATATTTTGTTCCATCTGTTCTTTGCAATGAGACGCTCCGCGAAAGTAATAAGTTTGCCTCGCGACGGCAGCCGTAGTGCGTCAGTGGGAAGGCGGGACACGAGCAGGAAAGGCGGAAGAGGTGAGGCAGCTGCTAGGCTGGATAAAGTAAGGGAGGCTGCCGACAAGGCTCGCCCGCCCGAAGGGTTGCGGGTAGTTGTTGCTGTTGTTGTTTTGCGTATGTGTATTCATGTTGTGAGGGGTTTTTTTTTTGGGGGGGGGCGGGTTGCGAGTGAGGTTAGCCTATAATCTCGAGGCTTCCGGCGGGATCGAACCCGCAGCTGTCGAGCGTCCAAGGCTCGCGCGCCTCCTGCGTTCCATGGGGACCCCGGCCCCTGCCGTCGCTTCAGGAGACCCCGTGGGAACGGGGCAGCATTGGCGACAGGTGGCCGAGCCCGAGCTGCAGCTGCAGCGCGGCGCAGTGTTATCACATATATATGATTGTTGTTGTTTAGTCGTGTCCGACTATTTGTGACCCCATGGACCAGAGCACGCCAGGCACTCCTGTCTTCCACTGCCTCCCGCAGTTTGGTCAAATTCATGCTGGTAGCTTCGAGAACACTGTCCCACCATCTCGTCCTCTGTCGTCCCCTTCTCCTTGTGCCCTCCATCTTTCCCAACATCAGGGTCTTCTCCAGGGAGTCTTCTCTTCTCATGAGGTGGCCAAAGTATTGGAGCCTCAGCTTCAGGATCTGTCCTTCCAGTGAGCACTCAGGGCTGATTTCCTGAAGAATGGATAGGTTTGATCTTCTTGCAGTCCATGGGACTCTCCAGAGTCTCCTCCAGCACCATAATTCAAAAGCATCAATTCTTCCGCCATCAGCCTTCTTTATGGTCCAGCTCTCACTTCCATACATCACTACTGGGGAAACCATAGCTTTAACTATACAGACCTTTGTTGGCAAGGTGATGTCTCTGCTTTTTAAGATGCTGTCTAGGTTTGATATATGATAACGTGTGTGTGTGTGTGTGTGTGTGTGTGTGTGTAGTGCAGTCTCATTTTATCATCTATCTATACCTTATCATTTTGTTTATTTATTAAATCTATAAAGGTAAAGGTACCCCTGCCCATATGGGCCAGTCTTGCCAGACTCTAGGGTTGTGTGCTCATCTCAACTCTATAGGCCAGGAGCCAGCGCTGTCCGCAGACACTTCCGGGTCACGTGGCCAGCGTGACAAGCTGCATCTGGCAAGCCAGCGCAGCATACGGAACGCCGTTTACCTTCCCGCTGGTAAGCGGTCCCTATTTATCTACTTGCACCCGGGGGTGCTTTCGAACTGCTAGGTTGGCAGGCGCTGGGACCGAACAATGGGAGCGCACCCCGCCGCAGGGATTCGAACCGCTGACCATGCAATCTGCAAGTCCTAGGCGCTGAGGTTTTACCCACAGCGCCACCCGCGTACCTATACACACGTAGTCAGAGCCTCACATAGTCAGAGCCTCGCCGTAAGCTTTGCAGCCGGGCCAAAAATAAATCTAAGTATCAAAAGGAGCCCAATTCATTGGATACAACATTTGCAGGCTCAAGCCCTGATAGATTTGGACGTCTTTATGGTGCTGCCCTTTCTCTCTCTGCTACAAACACAGCTGCTCCTCTGGATGGCATCCTAACGGTACTTTTTGAGTGCTTTTTAACTAGAAGCTGATCTCAACTGAAAAGTGTTTGGGTAGAATATGCTATATGGGATAGATTGGCAAGATCCCACGCTGGCACGTGCAAGCTAGCACATTTGCGCAGCCCTATGGGATGCAGATGGTACTGTGGGTTTAACCACAGAGCCTAGGACTTGTCGATCAGAAGGTTGGCGGTTCGAATCTCCGCAGTGAGGTGAGCTCCTGTTGCTCGGTCCCTGCTCCTGCCAACCTAGTAGTTCGAAAGCACGTCAGAATGCAAGTAGATAAATAGGTACCGCTCCGGCGGGAAAGTAAACAGTGTTTCCGTGCACTGCTCTGGTTCGCCAGAAGCGGCTTAGTCATGCAGGCCATATGACCCGGAAGCTGTACGCTGGCTCCCTCGGCCAATAAAGCAAGATGAGCGCCGCAAGCCCAGAGTCAGTCACGACTGGACCTAATGGTCAGGGGTCCCTTTACCTTTATGGCAGCCGTGGTTTTCAAACATCTTGGGTGGCAGGCGGGTATCCCTGGTATTCCTCAAGAAGGACATCTTTAACAGGTTTGTTGAAGGATGCCCATCTTACAGACCTTGAACTGTGATGTGAAGCTGCAAAGAGGATTCTTCTTTAATAAAGAAAGATGTGGTCTTCATAATTCCTTAAATAAAAATGTAGTTTAGGTGCATAATCTTTCATAGACTATTCCAGTTAGTGTTAGATGCTGAAATGAATAGAACAATTTTTTAAAGGCAGTTTTTAACCTCAGCTAGCTGTTGTGCATCATTTATAATTACAGCCATTATTTGCCTGTGTCTTGCATAGATCCAAACCAGCCTGTCTTCAAAACAAATGAAAACTGCTTGTTGAATCATTAAAATAACACCTCTGAAAGCAACAGTAGTGTGGTACCTTTTATCTTGACCTATACACCACAAAATTGTGTGCAGGCTTTCAGGTTCATTGGATTTCTTTTTCAGGCTGGATGTTAATTAAAAGAGAATATAAAAACATGCTGCCTAACAAGATGTGGCATAAGCCCCATGTGTGGTTTGTCTTCCAATGGAGTGTAGAAGTTGTTGACCCAATTAGGTTAGATTGTGCTGTATCTCCACCTGTACAACAAGATCACTGAAATGAAATAGTAACAGGCAGTCTCCCTTTGAAAATATATAAGCTAGCAAGTTATTCACATCTGTCTCTAGGACAAATACTTGTCCAAGATAGGTTGCTTATAAGTGCGGGAAATGGATGTTAGAGTAGAAGACAGCAAGCAAGGAATAATTTGAGGGAGAACACATGCTTAAATTCCAGTGTAGCATTAGGTCACACCTCATTAGATTACAACAGCTTTCACTTTTGTGCTGTGTTGACAGTGAATTACTTTTTGCCCAGCTTCATCTATGGTCACGAAGTCTGTACTGAACTAAAATTTCTCTATAGAGAAGTATACTGAAGAGAAGTATACTTCAGTCGGATTAGGAGACAATAAAGTTCTATAGGTCTTCTTGAAACCCTTTGGTATGGAACAGCTTGTCCATATTCCAAAATGCTATCTTTAGAAACAAATAATTAGTGCAAACTGTTATAGATGCATGTTCACTGTCAGGCTTCCTGACATTCACAAATTATGTTGGCCCTGGTTGAAGTTGTTTGAAGGGGCAGCCCAAGTTGGCATGAGTGGATATAAGAACATAAAAATAGCCCAACTGGATCAGGCGAGTGACTCATCTCATCCATCGTTTTGTTCTCACAATGGCCAACCAGATGCCTATGGGAAACCCAAAGCAGGATCTTGGTGCAACAGCACTCTCCCCATGTGTGATTGTCAGCAACTAGCATTCAGAAGCATACCGCATCTGACAATGTAGTAGAACCTACTACTAGTAGTAATCATTGATACTTATATCTTTCATAAATTTTCTTAATACTCTTTTTCACCCATCCCAGTTGGTACCCATTGCTTCCTTTGGCCACAGTGAATTCCATAGTTTAAATATACTACTAATACTAATACTACTACTACTACTACTGCTGCTGCTACTACTACTACTACTAATTATTATTATTTGTACTTCACTCTCCCTGGCCGGAGCTGGGTTCAGATAACATCATATACGGTAAATAACACAGTATACATAAAAACAGGCATCAATTAAAATACACCTTAAAATTAATTCAGACAAATTAAAATATGCACTGTGTGAAGAAGTTCTTTTCTTTTGTCTGCCCTGAATCTTCCTATGTTCAGCTTCATTGCATGGTCCAGAGTTTTAGTCTTCTGAGATCCAGTAGGAAGAGAGGTAACTCCAACAACGATCTCAGCTATTTGCCGAGTTTGAGGAATGTCTGATCTTCCTTGGGGTAGTAGTTTCTAACAGCACACTGAACATGCCGCAGTTGTGTCTCAAAGCAATGTTCCTGTATTTTGGGCTGTCTTACTCAACGTTTCTATAGTCCTCTATTTAGAGGTGGTTCCAGAGGTCGTGACCTGCTTCTCTCTGTACTGGCAGGTGCTTTCCCTGTCATGGTGATTGAGAGGCAAAATGGGAATGTGTTAGTGCATCTCGGACCCAAGATTCAGAGCTATCCTGAGGAGTTAATCCGGCAGCGCCGAGGTCACAATGGGCACGTTGAATACCTGATTCGCTGGAACCTGGAAAATGGTAGAGGAAGTAGGCCTGGCACCTGTTCAGCAGAGAGCAGCATGGAGAATTTCCTGATGTGGATGTCGGCAGATGATGCCTATGCCAACTGCCCAACACTCTTAGGCAAGAAGACACCCAAGGAAGAGCGTTCACGCAGAATATTCCCTCCCGATGTCACGTTGGATGAAGCATCTCTTTCGGAGATGAAGGCCGATGTCAGGAACTTAGTGCAGCGGGCTGCTTGGCAAATGGCCAGCCCCACAGTCCCTCAGTCCTCCATTCTGAACACCATTCAAGTGCTCAGTGCTTATGCCAGTATTGGCTCATTGATGGGGGTCTTCAAGGAAACGGGTGCCCTCAGTCTGCTGATGAAGATGCTGTGTAACGAGGAGGAGCAGATCCGTCGCAGCGCAGGCAAGATCCTGAGGGCTTTGGCTTCGCACAATGCAGGTGAGACTCAGAAGATTTGTTCTTTTTTAGGGACTGACTCCAGCTATGATGCAATTCCTGTCTAAGGACTACACTAGCCCTTTGTATTTAATACACAGGGTTTTTAAAAATGCAACTAGCACCAGATGGTATGCATGTACTGATAATTATCAAGATTGCAGCATGCATGAACAGATATTTCATCCTTTCCTCCTGTGCAGCAGTCCTGAAGGAAAGTCCTCTTCTCAAGCTGGTGTTTGCAGACTCTTATTGGTGTCAAAGGTGGGATGGGGGAAAGGTTTCTCCTAATAGAAATACTAATTTTAGAGGAGGGATATTCCTCAGTCCACAGAAGGAGCCAAAAGGGTTAAATTCCCTCCCTGCTTACTCTGATCCCATTAATTATCAACCTCACCGGGTGATGCTACAAGTCTGGTTTGGACCTAAGGCTTCTAAAGTATCTTAAGACATGTTCTTTTGTAAGTTGCATTAAATGACAGTGCCTAGCCAGTGCTTTCGTCATCCCCGTACTGATGTAAACAGACACTATCCTCTCCCCCCCTTAATATCCTATGATAATTATTTCTTGTTCAGCCTTGGTTAATACTTCTAATAAATGGTTGAATTACTAAAAAATTATAGGGTGACTGTCAGTTATGATTCCCAAAGCCATATTAGGGCACTGGCTTTATTTTAAATGATGAGGAATCCGTTTGCATTTGATGAATGCACCTCACAGTCGCAAAAAGGGACACCCCAGACATTTTCTTGCCTGGAGCCTAGTATGCACATTTCTGCCTCGAGCATGAAGAGCTGCTCTGTGTGGGCAGAAGCATTTTGCCAGTCCCACTATGCCATACTTTGGCTTAGAGTAAGGTCATTACTCCCGTCTTTCGGTCCCAGCTCCTGCCCACCTAGCAGTTTGAAAGCACCCTTAAGTGCAAGTAGATAAATAGGTACCGCTTTCTAGCGGGAAGGTAAACAGTGTTTCTGTGTGCTGCGCTGGCCACGTGACTCGGAGGTGTCTGCGGACAGCGCTGGCTCCCGGCCTCTAGAGTGAGATGGGCGCGCAACCCCAGAGTTGGACACGACTGGCCCGTACGGGCAGGGGTACCTTTACCTTTACCTTTAAGGTCATTAACTGCTTCCTGACTTAGTTTTTTGTCAAGAGTTAATCCCCTGAGCCTCATTCTGTAAGCTGCTATCTGGAATTGCCTCATTTTATGTATTCTATTGCGTATGTCAGTGTGAAAGAACCGACCCCCCGTCTTACTGTGGAGACGGGAGTTCTGTGAGCAAGAAGATGCTTTAGTACACATGCAAAGGAAGTGCCATATTAGATATCTCTGGTTTCAGGAAGCCGAGCCTATGTCCTCTTGTCCCTGAGCCGGCAGGATGGCATTGAACAACACATGGATTTCGACAGCCGCTACACCCTGCTTGAGCTGTTTGCAGAAACAACATCCTCAGAAGAGCACTGCATGTCCTTTGAGGGGATCCCTCTTCCACAGGTATTAACTGACCTAGATGGGGCTGCTTCCAGTACAGGTCTGGAGGTATATTCGAGGGGTGTGTGGGTGAGATAATTGGGAAGTAACCTGGAGAGAGGTCCAGCGCCGAGGGCCTTTTGGCGGTTCCCTTGCTGCAAGAAGCCAAGTTACAGGGAACCAGGCAGAGGGCCTTACAGTAGTGGCACCCGCCCTGTGGAACGCCCTCCCACCAGATGTCAAAGAGAAAAATAACTACCAAACTTTTAGAAGACACCTGAAGGCAGCCCTGTTTAGGGAAGCTTTTAATGTTTATTAGGTTATTGTATTTTAGTGTTCTGTTGGAAGCCGCTCAGAGTGGCTGGGGAAACCCAGCCAGGTGGGCGGGCTACAAATAAATTATTATTATTATTATTATTATTATTATTATTATTATTATTATTATTATTATTAGTTTATTTATTGAAGGCAGGGGGACAAGGGCATGGAGATCTCCCCATTACTTTATTTATATCCTCTCTATTTGCACGTTCAAGGTGCCTCACAAAATCAGCCTTGCAAAAAGCATCACCAACCCTGAATATGTTTTGGACTGCTGTTCCGAGCCGTCACAGCGAGTGGTCAGGGCTGATGAGAGTTAAAAGTCCAAAATAATTTGGAGAGCTGGGAAAGGCTGATTTAAATCAAGGAACTTTAAATAATGGTCTCCATCAGCAAGGAAGGAAAGGCCGCTTTAAATAATGGATGTGAATCAAGTTTACAGTGGTGCCCCGCAAGACGAATGCCTCGCAAGACGGAAAACCCGCTAGACGAAAGGGTTTTCCGTTTTGGAGGTGCTTCGCAAAACGAATTTCCTATGGCCTTGCTTCACAAGACGAAAATGTCTTGCGAGTTCCTGCGGGTTTTTTTTTCCTTTCCCCCCCTTTTCCCAAGCCGCTAAGCCGTTTAACAGCTGATCAGCTAAGCCGCTAAGCCGCTTAACAGCTGATCCGCCAAGCCGCTTAACAGCTGATCCACTAAGCCGCTAATAGCGCTAAGCGGCTTGCTTACGAAAAAACCGCAAGATGAAGAGACTCGCAGAACAGATTCTTTTCGTCTTGCGAGGCACCACTGTACATGGCTATTTCTTCATAGTTCTTCATCTTCTTCCCTGCTCCAGATTCCAGGAAAGCTGCTGTTTTCTCTGGTGAAGCGCTACCTATGTGCCACCTCCCTCGTGGACAAACACCATAGCACCACAGACCCGGGAGGGGAGCATGCAGCCTCTGAGCCCTTCAGTGTGTGCTCCGGGGACAGCAAAAGGCTGCAGCGCGAGTTTGACTTCAGCATGGCCATGGCCAGCCTTGTTTCAGAGCTGGTGC